>NC_138905.1:47252854-48550591 GCF_965231255.1 Vanellus vanellus
TTCTTACAGACTGGGATTAATTTTCTTAATTTAGTGACTTGAATATGATAACAACTTCACAACTTGTAATTAAACACATACTCACACATGCATATAAAGAATAGACGTCAGTGCACATGCATACAACTGAAATTAAACCAGAATCACTTTCAGAAATGAGCTCAGCTAATTAATTTTATATAGAAGTGTTCTTTTCATGTCTATTCAACCAGACAGCGTATTCACTGTTGCCATCAGAAAACAGATTCCAAAATTGTGTCTCAGTTACATGGATGCGATATCAGTGATGCTGATGGAATTTAGTTCAGTGGCTTTTAACTCTTCAGGCTCTGTGCAATCCCTCCCCCCTGAATTTAGTACATTTTTCCCAGTATGACTTCCATTCATTAGGGTTCAGTCTTGAGTTAAAGAAAAAGCTTGTATAATGTTAAAATACTGTTCTTACAATTGTATAATTCTGGAATAACGAGAACTACTCCAAGAATAGATTAGTATTCAGAACAGGGAGGGGAGAATTGGGCTACAATGTGTCAACTGACTTTTTGGTTTAGAAGCTCCATATGGTAAAAATATTAAAAATAAAAAAGTAAATGTGAAAACGTCACCAGACTTTCACAGAGTATCTATTTCTATTTTATTTAAGTGTGCTCTCCCCTTTCTTAAAAGATAACCGATCTTTGCATTTCTCACACGCTAAATATGAAGGGAAACGGTGATCATTTTTATCCCGAGTAGCAACGGTATTCCATCACAAGATTAAGCAATTTAAAAGGCCTTACATCATTAGAGGCAAGCATCTGGCAGTGCAAGGATAACAAGCAGCAGATTTTTACATTGCTTTGTGGAGGCAAATGGTTACTTTATCTCTGCCAAGAGACAGTTTCTAGTAAAGTGATGTAAACAGAAACATTTTGGGGGATTGTCAAAGGAAAAAATGTGTGCTTTTTCTTCTCATTTAGTCACTATAAATTCAAGCAAATTGTTTGATTTAGTTTAGCAGAGCGATCAGCTGGATACCTTACCCACATTTCCCTGCACCGCCATTTCATCAAGATCCAATTTAATATTTGTCCTGCATACATGCAGAGAAGGCCAACCTGAACCTAATTTATCTAAGTTGTTCTCTTTCCTGCTGCATGTCAGTGAAGTAATTGGCACCCATTTTAAGGAGATTGTCAAGGTCTTTTTTCAATGAAAGAACCTCATTACTAAATTCCCTTAGCGCGTTCTTGATGCCTCCTGTGGAGACAGGAGAATTTTTTTTCCTTTTCTTTTCTTTTTGCTGTGCCTCAGGCATCATAAATAATACAAATTTACCAGCAAGGTCCCTAAGAATATATACTCAGCACTTACATGCATGGGCCTTGCTTTGATTGCCCAGTGCATTTTAAAAGATTGCACATACTAAATTTGCAACAAGTCTGTGGGAATAAAAATGAGCAAAATTATGCCCTGGTTGCTTAAGCAGCATCAAAGGACAGTTGACTTCTCCAAAGAGCAAGGCAAAACTTGAATGATAAAACAAACAGTGTTATTTTAAATATCCCACCATCTGGGATCCAAAAATATCCCTCAGAATGGGATTCACAGGCAATGTCTATATATATATATATAAAAAAAATCTATTAATGTATTTATCTATCCAAACAGATTCATGATCCATTTAGTGGGAAGGCTAGCCGATGGCATTGTTTCCATAAAAAAAAAAAAAAAAAGTTTCTGTTAGTAGTGTCACTTCTTTAGAAAGAATTGGAATGAGTTTGCTCATAGCTGAACAATAATGACTTGGTTGGATAATATTACTTTTATAAATGGTTACTTTTCTTAGCAATCCCTTTAATTTCAGGGTAAGTCTTAGCCAGTCCAAACTAAACTGTCTGAGAGATGTTTTTTTTTTTTTTTTTGAAGACCACAGGACAATGACAGGTATCAGTCACAGCAAGAAATGTGCGTGTAATAGAATTTGAGATAACACCCAACACTCAAAATATTACAGAATAGTCCAAAGGTTAATTAAGCACAAAAAAAAAATAGCTTTTAGTTGACAAGAAGGCATTGTTTCAGGTTTAAATTATTTCATAGTCTAAATGCAAAGTGCCATTCTCTAGTTTTCCATTGTCAGAAACACAGATTTTCCTAACGCAAATGTGAAAAAATGTCACAATAGGTCTAAAACTGTCTGTGATCTCGTGATTTTTTATTATCTTCCTGCTGTATTAGCCTTCCTTATAAAAATGTTTTCTGTAGCACAGATTACTGTCCTGGTGCCAGCTTTTCCTGCCTTTTCATTACTGCACTTGATAAAGATTATGTATACCTCTAGGAGGCAGCTCATAGGTAGTCAGATCAAGTCAGTGGGCACGTGAGATTAAGAGAAGATTTCTTTACAATTTGACTTGCTGTTACTGGGTGATTTTCCTCTACAGAACTGAACTCTGTCAAAATTAGCACTGCCTGACAGACTGATCTTTCCTCTCTTTCCTTTGCTTTTTTTTTTTTTTTTTTTTTTTTCCTTTTGAGGCACTAGAAAGGAAATAGCATATACTTTTAAATAGCCAGAAATAACTTAAGCAAGTCTGACACTGAGAATATTGAAACTGCAAGAAATTCACCCACTGGAGGAGAACATCCCTTTCTCACATAAAGAGAAAATTTCAAAGTTACTGTCCAAAATCTCTTGGCTTTTGCCTCAGACTCTTTGCACAGCGTGGAACTAAGTTTACCTTGATGACTGTTTCTTCATTTACTGTAGGTTTGGTTCCAGAATCGAAGAGCAAAATGGAGGAAAAGAGAACGCTATGGTCAGATCCAGCAAGCTAAGAGCCATTTTGCTGCCACCTATGATATATCTGTTCTTCCAAGGACTGACAGCTACCCTCAGGTATGGTAAAGACCAAGTAGTACTTTGGTTCTACATTTACCTTCTCTTCCATCCTTAGGCACATGCATGCACAGAAGATGCATGGAGACTTTCCTGTGTTTAGCTTTCTGTGTTCTTTAGACACATCGACAGGACCTGCCACTGTGAACAACAGTTCCGACATCCAATATGAATAATTAACTCTTAAAATACAAGTTGTTTATAAAGAAAGGTCCTAGGAGCTGTGGTGTTTTGCATAAGTTGTGTACTGAGAATGGCTGGCAATATGGTTGTGCGGTGAAGTCTTTTCTGCACATAAAATTACGTGGGGATTTGAATCACTTCTAGGTCCATAGATTGGATGATGTCTAAACCCATTGAGATCGACAGGAGTGACGTAATTATATACCGTAAGGTCAGCATTTCGCTTGTGGGATATTTACATTCACAGGCACAACTGTTTTAACAACTCTGGTCTTGTATACTTTGGTAAGGTGAGGCATAAGCTATGTGATCGCTAGGCAACTTCCTTCTGACAAATTAAACATGCACAATTTCTTTACGGACCTCAATAGACCATCGAATGCAGCAAGTCTTCTACTAGCACAAAACCGTGTTACGGCCCCTCATGCAACCAGAATTGAATGTATATGGCTGGGAGAGGGAGGCAGGAGCTCTATTGGCTGTAGTAGTTTGTTTAATTTTTTTTGTTGTTGTTTTTTTTTCGGTTCTCTGTTAGTATGTAGTAAGGTATTACTGTGTAATAAGATCAGAATCTTCTGTTTCTGTTCTCCAGTCCTTTGGTTTACTGCCTTGCCTCACTCTCTGCTATTGTTTTTCTGCTTTCTTGTTTTAGTGCATTGAATACTTTTATTCTGAAGCCATTGTTTCTCATCTCTGTAGCTTCCCATTGCTTTTACCGCATAATTAAAAAAAAAGAAAAAGCACCATACAAAGGAAAAATCTTGTATGGGTCCCTGTGGTAGAGTCCTTCCACTGCTGGTGTTCTGGTGCTCTTCTAGTTCGTTAGGTACAGGGTCTCTGCCAGCCTTAGGAAAATACTCATTTTCTGTGGGTTTGCTTTGGTCATGCTCTATATTGGCTGAATGCGATTAATTTTGAATCAGAGTCTTTGGGCCCATGTGTCATCTACCCAGCTTCAAGTGCTTTACCTCTGAGGAGGTTGCATGTTACTAGGTTTGGCGCCTGGGCCAGAGCTGGTTTGTGTTGCAGCAGCTCAGAACGTTTCAGATCTGGTGGCACTTATCAGTCCGCCTGTGTTTATTTTACAACGTAATAGTGCATTAGCCCAAACTACATCAGAAACCACTGCGTGATACACTCTGTCTTCAAGAGGGAGGACAAAATATGTGCTTGAGACCTACCTAGGTGGAGGTGTGCAAAAAAACCTTAAGCATTCCTAGGCAGATTCACAAACACATAGATGCACAGTCACTCACAGACGTCACTCAAGTAGTTCAAGTATCTTTTGAAGGCCTTTCTGACTTATCTATAGCGTCACAACAGATGAGACAAGGAATAGTACTTAAGCTTTTGGCTTTGTATCCCTGACTCAGTTCTTTAGACTGAATTTTGTGCCTCCAAACTCATCTCGTATTTTAAGTAGGACTTCGTCTACAAATTTTCCCAATTGACAGAAGTTTCATTAGCATAAGAAAATGAAATAATGCAAGTCATTGGTAAGCACTTAAAGTAGTTGTCCTAAAATTAATGTTTTTAAGAAAGAAACACTTTTGAATTATATGAGAATATAATCCATGAAAATCTAAGCCCAATGAAATATCTATTCTGTACTTTCAGATGTTAAAAAGATGAGTGAATTAATTGCATTTCTATTAGCAAATTTGTTAAAAAACATCTTCCCTAGGTTGATGACACAACTAAGTTTCAGCCTGGCAAAACTTTCTATCATTAATTTGTAAGTTCTTAAAAACAGAACATGGAAATGGAAATGTTAGTTCCATAATCTTAAATAAAGCATCTCTAAAACGTGTAGAAATATAAAATGTATATTCATTCATAAACATGAATGTGTAGTACTTATCTACAACCACAGACTAACACACTACAGGTAAACAGACGTAATTGAGTCTGGTCACCCACAGGAGAAAGTTGTGGTGTACTGTACTGTACTTCAAGAACTGGAACAAGGAGCTAAATGAGGGTGTTGAGTCCACTTTACATTGGTTATTTCAGTTGGGTGCTTGCACCTATGGTGTGGCTATGTGATAAAAACAAGGTAGCTTAATCCTCGGTGAAGAAGGTGGCTCCTTTGCTGTATACTGGAATGTGAATAGGTATCCAGGCAATCATCACAGAACAGTCAACGCAAGTTCACGTTCTTGCTAATCTGGTGGTAGTTCTTCATAGTTTCACATTCTTACATCCTCACCTTCAGTAAAAGCACATGTGTATCCAATACATAATATTTCCAGTGAGAACGCTTGAGACAACGAAAATCCACATTAAAAACACAATGACCACTAATATCACTAAATTCAAAGCTTTTGAACTAGATGTCCGTTTATAAGTGCCTCACTTATGGAAAGTAAATATACAGTACATGGCAGTACTTGCCATAAACTCCTTGATCTATCCTACAGTTCAAGCAGAAAGATATTTAAAATTGTGATCTGCATGTTTGGTTTTAGTGTTATAGATTGAGTTCCCAGAACAATTCCATTATTTCAGTACAGTTAATGCAAGAAAGGAAATTACACATCTTTTTTTATTTGTTATTTTTCATTATTTTTCTTTTTCCTTTTTTTTCTTCCTTTTTTTTTTTTTTTTACTGTATACAAGCACTCTTACTGTGACATTGACATCACTAAATATTAGACAGGCTTTGCTATACTTTTGAGTAACTAGTTTTTCTTGGGGATTGTGGAACACAGATCACCAGAGCCTGTTTATTAAGCCTTTATTAACATAGGAGAAAACAGACTCTCTGTTGCTGGCAAAAAATATAGGATGATGTTGAAAGAGGATAAAATCAAGCTGAGATTTTTACTTCTGTGTGGCAGAAGAAACGGGAACAAATGTGAATTTCTGGTGTGAATTATATGAATTTACAGTTTGAAGATTTCTGTTTTGAGCCCCACCACGGATATGTTCCCAAAACAGACATCCCACTTGCATTCCAGCGGAAACATCAGTCTCTTCTGCAGTCAGCAGAGGGTGTGGAGACCACTGCTTTGTCTCTTCACAAATTATCTTCATCAAGTACAAATTAAGAACATGACGCTGCAATGCCTTGTGTGACAATATAAACCTGAAAGGTTTTCCTGTGAGGAAATGATCTTTTCAACTTATTTCAGATAGAAGGCTGGCTCTGAATCAGAGGATGGTTGAGGTTGGAAGGGACCTCCGGAGGTGGTCTCGTCCAACACCCATTTCTATAATTCAGCCTAATTTTGCTATTAAATTACACATCTTTATCTTCAAAATAGTAATAAACAATTTAGTTTAAGTAAACTAGTTTAGTTTACTAAACTAGTTTAGTTTACTTAGTAAGTTTAGTTAAGTATCTCCTAAACTCTCCAAATTTTGCATACATAGATCTTCTACTAATTATACTGGCAACACCTGGATTGCAGAGGAGGACAGTTAGTGCTGTGTTCCAGGATAATAATCTGTTATTCACATGTGTTTTTTTCTAGGCTTTAACATTAAAAATACCACAGAGTCGTTAAATTTTCACTCAGATGAAATATTTAACTTTTGACAACATTATGCTAAAAATAAGATTTTTTTTTTTCTAGGAAATTGTTATATACGGTACTTTTCATTCATTTTAGTAAAATTTTTCGGTTTCATTAGTTTCAGTACTTAAGTTTCAAGTTTCTCTTGCAGATGCAACCCATTGTTGTCTGTCATCTTAAGTGCACTCAGGAAACAATTCACTGGTTAATACTCTTATCCCAGATGCTTTGAGCCTCGTTAGCCAGCAATATTCTGGTGATGACATGAAAGCTAAGAGGCAGCATCCCAACATGAGTGAGGAAATGAGTGCACGTTCATTTCACGGTGACCTTTACTTCAACTCACCTGAGTAAATGTTAGTGAACAAGCAGTACTTGGTTCAGTACTAAATACAGTGCTATTTAAGATGTCTTGGGATATCTGAGACACTGCTACAGTGCTGATGAACAGGACTTAGAAGAAGCATGCACCCTTCAGACGAGGCAGCTGGTGGTCAGATATTAGACACTTGTGTTTAGGAAAATTAATATCAAAGGGATTTTTATGCCAGAGATGGGTTCCCTTTAAAGTTGGTGAAAATCCAGTGAATTAAGTTTTTTCTTCCTAAAGTATAAAATAGGTAAGATGATCTCTAAAAGTGTGTTTTTCTTTCTGATGCCTGGTTCAGCTGCAGACATCTAGTTATCTTAGATGGATCTATATATTATGTTTTGGAAGAGGAGTGATAAGAAGGTTGCTTAGCCTTGCTCTCCTCTCACCTTATTGGTCTTTACTTGACTACTTTTCCTGTCCTATGCCTAGTGAGAAGGCTAATGTGACACATGGCACTTGAACTTGTCAGATTTAATGTTAAGTATTAGAAGTAGCGAGGGACCAAAAAATCTGAGACAAACTTTCATTTTTGTCCCTTCCTTGTTTACACACACACGAGTGAAATTTGATCAAAAGCCTACTTTGTTATCACATAGACCTTTAGCTTTCCCTGTATGAGTTAAATTTATAAAGATGCAGATATAAAGGGCACCATTTTTTTCCCCCGCCTAGTCTCTTTCCACACTTTGCGTCTTTTCTCTTTGCTTGATCTTGGAGTTTAGTTCATTTGTTGTCGTTGTTCTAAGTTCTTTTGAAAGGGTTTATCCTGTCACACTGTTGCACTTTCCCTCTTACATGTGAACTGTATTGCTTACTTCTCATGTTCACTTGAAAATGCAGGCAAGAGTTGGATAGGACTGAATTTAATGATTTTTTTTTTTTTTTTTGTGGAAAACCTCAGCCTAGTGCAGGTGGGATTCCTGAGGAGACAAAAGCATTTCAAAGGTATGGGAAGTGGAGAGATTCAGAAGGTGTAGAAAGAAGGGAGAATGCTGAACTCTCAAAAATAGAAGAAGGAAGAGGCTGAAGTTTACATTCCATCCACCAGACTGATAAATCAAATTAAATATGTTGAAGAGTATGGCATCACATGATTTGTTTTGGCAATCAAAGAGTGTAGAAGTGGTATCAGTATACATGTGTTATGTACTAAGTCCTTGGATCATCATTACTGTTCTGCTCTAGCCTTAGTACATATGGGTAATTCTCATTAGCAATAATCAAAGTTACATGCTCCAATTAAATCTTTCATATGGCATATATTAGACACCACATGTTATATGACTTAAAAATTCTTTTAACTGTATTAGACATATAAATGACACTTAATCACAATAGTTCATTAAGGCTATGGGTACACCGATTAAGTAGGAGTAGATGTGGTAGACATATCTGGGCGAGCTTCAAAGAAGTTTTATCATAGAATCATGCTGTCTAGCTGTGACAGCACGGAGCTCAGGCTGGGCCACCACCTGGATGGTGTGTTGCTTGCTGCATATGTGCTGACTGTTGCACTGCTGTGGCTGATCTTCCAACAAGAGTAACACTTCTAATCTTTTTGGGTGGTGTCTGTTCCACACGAAGTAGTTTGTGCACTGCGCTTTTATTTTTTCTTGGTTCTAAACCATCACTGTATGTGGTCCTCCGCACAGTCTCAACATTTGGTCTGTTGCTTTATTATTTGTTTTCCTGAAACGTATTTCTTTAAGTCTGTGAGTGACTTAAGCTGGGGCTTAATTATAAGGCAAATCCATGTTTTCTGCGATTGAAACTTTTTAATAGTATTTTTCAAAGTATGTAGTTTTGTCTTGAACTGCATCATAGATGTGAAATATACTTGGTTCTTATCACAGCTGGGCCCTGAGATTGCAGCAGGGAGAAGTTACAGTTTATTTACAAGAATGAAAGCTTGATGGCTTTTCGAATCCTGCATTATTTTGCACCTTAGCAAACTTGTTAAGCATAGAATCAAATGAACGGATTTTTATTTTGTTCACTGTTTGTAGGACCTAAATGTGGACTGAATGGGTCTATCACATATTTCAGAGCTGTAGCATTAAGCCTCGCACTACCAAGGGCCAAGTTGCATTTTATGGACATATCTGAAAAGGATGTGCTGCAGCTCCCTTATACGTACCCGAACCCAGTACAGTACAGATGATCGTCATATGTTCGTTCAGTCTAATGGATCCTAGATAATGATCACAAATAATGGCAAGAAGTATTCTGTTAGATATAAAGGAAAAGATACCATAAGACTGGTAAAGCCTCAGAACAAGTTGCTCATAGAAGTAATTGAATTTCTGTAGCTGGTTGGATGGGGCTTTGAGCAATGTGGTCTAGTGGAAGGTGTCCCTGCCCATGGCATGGGGGTTGGAACTAGATTATCTTCAAGGTCCCTTCCAACCTAAACCGTTCTATGATTCTACCATAACGTAACATAACATGTAATGTAACGTAACATAACATAACGTAACATATGTTGTGTAATATAATAACAACTTATTACATCATATCTAGAGATCTTAAAAGAGGTTACCATTTTGTTTTCCATGTGAAGCACTAAAACACATGTCTACTCAAATAGAAGCTGTGTGTGTTTATATGTGTCTGTTGGAGGCAGACTCCAGTCTGGATAGGCAGGTGACTCAAATAGTGTGAGACAAGACATTTGGTGATGGGAGAACCAAAACTGGGTAAGTGATAGTACAACTCTCAGCAAATTTGGAGATTTGATTTTATATGATTTCTCCAGGTGCTGTGTAGGAAGGCTGAAGCTCCAGGAGCTTGAAACTTTAATGGGAAAAAAGCAATGACACCAAGGGTGATGACCAATTACCTCAGCTAATTTTCCTCTGCAGTGTCAAGCAGAAGGTCACGTGCTTAGGAAATGATATCATAGCCATGTTAACAACCATAATTCTCCAGTTGTGTTCTTGTCACAGCTATGAAATCCTGCTTTTTTTTTTTTTTTTTTTTTTTTTCTATTGGGAAGGGGGTGTGTGTGTATGTATAAAACATACAGTAGGTAAATATATTGAAGGGCTCTGGTAATTTCATGGTAACCACAAGAGCAAAGCTCAAGTTGTTTGTGATGTTAACAGAAACCAGAGATGTGCTGTATGTATAGCCTCATTCACAGTCTCTGAATTGGCTTTTATATAGTTCATGGATCACACAAGAGTTTAAGAGGAAAAATATTTTCTTTAAATTCATGTACATAACGTCCCCTTTCCTTCCAACATACCAGAAGAAGGTCTGATAATTTTGACTTATTGTAAAACATTACTGTATTTATTTTTAATACAGGAATACCTTCTGCACCTGAATTTCACTGTAAGATATTTATGTTGTAAATCCTTGCTAAGAAATGAAAAACTCATCTCAAAAGTGAAGTCACCCAACCAACTAAAATGAACAGAAAACTGATATGACTGAAATGTTCTTTTTAAAAACATAACTGCCTCATGAGAGAAGATGTAAAGCTTCCCTAGCATCTTGTGGCATTTCTGAAGTTAAGTTTCCTAATTTGGATTCCTTCCTCTAAGGAAGAAACCTAGGGCACCCCTTTGAAAGTTTTAGGAATGAATAGCTTATTCACATATTTCTTTTACAAGACATTGGCATATTTTAGGATTTGTAGCCGAATTCTGTTCTCATTTACACCTGTGCAATCTCACTGAAGCTAAATTGAAAGAGACTTGTCTAGGATAAATATATAAATATATATATAATATCAGGAAAATGGGTGGTACTAAACTTAGTGTACTGCAAACCAAACTACCAGAAATATGGAAGGAAAGAGTGATTTTGAGATACCTCCAGACCACATAGGTTATTGGGCACTTTCAAACTGAGCCTCTGGCCCTTCTGAAGTCTTCTTGTCACGACTGTATTAAAGGCAAACTCATGCATGTTCCTATTTAAACAGATTTTCTTGGAAAGTTCTTCCCATAATTATATCTGTGCAGCCTGGGTGACTGCAGCATTGGGCATAGCATTTCTTAGAAAGACATCTTAGTAAGACAGATAAACGAGACACTGTCATGTGTGAGTTTGCTTTGGGGATGATGATCTCCTTCAAAATTAGCTCCTGTTAGAAGCTGTATAGATGAACTAGTCTCTCCCTGTGCAAATTCATCCTGTTGTGAAGGCTCTGAGACTAAACATTTCACCTGGAAATGCCATCAAAAAGAATGGGATTTTGTGTGCATGTGTTTGAAATATATATATATATGTTTTTTTTTCTGGATACTTTTAGCTTTATCAGCTCCCTGTTCCGATTCAGTAAAGAGTTGTACCAGCAAAACAAGCTAAATTGGAACAGCATGGAAATAGGAATGGGTGACTTGTTTTGTAGGAAGAAAGGGAAAGAAAACCCTAACAGTTGTTTAATCTGTCACTGCTGCTGCAAGAAATGTGTACGTAACTATGAAATACAATAAAGTACAATGAGAAGTTCCTAGTGTTCCTGAACAACAGAAAAAAAAAAAACACAAAACCAATGATTTTTGTGTGGATGACTGGCTTTCTGATTTTCCCAGTTTATTGTTGGGACAGAACGTGTGCAGCTTGGGCTTTCAGGCAAAGTGGAGGTATTCTCTGGATGTTATAGGCTTTCAGCTGCTATCTTTACTGCTCTCCTCTGTACTCTAATCACACGCTATGTGTGGCTCCAAACTCACTGTCTGAGAAGGCAGTAAGCCTTATGAGTCTTAGTGGATGACTTCCCAGTCACTGTACATGTAACTACCACAATTTCCAGCTCTTTCAGGGTCCCTTGTTTCTTTCTTGTCATATTCTGTAAATCTGTACTAGGATCTGAGAAACCTTCCAGGCAATAGGACACTCGGGAATCCCTGAATCCTGAACAATAAGAAATGTATTGCCCTCTTTGGGAATGTTGTGTGTGGTTGGATGCAACAAACTTCCCTAAGTAAGACAATGGTTCAAATAGGTCCAGATGACATATGTCCTTTAATCCCCAGATAAACCACCTGTTCTCTGAAGATTATAAAAAGTTTGTCTGATTATAAGGCTCAGGTGGGCTATTTAAGGAGTGATAAGGCAGCTGAGGATCATGTCAAGCTGCAGAGGGTTTCCCGTGTGCTGATATTTGAGAGTTTTCTAAAAACTGCTGAAGGCAGGAGAGAAGGATGGCAACTGGAAAGTCCTGAAACTCTCACTAGAGTCTCTTTCCTCCTGTAGATCTCAGGAGGCCCACAGGAAGGAGGAGAAATCCTTGATATCCTTCCCTAGGCACCTTATTCACTCCATTGCCTCTCAGCAGACCAGCTAAGATATGCAGGAGCAGATGCCTGAGGTGTGCCCAACTAGCGCTCTGTGTGTGTGTGTGTGTGTGTGTGTGTGTGTGTGTGTGTGTGTGTGTGTGTGAACAAGGAATTCACAGACCACCAAGAGTTTCGGGAGACGTGTTGCTACCGTGACTTTTCCCCAGCCTTCTGCAGGAAAGCAAAATAGAGAATTTACTGGTTCTTTTTTTTTGCTGCTGGAATTGCCAAGGAGCCCAAATTAATTTGTCAGCTCCCAATGACACAACTGTTCAAAATATTAACTTTTAAAATAGACTCTATCTTATCCTTGCTATCTGCACCAGATCTCAGCTAGATGAGTTCAGTGAACCATAATTTATCTCTTTAGCTGTTTGGTGGTTTGGTGGGTATGTGTTGTTGTAAAGTAATAGGACAATGAGAAAAAAAACAACTCGGCATTAGAAACATGTTTTCATTCTGTGTGTGTATGTGTGTGTCTGTCATAATCCATTACTTCCCCTGACCTCTAATTTGGTAGAAAAAAAATCACTCAACTAGAGAGATAGCCTCCATATCTTAAAGCCGAAATTCCTTTGTCTCTGGATTTGGAACGTGAAGGCAAAATTAAGTTTGAAGTGGGAATTCATATCACAGTGCTAACTGAAGAGTAATTGCAACTCCAACGTACAGCAGAGAACAAAGACATGTGGGCTCAATCCCAGTGCATCAGAGCAACGATATACTGAACAGACAACCGATTTTTAGGATGAAGACAAATTTAGCAAAGTAAAACAAAAAGAAAAGGACATAGTGACTGACTGAGAAGTTCTGTACTGTGAATGAGGGCTACAGATGTCTTGTATCGTGACAGTTGTACATTTTTTTAAGAAAAAAATCAGCATGCAGGAAAGCGATACAAGTAAAAGTGGAGAAGAAAGATGAAGCTGTATATTGTATAATAGTGAGTGCCAGTGAGAAATGACCGAGGAAGTCATAGAGGACGAATGAAAGAATGCACAGTCTGAGAGAACGACAGGAGCTGACCTGTGCTGGGCCTTGAAAATCTTTCCGTCTGTTCATCTAGTAACAAATAAGTGAAAAATACCTATCCATAAATAGCATCTATACATAGATGATAGGAGAAGGCCCGAGACTCAGAAAGAAGCTTTAAGTGACTGCCAAGTATAGAAGGCATTACACATCAAAGCTTGAATACGTGGTTACTCCAGATCTTCAGCAGACGTTGCTGGTAACCACAAAGTTTGTCTCCTAGTCTGTCATGCAACGTTTTCCAGGGACGCACACTGCAGCCAGTTGAGGCTGAGAGCTGAAACAGAAATGCCCTCAAGTATAATTTCGTATAAAAACATCATGAAAAGAATTTTTATCTTAAAACCATCTTTGAAACAACTCTAGGAAAAAACTCTTGGATGTATTATCAACCATGCCTGTATTTTATGGGTTCGTTTGTCTTAAAGTAATTATGCAAGGCTTCTCAATATTTAATTTTGCAAACGCTTGTTGGGCTTTGTCGCTTGAGAAATCCTGGTTTGTTTTGTTCACCCTTTTACACTGTTTCCTACCATTACGCCAAGAAAGAATTCTGATGAGAAGAAGCTTTTATGGTGAAAACAGCTGTGATACTGTACACTCTTTTGACACCTTTTCTTTCACGCCATTTGTGTGCTTCCACTAATTTTACTGACTGGCAGGGCTGATGGCATCCCGAGGTTCAATGGTAAAGAGTCAGGATAGAGCCACAGAGCAATCGGATGACAGAGCAAGGAGTATGATCCAGCAGCCCTCGCTCTTAAGTGAACGATCCAGTATTTTGACTCACGTAATGTCTTCATGGTATTTTTCTGATATGACTGCAGAGAACTACTAACGTACTCGTCTTTTGTTTTAGAGAACTAATAATGGATGTGTTAAGTAAAGCAAAGCAAGCATTGCAGAAAACAAAAGATGAACTATCTAACCGTAATCTTATTAATTTTATATGTTCCAGATTCAGAACAATCTGTGGGCAGGGAACACGGCTAGCGGTTCTGTGGTCACTTCCTGCATGCTACCACGAGATACGTCCTCCTGTATGACACCTTATTCCCATTCACCCCGGACAGATTCTGGCTACACGGGCTTTTCAAACCACCAGAATCAGTTCAGCCACGTGCCCCTCAATAATTTTTTCACTGACTCTTTACTTTCTGGGGCAAGCAATGGACACGCTTTTGAAACCAAGCCAGAGTTTGAAAGGAGATCCTCCAGCATTGCAGTTCTACGGATGAAAGCCAAAGAGCATGCTGCCAATATTTCCTGGGCTATGTAATATAGCAGTACCCTTTCTTCATTTCCTTTTTTTTTTTTTTTTTAATAGCAAACTGAAAACATTCTTATTTCCCATATTTAAAGGACACAACAATAAGCTGCTGTGTGTGGAATGCTAGAAATCACAATATACACGATGTCTGCTTAAACAAATGCAATATAATATTTAACAATAAAAAAAGAATAAACCAAATAGATTTACCATGCGTCAAGCTCAACAAGCCCTCTTTGTTTTGGTTTTTATATAGAAATATGTTTTGTTGTACCAGTTGATGAAATATGATTATAAAACCTGCAAAAAAGAATAAAACTATTAAGAAAATACGTCTACTCCATTGGTTTTTAGCAGTCCTGTACACAAAATTAATGTTTTGCAAATGAATACTTCATAAGGGAACAAGTCTGTAAAGGAAAATAAATTTATTCTAGTAAAACCATGAAGTAAATCTCCAAGCACACCACGCAGAGAAGGAAATATATGATCGTTCGTGTTGTAGGTGGAATTTGTAGACCTAACTCTCTCAGCACTGTGCTGCTGCTCTGAGCCAGCTCTGTTGTTTTGCTAAATGCGTGTTGAGCTCGTTGGAGTTACATCAATGCACAACTAATGTAATGAGAATAGAAGGTGCTTCCTTATTTTATGGACCTGACTGTATCCCTATTAAAAATAATGTTTGGGGTTTTTTGCTGAATGTATCACTAAAAGCAGGATCGCAGCGTTTAATAGAGTTTTCAAAGACATGCACATATCATTTAAGTCAACTAGTGTTTAAATGAAATATTTAAGGTTGCAGATAGGATATCTTGAAACTTAGGTGACTAGAAGAGAGCATGGAATAGTACTGTGACACTTTCAAAAGAATACAGATTTAGAACAAAACCACAACAACAACAAAGTCTTACTTCCAATCCACTCCGTCTTACTGTTTCTTGTTATGCTATGGTCAAATTGAAAAGAAAAAAGTCCAACAAGACTTGCCAGTTTCAGTCTGTAACTGATCGCAAGATGTTGTAAGAGTACATTTCATTTACTTTTAGTTACAGTTTGTTGATACTTTGCTTATTTGTTTTTGGCTTTTTTTTTTTTTTTCAGAGTGTAAGACTGGTTTGCTCCCTTTAAAGTCAATAGGAAAAATCTTTTCGACTGCAGTGGCAGCAGGATTTGGCTCTCAGCTCCCAGCCTATCACAAAGGAATTAAAATGTCAGCAGACTTTCTGACATTTCTGGTGGAAAAAAAAATAGAGGAGAAGAAAAATACTTTACATCTGGAGAATTGCTATCTGCTTTGATTTACTTCTCCTCCCTTTCCCCTGTCACATTCCAAGCTCCTTCAGATGAGTGAAATGTCAGCCTCTTTGAAAGCAACAGTCAGTCTCTCAGGTTCATAAAGGCAAAGTAAATTAATTGAAATAAAGACGGACTTGCATGGCTGTGATTAGAACAGGATACAACTCTCTGGGCACCCCCTGCTCCTTCTTGCTTTTCTCTCTGGCCATTAGTTAGGAACGGAGGGTGGGTCGGGGGGAGAAGGGAAGATCAGGGAAGCACATTTCATCACAGCAACTGCAGAACTACCAGTACTCACAAAAACAAACTCACAGGAACCCCCAAATAGTCTCTGCTCTCACTCAGGAGGCTAAACTTGAAAACAAATATAGGAGATGAGGCCATTCTGTAATCACTCAGTGGAATAAATAAACTTAACTTTGAAACCAATGGAATCACTGGAAAATGGGAATTTTACAGCAAATTCTTACACAGCTGATTGAAAGGAAGGCTGTCCTATTTGCCACTAGTAATAAACTCCGAGTTTAACACATAGGTATACTCCAATTTGTGGTTTCCTAATTTTATTCTCCTTCTAAAAATTAACTTCAACTTTGGCCTGAAGGACTAGGAAAGAGCATTCTAGCTAGAATTTATCTTTTCCTTTTTAATGGTCTGTTTAGACAGCAGTAAAATGAGCCTTTTGATTTAAAGCAAAAAAGAATTTTATTAGTACAGGTAAAGACACTAGTTTTATATAGAAACTTGTGCTACATGCAGGAGGATGAAAGTGGTGGAAATACAAGGGGTTTTTTAGCAGATCAAACAGTTTCCAGTTATAAAATGTGTTTCCAATATTTTTTTCCATTTCAACATAATCATTTTTTAAGGTGTAGCATTTAGAACATGTCAAATCAATTTCCAGATAATTTTAATTAGAACGTCATTAGTGGACAAAGAAGCAAAAGCTTAGCTGGCAAACTTAAAGCCATTTTTATTGTTGTCTCCCTTTCAGTTCACCTATTTATTTTGATAGCCGAAAAATTGTGAAATCCAGAAAAAAGCTCATTTTTACAAGGCTATTTATGTCAAGAGTAAAATTAAACAATTCCTCGGAATTTATTGCAGTGGCAGAATGCTTGGGGAGAATAAACATCCATTTTCAAAACATTACAACATTTTTAGATGCTTGAAACCTCCAAAATCAAAGGGGAAAATAAAAGACTATGTCATCTTCCTGCTGATTTTAATTAAGTGAAAGGGATACAATTCTAATTAAATTTCCATCCTCAATTTTAGCAATGGAAATTATTTGTTACATGTTGCTAGCATAACTTTGTGCATTAGACAAACAGGTATTCAACCCTTCATTAAACCTGAGGTGTGATAAGTTGCAGGCCTGCATTAAGCTTGTCATGCTCTTGCATCAGCCTCGTCTCAAAGAGTGAATGATAGTCTGTTGGTTGCGGCGTTTCATTTAGCTAATGAAAAAGTATCTTCGTGTTAGATGTCAAGTACTACAACAGGGTCACATTCTGCCACTTTTATTTAGTAGTGCTTTACTCCATGAGTGGATGCATTGATGTGAGTGAGACTACTCACATAGGCCAAATTGTGAATCACTTATAAATGTTTGTTCACAATGGCCCCATTCATGCAAAGAGCTGCTCAGCACAACATGAGTAATCGGTTCATAATCAGGCCCAGCTTAAGGTACTATTCAGCTCTGGTAAGGATGGCAGAATCTGGCTCATGCTGGCTTAAGGCCAGACTCAGATTTTTTAACCAAGATGAGTAGCTCCTTATTCCACACATAGTGCAAACAGAGCCAACAGAGCTCCTTGTAGGGTTCTCTTTTTTATAAAAAAAAAAAAAAAAAAATCTAGAATATTCAGTATATGCAAATAATTTAAGTAAGTTTCTCTTCAGGGTAAATTATTTTATTTTCCACTGGACTATACTGCCACGTTTGACAAGACTTGTGTTCTTGTGCTTTGATTTTGTCCACTTAATGATTTCTTAGCACGAGCAACTAATCTTTTCGCTGCTTCTTCAACATGTGGCAAATGCACTAAAAACAAAAGGAGGTGATTTACATAGCCTTCCTGCCAAGTACTTTAACTAATGTTTGAGATATGTGATCATCGTGCAATGCTGAGAAGTAAATTTATAGAACTTCTGGGCAAAGAGTCCCTATCCTGTTAAAAGAGAAAGTGAAATATTGTTGTAATTATTGCTGTGAAGAATTTGTGATGAAAAAACGCTGGGCTGGTTTTTCTCCTATGATTGATGCATCAACAATTTGAAAATGTTAAGCCTGTATCTGAAACAAATTTTTAAACAGATGTAAATTTATGGATGAAAATTAAAAGTCCTCTTTGAGATTTGTACAGAATCAAGTGAGTGATGGACAACACTGCACTTAACAGCTAAAGACCCAGTCTCCTCACCATAAAGATCAGCAGAAAAATTTGACACACCTGATTTCTACCTACTGTTTAATCAGCAGTGTTAGATACCAGAGGAACATGTCAATGAAAGCATCTTTTGTTGCTGAGAATAAGCTGAAATGAACTATACGTCTCACTTCACTTCTCTACTGTCATACTGTTTTACACGGTCAAATGCTGAAAAATTCCATTTCAGTATGTGAAAGGCATTTTATTTTGACTGTAAACTTTATGGTAAGGCCCTGAAGCATGTAATTTAACAAATATGACCAATACCATGCATTTAATACTGAGATACTTTAGTACAATAGAAGTAAATTATTTTATTTTCAAAGAATAAAATATTACAGTGTGTTCAAAATGACACAGGTGAATTAATATTTTATTGATAAATTTCTGAATATCAGAGATCTTTGGAAATCAGAGTTAAATCAGAGTGATCAGAGTTAGAGCTCATTTAAAACACTTATACTGCTAAAATTAAAAATGTTTCCAGGGGAAGTTCTTTCTGTGACATGGCACTGATTTTTTCCCCCAGCACTTTCATAACCACTTAACAAGTAGCCCACTTATCTCCAGAATACGCCCTTCTTATCCCTTTACAGTCATCTTTTTATATTTGGATGGCTTCAGAATGATAGTAAGACCTTGTGAGTTACCCCAAAGTCAGTACCCATTTATCTTATATCACTTTTAAGTAGCCCGAAG
Source organism: Vanellus vanellus (assembly GCF_965231255.1). Lineage (NCBI taxonomy): Eukaryota > Metazoa > Chordata > Aves > Charadriiformes > Charadriidae > Vanellus > Vanellus vanellus. The sequence continues at coordinate 47,271,836 of NC_138905.1, forward strand.
AAACTGAAGTATATGTCTAGTTTAACTGGGTTTACAGCTGCTTTGTATTGCCAGTGCAACACAAAACAGCTGTGGTACACTGGTGAATTATCACATGAAATATTGGTGGTATAAGCAAACTTATTAAGTAAACATCCAGAATCTAAAGTTGTGGTAGTTGAGAGAACGTATTTTAGATTTAAATTGTGTAAAATAAACAGGAGGCTGGGCAAGCACTGAATGTGAGGTATGGGTATGAGAGAAGGAGTGTGCGGTGAGTATGGGGGTATGATGACTCAGAACAACAGAATAATCTTCTGGGACGACAGTCAGGGTGCAGTGACGGAGTAAGGGGGAAACCTAAACCCACTGCAGCCCTACCTTCCCTCTTTTGCCTAACTTCCTCCACCTAAATCTCATCAGGACCTGCGAACATAAGGTTCATTTTATCGTCACCTCTTCTATCTCTATTTTCAAGAACAGTATGGGTTTAAGGAGGGAAATAAAGAACCCAAAAAGTAAGTCTTGAAGAGGCAGGGCTGGTAGGTGTATGGCTGCCACTGCCAATAAAAAAATATCAGGAAATTAAAGAGTAATTTTGTGGAGAAGCATCTCTAATCATGAATTTCAGGTTTTCTTTCCCCACATTTTTAAGGCACCATGAGTGCAGAATGTTGAAGCACAGTGATGGTCAGACCAGTGAGTCTACCAAATTCCTGAAGCATGGCCGTTCTCCTTTGCACCACAAACTCATTAAACCTGATACAGCTGTGACATGCAAATGGAACATATCACAACACTCTCACATAAGACCTATTTGAGATATTGACCTGTTCCTGCCAGTTATTTTTGCTGTATTCAAATAAAAATATAAAAAATTACATAGTTCCTCACCAAATCTGTTTGTTCAAATGCAGTACACATGAGATGTCATTGATTTTTCAATATATTAAAAACCCCCAAATAGGTGAGTCTTCAAAATCTATTATCTTTTCAAAGAATAAGGGTCCACCTTCATAACAATGATTATTCCCACAGGAATGAGCAATAGACAAGAATAACAAATACATCAATGTATAGGCAATAGTGGTTAAAGTCAATGATGTTAGCATGAAAAACATAATTTGGAAAGCTGTAGGTTATAGGATCAGGACAAAAATCATACTTTCTGACTGGCTTATACAGTAGAACTTGGCAGCTCACAAGATGCTGTTACATGAGTGCTTTCCCGTGCTCCAGTTCTAACTACAGCAGCCGTTCATAACCTAACGTCTGGCCACTTCAGCTCTCAGAAACCGAGGCGATGATGATTTCTGCATCCTTTAATTAAGAAAAATAATTGGAATAGACTTGATGCTCCCTGCCTTGTACTCCTGTGAGAATATCTGTATGCATGTACCAACCATAGCTTAGTATTGTCCCCCTGTCATTACAGCTGGGCAAAGTCTTTTGCTATAATCCAGTCGTTGCAAAAGATTAGATTCTTGCCCTCAAAACTGATCTGTGAATGAGCAATTTATTGATATGGAGAGGGACAACTAAGGGGGTTAAAGCCTTTTTTTTTTTTGTTAAAAACCCAAACCTTTTTCTTTTTTTATCTTAAATCCAGTCTGATTATGATTAAGAAACTGCTTGTAGGTGGAATAAGATCCTAGTTAACAATTTCATAATGTTCTTGCCCTTCTGGGAAAGAGAAGCATACAGTTAAAATGAAGGCTTCGTTAAACAGTGTCCTCGAGAGATAGAAGTATATGAATCTGTGTAAGACTGTATTTACTCGGGTGTATTTACTCAAATGATTTTGTTTTAATCATTAAAAATGGAAACCAGCTGAGATCTTTAACTGTGAAAATGACAATACAAAATATGTTCATTGCATTTTTCTTTCAAAGTGGTATTAAGGGAACAATTCAGCTGCTAGAGTACTATAAATGATTTTCTCATTAGTCTTTATAAACATTTTAATATATAATGAAATGAATATTTACATATGGAAAAATCTGTCAGATGTCATTTGAACACATAGAGTAAATAAAATAATGATTTGGGGAGCCTTTTAGAAAAAGGTCTGGAAGGGAGATCTGAGTTAGTGAGTATTATTTAGCAGATGCTTACGTAATATATACAATGAGAAAAGAGGAAAAGACTCTCATTGGCTGGGATCTTATTGAATATTTAGAGCCAGAAACTCAGTGTTGGCAGAGGGATGAAATTTCCTTAACTCTAGTCAAAAATCTCCCTATCATCAAATCCTAATTGACGTTAAGGGGAATCTTGCCAGTGACTTCACTTGGGAGCAGAATATGATCCCCAATAAATACATAATAGATTTACTATGCTGAATCTAATTGTCCTGGGACAACATTACTTAGTTTATATGAATGTTTTTTTGTTAGGTAGTCCATTTTTAAAACACTGAACTTTAGTACATCAGTGTTCTACATCTAATTCACTATGCTAGTTTCCATATTTGTGTCAGTTTTTTATTTTTTTTTAAGGATCAGAGAGACAAGAATGGACTGAGCAATGTTTTTTTTTTCTTTTAGGAAGACCTGTTCTAAGGAGGAGTGTTAGTTTTAGTTCGAAAACAGTTTTTCGCACATGCTAAATTGCTAGTCCAGAGGCAGAGCATTAACCCTTATATAAACTAATTGGGCTAATTCTCTTCTGGAATTTAGGCAAATAATGTAACTGAGATAAACAGAGAGTCACTTATATGTCCACATTTATCTACACTTCCTATTTATACTGCTAAATGCTTAAAACAACACTGGCCCATAAATTTGCCTTTTCGTTCTCATTCTTTTGGCAGTGTTTCCTACACGCTGCACTTTTAAGAGTGCAGTTTGGTCCCCTCTCAAATAAATAAGAGCCATGGAAGGAAAAAACTGCAGCTACAAAGTAGTTCTAACCCATTAAATGCAGATGGCCCACAGGGGGTTTAATCATAAGAGAGAGAACACACATCATGCTGAAATATAGAGCTGTTTTCTATCACTTGTTACCATTTGAATGTCTGTCCCAGGAAAGTGAATTCAATATATCTTCCTGGCCATCAGTTGCCCTCTGAATACTCCTTCTCTCTCTGATGTAGTTAGATTTCCCTTTAGAACATACAGAGATGAATGAGCTCTTACCACACGTAGAAGTGAAAGAAAACATTTCTTTCTGCACCAGAACAGATGAGATTCATCATTAAGAGAATGGATTTGACCTTGTCAAGCGGACCAAAGCAATTTATAAACAAACTCCTACAGGGGAGGCTACTTTTGGCCAAGTACTATATTAGCAGTGTTTTACTTATGCCCGCTGCTACCTTACAATAACTTCACAAACAGGCTGACTTCCTGAAATATAGAGTGCTGAGAGATATCACAGATGTACCTAGAAACACTGGGATAGCGTAGGGTTACTTCCCTCCCTAGAGGCTGTATAGAAATACGTCCACCCACCTTACTATCTCGCTCTTGGCCAAGGTTGCTGATCACTACCCAAATTAAAACTCCGTTTGATGTTTAGCATGTGTATCAAAGACCATGTTTATACTTCAATTTGCCATTATTATACTGTTGTTTGTGTAAGCAACACCCATATGGAAGACAGCGTCCAATATGAAATTGAATGGCCTCTACCTATCAGGACACTAGCAGAATAACAAAAGCAATTCAGTCTGTGTCTATTTTATTTCCAGTGTTGGAAAAAGAATATGGAGAGTCAATGGCTTGCTACAAAATTGTTTAGACCCGCCGATACTCCCATTTCTACTGATAACTTTTATTCCTTTAATAGTATTCTTAAAATGCAGGTAGGAATTTTAACTGTCCTCCTCCCAAACCTGTGCCACATATGCTTTTTAAGTGGGAGCAGTGTTGCAATAGGTACAAAAGCACAATGACCCATATCTTTTCGTCCTGCCTAATAATCATAAATGAGAGGCAGAAAAACACCGATATTCAGTGTCTCAAAGACAGCCATGTTGTGTGGGAAGAAAAGACTATGTGCCAGCCCAAGGGGCTGCGTGGTAAAGTGGAGGAAAGATTCACTAGACGTATAAGCTACATATCATCGATATAACAGCTTTTACTATGACTTTTAGGACATAACTCCTGGTCTGTATCAACCTTAGTTGATCCAGCAGAGCTGATAGTGTTATAATCTCCTCTCTGTCTCCAAAATGGGAATCGCGGAACGTTTGTAGAAGGGAACCAACCAAAATATTTACTGTTCTCTTAGACTCACTTTTCCTATGGCATCTATCCAAACAAGAGGTGAAGTTACTACTTACCTCGAAGTCTACGGTAGTAAGCCTATGTATAGTGATAACATTTTATTGCAGTTTTTGTTGGTACTGCTTTAGAAATCAGTTAGGGTTGATGACTGTGAGAAGGAGCTCTTTCTTCTAATACTTAGAAGATTTAGTGGACTATATGTGGAGTCCTTCAAGCCACTAAATTTGCCAAAGTGTTCAGAAAGCATGGAGCCTCCATCATTTATGAGTCTTATGTGAATAGCCAAGAGCTTGATACAGATTTTAGCTCAGGAGAAATCTATGCCGTCCAAGTCTTGCCTGCTTCATCATGGAAGCTCTTTAATGTTCAAAAAACAAGACAACAGTCTCAACTGTGTTTCATTGCCAGGAGATAAGAATACTGACCCTCTTGAGGTCAGAACAATGAAAAGAATTTCCCAAGTCCTTAGAAGGCACTATATTGCATATATTCATAGCTGCTTAGCAGATTTATGCCTTATTCATCAGTAGGTCAAGTTTTCTAGGTCTTCTGCTATGAGGCTGAGAAAAGAGGAAAGGCCGCTTGCCTACTTCTTATAGCTATTATTCATTATTCATGCACCTCTCTCTCTCAGTGTGTGCTTGGTGTTCCTGAGTCAAATATGGACATGAGGGACACGGTTCTGACGTTGAGTTCCCTCGTTTTATAATCACATCGCCACTCTGATTTCCAGATGCGTAAGGAAGAACAGAGTCAGGAACTTGGGTCCTGGACCCAGTATACTTACAACGAAAATGAACAAGTTACAGAAAAAGGAAAAGATCGCAGCAAAGGACAAGTGATTGAGTACTGCTGTGTAACTTATCTTGACTCACATTTTTTATAAATATGCATCTGTTTACACTCTTTAAGAGGAAGATCAGAGTTCACAGAGAATTTTTATTACCCTGGGAAGAAATGTATCTTTTTTTTTTTTTTAAGAAGAAAACACAGCTTATTATCTGCCTTAACTGAAACAAAAACAAATCTGTCCTTCTCTCCACTTTTGCACCAGGCAGGAAGCATCCAAGATGGGTGATGCTTAGTGAAAGGTATTCTGCTATGTCAAAAAATTTCTCTAAAAGAACTAATTTGTCCTGAAAAGAACGCTCACTGTTTTGCTCTGCCTGAAAATTCATTAGGATGTTTGTAAAGAAGATATTTTGCTGTGTTAAATTTGGCCCTGTGGATTAATGGGATAATCACATTTCTGTTGTTCTTCAGCTTTATTGATTCTGCTAGAAAACATAGCTTAGGATAAAAAGTACAATTTTCCATTTATTCTGTGTCTCAATATCCAGTTAAGGGACATTCTTAGAGGCAAGAATTCTTTAAACTGAAATAGCTTGCTACAGAAGACGTTTTGTTTATTTTAACTTCTCCACCTTTATTCCTCTTTGGCATCCAATATGCATACATGAAGTGTTTCTTCTACTTTCCCTTTTGAGTTTAGAGCTCTTCATTTTTATATAAAGTTGTTCTGTTGCATTTCCATAGTGTGTCAAAGCAAAATCAAGTTTGTTGTAACTTTCAGGGCTTTACACATCGCTGTTTTGCTTTTGTTAATATGCAAGCTGACTCATTGTCTCTGCTTCACCAAAGTTTGCAAAGCTTTTGTAAGGCAACTTATATGTTCCTTTTATATAGCCCTGATAAAGTATTAGAGTCCTCCCATGCAATGATTTGGCTGACCCAAAAATTAGTTCTTTTAAATTATCTTCCTTGTTTTTTTGAGGATGGTATGGATTTGTACAAAAATGAATAGTATCATTCCTTTTCCTGAATGTTCAGCTTGGGAGACCTCAAAGCAGAAACTCTCGATAATTTTATGCGGAGTGATTGACACAAACAACTACGTAAAATAATTCTTGTAGGTCACCCGATTTATGACTTCCTCTCAGTTTCCTCCTTTTAGTTCTCATTCTGAACAAAGCTCCTATATCCATTTCCCAGTGGATATCTTCCACCTATTCAGTTACCTGGTTCTCATGCACTAGTCCTCCTTATCATTCTCTTTCTCAGCTGCATCCTTCTCTTCACTAAGGCTAGCACATTTTTCTGCTTGCAGTCTTAATATAGTTTCCATGTACTGGCCAACACATTTTGCCACGTAGGTGTGTGCATTATTTGCTCTTGCTGATGCTGTTTCACACGTGATTCATACTCTTGGAAGACTTCTTCCATTCAGTGTTTACTACAGAAGTGCTGTCAGCCTCTAGCTTTTACTAGTACCATATTCTGGTTGCAAATATATTGGTAGTGGGAAAATCATGGTAGAAGAGATTTAATCACAAGTTATATATTTTTCCCTCTGAGTTCTGGAGGAGTGAGAAGCAGTGGGTATCTCCCTGGGTCTTGGAAGTCCTTTATCAACTGCCCTTCTGCAAAGTTCAGGGGGAATGAATAAACACTACTTGACTCCTTCATCACTGCAGAAGTATCTCATGAGGAGTTCCTTTACATGCATCTTTCTCTTTGACTAACTAACACAGGAAAATAGTTCATATACTGAATATGGAGAGATTAGTGGAAAGGGAAGAACTAGATAAACTATATGCTGCTAGGTGACTTATAAGTTTCTTAATGTGTTATTCACATAGAACAGATTGATTTTGCATATGTCACAGAACACAACAGATTTCCTGTTAGTTTTAATAGCCGTGATGTATCATTTTCCTTTTTTGGGGAATTTTAAATAAAGATCCCAGCCATCACATTTCTCCTGCCTTATCCCACAGACACATAAAGCTGCATTGTCCTCCCACTTTCTAAATGAATAATACAAATAAAGTTTTTCATGGTAGAATTAGAAACCATCCTCTCTATACCTGACCCATTTTCGTTCCTTCTTCCATAAGAATTCATCCAATGAGTTTTACCTTGCCTGGATGATAGGAGATGAGAAGTGGTTTTTCAGCTCCTGGCACAAGACTTAAACTAACATCTGAAGCAGAGGAACCTTTCTTTAAGACTGAAAGCATCATTAGGAAACATGACAGAGCCATCATTCAGCTCAAGGCTTTCAAAGGGAATTCTGTTACATAAGTATTTCAAGATAGGACTCCAGATTTTGTTCCCGTGAATATTTAATGGAAGAATCTGGCAAATATTGCTGGAACAGGACGGAAACTTTTTCATATGGGAGTATACTTATTATATGATAAAAGTCATTCTGACTCATATTTGCTCTTTTTTTTTCACTTACATGGTGATATCTTAAGCTTCTGATTTCAATAGAAGGACACCTCTCCCTAAAATACCCAATGGCTTGTTGCAAGGATAGTGTTGAGGTAAAAATTATTACATTTTTTCAAGTAGAAGAAGAAGCTGAGCCTGATCTCATAAAAAGCAAAGCCGAGTGATAATACCACCTGTGTATAATACCACCTGTTTTGACTTGCCCTGAAAATTCGAATCCACCTTTTTTGAAGAAGTTTGAAAATTCTGAAAGATTTAGCAGTGACCTATGCTTTGAGTTACTGAAACCTAGGGAGAAAGTGGCCTTTAAGGACATACCAAGAACAGAGTTCTCCACACCTGGAATACTCTAAAGTTGAAGACACCGGTACCTCTTGGTTATGGCTTCACCTCAGACGGGGTGTTGAAGGTGTAACCTTTAGATTTAGGCATATAAAATGGTAGCTAGATGCCTAAATCTTCCAGAGTTCCTATATGGATCTATCATAAATCCTTAACTCTGCTCCCAAATTATTCTCTCTTTTGTCTCTTTTAAGTGATGTCTCTCTTAAGGTTCATGATTTGAAAAGCAGAAATGACCCTGCGTGCCTCAAAAAGTCTATGTTTTCCATATGTGCATTGCATAGGTTTTAATATTTATTACCATATTTATAAAACAGTGTTACCATGTTTAAGGATATCCAGGCTGCATTTTTATATTTCAGTATTCAAAGACATCATAACACAATATGTGGTTGATATATTCCAAATATACAGGCAAATGTTTTAACTGTCATAAAATGTTTATGTTTGAATTTCTCTACATATATTATAAACAACATGTCAAATTCTCTGCAGAAAGTTTTGTGAAAGATATTAAAATGCAGGAATTGAAACTACGTGGCTTTTTCAAGATATGTGATATTCACAGTAGTGTTGATCAGTCAGAACCACCTGAATCTGCAACATTTACAAGCCTTAAAGTGGGATTTGTATCTGATTTCAGAAACTAATCTTAATTTCTGACTTTGTCTTCCATAAAAATATGGGGTTTATTTTTCAGATTTTGAAGATGCTACAGACAAATGATGTAAGCAATTACAGGTGCTGGGTGAAAGCAGTGACTGATCAGGAGTTGGCATTTGCTTAGATAAGAACACTTGGTGCATATTATTAACATAGACAAAATTTTAATGTCATGGTGCTGATGTTCAAACTCGAGTACCATCCATTGGATTTTACCCCCTTCTCTTGTTGACAACTGTGTTGTGTGTAGACATCAAGGTACTGGCAGCAGGGGCTGCAGGGGAGGCCTCTCTGGGAGGAGGCCTCTCTGGGAGGAGGAGGCCTCTGGGGGAGGAGGCCAGTGGCTGCCCTGTGCTGAAGCCATTGCAGGACACAGCTGAGCCCATCAGTGAAGCTGTTGGTGCCTCTGAGAAAACATTTGAGAAAAGTTAAAACTGCTGGACAGAGAGAAGAAAAGTTAAAAAGAAAGTAAAAAAGAAAGAGTGGAAGGAACACCAAGATCAGAGGAAGAGGTGAAGCGGGGAACAGAGATACTCCAGGCACCAGAGCAGGTATCCGCTGCAGTCTGTGCAGGATGAATGATGGAGCAGTTATTTCCTAAAGCAACTAAAGCCTGCAGGGAGAGTCCATGTTGGAGCAGGGTAGTAGTGTGATAGGGAAGGGGTGGCAGAGAGGAACTGTTATGTATTGACCATCATCTCCCCATGCCCCTGTGCCACTGTTGGGGTAGGTAGAGGATTTGGGAATGAAGTGGCGAAGCTGAGCCTGGGAGAGGGAGGAGGAAAATTATTTTAATGTTTGTCTTTGTTTCTCACTACCCTAATCTATTTTAACTGGCAAAAAAAATATAAAAATTCCCCAAGTTGAGGCAGTTTTGCCTATTGCAGTAATTGGTATGTTATCTCCCTGTCTTTGTCTCGACGCACATAATCCTGTTTTCTCTGCTTCTCCTGCTGGGGTGGGGGGTGTGATTGAGTAGCTGGGTGTGAGTTTCGCCCTTAGCCAAGGTTAGCCCACCACAACAACCAAATTGGTTCTGGGTTCCAACAAATTTGGTCTGGCTAAGACACGTCCAGTCATCTCTCTGAAGATTTCAAGTAAATAAAAATCTGCCACTGCTCATGAAAGATTTGTTCCACTTGTCAGTCCTTCCCATGGTGAAACATTTTTACTGTGTTTCTCAAAGCAGTTCACCAGTCCTAGTTTGCAAAAATGCCCATATATTTGATATGGGTGTTTACTTTTCCATGGAAAATTTGCTGACCACATCTAATGTTCATTTATGCTGCATTGTATGGAAAAGAGGTTTTGAAAGTCTGAGTCAGAGGATGGAGGAAGGGTCTTTCTTATTTTGAGTTTAATGCCACATGTTGGAAAGATCATCTCCTACTTTTACTCTTTTACTTTTGTTCGCAGTATATTGGAAATTGCTGATAACAGTTATGACTATTTACATTGCAAAGCACTCATATATCGAGAAATCAAACTGCTCCAAAAATTTACAGATGTGAGGAAGATAAGAATACTGAAGAAGCAGGTCTTTGATGAGTAGATTGCGCTACTTTAAACATCCCATCAGCCATAAATAGAAGTACAGTATTACCTCAGGAGCAGTTGAATAAAAAAATAGCCAAGTAAATATTATAAGGAGCAAAGCATGCACTGTAAAAACATAGCAATCATGTAAGAGGGAGAACTAAGAACCATCCCTTTTGTGTATGCTATTTTCTACTCTATTTCTAACTGCCAAACATTTTCTTTATATCCTTACTGCTTGTGTGTGAGAACACAAGTAAAGGATGTTTTCCTGAAGCGTTCCCAAATGCAATGAGTAAAAGGTGAGTTAAGCGATGCTTTCCAGCTCCTGTGATGGCCAGTCCATGGAGATGTACTAATTTACTGCTGCTAACCTCTTACAGAAGAGGTAAGTGTGACAAGATAAGGAAGCAGCAATATTCTATATAAATATAAAATATAAAGAGAAAAGAATATTTCTGCTCAGGAAACTTCCATATTAATGGAAAGTAATAGTCTCCTCAGATACCAAAGGGAAAATCCTAACCTATAATTTTCAGCTCATTGGCTGTAGAAGAAGCCTAGGAATGCTGGTCTTACCTATCTGAAGTTAGTTTTTGTTAACACTTTGTGAAAGTAGTGGTTTTATTAAAGCCTTCCCACTGGCTTGCTAGGCAGAAGGTACGTATATCTTTCTTGCTTTAAGGCACAGGAACAACAGTTGATGACAAGAACGGCTACTGGTATAAATTAAAGCCTTCCTAGGTTTGCAGTGGCTTACTGCAGCCCATCCTTGCTTTCGCCAAGGGCAAGTCCCACCTGACTAACCTCGTGGCCTTCTATGATGGAGTGATTACACCAGTGGATGAGGGAAGAGCTATGGATGTCATCTATCTGGACTTCTTTAAGGCCTTTGATGCAGTCCCCCACAACATCCTTCTCTCTAAATTGGAGAGATCTGGATTTGATAGATGGACTGTTTGGTGGATGAGGAATTGGTTGGATGGCGTCATCCAGAGGGTAGTGGTCAACGGCTCAGTGTCCAGATGGAGACCGGTGACAAGTGGAGTCCCTCAGGGGTCCGTATTGGGACCGGTACTGTTCAATATCTTCATCAATGACATAGACAGTGGGCTCGAGTACACTCTCAGCAAGTTTGCAGATGACACCAAGCTGAGTGGTGCAGTTGGAATGCCTGAGGGACAAGATGCCGTCCAGAGGGACCTGGATAAGCTCAAGAAGTGGGCCAGTGTGAACCACATGAGCTTCAACAAGGCCAAGTGCAGGGTCCTGCACATGGTTTGGAGCAACCCTTGGTATCAATCCCTGGTATCATCCCCCGGAGAATGAAGGGATTAAGAGCAGCCCTGCAGAGGTAGAAGGACTTGGGGGTACTAGTGGATGAAAGGCCAGACATGAGCCGAAAATGTGCGATCGCAGCCCAGAAGGCCAACCATATCCTGGGCTGTATCAAAAGAAGCATGGCCAGCATTTTGAGGGAGGTGATTCTGCCCCTCTACTTCTCTCTGGTGAGACCCCACCTGGTGTACTGCATCCAGCTCTGGAGCCCTCAGCACAGGAAAGACATGGACCTGTTGGAGCGGGTCCAGAGGAGGGCCACAAAAATGATCATGGGGATGGAACACTTCTCATATGCGGATAGGCTGAGAGAGTTGGGGTTGTTCAGCCTGGAGAAGGGAAGGCTCTGGGGAGACCTTACTGTGGCCTTTCAGTACTTAAACAGGGCTTATAAAAAGATGCGGACAAACTTTTTAGTAGGGCCTGTTGCGATAGGACAAGGGATAAAGGCTTTAAACTAAAAGAGGGTAGATTGTTGCTGAAAAAATGGAACATGTTGCCCAGAGAGGTGTGAGATGCCCCATCCTGGAAACATTCAAGGTCAGGTTGGACTGGGCTTTGAGCAACCTATCTGGTTGAAGGTGTTTGCTTATTGCAAGGCGTTGGACTAGATGTTCTTTAAAGGTCCCTTCCAACACAAACTATTCTATGATTCTATTCTATGATTCTATCCCAAAATGATTATCAGTAGTAAGGAAGTGAATTCTATGCTGTCTCTGTCTGGGTGCTCGCTTGTTGCCCAGGTTTGGACTCGTTACCCTGAGTCTCTGTCAGGAGTCAGAGCAAGTCTTGCTCTGCTTGCCCCACACGAATCTGGATCCACTCTGGATCTTTCTTTTGTAGTGCTGCCCCCTCTATATTAGGGAGCCACATGTAAAGATTGAGATGAGAAGCAAGGAAGGAAATAAGGAGACTATGTTTTTAAAAAATGACAGGCACAGGTCTGCTCATATATAACATATCTCACAAATGTTATGGGAGTTAGCTGGTTAAAGCCCCTAAAAGTCGTTATGTTCTCCTGTGGCAAGAAATTTCTCTTCCTCCTAGCCCTTAAGGGGAAGGGAAACCCCTCTGGAGAGGTCATCTGTGATGTTCATTATCTCTGAAATGCAACTATTTTATAAATCAGGTTCAAACAATGTGGAGTACACAAATGTATGCAAACCTCTGAGGGCAAGTATGTGGAAAGGTTCCTCCCTCTTCCTACTTCCTTCTCCCTCCCCACAAGCAAGGCTTGCAGATGTTTTCTTCTGCTCTTTATTCTTTTGTTCCTGTTTGGCTGTGACCCTTACTCCCAACTGATTCTTTTTTGTCAAACTTTGTTTTTTCCTGAGCCTTTGATCCTGTGCTTTGACTCTTGCAATAATGAACACGACACTATTACTTTGCTAGATTCATTTTATGATTCCTTACCTCTCAGAGTTCCCATGAGCAATAACATACAATTCTTTTTTCAGTGTCTTGCAGAAAAAGAGGGGGACAGGTGAAGCATAACCTTACACATGTAGATTAAATACTTAGGATTATGCATTATAACTATGCGTTTGATTATCCACTCTGTCTTCATTTATATTTCTTCAGTTTCCCAGCTAGAGAAAACTAGTCAAAGGTTAAAAAAGATGCTAAAAGAACCAAGTTTAGAAGACTCACTAGCGGACTAGACACGAGGGCTCCAGCACTGGGTCAGGAACAACAGTTCCTTGTTCTCAGAGCGAAATGCTGCCTTATGCCAAAACTGTATATACTCTCAGGTCTTCCAAAGCTTTTTTCTTCTGATATCTCTGCCCAGATATCTCAGTTTAATTAAGAAAACTGGGAGAAAGAGGATCGCTGTCTGCTTCAAGGAAATTAAATGTGCCTACACAGAAAACATTCTAGTTGTTGTAGGTGAATATCAGTCATATAGTATAAGACGTATGCTGCAAGAATATCACAAACCGTGAATCTCGCCCAACCAATCTAGACCTTATTAGCAAACCAGTAAGGTTTTCCTTCATGAAACTGTGATTCAGATACATACATCGAGTAGGATACATGTGTAACGATAATTATAGAAAGTACAGCTTGAGAGAAACTACAAGCATGATTTTTCATATAGCTCCTTTCAACTGCTCCAGTGATTTACTAGAATCTTAAAGTTGGTGGCTCGCCTTTGAAGTAAGGTGACTCTCTAGTCAACACAAAGCTGATCAAGGAGGCTGTCTCTCCTTTGCAACAACAGTGAGGAAGTTATTTAAGGTTACTACTGTCAGCTGCACACAGATCTTCAGACTATTTTAATTTATGTCATAGGCAGGCAGGCCCCAAGCTGTGCTCAGATGATCAGAAGCAGCAGTAATAACTTGGAAACAATATTTTTTCTCAAGTCTATGTGCTAAGTACAACTCAGCTGGAACAGAGGGAATCAAATGCAACTTTTGTAAATTGATTCGGTGAAATGAACAATCTGTGTGAAGAGAGATAAGGGAGATGATAGTGGTTTGGACAGTAAATCAGTGACCACAGATTTCTTTGCCTACTTTCTTTCTTCTTAAATAAGTGCTTTATTTAAAAGCAAAAATCTAGTTAATAACTATTATGTGGGCTCAGAAGAAATAAGGAAAATTCTGTATAGGAGAAAAAAAGTTCAATAAAGAAAGGTAAGTAGAAAAGAGAGAAAGGAACAAGAGCCTTCTGCTTCTTTCCATTGTTGTAAAATGTTTTGTTAAAAAAAAAAAAAAAACAAAATGTGAAAGCAACACCAAAAGTGTGTGTGTGGGAAGCCCCATAGGATCAAATCCATATGAAGAAAAATACCTTTGGCAGACAGTAAATCAAAATTGCCTAAGCTGGTTGACTCAAACATTAGTTGTCTACAAAGTTGCCTGGAATCAAAGGAAATGCTAGTGAGATCTGTACTTTCAAAGTTCACGTTGGTTGCATCTAGGTGAACCCCAGATAATTCCATTGCTCTGTCCCCAACCCATTACCATGGCAAATTACACGCCCAGCGAACAGTGCTGGGAAAGCCATCTAGTGCTTTATGCTATAGTGATTATCTTCCTGTAATTTCATATTTGTGTTTCCCAGATATATGCAACAGAAAATAGACTAGTGCTTGTTGCAGACGCTGGCAGAAAACATTGATTTATTGGCAATATAAATAAACCCCCCTGCTGGTAAATTGGCTGAAAGCTGGCAATCTTGGGTAGGCTGAAAGGAAGGTTTTTGCAGGGTAATAAATTAAAGAGGCATGTATACTTAAATCATGATGTTGAACCATTTCCATGCTATAGGACAAACACACACATTTCTGTTACATTTTAAATCCTAGAGTAGCCAAGGTCTGGATCTAGTTCAGAACTTTCCTAAAGTTTAGAAATGTTCTCAAACTTTATATAGAAATTGACATGAAGCAAGTGGGGAAAAAGGCAATTAAAACTTTGTATTTGTAAGTAAACTTCATGAAAATGTAGGCATGCTCTGGTCTGGAGTTAGTTTAAAAAGAAATTTTCTAAGTACTTACCTAGGCTAGTGCCAGATATTAAGTAGTCCACAGATGTATTCTTCTATTGTACCTCTAAAAAATTTAAAATTCTTAAATACAAGATTATGGAATAGAGTATACTTGAAGTTTGCAGTGCCCGTTAATGGAGATATAAGATATACACAGAAACAGAGAAGTTTAAATCCTGACTTAGAAGAAATCAGAGGAAAACCTCCCCCCAGATCCTAATATATTTATTCTTGTTCAGTGTCACCTCTACTATCCCAATATGCTTACATTGTTTCCAACAGGGCAAATGCAAAAGGTTTTGCATTTCTCCTCTACTTAGGATGATTTGCTCTCGAGCCCTGAAATTCATTGCGGTGTTATTTGTTGCAGATTTATGGCTCAATCAGCTTTGTAGTAGCCTCTTCTTTTATGGGTGGGCTTTCTTTGAACATTATGAAATATACGCTACCTCTTTCCTTTTTGGTTGGAACTTTTTTTCAAATCCAACTGACTTTTCCTTAAAATCTGCAGAACATGGATTGCATTTCACCGCTTAACTTAGATTATGCACAAACCACTTGCCGGGCCCAGATGATACTCCATTGAAACGGTTTTTCAAGGTATGACCACATATGTATCACTCAACAGTGAAACAACTAACTGTCATTATTTGAAGGTCTGGAGTTCAGAGCTAACATTTCGCAGGGAGCCATGGTAGTCCTGCTTCTCACACAGATCTCTTCTCAAGAGCTACAGTTTGATGATATAATAAACCCAGGTATTTAGCTCTTGGTATTGGATTGAAAATACCATGGCCACACAATGCAAAATATTTCTCTGATGTAAATTTAGTTTATTTATTTAAATGCAATTGCTCAAAAAATTGATTTTTTTTTTCTACCTTTTATTTTTCCTTACGGTTACCTGTAAGGTTACTTTGTAAAGTATGCCTCACACCTGCAATGTAAAGCATATCAGCTTTGTCTATTTGTATGGAGGCCCTTCCTCTCAAAACACCATCCCATATTTATTCTGAGGTAGGATCGCAACAGGGTAAATGACACATCATAAAGCCACACTCTTTTTTAACTTATTTAGGTGAATATATCATAAATATTGTCATTGTTTATCATTTGCCTTATCTAGATTTTCTTCAGACACTTCCTGTGTGAAAACAGGTATATTAATTGGTATCCTGGAATTAAAGTGAAACCCGTAAGAGTTAGATTTAGAAGTCCAGGCTTCTTAGCTTGAGCTATAACTGGCTCAAGTCATTTGGTAGAGACTAGACAATCTTGTAGCACTTCTTTATCTCTAATTTACACTTACCTGCTCTGAGTGCTGTTTGTTTGGGATTTTTAAAAATATTCTTCTATTTAAAATTGTGATCCATCATTTGCCTTTTTGGAGAGAGGGCTTGAGACCCAGTACATAAGTTTAAAACTTCAGGACGTATTAACAATCTGACTTCTAAACAGAGTGCTTATGAAATTGTCACCTTTGTAAGCAAAGCTGAAACAAAGCACATCCAGTCCTGAACTAAACTGGAAATCCCATCCCTAGAAAAACAGTATAGAACTTCCACTTCCTTGACTTGCCTCTGATACACCCATTAAGCTTCCCACTAGTTATTAGATATTCAAGCAATTTAAGACTGATTTTTTTTTTTTTTAATATGCTATAATTGGCAATAAACTCAAATTAATGTTTAAAAGTAATATTTTCCAATTCTATGTTCTTAGAACAGACAAGACTATTTAGTTACTGTTATTTTTTTCCTCAGTACTGATGCAAATTTAGGTCAGAAAGGGAGAGGAGGAAACACAGGCAAAATTCTGCCTTTTTCCTGGTATAAGGTGCGCAGGTATGAGACGCAGTGTTCAGTTTGGGCTGCCACCAGGTTCATCTTCATATCCAATAACTTCAGTGGACAGAATTTTGCTCTGTCTTCTTCCACTGATAGTAAGAACTTGATACCATCCGTATACGCACACTTAAAAGTTCACAAAGGTGAAAGGATGCTTTTGTGAATTACCATTTCAGATATAAACTAAAACTGTAGCTCCCAGTCAATATAAAGCAGGAGGTGACAAAAATAAAGTAAAGCAATCACAAACATCTCTATGGACAGACTTGGTTGGCCCTGTCAAGTAACAGATAGAAGCAGCTCTAACTTGAGTTGGTCAAGCTTTGCCTAAGGGACCGAGCCATGTATGAAACTAATAATATGTTTTTACTATGAAATATCTAGCATTTAACCAGATAGTTGGTCTTGTATAGGAAAGAAAAACAGATTATATGTCACCAGAAACTGTTTCACTAGGAACAGTTAAGACCGATAAGTTGGGCGAAGGAAAATTTACTGTACCAAGGATGACACCCGAAGCAGAGCCCCTGTAAGACCCGTGGTGAGTATGAAATGGTGTTATTGCAGCATAAGTCTCCTGTTTCACTGTAGCATACATAACCGTTAGTATTTTTGCTCTTTGACATGGTTAGGAACATGGGAGAAACCACAGCATTCACTCCAGGAACGTGCTGTTGGTGACACACTGATGCTCCAGGTCCAGCTAAGCCACTACATGAAAGGCAGAAAGGCTGAGCTGCTCCAACTGCGTTTTGAATTCTTGCTGTATCTGAGTGATGGATGACCTGTGTGCAAGAAATGGCGTAAACACCTCTTAAAAAACCACAGCTGCACTTACATCAGAGTCCTAAAAGGCAAACCGAGGGGGGAGAAATCATGAAAAAATGAAGAAAAAAGAAAAATCGGTCCATTTATATTTACAGAGGAAACACTTACTTTTAAAGCACATATAGAATGCTAAAGTTAAGCACAGGTTAGTTGGAATCCTCTCCTTATTTTTGCAATATCTCTGAAGGCTCTCGATGTCTCTTTCTCATTGTGACCTTACTCCTGTTGTGAATGTATTTCTTATTTGGATTTTAATGCAACGATTGGGATCAGGGTTTTTTTCTTCTTGGCCCCACGTGGAAGAGGACAGTACTTGTTCTAAAGCTTTTACACTCAAAGAGCTCAATCTTGCAACTAGTAATGCATCAGCAAAGAGATATAACTGTTGATGATAGCACCACAATCTCAAATATCATGTTTGTTTAACTGACAGCCGTAAAATTTCTTTCCTTCAAGCACATTTGTAATTGGAGTCATCACTAATTCCCACATTCTATTTCACTAGTTGGAAATAAAAATGTTTTTAACAGAAGGCAAACAGCAACCGGAACAATTTGCTTAGGGATGTGATAGATTCTGAACGCACTGCTAAAAGCTGCTGTAACTCAGGTAGAGGTTACAGGTTTAAGACAAGTTAGTAGGTGAGTTTCTATTGCCTGTATTTTGGCAATCATATTAATCGACACAGGTGATATCTTACTTTAAGATACACGTATTAGTTTACTAAAAGAAGAAATGAAAGGAGAAGTGGTATTTCCAAAGTTTAATTCATTAATGATTTTGTATGTATTTCTAAATATTTGGAAGCATAACTTTCAAAGCTATCAGATAAAATTAAAGAATCATTTGATAATTTTATATTTTCTCTAATGATCCTTATCATTGAGTCGGTGCCAGGGATGAAAAGACTCTTTTTAATATATATTTCTAATTGCCTGAGACACTTGGCCAGACAAACAAAAAAATAATAACCCAGAAATCCCCTCACAATTTACCTCACTGTGTCCTTTGTGTTTTGGCCCTTAGTAAAGATTGGAACATAGTAAGATGCTGTAGAAAAGCTCACGCCCTTCTGCTTCTGGGTTGAACTGGGTTTGTAACAGCAAGGCTGGCTTGGGTTGCCGGTGGCTGCTTCAGACTAATGAAAAACATAATGGTCCTCAGTTATTTATCTATTAAACAATCCAGCAGCTATATTCCCTTCCACTGATTATCACCAAAATCCCATGCATAGCTCCAAAAAACTAGGAAAGACATATGATACCTCAGAGGAGAATGCTTGAAGAATGGATGCAATATCAGTTTCATTTTTTTTTTTCAGTATGTTCATATTTATGAACTCTGATTGTTTCTTGTGCGTAGTTGGTGCATCTGTGCCTCTCAAATGGGGAGGACAATAAAGAGCATTTGTAATTAAGATCACACGTTTCCTCTTATCACGCTGACTTTATTTTTCTATACATTGTTATTTGGTTTATTGGGTTATATACATTGGGTTATTTTTCTGTACATTGTTATTTATATAGGTGCACCTACAAAAATGTGTGGCCTGGATACTGATATTGTCAATGCACTAAATATGCCATATTTGTGATGCATATTTTTAGTAAAAAAATTGTCTGGAATTGTCCTGTGTTACAGAATAAGTATAGCTATTCAACGAGTTTCTTCTGTGGAACATTTTGTTTACTTAGTTTAAATTCATTGCCTTTTAACCCACTTGTTTCTGTACCAAGAATTTAGGTACACCCACCCACACCCAAACATACATATACTACACAAAGACAGAAGCTTTCATTTTATGTGCAGAAACATCTATCTTGCTAGTCGTGGAAGGGAAATCTCCCAGGAGCTCATTCCAAATGCAATGTCAAGTTTACAATAAACAGAATAATTGCACTGTTTACGGGATTTATTTTATTACTATCCTTGTGCTTGCTGCAATTGTAAATAAACGTGCTCCTTGCCACAAATTTATTTTGTTTTCCAGAAAGAAGGACAGATTTGCTTCCTTTCCCGGCAATTATAATAATGGGCAATATAGGTTTGTATTTAGGTTTCTTTAGCCAATGTAAGCCAGACAGCCAGGCAGCTGTTGATCTTAAAGGATTATCACAAAACAAGTTCACTTAACGTTAGATTGTAATTTATCATTCAAGACAAAATCCTGATTGTGTTTTTAAAACAGTTGCATTTAAAAAATGGCAACTCCAAAGTATATACAATATATGAAAAATGATGTACTATTCCATGAGAAACAGTACTAGTCTGTGGTGATCATGTCTGAACACTTAGTTAGTCTATCAAGATAAACTCATGCTCGTATCAGCCATACAGCAATTGAACACAAAAGACCAAAACGTGATGACAAGAAAGCAAATTTTCTCCTGGCGCTTCTCGTTGCCTCGACTCAGCCAAATTGGGTTTGCACCACCTCTTCCCCTAGAAACCGAGAGTAAGATTAAGGATATATAATGCTTGAAGGACCTCCCCCAAGCCCTTGGTGGCTTTTGGATATCAGCAATGTAATTTTATTTTCCAAAGAGTCAGATTCAAATCTGAATTAACCTATATATAAATGTACCATTAATGTAAATGGACGTACAGTCTGCTTAAGGAACTGTTATATTACATTCATTTTGTGGTCAGTTCTTTAGGTAGCAGTTTCTCCGGTGGGATTTGTTGCTTCATCCTACAACATCAGCAGATCCTACGGTATTACTGGAAAATCGTCTCAGTGCAGGACAGTCCCTTAGCGCAGAAAGGAAGAGAGAGAAAGACAGCTGCACCCTGCTCACCCCTGTCCTTCAGGTTCAGTAGAGTGACAGCAAAGAAAAGTTCCCATCTTGTGTCAGGCCTGGCTACAGTTTGGACTTTCTGATACCTTTAGTAATTAATGTAGTCTGAAGCAGCGTAAGGATTTTCAAGTACAGAACAGAAGCAAAAGCTGCAGATCAGTCACTGGGAACACACAAAGGTGTCATGCCATGGCAGTGGTTTTTCAGAGAACTGGAAAAAAAAAAGGATATGGAAGGTTCTATTATAGTTTCAAGATGCACACAGAAGCATATTATTTCAGTTTATGTAAAGACTAGAGATTGTAATAGTGTCTTGCCCCAGTGAGAATTTTTTACTTAAAACTTAGAAATGTTTTCAGGTAATTTCAGGTTTCCTATTAAAAAAAATCAAGAACGGGGTTGGCAGGATTGAAAAACTTCATTAGATTTCAGCAAATAATTTAATGGAGAAAGCCCAAATAAATCCCAAGTAAATTTAAGAAGACACTAAATTTTAGTATTATGATTGTGAGTACACTTTAATAGAGAAAACTTATCCATTTTAATTAAACTCTCAGAAAGTTCAAAACTCTTCAAAAGATTTATTTGTCATTACTATTTCTTAGGATGAGCTGAAAATATTTTTTTGCTATATTTTTACTTTATCTGTCAATAAGAAAAAAAATTCTCGCTGGAATCTATTCTGACATGATTTTAAATGTTTTAAAAGGTACATTTACTGTTATAAAGTACAAATGGGTGAACAAAAGGGAGAAACAACTCAGAAATGTTAGTTAGATTTTTAATTTTAAAACTGAAATTATTAAATAT
Organism: Vanellus vanellus; assembly: GCF_965231255.1. Classification (NCBI taxonomy): domain Eukaryota; kingdom Metazoa; phylum Chordata; class Aves; order Charadriiformes; family Charadriidae; genus Vanellus; species Vanellus vanellus. Next base: position 47,292,938 of record NC_138905.1, read on the forward strand.
ACAGTACACCAAGCATTTTGTTTTTAATAATTGATCTCTCTCCTGTACAGAAAATATGAGCAATGTTCTTATTCTGCCAATTCTACATATCCATCAATCCCTGTGTCTCATGCATTTATAAGTATCTGTCATCACTTCCCTCTGAAAAACCTTTACAAATAAACCATTTGTTTTTTCACTATTTGATAATGAGTAAATCCTTTGGTATTATACTAGTATAAAACAGAGGACACCATTAGCAGAGGAAAGGAGTCAGCAATAAAATCAACTGGAGATTAAGCTCATTCACAAAACTTCAGTCCCTGTTGAGCATAGTGTTAAACATGCTTGACTGCTTCATTCAATACTACGGCTATTGATGGGGTCCCAAAACTCTAGTTAAGTTTTTATAAGTCTTTTCACTAGAGAACATAATTGTTATTTCCACATACCGACATTCAATTTTCAGGGATTACTTTAAGTGTGAATTCTCAGGTATTTCTTCCAGCTGTCTCCTGTCAACCCATAATCCCATATACTGAGCTCTGTCCCTGCAGGGTAGGCACTTGATCCTAGGGTCAAAGGTCCTTCAGCTCTTGACTAATGCACCTCATTAGAAGAGGAAAGCAGAATGTCTCCAGCAATTCAAATGTCATGAGAAGTAACAGAACTATATATTTTTAATCATCTTAAACAGGTTTGTTTTATTTTAGACACAATGAGAAAAAAAAGAAAAAGCTGAAGGTTTTCCATTTATAACCACTGGAAGCACCAAGTGTTTAGTTTTGTTGTGTATCCACGTGTCACATGCAGGAGTGTGCAACTAAATTGGGAGGAAATAAAATAATTAATAGTTTAATCGTGCAGTATCTTTCTTTATTATGGTAGGAAGCTGGTCATAAATTAATAACAATCATTAGGTATTTGGACTAAAATGAACATATTAGTTTAGTTAAATGCTGGGTTTTTTAGTACTCTCTGTTAATGGCAGGTAATGGTTTTATCCTGTGCTGAAAAAATAATCACCTCATAAAACAAGTTTTTGATTAAACAATGAAACTGGAACTTAAGTACAACTGAATCCCTAAGCAGATGTATGCTACTACGTTTTGTTCACTGTAGTCACAAATTCCCTTTGCTTTAGAAATTGAACACAGTTATTTGCATTAGGACAAGACTGTATTTTGAATGCTTTTTTTACTTTAAACTGACATCAGCAATTCCAGCTATTTGTCATCATTGAATTTTAAAGGAGCTTTACAAGGTAATTACATAAGCTAACTTGTTTGTTGAATTTCAATTGTAATTATTCAATTATTGAGCCTCATTTATTGCAGTAAGTCAACCTACATGCTGGCATCCAAACAGTTTAAATGACATAAATGTCAGCTACAGTAGTACAACAATTATTTTTTAAACAAAACAAAACACATTGTGTATTCAATGGATGGAGATATAGAAGATGAAATCTTGACGTCACCAAAGCCAAAACCACTTTCCCACTGATTTCAAAGTGGTCTCATGTGTCCCTAAAATTTGTTCCATCAGTCTTCTGCCTGACAAGCATTCTGGGACTGTATATAGGATTTTCTGGCTTTTACAGACATTTTCTGGAATACAGGTAAGCTTTAAACATGTGATTTTAATCATTAGAGGAAACAACAGCATGGGGATAGATGTGATGTCCTGATCTCAGTTTTTATATCATGACTGAAAGTGCTTTTCTGATAATGTTTTGACATCAGAAAAATCTTGTCACTTTTTCTATGTTCTTTTAATGTAATTATGAAACATAGATGTCAGACAAAGCTTTTTTTTTTTTATTGGATTAACTGATAAATTTGGAAAACATTGGACAATTCAGACAATTATTTCTCCGTTTTGAGATTGTCACATTTCTTCTAGGCTTTATTTAATGTCTCTCATTCGGAATAAAAAAACCAGTGATTTCACGCTGTTTTAGAGTTGTATTAGTATGTATTTTTAATATCACTTTATATCAAGTAAGACTAGAACATTTGTTTGCAACACGTTAGGTTTGCTACCATTATAGAGAATACATATTGTATTATTTTAACTTCTTTTAAGTCAAAAGACTACACAAGTGGATGTCTTATTTTATCTGGAGACAGGGGAATTACACAGTGAATAATCTTTGTTTTTTTTCTGTTTATTAACAAGAAAAATAAAATGTCAACTTTCTTAAGCAAAATGGGTGCTGTCTAATCAGGTGTTTTCCCAACCCACATCTCTTTCAGCCAGCTCTCCTATTGCAAAAAGATGACTGTTAAGGTCCCTTTTCGAGCCAAATGCCAGTTGCTTAAGCAGTGCAACATTTTTCTCTCAGTCTTTGTTTTAGAGCATATAGCTATGATTTTTCTACCTGAGCTCACAACGCAGCTCATAAACAGTGTGTACACTGACTATTTTCTGCTAAACACTTGGCTCACACCATTCACTTCTTTTGAGCAGCCTTCGACTTCGGTCTTTCTCCCAGCAACTTCTTCAAATGAAAAGCAGTGAAACTCAACAGCTCAGGGAGACTAAATCATCCTGTAACAATAACACAGTTTAATTTGGGCTGTAGTAGTGAGAGCAGAGTTACTGGACAACCTCATGTTTGTCTCACCAGTACATATGATTTCGAAGTGTCATTTACTACAGCTGTAAACTCTAGCCTTCTGGTTTGTAAAAGTTGTATTAAACCCATCCTGCTCATTGAAGAAAACCAGTTACATCTGAGGTAGCTCTCACTACCAAATTGTTTTGTACGCTTATTTTCCTGCTGGCTGTTGTTGGCTGCTGTGGTTCTCCGCGTAAATGAGCAAAACAGCCTTGCCGGCCCTCAACCCTCTCTTTACTGTCTTACTTATCCTAGCCTCGCCTTTAGTTTTACAAACCAATGCACACAGAAAAAGCTCAAAATTGCCAGAAGAGGAACTTCTCTCAAACCATTTTGCTGGTTACAGCTAGAGATGTAATGTACTGCGATAATTATGCGTATTTGGAGAGAGTCACTTATGTATGAGGCCTATTTGCGAACAGGCAGGCCTATTTGCGAATCCACAGGCCTGTTTGCGAATATTCCACCCAAGTACTTGCTTCCTCAGGTTGTAGTAATGTTAAAACCTTTTATGTTGCCTGAAGATAACATCCATTTTACCCTTCATGTCGCTGGGCTTGCCACCAAATTCAGGCGGCTGACGGTGCTGTTCCACAACTGGAGTTACTGTTGAAAAGCTGAGAGCTCACCACACAGCAAAAAGGGCAAGGACTGCTTGAGGACTGACAGTGCTTTTCTGTGTCTCCCGTAGGGCTGGGAGGTTAACTTTGTTTATGGCGAGTTAGCATTTCCCTTGTCTGTTAATCAAGAAGCACCAAACATTGTGCATAGCAATGATATCCCGCTCTATTCAAGTTGCTCACACAGGAAGAAGAAAGTATCTTCCTATGAAGGCTACAGATGCAAAAGCAGAGCGGACTTACCTCGACAGAAAAGAAGATTGGAAACATACTAGGGTTAACAGGATAGCTCCTCTCCCTCAAAGATGTTGAAAGGCACACATCTCTACCTCATTTCCATTATCGTAGTAAGAAAAGGCTTACAGAGACAATAGTTAAGAAGCTATAATCTTAATATTAGTGCAAAAGCTACTGCTACTGTTCTGCATCTGCAGGCTCCGTCTTATGTGTCCTGTCTTATGAACAATATGTATGCTTTTGATTTAGGAACCAATAACATCTTAAACTCTAATGTTAAAAGGAGAAAAAAAGAAAAAAGGAAAAAGCAAAAAGTGGGGAAACGATTGAATTACATAGAACATATTTTTCTTTTAAAATGCAGTAAAAGATTCAACAGTTCAAATTGCTCAGGGGTGATCACATTTCTTTCAGAAGGTGCTCTGTATCTTGGGGGCAGTGTACGTATCAAATACTGCTGATAGTTCAGCAGATGCTTTTTTTATTGAAAGTCCCAGAAAAGAGTTGCAATAAAACCTGCATTAACAGCCAGAGCTCAAACTGAGGCTGCCTTGTGATTTATGCACTCTCCTTTGGTTTTGATCTTTTAATGAATGTGAGTTGCCACATTACATACTCTTCTGGGATTTTGTCCCTCTCCACTCTCATTACTATATTCTCACTGTCGATCTGATCGTGCAGTTTCATAGGATTCGGGAAAAAGAATATCAGCTACTAGCAGTCAACTATGCATGATTTTGTACTTTTTTGTGGCCAGGGCAGTGATTCAAAATGCAGTCAGACGAGAGAGAGGACTCCAGTTGTTTTTAATGGACTTTGGATCAGGCAATGAATAACATGCGTTTTCAGGGCATATCATTTTAGGTTATTCCTTGGGCATCTAGTTGCTCTTTTCAAGTGCCCTTCATCTCTACATAAAGCTAGTCACAGAAAATAAAATAAATAATAAAATAAAATTAAATCCACAGTTCCTCTATTGTTCAGAATGGACAAGCATGTTTGTTTTTTTTTTTTTTTTCTTAATTTTAAGGAATAAAATTCTTTAGGAACTACCTGAGTCCAGAAACTGCAACATATGGAGAGTTCTTCAAGTACCATCCATAGCTCTTATTTACATTTCAGACTCTGTAGAAGTCTTTACATTATACTTGCCTCATGAAAATAACTTGGGGTAAGAATAATTTTTCAAATGTTATTAATAGATAAAAAGTAATCCAAGGATAAATGCTTCCAGACTGCAGCTACTGTGTGTATCTAGGCTAGACATGCATATCTTAGTGTTTTGTTTTTTTAGTCTGACTAATTGTCTTTGTCTTTAATGACTCTCCTTTAAATGTCTGCTTTATGTTTCACAAATACTTAATCATTGCTTTTCTTCATCTAGTTATTGATAGAGTTTAAACACGCACATATGAACCAAAGTGACATTACTTGAGGAAATGTTGGGCAGAAATCTGATATTTTTCCCATCATTCAAATCAAATCTTTTCTCCTTGCTGAAGCTAACAAAACCAATCATGCCTTTGCTCCCTTGCTGTAAATACAGGAAGAAAAGGCTGTGGAAATGGGAATTGTTACAGTATGCATAAAATAAACTTAAAAGAGGACCACAGGAGAAAACATCCAAGCTCAGGACCCCATCATGGCCTGCATGAATTGTACCAAGAAGACTAGTAAGTCTACTCATGCAAGTAAACATTACACACGTGTTAAAGACTAGGAGAATGGTGTCTCATAGATGGAAGCTCTTACGGTCTAATGAAACACCTTTGTGTATGATGTTATGTCAATGGAACAGCATGTGGCTTTGGTACATATAAAAGCAATTACGGAAGTAATATTGAAGCCTGACTTGCCTTTTTCCGTTGGTTTCAGGGTTTCAGGCTCCCTAATAGCTCTAACCCAAGTCAGAATGATAGCGCTTTCCCTCTTGTCATCATCTCACAATAAAACTTTCCATTCTTTTAATAGCCCAGAAGCCCTTCGGATGTGTCATTAGTATTTATATTAGAACATTTCCAATAGCTAAGATTTTACAATTTGCCTCTGATTTCTTTTTTTTTTTTTTTTTATTTTTTTTAAAAAACTGTAGATACTATGAGATATTTTAAATAATAGTGATTTAGTTTCTGGTTATTTATTGACCTTTCCCACATGATATGTCTTGAAACTATGGTATAGCACATGTCCAGATTTCAGAGAAACCCAAAAATATGGTGTCAGATGATGTAGCTACAAAGAGTATGTTATAGTGCTAGCTTGACCGTATTGGCCACTGATAACCTGCTCCATCTGTCTTGCCTCTGACATGTTAGCTGGACAGGGAAGAGATGGTGCAGTCTCTAAAACCAGGAGTCATTATGAGAAGAAACAGCAGCCCAGCAGCAATCCGGTATTTTGTTGAAAAGTTCAAGAGATCATCTTTTTTTTTTCTTTTTTTACCTGCTTTAATGTCCATTATCACAGCAAACATGGTATTTCCTTAGTGACTTATGGAGGATGACTCAGTCTTTCTACCCTTCATCAGTGCAGTGTTGTTGGTTAAGATTCTTGGAGCCCATTTGGACAGCCAAATATCAGGGCTTGTCTCTTCCTTCTCCCATTTTTGTAGCTCAGGACTTGAACCCTGATCAGCTCTGGCACAGTTACACTGCTTCAACACTTCATACCTATCATCCTGATAGATCTTTAGGATGAGTTCTCCTACAAGTAATAAAAGCTTTGTCCCTTCCTTTGCCTTGTAAATAGCTTTGAAAATGTCAAGCCCATTAATATAAAAATAGACTGATTTGTGTACTGTACATTATGTTATTCATTATATTATACTGTATGTGGCTTATATGTTCACATATGCACATATGTATATAGTTGGTTGAGAAGGATTGATATGATTTGTTTATGCATACATAGGAAGTTTTAATTTTTTAAATACTTTGTGACCTAGATGATATATAAATCTTTGCACATGGCAGACTTCACTGCCTAGGAAAATGTAAGCTTCTCTGCCACAAATACTTATGAAAATGCATTTAACATCTAGTGCTCTAATAGAGTTGGAAACACAGTCCAAAACCATTGTTTTATTGGAAATTTTCATATTGGCAGTTCACGTCACGCTTTCTGGCTACTAACTAGATGAAGTGGGAATTTGAAACAGCAGAGTAACTGTCTCAGTACTTCAGAGCTTAGCATAAAGGCCCAGGGTGGGGGGAGGGGAAAACGTTGAAAGAAAAATAAAATATGGCATACATGCCAACTACTGACCATTCATTCATATCACGCTGTGTTTTTAAGTGGGTCTCCCTTTTGGTTAGACAATAAAACCACTCCATGTGTAAAAGGAGTATAACCTTCAATTTCATGGAGAAAAGTCCTCTATGAATCATACATTTTACCTCTTCCCAGGCTTAATTTCAAATTCTTCCTTCCTTCTTCAAATGATAATGATCTTAAATACAATTGTTGGTGGCCTGTGATGTACTGAGCTAGATACAATTCCAGGTCTGCTATTTTGCTTTCATAGCTTCCTTAGCTCATCCTGTGAACAGAGCATGAAGCTTTGGGGTAGTGGCTTTTATTTATTCAGATGTGTTTGGTTTCATTTCTTATCCTTCTGGTTTGAAAGCAAGCACTGGCACTGTAGATGGAAGCTTTCTGGAAAATGATTGTAAGCTCCTAAAAGCCATAATTACAGCCTTACAATATCCCTAGCTGTGGCAAATACCAGACACAGCTACTGTGACATAGTAATTACGATGCCACTTTCTTTATCAGAAGCATGACAATCCATAATCTAATATGTAGTCCTGATCACAGTCAAAGTCCCTGGTCTAGCCCCTCCCAAAGGTATGGGGATGCTCAGGTGGTCGCCAAAAGCTAAGCAGAAGAGATTCGTGGATGCAGACCAAATGGTACTTCTTGTGCCCGTATAGAAATTGCAGCAATTTCCCTGGCTTAGTTAATCATCTCTGCCACTTTTATCTGTGGTCTCACAAAGACCTCAATAAGGTCTTAATAATGGTGCAGGTATTGTATAGCAGCTTTTACTGGCCCACTGTGCTGCATTTCTTTCTTAGTATGTGCTCTGGTTGCTTAAGGACTGCCTACCCATGAACATTAACCATTTGTGATCACGTAACACCCTCCCCCAAAATGTGTGTCTAAAATTAAACTACAGATGGTGTTCACAAAGGTTAACCTTAGCCTGGGGTGCCAAATCCCCTTAGAATCCCTCCACAGTCAATGGAAAAAGGAAATGTCTCCTTTAATGCAGTATTCCTCAGCCTGTGCTCTGGGAACCAGTAGTGATCTGGAAGACATCTGATGGTAGTTCATGAAAATGTTGGAAACATTTAACTTTCCCCTGCAGAAAACACCTCCAAACTATATACAGAAATTCCTACGTATGCACACAAGCAAACAATCAATTTGGGAGATTTTAAAAGTAATAAACAAACCTTGAAAGGGCATTTGGCTGTAAATGAAAACCATTATGACAACACTTCATAACATAGTACTTCAATCTTTTTTTTTTTTTTTTTTTTTTGAAGGCTCGGTAGACTTTCAATTAGAAAAATAAAAGAACTTAAGCTTAATTTTGAGTCCTTTTCTCCCAGGTGACTACCAAAGGTGTTAAGGAGACACACTTGCATTGGGTAAGAGTTGGTTCTTATAAAAGACCTTACATCTTGAAATAACAAAACATGAAAACTGATGTTCTTGCGGTGGTACATCCAGCATGGGTATCCACTCAGTGGTCATTTCTTCAGAGCTCATCCATTGGATAGTTAGCATTATATTGTATATTTCCAAAGGATGGTTTGAAGAAGGTATTTAAAAAAAAAAAAAATCAACAAATTCACCTTAAACTGAGTCACTGGAGTATTTACTTTTTGAAATAAACCTGGTGAAGTTTGTTTTCAATGCAAAGAGTTAAAATCAGAAGCATAGTTGAAGTCAAATAGACTTATGCCACGTAACATAAAAATATTCTAAATTGCAGTTAGTAAAAATATAATCTAATAAGTGAATGTTTTCATTTGTTATTTTATCTGACTGAAGATCTTGCTAATTACAACAGCTTTATGGTTATTTGTATCAAGTAAAATTCATTCGCATGTGGAAGACACCATAAGGATTTCTGCCTAACAGATGGGCTTCTCATGCTTTTAATTCCTTTTGGAAATCGTAGCTTTGTTGTGCATGAAACAAAGAAGAAGAAACTGTTGGGAAGGTCTTTTTGTGCAATCCTTTTCTGTTGTGAGCTGCACTAGGGAACAAATCTGATGCTGTATGCAGCAAAGAGACTAAGTTAAAAAAAAAAAAATCTCTTTCAATCCATCCCTTTGGGTGTGCAACTTCATGTTTCCTAATTTTAGTTACATATATTTACTGGTTTTTGCTCAAGTTTGCACTCTAGATCCATTGACGGTAAACTATAATAATCTGTACTGTGATCATAAATCACATCCTAGTTAAGAGTTTGTTTCCAAACAATCTGTGGCTAGCTTCTGATCCCATCCCAAAAGTTGCTCCTCGGGACATTTGTTTCTCTTCATTTGAATAATGCCAATTCATCACATGAAGTGTATTTCTTACATGTCTCGAGATCTCCCACCATAAATATTCTGAATATTAATCGTTCCAGGAAAAAATAGAAGACAAGATGCTTTACGCATGAACAAAATAGTATCTAATAGAAGGCTTGATTTCTCCAAACTTCTAGATTCTCTTAAAGATAGGTAAAGTACTTAAATAACAGACTAAACATCAATTCTAAGGAACAGAGAATTGGTGACATAATAAACTGCTGAAATGTTTGCATGCTAGTTTTAAGGAACTGAGCTGTCTGACCAGAATTTTAGGCTACAAATAGATTTAAACATTGTGGCATACCAATCACAGGCCAGGCTGCCTGATTTTCCAGGTCAGTCACATTTTGGAGTACCCTGTGACTGTTTACTAGACAGCAAGTCCAGAAAGGGCATTTCAGGGGAACTAGGGAGTAAGTGAGGGCAGCGGCTTCACAACTGACTCTTGCCCCAGTATGGAGTATTGCTCTTAGCTGAGGATTGCACCAGGACCAGGGAATTGCAAATGCTTTTCCACTGCCTACATGTAACTGCAGAAAACTAGATACAAAATCTGGATTTGTGAAGTCCCATTATATTCTGGAGGTGTTTAAATGTATATTTTTCTGCCTAAGTTTCCGATCAAAAGGTCCCTCACATACTTCTGTCTACTCAAAACTAGATAATCTCGGAGGAGGTGAAAAGATAGACCTTTCAGAAAAGAGTAAGGAAAGCAAAAAGTTGAAACCAGAGAGTTGTTTTTCAAAGGGTTGATCAAAACTCAGTAACTTCTTAATGGGATTTCTTTAATGTGATTACCTCTACGTATGAACTGAATATGAAAACACAATAATTTTAATGGACTTGTGTTTAAGGCATGAGAGAAAAATCAAATATAGCCTCATCTAGTTTCTTTGTATAATTTATAACAAATTTACATTTTTGAAAAAGCATAATCAAATGGTTATGAGTAGATATATATGTAACAGAAATGCACATGGAACAAAGTTCCGTCGTTTTCTGTGAATGTGAATATTTGATTATATGGTTTTGGACCTTACCAAAAGCTGGCAGGAGAATGAAAATGCCATCTGGCAAACGACGTTTTGAGATTTTCTGACTAAGAACACACTCTCTGCACTTCTATATACTCCTCAAACAAAATGGCTAGGAGTGGGTAAGTTTTGTTTTCATTCAGTCAAAATGTTTTATTTGAATTTGTCTTGTATATTCCACCACAGCATGGAAAGTTTCAACAAGAAGATCACCCAAAAATAAAATAAAAAAATGTTTCTGAAATAACAGTGTAGAATATTGTGACAAAACTTTTTTTATATATCTCTCTTGATTTTTATATACATTTTCTATAATATTAACAAAATTCTGTGAAGCATTTTCATTCTAAAGGTACATTTCTTCTAATGTAAAAAGATCTAAATTTTAAAAAATTCAATCTTAACTTATGGCTTTTCAGTTTGAAATAGTATTTTTCTCAAAGATCTTACAATTTATAATTACAGAGTAATCTTTATCCTGACCAAAAGTTGCGTCCTAAATAAGAATTTGCATCCAAACTCACTGAACTCAATCGCTGGGAAATGAGCCAGTATGGAAAAAAGGATTATTATCAGAGAGATGTGATGAAGAGACATTAAAGATTCACCTACACAACACAGTGCAGAGCTGTGCAGAAATATGTGATTTAGTTCTCAATGAGAAGCACGGAGACGAAAAAAAATGTTTCCTTGAAAAATTCCCAACTGGTTCTACAATGAAGTCAAACAGTTCACTTATCATAATGCTATTATAGTACCCCTTTCCAAATGAAGATTAATAGCAACATGTTGCATTTGTCTCTAAATATAAAGGTTTCCATTTAATAAGCTTACCGTGAATTATATCCTCAGTGCAACCATTTTCCCCATCTCCCGCAAAAATATCTGTCTTTATTGGCTTTTAGTTGTAATCCAGGGCAATGTCTCTCGCAGACTGCGTGCATTTTTCACAAACATGTCAACATACACTCCTCGAGGACGACGTTGTTTACTTTGGATAAACCTGCCTTATGAAGGATAAAACCATTCTTTGTGAACACTTACGAAGGACAAGAGTGAGTGTGCTACTTATGAAATGTTTCGTTATACAGTATGTGGTCTCCATTATATAAATAATTCTTTCCCCCTCATCTACTTCTCTGTGGGAATATTGAATAAATAATTAAAGGAAAAAAAAAGAGTAGGAAGAAATAAGTATAAACAACTCGAAAGATGATTCATAAGTTGAGTTATGTTAATTGTATTTCCTACTGAAACATCAAAGTACATTTGGTAACATGACATATATGCACCTTTCCAAGATTTTATATTTTGGCTCTCTTTAGGGTGCTGATAATTATACAAAATAACTTCATGGAAAATATCCCCAAAAGCTTTGTTTAGTGTTTATTTTCACAGAGCAAGACACTGCTTATAATCTCTTTTTTTAAAGGGTTGGTTCTTTGCTCTTTGTTATGGAAGTCTGGTGAGACACACTGCTGAGTCCACAGTCAGAGTATATAAGTGCTTATCACAGTCACATAACTTTTCTATTTGCTGCCTTTATGAAGCTTGTCAGGCACAAGAGAGAGAGGAAAAAACCCAAACCACAAAAAAAAAAAAAAAACAAAAAAAAAGAGTGGCAGAGAACTAATAAAAACAACTATATTTTGGCTACTCTCTTTGAGAATTATTATACAGCAAAATAATTGGGTTTTATTTATATTGCAGTAATGTCTGGAGGCCCTGATCTGAAATTCAGGGTAATATTTTCTAAAGTGAGTAAGTAACGTAACAGCTATAGTCATAAAAGAATGAAGGTAGCAATTTCTGGTCCATAAGACCAAATTTCAGGTGCTTGAAGTCTAGCTCAGATGTTTTGTTGCCCTGGTAAACCTTGGTTACCTGCATTTCTGCTCCTGGATGTTTGTAGAACTTCCCCAGCCTTGCCAACACAGAGGTGATAACACACACATAGGTACACCAGGAGTCATGATATGGACTTTCTACCACCTATATGTTCTGGCGGGCCTGTTCTAGAACACACTTCTTATCAAATAAGAGGAGCACTCCTATCAAATCTGGACTGCCTAGAACCAAGATTGAGAAAGCAACACCCTCCTCCACTCTCCTTTGAGAACTGCAAAATAGCTCTGCAGCTTCCTAAAACAGTGAAAAGACGCAAAAGGCAGGAAACACACTATTATGCATAAATTGGCCATTATCTTATTGTCTTTATCTGAGGATAATTTGAATGACAGAAGCCTATGAAAAATCAACAGAATGGAATAATATACTTTCTTTTTTTGTGCATCTCTTCCTTGTGCTGCTTCCACACTCATAGAATGAGTCTGGTTTGCATTTTGCTGGGCCTGGCCAGAAAAGAGTGACTGAAATATTCCGAGATATTAACCACTGTTTTTGTTCTACCTGAAGACATCTTAAAAAAGAGAATTTCCAAGACAAGGAAGGGGGCACAATGGCAGTAAACACCCACCTGAGTTGTAGCACATCCATTAATGTTCATGGTCTAACACTATGTGGTTCAGAGCATGTTCTTGAATATGTCTGCTGTGTGGCATGGAGTTCTCCAGAAACCAGCTGCTGCTGAATATTTAATGAGGGCAAAACAGTTTGAATGGGAGTACTTTAAAGACTGGCAAACTCACCTGATAAGCCAGGGTGAAGTAATATACTAGGGAAGACGGAAAAGGCTTCACATCAAAGTCATCACTCAACCTGTGTATTTGTCTAGAATATTAAGTCTCAAAAAATGCACAAACCTGGCTCTTCAGGAAAATTTCTTTAACCTTTAGGAGTATACCGGCTATTCTGAGGTCTCATTCATGCTTTCTGGCTCCCATATAAATTTACAAATGACATTGCTGAGAAATGCATTAAAAGCCATGGTTTCTCTAAGAAAAACCCTTAGTTGGCTAAGTTATGCAATTCCTAGTTACTCGGAACTTCTGCTGGCAAAATTATTGCTTTAAGGACTGAGGAATTTGTTTTAATAGAAATTGGCCAAGGTAGTTATTTTCTCGGTGAACAACATCAGACGTGTATCATCAACACAGATTTTAAACACACATATACACAATATTCTGTCTTCTACTAGCTGAAATTATGAGTTTCAGAATAATTGTTCAAGCTGTACTGTATTTTAATTTTCACCATGTTTCAGGATATATTTCATTGTTTCCCCTACTGATAATGTTTAAAAGGTGATTTGTGTGTTAAATTGAAGCAATCTGAATTTGGCAGTTTGAAATCAGGCCACGAGTAACAGATTGTTTTGTTTAAACTTAGTATACATTTTACTTGCTTGATCTTCTCTTCTTTTACGCATCCTGTATCATCAGCAGGATACATGAGAGGTGCCACATGCTATACATATTCAGACTGGCTGCTGTGGAGGGATTACCAGCCCAGATCTGGCATAAAACCTCTTTTAGCATTTGCTGATTGTAGCACTATAGCCACAGACCACTGGCAAAGACAAGGAAATTAGGAGTTAGTTGTAACACAAAATTATTAAATCTTGCTATGGGACCTTGATAAATTCTCTTGTAGATCAATTGAAACCGCAGATACTTTTCACCAGATTTGCTCCGTTTTTTCCCCCCAGATTTTCACCTAATTATAGTTTATTTTGATTGCACTGTATTCTGTTATTTTTTTTTTAAAAAAGATATATTATAAAAAAAAATGTGATTTTTATTTTGAACTATTTTCCTTACTTGGAACTACTTTCCTTACTTACTTGGCTTGGGTACAATCCTTTTTCTTTTTTCTAGGTATAAGATTGTAGCTGCATGGTGATTCCTATGCCTGCCACGAGAGGTCTCTTCCTGTGTGACAAACCTCCAAACTAAGAGCCAAACACTGTCACTTTTCCTGAGTGCCCTTTCAGGCTCATGTTCACGTTCCAATGCCAGTGAAACTTCAAACATATTTGAGAATAAATCTGCATTTGCAGTTTGCGACAGTGATCAGAATCTGATCCATGCTTTCAGAGTTGAGAGAGATCCAAACACAGAAAATAAGGATGATATTCCAGTGCTGAACTTCAGCTATATTCCAGTTGTCTCTACAATTTCTCCTTTTCCTTTTTTATGTTACATCAATTTCCTTGTTTCTTCACAAACTGATGAGTGTGGTGAGAAGTGCTCCCAGACCAAGTGCTCCCGTGCTAGGGTTTCATACTTTTGATGGAAAATTATGTTAAAGAGCTAATAATTAGATTTATTGCATTTTGAGACAGCACAAATAAACTTCCTGGCTCTTTTGAGACACTTTTCATTTGCTCCTTCCTTTAATCTAAAATTTTCAGTGTTTATTTTTAGCATATGAAAAATGTGAGACTTGTGAACAACATAGTCTTTTGGCATGCTCTAAAATAGCCACCAAGTTTTTAATGAATAAGATGCATCTGTTTCCCTTTCTAGTCTTTGGACGTTTTTGTCGTAGTTTTATCCACCAACTGCAAGGACAAAAAGGAAGAAATAGACAAGACAAGAAGGAATGGAAATGTATGGAAGACCAGCAGATAGGTGATAGGACCTACGCAGAAGGTTCTATCACAACTCTGGATTTGTTGTGTTGAGTGATAAATTAGTTCTCCAGTTGTTAGTATGGACAGTGAACTTCCTAGATAGATAATGAAGTTGCTTAGGCCTTATGAAAGTTTTGCTGCATCCATATTGGTAGAAGACATTTTTATTAAGTTTGAGTAAACTACTAGTAATATGAGGACTATAGCACGGAACAGCAGCTCCCACTTAGTATCTAGTAGCATGTAGATCGTCAGATTTTATTTCTAAAAAAATCATAATCTCTTTTCTATTATTTTTTCTTACACTTTACCAATGGTAAACAAAGTGGTACTTGCTATCAGTAATGCAATAGAAAGGAAAAATTACCCTATGTCAAGCATATCCATGTTTCCTTTCTTTTTTTCCCATGCTAGGCATAGGCAATGTCTAATGGCTGCCAAAATCATCACAGAAAATTAATGTGCCAAGTACAGTGGATCAGCAAAAGTTTAGGATGGAGGGAAGCCAAAATATGTTTTTAAGAAAAATAGCGGGGCTGCAGGTTTGGGGTGAAATCATAAAGAACCATCTTCTGGGAGGCTAGGAGTCAATCTTATTTAAATTCCTCCTGCTTTTAATGCCAATACTTGGCAAAATTCCACAAGTCAGATAAAGGCACCATGATTTCAAAACACTGTAAACTATTTATGTTACCTGATAACATGCCTCATTTGACTCTCCTTTCCACACCCACTCCAGAGGGAATTGCACATAACTTTATGGAGAGAGAAGTTGGACTGTTTTGGCAGTCCTTCAAAACGGAAATAAAGTTTGAACAAAAAATACATGTAAGGAAATGATTTGGTTGTGCCCTCTGATTCCAGAATTACTATATTTTGTTTTATTTTATTTAGTTTCTATTGCCTCTGGGAAAGTATTTTCCATCCATGAAAAACTAATTTCTGGTGTTGTTCATGCACATAATCCTGGTGTTTTCCCACAGTATTTAAAGGATGCTGGTCACTTTGCAGCTTACTGTACATCTTACCTTGGGTTCTTCAGCTCCTCAAAGAACCAACATGGGACTTCTGTAGCCAGATTGCTTCCCTGGCAATAAGTGCATCCTCACAAAGGGCAGGCTTTGCAGTGTGTGCATCCTAAATAAGGAATGTAAGCAGCTTGAAACAGAAAAGATGAGGCCCCGAGTTAGATGATGCACTTTTTTTTCTGAATTGTGACCAAGACGATTTCATCCGTGCTTTCTATGCAACAGCAGAATATACTTAGGTGGTTTTTTAATTCATTTTGAAACAAGTGATATTATTCATCAAGTTAACAACATTACTTGGCTGGATGTTTATAAGAACTTTGCAAAAGCTTTTCATTGCCATAGCACAATTGCTAAATTATACAAAAGGCTGGAAGACTGCTTACAGATCTGCCCAGTCTCTAAATTTTCCAACAGGAGAATGAAAACAAAAGTACATTCATGCAACAGTGCGATATACTGATGAATAGTTTATACCTGGGACCCTGCCAGACTGTTCCTGAAGAAGTATGTACCACATATGTGGTCAAGAAATAAATTACATTTATCATCCACCTTTGCTTGCCTCATTCATCCATCTCTGCCTGGACTACCTTAACCATTTCAAGTAATAAGATGCATCAAAGTCTCTGTCCAAAGCAAAAAGAAAAGAAGGTAAAGTAAGAAAACAATTCATTTTCCCCTCCCTCTCAGCTGGTACAACATTCGTCTTTCCCTACAAAATACTGACACTTATTGCTGGTCAGTTTTGACATGGGCAGCAGCAAAGCATTATATAAGTGTCTGGACAGACAACTCATAGAGCACATGGGATGAGCCAGTTTCCTGAACTGTTGCTTTTCAAACTTATTTTTCTGTATTCTGGATGAAGAAATCAGACAGAACAAATTAGGTCTTGCAGGGGCTTGATAGGTCATCTAATTCATCCTCTCTTGCAATATTCTTTATATCATTTTTGAGCTTTTTTTTTAATTTAATTTTTATAGTACTGTCAATATTCATGGATTAAAGATTTCTAAAAATGTTACATGAACTAGGATAAAATGCTTCAGACCAACAATAGTCCTGGAAATCTGCAAATTGGTGATTCTTATCTTCCTGTCCTTATTCGCTCTTTAACAACAAGTTCAGAGTTTGATGTCAGATACTCTTTATGTTGGAAAAAAATCTCCCCTGCCTTGCCTTGCCTTGCCTTCCCTTCCCTTGCATTTCCTAGTTCTCTTCCTTCCTATCTGAATAATGATGCAAAAGTGGTACAGGATTTATAAATACGTCCCAATTTCTATCATCGGACTCAACTTTTAGTTGAAAGTAAGAAAGATTTCAGCTGAGGTCCTACATAAAGAGCAAAAGATTTTGATCATTATGTGGATTATACGATCAGGTTAAAAGATGTATTGCATTAACAGAATCATCCTATCCGAATTTTGAAGAGAGCCAAAACAAAGAACCTAACTAGACTGGGAGGAATGTAAAAATTCAGCAGGTCATTTCTACATGCCAGCATCACATCCTCCCATGTCTGTGAAACCAGGAGAAATGCAAAAGATAGCAGCTTATGGTGGAAACTGAGGAACAGGAAGAGTTTTATATGATTGCTAAGAAGAGTAGCTAAAGATTTCAATACTTTGCTAAAATTGCAACGACTGACATTTTAGAAGAGTGCAGGCTTTGTGTAAAATCTTCTTTTGGAGATGATAAATTAAATATTGAGTGGTCATAGCACAAAGAATAACCTTTACAGAAGACATGTTCCCCTGCCAGCTCCCTGCCTGTCCCACCTTCTCCTTCACTCTTTATTTTGCTTCCAGTGCCCTGCTGACATGGCGATCCCTTTGACATGCTTTCTGCTTGTCCTTCCAGGGCAGGAGTGACCCACAATTCAATACCACACTAGCTGAATCGTTAAATTTAAAGAACCATTAAATTGTTAATCACTATAGCTAAAATCTTAAGCAATGGCAGACTTCAGTGTTGTTTGATAAAGACAAACCTAGACTCAAACTCAAAACTAGAGCTCAGAAAAGATTTCACAGAATGTTTGTGCTCAAAGAGTTAAAATATGCAAATCCATTTGGAAATTGAGAGCAACTGAAGTTTCTAGAAAGTTGAATCCGTATAGTCTTGTATGTCAAAGGACTGCGAGGAACAGAGGGCATTTCGATAATCTGGGTGGTACACCATTCCCCGAGTGTTAGGTGCAGAATTATTTGTTAAAGCATTTTACACAGGAAAGCAGGGTAAGGACTCACTCAACAGGGAACAGAGATGCTCTTAGCATTGGGTATTCAATCACACAACTTCAAATAGTGCTTTTGTGTAATTCAAACCAAGAAAAAAAGGATGAATAGCTTAAAAAAGCATCAGTAGTTCATAACCACCCCTTAAAACAGTTTAGAATAATGCAGTGAGAATGCTTTTATGGATAATCTGAAAATTTAAATTAGTTATTTGAGTAATTACTTTGCCCAGTTTTCAAGGCAAATCACCTATTCAAATCTATGGGAATTTTGCCTGTGTAAGTCCTCAGTAAAGCTTATGAAGACAGAGCCCATGATGTTGCTATTAGCATAAAATATCCTTTGGATTTTTTACAAGCTGAAACCAAGATTTATAAAAAATGGACTCCATGTGCTGTTATTTGTGGTACTGAAGGCACAGCAGCGGGGTAAAGGAGATGTTTCTAATAAAGCTCCGTCTCCAGCCTGCTACGAGGCTGGAGGATGTTCAGGCTGTATCCCACTGGGAGCTTCCACGTGGACCTAGAACCCCTCTGGGGAGACTTCTACCTTTGCCTGAAGCTAATTAGAATGCATGTTTTCTTAGCGAATTAAGGGCAGTGATAGCCACTCACCCTCTAATTGCAGCTAAGCCTAATGGGCAGCCCAGGATGGAGAGTTACCCAAAGCATCTACCCAGCAAATATTTTGACGTTTTCCCCCATTTCACGTTTACCACTGAGCACTCAGCAGGTGCTCCCATTTTAGAAAGGAAGTGCTAATGCCTTCAGTCCTTCTCTTATTCTGGTTAGTATGCACCTAATTGATGGCTCACCTCTGGGAAAACAAAACCAGCAAATTCAGGTTAATGCTCCTGAAGATTGGGAGGCACGGCTAAGCGTATTAACCCAGCCAAGCCCAAAACACTGACACCTACAATAATATGAGGAGAAATTACAAGATTCCTTAGGAATACCACCACACATCAACACTAGTCTCCAAATGGTATCAGAAAAAACTAAGAATAATGTTTGGAATGACTTTTCTCATGTTCAAAGGGTATTAACTTGCAAAATAAAAATAAGTGCGCTTTGTGGGAGAAGTCTGAGTAAAGAACCAAATATTAAGGCCAGAGGATTGAGGCAAAGACGAGTGGTTCTTTTTACT
The DNA here is from genome assembly GCF_965231255.1 of Vanellus vanellus. Lineage (NCBI taxonomy): Eukaryota > Metazoa > Chordata > Aves > Charadriiformes > Charadriidae > Vanellus > Vanellus vanellus. The sequence goes on from NC_138905.1 coordinate 47,311,970, forward strand.
CTAGCTGCCTCCGTGAAGAGTAACACCTCTCCTTCTGAGGGTGGTGCGTTCTCAACACAGACTGAGAAGTTCATCTTATCTCACTGTAGGTACCCACATTTCAGGCCCTGGGGTAGAACTGGACTAGTCATGCTTGTATCTTACCATATGGAGAATGAAAAGGATTTCACAGCATGATTCATCAGATTTTTCCAAGTACCTCCCCTAGGATGAGATGCTCCACACCCTGGATGTGGTTGTTCCTCTCCATTGATTATAGAAGTCTGGACGACTCTTTCAGTTGTGGTCTCTCACTTGCCATTCATTTCTCATCTATTATCAGGTTTCCTTATGAAATCTGGCATGTAAATAATGGCATGAGGGTACAGAGAGAGCTGATACTCAAAACACAGCTGTGGAGCTAAATATTCAGCTGTGGAAACATGCTTCACTGTAGTTACTGTGGCCATTTATATTTACACCAGCTAAAAAGCAGTGTCAGGATGATGTACAGCACAACTCAGAGCCTCAAAGATTTGTGGTCCCCATGAGAAATGTACACCTCAATATTTCTGTAAAATACAAGGCTATTATTCAGAAATCTTCTCTTTTGGATTTAGTAGCTTATTCCCTTACAAGGGATTTCAGAAGTTACTAATTCATTATACTCTAGAACCTAGAACCAGCTGGGAAGTAAAAAGCATGAAATCATATTTATTAGCTATGCTGAATTGCCTCTTTATAAAATAAATTTACAGTTTTTCTAAAGACAGATGTTCAACATTGCATTACTAAATGGTTCAGCTCCCAGAAAGGATTTACTGATTTATGTGGTTCAAGGTTAAAGAAATCAGCAAGCAGTAATCAAGCAGCTATAGAAAAAAGGTAACGGACTAAGGCTGACCTTCATGCCACATGTTAAAGAAACAACTCTGCCACATTTATATTCGGTAAACCTACAAAAAAGTTGTTTAGAATAATGCTTTTTTGTATGTGAAAAAGGAAAATGCAGGTAACCTCAAAAGAAGATAAACTTCTCTGAAACTTCAGAAACATTCATTCTCTTGGCTTTCTGTCTCTCTTAGTAAAATCAGGTATTATCCCTAATGAACAGGCTATTGGCTTTTTGCATTAATTCTAGGCAAGATTATGACACACTGAAATACACTGGTAATAAACTGAATCTCAGTTACTTTTAGTGTTTGGGAAACGGACAATGCAAAAATGAAAATATTCATTCAATTTACAGTAGCAATGAGATTCTGCGATCTATTCCCTCTGTCCCTTCCACAATCTATCATTAAAAAAGATAATGAAATTATGAATGAAAACCCTATTGCTCCACGCTTACAAAGTCATCTCTTTATTTTCAGTCCTTTGGCTACAGAGGCTTTACATCCTCCCAGGTGAAGTGTGTTTTTTTTTTTTTTGTTAATGTTTGTTTTGTTTTTCATTGTACAGATGCCGTTGTTTAAAATTATTCGGATGAAAAAGAGTTCACACACGTGACATAACGATATCATTATTTGGACCTGCTGTAACGCAACTTTATAAAGTTTTTCACAAGTAAGAATCATGCCACGTTTTTCCCCAATGATTTACAAGTAGCATTTGACAACAGAGCAAAGCAAAAGACGTGGTGGCATATCTCTTGTCTTTACCCTCATAGATTTGATTTTGACATTCTTTAGCTGTGATTGCAAGAGTGGTTCAATGTACACTTTAAACTGGCATAAAGTTTCTGCTCGTGAAAGGAATATTCCCATCTTCTATCCACACCTTCATTTCCTTCCCTTACTGTCTTGGTCTCCTGCAGCGTCACAAGCACTCGTGTAGCTGAGCAATAAATCAGACTGGGGAATGGATCTAGTTTGTAAGAAAAAGAAGGGTAATATCAACACAGACCCGTTTCTCAGTTCAGCTGACCACAAATAAATGCTTTTATTATTCAGTGGGGCAGGGAACAGGAGGATGGGGGTAGCTTGTGTGGGCCAGTTCCTTTAGGGCTAAGGACTGTTTAAAAAAAGAACTAGAGAGCTATAGTCAGTGGTGCCCCATAGCTTTATTAGTGTTTGTCATGAGCAAAAGATGAATTCAGAATATAAATCTTTAATCTTAATTAGAAAAGGAGTATATCTCAGTGCTCCCCAGTAAAGAAAACCGGTACTACTTCCTATTCATGTGAAATAAATAAAGTTTTTGAAGCTCATATTTTTGTGGCTCTGATCTCTACTGTAGCTAGTTTATTTCATCCCACTGTCCTTCACTATTTCAAGTCTTTCACTTTTGAATAACTCTTTTGGAGTCTTTATTTCATTGAATATATTTTGTTTGTGTCATCATTGCTATGCAGTGATTAGAAATAGCTTTATTTTTATTAAACACAAATTACTTATCCCTATACCACATTTTGCATTGAAAAGCTGCCCTTCATTACTTTCAGCATATGATTTTTCAGATTTTGTTCTGTAAGAAACAATATTTGAGCCCCAAATAAATGAAAAGTTCATGTACGGTGAAATGAAGAAAAGCTGGAATTTAAACATAAACAAATAAAAAAATCCTGCTATGCCTACTTCATTTATTTTTTTGATTATACAGAATAAATACTCATAGGTTGAGTTGAATTCTGGAAAAATTATCCAATGAAGAGACCCAGGAAGCCTTTTTGTAATCTATGTCAAGTCTAAAACACTCAAAGATATCCCAATAGAATTCAGAAAGAGTAAAACACTGATTAAGGACAATCCATGAACAATCAAAGTTGTTTCTTGCAGTACATTAAAAAAGCTGGTTTATATTCACTTTTCCAATGAGAATGTACATCAGTCTTTGGTCTTGTTTATGCAACACCTCACACACAAGTATACACACAAATGCAAAACACCATCACGTTTGCATACACACTGTGGTGTGTTACTCAGCCCACAAGGATGTAATTGTGATGACAAGTAAATAGTGATGAATGATTCTCAGTCTTGATAGAGCAACTCACACAATTCCATATGAACCAGTACTTCACCTTAAAACAATGTTGAGCACTCTGGTACCAAGGCAAAAAAATTACCAAAACCACTCATGCATAATGGGTAAAAATATGAGAGGCAATGTAATGGCCTCCTGATTGCTGAATCAGCCAAAAAATGTAGTAGGAGGAAAATGTCACTTTGGCTAAAATAGAAAGAGAGATTTTCCAGAGTTTTTTGACAAAATTAACAAAAAACAAAACAAAAGAAAACCACCCCAAAACTTGAAACCCCTGCCTCCCCCCCAAAATGCCCAATAAATTTTCAAATGGAAAATGGTATTTTGAGTTAGAAACAGTTTACAATATGTCTTAAGAACCTTGTGGAATTCCAAAAAGAAACATTTGAAACTAAGTGACATTTTATGACTTTCAAGTACTTCCCATCATTATTTTAGCCACCCCAATTAACCAGTTCCTCAATACATCCATGAACATTCTGAGCTCCCCTCAAACTCAGCTTTCAGAGACAGACTTATTTTTCATTGAAAAACCAAAGTCTGCTGTTGAATCTGGATCACATCTAAAGATCTCATCATTGTGAATTTGATGTTGTAACACTGCAATATGTTTTTTATCTGCATTCATTCAGTAGGAAGAGAGAGTTTGAGCCAAAAAATGTATATATTTTAGTTAAAAATAAACTGTTACATAGATAACATAGAGCAATGATCTGGTTTTATTTTGCATTTCATCCCGCTTGTTGTTAGGAATGATTTAACTAGCTTATTGATAGCAGATTATTAGCTGTTTCTTCTGTATATAGCTCTGTATATCTTACAAACTTGGCAATGTATCTATTAGGTTAAATGATTTACAGTACCTTGAGAGGACGTCATTATACAAATTGACTTAATAATAGATCATACAGTGCATTGACTACTTTAGTGCATAAAGACAATCCCAAGAACTGGATTTTCAGTGAGAATAGTCACAATTAAAATTTTGACTTTTTTCTTCCCGTTATCATTCTCTGATAGTCACTGAATACCATACTTTCAAAAAATTAATTTCTTAGAATAAACACAAACTATATATAAAACCACTCTTCAGATGTTTACGAATTCTGATGACAGATGTAGAAGTTGTTTGCAATGTTTAGAAATGTTGCTGTAAATGTGGAGATAAAAAACAGCAAAACAATACTCTACACACACCCAGACCAAAATCTATCAAATTTCTTTTCCATTCAGTCTTTAGATGGAATAAGTAGAATCTTCTCACTTAACCTCTGTACTACTGGCCTGTAAGTTTTATTTCAATGAATAAATGTTGCCCTTCAGATTGAAGGGAATAAGAGTTTTCCTATTCCCTGCTAGTTCTTGATGGCCTTGCTAAATATAAACAAAGAAGTCATTTGGCAGGAAGGGCCATTTAACACTAAAATGAAATAATTTAATAAAGAAAATGGTTACTGTAAATAGATAGTAGCATAAAATTTTAGATGGTAGGTACTTTCCTGCTATGAAGAATGAAGGAAAATATTTTTTTTCTTTTTCTCACAAATATGAATGTGCACACTGTACAAAAGTTACGCAAATACATATATATCAATATACATATCTATAACGTTAATTTATGTATGCATTTCAGCCAAGTCATTAATTTAGAATCCAAATCTTTTGCACTGTACTTCTATGTAAAAGCTGTCTGTGTGGAAATCATTCCAACCTGTAAGTAATGATTGAGATATTTTTGTCATGAAAATGGCAAAAAAATATTCTTGGGCTGACTCAAATCAGTCCCATAGGTGGTCAGCAGATAGCTCACAGGTTGGGGTCGATTGTCTGTCTCCCCCTGAAGAGATGTGGGTAGGATGCTGTAACCTAAATGATCTGTCTCTGCTGCCCGCTTTCCTGCTGTAAAGGTGTTGAAGATGGATCAGGCTGTCTGTGAAGGCCACTGGAGGATAGGCAGAAAACAGCGAGTGAGTGTGTGGAGCGCTGGTGTTTGTGGGAACTGCAAGGTGCTAGGCTGAAGGTGTTGAGGTCTCAGCTTCTGGATGTTGAGGCAGGAACATTTAGGTTGTGGAAATCCCTCTGAGGCTTTCCCCTACATCTTTCTCAAAAATGAAACTGATTATTCTACCCTTTGTTGAGGACTCCTGATTTCCCTCCTCTCCATACCACCCAATTACACTGCAAAAATCTACACTGCAGTTCTCTAGACTGTCTGCCATGTTGAGAAACCTTCTACTGGATGTAACCATTCTAGCGCAAAGTGTTATCACTCTGAAAGTGAACTCTTGGTTGTTCTGAAATCAGTGGTAAGTCTCACAAGGCCTTCACAGAGGCTGAATTTCACCCTGCAGACTACACTGAGTGTAGTTGGTCCTCCTTTTGTCTGGGGCCACAGGAGCTGTAACTGTAGGCAGGTTATAACCTGCTCTTTCTTGCTTATCAGGCAAATATAAGGGTAGTATACATTATACGTGCATTATACATTTCCTTTTTTATTGCCAATTTACATGCATATTGAGAACATAGTTCTAACTCATCATAGTATTTTAAGCACATGTTTAAACTTAAGCCAGAGTCAAGCCAATTCTCAAACACTTTGCTGAACTGAGACCAACATCTTTAAACACAATATTGTGGTTATTTCTTCTTTTGAATCCAACTTGGCACGCACTAGGTTGGAGAGGGCCAAATTTCAACTGTACAATTACATTTCCCTCCTTTTAGAGCAAAATGATTTTCCTGAGGTCTTAATGCACAAATGAACTAACTAAGACTGTATTTGCAGATGAAATTAATTCAAAATTGAAGATAATCAGATTTGGCAGAATTTGGCTCGATATGAAAATCTGGACAGTCAGATAGGAGAATAATATTTAGAGGAATTTGTAGTCCAGTTTTGCTCCTGCCATTTATCTAAAACCAATAAAACACAAGGCTTGTCTGCAAGTGGAAGTATTTGTGAAGGAAGTAAGAACATGAATATTGCAACAGCATGATTGTTATCTGTTTTATTTCTTGCCTGGACACCCTTATTTATGTTCCTAGGTGTAGTTTAACTGAATCCATCTCCAAAGGGAGAATAAGAGAATCTACTTACAGACATCATCTGGTGTTGAACCCTTATTACAGAATAGACATTCTAGTCTATTTTGTTTTGCATAAAAGACAGTCTCAGTTTTTATATACTGGAATAAAAATGGTTTTATTTCACATTTCCTTTACTGATTGAGCTTTCTTTGTAGAGTTGTGGGTTGTTATCTATGTGAATCTACAACACTGAAATGTTCAAGGCTTCAGGAAAGTTTGAGACTAGGAAATCTGTGTGTCTTTTATCCTCTGAATATGATTAATGATGCTTTGTGTTTTGCAAGACGTTATTAAAAACAGAAGCCTATGACTTCATTGTCTCTGACAATGACTTTGAACATGGGGTCAGTTATTCCACTTTTACATTTCTTTGCAAGATTAAAAGAAAGTAAAAACAATTGCATTGGGAGGGGGGAAACTTTACACAGATGTAACAAAGCAGGATACACACACGTTTTCAATATGCTTCTTCCAATGAAAATTCACCTCATTCATATGATACTGCTGGTAAGCAAACACTAGTGACAGGCAAATCTAGCCATCAGGAAAACATACTGGGTTCAGGATTATCTCAAGTACCACATGCTAGAATTGTTGAAAACGTTAAGGAAAGAGTTCATAGTTTGATTGAGGAAATTACAAGTAACAGATGTAATTTCTTACGTGCATTCCTGGACATTCAGTGATTGACAAGATAGTTATCATTATGCAGAACTGAAACAAAATGTGCATCAGTGAGAATTTGTAAGAAAATATTAGTGAGCTGTTAAATATCAGTACTTTTGTATTTTCACATAAAATACACTACTTTCACAAGTTGAATATGCTCTACATTCATACAGTTTATGTGCAGTATTGTTTAAAGTGCTGGAAATGCTAGATCGTCCTTTACTATCTAAACAGGAAATTATTTGCTCTTCTTGAGCTATTCAGTTCATCTGTGATGCATTATTTTATTGAATTTCTGCAGTGTAAGGGTTATTTTTTGACTGATATCTTCACCTTTCGTGAATGTCAACAACATTCCCATTGTACTAAAAGCCCAAAGGGGGAATGAAAAGCCTCACAGAAATTAATGGGAAAATTCAAAATTATTTCAGCAACATTGAGGTTTTGCTAAGTGAGGCTGGGAATATGTTTGCAATAAAATCACCATCACTTTGCCCGTTGACTAAGTATTATCTAACACTGGCAGTTTTCTGCCTTCAGAACACTCACTCAGAGAAGACACTAGAAAATCACAGTACTTTGTCAGCCAGTTCTGTTTTTCACTGTCTTTAACTAACAGGGTTGTAAAAATTGGTCTGTCCAATGAACCTTGTCTGTAAGTGCCTGGAATAAATACGAGACTCTATTATTCAGTAATAAATTCAGCTTGTGTATTATCAAGGTCCTTTTTTCTGAGTTCTTCCTCTCTGACCTTTTAGTGTTCCATTGGTCTTAAATGGTACTGTAAACAGGCAACACTGTAAACTAAACTTTATTCAGTATATAGTCAATGAAGGGGTGGAAGAATCAGTTAATATTGCACTTGAGGCTCTTCCATTCGGATCTTCTCTGCCTTAGCCAGAAGACTTTCCTGAACTCTCTGATTTGACACGAATCTAAAATGCCTCCTGCAGTCTCATCTACTTTTTCATTTTCTACCCATCTAATGATTTTAAAAAGGGATTCATACGTCCCTCCATTGGTAGCTCAAGAATCAGATAGGAATTATTATTAAACAGTTCATACCAACACTGAAACAGTTGGTATTAACACTGAAGTTTAAATGAGACACTCTTCAGCGTTAAGTCTTAAAAATGAATAAACCCAGTGCAGAATAGCAGGACCCTTTTTGTTTCTCTGCAGTCAAATAACAAAGAATTGATTACTATTTGCAAGGGCGGTTTTGCCAGCTGGACTTTTGGAATATGGGATTATGGTTCAGTGAAAGTACTCACATTTGCACAATTTTTGGCTGGTCTGATACAAGGATAGAAGCCAAACAGTTTAAGAAAAAAAAGAAAGTAAATTTCACTGTTTCATCTCACACTGGAACGTTCCATTTTCACCACGAGCTGCCTCTACTTATATGTCCTCTGCATTCTCTGTTGGCACCTGGTGGCCTGTCAGATCTTAGACTGGTGTTGGCGCCCTGGTGTTGGCACAATACATGTTGGACTCCTAGTTGCTCACCACTGACTAGCAGCCAGATATTTTTGTCAGACTTTTGTAGTTCAGAATATGTTTAGACTTAGTGTCAGTTTTCATAGGCGGCGATATCTGACAAGAATCACATAGGTGTTCTGGCAAGGTCTCTGTGGCAGCCTTCGGGTGCTGGGTTGCAGTGCCAGGGTACATGGAAATCCAGAACCGTTGTGGCCATTTATAGGTCAGGTCAGAAACTAGAGAGAAGCTGGGATCCCTGGAATGAAACTCCTGGTTCTCCTTGATCCCCAAGTCCCCAGTGGGACGAGGAAGAAAATCAGAAGGGTAAAAGTGAGAAAACTTGCATGTTGAGATAAAGTTTAATAGGTAAAGTAAAACATGGGCGTGCAAGCAAACAAATTAAGGAATTCATTCACTATCTTCATGCCTTGAGGGTTAGGAAGCTTAAGAAGCTATTCTATATAGCTATACATACAGTTACTATATATACCTCTGAGGAAGCCTACACAGCTGGAAGTTCAAGAGATCAGCTTTAGAGAAGGCAAGTAAGAAAACAGAGAATCAGGACAGTTTTGAGGCTTCCTTGGGTTCCCTCATGAATTTATCAAAGCAGAAATGTTTTAAATTCCACTATAAATACCCTTTATCATTGTTCTCACAGACTTTACAAAAAATTCAGTTCATTGAAAATTTAGGATTAGTTTTGGTAACATGACTCTCAATATTTCTGTTGAAGGGTCCCCACCAGCCTCTGGACATCCCCACAACTTAGGCTTAGCATTGCTTTATTGCACTTCTGTAATAAGACAAGATAGAAGGTAGATTTAGATAGATCCTGTTACATTTTTCAAATAACCTTTCTGTCAATACAAAAATGTCTGAAAAAAACTCACAAGAATATTTTGCCCTGACATATACATATATTTTCTTAAAAAGGAGACATGTTCATGTTTGCACAAAGAACAAGCAGGGAGGTCTTGTATTTACCGAATAAAAGGTGAAAATCAATGGCAGCTCTTTAAGCTTTACTGAGACTTTTCCTTTTTCTTGTGTGAATAATGAGTTTTCTATTATAAACAATGATTTTATTAGCTAGTCAGAAATATGTGGCAGAATATGTCATATTGGCATGCTTCGATACCTGCAGATACATCTTTTATACGCACAAACATGTATATAAGTATTTAAAATACATAAAATGCATATACATGTACAGAAAAGATAATTTTCCTGAAAGTCTAAAAGAATTGTGTCATTGTTATGCACTGACGGATTCTGCACTTACTTAACAGTAGTATAAATCTGAAGAAGTCCATTACTCCATACAGTAATGGAGCTGATCTAGTTTTAGTTTAACCAAGAGCAGGCTCCTGTCCATTCTCCCTGGTTTCTCTTCACAATCAGTTTCAGAGAATTACTCTTCTAATGTTACATACACCTCACTGGTTACCAGGCCACAACCTGACCTTAAATTTGTATGAAAAATTAAGTGGAAGGCAGACGATTGAGCTGTGGTTTCTTTCAGTTTCATATCATTGCCCTTGCATCTGGCTGAGGGGAAAAAAAACCAACCCCAAAACAGCTGCCTGATACCATAATGTCACTTCTAAGTTTTACACTGAAAAAGCACTAAGCAGGGCTTACTCAGAGTCATTTTTCAGCCAATTCTTCTTCCTGGAAATGTGATGATGTGAAGACAGACAGAACTGAGGGAAGAAACAGTCCAAAAACCGTCTCCCTCACTCTATTATTACGAATCACCCCTGTTATAGAAGGAAAACTACACATACCCAGCATGCTTCAAAGAAGGAAAATGATGTGACAAAGCCATGAAGTTAAATTAAACAGATCTGATCTACACAACCTATTTCATGTCTGCATATTTTTCCTTCTAATTAAAAAGTAGCTTGAGACTGTTTTTACAGTACGTGATAGCAAGTTAATATAGTAAATCAGAATGTAGTTAAGTAGCACATCTGTCCAAAAGAACTTCATGGCTTGAGTTTGGTTGATCAATTTAATTGAATTAAGGATTTTATCTTGTAGGGCTAAGGTAAAGCTAGTTTATAAATTACATGCACTTTAAATTAAAGTTTGTACAGTGTTTCAAATACGTATCTTAACAACCATTACTTTCAGATTTTAAAACCTGTACATTTCAGTAAGTACATTTTAAGGTTAGCTAGTTACTCATACCGGCATGCCTACGTTCCAGAATCAGACAACATTTGACCTTAAGTATAAATCTTCTTGATTGTCAGTTCTTATTTTTCCTTCTCTTTTGTAAGAAGCAAATTTTACACATCAGAAATAAGTGCAGCAAAGTTATTAAATAACACATTTCTTCTATGCCCTCAATGAGGCAGATGATCTGTCAAATAAGTCATATGGTAGTTACGAAAATGCGGGCAATTAACAAGGGACAAAATATTCACTGCTGCTTTGCTGATGAATTAAAAATCCTTTGCTATTCATGGAGGAGCGTGGCGGAAGACTACCTATTTCAGCCCAAAGCCACTTTCCAAGAATGATAGAAACGTTCTGCTATGAGCATTTAAACAGAATTACCAATAGAACAAAACTACAGCAAAGTTGTAGGGATTTAGGATGTTGTCAGTAGAGTTGACAGCATGGTTTATTTAGAAAGCCTATTCAGAAAAAAACGATAGCTTTTCAATTCCATTATCAGCTTTGAGGAAAGGTGTTATCCTTGGTGCCTCTGTTACTCCTTCCTTGGGCACAGACTGCACACTAAAGAAGAAAAGGAAGACAGGATTATTTCCTTCACATACATGAAAAAATACCCCAAAGTATTGTGGCCTCCCAAAAGAGAGCATGTTAGTGGCTTTGGACGCTTAGCTGATGGTGAAGTCTAAGTTCTGCCAACCTTTAGGCACATTTAGACCTGAGTTAGTAATATTAAGCTCCGTACTAATTAACAGACTAAACTCAGAATTTCTAAGACACGGTTTGTTTATTTTAGACTTCATCCCTACTTTATGGTGGAATGAATTTGGCCTAGGTGTTGCTGCCTGTCTCCACTGATTTGCATGATTAAAATAGTTCTAGATCAGAAGAATCAAGCTCCTAGAGATATGGCTTAACAATGGATTTGACGAGACAGCAGATAATACGTCAGCAGCTCTTTTCGTGTTGCTGTTATTGACATCTCTGCCCAAATTAGAGTGTAACACTGGAAAATTTGAAGAAAAATGCTTTTGCAAGCCTTATTTTCCATGGTTTTCTAGCATCCCAATGAATTAACTTCAGTAGGGTCATCTCGATCTTCAATGGGTGAAAAAGCAATTAGGTCCATTGTTTCTGCTGACTGCTGTCCAACTTCTAATGACTCTCCAGACAAAAGATATCTTTGTTAAAATGTCAGCACTCTTTCCCTTCAGCTATGATGCAAGAGTTCACAATACACTTTTCTGATCTTTCCTTCCTCATTCCCTCAAGAAAAATGAGGATACATCTACCCAAAAGATGACAAGTTAACTTTAAAAGAACTGGGTTGAGAAGACAAACTGGAATGCAACAGAACAGTAAAGATACAGAACTGTTTGTATCTTGTTAATACATTATATAGAACAGGCAAATGTTATATTCCAATTCTTTTAAATAACTAAGGACAAGCCAACATCACTATGATGCCACAGCCAAACTCGGATTGCTGGCTAGGTCAAGTATAATTATTGCTGTAGCTATAACCTGACCCAATTTGAATGAAGGATTTACTATCTCTGGTTGTGCTATATCTCTCCAGGCCTTTCCTAGTAAAATTGTAACTTTTTTTTTTTTTTTCACAGCTATTATCTAGTTCATTGACTCCCAAAACACTGCTGACCTTCAGACTTTCTCACATATCAGCTTGTATAACATTTAACAGATCTGACTGAAAACAATGCGAATGCTGTGCTCTACGGATTCATGGGCCAGCACTGGACCACTGACAGTGGCCTCAGAGATCACCCACAGTCCATGGATCACAGTGCAGAACCAGTGATTTACGTCTTTTTGTTCCCTTGTTCACTCAAGGCAACCAAACATTGTCCTGTGACCTACTTTAGCTGGTAATACACAAATAATTAAGACGGCTTACAGTGAAAACACTACAGCAACAAAACTTCTTGTTTCAATAAACATCCACATTCCTTTCCAATGTATGTGTTACTGAAATTTGAAGAATAGAAAAGTAGATAAAATGTGGCTTTGATTAAAAAGAGTATTTGTTGTTTTTTTATAGTTTGGGTGTGAAAAGACCTACATAATCAATAAGTTCCAGAGCAGCAATAAGTTATTAAAGTCGTTCAGTTGCAGGAAAAAAAAACGAGAATACTGATTACCACTGGGCAAGAGATCTTATTTATTTGCTGGAAAAACAATTTTTAGCATTATACTTTTGGTTTATGTTAGTGCGCTTGTTAATGAGAGATTCAAATTAATGTCAGCTGATGCCAGGAAAAGAACATGTTCAACATTGTGGGGTAATACATATGTGTGGAATACCATTGCTGTTTTATTAGACTGTGAAAATAGTACTCACTCCTATGGAATAATAAAAAATATATTATGGAAAGGGTCTTTATGCAATTTCTAGGTATAAATGATAGATATGTTTTATACTGTAGGCAGTAATATTCCTTCTAAATGTATACCATATAGCTCTTTAGTTTGAAATGAGGGAATAGTCTACCAGACTCAAAACCATATGCTATGGCTAACACCCTGTGGAATTTGCAAGCAGACTTTTAGTCTAATTATTCCTACTTAACAGCATTATGGAGGAGAATGCAGCAGTAGATGACAGGATTTACAGTACTATAATCTAATGAAATCCCTCTGGAACAATTCTCAAGTTTTATTTTAGATATTAAATTCTAATTTTTTATTATTGTTTGGTCTGATGAGAAAGCAAATACCGTTCAGAGAAGAGACAGAGACTTCAATTACTTCTAATCATCTGTTTCTCTAGAAAGAGTCACAGCATAGTTTCACTAAAAAAAAAAAAAAAAAAAGAAAAATCATTTAGCTTTACCTGGGGAAAGAAACCTGCAGAAAAACAGTTTAAGGAAGATTTTATTACTGTCAGGGAACTCCATATCTTATATTTAAAGAAATCTGAGTAAGTTTTTGGTAATTATGAAGCAGCAAAATTTGTAGTTCCCTTAGTGTAAAGGAATAAATGAAATATTTTATAAATATATTTTAACATTCAGGACATACAAATCACTAAAATTACAATATTATTTCTACAACTTTACTGGCAAGATATGGAAAAGCACAGAACAAATTCTTTTTCATGTTTTAAGTTTCTATGAAAATAAAATTTAATAGAATACGCATACTTCAGGAATGACCATTTATATTATATGTTCCAACTCCACTCATTAGCTTTATTATGCTCAGAGACACAATAGGGAAAGTTACTCCAGCAAAACATTTTCAGTTATGCAAAATGCTGGATCTTGAAAGCTCATAGCAAAACTGTATTAATGTTCTTATACAACATTTTATACAATTCTGTTTTAAATAAGATTTTATGGATTAAATAAACCTATTACGTTATGTAAATTTCTTGATGGATTTCATTATTATTTCATCATTATACATTATCTTATGCCCTTTCCTGTCTAGTTAAGCGTCACAAATAATGTCAATTTTCCAAACATAGTAATCTTTTCATTACTCAGTGAATCCTGAGCTGAAAAGGAAGTAGTCACTCAGCTTCAAATACAGCCTAACAGCTCTGAGTAAGTGGAAGCCATTCTTGATAGACGTAATTTTCTCTATACTGTGGTTAAAAAATACCCCAACATTTCTATGGAATTCAAAACTATTTAATCCAGCAGGACTCTGCCAGAAGCATGGGCATGGTCTACAGAATGTATTTATCAGTTGTGAAAGCATTTAAAACCTCTCCTTTCTTAGGGGTTTGTAGGTTTGGGGGTATTTTTTTTGATCCTGTATCAATTAAATGATACAATTTTATATATAAGGAGTATATTTTACATATAAGGAGTATATTTTGTTGGTACTTACAGGATAGAACAAAACTCACAGAAATGTTCATATCCTTCTGCTTTATTTCTTAAGATTTTTACTTCAGATCGTTACTTTCCTTCATTTTGTTAGTCAGGTTAGAATCCCCCATGGCTGAAGTACTGAGGCATGGATATTAAAAATGGTAAATGGGATACTGCCAAGCTTCTACTGGTGTTTTGTGTCATGCAGACCTGCTCTGTGAAAGGTAAGAGAACAGTATATACATATATATATACACACACACATATATATTTAAACAAACCAACAAACAAGCTTAAAAAATCCATCATAAGCCGGTCTGTGTTTGTCTTTCTGTGACTTCAATTACATCAGTGGTTATTCCTCAATGGGAAATTTTAGCGAACAGGAGGCTGTGTCAAGATATAAAAATGATAATAATAGTAATAAAAAAGAACAATTTATGTTAAGCTCAATGGAAAGTGTCTTATTTTTAATTTGGTGACTAAATATGACAAATGTATATAGAATGAGCAGTTCTGAAGTTAGTCTAGACATTTTCTTCTCTAGCATTTTCTTAGTTATAGTGTCTTAATCATTTTGATTTCTGGATACCATTCCATTAGTTTAGGTTTTATTTTGCTTTTGAATTTAAAGTAAGCAATAGTTCCTTACTAATAGTTCCATGCTTTCCTTGAAAAAATGCAGTCCCCATGCAGCAGTACATTTAAAAGATCTTTGTTAATATCCAGAAACACTGAGGGGTAGAACACCAAATAATTCATGAAATTCTTAGGATTAAAAAAAAATTTTTTTAGTGCATAATGGAAAATAGATGTAAGAACAACCAATAAATGAAGGCAGCTTACAATACAGAGCAAAAAGCTCAGGGTTCATTTTGAAAAGCATTTTACAATCTGAATTTTTTTTCCCGACCCTGTGGACATGCTGTCATCTTATGTGTAGTACCTTTTACCTACAGTTCCATTTAGTAACCGGATTTGAGATCCACTCACATCACTAAGTAGCCCAATTTTTATTTTATTTTTTTTTTCCCAAGAAGCACAGGTAAAAGGAGTTCTCTCTCCCTCTGGATTTTTTCTGCAGTTGTCTTTTTCCTGGAAACCCGTTTATTAAAGTTAAAGCAAAACAAAAGTTGTGTGTCTGTCTGTGTATTATTAACATTTGGTTGGAAAAAAAATTTGGTGATCTACTCAGACTTAAATTTGAGGCCGAGCTTAATGGACTGAAATGTTTCTTTAAACACACTTATTTAAAAGATTAATTTAAAAAATATTTCTTTCCCACAATAGAGATTAAACCATATATCTGAATAGTCTGGGTGTCCTGTGGAGCTTTTTGTGAACCAGTTAGCGGTGACTGACAGGACTACCCAGTGTGCCAAAGTGTCTCTTGTTTTGGTTTATCAGATAACTGGTGAAATGTAACACTGATGGTGTCAGCTTCCTATTTACAGTATTGTTGGATAAACAGAAACTGCATAGGATTGTTTGGGATTTTTCACTCATTTGAATTCTTAATTTGTCCTTTCTTGTAATGTCCCTGTTTCTAATTAACAGCGTTTAATAGGGGATTAACTCTCTTTTTGTCTTTACCAAATAGACCATGGTCAGTTTTACACTCAGAGAGGAGCTTTCTACTGTAATTACAATTTACGTCACAGAAACATAAATATAAAAACATACAATGATATTTTTGCCTTTCTTCCAGGCTTAGGTTGACCACCTCAACTGAAATAAGCTGTGTAAGAAAACAATTTTATACTATGTGGAATGAAGTTTTTACTAGCGTGGAATAATTCAAAAGCCTCCTCTCGATAGCTCAAATAGCTATACTGACAGAAAATTCCAGCATGGATTGGGAATTCTCAGTTTTGACTCCAAAATTAAGAGGGTTTCTAAATTAGTTCATTTTACTATTGAAATTAGTTCACCTTACTTTAGATGAAAGCAAGTCAAGTAGCCAAAGTACCCCAAACTTAAATTAGCTACCATGGATTTCCAACCTTAGTAGATAGTAAGAAATTTGGACTCCCAGAGAATTTCCATCTCATCCTTAAACTGTCCCTCAACGTAGATAAGATTAATGAAATGTCTTTCCAGGCTCTATTATTTAGACAACAACTTGTGACATTTTCTTCTTTATTTCCCATTTAGGATGTCATTGTTAAAATATAATATTTGGTATTGTGTAGGTCCAAGATAGAACCAAACTTTTACTTCTGTCAGAACAAACAATTATCCTCCGAACTTACGCATGCATGGAATTTTTATCCAACAGATTCTTTATTTGACTAAAGTTTATAGAGGGATAAGATTCAGGACTACTGAAATTTACTCATGCTACCAGACTTCTCTCCTTTGTTGTTCTGCCAGTTTTTCAATTTCCATCAGTTTTCCTACCCTAAAAATACTAAGAAAAGCCCTAATTATTGCAGAAATGGAATCTGACAGATATAAAGTCAACTACTATGAATTACTGAAAATTTGTTTTCATGTATTCTAAGTAGGATCAATAAATTTTAAACAATCTGATACTTCAAATTATATTTACCCAGTAATATTAAAATATCTAGAAGTTAAAAAGGTGAAGTGCTTTCTTCTCAAATAAAAAACCTGGTGACTAAAAAAAAATTCTGTAATTTCCATTAATTTGCATTATTTTCTCCCCAAATGAGATGAATCTGAATATAATTAAAGCATGAATCTAGCATGTAATGTAGAGTGACATGATTTGAAAAGCAATCCCTTTGTATTGTAAATACTGCAATGAGTAACATGGTGATAGAATGAAATAAATAAAGAGTACTGCTGATGACCCATTGCAGGCAGACAGCGTGGGATTAAGGTTAGTTTTACAAAAACCTTGCTGAACTCACAGTTACATCTTTCTTATAAGTTAGACCATATCTTAGATTTATCTGGAACTTCATGTGCCCCAAAGTTGTGGTGAGATGTTCCCTCTCCTTTTGCAGTATAGAAGCAACAATGGAATGCCTTTATTAAAGCATGTAGAAGCGTCACACTGAACGTCTTGGAGGATTCGGTTCAAAGTACTTGAATAATACCTGGTGGATGACCTACATGAACCTTTCGTGACCCACAGACTGTGCCCTCACTAACTGGTTGTGTTTTTTCACCTTGCAAGTTTATTCACTTTTGAAAAATAGTATTAACAATAAAGATGGGAATCTTGTAATATCCTCAGGAGAAGTATCAGTTTAAGCTAGATTCACTTACACCATTCATTAGCTATTTTATTTTTATCTTATTTGCATGACCATCTAATGTGAATAATGGTTGTGGATTAACACTGGTAGGCAGCCGAGCCCCACGCAGCCTTTCCCTTACTCGCCCCACAGTGGAATGGAGCTGAGAATTGGAAGGGCAGAAGGGAGAAAACTCATTGGTTGAGATAAAGACAGTTTCATAGGGAAAGCAAAAGCTGTATGCACAAGCAAAGCAAAATAAGGAACTTTTCACTGCTTCCCATCAGCAGGCAGGTATTTACCCATTTCCAGGAAAGAAGGGCTCCATCACACCTAATGGAAGACATGGGAAGACAAATACTATAACCCCTCTGCCCCCTCCATCTTTCGCCCAGCTTTCATTGCTGAACACGACATCGCATGATATGGAATATCACTTTGGTCAGTTGGGATCAGCTGTCCTAGCTGTGTCCCCTCCCAAATTCTTGTGTACCTCCAGCCTACTTGCTGGCAGGGCGGTGTGAGAAACAGAAAAGGCCTTGACTGTGTGTGAGCACTGCTCAGCAATAGCTAGAACAGTGATGTGTTATCGACTGTGTTGGTCACAAACCCAAAACTTACCACTATACAAGCTGTGATGAAGAAAATTAACTCTATCCTAGACAGAACCAGTACAATAACAAAACGGCACCTCAGGAGAGGCTCCTTTGGCAAAAGAACTAAGAACTACTGCAAAGTTAGGATAAAAACAAGAAAAACTTCCAAAGATCTGTAAACAGTTTTCCAAAATACTTCAAAACTAAACTTTAATCCACGTCAGGTGGAACCAGACACAGGGTACCAAATAGTGATGGCAACATAAATTCATATGCTTCTCATGTAACATAAATTAAGGAACATAATCCAAAGATTAAAGTATTCTCTGCTGTCCTCTATTAAATTATAGGAGCTTGGAACAAAAAAGCTAATAAACCGTGACTTCAAAAGAGAAGTTGATGTACAAAATGAGGAAGAAACAATTCTAAATATGTAGGAAGGAAATTTTGGGCACATTAAGTCAGTCATACTATTTACTCACCTACCAACCTATTCCTTCAAATAGCACAGCTTTGATCTACTTTAATTTCTCTTTCTTTATATGAATTATCTAAATTAATGATTAGCTGAGGGATTAGAGGTACTCTAATGTGTTGATATCTTTCTGAACTGCCTGACTAAGGCAGAATGGGGCAGAGATTTTCAAAAGTGAGGATTATGTTCACGTTGTTAATATTGCCAATGTTTATGTGGATTAACTAAACAGGAAGAAAGAAAAAGTATAAAATGTTCCCTTACAAATCAGAAAAGACTGTGAAACTTCCATGAGAGAATATATGTCAAATTGAGTCACTCTTTATGGAAATGCTGCTCTGGCTGGAGTGAGAAGAAGAATGACATAAGAATGTGATATAAGTGACATAAGAATGTGGTAGCTGATTTTTAGTTTTTTTTCTAAAAACCCAAAACACGTTGCCCTGATTTGGAGATTTAGTTTCAAAATTTCGTTTTACTTTTCTGAGCTCTAACTGAGATTCTCTGTAACGCCTAAATTAAATTACAAAAAAGAACAGCATAAAAAGGCTGTAAGAACTGTACTAAGTAGAAGTATTTCTATATAAGTTTGAAGTCACATCTGCAATATTGTTGTTTTCTGTATAATTCTTTTGGTGAGAGAAGTAATACACAAGTCTAAGAATTTGAACAACTATAAAGACTGATAACAGGATCAATGCCTGGTAAAAGACTCTCCATTGCACATATGTGTAAAACTAGACTGGTTTGCAGTGAAACACATTATTTCTTGTTTTCCATAAAACATAAGGGCTATAAAAAAACGATTTTGTTTTTATATTTGAGGAAAGTTCTGTGTATGATTGGAAATAGTTCTCAAGGGAAAAATTCAGTACCCTGTGGAAGTAGCAGCTAGTAGTAACCGCTTTCAGCCCATTTCCTTCTCAAGCTTCCAATCATCTTCAGTGTATGCCTTTCCATGCTGCCGGAGATGTCTTTTCAATCCTCTCTGCACATCAAATAACAATAGTTTAACTCTGACATAAAGCAAGGCCAATGTTACAATACTTTAAAAAAAAAATAATTTTAGTCCTCCTGATTTTATTTAGCTTCTGACAGGCAACCAAGTTTCATGTTAGAAAGGCAGAGGTTAGGAGTACTTTAGACATTTGGGAATCAGAATATGCTTAACATTGCATCATTTTGCGTTGCCACACATTCATGGAACAAGATTTAATTTAAGGACCAGATGGTTCTTACCGCTAATGGAAATTTTAATTAATCTGAGGATCTGGGCCTTCTCACTTTGGAATCAGATATTGTCTATGGTGGGTTCGTACCGTATTGGCTCCAGGAGTACAAGACCTGAAGCAACAACAGTTACTTCAGGTTTACGGAGCTGCTGGATTTAAGAGTGATGAGTTCCTGTTCTTTCAGTGAAGTTGCACAGGTTTGCCCATTGACTTCAATGACAACGAGAGCAAGATCAGGACCCAGATTTCTTTCCACTTTTAACTGTTAATTTGCCACATCGAAGAAACGTATTGCATATATGGACATGAGGCTTAATAACACTGAACCCTTTGAAGCACACAAGATGATCGTTAATGGGTTAAAGGCTCCCCACTTCTCCCTTCTAACCACTAAAATCTGCAATTACAAAAAAGGTCTTGATCTCTGGAAACCATGCCTTGTTAAATTTCCTTAGCAGACAAGATGGTACTGTGTAGCATTACATGTGGTTACTGTTAGTCACATCCTTGCTGTAAGTTACCATAGTGTAGCTAAGGTAATAAGATGTGACAAATAGCAGCGTGGCAAGTCAGTCTGGGTAGTTTCCTTTGGAATATAAAAAATATATAAGAGGAGGCTTATGCTGCTTTTCACTAGCCATTTCTTCATGGGTGTAATAAACGACCATTAACTGAGCTTTGAGATGCACTTATCTACAACGAGAAAAGGGACGATCCTAAGGAACTGCAAGAAATCTGCTAGGGACAAACGGCGAAACAAGGCAGGGTGGGACACTGTGAAGCATGGATATACATCTTGGGTCATTTATTTGGCCGGAATTACTTCACAAATACACTTAAAACATTATATTTAAAAATCAAAGCTGAATTTTGCCATTTAGGCCCATGAAACTCCAGGAAAACATGGCAAGTGCCCACCAGGTGAGATTTTGCTGTTGGGCATGTGCAAAGCCAAGAGCAACAAAATGATTATATTGCTCTACAGTCTTGACCTCCAAAAATAAGATTGTCAAAGTAGGAAATTGTGCACCTCCTCCATTTTCCCAGCAAAGATACAGTGTGGGCTTCTCTGTTTTGATTTACTGATGCTGGTGGATTTTATTAATTGCCTTATAAATTGCTGTAAATCCTAAGGGCTTTTGAATAAAAGGAGGAGACTGGAGGGAAGGATAATTTTCTTCAATAAGAAAGAGGAAAATACACAGTACTTCTTAATGTAGAAAGTCAGAAACATTCCAAAGGGCCCTTCGCAGCTGTCTGGCTTCCCATAGATTACAGAACTACCAGAAATAGCTTCAGGCAACAAATGGCTTCAGTGATTATTGGGAGTGTGGACAAAATGTTAAAAAAACCCTCACAATTCAGTTATATTCTGGTATTAGATACAGCATGATAGTAGCCATATAAAACAAGCTAGAGGAAAATGGCAATTATTTTCGGAAAGGTTTTGTTTCGTTTTGTTTTATAACCTTGTTTTAAAAGGAAAAAAATGAAAACATTTTGCTAAATTTATTTTCTGACTTCTGTTATAAAACCAAAGTAGGCTTTGGTTTTAAAAAAAACATGTGATAGCAGAGATAAAACTTAATAGAAACATATGAATTTTTTGTTGATGGCCATTGTATTGAAAGAGAAATTTTTAACAGAAAGAATTTCCATTCCAATTTAATAAAAAATTTAACAGATATATATAGACATGTAAGATAAGCAGATAACAGCACAGATATCCTATATATTTTAGTTTATTTTTTGGGAAGACGAATGGAGACAATTCAAACATAAGTACTACAGAATGGTTCCTATTACTATTGTTGAAGCCACAGACAATTAAATATTTCTTACTGAAAACCCAGTTGCGTGATTTGGAAAAAACAACCACCACAGGTTTGAAAAATGTAACACAAGGATACACATGCACCTTGAAGAGGTACGTATATATTGCAGAAGGGTGTTTCAGGTACTTTCTCAGTCCTTCTCTTCATTAATTTTGGATTAGATTTCTGTTAAAGTTATTATTAAGTACCATCATTTGTTTAACATTTGCCTGTGTAAAACACCAAACACCCTTTTGAAGGGATGATGTCTTGGCTCTTGTCTCCACAGAAGTCAATTACAACACTCTTTTTATTTTGGAGATGAGATTTCACCGTAGTTGCATTATGAAAAACAGGCAACATAATAGCTATTAAAATACATAACAAGACCACTGTAGTCATGTAACGTGTATAAAACTTGCAGAACAGTATTTTAAAAACATCAATTGCTTTTAAATGGTCATATCAGTGTTACATTCAAATGTGTTAAAAAAGAGTTAAGAAAATATGAATTTTGCAATTCTGTTCCCTTTTCCTCATTTTTAACTAAAGGTAAAATCAGTTCCAATCCGAATAAGCCCTTTTTCTTCTGCTTGTTTTTCACCCTCACCCAGCCATTTTTGAAAAAAAAAAAAAAAAGAAAAAAAAAAAGATCCTTGCAACTTCTAAAGCTGGAGGAAGTTGGAAGAGTTATCGTGACAAGTTTGCATTTTCAATTTGGCACTCTGAGAGCCCCTCATAGTTGGAAAAGGCTTTAGAAGTCACCAACTGAGGAAGATAAAATAAAAAACTCAAACTCAGGCATTTCAAACAAATATAAAATAAGGCACTTTAGTAGTGAACCAGTCAAAAGAGATGCCACTGACCATAGATTAACTCAGACACTGGGTCTTTGTTATTCAATTTTTCACAGCTTTTGCTGTGTGGAACAACTTGTCCTTCCCAGCAGCATACCTGTACTTCCAATGGTGTATGCCCAGGCTATAATCTAGACCATGCACTGAGGCTGAGGTCAGACGAACAGCTCCAGCCAGAGGACGTGACTGTCCCACCCTGTCCAACCACCTGCAGGTTAGTGTCCCTGGTTAATCACTCCTTCTCCTTTTCCTCCTCCCACTTCCTACCAAGGTTGTCTGCATCTCCTCCAGTTCTGTAAAGTCCTGTGCAGAAAAACGCAGCTGCTAAAAATACTAACCATGTTGACTGTGGAATTGAGACCAGACTAGGGGCACAAACCATTTTACACGGATCAGTGAGAACCAGAATAGCATGTCTGACTTTATTCCTATTGTACAGAACTGGTGCCTCATGTTCCCCTTCACAGGCCTCAGACATTCGCTTTTTGAATACTGATGTATTATACTAATTCTCCTATGGGATTTGAAAGATTTCCAGCCTATAGCTACTCTTACATCTTCTCTTTCCTATGGACATTTTTGCCTTTTCAGATATCTAAAAGTTACTGATTTTCTCAGTTGCTAACATAGCTCTGAACAGCAGTAGCCTCATGGAGTGTTTTATTTTTTGCTCCTCTCAAGGTTTGCTCTGTGATTATGAGCAAGTTCCATTGGCTGGAGCGTGAGTGAGTCTTCAAAATGTGAACAAAAAGGAGCCCAGTGGAAATGTTGAAATGTGCATCCTCTGCGCTCATGGATCCTATATTCCTATAGTTGGTGCGTGATGCACATGAAAGGGATTTGGAACCGCATTACTGGGGATAGCCGAGAAATATTAAGCCATTCATAGTCGCAAGAGGATCTAGGTGGAGGAATGAACTCTCTTGCAGGCCTTTGGCAAGGCAACAGGTGGGAATTCAGCTAATCTATTTTTCTCTTTCCTGTTCTAAGAAGGAAGAATAGCACTCCTGTGGTGACATCGAATTTATTACACATTTTACAGTCCTGAATATCTGAGCAGAATTTATTGAGAAAGTGGTTTTTTTCTGTGTTAATTTCAATGGAATAGATAGTTAATTTGGAATAGGGGATGAAGAGTCCCAGGTATCCTGTTTCTGCCTTACTCTTAATTATTTATATTTTAATATTCTGAATATTCCTTTCTTATACTAAATTAATAATATTTTTTTTTTTACAGAGCCAGTTGCTGATAATCAAAAATTTACTGTCAAATATTTCACCAAGAAATGCATCACAGCTAGTGCCATGTGGTATATTGTTTTATTTCGGTTTATATTTATAAAATTTGGATTAAAATCAGAGCTAATTTCATCCTGTGTTTCATGAGAAATAGTTTAAAATATCTCATCTAATGCTATTTACCAATCTGTACTTGCACCTGATCAATCTCTGTAAAATATGCATATGTTAAAAGTCACTATGTGCTAAAAGTCAAACAAATGTAGGGGAAAAAATGTATTTTAGTCAATAGCTATAGTTGCTGTCATTTCATAGAACATATATATAAAGCATTTTGGTTATTACATTGAAATGTGTTTTCTAGAGAATTATTTCCAGTCTGAGTAACCATATGGAAGCAGAAAACCATTAAAAAAATGAAAATAAGATGGTTTATATCACCTGCATAACTTGTTTTGTTCTCTGCCTTCAGGCTTCAAAACCCGCTTCCCATATTTTTTCCTTTCTTTAAAAATAATGTACATCAGTTTAATTTATCCCAGGTCCCAACAGAAGGATCAGATTTTAAGCATTTAATGCTGTGGTTTCAAATCCAATTTTACAGTGTTCATCGTTTCAGAAGTGGCAGAATCCAAAGTGAGCTTTAAAAAAAAAAAAAAGAAAGAAAAAGAAACAAAAAAGCTCAAGCTGCTCAGTGTACATACTCATTTTTTTTTAAGAAACAGCTTTAGTATGAAGCTGTAACCTGATGAATGTTTCTGAAGGTGTTAGTTTATTTCTTATTCAAAAGAAGCAAAATTTTGAAGGATAGCCTTGTCTGTATGGGCAAATTTTTGTGTACTTGCTCTGATGAGCCCTACTGAAATTAATGCACAGGAAGACAGTATTTCGGATTACCAGAAAAAAAAAAAATCACTTGAATGCAGAGTGTAGAATAATCCCTTTGCTGGCAAATGTACATGTGCAGAAGCTGGTATAATGAGATCTGTTCTTCCTCCTCATGCGATCGCTTGAGCAGTTTGGGCTGTCTTTCAGTCTCGACATCCATGCAGTAGCATCTCTTTTATTTTGAAAACACTACTAAGAGGACAAAAAAAATATAATGTTTCAGATAATCTCTGTTGCCTCTATGACGTGCGCCTGGGAACAGCCTCTGCCATCTCGGCCAATCTGTACAGGTGAGTTCACTTTCCTGCTGTCTTCATTTTTCTGGTCTAGTCTGCCATCCTTAGAGGATTACTATCTGGATTTCCACCTTCCGTAGGGTGCAAGCCCTACAGCAAAGATCCCAAGCAGAAAGAATACTATCGAGGGCTTATTGGCAATGCTGTTTTCAGCAGGTAAAATTTACTTTGTAAGTCACTCCATGCTCCTCAGAGAATAGCAAGCGCTATTCACAGGTTTAATTTTATTGACTTCAAAAGTTACGCAAAATCAGTGTTGGGTCTAGAGGACTAACAGAGAACTGGAGTGAGCAATGATTGGGTTTTGGGGTCCACACAGAGGTTATAATTGATGGACACCAGAAGCGAACTTCACTTGCTGAGAAAAACAAGCCCTGCTAGAGTGCTTTCACAAGTGTAGTAACTGACTCTGAAACACAAGATTGTGATTGCCACATATCTGTTTGACAGTAACAGGAAATACACATGTTGGTGTTGGGTATCTTTCTACTCTTCCCAGGAAATCCTGCTCCCCTTGGGATATTTTCCCTCAGAGAAATTTGTAGCTGATTATAACCCAAATATAAATTTAATAAATGAAATGGGAATTGTGGACTGAAAATTTCCCATATGGATTTTTTTTAGTGCATGAACTTTTCTGTTGGAGGAAATTTGGGTACAGTATCTTAGCTGAGTGGAAATCAGCAGTGGTGGTACCACTGAAGTTGCAGGCATAACAATGAAACAGCACCTTCTTTGCGATCACTGTAAAATTAATTGAATTGACTGTCAGCTTCTCAGAGGTTGTGACAGAAGACTGCATCGGTAACCTGTTTTTGATGTTGGAAAGAAGCCAAAGACTTAATGGATATGGCAGATGAATTACCTTCTTCACCGTGAATGGGCTCCCACATGTCAGGGTTCAGACACATTAGTGAGGTAGTGTGACAAAGCTTATGCTGATACTACTTCTTTAGGGATGCTTGGAGGATGTTTGTCAGCTGGATGTCATGGACAATCCTAGACTGACTTTATTTTAAAGTGGTTGGAGAAACCGTACATTATCCATTTTGACATAACCATCCCTTCAAAAACATTTTAAAATAAGAGAAAAAAAGCCTTTTTTTTTTTTTTTTTAACTGAGTTGTAGCTTATTGTTTATATGCAGCTTCCTTGTATTGCCTTTTCTTTGTAAGGTATGCGGAATGCTAAAATTCAACCCCTTTTTAACAAAGTGTAGCCAAAAATAGCTTAGACACACGATACCGAAGCTGCTCTTGTGCTACCCATTTAAGTTATGTATCAAGTCTAAGTTTAATCAAGGCCACATTTTATTTATACATTTCATGCATTAAACTCATTTAAACTTTTAGTCAGATTTCATTAGGGGAAACACTACCGTGCACATCATGCAGTAGTAAAGCTAATGTGCTTCAGGAATTTGAAAGGATTTATAGATCAGAGGGTCTGATTTCAAAATTTCTTTTTCTTTTTCTGCTTAATGCTTGGAGCAGGTCTGTATGCTGCACATAGTTTGTTTCCTAGGACACTAATACAGTCAGCATGGTCTGTACAAATGTGTAAACACAGACATTCTCTGTAATCAGTGCGTTTGGTGTCTTAAGGCAAGATTATGTTTTTTTAGGAAATGCAATTTATGTTCAAGATTAAATTTCTCCTCCAGACCGATAACGTCTTGAGGTTGAATGAGATCATAAATATTGTGTCCTGACTTCTTGTTCTCCATCTTAGATCTTCATTCCCTTTTTCAGTGTTTTAGGTAAGGAGAACTGAAAGAAATGTATCTATAATGATTTACCTACACAAAAAAATAGTCTGCAAGGCTTGATAATGTGTAAATAAAAAAATATATATCTAAAGTTACGGACAACTACAATAACACTCCTAATCAACATAGCTGTTTCATTTCGGTTTCTTCGAAGATTAAAAAAAAAAATCCCAACCAACCTCAAAAAAAACCGCCACACATAAAAGACCAGTAATATAGCCCTATCTAAATTTAACCGTTTTTGTTTGCCATGTCTCTTTTGGTCAGACCCTCTCTGATGCTTAGTCATTCCACTGTCTATGAAGTTGAGGAAACTTCATGTTGTGTCTTTTATTTTAACTTGAATAGGGAAATACATACATATTCCAGATTCACAAGACAGATTCATTTATCTTTGCTACAAAAAAAAAAAGAAAAAAAAAAAGAAGAAAAAAGAAAGAAAAATTAAAAAGGCAAATACACCCCCACACCCCTTCCCCGCATTTTCAGGCACAGCAATTGGACTTTATTGTAGTGTGGGGCTTTTTCCCTTCTGGTGCAATTTTACCAAAGTCCTCAAGAATGGAATTTTGCCATTCTCATATGCATTGTATCTTACAGTGCTGAAAAGCCAGTACATGACAAAGCTTCAGTGACCCAGGGCATATTTGAACTTGTGATCTAGAGATGAAAGGCTTCATATTCAATTCCCAGTCCCATGACTCATCCAGTTCCCCAGCATAATTTTGGTTTGGGAAAGAAGTTTTTGAATTATGAGTGTGTAAAAAGCTTTCCAACAGAATTACAATTTAAAAACAGAATGGCCTGATTTACAGACATATTGAACCCTCAAGGTCCCACTGAATTAAACGTATGCAACAGTCGGAAAAACAGACCTTACTTAGCACCTGTCTTCAAACCACTCCACAAAAGGTAAACACATTGCTGTAGCATCTAGGGATCATGATCCCAGATGCAGATATGAGGCCAGACTTGGAAAGGAATGGCTTCTATAGCATCATTCCTTCTCTCCTCAGCCTGTGAGGAAACCACTACAAAGGAGCTTTTGAAAACTCTGGACACGTGGTGTGTCCTGAAGGGCTAAGGAGACTAGGAGCTCTGCTTTCTGACAGCAGAGAGCATAATTACATCCCTGATCTCTGATCATATCCCTTTTCGTCTTCATGTCTTTCGAGGAAAAAATATTTCTCTCCCTCGTAACAGAAATTCTTATGGTGGAAATCTATTTTCCCCCAAGCTCAAGTACTTTTTTTCTCTGACAGAAAGTTTCTTTGCAACATGGAGCCAGGCGATCAGATAATGTGTGAGGAAACCTAGAACTGCACAAAAGAAATGAAGTCTCCCCTGTTATGCATGTTATATTGGTTAAGGTCTGAAGCCAAACACCTCAGTGATACCCATGTCACACAAGTCAGCTCACCCTCAGGTACTTATATTCATGCTGAGTTCTGCCTCATATTTAACATACTCAAATCCTGCCTACCTTAGCAGTATGAACACAGCTTGTGGGAGCTGTGCTGTGATGAACTTAAAGCCCATGCTCATGCGTAGCCAACAAAAGCTATGTAATTGTTCTCGTAGGTCTTAGATAACCTCTTAGCAGTTGAACTCCCCTATGACTACATAGTCATACCAACCATTATTCCTCACAGAAGAATTTTTGGAATGTGGAAGCTAAGTTAAAAATAATTTTAACAACAGCATTCAGGAGAGATGTTGCCAAGACAAAGAAATCAGGAGATCAGAGAAGTGGCAAAATTACTTGTTTGAGAGATCTCTGTTAACTAGAATCCTTATGGACTCTTCTCCTTTTTGCATCTTAAAGATCTTAAGCTTTTGTGTGCCAAAAGAGGCTTTTCTGCTAAAATGGAAAATAAATTCCTTCTGACTTGAGCTGGATAAAATATGCCTCATCATAACATAGATTAATGAGTAGAGACATTATAACTACTATAGGAAGCTGCAGTGGAAAATCTCTGCTGGTGTTACTGGGCCAGTTTGGTGGAAATGGATGTGCAATTAAATGTTAATGTAGCCTACAAAAGAAGTAAAATGCAATCAATGAAGAGTACAAACAGAAAACAGCTATAGTAGTTACTAGCATTTTATGCAGTTGCCCCTCTTCCTCACTGCCTTTGAATGGCACAAGATAATCATGTTGATTTCACACATATCATCTCTCTTCTTGCTACACAAAAGAAAGCATAGTATCCTGTAAGCAACTGGAAAATTCTCATCATATGAATATGAAAGTAGATAGATAAAGTTTTTCAATTGAAGACTTAGAAAAGCAGCTTGAAAATAGAAGGCTGTGAAAATAGAAAGGAGGATTTGACAAATTTTGTGGCTAGCCTCAGTTGCAGAGGAATTACATCTCTGGGTCAAATTACCAGTCAAGGTAGAAAGCACTACTTTTTGACCTGGTTTGGGTGCAGGAGATTTAGAATTCTGCAGAGGTTTTGATCAGCCAGATTTTGTGAATCATGGGTCAGTTTACACAACACCAGGCCTCCTGGTGACTGACGGGGTACAGCTGTCTCAAAGGGGGAAAAGGTTCTTGGTGCTGGAGTTGGCAGGGCTCATTGAAAGGGCTTTAAACTATATCTGAAGGGGAAGGGGGATGCAACCAGGCTCTTTAGAGCTAAGCCTGGGGGTGGCATGCCATTGTCTGTGGGATGGGATGCCAGTAAGGTCCCTCAGTCTGCTGACTTAGTGAAGGTAGGGGATGGAGATCCATGTAGCAGCAGAGATGTGAGGGTCATTGATGGGTTAGAAACTACTGCCGCACCTGCGAATGGTCAGGTAGGAATTAGGGCTTCTCCCAGTAAAAAGGTGGTGGGACCAATAGCCCAACTGAAGTGCTTCTATGCTAACACATACAGCATGGGCAACAAACAATGGGAGCTGGAAGCCATTATGCAGCAGGAATACTGTGATGTAGTCACCATCATGATGAGATGACTTGCACAACTGGAGTGCTGCTTCAGAAAGGATAGGCAAGGAAGGAGAGGCGGTGGGGCAAACCTGTATGGTAGGGAGTGTTATGAATGTCTATAACTTAATAATGGTGACAGCTGAGTGTTTGTGGGTAAGAATTAGGGGGAGGACCAACAAGGCAGATATCATGGTGGGAATCAGTTACAGACCATCTGACCATGATGAAGAGGCACATGAAATATACTGTAAACAGCTGGGAGAAGTCTCAAGATTACTATCCCTTGTCCTCATGGGGGACTTCAATTAACCAGGTATCTGCTGGAAATACAATACAGCAGAGAGGGAACAGTCTAGGAGGTTCTTGGAGTGTGTTGAGCATAACTTCCTGACACAGTTGGCGAGGGAGCTGACTAGGGAAGGTGCCCTGCTGGACCTGTCCAGAGAAGGATTTGTGGAAGATGTGATGGAGGAGATGGTTGGAGGCAATCTTGGGCATAGTCATCATGAAATGATAGAGTTTTCAATTCTTGGAGAAGCAAGGAAGGGGGTCAGCAAAACTGCTACCCTGGACTTCTGGAGGGTGGAATTTGGTCTTTTCAGGAGCCTAGTTGACAGAATCCCTTGAGTGGTAGTCCTGAAGAGCAAAGGAGTTCAGGAAGGCTGCATGTTTTTCAGGAAGGAAGCCTGAAAGGCACAGGAGCAGGCCATCCCCATGTGCCAAAAAAACAGCTGTCAGGGAAAAAGACCGGCCTGGCTGAACAGAGAGCTATGGTTACAACTCAGGGAAAAAAGGTGAATTTTTGGCCTTTGGAAGAAGGGGCAGGCCACTCATGAGGACTACGAAGATCTTGTGAGGCTATGTAGGGAGAAAATTAGAAGCCCAACTAGAGCTTAACTTGGCTTCTGATGTTTGTCTGGAAGGATGGACAATTAAAAAAACTTTCTATAAATACATTAGTAAAAAGAGGACTAAGGAGAATCTACATCCTTTAGTAGATGGGGTAGAAACATAGTGACCAAGGATGAGGAAAAGGCTGAGCTACTTAATGCCGCCTTTGCCTCAGTCTTTAACAATAAGGCCAGTTGTTCCCTGAGTACCCAGAACCCTGAGCTAGTAGATAGGGGCACGGAGCAGAATGAAGCCCCCATAATCCAAGGGGAAATTGTGAGGGAACTGCAACAGTGCTTAGACATACACAAGTCTATGGGGCCAGATGGAATCCACCTGAGGGTACTGAGGGAGCTGGCAGAAGTGCTTACCAAGCCGCTTTCCTTTATTCATCAGCAGTCCTGGCTAATTGGGGAGATCCCAGTTGACTGGAGGCTAGCAAACGTGACACCCATCCACAAGAAGGGCCAGAAGGTGGATCTGGGGAACTACAGGCCTGTCAGTCTGACCTTGGTGCTGGGGAATGTTATGGAGCAGATTATCCTGAGTGCCATTATGGGGCACGTGGAGGACAACCGGTTGATCAGGCCCAGTCAGCATGGGTTTGTGAAAGGCAGGTCCTGCTTGACAAACCTGATCTCCTCTATGACAAGGTGATCCTCTTAGTGGATGAGGGAAATGTTGTCAATGTTGTTTACCTGGACATGGTTTCCCACAGCATTCTCCTGGAGAAACTGGCTGCTTATGTCTTGGATGGGTGTGCTCATCACTGGCTAAAAAACTGGCTGGAAGGCCAGGCCTAAAAAGCTGTGGTGTGTCAGCCTGCTTGAGGGTAGGGTGACCCTATAGAGGGATCTGGACAGGCTGCATCTATGGGCCAAGGCCAATGGCATGAGGTCCAACAAGGCCAAGTGCTGGGCCTTGCACTTGGGTCACAACAACCCCATGCAGTGCTACAGGCTTGGGGAAGAGTGGCTGGAAAGCTGCCTGGCAGAAAAGGACCCGGGAGTATTGGTCGACAGCCAGCTGAATATGAGCCGGCAGTGTGCCCAGGTGGCCAAGAAAGCCAACAGCATCCTGGCCTGCATTGATAATAGTGTGGTGAGCAGGACTAGGGAAGTGATCCTCCCCCTGTACTTGGCACTACTGAGGCCCCACCTCGAATACTGTGTTCAATTTTGGCCCCTCACTACAAGAAAGACATTGAGGTACTGGAGCGTGTCCAGAGAAGGGCAACAAAGTGGGTGGGGGGTCTAGAGCACAAGTCTTATGAGGAGAGACTGAGGGAACTGAGGTTGTTTAGACTGGAGAAAGGGAGGCTGCGGGGAGACCTTATTGCTCTCTACAGCTACCTGAAAGGAGGTTGTAGAGAGGTGGGGGTCGATCTCTTCTCCCAAGTAACAAGCAATAGGACAAGAGGAAATGGCCTCAAGTTACACCCGGGGAGGTTTGGGTTGTATATTAGGAAAAATTTCTTCACCAAAAGGATTGTCAAGCATTGTAACAGGCTGCTCAGGAAAGTGGTGGATTCACCATCCCTGGAGGTATTTAAAAGATGTGTAGATGTAGTGCTTAGAGACATGGTTTAGTGGTGGGTTTGGCAGTGTTAGGTTGATGGTTGGACTCGACGATCCTAAAGGTCCCTTCCAACCTAAACGATTTTATGATTCTATGAATAGTTTGCTTCTTTTCAGGTAGAACCCAAATATAATTGCTAGGTTTACCAAAGTTTTATACAAAATGATTATTCCTTCCCATGGTTCTTGGAGAAGGAAGCAGTTAATTTTCAGTTTGGTCTGTGTTCAAACACTGCTACTAATAAAAGTGTGACCCATAAAATACTTTGGGATGAAACCAGACTATGCTTTTACTTTCAGACGAAATCCCAACTGCTGTGAGTTTCTTGAGGGGCTGTATTTTATATCAAGCAGTTTACACAACTTTAATGCAATTTGCATTTCAAAAACCAGTATGTAGGCATAATAAATATTTTTTAAAGCTGGAGTATTTCTTTCCTCCACCAGGTGTCACCATAAGGCAACGACACTGGGTTGGGAAATCTCAGTTACAATTTGTTAGATCAGATTTTGTATTCACTCCAGAAGGCTGCAGTAGGATAATGGTACTTGCTAACCACTGAAGAAAGCCCCGTCTACCTCTGAGGTCAATAGCAAGATGCTTACATTCCAGTGAATATCAGAGCAGGCCTGAAGGTCCTCACCAAAAAACCCCACCCAAAACAACTAAAAAGCCTGACAGACTGATTCTATGAAAGACTGTACGTGGATTTTAAGATTCCTTACTGGTGTTCATGAAAGGATTAAAAGAAAGAATGTTCATGAAAGACTGACAGTTTCATTCAAATGTTTCATTTGGGTACGGAGAGTGGGGTTCAACCATTGCTAGAACTGTTGCAGCACTTCAGGGAAATTTATCATAGTTTCACCTGTCTATATAATTTCAACCTTCCCCTGTCCATTAAAACACTTACCTCCAAGCTGTCAGTCATCTGTCATGGAGCAACAACTTAGGGGAGTCCCTGGTGACTCATAGGCAGAAATAACGTCATTACTCCCTTCACCTCCAACAGTTACAGCCGGATCTGATTGCCACCTAAATGGCCTGTGGCTACATCTCAGAGTAAAAAAAATATTTGAAAGGAAAGCAGCCAATCACTATGTATCTTAGTTTTTAAAAAATGTTTTTACACAAGCTGTATTCTTTATGGTATCATTCCAACAACCTTCCCACCCCCTCGCAGTATTTTTACTCCTCTTCCTTTCTTCTTTTTTCACACAATAATGTTTAATGCCACAATCAATAGTCTAGACACTCATTGGTTCTATCGGTTAAAGTTTTTGCTGTTCTGGATGCTCATCAACAATACCTCCAGTGTACATTATGAAAAAAATATGGAGCATTTTTGTAAGACTTTCTCTACATCTGGATTCTGGCCAGACTGCAATTACAAAAAGCAATTCCAACTCTGTGGTTTGCATCTTTGCTGCACAATTTTGGTCAAATTAAGAAATTCAGAAATAGGAAAAAATAATGAAAACATAAATTTGAAGTCTGGTCCATCCATCCCACACTATCACTGCACTTGTCTTTGTTCGCTATTTATATTGAAGGTGAATAAACTGTAAAAGGGTAAGGCTGCGAAACTAAAATGGATTTGTACACTCCAGATGTGTTCACATAGACTAACAGCAAAGTAGACAATATTTGCTAGTTAACAACCTTTGAGCGGAAATATAATACTTTCTGTGAAATGTCAGATTTTCTTCATGCCACCAATACTTTTTTTCTATGGCCACCAGGTAGCGGGTTTTATTTCTGGGAACAGGAGAAGATGTATTGGGCAAACTTAAATTTTCATCCCGATGTGACTAAAACAGACTTGAAAAAATGAAGAAAAAAAGAAAAGTCTTATACTGGAAATTGCAGTAACACCCACTAGGCCAGGACTCCTACCTGAAATGTCTGAGACTGAATATATGATCTGAAATTGGTCCTCTTCCTCTCCAGTTTCCCAAGAGAAGCCCACTACCTGCTCTGTTGGGGTTTTGTATATACTCTGGGCCTACATCCTGCAGCTTTGAGAAGCTGTTTTGTGTATATATCTTAGGGGATGGCCAAGCAGGACTGTTGGTCTTAAGCATCAATAATGTGGTGCAGAGAGGATTCCACCTTCCCGGTGAATTCTTTAGCTTTAGTCTGAGACTTTGTTTATTAATCATTTGCAGGAATAAATATAATTTGTGTTACTCTGATTAAAATTATAAGCTAGCTCTTTGTCCCCCTGAACTGATGAAGAATAAGTCTGGCCAGCTTAGAAGATGAGATGCTTGCCCTTATAATTTCTTTGAAAGGATCCTAATCCTCTGCATGAACTAAAACAGTAGAAGGGTAACAGATTACTCTGCTAACAGACTTTTTATAGTCAGGGTTGAGCAAGATCAAGGGAACCTTACAGTCAGCACAAACCTTACTTGAACAATGACTCTGGAAACATCAACCCAACTTGATGTTGGTTGGATTTGAATTTCAAATACTTTAGAATAAATGCACTATCATCAACAAGACAGACATTGCTGGAAATTTGTAAACATT
The DNA here is from genome assembly GCF_965231255.1 of Vanellus vanellus. Classification (NCBI taxonomy): domain Eukaryota; kingdom Metazoa; phylum Chordata; class Aves; order Charadriiformes; family Charadriidae; genus Vanellus; species Vanellus vanellus. The sequence goes on from NC_138905.1 coordinate 47,346,508, forward strand.
GGGACTTATACAGCTGGTCTGGTGTTTCAGTTATTTAAAAATCCAGTGACCTCAAAAATACAATGCAATCCATACTAATGACAAGGAAATGGGAGCACAAATCTCCAAGTTAGCCTGGACTAAAAAGGGGTTATGGGAATTTTCGTCAGGTTAGCATGGAGTCTGAGCATAAACTTTGTGTAAATTGTGCTAAGAGGTGGAAAAAGTAGGGAAAAATTAGTCTGCAACAAAGGAATATATTGGTGGTACCAGGCTACTCGTTCAAATAATAAAATAACCATTCATTTTTTAAAGATCTTCTGATGTTTTCCCACTCTATGAAAATGTTTTGAGTAGTGCCACCTGAAAAGAAAGAAAAGGCAACTACAGGGTGCAAGTTAGATCTGAGTTTTTGTTAAAATTCAGTGAAAACTCATTTTCCAGATTAAGGGGATAGAAGTCTCCATCAGCCCTCAGCTTCAGATAGACACCAATGCTGCCATGTGCCCTGTGCCAACTGCACAGAATCAATCTGGAGAACACCAATGCATTTTTATTTGACCTCTATGCAGGTCTATGGCCTGCACCTCAAAGCCACTTTCTGAACATGCTATTTGAGGTGACTGGGTACATTACAGTTCCTGTAATTGTTTTCAGTGTCAATGCGTTTTGCTTTCAAAACAAGGTTTCTGGAATCTTGTTGTTTCTGAGTGGGATCTTAAAAATGTTTTTTGTAAGACTATTCAGTGTGCTGCCTTGAAAGCTTCTGCCAGTTCATGAGAAGAACAAATGAGACTATTAAGCATTTTAGACATAACACAAACCCTTAGCTTCAGTACTCAGTAGTTGAAGAATTTAACCCATTTAATATAACATAGATATGTATGAAAGCATTTGAAAACAAAGATAGGAAGCTTTGTCACTAAAGCTGAAACCAGTTAACTTTCATAGTAGACTATAAAGCTTGAGGCATATTATTTCCTGCAATTCCCACGATGCCACCAGCAGAAGGCAGCATCACACATCAGAGTAATGTGTTCCTTTGGTAGAAACAAGGGGCACATATCAGTAATTTTGTCTGATGCTAGGAGCTTGACAGAATCTACAGAATGATCAGACAGTTTCTACTGGTGATGTCAATCAGAAGATTTCCACAGATTTCTGTGAAGTTATTTTATGAGTAATATCTGGCCTTTGTCCTGGTGCAGAACTTTTCCGCAAGGTTCTTGCCTATGTTCTTCAAGGCACGAAATGCAGCAATCCTCACCTGAAAGACGATTACGCAAGAAACCCTAGATTGACTCATGCTGATTGAGTATTCCTGAATACTCCCTTGCTCTTCAGAGAACAAGGATGGTAGTCCTAGCAATGTGATTAGAACAAATAGAAAACAATATGGCAAAGTACAGTATAGGAGGCCACATATTCTGATTTTTCCAATGAACGTGATACTTACTAACCAAAGTCTGTAAGACCGAGTCAGTTAAACAGCAAACATTATGTTTAAAAAACATATGGTTTGAAGATGAAATAACGAGTGCAGAAATTCCTTTATTTGAAGGAAGAAGTGTTCATCTTGCTAGCACACCACAATGTTCCATGGATGTACCTCCTGTTGCTATTGCTTATGGTGAAACAATCCTTCAAAAAAAGATTAACTTTGCAAGTTAGTGTGTTTTTCATCAGATCTGGACCCTACTGGAATTTGGGTCTGCTGACAGAAATCAGCACCTGAAAATGGGTTTGGGAGTCAATGCAAGATGGGGTAGAGTACTGTTATGAACAGTTCTCTGCTCATGGTCCAAAACCAGGGTGGCTATGAAGGCAATGGCTACTTTATACACTGTGTTAGGATTCTAAATGTCTGTATGGCACTAATTTCCAGCTTGACTTTGAGAAGGCAAACACACCAAGAATGTTTTTGAAATAAAAAATTGTATCCCTTTCAAAAGGTCCAGATAAACTACTCAGAATTTATACCAAGTGAATATTCATCAACAATAAAAAATCAAAACTCCTAAAGAAAAACAGCGGGATGGATATAGGACTTTGCTAGATTGTTTTCTAGGATTCTTCAGGGTAGCGTGCCTCACCTGACACAGTAGGCTCTTACTGTTCCTGAAAAATACCCAGTCTGTAATGTCTGGGACTATCCTTGATTTTCCCATGAGATATTTCCACATCTAGGCAACAGATATTGTACTCAGAGTATCAGGCGTCACTCATCTGCTTCTTTCACGTTTCACTGTTCAAGAGATAGGAGATATGACAGTAATGATGATATCATTACCTTTATGCCTCCACACTGGTCTCACACAGCAACACGTCATAAGAAGAGGTCATTGTAAGGGTATATTGGTGCGAGAGTAGACAATGGGTTTTGGTAGGCAAAAGGGGGTATGTATGGGATTACACTACTCCAGGAAGCAGCAACATAATGATTTTGGTTGAGCTAGTTGCTATTTTACAACAGGATCCAGCCAACAATCCTTTTAGAAATGGTCAAGTAAGGCAGCATTCTTCATGTAAGTCTTACTATCCCTGGTACAGCAGTCTGTCTAGTCATTCTTTCTCCTTGGGACATTCTTTAAAGACAAGCTGAAGTAATTCCAGGCCCATTTACAACATTAGGAGGTTCTTATCAAGTCCTTTTGGCTCTCTACTTCATTCTGAAGAGGTTCTATGGAGAAAACTCAGGACTTTAAGCTGGATGGAGTGTTCTGCTTGGGACAAAGGGAACAGCTGTGCTCCTTCTCTCAAGGGTGCATTTCTGAACCGGAGAGGTGCAATTCCTTCTTCCTCGTCTAGTTCATGAGTAATTATAAAGGTCAGGCAAGGACTTATGGCCCAGGCAAGGACTTATGGCCCACTGCCCTAGGTAAGAGAAATCTGGCTACAGCTGACTTCTGGTTTCTCATCCTCTGGTCATCTGATATTAAGAGGTCTGGCTGCCAAATAAACAATGAAAGGAGCCAAGGTAGTCCCTTCTGAAGATGGAAGTTCAGTGTTCCTAAACTGTTGTAACCCTAGCTTTCTGACTTTGGGTAGCGGTCTTTGCTTGACTGTAGCTGGGTGGTATGACCCAGGCACAGGAAGTTTTCTGCTTACTAGTCATGTAAGAGTGAAAAGAGGATGACAAGCCACAGGTGATCACATGTGCCAGCTGTTTCACTGCAGCCTTTCTCTTCCTTTTCTCTTCGTTGTAAGCAATGAGTCTTTGTGGTCACCCACAATCATATGTTATACTTCTTTGGTAAGGACCATTGCAGCTTTTTTGGTTTTACCCTCCATAGTTTCCTCCTCTGTCTCATTAAAGCACTTGTTTCCACCTTGTCCTAAGCGTATATGTCCTTTATCTTTTTGGACATAACCTTTCACGGGTCTTCAAGGCTAACAGTATTGCACAGATAGTGAATATTCTGATCAATAATCTCTGAAGAAAGATGGCTGCCATGCTTTGGAGCCAAGCACCCCCAAGGTTTTGTCTTCAGTGTTAACAGCTGACAAAATTTAGATGGTGTGGATAGCTGGGGAAATTAATATCAGGTGTTCAGGGCCTTTTAACAGAATAGAGTAGATGTGGCCTTCGTAGCCCTGCCAAGCCACATATCTTGCCAGCAAGTTTGCTTCATGTGAACCATGTCAAAAATACTTTCAAATAAAATGTAATGAAAACAGTTGACTGTGATATAAAAGGCTCTCAGAGAGGTCATATCCCAAATATCTGTACCATGCTGTTAGGCTAAGAGCAGACTGGTCAAAGAGTTTTCAATCAGAAAATGAAAACTTTGTTTAGCTATAAATTTCTTAGTAGCTGTTTGCCACATGACTGGAAAGAGATAAAAGCACACTCAATGAGGGGTAACAGAACACCTTGTTCTGATGTTCACTCACTCCTCTTTCTCTCTAATGTTTTTGATTTAGCAAGACATTTAGGTCCATGGGTCACTGCTTTGCTGAGCTGAAGCCTATATTTCTGGTAACGACAACACACTCCACAAATAAATTCCCTGCTAAACAAAGCAATTGCATGTATTACCTGGGTTCTGGCGCTGAGGGTAGCTCCACAGTTTCTCAGCAAGATTATTACTTACCAATACACTTGCAGTCACTATCATCATGAGACCAAGAGGAAAATGACAACTTTGTATGCATATGGCACACAGTAAGCTCAAAGGGATAAAACTTCAGACAGCTTCTACAGCTAAGTGAAAACTCAGAGCTGCGCTGACAAACAGAAAGGCTTCTCACGCTTGAAAAACTGGCCCGGCTTTTTAACCACGAGTTACTGTCTGCAAAATGCAAGCTCCAAATTCAGGCCACTGTTTTGAAAATAGGCACCTAGATGCAGACTCCTAGATGATTTGATCCCCTCCTAAGCGCAGAGCGTGCTGACCACCTCCGGCTGGCAGCCCAGGTCGGCGCGGGTGACAGGGGTTTTGTCGCATGGATGCCGAGCTGTGCTCCTGCGGCACGTTGGAACACAGCACCACCTAGCGAGCCACAAAAAACACACCCACGCAGACTAAGGTCTAAAAAAACCCAATATAAATTATGAAAATTTTAAACAAACCTGGGTAAAGCCCCCCTTCCTGCAGAAAAGGAAAGCTTGTTTATGGAAGATTAGCCTTTATTTTTTTCTCCTGGTACAAAGCTCCCAGTATCTTAAACTTATTAAATGTAATGATCAATCAGCACTTACTCAATTAAATTGCAAGAAAAGCTTGGCAGACTGTTATTATTCATTTAGTTATGCACTATCAAAATCAAATGTAATTTTTCAAAGGGTAATAATATCTTCCTGAAGAGTTTAGCATGCCGTTACCTTTTGAAGAGAACAAGAAGAGTGGTTTTGGCTGTCAGAAAAGCTAAAACTGCTGTACCTGACCTGGTCCAATGATTTGTTTAGATGAAAGTAACAAGACAAATTAAAATCATGTCCTGTATGTTTAATACGCCATATCACTGTGCTCCCTCACTATGGCAACATAAGCTTAAATTTTCCTGTGCAATGTGCTTTGCTGTACTGGAAGCTATCTGTAAGATGGTATCTAATTCCATCTCTGTACTTTTCCTTTCCTGTTATCTGTGTTGCTCTTATGACATTTCCCTTAGTAAGTCCTCTGTATCTTTCTCTTACTCTTTTATATATGCCTTCTTCCATGTCACCTTTGCCACTCTTTGAAAATCTATACAGGCTGAACACTTTCTCTTGGCTTCAATAGCTTCTTAAAACAATACCCCCCTCGGGAACTTTCTCAACAAGGAATCAATTATTTGAAACAAAACAATGTCAATCAGCTTTGAGACTGCCCAGACACAATTAGTGGTATACTCAGTATCATGTTTTGAAAAGCATATAATACTTTCAAAAGTAGTCAATATTCTAAACTAAGAAAACAAAACAGGGAAAAATGTAGCCTCAGGTTCACACACTTGGGATTTGAGTTTTATTTTGTTTTGTTTTGTTTCATTTTTTGCATAAGAAATTGTTTAGGACAATCCCAAATCTTTTTAAAACACACATCTGTGATGAGCCTCCTTGTTGGCAGTGCTGCATTCGAAGCATTACAAATGAGGAGTTTAGAGACAGCATTTCATGATGTGAATCTAGGAGTACCTGACAAACAAACTTATAACAAGATTGTCATAGATACAGTATGCACAGTTCTCTAATTTACATGACAGAATGTGGATTAAAACTTCCAGGATAATTTGCAAGTTCCTCTATTAGTGCAAAAGATAAAACACAGCAGATTTTTGTAGAGGTTTTGATTTAAAAGAAATTAACTTGAGGAATCATCACATCTGTACTGAAACCTTAGTCCCAGGATTACCTGTTTTTTGGAGGTACTCTTTCTACTAAAAATAGAATTTGCCCCTCTTAGGGGTCTAACTGTACCTTGACAGGGTCTCAGTCGGTCTGGGTGTACAGGCACAGGAGGGAATGCAGGATTGTGACAGCAGGGCAGTTCTTGACATTCATGTTCTTATTATTGGCCAACTGGAGAACATTTCTATAGCTTTATAGAAAAGCAATGATCCTTATGCAGGTGAGATGCAACAAGCTTTTTGGAACAGACATTATAGCTCTTTTCAAAGCCTGTAATGATGATATAGAGACATTTCTAGCTTCTATCTAGACATATCTACCTCCAAACAACAAACTCGTGTATGTTCTTCATGTGATCTGTATTTGGGTTGTAAAGGGTTGTTGTACGTGTACGTTTTCTGTAAATATATTATTTTTCACCTGAAAAAAAAAAAGTTTGGCTATTTGTATGTTATTTCTGAACATCTGGAGACATTTTTAGACTCCTGGATATATCAGGTTTGCACCAGCTGTGCTGTTTGATGGATGGGTCTATATTTTTTCAGGTGTATTTTAGTCACTAAAACGGAAGCCCCAAACCAAAAATCTTTCGTAAAACAGAAAAATTACCAATCTTTTATGACTCATTAACCAAAAAGAGTAAAAATAATGTTTATACATAATTTGGAGCAACTTTTTTTTTTGTTAGGATTTCTTTTGTGTCCTTGAGAGTGGGTCAGTAAATGTAATGTTATCCAAGTTCTGCAACAGTAACGGCTTCATAACACCAGGTCATATAGACGTAAGAAACGGGAGTCAGAGAACTGCTCTGTCAGACCAAGTGAACTTCTAGGCAAACAAAGCATGGTTTGGATGTACTTTGATCCAGTTTTGCACCTCTGACACTCACAGAATCACACAGAGCGAGCTAAGAAAAAGTGCTGTTGCCCTTCTAATGTGCTTTCTCCAGATCTAGACTCATTCCCTAACACATTCTTTTAATGTGGCTAGGCATTGATTCACTGATTCATTGATACCTGTTGTTCTCTTACTACCATGCTTGCGTATGACTGTCCTCTTTTCTTTTTCTTTTTTTCTTTTTTTTTTTTTTTTACCTCTTCTGGTCATATTTTGCACCTATTTAGTCGGTCTAATCCCTACTGAAGCTTTCAGAGCTTCTAGGTGTTAGTATAACAACACAATAATGGCATAATATCCTCCTATTAGATCCAGATACAAATGTAAGAGTGATGAGAAAAGGCAGGTTAATGAAAATATTTAAATCTGCTTTCCTAGGTTTTAGAGTCTGAGATCAGATTCTCAACACTGATGAGTGAAATCAGTTTACATACAAAACTGAAGACTGCAGTGAACAGCCATTACAGTGTCCTGGACAATTTTTTTGTGGCTTGATTCACTTTTCCCACAGTATCTCCTGTACAATTTGATGGGGTCAATAAAATGAGGTGATATTATACTTTGCCCCTTGATGAGATGCATGGATTTTACTGTTGCAAAGTCAACATTTACCCTTTCATATGACATTATCCTGAAGTTGTGTATACATTAGCAAGCAATGCAGCACAGTAGGAGTGGATCTGCAGTGTATTTCAGGGGTATTTATTTCACATGAGCTCGTCTCACCTTAGACTAGTAGACTATAAGCTTATTAATAATTGGAGCACATTAGATGTGGTGCTGAAGGGTATCTTCTTTAATTTAATATGGAAGGAATCCACTGATCACATTGAGAATGCTTCAGGATGTGAGCCCAAGGCACAGCAGCCAGCAACACCCTGGAGATTCATTTTGGAAACACGCTGATCTGAACTAGAATGCTAATATTGTCAGAAATACCCTGAGACATTCCAGGTAATTCCTATTCTAAGTGTGTGAGGAAGGTGCATTGATTTCATAACTACTTGCAACGGCAAATACTGATAAACATTCTGTTATGCACTTCACCTGACTTCTTTGTATAAAAATCTTGATTTCCATGCTAGATTATGCAGAGGATGAAAAAAAACCATTCCAAAACAAATTTTGTTGAGCGGTACCTGAGCAGCAGAATTGTAATCCAAATTAGGGAAGAAATACAATTCTGTAGCAAAGAGGGAATTCTGCACGCGCTACTGAAATGGCAATATTTTTTTTTAGGTATACTGTCATTGTATACTCTCCAAAAATGCAGGACTTAGTTTCTAAATAAAATATATCCATTGCAACTCTTAAAAAAATCTCAGTGCAGTAAACACGACCAGAGAATCATATTTCCAAAACCATACTTTGAATCTACTCAGTTTTCAACTCAGTTATGTTTAAATTGTTGAATTTATTTAAATTTGTTCAGAATATTAAATAAGCAGAAAAGCTAGACCTCAGTAAGATTTACACCTTCATTTTTTAACTGTTCATTTCTCAGATTTCATTTTTTTGAGGGGTGTGAATACCAATAGATCTGAATGGTACTTTTCTTTTTCCCTTTACAAAGGTATTTTTGGTAACTTTTCCTCCAAATCCACACGTCAGCTCTACATTCCACATCACAGCACATAAAACACAGCACTTTAAAGTATCCATATCAGACCAGCCTTTTTATCAGAGGATTAAGTTCTTTAAAGGAAATGTAGAAACGATCTTTGCATTTCACATCTATTATGCAATCAGCAAAATGTATGTGAAAGAATGTTCCACCTGCTGCCTTGAGAACAGGCTGCTTTCCCTGTGGTACACCCCAGCAATGAGTTGAGGAAATATTATGTTGACAGAGCTTGAGTAAAGAAGAAAATGAGCATTGTTCTTCAACAGCTCTCAAATTCAGTTTTGGCAGCAGAGTAAGCAGCTACAATCTAATGGCATCTTGTGTAAGTGAATTTACAAGATGCCATTTTTAGGGATCATTTTCCTGCTATAAAACGCATATGGTAAGTAAGCATTTGAGGAAGAAAAAATATGGCTATTTTTATGCATAGCTCTTATGGTTTCTCTGACAAAATAATTTTCATTAGCTTTAACTTTTCTTCTTTTGGAAACGTATTCAAAACTCATAACTATCACAAGTGGTCGTTGTGAAAGGAATGGTATGGGAATACCTCCCCCACAAGTTCTAAGAAAATATCCACTTCCAAAACCTGTCAAATGGACAAATAACTTTTTTTTTATTATTTATTTGTCCTTAGACAAACAACATTCATCATAATTCGTGTTGAAAATTATAAACCAGTTTGATACTATAAACTGCATTAACTCCTGCTCATAGAGCACAAAATAGTCCTTATCTGTGGGCCAATTCTTAAGGCAATTTGGACAGAACTTGAATGGAGTGTTGCATATGTGTACTTACTATGAGTTATTCCTTTGTTAGTTTTTCAGTAACAAAATAATGAAAATTAATTTAAAAGCTATTTTCAGTCATGAGAATTCTTATTTAAAATACTTTCAAAATATAGACTTTTGTATTAGTGACATTGATATGTAGCTTTTCAGGATACGTGAGAGGATGTGGTAACAGGGTGGTTCATGGATCCATTTCTTTACCTTTCCTTTGTCTACAGCTGGGAATAGAAGTTACATTGATTAGCAAAAAAAATCTGGGAGCTTTTGCCTTGTTTTTGTTGCTAAGGAAACCATTTCCTTGGCATCAATGCATCCAGCAGGTCTGTCTTACTTTCCTGTGAGGTCTAACAGAAGCAGCATTGTGGAATGGCACTGAGGGGCAAAAAACCCACCGAGATAAACAAGGAGGAAAAGATCAACAAAAGCAGCTGAAAGTTAATACAGGGATATCACCTAGTTGAACTGAATTAACTCTTGTTTCTGTTTGGGTCAGCCAGGGAGCTCTGTGTATAGGTAAAGATTTAAGACTCTTAACAAGACTACAGCTAAAAGCCAAAAAGGAACAGAATCCTTCACATCAGAAAGCCCCAGCCACAACCGTCCCACCCCCGAAAAAAACCCTGAAAAACAAAACGAAGAAGGAAAGATGGAACCATGTGGTCTGAATATGAAATCTGAAGGCAGAGATATTTGGTTTGCACTCTCCTACCGCTTTTAAAGTGGTAACCCTATTTTAAATAGAGTCCTTTCTTCTACTGTTTCCATCACATAATTTAGCTGATGCGATTTCAGATGCGGGTATTCCATGAGAATGTAGTCATTATGTGCATTTAATATAATAAATGAACTTTTTGTTGGTGCTTCTGCAGCTGTAATTTAATTCTTGCTTCACTTCTGCACTGTATATCACAAAACCAAGTATGGAGAATGAGGAGACAGATAAGTGACTCCGTTATCCACTCTTCCTGGCTGACTGTACAATGCCTCAGCTGTTTCCTTTTCCAGCACTGCTCCTTGCAAATAGCTTAAACTCTGCTAAAAATGAAGTGAGTGACAAGCAGGATACACCAAACACCACATTTGGCAGAAAGCTGGGTGACACATGAAAACCTGTCAAAGAAGTTATATTAGTAAAACTGAAGGAAATCCCAAGTGGCAAAATGGTTGGCTCCGGGACATAGTAGTGGTATACAATCTCTTTTAAAAAAAAAAAAAAAAAAAAAAAAAAAGGAAAATCTCTAAGACAGTGGTATGGATCCAGGCAAGAGCAATAGTAAAAACATCATTGTCACCTTACAAATTTACAACAGCCTACCACATCTGAAGGCCGTTAATAGACTCTGTACTATTTCTTGTTCAAAAGTCAGACACAAAACCCCGCCGTCAGAGCTAAGACCATTTGCATTCTTAAACTGAAAGTTTCAAAACCTATTGTTGGTATGGAAGTGTGAAGACACTGAAGCTGGTGCCTTCAGTAAGTGAAGCAAGGAGACACATTCCCAATTCATTTACTCAGTCCTTTACTTATTTCTGCACATAAAATGTTTATTTTTCTCTATATTTCAAAGTTATTTCTGTGATTATGAATACGTACTGGTAGATACCATCAAGACATGGAAACACATATCTGGGGACTGTCAGGAAGTGCAAGAGGGAGGCTGTTCCACAGGGAAGGTGAGCTGGGAGCCAAGAGTCTCCCCAGCACAGCTGGGTGGTAATCCCTCTGACCAGGGTGCAGGGGAGCAGAGCAAGGCAATGGAGGCAACAGGTCCCATCGACAGGCCAGGGTCGTCAGACAAAGGCAAGGTAACCTCAGAGAAAGGTCCAAGATCTGTTCAGGAAAGCCAAATGGAAATTTGGTGTCAGCAGACAAGGGGACTGTAACCAGTTACACCTGTGATGCAGCTCAGGCAAGCTCAGCCCTGAGCGCTGATAGAACCCCTGGACCGAAGAGTACATGGGGTGCTGAGGTCCGTCCAGAGAGCTGAGCCTGTAAAGGCTCTCAGGGCCCTGACAGGGACTTACTGTAGAATGATTTGGAAAGTTTTTATTTATTCTGTTAGCACGGGTGGGTAACAAAACAGTTGCATATTATTGGATAATACATCAGAACTAAACATGATATATGACTTTATTACAAGAGTTTAATTACAGGTTTATGATTGCATAGGCTCACAAAAAAACATTGTGGTTTGTCCTCACTGATGGAGGAGACAAAGGGACTCTGGGGATTTCTGTTCCATTTGTGAACCTAAGAGCAATAGTGAAGGCATCACCGTGACTAGAGGAGAGCAGAAGCCACAGTGACATTAAGCATCCTCTCACAAACTTGCATGCTCAGGAATGCTACACCATACAAGAATGAGGTCCATCCCACTGCAAAGCATGTATGGATAAGTAAGGCTGGGGAAAATAGTAATAGCCCTTCAAAAGTCATAATTATAACAACATTTTTTTGTTGCCTCAAAGTTGTTTCCCTTCTTTTAGTTTTTGACCTTTCTCTATACTTTCTCTTCCATAACTTGAAATGTAAAAATGGGCAAATTAATCTTACAGCAATCCCTGCCATATAATAAATTGAAAGAACTGGAAACCGTCAGAAAACAAAATATCTTATTGTTATGATGTTCTCGTACAACAGAGGACAGCTGGCCTTTCAAAAGTAGTTTCCAGTTACTTTAATTAATTAATTAATCCAGTTACTTTAATTAATTAATTAATTAATTAATTTAATTAATTAATTCCAGTTACTCACTAATTTCTTTTAGGGAATACATACTATAGAATTTTGGAATGTATTATGAGTTTAAAGAAGCAGTTGAGATCTAAACAGATCACATCACCCCAAAGTGAAATGTGTCCACTGCGAGTTTGCAGTCCCTACAGAAGATAATTAATCTTACTGTCCTAGACTTAGACCATCTCTGAATGCAATAAGATACACATTCTGCAACAATTTTTTTTTTTCTATTTTTGAGATGCCTTCCGTTTCCTCTTACTTGCTGCTAGTGTGCAACACCAGTTGGTTTAATATGCACAAAATACAGGATTTCCATGGGATAAATTGAGAATACAGATTAAATGAATCTCACTGTGCACTTTTGCTGTTAAAGAAAGAGGAAATTGAAAGAAATAGCCTCCAAGATGACATGAAATTGGCTTGATGATTTCAAAGCCCTAATTATGTCTGGATAGTAAGTCTGCAAAGTACATACAGTACAGAAAAAGAACTCCCAGCTTTTTGATGGAAGTAACATTCTGTGAGTGACTAATATTTATTGTATTATTGTTGTTACATGAAACCCTTATTGACCAGCAGAGAAATGATCACTTTTACCTCCTTTTTTTGAGAAGAATTTGTGCTTATATACAATACCACCTGAATTAATGTATATAAGGAACTCATTTGTCCTTGTTTGCTTGTAGCCTGCATACAGGTTTGTGCTTTATTCTTTAATGTTAATCCTTGGCCTCAATTCTACGGGAAAAATAATCTCAGTTTTTATTCAAAGTCTCATATTAGTTTTCTAGAAACAGAAGTATACACTTTGAAATTTTATTACTGTTTTAACCAGAATTTGGAACACACAATAATTCAATATCTCAGTAAATGTACAAGGTGATTTTAAAATGCATAAACACTATTCCATATAATGTACTTCCATGAATGTCGTGGTTTAGGCCAAATCCACCACTGGGGACCCGAGGGACCCCAGATGGGACCGACAGATGCTCCCCTCTACCCCTCTACAAAGAGAGAGGCAGAGGAGGAAAAAAGAGACTTAAGAGTTTAGAAGAAACTAAACTACTTTAATGAAATATTACTAATAAAATAAAAAGAAATAATGAAAAATATATACAAAACCGTATCAAGCTCCCGAGATGACAGTCACGTCACCGGCTGGCACTGGGGCAGTCCCAGGCTGGACTCAGTGACGGATGGGAACTGGATTCCGGATCTGGAGTCAGGATTGGGATCACAGGCAGACAGAGTCCTCCTCAGACGTCGGCCATTGAAGGAAGAGCCCCTGACCCTTTGATCCCTCAGCTTTTATACTGAGCATGAGGCAGATGGGATGGAATACCCTGTTGGTCAGTTTTGGGTCACCTGTCCTGTCCGCTCCTCCCTCCAGGTGGGACCTCACTATGCTTTTCCGCTTCCGACCCTCCAACATGGCAAATAACAAAGTTGGTTGGCCTTGGCTGTTATGGCAATAAGTGTAAGCAGGAGCCTCTCTGCATACCATGCCTGGGCATCAGCTATAAACAATTGGTCTTATCACTCTGAGAGAGTGAACACTGTCTGCACAATATGCAGTTAATTTCAGTTGTTAGAAGAGGCCCAGCTAAGAAGCGAAGTTATTGAACAAAATTGGTTCTGTTTTACCTCAAACCAGGACATTCCACCCCTTATTCCATACCATTTGCATCTTGCTCAGATTACTATTACTTTTATACATCAAATTTACACACACACAGTTATATATGATATGGATATATGCAGGTCACTCATCTACGGTTTATGTTTATATACAAAATTTTAAGTCCATTTAGTTTATGATTGCAGGATCTCATCTCAGGGCAGTAAAGATGGTACAAAATTCATTCTGGTTCGTGCCCATGGGTAGCATGTTCATCTTGAAGAGCTTGCTGGACGCCACTTGATGAAGTTAGCTCAGGTTTCATCACCACTGTGTTATTCTGAAAAACACTTATTGAACACTGTTAGTATTATGTAGTGATCAGCATCATACAGCTCAGGATTGAGTATTCTCACCAAGGGTTAAATTCCCTTGAGGTACACATTGAACTTCTCCATCTTTCAGCATCACCCACCAAGTACATCCAGGTCCTTGGGCAAAAACAGTCCCACGAATGGGTTTGCTTTTGCCTGAAGCAGGGAAAACCCAAACAGTTTTCCCTAACAAATTCCTTTCATGCACCACAGGGACTTTATCCCCTTCTACAGTATGTAAAAGGTCTGACTGAGCAGGACCAGCTCGATTGATGGATCCCCTGGTGTTAACTAACCAGGTAGCTTGTTGTAAATGCTTGTCCCAATTTTTAAAGGTTCCACCTCCTATAGCTTTTAGGGTGGTTTTTAACAGTCCATTGTATCGCTCAATCTTCCCAGAAGCTGGTGCGTGATAGGGGATATGATATATCCACTCAATGCCAGGACAATGAAATACTGTGAAAGTTGATAAAATGAGAATTTGAGGGGAGTTACTTTTTACATTTTACATAAACAATAGTTTATTTCTCTGTAATCTTATTTTAAACTATTAAATTGACCAAAATCAGGTACCTATTTAAATTGGCACCACCCTTATTACTAATGACTGAATTGTGTAGGTCGCAGTTGATGATAATGAGATCTTAAACAGCTAGTTCATCTTAAACACCTAGATGCTGGAATGCTTAAACCAAAATTCCCAGTTCTCAAGTCAAGTAAAGTTAAAAGTGACTGGTTTATCTCAGTCTTCACATTGGGACTTATTTCTTCATATCTTTTGTCCCATTTTTGGATAAATTTTTTTCAGCAGCTGATCACAAAACAGACATGAAACATAGTTCAATATTGGCTCTTTATCTACAGCAATTGCACATCTACAGCAACTACCTGAGGAATATGCATTTGATAAATCAGAACCTACTTCTGTTCCCTTTTAACTGTGGGCTTTATCCAAAGCAAACTTACATCATCCCTTTTTGTTCTAGATTTGTGTGGAGACTTAATAATAATTTTCTCGCACCTTTCATGGATTCAAATACAGAGCAAAATGCTGGAGCTGTAGGACTGCAGCACGATGCACTGCTTTACTGCAGTTAGAGAAGTGAGCTTTTCTAAGTAAACAAAAGACCTTAACCTGAGAGCAATGATCTGTATGGAAGAAAGAAACTCCCTAGTCACAGAGAAGATCTCTCATGCTCATTTGCCAGAGATTATGAAAAACTCAAAAAATGTATCTAAAAATAAGAGGCACCATTTAGAAAGAAAATCCACTTTATTTCACATTTCTGCAATGCTGTAACCATTCAGGTAAGTGTATTTCATTAAGTCTTCTTTTTATCAGCAATCAGCTTACATTTCTGGTGTCTGGTGTAGTTATTAGCACCGGTGTGTTGTGCATTGTTTA
Organism: Vanellus vanellus; assembly: GCF_965231255.1. NCBI lineage: Eukaryota > Metazoa > Chordata > Aves > Charadriiformes > Charadriidae > Vanellus > Vanellus vanellus. The sequence goes on from NC_138905.1 coordinate 47,361,775, forward strand.
TATCATACATAGACAATGTAGCACTTATCTTCAGAACAGAAGTTTTTATATGAAAATTAAAAATGTGTAAGGCAGTCATTTCTTCACCTGTCACATGAGAATGGGAATAGGCTTAGCGAGAAACAAAAGGCTTGCTGTTGAAGACATTATATGCTGTTGCTTCCAACCAAAAAAATCCTGGTATCTCTTTCATGCCACCAACTCTCAGTAATCAAAGAATGTTTCAAGGCGCAGAGAACAGAGACCTTTTTTTTCATATGGGTGGATTTGCATAGAAGATTTTTTTCTCTGTATTCCAAAGCACTCCAATAATCTTTGAAAGTCTGCAAGGTTTAGCTGAGGGACTCAGTTAAAGAGAATGGACTTTAATTTAAAGAAATGAAGAAAAAAGTCAAATAACTAATCCTTTGATGTTTAATTCATAGTTCTGTTCAGCTTCTTAAAACTTCACCGGAGTCCTCATGAATCGAACTGTGAAATTCTGGAGTGAAAATGTGAAGATGTCATCATCACTGACGTGTCCATTCCCACGCAGCTTTCAGTTCAAAATATAAGATGATTTGTCTTGGCAAATATGGTACCTACAAAAAATAAAAGACTTTCTGTTGCACACCTTCCCTACATATATTCAACTTGGTAATCTGCCTAGGTTAAAGGGAGTAGTTAGGGGTGTTTTTTAATTTTACAGAGAAAATCGCAGAGAGACTGAAGTAACAATGGCCTCATGAAAAATCCTGACTCTGAAAACAAATGGAACGTTTTTGCAATTGACAGCTGGGAGAGAACTCTTTCTAGCTGAAATATGGAAGGCATGAATCTTTTTGAAGTTGACATATATATATATATGGAAATATCTAAACCAACCTTCAGTACACCTGCAAGGGATCTTCAGGTCATGACATATTCCAGAACAAATCTTATAAAACCCAAAATACATACAGTCTCTAGATAAGTATCTTCCCATTTCTTCCCACTATTCATGCTGCCCTGAAGTGAGCCAGAGTGGTGAACTAGTCATGATGGTCGTTAACTGGAGGAAAATAAATCTATTTCTTTCCATTTGAGTTACCTCCTGGATTCTGCTTGATGAAAAGCAGAGACATCAGCCTCAGAATGGTGGAGAAATGCAGCCATAATTCAAAGGATTACCCAGGCTATTTCCTAAAGCTGCTGTTCCTAAAGCTGGACATTAGATTGGAGAATTTCAGTAATAGCCACAAAGTGACAGTTTGAGGGGGGAGAACCTGACACTCTTCCTGAAGTGTCACTGATGCAGATGATGCTGAGCTAGATGGTCCATAGGCTTGAAGGTGCCTTGGTGACTGTGACCCCTCATCTGCAAACTCCTTGCTAGCTCATCAGAAGATGGAGAGTGAAACTTGTCTCACAAATATTAAAAACTAAATATGTAGCTACAGTTTTGTGTGATTTTTTTTTTTTTCTAAAAGCTTGCATTGTTTACGTAAGCATCACAGTAGTACATCTCACCTATGTAAGGAGAAAAACAGAGAGCAACCATACCACATGACTGCCTGGAAAAGAATAATGTGTCTTAAGTGGCCTGCTTGTCAACTTCTTATTTGTCTGTGCTTCTGTACATTGTACTGAAGTGGCACTTTTCAAGGAGTAATTACAGAGGCAGGAAGTTATTGCTCTATTCTGACACCAATATATGTTGGTAAATTTTGCTTCAAGGAGTGTTCAATGGTGACAGCTTTACCACAACTACAGGGAGGTCAAAACGGAAGAAAGAGGGTGAAAAAAAAAGAGAAGAAACCAGCTACTTTCAAAAATGTTGTGTGGTAACCACATGACAGAGTTATAAAACAGATGATATGATGGGAGAGCAGGTTTGAACATAAAGAAGGCTTACAGTGAATTGCCCTTTCACAACAGGGTGGTCCCAGTGGGATGAAAAGTTAGTAATCTAAACTATACCTTACTATAAAAACGGCTCAAGCTTTAAATAAGCTGTTGTCTTAGACATCAATTAAATCATAAACCCACTCAGTAAACTAATTGATGTCTGTGTCAAATAGGAATTTAATTATAAAGCTTTAATCTTGGCAATGCCACTGTGACCAGAAGTGTGTATGTTCTTATCCTTCCCACTTACTAATAACACTTCCCTTATTTCAGGAGTTTCCTTTTCTTAAGTAATTTGCACATTTGACCTTTTATCCATTTTTGTATGCACTTGAGAGAAATATGCACTTATTTGAGGTTGTTCCAAAACTTGTGGAAGTCAAAAGCAGATTTTTCCACTAGTATATTACCAGTTTAGTATGGAGTCAAGCAAAATTCTGGAGGATTACTGGATTTCTTAGAGGAGAAAAAATAAAGAACAATAATAAATAATCTTTGTGGTCCATGTAGGTATAGAAATACTTTTTTTTTGTGTCATATTTCTCTCAACCCTAAAAAGTCTTCATAAAAAGATCATCCTTTTGTGACACATATAGGGTAATAGAAATATTATAGCCATGACAGTATCCATTATCTTTCTTCTCTACCACATTTTTCTATCATTTGCTCTGTCTTTAAAATTTATATATAATATATTTGACTGTGTTAGATATTCATTCAATAAAATAACAGGAAAATATTGTTATATGTTAAAATATCACAGAATCACGGAGTTTTCAGAGTTGGAAGGGACCTCTAGAGATCATCTAGTCCAACTCCCCTGCCAAAGCAGGATTGCCCAGAGCACATTACTCAGGACTGCATCCAGGCGGGTCTTGAAAACCTCCAGAGAAGGGGACTCCACAACCCCCCTGGGCAGCCTGTGCCAGTGCTCTGTCACCTGAACCGTAAAGAAGTTTATCCGTGTATTGGAACGGAACTTCCTGTGTTCTAACTTGTGCCCATTGCCCCTCGTCCTGTCACTGGGAACCATTGAAAAGAGCCTGGCTCCATCCTCCTTCAACCCACCCTGCAGATATTTGTACACCATAATAAGGTCTCCCCTCAGCCTTCTCTTCTCCAGCCTAAAGAGTCCCAGCTCTCTCAGCCTTTCCTCATAAAGGAGGTGCTCCAATCCCTTAATCATCTTAGTTGCCCTTCGCTGGACTCGCTCCAGCAGTTCCCTGTCCCTCTTGAACTGGGGAGCCCAAAACTGGACACAGTATTCCAGTTGTGGCCTCACCAGTGCAGAGTAGAGGGGGAGAATGACCTCCCTCGACCTACTGGCCACACTCTTCCCTATGCAGCCCAGGATTCGATTGGCCTTTTTGGCAACAAGGGCACATTGCTGGCTCATGGATAATTTACTGTCTACCACGACCCCCAGATCCTTCTCCTCAGAGCTACTTCCCAGCAGGTCCGCCCCTAACCTATACTGGTGCTTTGCATTCTTCCTCCCCAGGTGCAGGACCTTGCACTTGCTTTTGTTGAACCTCATTAGGTTCTTCTCTGCCCAGCTCTCCAGCCTGTCCAGGCCACGCTGGATGGCAGCACGGCCCTCTGGGGTGTCAGCCACCCCTCCCAGTTTGTTATCATCAGCGAACTTGCTGAGGATACACTCTGTCCCCTCATCCAGGTCATTAATGAATATATTAAACAAGATTGGACCAAGTATTGACCCCTGGGGGACACCACTGGTTACAGGCCTCCAACTAGACTCTGTGCTGCTGATCACAACCCTCTGAGTTCTGTCATGCAGATAATAATATATATATAATTAATATATATAATATATTAACACTATATTGATTGTTAATAATTAACAATTAATGCATTATTTATATATTAATATTCTATTACATTATTTCAATATTTTTAGTGTTATTTGTATTTATTGGTTTTAGCACTAAATAACCAAATAAAGGTTGTAGAAAGGCAAAAATCCAAACTGATGGTGCTTTTTCTTGAAAGATACTCTCTAAGCACAATAAAGTTTGGCCGTGTCAAAATTCCAGTGTTCTTATCGTATTAAAATTCTGAATAGAGCTGTGTAAATTATTCATGTTTGTAGCTCAATATCCAAATTGAAGAAAACATTTCTGTTAGGGAAAGACATTGATGCAAGAGTCCAACCCAAATCAAGTGCAGGCTGCACCCATAGCAGAGGTTCTCCCCTTTTGGTCTTTCAAGCTTCTTGCAAGGAAGCGACATTTCTACAGTTGAAAACAGAAGCAATTTTCTCACTTTTAGATAAAGGTTGTTTAGGGACGTGTAATTGCCAGCACTGAGTGGGAGCTGCCTGCAGTCTCCTCTGTTATGAGGAGCTGGCTCAGTCTAACCTGTGTCCAAGGGACCTGTGCAGCACAACATGGGCCTGAAGGCCACACTGAATGCGCAGCCTGCGCCTGCTCAGGTTAGCTGTCTTGTGGGTCACTCGCTCGTCTGTGGTCAGGAATGCTACAGCAGCTCCCATGGCATGGCACAGCAATATTTCTATTGGCTTCAAATCAGGCCCGGCAATTTGTGTAGGTTACTCAATTCTGTAGAGCTTCAAAGCATGGACACGTGCCATTATTCCCACAGAGCAAATAAAATTTAAATTTTCCACCAGTTATCATAGCCAGAAATCAATTTATCTATTTAATTCCTCTGAAGCTCTATAATACCCTCTAGTCTTTCCTGATTTAGGAGCTTGTGATGAAGAGTTAGGAAAAATGCTCTCTTTGTTTACTGTAAAAACTCTGAAACTACAAACCCCAAAATTGAGCAAGGAAGAGATAAAAAATACCTTGAGGTAAAGATTTTACGGGGATATTCACTTTATTAAAGATACTATTGCTGTCATTCAAAAATCCTTCTCTTATACAATCCCTCAATTTGACTAAGCTTCACTCAACAGCTTTGCCTGAAAAAATAGTACAAGATCACAGCAGTTTTCTCTTTTTCTGAAAAATGTTGAGTTAAAATATTCACCAGTATCCTAGAAACAAGATTCAGTTCACTTTTCATCTTATGGAGTAATTCTGCATCTTTCTTTCCTTGAGAAAACTCCCTAGCCATCACAGTAAAACGCGTTCTGGCCTCTATAGTAAACTATGTCCTATTTAGTTTAAATATAGATTAAGGACTGGAATCCATATGCTTCATTAAACTTGGTAAATGGACAGTTTTGTTTAAAATCACCAGACACGAGTAGTCCTTCCACTTTTGTCCATAATTATTTATTTTGAATAAAGTGCAACATCTCTTGTCCAAAGTCAGGATTGTTCTATTGCTATAGTCAGTATATAGGAAAAAGGTCAGTGTCATTATATGATAAAAGATACAGTTCAAAATTCCATCAAGCAGTAGAATTAGTGTGTCTTCAACAGTTTTGTCTTCTTTTTTTCCTCCTCTTTCTTCCTGCCTTCCTACTTTTCCTCTTATATCCTGTTATGGGATTAAATGAAATGTTTAAGTTAAGCAGAAAAATTTGGGTCTGCTGCTGAAAAGAAGAAATCAGTTAATTGAAAAATCAGCTTCCACATCTCTAGGTCTGTTTTTCAAATGATGAAATCAAGATCAAATTCCATATTGGTAAACATTACACAAACATAGAAATAGATAGTTATACCTTTTCCAAATGATGTCTGAAAGCGTTCAGCCGCGAGTGAAAGAATATGTAAGCAAGAGGAGATTTTCCCTCCATATCACTTTACTTGCATAAAATGGGGAATTAAAATGTGGTCGTGGTGATTGTATACATAATACATACTGTACACCGGCATCTTTTTCCCACACTGACTGGCTTGTTTATGAAAATCGGAGGGGAAAACGTAAAACCCGCACAGCTTCCCCAAGAACCCCAACCACAAAGCAAAGACTCTCTGAGACTCAAAAGAAGGGAGATCTCAAAACATCTTTGATATTCCCGTGTCTTTGAAGTTTTGGGCAATGACTATGTGGCTGTTCTGTATCAATGAATAGTGGCCTTGGCCTGACTTGGACTCCAGATAGGCATCTTTTTTCTTTGGCACATTTCTCTGAAAACTTTCAATTTCAATGTTTAATGTATCATCTATAGTTTGAGTTGTTGGAAGTCTGTCACAGAATATTTTTTATTTGACATCTGAATACTTCTTCTACTATATTCAACTTATTCAATAAGACTTGTAATCCAAACTTCATGTTTCCTCTTTCAGTTTTATACCATGTGTATTTATCACCTATCTATCATATTCTATTTGTGCTCTACACTGACAACTTGATTTTGCATCCTCATTTACATATGATGCACTAATGTTTGGGGTATTTCCGTCCATGAAGTTAGGCCCTTGGTAAAATATTACACAAAGTTGTAGCTTTAAATTATAAATTCTGAGAACACATCTTATCTTCCACTTTGATTCCTAATATAACACAACTGAATCTGTCAGGTCTGAAATTACCTATTTAGGGTTTTGGTTTGAGGGGTTTTTTGGCCATTTCTGTCTTCACTTCCTAGCACTTAGTCTTATAAAGAGACTTTGCCACTATGTGTAAGATTTTCTTTTTCATAAATTACAATTATTTTGGCTATTTTTTTCTAATTATTATTAATAAAGTATTTCTCAGGCATACAACTGGAAGGAAGCAGGAGAAAGCTAGGAAGTATCTTTTTTAATTCCTTGAAAAGCAGAAGCATATTAATTAGATATTTTTAATATTATATCTGGTTTTAAAGACTTTGTTTGTAAACTTATTTTTAGAAGAAGGAAATCTTGCAAATTTGAATTAATTGGTTTTTAAAGTGAGAACATTTACTATAACAAACACTGTATATAAAACATAGCATTTCATAATTCTATGAAATTACTTAGCTACACTTTTTCTTATTATTACTCCAAAGTAATTTTAAAAACATGAAACTGGTTTCTTTCACCCTCCTGAAGTGACCTAAGTCAAAGTTGTTTAAGAAAGCCTTTTATGGTCCATTAAAATTAATTTTCTTGTGGAATCAACATACATAAGTATTTTTCTGGTAGACAGGCAGAGAGCTGTTCTTCTGAATTTTCTACAAAAAACTTTTTGACCGGCCCATGACCCAAACAAGGAGTATTAGATTTTGGTTTAGAGACTACACGACCATATTATGAGTTAGTGGAAATTTTCCCAGAAGAGAAAGAAACAACATGTTTTCAGAGCCACCCCTAAGGACTTTGAGGCAAAGGAAGGATTCCTTTCCCAAATACATTAGCATGCAGTTGCATTCACATTACACACATTGACTCTACTGCTATTTCAGTATTTTGTTTATTTTCTATTCATTTTTGCCACCATAACTATGAGCAAAAAGCCTCTTACATTTTTAACAGGACATCAGAAAATGAGAAAGGACCATGAAGATCCATTAAAGTGTTTTGATAGTAAAGTAAACCCAAAACTGTAACAAAACCAAAACAGAAAAACAAACCTAAGGGACTGATTAGATCAGTCAATATATTTAAATACATTTATTTTATCAAAGAGAAAATAGAGAGGTAATCTGATTGCATTGGATAATGTGGTCATCAGAAGAAAATATGAGAAGTATATTAACCTAGATGAGAAAAACATCACAATGTCATTGTCTGGGACCTGAGAGTAAAGAAATTAAATTCAGAAATGTATATATATATATGTATATGAACATGTATCATGAATGTGGTAACAACTGAAAATAATAGGAAAGGAAGAGGTAGATTCTATATTTCCTGTCATCTTCAACCTAAGATCATGTGATTCTCTGGAAGAAAGCTAAACACTACTCATTGACTTCGACTGGCTGAAATGGTACCATTAGAAAAATACCAGTCAACATACATGATTTAAAGTTCCCAATTGGCTGGTGTATGTTTTCTGTACACTTTCCCAACTTTCAGTCTGGTCCTTCCTTTAGACCTCTTTAACTGCAGGTTTTTAAATAATTGTTTTCTTCCTCTAAGTGAACAAAATCTTGTCACCGTTTTTTGTTCCTGTAACTCTTGTCTATGTGCCAGTAAACTGTCCAAGTGTATAAATATAGTTGTTTATCTACCTAAAACCCAAGACATAGAATCATAGAATCATTAGGTTCGAAAAGACCTTTAAGATCATCGAGTCCAACTGTTAACCCAACACTGCCAAGTCCACCACTAAACCATGTCTCTAAGTGCCACATCTACACATCTTTTAAGTACCTCCAGGGATGGTGACTTGACCACTTCCCTGGGCAGCCTGTTCAATACGTGACAAACCTTTCAGTGAAGTTTTTCCTTATGTTGAATCTAAACCTTCCCTGGTACAACCTGAGGCAGTTTTCTCTTGTCCTATCACTTGTTACTTAGGAAAAGAGGTCAATACTCACTTCGCTACAACCTCCATTCAGGTAGTTGTAGAGAGCAATAAGATGATGTGTGTATGTAAATTTACACATATAATATGTGCATGTCTGAGCTACTCATATATATGATTAATGGTTGTTCGTTTTTTGTTTTTTTTTTTTTTTATATTTCAGCAATAATCTTTCCACAAAAATCAGTTCCATGTTGTTCCTACTCTTTATTATTTCTTTCAGCTCTACTGTGTGAAAGCGTTTAAAAGTTAGAAAAACATATGCCATGTTATTTGACATAGATCTAATTTCATCATTTATACATAAAAAAGAGAACAGCAAATCTGGGAACAATGGTTCTATAATGAAGATGCTGTCATGATCTGGCAGTACGCAGGTAGTATTTCAGCATATAAACCTGTTGGTTGATGGAAAAGACTTTGAAAATAACCTAAAGTCTGTTCTTTTTTGATTCCAATGGACACATATGCCCAGGTATTTGTGAAAATCCACCAGGACTGTATACTCTATTCAGCTACCAACAGCTTTATCCAGTTATGAAAATAAATATCGACATTGGTCAGTTGTGTAGTGTTTTTCTATTCTTGAAAGACTTTCTGGATATTTCTCCTTTCTAGCATAAAATAACACAGGTAAATTTTTCATGAAAATATTTCGGCAAAGTTTCATAAGAACTTGTAATTTGGGCTATATAGTGCCTTAACTACAAGCATTTTAACAAACATAACATAAAACATTACTGGAACAAACGATTTACAAACAAAGTCTGGTTACAACAAAATTTCTGGTTTATGGCACTCTTCCAAACCTGTGGAAAGAGGTTTCGATTTTATTGATTGAAATATAAGAAATCAGCTGGGGACAACTGTGTTGGTTTTCAAGATGCTGTTGTTCATGTGTTTTGTTTAATGACCTTTGGAGATCATAGAAAATCTGATGTTGCCCTTACTGAGGAGGGTCAAAGCTTAAATACTCTAAACCGAGTGTGACATCCAAGCTCATCATAGCTTTGTGGAAGGAAATAAGTCAATTTCTTATACACGACATGGTACTTTGTGTCTGGCTGAGACCTAACATAGGAATTCTCTGTTCTCATTTGCAACCCTCTCTGTAGCTAATCTACTGTTAGTACCATCACTAACCCTGCCAGTAATATTGTTTGCTAGTTATTTTAAGACTATATTCCCACATTTAAATTATTTACTTGACATTTTGAATCTCATTTGGTTACTCTTAGTTCCATTTTTTGATGCTATTATTTCCTTGTTCATGTTGCATTTGTCTCCTGTTCCTAGTTCTGCTCCACATTCTCTTTAGTTTAACATTGCTTGCAAACTTAATTAAAATGCTATTTATCCCTTCCCCAGACAATTGATGAGTATATTAAATAATATGTATTTTGTTGCAGCTTTCTTAAACCTTTCATTGAAGATCTCAGGTCTAATAGTTCAGATTATATACGTATTGCACCTTTTCTGTTTGTTCCTCTTCAGGTGCTTTGCTTTTCATATCACTGCTTTTATACCCAGGCAAATATGATAAATTATAGTGGTAAAAGTTTTTAACAAACTATCAAATGACCTAGAAAAATCTAGGGTGAGGCAAACAAATCATTCTACCCTTAATTAATTTATAAGTAGGTGAGGGAAGCAAATTATTCTACCATTAGTTGATTTATAAGTAAACACTTTAAAATCAATGGCTGCTTGAAAACAATAATATTTGGATTGCCATTGCTTAATTATATTAGAATTCCACCACCCAGGTTTCCTAAGTCTATTTTCATTTGCAAACTGTGTTATTACTGACCAGAGTCCTTGTTGGACACATTAGAGCAATTTCTTTTTACCACACATATTCAGAGACCTAAACCATTCCTAAACTGATTTGGATATGATGACTTAGACAATTGATGATGAATGTTTTGCTCCAGCAGATTATTCCATGCAACAGTTCATAGTAAGAACACCTGGAGTAAGAGTAATTAATTGCAGACGAAGTATACTATGATGCAAATTCAGCACTTTCAAGAAGAATGTGTATGTAAAAAGATGATTTATATAATTGCTTTTGCATAATATTTCAGATATCACATTCATCTGTTTGTTCACATTTTTGTTTTTCCAGCAGGAGACAGTACTTGAAGTCTTAATTATTTTAGTTGTGAGAATTGCTTAGTTCTACTTCGTGCAAGAAGATACAAATTTAAAATGGTGTCTGACTGTGACACTAGATGGAGCTCTCTCTTTGAAATGAGTCAACTGTATTGGAAATGCAACTTTTGTTCCACGTGTATCATACTGAAAATTATCATAAAACAGAAAAAGAAAACAAAAAGAGGAAAAGAATAAACACCCAAAATCAAGATAAGAAATAACCCAAATAATATAATTATTGAAATTATTACGAAAAGGAGTCCAGAATAATTTTAAATGAATATATATAGGAGGATTTTTTTAATACACAGAACTTCTTCCACAGTGGTAATTTTTATCAAAGTACTATTGAGAATGTAATGTCTGAAGAAGCCTTAGCAGCCTTTAAATAAAATTAAATTAGTTAATACCTAGTTGCTTTGTTACAAATAATGCAGTAGGACTACACAGTGCTACTTTTTTATCATTCCTCAGCTCATCCCAGGTATTTCAGGAAACAATATTGAACATGGGTAAGACTACTAGATTTTTCCTTGTAGTTCATATTTTGATCCCACCAGCAATGCGCTTCTATCCTGCACCTACTGCTCCTTGGAAGCTAACAAGTCAATATCTAACTTTTCCATGCACACAATTGTAGGCATCTGGTTTTCAAAAGATAAAATGATGTGGAAACACATCATCTCAAGGTAGTTCCAGTTAGAACCAAAACCGGTGAGTGTTCATAGATGGAACTTTTCTTACAAGAGGTTACTAAAGTTTGTTAATTAAAAATAATTAAGCAGGATTCTTTGTATTAACATTCAAAACAAGTTCTGTGGATTTATGGAGCCTTGGAAGGAATGTCTTTTAGTTAGGCTCATGTAAAATTTTCCATAGGATGCTTGAGTTTTACGAGATCTTGTCAGAAACATAAGAATAGAAATAGGAAAGCTGGCTAAGAAACAAAAAGTAAGCACACACAGTCAGATTAGCTTTCCCATGGATTACACGAACCTTTTTTTTTTCTTTTTGAGTTTCCAAAAAAGGATTTCCACAAGCTGTGCCAGATGTCTTTCTCCAGTACCACATCACCACTCATTGAAACCACTGAATAGCAAGACCACTCTTGGCTAGCACTGAGTGCTACAAACTTTTTCAAAACAAACAGAAAAGATAAGGAAATCTGTAGCTCATTTCTTTATATTCTAGCCAAAAACAGATTTCCAAAGTTACCATTGTGTGGCTAGACTGTCAAACCCTAAGGTGTACTATTTAGTAAAATGCCCTGATTTACATGAAGAATGTTTTTTCCTTTCTGAAACTTCCAAACATGTCTCCTGTGCATCTTCCCCATACTTTGCTATTTTCAAATAGGCACAAATCCTACATGGCACTAAACCATTTTGCATTGGAAAACTTTTTTTAATTGACTGTGTATTTCATTGTCCATCTTTGTGGTTACTCTGGGTAGGTAAAATGAGGTACTTGAGAAGGACTTGGGGTTACTGGTGGATAAAAATTTGGACATGAGCCAGCGATATGCACTTAACAGCCCTAAAAGTCCTGGGGCTGCATAAAAAGAAGCATGGCCAGCAGGTCGAGGGAGATGACTGTTCTCTTCTCTGCTTTAGTGAGACCCCACCTAGAGTACTGCATCCAGGTCTGAGGTCGCCAGTGCAAGAAAGACACGGACCTGTTGAATGGCCAGAGGAGGGCCACAAAAATGGTCAGAGGGCTGGTCAGAAAGGCTGACAGTGTTGGGTTTTTGGTTTTTTTTTAGTCTGGACAAGAGAAGGCCCAGGGGAAACCCTCTTGCAGCCTTTCGGTACTTAAAGGGGGCTTATAAGAAAGATGGGGACAAAATTTTTAGCAGGGCCTGTTGCAATAGGACAAGGGATAATAGATTTAAACTGAAAAAGAGCAAATTCAGACTAGCTATAAGGAAGACTTTTTTTCCAATGAGGGTGGTGAACTACTGGAACAGGTTGCCCAGAGAGGTGGTAGGTGCCCTGGACACATTCAAGATCAGGTTGGATGGGGCTCTGAGCAACCTGATCTAGTTGAAGATGTTAGGGGTGACAGGGATGGACTAGATGATCTTTAAAGGTCCCTTCCAACCCAAACCATTCTGTGATTCTCTTATTCTATGTACCTAAGATTTATTTAGCTATGATGGTCGTCCACCATGGGCATGTGATAGCTCTTGGTCCATGCAATAGGATTATCAGATGACTAAACCAGTGCCTTGAAGAGAGTTCTGCTGTGGGAACGATGAGAAGTGAAGCTCAGTTAGTGGGCTTGGTGAACACGCATCTAAAGTCCATTTAATCCATCTTAGTATATTTGCACAATATGTAATCATCTGAAAATGGAGCAAAACAAAACAAAACTTATTTATCTGACGAGCATAGATTTTAGCTGGAGGTTGTTGTCAAATATTAGAATAACAACAGAATTGGCTTTTTTCTATTTACTATACTAAGAAAATATGTAATTTGTCTTTAATATCACTTTTATGCCATTCTGACTTCTGTGGACAGAAGAAAGTGAACAATAATAGTAAAAACAGTAATAATACCAACAACAGCAGACATTAGTGCCTTGCCTAGTCAATATATATAACAATTATTTATGTGGTCTATGTTTTTGAAAAAAAGCACTGGAGTGGTGGATTGTAAAATTTACATTTGTTCTAGCAAATGATTAAGGATTTTAATTTCCTATGTTTCAGAGTAAAACAAAATATGTTAAAATATTTATGAAAGAAAAAACACCACAGAGTTTGATGTAGTCTGTTCTGAACACTCCAAACTTTCATTGCTATGGAAATCATGAAATTATTTTTAAAATAGACTATTGCCTTCTCTGGTATATGCCAGTATGAGACACAGAGAAAGGCTTTCCATCTTGCTTCTGATTGAATTATGGCTGGCCAAGTTATTTGGAAAAGTAAGGACAAATTCTAAGCAAATGCTGGAGTCCATGAATAACGTGCAGGGAGAGGGAAATTTTAAAATCTGAAAAACAAATTTAAATTTCACAAATAACTCTCACCCAAGTTCTGTGTCTCATATGGCCTGTCCTATTTGAATACTCATGAACAGAAATTAATAAACAACTTCGTAAACTTAAAACAACATTAAAAACTGTTCACATCCCTGACAGCTGTACTGGAAGCATAACGCATGCTACTAACAACATTCTGCATATATAAACTGATCACATTTATTTTGCATCAGTCTGGGTTGCTAGAGATGAGTTGAAGTTACAATACAAATTGATTTTAGGGACTGTTCTATGTGCTTCAGTTTCAGGAGTGATCTTGATTTGGGTTAGTACTTGTTAGCAGATTCTTGGAAGGTAGCCTATTGGAAGTTGAAAGGAAAAAAAGAAAGAAATGGGGGTAGGGAAAGCTTAGTTGTACTGGAAACACACAAATGAAAGCGGTCTTCTGTTTTGCAAATACACTGTATTTTCTGAGAGCAATGAATAACTCTCTGAGGAATAAAACATTTGTGAGAGTGCAAAAATGTTTCTTTTTTTTTTTATTGCTATGACATTAACATAACTTAACAAGCTTCAAACACTAGAAGTAGGTTAACAGGATTAATGTTTAGTTTTAGGTGATTAACAGGCTACTTGCAGAGCAGTCTTATTTCTGGTATGTGAGAAAAAATGAAAGTATAATGAAGTCGTGCATGAAACTGAGTTTCTCCTTGAGGAATTGACTTTTCATTAACCATTTAAATAGTAAGTGATGATTAAAACGCAGAGCAATTCACTCAAAATTCCCATTTATTTAGTTCCATTAGATTTATACGCAGAGATTAAATTGGTTGCAGAGATCAGCATAGTTATCCCAGTGCCTGGCACCAGATAAAAATCTAAGACTACTGGTGAGATTTTTTTGGTTCAAATTCAAAAATGACGTGACTGGATGTTTCTTGCCAAAACTTCTGTTACAAGTATCATAAATTGGTCTCGGAGCTAAAGTCTGTTCTGAGTACTTGTTGGGGTTTTCATGTGATCAATACAGATTTGCAGATGTGTAATGTAAAGTATGTGCAAGTAGAATACAAAACTGGAACACTAGATGAAGTAATGTAACTGGTATTAATTTTAATTGGGATAGAGAGGTACAACATATATTGAAAGTAGCAAAGGAGAAAACAGCATGAAAATAATTAGCACTATTTTAAAGTAGGTGATTTTTTCCCCCTTTGCACATTTCTATGAATTTCCTCTCCTGCAGTGATTATACCACTTATTTTCTTATAGATCTCTTACAATGCATGCTGTAGCTGTATGAAAGAACTCCCAGTGGTACACTGAAACTTTTCTTTTAGTTTTGTACTTTCCTTAACAATTTAAATGAAACAGGATTTTCATTTTTCTTTCCTCACCCAGTTCCTAAAATGCAGGTTTTAAAAATATTTCTAGATTATCCATACCTTCTTTGTTCTTTTTTAAAAATCTTTTTTCTTGTGTCTTTTACATTTTAGTGTGAGATATCATCCAATTTATAAAAAAGAATTAATCTGCTAAGTAGGTCCCAAATAATTATCTACCATTTTTTCCAAGAACTGTATTATAATTATCTTTCTGAGTATCTGTGGTTTTCTAGATCTATAAATGAACCAAAGCCAGACAGAACTTTCAGTTATCCTCTGTTCCAACACTATGAAAAATTGGGTTAAAGAAATATTTTTTTGCTTTGTTTCTCAGGCTTTTATTTTTTTTTAGAGCTATGCCAATACAAAGTGAGCAGCAGTGTGTGGTATTTTTGTCCCAGATTTGAGGATATTGCTTAGTTTCCACACACAAAACTGGCTTTGCAAATAGGAAAACAGATGACCGAAGCTGATTGAAATGACTGAAATGATTGAAATGATTTCTGATTGAAGCTGGTCAATTTTTTATTACATCCTTAAATTTATGTTAATCAATGGTTGAGCAGGAAGAGAGCGGCTTAGGGACTTCAATAACTAGTGTGTTTTCAAATACTGATCCAGATGAGTTCGTTTTAGGCTAGTTAGGGGAGTGGCTGAAGCAAGTCTCAGAGCTGTCATTAGTTATTTCTAAGAACTTACAGAAAATTTATGGAAGTCCAGAAGCCTGGAAAAAGGAAAGAAAGTATGGGATGACAGCCAAATTTTGACAGCTTTCCTAGGTAGATGGATATCACGTAAAAGATGTCTGCACCGAGTGTACGAACAGTCGGTGTCACCTGTGTTTATCCTCTATCACAAAGAGGAAAATTTGTAGACAGAATGAAATGTTTAGGAAATCTAACCTTATCTTCATAGTAGCAGTATAATACATAACTTTTTGATTTGTTCTCCTGGTTATGGACAGCAAGTCCTTCCTTTTTGCAGTATCACCTCTATGAATAACCATAGAACATAGTGTATCTATCCTTTCTACCCCTTCATATGTGTAAAGACATATCCCCTGAGCTGCCTGGTGAGTAACGACAGAACCCAGTTCTTTCAAGTCTTCCTTGTCACGTTTTCTTGACTTTAAATCATTCTCAGATCACTCTGTAACTCCCTGGCCTCTTGCACGAACAGACTTGTTTATTGAGCCGTAACTTTCCTCAAGTGCTGTGTCCAAAACTTTTTATACTGCTTCAGATGAGGCCTTTCCACTGCTAACTAGAGTAAAAGGGTTATGCTATGTGTCACACTGATACCAATCCAGTTTAAGCAACCCAATGTTACATTTACCTTTTTACAACACAGTATGATATACGCAAGTTCAGAACGGTTCCTCTGTAACTCCCTCTCTACACTTAAGTAAACACAACCCTTAAGTTTAATAAGAGAGCTTAGTAACTATGTTTTGAACACTACTTAACTATGATTTGAACACTATTTTTACAGTAATTTCCTATTTTTGCAGATTTCTTATAGCAAGTCCATATTTTCATGATAGCTTCTGAACACATCACATAGGGCAGCATCTAAATCTTTGCAGGAGTCTGGATATTTACAGGCCTCAAGGCCTATTACCTTGTCAAAGAAGGAAATCAGATTGGTTTGATACGATTTTCTCTAAAATTCATTTTGACCACTTCTCATCAAATCATTGCACTCTGGTTATTTGCCTATAACATGTTCATCATTTGAGGAATGACTGAGGGATCTGGGGTTGTTTAGCCTGGAGAAGAGGAGGCTGAGGGGAGACCTTATCACCCTCTACAACTACCTGAAAGGAGGTTTTAGAGAGATGGGAGCTGACCTCTTCTCCCTGGTGACAAGTGATAGGACAAGAGGAAACGGGTTCAAGTTATGTCAGGGCAGGTTTAGATTGGATATTAGGAAGCATTTTTTCACTGAAAGGGTTATTAAACATTGGAATAAGCTGCCCAGAGAGGTGGTGGATTCACCATCCCTGGAGGTGTTTAAGAAAAGGGTAGATGAGGTGCTTAGGGACATGGTTTAGAAGTGGTGGTGTTTTTATCAGGGTAGGTTAATGGTTGGACTTGATGATCTTAAAGGTCCCTTCCAACCTCACTAATTCTATGATTCTATGATTTGTTCTTATATTGTTCTAGAAATTGAATTTAGATTTGTAATTCTGTAGCTATTCACTCTCTAATTTTCAAAGGTAGACATGATAGGATAGATTGCAGTCTAATTTGTACCTAAAGTAAACACTGAAGTTTATTGCCTACCTAGACAGGTATCCATCTTTCTACTATTACTTGGCTGGAAATTTTTTGGTGTCTAAATCTAGGCACCTTTACGTGTTCATAAATACCTTCCTTGATTCACACACAATCTAAATTTGAGGTCAAACCCCATTGTTGCAAATGTCTGTAACATTTGTTGCTGGAAAGCATTTAACTTCTTTTTGGATATTCACTACTGTGATTGACTTGGTCCTGGAGCCTCCACTCAGATCCTATGAGAGGATAACCTGGCTTTCCACGGCTGTCTTCCTTTTCCTGGCCTTTTCTGTCTTAGTTCTTCATTTCCCAGTGTTGCTCAGGCAAATCTTTTCCACTGTATATGCACATTTCATCTTATTTGGCAGATATCTAAAACTGGTCAGGGAAAGAGTCCCTGAAAGTATCTATCTCTTTTGTAGTATCTGTAAGAGTCTCCTGTAATGACTTGCTCATATGTAAACATCCACACTGCAGATGCCTTAAGTCAAATATGATCAATATCCCTCTTACTTGCCAGAGAGAAATGCAGTTTTCGAGTGGCACTCAATTTATCCCCACAATCAGACTTCCAAGTTCTTTGAGAAATAGAGAACACTAAGTCACTTTTTCTTCCAACTGGCATTTTCTGGTTTTTTTTTTTTTTTTTTCTTTCCAATTTTATTACTGAAAATTTGTACCACAATGGCAACAGGAAATGAGACAGAAAAAGAGCAAAACAATTTTTGTGCTCTTGGAATCAAATCTGTTTTCTGGAACTGAATTCTACTCTCCCTTACTCCCTTTACATAGATTAACAGGTCAGTTCTGGTTGAAGTAGATGAAATAAAGAAAATTCAGTCATTTGCTAAAAGCCTCTGAGATATACAATAATGTAAAGTAGCACATCAGATGAAAACCGACTTGAAAGCTCAATCAATTATTTCTTGCACTGCAGTTCATTATTTTTAAAAACTACCATCCAAAGATGGAAAATAATGACATTAGCCCGCTGCTTAACCATATATATTATTTGCATAATTATTTTCTCAAAGAAGCTATATTATGATTTTTGTTTCTGAATTGAATTGTAAATTCTAATAGGAGCTTTTTGTCAAGTAGGTTTGCCCATGTTTCTGCTCCCTCTATTTATCATGATCATGCAACATATAAACCTACACTGGTTCAATAGGCTTACAGAAACATATACTTTTCTGTAAACCTTGTTCTACAAGTGAAGGTAGTTGTTGAAATTGTAACTTCATCTGTCTGAGTTACCGAATTACTAGTTGAGGAATCAACGAGCAAAAGAGGAAGCAATTACACTCTTTTCTGGGTAATTATCTGAGTATTTAAAACACTTGAAGACAGCACAACAACAAATTTAAAATATTGCATGCATTAGAAGCCACAGAGTAGGAACCACTATGCATCCCAAAGGTTAGTCAGAGTAGCAATGAATTATTCTGACCAATAGGAAAAGATAGGAGAAATAGGTAATCTTATTCTAAATTTTAGTCCTTTCTTTAAGAATCTAGGTACTTGAAAGTATCTCTGTTTCAGGAAAGCATATTGTCTTTTTTATTTATTATGAATATGTTACAGAATTCAAACAAACCTTTAAGTGGCTGTGACCTTCATGGAATTTGCAAGAGCTTTATAAAATCCTAAGCCACATGTAGCAGACAAATATCTATCTCTGTTTCAGTGTGTTTGTGTAAGGGTCCATGGGTGGTTTTCCTAAGATATTTATTTATATGGTATCTGGTTTCTGGAAGACAGTGTGCGCTAGGTCTTTCAAGAAGCTCATTCCAATTCTCAGAAACAGGAATAACTGTGTCTTCTCTAGTGTTTCTTTACCATACTGGTGATTTAAAAAATGTTATGCTTTCTCTTTTATATGCTTTGATGAGTGAAATGAGTTAATAGTGATGAGATATGTAAAGTACTTTGAGCGAGCAACTATTAACCCCCAGAGAATTCTACCTTTGCTGTTGGCTTTGTGAAAAGCTGACCTTTTTGTTTTGTTACTGTTGTGTTACATGTTGAAGACTCTCCATTTACGACAGAGAGTCTCCTTTCTTTTTCATCTTTATCAAGCACAATGAGGAGATCTATCTTTAATTCTTAGTTTAGAAACACTGATGAATGTACTATGAAATTCATGGCTTTTGTTCTTTTTTATATAGATACAACACTTTTTAAACATTCCAGACCAGCCACAGTTTTTAAAAATACCATACCAGACTGTTTTTTAAAAATACCAGACCAGATACATGGAATTTGGCGGTTTCTATGCTTTTTACTTCAGCATAGAAAGCCTGGAAACTTTGGGGGTGCAGCGATTGCCCTGCTCATTAATCATAGTCTCTATAGACTCATATACATTGCTAGCAGGAAAATAAACAGCTATTAATGTAAACAAAGGATGTATCTTGAAACCAGTCCACTTCCATGAAAATTTCAACGCTTCGGTTTTTGCATTTTCCAAAATACTCTTCAGGGCCAGCTGACAGCATGCATATATTACATGTAAGGACTAAGTTAAAACGATACATTGTGGAGGTGTTTCAAAGAAGGAAGGAGAGGATATGCAAGTGCATATGATATTAGTTTCCTGTCCCTTGCAGGTATGCCAAATGGGTTTGCACAGAGTTTAAATTATCTTCGATAATTACACCAATTTAATTGAATTTGTACATACACGTAAAGTTGTTCTGCCCTATCTGTTACAATTTGAAATTATTTTATAAAGACAGAAACTTCCCAAAAGCTATTAAGCCTACATACAATATTTTGTAATAAAAGTAAAAAATGTTCCTTTGTCTATTTGTTTTAGTTAGGCTCCAGCTTAAATTACCTATGGAGAAATAATAATAAAAAATAAACCCCCAAAAGCTCTGTTTCTGCAAAGCACTGGGTGATGAATAGCTCAAACTTCTACAACATAAACATTTGTTGAAGTAAAATACTTTCCTTCACGTGAGTGGGAAAGGGTCACAAGCACAAAGCTCTTAGATAGAGAAAACAACATTTATCTGCCGACTCATCCAAAATGGAGATGCTAATACGTAGAGCTTGTATCCTGGCAGGTGAGAGCAATTACCAGTATTTGGGATATAAACAAGGTAGGAGCATTTCAGGGAGCCTAGGGGAGAGGAAAGAAAAAGTAATAATAAGAACACCGATGTATTTGCTTAGGTGAGGCTGGTGGCTTGTTCTTTTAAATATTGTTGTTTGTGTTGAAGTTAAGATAGGAGTCTCTGCTGATGAAGACAACCTTGCTGCTGCAGGTACTCATTTCTGTTTGGCAGCTCTAAATAGAGGATGTTTGATTTGCTCTACTGGACAAGAATTCACTGAAACCACAAAATGAGAACAATAATTTTAAACACCTGGGAAGAGTTTGTTGTCTTTTTTTAAAGCTTAGACCGGATCTTATCCATCCAAAAGAATATAGAGGTCTTGGATGACCTTTGACTCTTTACTGAAGAGAAAGCTCACAGTTTTCAATGGGAGTTAATTCTCAAGGCATTCTAACAAAAATACCCATTTCTTCCCTTATTAAGTTATGTTTCATACACAATATCTAAACTTGTCTAAGAAAGTATTCTAAGACAATGATAGAGGGTTTCCCTTCTTCCCTAAGGAAGGAATGTCCATCTTGCTATGGTGTTGTTTGTCTTGGCATTACTAGGAAGCTGAGAATCAAGCATGCCCAGTACGTGAAGCCGATACTGGAGGTCTGGTTAAAAGTGCATGTGGGGCTTCTATCGCTCTCCCTGCCATACATTGATTTTGTGCTAATATCTAATTGAAAGCTGTTGGTTCTCCTATAGCCTGCGATCCAGCGGACTTACCTTGGAAAAACAGCTTGCAACTTTGAACTGGAGAATTATGTTTTCTTTCTAATTTTATATTGATTGCACAAATGAGCAATGTCAGATATCAGGACAGGATTTTCTATTATTTCCCTTCTAATTCATGATTGTCTGTACCCTGTTAAATTCTAGGGGGAAGAGCTAAACAAATTTTCCTATAATTTTCTGCCCTATGGGAAGCATGTGGCTCATTCACCTCACCTAAAGGTAGGGCACTGCTGATCTAACTAATTGGAGGCCTGCTGAAATGGAAGGAAGAGCAACCAGCTGGAGGAATGCTGATGGTGACATAGGTCTTCCCAGCTGCAGATTCCTCCTTGAATAACATGAGGTTAATGCATATTTCCTATACTCTCTCCATTTCCTAGCTTAGCTTTTTCTACCTGGAAAGTCACTGGTGGGTTCATCCACATAGTTTTGTGGATGATACTGATGTGTTGACAGCATAATCTTGTGTTTATGTGGACAGAAATTCAGGAGAAAGGTTTAATCTTCCCTGAACATAACTGATGAGCAGTAATTCAAGAATTTAAGTGATACAGAAATTTATCTTATAGAGGAATTAAGCTTTAGATTAAAAAGCAAAACATCCACCCCATATCCCTTCCCCTCCCCCCAAACCACCCCAACCCTAAACCAAACCGAGAATCCACCACAAAACAACAACCAACAATATAACTTTTTTTCTGAAAGATCCAAATTCAGTGATGCTTACTCTACATATATAGCTGAAGAGTGGTGTTCTGATCAAACATTCAATATCAACAGTTGCCCTTTTCTTCCTTTTCAGGATGAGGTTTATAACCATTTGAAATGATACGACATGGCTTTTAATATTTTGAGAACCAAGCATCCCAGTTAACAAAAATGTAAGTTAATTGGTTTCCAAATAAGAAAAATTATAGAGCTTGAATCTTACAGTGTGAATGACAATCTAGACAGAAATGGTGTCACGCACTTCATAAAGTACAATAACAGAAACCTATGTGCTTACATCTAAATCTATTTCCAACTGCTTACCAGACTGCTTTGGAGAACATGAAATAAGTAAGTAAACAGTTACCATTGCTTTAAAAAGCCAACAACAATAAAACCCTCTATCATTGTCTTAGAATACTTTCTTAGACAAGTTTAGATATTGTGTATGAAACATAACTTAAACTCTGGAAGTATTGATTTTTAGCTTTATTGCTTTTATTTTTGGAGGGGAAGGGGAGGAAATATCCTATTATCTAGATGTGTAAAGCAAAATTACTTTGAGCAAAACTATTAATTTAATTTCTAGAACAGTAGTGCAGTAATATTAATTAGGCACCGTTCACGTATTTTTTTTCCTTAGAAGTTTCACATTTCTGCAAAAGAGTTATGTATAAACAATCATACTGGAAATGTCTTTGTTAGTTTTTATCATTAGTCTATTAGAAAAGAGACTGTGGTACAGCTAGTGAACAGAAATATTGTAATGTAATGCATGTAGCTGATCATTATTGTGTGTGGGGAGGAAACAAGAGCATAATAATCCAAGTAAATGGTGTGAGAATAACTGACTTCTTGAACGTTGTTCATTAAGACTTCTGCATCAGCAATATGTTTCTAGAGACTGAAATCAGTTCATGAACAGAAGAGATGACAACTGGACAATAAACATCAAGTACACTTTTAAAATTAAAATTAATTAAACATATTCTAATCTAAAATTACAAATACAATAAAACATAAAAAAAATGACAAAGAAAAATGCCTTATGCAAATGTATAATACCTTAAAATAGCTTGAAAAATAGCTAACATATTGCCTTTTTTAGTCTATATTTTCTTCCTCCCTGAAGTACTACATTGATGTTAACTTCTCTATAGAAGATGCAAAATGAGTTGCATGACTATCTCATTTATCATATGTCTCTAAAAATGTGAGATATAAGAGAAGGACAAAATAAAGATTGATTTCTCTAACCTCCTGGGAGAGAGTTAGGCAGTAAATTATCACATCAAAGATGATCAGCACCTCCTCTGGCCAGGGATTTTAATAGATAGGATTCTAGACACTGGTTTGTCACTCTCATTGCTGGTTGTCTGAGGTAGCTTCTGAGGATGTATGCTTTAAGAGATTTTTCCCATGGAACTAAGAAATCTGTTTGGCTTGTGATAAACTTGGACCTTCACTTAAAGATGCTTTTCTTAGCTTTTACTACATCTTAAATTTAGGTGGAAAGACAGTTCTCAGAACCATTTATAAGGATAATAGGCCTCTATAGCGTGTTCTTTTGTGTGTATATTTCCTCTATGGAGTTTTCTGCATTACTTTTTTCTTTAATTTCCTATAAAGACTAAAATTTCAATTTTGGTGTCTACCAGCTTTCTAGATCTTTCTGTAGGTGTGATTTTTTTTTTGTGTGTGTGTTATTCTTTTTCCTCACCATCTCTTTCAAATAACTTTATAAAAAATATTGGAGTGATGCAGCACAGATTAGAGTAGTCTAACTGGAGGTCAGATCTGATCTACAGAAAGCCTTTATATGGCTAAATCTGTTCCAGGACAGGACTCTAGAAAATGTGATTAGTAGGCAGTAGCAGTTTCAAAGCATAAAACCAGAATCCTTTTCTGTATCATTATATTTTCTTTCTCACACACAGCGTCCTACTCTGGAAATTGGTAGAAAGTAAGTGAACAGAATGGAGGCAGAGTGACAGGAGATTGGCCTCTCAGTAGCTGTGTTATCCTTCTGTCCAGCATCCCAACCTGGATCCTCAGGGCAGCTGGGGCTAGGGAAGTCCTTGTCAACTGAATCCTCTGCTGGTACAACTTAGTCATATCTTACTGGGGAAAAAAGAAATGAACAGACATTGGAGGTAGAGTCAAAAAAAGCCTTAATATCAAAGAATATCAATGAAGTCAATATAGTTTATCTTCTGGGAGAAGATATCTAATCTTCTATATAAACGTTTTGATGAATTCTCCAAAATCCCAATTCACAAATAAATTCATTCTTTTAAAGATCAATCCTTGAGACTTGAGATAATGTGGAGTATTATCTTTTTCTTACAGAAAACAAATTACAAAATAGCAATGCTAAAACTGAATCAGTTTTACTGTCTAACCTGCCTTTTGTTCACTGTCTGAAATTTACTTACCTACAACATCCACTATAGACCATATGGCATCTGATAAGGGCAAGGATCCTTCTGAGACTTGTGTTCAGTTATCAAATACTCCGTTGTTCCTGAAGACCTAAGAAATCTGCAGTGCTTTTAGATTAGGGCACTTAAATCCAGGGAGCTTTGTAAAGTAACCCGAAGAATTAGTTTCTGCTTCCCAGTATTATCAACTGAGACATGATAATATGAGTTCTCATATACATTCAGTCTTTTATAACTATAAATAAATTATAACCAAGGCAGGCTAATTTATGCCTTTTTTTTCCTGTTGTTCTTAAATGTAAGCATTAATTACTGACTATGAATTGAAGGAAAAGAGAGAAAAGATAAAGCATAAAAAACCCTAAATTTCATGAAGTCACGGAATCATGGAGTTTTCAGAGTTAGAAGGGACCTCTAGAGACCATCTAGTCCAACTCCCCTGCTAAAGCAGGATTGCCCAGAGCACATTACTCAGGACTGCATCCAGGCGGGTCTTGAAAATCTCCAGGGAAGGGGACTCCACAACTTCCCTGGGCAGCCTGTGCCAGTGCTCTGGCACCCTCACCGTAAAGAAGTCTTTCCGTATATTTGAATGGAACTTCCTGTGTTCTAACTTGTGCCCATTGCCCCTTGTCCTGTCACTGGGAACCAATGAAAAGAGCCTGGCTCCATCCTCCTTCAACGCACCCTTTAGATACTTGTACGCCATAATAAGGTCTCCCCTCAGCCTTCTCTTCTCCAGGCTAAAGAGTCCCAGCTCTCTCAGCCTTTCCTCATAAGGCAGATGCTCCAAGCCCTTAATCATCTTAGTTGCCCTTCCCTGGACTCACTCCAGCAGTTCCCTGTCCCTCTTGAACTGAGGAGCCCAAAACTGGACACAGTATTCCAGTTGTGGCCTCACCAGTGCAGAGTAGAGGGGGAGAATGACCTCCTTCGACCTACTGGCCACACTCTTCCCTATGCAGCCCAGGATTCCATTGGCCTTTTGGCGACAAGGGCACACTGCTGACTCGTTGTAGACAGTAAATTATCCACGTCTGTTGTTTCATTTCAGTGTTTAAGTACTGCTGCATATTGCATGGCATTTTATTCTTTCTGTAGAGGAGCTGTAAAAACTTCTATGAATTCAATCATTGATTGTGTAGATACTTGTTACTTAGTAACACCTATCATTTGCTAGCTGATTCAATTACATGGAGTGACCGTGCTCCCCTTGGAAAGACCTCCTGTGTTTAGGACAGATTTCAAAGAAGCTGAACACAGTGTCCACAGTGTTTTTGTGATGCTGTTGAGTAATAACCACAAGACTTTACATAAAAAGGCAGATGCAGCCAGCACTAATCAAGGGACACTTACAAAAAAAAGTAAGTCTTGCCTAATATTCTGGAGAGAAAAATGGAATTTACTTTCAGGAGACTGTGTCTTTCAAATAGTTAGAGATACCTCAAAGCCCCTGCACCTTCAAAGGGGGCCAGGATAAATTCAAGGAAAGAGATTTCACTGAGGACTACTGGATACAGAGAAAGATGCAGATGACCAGGAGCTCTAACCTGGTAATGATCACAGCTCACTGACAGAAGTATCACTTACCCATGCATGCTCTGTGCTGATACTTTTTCTTAGACCTCTTCTTTATTCTCAGTTGAAGACAAAATACTTCGTCTAGCAGGATGGTTGTTTATCTGAATGTGGCTTTCCAATTTCTTAGGGCTTTAATACTCCTTTGTGTTAAGCACTTACCTTTAGGTAGCTCTGGAAACTCTGTTAGACGCTTCAGATCTCATTCTATATGAGATCTGAGCCCCAGGACTAAACCCAGATTTTTCATTTTGGGGGTCAGGTAACAATTTTTTTTCTCCATTGTAATTAAACTATATCTGAATGTTTCTGATATATAATTGAATACTAACATTTCAATAAATCTATAAAAAACAGAACTGGAGCGATAAGGTTGTCAGTAATAAAATAATGTTATCGAAGAAAGTGTTTCACTAATATTCTAATCAGCCTTACTGTTGAAACATCCACTGTTCAAATCTGAAGGAAGTAAAAGCAATCTTTTTTTCTCTTAGTTAAAATTCAAGCTCGTGTTTGGACAAAATACTTTCTTTTTGGGAGTACTTTATCTTCAGTAACTCTTTTCTTTTTAAAAGTGAAGAGGCAGGTATTCAGTCTTTTGTTCAACTTCCAACTCTTTCAAGTTTAACTGACTTTATCTAATGTACCAGAGGATGCATAGCAGAAAAAATGTGAGTTGTAATTAGGAGTATTCTTAAAGCTGTTATTTACCATTATCTATAATTTAGAGGTATTATCAGCTGATAGTTCAAAAGATGAAGGCTTTGTTGCTATGTCATGTATCGCTGTTTATAGCCCAAATTTGCAGCTGTGACTGGCTTGCTACAGAGATTGGAACAAAATAGAGTCATTGATTCCCCTGAGGTCACAGAATGTGTTCACTAATAAGTATTTTCAACATGCAACCTAAAGCACTGCAAAGAAAATAAAATATATCCCTGCCTAAAGCTAAAGCTTCGCTCCTATAGTGAGCTCTAGGTACAGCCCAGACGCCGTATATATCGGTACATATGTCTTTTTGGAACCATTGGCCTTTGGACAGACTGGAGTTTGTGCCTGCCCCTGTTCTTGTGTGTTGAACTCTGTGCAAGCCCATGTGGCTTTGCATGTGTGTACAAACTTGTCTTTTCTGGAATTCTGCTTTTACCTGTTTCCTGCTTGTCACAGATCACAGCCAGATTTCTATTCCTTACACTGGCTTTGCAAAACCGCTCATTGTAACACTTGGCATGTTTTTTTTTTAAAGCTCAGGAATAAAATCATAGAATGGT
The DNA here is from genome assembly GCF_965231255.1 of Vanellus vanellus. Lineage (NCBI taxonomy): Eukaryota > Metazoa > Chordata > Aves > Charadriiformes > Charadriidae > Vanellus > Vanellus vanellus. Next base: position 47,388,665 of record NC_138905.1, read on the forward strand.
TTAAGTTGGAAAGGACCTTGAAGATCATTGAGTTCCAACTCCCCTGCCGTAGACAGGGACATCTCCCGCTAGACCAGGTTGCCCATGGTCATGTCCAGCCTGGCCTTGAACACCTCCAGGGATGGGGCCTCAACAACCTCTCTGGGCAGCCTGTTCCAGTGCCTTACTATCCTCAGAGTGAAAAACTTCTTCCTGAAATAATGTTAAATAAGCTCAATTCAAACCACGTGGCAAATAGATTAACCCTTAATGCTGAAATAATCATTGAGAGCCCTGGATTAAACAAGATATTTCTTCTCAGCAATGTGCTGAGCCTTTTCTAACTATTGCAATAAGCGGTTTCCTCCACAGAAGAATCACTACTTTATCCAGAGAGCCTCTATTTTAATTTTCATGTATAGAACTCAGATAAATGAATCCATTAAAATTAAATTCTGTACGTTATAGTACTATTATTTTAGTACTATTCTTCAGACTTTATGAGTTTCCCTGTGTACTCTTTTGGATCTGTTGTTGCTTCCAACTGCCATGGAAATAAACTTCCTTCATCTTCAGAAAGCAAAGAACAGGGATTTTTGAGAGAACTTTGAAATTGCCTTATGCTGCTATTTCAAAAGCTGCCTGAGGAGTTTAGAGAAATATCACTTTCATTTCAAATGGCTTTTAAGACTGGTACAAAATGTCAGATGAACAAACTCTGCCCTATATCTTCACGCAGTACCTACACGTGCAAAAGTGCCAGTTTTCTTACTACTACTAATCTAGTTTTTAAGATATGGTAATTTGCTTGGATTTGTGAGGGAAAACTCCACGGGTTTTTTTTACTTCATTCTATACCTAAGACAGACTTGACTAATCACTCAAAATGTGTTGTATATTTGTTACTTCCCATCTGACGCTGTACCCTCTTAAAAATCATTCAGATGTTTTAATTCCATGCTAAGAATACCATGAAGACTATAATTCTTTCTTTTTAAGCTTTCCTACTAGATTGCAGATTCACTATAATTAACATTACAGCACTTTTCAGAAAAGTCTATCAAACCTGCAGTTTGGCATGAGAAAAAAACATGGCATGATTTAAGCCAAAGTTTATCTCAGTCACTCTTATTACATTCATTAGTTTTGAAGACACTTTTAAAGTGTAATAAGAGTCTTGCTTGAGTGAAGTCTACAGGTTGTTAGTCATGTTAAAAAGCAAAATTTATTAGTTAAATAAGATTAAAAATGATAAATTCGTACAACTTATCAGGTTAACTAGGGACACTCACTTGTGCAATATTTTCCTACTTCAGTTACAGAGACATGGAAACCCAATTCAGAAAGCAAATTCTTTAACGTTTTCCTAGTCAGCATTGGATAGTCTTCTCAAGCATCTGCTCCTTCATTCTACTACCAAGTTATCCTCAGTGTTAGACCTGTTATCATACAATGATGAACTATCATTTGGCACGAACTATAAGAAAAGTGTCTGTGGGCAATTAACAAAATTATATTTGCTTTCTGTGATTCTATCACAACTTTATATAATAGGCCTCCTTGACCTTCACCAGGCCCTCCTTTCTAATCAAAGTGATCAGTGCATCCTTTATTCCCACTGATGAGTTGGATCCCCCCCTTACACCTTTAAAATCTAACTAATTTTAAGCTCATATGCAAGCTATCCACATCCACCACGTTTGGCAAGCTCACGCTTGTTCTCACTTTGCTTATTTTTGAACACATTGTCCTTCTGTTACCATCCTTACAGTGTCTGGGAGGCCTTGCTTGGAAAAAAAGTCTGAGTGACCACAAGCGATGTCTCTTTCTAGTTCATTTAGTGGCATGTAATGAGAAAAAACTAACATATCTCTGCCTGAAAACAATGGAGTTAGGTCCATGTTGAGAAGATGGAGGGAATAGGCGGGTACAAAATCCCATGGAGATATCTCCTTACCTATTGTTTAAAAAGTCCTTCCAAGTTCACTTTGGAGATTTGTGAAAAGAAAACAAGTGGGATGGAAACCATGATCTCCCACTGCTCAGGCGTAAAACCTAATCTCTTCTCACAGCACAGCAATCCCAGTTTCCACTGACTTCTGCTCTGTATGGTTTATATCCATGAAGAATTATGTGAATACCCTGAGTAGGAGGTATTTTTCTGCTGTTCACTAAAAAGGGCAGAGGAGATTGTTTTCTTTGACTCTTCTTGCAGATAGTGATCATTCCAGTCCAATGTAGCACATGAATTCTGCAACGATTGTACTGCCTGAGGTGTCTGTTGGTCTTGACTGTGATATGCAAAGCAATTTGTGATGGTCACGCTGGCACTGAGGAGGAGCTTGTGAAAGAGGCCTGGGGGAATTTGATAACCAGCTGTCTGAGTGAAGAGGAGAAATAAATGAAATATTTCCTCCTGCTTAAAGTAGCAATAAATTCAGAGAAGACAGAATGATGTAGGGGGCTGTAACATTAATAAGTCACTATTTTCTTATGGTCGGGATTAAAGTTTTATTTGAAAAGACTTGCCCTCTTCTGGAACAAAGTTGTTACCATTCTTGAGTACTTGAAAGCAACACAATTAGAGCCACAAATCTGACATAATTTCATTCTTTGACTATTATCAGGAAAGTAATCATGCCCTCCTTAAATAACTTGTGCAAGCCTGAGCTCCTGCAAGACAAGTAATCATTTGCATACTTATTAATTTTGACATTTTTCTCAGTTTTTTTCTCCCTTCTTCCCTTGGTTAGCTCTAATAATGTTAGTGAAATACGTAATAACTATTCAGATATCTGAAACAAAGATCACTCTTGAAAAGCAAAAATATTAACATTTTTATATCATACTTCATAAATCCTACTTCATCTCTATCTTCTCTAGAAGCTGAATGGGAAGTTTCAAAAAGGAAATAAGCGGATCTCATGGTAATATGATAAAGAAAGTTTATTGGAAGTAAACTTGAGTATGGATAAAGCTTATAGGGCTGGACAATTTATTTTCCAGATGCACCTGAGACTTGTAACGTGTTTTGTTAAAAGAACAAAATAATCACTAAAGTTTAGTAGATATGATTCCCTCCTCAGGGACTGCCTCTTATTATTTCTGTTAACTTTGTTGCAGTGCAGGTCTTTTTATGCAACCGAAAGATAGAGAAAAGACAGCATAAAATGTGTGTCAATTATTGGATCTTGAACACTAAGGAATACTTGACCAATGCAGGCTGTTAGCTGCAGCTGTCCAGCAGTCTAAACTTGCTTTCTAACTAGCAGCCTAGCTCAATTTTATTGCTTATTGGAGGTGATAGGCAAATATTGAGGCTGTCATCCTCCATAAAGTGAAACAAAACCAGAAATAAAGTGGTTTATGTATGTCTTGACTCCACCATCCCCCTCCCCGAAATTTAATATTTAAGAGTAATTCTGTGGTTGCTAAGTCCAATATATGGACTTATTATTGACATTGATGGTTTTATTGCAATATTATAATTTTTTTTTCTGCATTTTATTTCTTAGTAGCTTGATTCAGACAAGCAATATTTTTTATTTGAGGCTACTCATGACCGTGTCTTCTATTTAACCTTATTCTCTTTGTGCTAGCAATAGGAGTGAGAGAAAAACTGCATACACTAAAGAAAGCAAGCACAGTAATTTGAGAGACGGGACTGGGATGAAGTGAGATGGTCCAAGAAGCTCACTTAATCAATAATTTTCTGCTTATCAAGCAGATGATAGGCACATAGTACAACAGGACCGCAATCTTGATCTGTGGTGAAGTGTAATGCAGGCAGCAGTAACAGCAATAATATAGCAATCATACTGGCAATACTTCCTTGACATGGTATTGTATTTGCTAGTGAGCATGATTTAAGAATCACACATGGAAGAAAGAGAATTCAACTAATGTTATTCCCTTAACATCAACTGATAACATACTGGTGTTGGTGCTGAAGCAAATTCAATTCTGATAAGATTTTGTGTTGGAGATAGAGTTCACAGATTGTATAGAGAGGAGCATTGTGAGGATCCAGTCTGATCTCATACATGACATAGGCTATAGGGTTTTTTCATCAGTACTTGTTTTGAATCGGAGAATATCTTTTGAAGAACACACCATTTCAAGTAAAATATTTATAGCATTGCAGAACCTTTCACAGATCACAATAAATTGCTTCAAAGCTATATTGTTCTCTTTTAAAAATTAATATCTTGGTTCATGTTCGAATTTGTCTGGCTTCAGTTTTTTGTTGTTAGATCACCGTTCACTACAAAGGCAGCACAATTTCTAGAAGTGTCTAAATGAATAGTAGGGGAAAATACAGTCTTTGCAGGCCTATATAGGTGGCTTCATGATAGCATGATTTTTTTCAGCATTTGTTTTACTCCATAAAACGTGAGCTACATACACACAGAAACACGACAGCTCTCCTTTCAGATAATATACAGACTTCAGAAACAAAAATTGTTTTGTAAACTTCTTTTAACTCAAAGTAAAAAGTTTTCAGCTAGTCCTTAGGGTAAGATATCACAAAGCAATAAAACTTTCACAAATTGACTAGAACACATTGTCTTTTCATAAGCATCTTAACATGAGGCTTTATGTCAAGAGTGGAAAGTACTGCATCCAAAATATTTCAAAAACTCTTCTGTGAAGCTTCCATATGCTGCATTTTCCTAAGGTAGTCCCAAATGAAATCCTGATTCCTAACAATACTGGTGTTTAGCAAAGTTTGAATGGAGCATGAAGTTGTGGCTTTGAGAATAGTATTTACCTATTTTGTAACTAGTTTAATTTTTACTAAATGTTCCAAGAGATGCAATGTCTCTCAAGAGTGCTTCACTTCTAATAAATCTTGCTGAACACACCCGGCTATACTAATGTGGCTATATTTAGGCACAGATAATTCAATTTTACTTTAATACTGTTCACTAGATCAAATTTAGCACTGCTGTAGTTTCTTAAAACCATTCAGTTTATACCGGATTTTTATTTGAAGTATTATTTTATGACTGTTCTTTAACAAACAAACAAAAAAAAGGGCTAGAATTCACATGACTAATTATCATTAATGAATCACTACTTCCATTAGTAATAAGAACTCAAAACTTTCAAAAAACTTGTGTAACACTTAAAAAAGATAGTTCTGACTATTAATATCTCAGGAATTAAGTATTAACTCAAATTCTTCACAGGCATCCTGAATGTTTGTTCAGATCCCAGAACACTGAAGTTAATTAGAGTTTTGACAGCGATTTTAATGGATATAAGAGAAGGCTCTTTACCTGTCATGTCAAGACTCAGCTCAAAAGATAGCACTGTATTATAAACTTAAAACTATTACTGTTGAACAAGAAAAAACACAAAGCTATAGGAAGAGAAAAGATCAAAGTCTTTGTACTGGCAGCGTACACATGAGCTCACACTACCCAAGAAGTAGACACTGCTACATACCACCAAAGACAGTAAAAGCAGGACTATCATCTCCAAATTCGACAAACAAAGTCACTGTTAACCTGATACGGAGAAAATATTACCTTGTAACTCAAAATCTAGCGACTGAATGAATTAAAATATATGAGGAAGACACACTAGGCAGGCAGCTGAGAGGTTTCTCAATGCCACCGAAAGTGTCAGTTTGCCTAATCCAGGATCTCTTCTCTAGCAATAGTCAGTCTCCAATGGTTCAGAGGACAGGGGGAAAGGCAGCAACCAGAAGGCTCTGATGCATGGAATTAATTACCAACAGAATAAACAAATCAAATTAAACAGTGAATAAGTTTCCTTCTCAACCATCTGCTGCTTTCATTCTTAAACAGCAAATGAATTCATGAATTAAATACTTAGCAAAAAACCAGCTTGTAGACACAACGGTGAATATTGCAGCTACACCCATGTAATTGCTGCAGGATGGGATGTGTCACGTATTGTTTTACATGTTGTTTTATTTATGGCTCTTCCTTTTACTTAAAAAGCAATAAAGAAGAAGAAGACTCAACTGTAATTTTCAGATGTCAGGTACACAACTTCTTAAAAAAATACAGCATTCCAACTGCTCCACATATAGTGAGATTAGCAAAATACATTCTCAGGGCTGATGTTTAAAGCTGAAGGCCTTCCGATATTGGTATAATGAAAATAGTTGGCTAACCATTCTATCTTATTTCATAGTAGTCATAACAACATTTTATTTCAGTGATTTTTTCCCCCATTATTTTTGCAGCATTGTAAATGTTATGGAAACTTGAAGACAGTGAAGTTAAAATTAATGTGGATTCCAAAGCTGAAAAACCAATCAGTACCCATAAGAAATTTACTCTAATATATAAGTCCTCCTTATCGTTTCATAACTAAAGGACTTTCTGGCTACCACAGCTTTGTCTCCTTTTGGTTTTGGATCCTCTTCCAGTACTCAGGATCAAGGTTCTGTTCAGCTCCTGTCCAATTCTGAAATTTTCCAAAGATTCTTAAATCTACTGTCCTGGTTTCTACGGAAATTCTAAGAAATTATACAAAGTTGCTGCAACAGTCATTCTTCAAAGCACAATTGGAAATGAAGTAAAAAAGCCTCAAATTTACTTGTTCTCGGCAAGAAGAAAAGATTGAGTTGAAGCTGAATGCAATTCAAAGAAACCCAGTGAATATTAGAGACCATTCTTTCAGTTCACTGGTTTTACAAAACATTATGTAACTCTCCTACCCACCAATCCATGTTCGTCCTCTTATTTCTGAAATTTGAAAATGAAAATAATTAATTCAACACCATGACATCAGACTAGTCATAAAATTTTCTTTAAAATATTCACTCAAAAATTACTTTCTTTGCTACATTGGATGGGTAATAATATAGTCATTAGTATACCAGCAACACCTAAATATGGAGTAAAAATTTTGACAATAACATAGCCTTACATCCACAACATTATGTCAGAGTTTTCTCAGTTCTCAGAAACTTCTAAGAAAATAATGACAGAATTCTACACGTGGACCCTAAATTCCCCATGGTAAACATGGGAAACATTTTCGTTAAATTGGAAAGAATTGGAAAGAAGCTTCTTATCTTCCACTATCTTCTTCAGCAGAAGGATTACATTTTCAGATCCTGTTTGCTTCTCAGACTGACTCACATCTTCATTCCAAGACTGTGATTTATCACATTTTCATGTCATATTTTTTTTTCTCATTTAAATCAAACAAAAAATTGCACTGATATTCTTGGTGTGTTGATTATTCTATTGCGAAGAAATATTAGCACCATTTAGTTCCCTGCGAAATATTAAAATTCACTTTTTAAGTAAGAACAATTAAAGGAAAAATTTGCCTTTCCAACCTCATTGCCCAAATTTTAGTTTTGATACAGGGGACAACTGGATCCAACGGAGTAAGGAAAACAAGATGACATCAGAAGGCATGACATCGACATACTGTAGTCCTAATGGCTGTAGCAAGTTACAGAATAGGTATCGAACAATGTAGCAAAAAAAAAAGTGTTCTTGAAAAGATCTGAGACAATATGAAGACACATAAACTAAAAGGAAGAAAATATTGGGAAAAGGAAAAAGAAAGTAAACCACTGTTTTTTTTTTTCCTGTTGTAGGAGTATGCATAAATAATGTACACAGTTTGCATATAGGCCATCCTAATAAATATGGGACTGCATATTGTCTCTGTTGCTTGGAAATTTTTGCTATAGTATGTAGGAGAGTTTTCAGCCATTAAAGTGAAACTTTCTAATTAGTTTTTATCAATATGCTTCAGCATCATAGTCTTTCCACCGAGACTGAATATTTTGGGAAATTGAGGAAAGGCGTACAAGTTAATTGACTTCATGGGGACAGTAAAACTAACATTGAAGAGGGTGAGTTTGGTACAGCACGGAGAAGTTCACAGTATTTCTTTTCTGCCTCTCTTTACCCTTATTGGGAAATATAGCCATTCTGACATTTAACATAGCACCTGGTTCAAAGCAATTCAACTTAAACAGCATTGCAGAAGAATACCAGTGTAAGCTTGAAAATTATTTACCTTGAATAACTAGGTTCTTGGAATCAGTGTCAAGCTGGCATTGGCATGCTTAGAAATATAAATTCCAATCATTCCATTCATGCTATTGCTATTTTCATTCCCATGAACTTTCATTGAAAATATGAACTTTCATTGAAAATATGAAAATTCATTGAAAATATGCTACTTTCATTCCCAGTGTTGACCAAATCGGTGAGCAGGCCTCATCTGTTGGTTTGCTTTGCATTATTAATAGTTAAATTTCTTTTACAAGTATTAATGAAATACATGTGTGTTAAGATCAGTATGAATTAGCTTGTGACTTTAGTGGGAGGAAGAACAGGCCCTAACCAGACAAACGAGACTCTCACTCTTAAGAACCAAGTACATACTCTGCTTTTCAAGTAGCAGTTGTTTTTTCCCAGTAAGTCAGACAGTGAATAGTCTCTTGATGTGAGTTTGCTTGTAATGCCAGCTCAGAGCCAAGAATTTTGAGTGGAGAGAGTTTTATTACAAAGGTAGTTGCTGAAGTGAGACTCCACTTGACCAAGTCTTAGTCGTTCTGGGCAAGCTTTTGAAATTTAGGTGGGCGTTTGACATTTTAGAGTAAATCAAGCTCTTTAAGAAACAATGAGACTTAGTTGCTTTGAGAAAACATGAGAGGTCATATTACAATGTTAGTGTTTATGCATTAGATTTAAAGATCATTTTAGTCTGCTAGTAGCATGTGCTTTATGGCAAATGTCTCTTTTCCCAGATTTTCCATGTCTGATATGTTTCTAGAACATCTTTTCAAATGAAGCACAAGGAAGTCCTGGGGAGAAGGAAACTAATCCATAATTTACTTCTTTTTTCTGTAACTGCCAAAATATTGAATTTATTAGAGATTAATTCTTTGGAAAGAGAATTCTGTGCCTTTGCACCAACCTCCCTAGCTCTTAAAATCTTGAACCTGACCTCACCTCCTAATCTTCAGGCTGTGTGATTTTTTTTTTCACTCGAGGAGAGAAGCAGATAAGGTTCCAGATTTTACTGGCTGTGCGTGGCAAGGTTTTAGTAGGGGGGCGGGAGGTGGGCTACAGGGGTGGCTTCTGTGAGAAGCTGCTAGAAGCTTCACCCATGTCCAATAGAGTCAATGCCAGCTGGCTCCAAGACAACCCGGCACTGCCCAAGGCTGAGCCCATCAGCAACAGTGGTAGCACCTCTGTGATAACATATTTAAGAAGGGGAAAAAACCTGTTGTGCAACAGCAGCCAGAGGAGAGGAGTGACAATATGTGAGCAACAAAACTCTGCAGACATCAAAGTTAGTGAAGAAGGAGGGAGAGGAGATGCTCCATGTGCCAGAGCATAGATTTCCCTGTAGCCCGTGGTAAAGACCATGGTGAGGCAGGCTATCCTCCTGCAGCCCATGGAGGTCCATGGTAGAGCAGATATCCACCTGCAGCCTGTGTAGGATTCCAAACCAGCACAGGTGGATGTGCCTGAAGGAGGCTGTGACCCCATGGAGACCCTGTGCTGGAGCAGGCTCCTGGCAGGACTTTGACCCTGGGGGGGGACCCACCCTGGAACACTCTGTTCATTAAGGACTGCACTCATGAAAAGGACCCAGGCTGGAGCAGTTTGTGAAGAACTGCAGCCTGTGGGAAGGACCTACCTTGGAAAAGTTTGTGGAGGACAGCCTCTCATGGGAGGGACCCCAAGCTGGGGCAGGAACAGAGTGTGAGGAGGAAGGAACAGAAGAGACTACGTGTGATGAACTGACCACATCTCCCATTCCCCATTTCTCTGCACTGTTTGGGGGGAGGAAGTAGAGAAAATCGGGAGTGAAGTTGAACAGGAGAAGAAGGGAAGGGGGGGGATAAGGTGTTTCAAGATTTGGTTTTATTTCTCATCACCCTACTCTGATTTGATTGGTAATAAGTTAAATTATTTTCCCCAAGTCGAGTCTGTTTTGACCACGATGGTAATTGGTGAGTGATCTCGCTGTCCTTATCTTGACCCACAAGCTTTTCATAATTTTTTTCTTCCTCTGTCCTGTTGAGGAAGGGAGTGATAGAATGGCTTGGTGAGCACCTGGTGCCCAGTCAAGGACAACCCACCACAAGGACAGAGTGCAGAAGTGGTTGGAAGAAAATGTATGAACCTAAGAGAAGCTGAACATTACTTCTTCCTGGTAGTCTAGGTCTTTGAACAAGATGAAAAATATGTAATTCCGTTATTCTACTGCTGTCTGAGTAGACATAGTTATTTTATAGCCATTCCTGTAGAATATTTGCTTCTGAGAAATATGTAAAATCCATTTCAATTATTACCCTAAATGTACATTCAAACATTTATAAATAATTATTATCATTTTGTATTAATATGTGCAATAAAAACTAAACCATTATAAAAAGTAGATCTTTCTGTCCACTCTGAGTTATAGTTCTACCACTATATAGCATACATCTGTAGTGAATATATTTTCAAAAACCATAATTCAATCTTCTTTACTGCTGATTATTTAAGAATTATTCATGGGCAAAATATTTGTAACGCCTGATTTGCTTCCAGGTATTTTAAGAGACACGAGTTTTCTCAGCTGTCTTTTTTTTCAGCTGCCTTTTTAATGTTATTAAAGAGAAAAAAATCAATGGCAAAATATATTGCATACAAGTGGCAGATGGGGTTTTGATATTTCTTAAAAAAAAATGATGTTTTCTGTTAAGAAAGCATTGTACTTGAACTTGTTATTTCCCCAGATAAAGCTGCTCAGAGAAACAATGTGACTGAAAAGCATTCCATTGTTCAAGAAACCTATAAAAATACCTGCCTGTCAAAGTACTCTTTGTTTCAAATATCAGTGTACTGGTCCCAGTGTACTGTTTACCTCTTAGCAATTGTTATTTCACTTATCTACATCTCTTAAGAACTAGAAATATCTATACTTTTTTACACTGTAAATGCCTTCTAATTAACAAACAGCTTTACCTCATGTGAGAATTACATAAACATAAACTTTATGCTCACAATATACAGAGAATGTGTAGATAAAAGAGAATGAATTAACATTAATTAAAGAAAACAGGCAGATATGCTGCTATTTCTTTCCATCCACCTTTATGTTCTCTGATGATCCACACATGGATGTACTCCAGGAATCTAGCCTTTTAGATCTTATGACTTATGTTTTATCTTTAACTGGTGTATTTCTGCTTTCTATTTTTCAAAGATAATTTTATATACATGCATATTTTCCAATCAAGTAATTAAATACAATATAACGTAAAAATTCAGAAAAGTGAAAATATGAGCTAATTCACAAAATTGCATGGAAGACCTGGGGAAGAAGTAATATTCAAATAGAGATGTGTTAAATTTACTATATAGACAAGTAACAATGGACACACTCAGAAAGGAGATACCTACATTAGGGTGCTAACTTTGTTCTTTGCAGATCAAAAATCTATTCCATGTTTCTTTCTGAGTGACAAGGTTAAAAGAGAAAAAAAGAGGCATAGCCCTCAGTGAAGTGAAATCCCAGCATGGGTTATAAGCAAAATAATCTTCATTTCCCTTAAAAGACCAATACAATATATGTTCTTTGCACTCTACTGAAATATAACTCTGCAAAATCCATGGAAAATTATGCTTTTACACATTAAATGTTAACCCAGGAGCTATGCATCAACAAACTCTGCAGGAGACCCCAAATACAAATGAGTAGCAGAAAAACTAGATGCAGCTAGATACTTATTCAGAATCTTAAATCTACTTCCAGCAAATGTATTTCAGCATTATAACTGGAAAAGTATTATCACCGAGAAAGCAAATACTGCTCAGAGTTCAGTTATGTGCTATTTTTAGTAGCCAGTTCATATTTTTATAAGGACTCATCAGGTACGCGCCCGCCATTAAGTTGTGTAACACTTCAGGACTGAATCAACAGCAGTTGATTCCACAAGCCGGCTTTCGTTTTCAAATTCCTATTTTAACACCTCTCTGAGTTCACCTTATTTGCTTCCTTTGTGCTCCTCAGAGTACGGGCTGTAGTCATCCTGACCAGCAGAGCCCTGTGCCTGGAGGAGTGAGTGATCCACAGCAGAGCTAACCCGAGCGGGTGCTGTGCTGCATGGTTGGCGCACTACGTTGTGCTGCAGAACAAACTCAACCACCTCGTTGAAACAGGGGAACCTGTGGGCAGCTCCCGCTCGGCTCTGGTGATGATGCCTCTTGCCTTTATCTGACAGTGCAGCGAGAAGGTCTCATGGGAACTTCTTTTATATTTGGCTGTAGAAATGGTGAATAGAGTTGTTTCCTTGTAAGAACATCCTTTAACAGCCTGAAAGACCAAAAGGGGAGAATCTCTGTTATGGACAGGGTCTGCATGGTGTGCTGCATGTGGATCAGAGTCCTGTTCGTTGTTGCACCACTCAGGGCTCCCAGCTTCTAAGGGGACATAAGATTATCCATGCTATTCTCTTCTTCTAGTATTAACTCTAATGAATTGCCTTTTAAATCATACTTTCAAACAGTCTAAGTGTCTTTCTTGGATCATAACAGACCAACATCTCCTGGGGCAAAACACACCTACCTAGACGTTTTTATCTTAGTGTTTCAAAATGTGGTTGCCTGCAGGCTCTCCTTTGTCTTTTCCTGCAAACACTTTGAAAGCCCTGGGTCAACAGAATTTTTGTGATTCAGACTCCAGGTGAGCAATCCAGGGTTTGTTGGGTTTGTGATGATGTCCTGGCAAAGTAGAGCTATTCTTCTGCCACCTCTAAAGATGATCTGTTTTCACTAACACTTACAACTAACTGTTTTTTTTCTCTTTATAAAACCTTATCAAAGCCAAAGATGAATCTGTGCTCAATTTAAAGTATAAATTAAATCTCTTATTGGCAGGGATTATATTCACATCACAAAACACGTAACAGGATAGTTTTGTCTCATATACTTACATGAATGCTGTTCCAGGCCAACTTAAAGCCCTCATAGCCACCCCCTATAAAGTGTTGTGGCATCCCCCTTGTACAAATTGAGAAACAAGCCACAGTGGCCAGGTTTCATGCAACTAAACTTCTGTTATCCAACTGTGATACAGCTCATTTAAAAGAATGGATTCCACACCAACCGGCTTATTGAACAGGAAAATTCTTCCCCTAGCAAATAATGGATGTTTGAGGAATTGGGTACCTCACTCCTCTTTGGATTCATAACCATAAACAGTTGAAGAGCTTTTGGAGTCAGTTGCCTGCATTTGCTGTTGTAAACAACCCAGGCTCCTCTAAGTGAGAAAACCAGTCTTTAAAGAGCTCTGAAGAAGTGAGGAGGCCACAGATTCATATCCCTTGTCTTGGTTAAAGAACCCAGTCCCACATCTCCACCCTTCTGGATAGTAACTATCAGCTATCAGGTGTAAAAGGATTTTTATATTCAATCATTGTTTGTAAAGTCATTCCATTATACATTATTCCTTGTTTCATGTAACAAGGTAGAAGGGAAAGGAAGGAGGGAAGCATGGGAATGGGTGGGTGGAATGTTCTGCATGGCTAAAGAACTGTATTTCAGAACCTGTTCTAAAAAATAACATATACAGAATGGATAGATTGTATTGGAGAGTCTGAAATCCTCTCTGTCCTTACCGACATTCACCTGATAAATGACAGGTTAGGTGTTCTTAGGCAGCAACAAGAATTGTTTCCATCCGCTCTGGTGATGAATTTAAATAACAGCTTGTCTGTCTGAAGGAGAAACTACTCCTTGATGGGGATCAAAGTTGCTACTTAAAGATTTCTAACAGATTGAGTCACTTAGGTTTACTCAACACAGGTTTTGGAAATGATGGAAATTTTGAGTGCCTAAGAGACGCTAGGTAAAGCTTTTGAAGTCAAATAATCCAAAGAAAATATTAAATTGGTCCCATTTATTCTTAATATTATTAATCTACATAAATTAACTCAGAGGTTGTAGAATAGTTAACACTGAGTAGCAAGGGATAGAACCACAGTTAGTATTTGGTGGAACTATCCTAAAGTTTTTAGGTTGCATAGCTTCATTGTTTTACACAGAACAGACTCTCCTTGGACAGAGTTTCTTATTCCCAGAAGGATTTGAAAACTATTCTCTTCCCAGGTGAGTGAAAACAAAACAACTGGTGAATAACCACGTATCCTGTACATGTTGCATTGCACACCAATGATTTTTGCTGTGTCTTTGCATTTAATGGCTTCTTCCATACACATAAACAATATTTGGACTTTTCAGACTAAATATGTTTCAGATGATGACTTTTATTTATTTATTTATCTGTGAAACTGTTAGTAAATGCAAAGTTGTATTATTTTTGCTACAAATTATTATCCGGTGAATTCTCACCAGAAATAAACTTATTCTGGTTTTGTCCCCACCACCCATCCCCTCCCCCAGTCCATAATTATTAGGAAGCTAACACAACATACATGACAGCTGTGACTAACTCTTCTATCCCTAAGATGGAATTTGTTGGTATAATGGTGTGGCAAGTGTTCCGGAATTAGACACACATGCAGAAATCCATGGTGTTCAAACCATTCATGAGCAGGAAAAGGCTAATCATTTTAACTGAAATATTCCTCCAGCTGCATATGTAATTTCATTTTCAGGTTACTATTTAATTACTGTTACAAGCAATCAGGGAAATTTGTCTGAAGGATACCATGTGGAACTCTACTATAGTTGATGATAAGCATTGCATAAATAGCTGACTTTTCAAAGGTGTTGGGAACACGAAGTTTCACTAAAGTGAAGTGGAAGACCCTGAATTTAGTTCAGTTCCAGTCTGTATGAACAGTCTCACAACTGATAGAAGGATCTTCATTCATTTTATGATCCTTTTGTTTCCAGATCAACTATCTATTTTAGTGTTGTTCAGGGTCCTGCCCCGTTTGACTTCAAATTTGACTTCAGAATATTCCAGGGAAAAAACAGCTGTGAATTTGTTTATTAATAAAGTACTTTTATTTCTCTGGAGGTGGAGGAAGTGTATGGAGAATTATTCTGTGATCATTAAGCAAAAACATTAATTGCATCAATTGCACTCTTCCTCCTGGATATGTTGCTACTAATGTGTTTGTTTAGCTGATAATAGACTTTTTAATACTCAGTGATGCCTGCAGATGATCCCTGCTCCATAAAATGTCCAATATTTTGCTGCACTTTCATACAGTGGCTTGGACAATAGGACAAGAATCTTCAGACGATAGCAAAATATACTTGATCTATTGGTTTACATTGTCCTGTCACTTCAGGCTTATTTTTGGAAGTCAGACTTGGATATCAATGTAATCAATTTTTCAGAGCATTCTGAGATTGTAAAAAGAAAAATGCTGAAGTACATAAAAAGGGAGGAAAATATTTGCCTTGAGAAGTTACTTCTAGCAAGGAAGGCATAGCAGGAAGCTCTGTCTCCTGTCAGTGCCTTTGTCATAACTATCTTTTAAGGGAATAGCTACAGATTATTTTGGGAACTACAGGTCAGTCTCGCCTCTGTGCCTGGAAAGATCATGGAGCAGATCCTCCTAGAAACTATGCTAAGGCACAGGGAAAATAAAGAGGTGATTGGTGACAGCCAACATGGCTTCACTAAAGGCAAATCATGCCTGACAAATTCAGTGGCCTTCTATGGTGCTGTTACAGTGTTGGTGGTTAAGGGAAGAGCAACTGACGTCATCTGCCTGGGCTTGTGCAAAGCATTTGACACTGTCCCACATGAGGTCCTGGTCTCTAAATTGGAGAGACATGGATTTGACGGATGGATCACTCAGTGGATAAGGAATTGGCTGGATGGCCACACTCAAAATGTTGTGATCAACGGCTCGATGTCTAAGTGGACGCCAGTGACGAGTAGTGTTCCTCAGGGGTTGGTACTGGGACCGATGCTGTTCAACGTCTTTGTTAGTAACATGGACAGTGGGATTGAATGCACCCTCAACAAGTCTGCAAATGAGACCAAGCTGTGTGGTGTGGTTGACATGCTGGAGGGGAGGGATGCCATCCAGAGGGACCTAGACAGGCTTGAGAGGTGAGCCTATGCAAACCTCATGAAGTTCAACAAGGCCAAGTGCAAGGTCCTGCAGGTGGGTCAGGGCAATGCCAAGCACAAATACAGGCTGGGCAGATTGAGGACAGCCCTGAGAAGGACTTGGGTTTTTTGGTGGATGAGAAGCTCAACATGAGCTGGCAATGTGTGCTCGCAGGCCAGAAAGCCAACCACATCCTAGGCTGCATCAAAAGAAGTGCAGCCAGCAGGTCTGTTCTGCTCTGGTGAGACCCCACCTGGAGTACTGTGTCCAGCTCTGGGGCCCTCAACATAAGAAGGACATGGACCTGTTGGAGTGAGTCCAGAGGAGGGGAATGAAGATGATTGAAGGGCTGGAGCACCTCTCCTATGAAGACAGGCTGAGAGAGTTGGGGTTGTTCATGCTGGAGAAGAGAAGGCTCTGGGGACCCCTTATAGCAGCCTTCCAGTACTTAAAGGGGGCCTACAGGAAAAATAGGGAGGGACTCTGTCAGGGAGTATAGTGACAGGAGGAGAGGTAATGGTTTTAAGGTGAAAGAGGGTAGATTTAGATTAGATTTTACGAAGAAATTCTTTCCTGTCAGCGTGGTGAGACACTGGAACAGGTTGCCGAGAGAAGTTGTGGATGCCCCATCCCTGGAAGTGTTCAAGACCAGGTTGGATGGGGCTTTGAGCAACCTGGTGTAGTGGGAGGTGTCCCTGCCCATGGCAGAGTGGTTGGAACTAGGTGATCTTCAAGGTCCCTTCCAACTCTAACCATTCTATGTTTCTATGATTCTGTATTCCTGATGCCACTAAAACCCAGTGTTGTTTTCTATGAATATCCTTTCTATGATAAGAAGGACACATTCCATCAGAAAAGCAGAATTGCAGCTGAGGCTATTGCCACTTTGAAATACAGTGCCAGTGAGGCACTTACTACAGCTGCTGAAATATCTGCTGTCATGAAGCCAGATCTGAGTGTTGCAGTGCATTCTGTCTTTTGTACAACACTATGTGTACATGCAACAAATTATTCATACAAATACACCACTCTATTTTTTTTTTCACCCTTTTTGTCTTATTAATACTTTTCTTGCTTGCTGTGCACCATGGGTGATCTAAGCTTGTATGTTTGGCCACCATAGCTTTTCTTTCAGTAGCCAAAGATGGTTACATTCAAGTCTTTCTGGACTTTGGTCTTTACAAGCTCTCTCTTTATCTCTGTCTGCTAGACATTGATTTTAACTGTTCCGCTAAGCTATTCTTCCTATCAAGTAAACGTCTGAAAAAGAATACTTAAAATAGTCAATAAAAGCAATTGACCTTTTTGCCGCTCTGAATATGATATATACCTCTCTTTTTGAAAGAACATACCTTTGACCTCTTAACTTTTTGCATTATATTTGATATCAAGGGAGCCTTATGTTGTTTATTTCCTGTAACAGTCAGTTATCATGTGAAAAAAGGAAAATTTATTCCTGGACTTTATGTTAAAGTAATTGATCTCAAAGTAGGATTGTCTGTCCAAATGTATTTATCCAATTCTAAAGTTCTACAAATGAATAAACAAATAAGTATTCTGAGTAAACATTGACAGACATGCCAAATGTCTGTATGTCATGCCAAAACTTGAAGTGCTTAACTCAATCAAAACTTTTTGTTGACGTTCACAAGAGTCTTGATTAAGACTTGAAAATCAGACCATTTGGAATTTGAATACCTTATTCACGGAAAAAAAAGTTAGTGTCTTATCATTTAAAAAGGAGACAGCTTTACAGTGGGGAGAGACAATGAACATCCTTGAGTGACAGCTGTGAAAAACTACATATTAAATAGTACAGATCAAGTTATGACCCAATCCAATTGTCTGTGAAGATAAGATTCCTTCAGACTATGGAAAAGTCAAACATAGAAAGAAAAATCTTGTGACAGAAAAAGATGTTGATGAAAAGTAGATTCACTTAAAATTTTCGTTTAATGAGAAAAAAGAGAAATGAAAATTAAATGAAAAGAGGAATATTGTTTTTCCATTCTCCAATTGAAAAATAGTTGATGTCCTCATGAAGGTAAACTGAATTTTTCAGATAAATTGTTCTTATTCATACTCAATTTTGGAAGGGAAATAAAAAATAAATATTATATTTAATCTTTACGGGAAAATAATTAAAAAGCAAAAAAACCTTTAAAGCATCCAGATGCCCTTGTTGCACCCTAGCCGCTAGTAGGTGACTTCTGCATGCTTTCTAATATCTTCCTAAGTGGTTAGTCAATCATCCAGCAGCTTGACATGGATCCCTGGAAACATTCAGATGTCTTTATATCAAAGAAATTGAGAAATCAAAATAAGTAGAATCTTAGTAAACGTCTATATCTTGACCAGATCAGAGAATAATGTAAATAAGAGAGCTTAATTCCAGTGATTTAATGTCAAACACCTAAGTCTAAACCCTTATCAGCTTCAAAACCTGTTCAAATACTTCAGATCTAACCATGGAATGAGGGGGGAGGTCATCCTATTGAAGAGAAGAAACTGGAATGCTTTTGCCTTATGTGTTCTCAATGACTCTACTGACTCACCAAGGGAACAGGGGGATTGACTACACGGGAGTCATTTGACCCTGAATCAGCTTCTTTCTGAAATTATCTTCCTAAAGAAAGCTTCAACAGTCCTTAAACCGGGACAACAGGAAAGAAAGGTTAGGCACCTGTCTCCTTGCTGAGTGCCTTCTCCCTGGGTCCTTTCTGGGCACAGCACTAAACGCCTACTCACAGCTTGCCTTCGAGAGAGAGTGTCCTGTTCCATTAAAGGCATTTTTGCAAAGCAGAGTCTGAAGGAAGAACACCTGTGCTGCAACCTAAAAGCTACAAATGGACGTTTCAGAAGTTTCTAACTAGCTTTTAGTCTTAGTCACTCCTACCAGTAGATAGGACAGCATTTATGTTTGCAAGGTGGCGTTGTCATCACAAAAAACCCATTGAGAGTTGCTTTTTCTTCACATTTGGAAATGGTGTATCAACATATCATTTTCCTTTCTGCCTTTGCTCTTTAAAATTTCATTTAGCGGCAAAATTAGAGCAGAATATGGTTCTATTTTCCTCATAACTCACTGTGTCACAAAAGAGGTAAAAAGAATTGCTAGTAAACAAGTCATAGACTGCAAATTTCTACATGAGCTACTTCAAAGCTCTCAAGTCTGGTGTACATTGACACACAGATTGGAAACTATAGAATTAAAAAGGGTTTAGAAGATATCATTATTGGATTCCTTATCTCTGTAAGTACAAAACAATCCTCAAACTAGCAATTTAAATTGCTCTCCAATCCACATGTAGGAAATATTTGGTAGAAATAATGATGTAGAAAATTGTTCAGATCTGATAACTCTGAAGTAATGATGAATGGAAATTACAAGTCATAAATAATCAGAGCAGAGAATAAGCGAAGGTTTGTTTCAGGCAAGAGAGATCACTGCAGCTGAAGTCACTTTGCAGTTGAGAAACAGCATAAAGTAAAAATCTAAATTTTATTCAGCCTTATTTAGTGCCTTAATCAAAAGTTTTACATTAAGATTTGCATCTTATGTAACTTGTACGGTCTAAAATTTAGGCATCCTGAAGTTATTTATGCTACCTCACCAAATGAAAAAATTTATCTCAGACTTAAAGAGTGTTTTTAAGATCTGTTTGCTATTCTGCCTCATTTAAATGATCTGGTTTATAGTGTTATTACCCCACAGAGCAGTTGCATAGATACACGCTGCACTGCAGTTCACAATGACTAGCAGGCATATAAACCAGCTTTACCAGTGGAAAAAATATTTATAAAAATACATCTGTAGATTGTGAAAGCTATGAAGCACCCCTCGCCTCTGTACCCACTAATTGCCATACTATCTACACTCATTTCAGTTCTTCAGCACTGTACAGCCATGAGCCTTGTTGTTTCAGAACAACATGGTTTAGAAAGCAATTTTAACTGGGATACTTCTGTAATTTTCTATACATCTACAAATTATCATTTTTTTCCTTTCGTGGTCTTGTCGGGTATGGTAAGACTGTCCAAGCAAATGCAGTGGGGTAGCTGTTGAAATGCTACGCTATTACACAAATTGTGTCCTAAAGAAAGCACCACTATTAATATTTTTTTTATAACCAAAAGAGAACTTCATGGTGCCCTAACCTTAAATCCTAAGTGATGTCATTACTTGAAAGCTACAGGGAAAGAAGACTAAAAGCTTTAAAATTACATATAAAAATAGAAAATGTTAATGGCTTAAGGTCAAATTCTCAGTCTTTAAGAAAAGATGACATTCATGTCATTTGTGCAGTTTACTCATATTCCCTTGCTCACTGATGTTACAGCAAATACTTCAATGATAACAGTCCCAAAGTGTTTTTCCAAATAACAGAATTTTGGTTGTTAAGCTAAGATATGCCTGCTGAACAGATATCAGAGATTTTTCAGAGGACCTTCATATTCTTGTAAGGGTTTGGTCACATCTCGTTCACAGCAGAGGTCAATCAGCTTCCAGGATGACCACAAAAATACAGTATCCTAAACCATGAAACACTTCTCAGCTACATGACTATTTTTTTGTCGTAATCATAACAACACTTTCTTTTTTTCTCAGTGTTTTCTGAGAAGCAGCTAATTGCTGCTGCTGAAAATTCTTGCAAAAATGCAAGGCCAGATATTTAAAATTTAGCAAATCTTTAGGAAAAAAAGAAGATCCTTAAAATAGAAAATATTTGGCAACTTGTTCTTTTAGTGTCTTTCATAGTATCACCTACAGTAATGTGAAGGCGAAGTATGGGCAGGTTAACAAGCTTTGCCCTTACCCTAATTTTATTTTCTGATTCTTTCATAAAGTCTCTTACCAGTAAGTAGCCAAACACTACAACTCGTTAGGCTCCCAATTACTTTTAAATCTGGAGACTGGCACATTTATGCTACTTAAGTAATTATGCAGTCTTGACAAGGAGTTTAAAATGCATGTCAATCAAACAAGGGGATGGTATTTTTCTCAGTTACTTCAAATGTTGGCATATGGCATGGGAAAAACAAGTGGGGTACTTGTCATAAGGCTGCACTTACTGGTGTTATTTGCTAAGTAACAGAGCCATAGAATATAACTTTCAAAATACTGTGAATTTTCTTTGTTTCCCTTTTTGGACTCGATGATCAGACAGCTGCGACGCTGTATATTTTACCCAGATTAATTTATACCTAAAATTTGGGTAATAATGTACCAAAGAGAAAGCCCTGACTTCATTAAAGAGAAATAAACTTTTCCTGTAACTTCATTGGGATCAATAGTCTACCTTTTTATGCACATCAGTTGTGCCTGGGAACACAACTGTGTATTGTACCTCTGCTGAGAGCACAATAGTAAAAGATTCTCCTAAAAAGCTTCTTATCTAAAGATGTCCATAATGGAAGCAACTTTCCTAAATAAAGTGCATTTTAACCAAGAATAAATTTACATCAAAGAGAAGCTATACTGTAAGAAACTGCCAGAATGAATCAGCTTGTTTTGATTCCACCTGTTAAGGGTTATTAAACATTGGAATAGGCTGCCCAGAGAGGTGGTGGATTCACCACCATCCCTGGAGGTGTTTAAGAAAAGGGTAGATGAGGTGCTTAGGGACATGGTTTAGAAGTGGTGGTGTTTTTATCAGGGTAGGTTAACGGTTGGACTTGATGATCTTAAAGGTCCCTTCCAACCTCACTAATTCTATGATTCTATGATTCTATGATTCTAAGAGTGAGGTGGAAAACCCATGAAGATGAAGAAAGGAAAGGAAAGGAAATTCAAGATGTATCATTCACAGCTTGGTTGCTTGTGGTTGTTAATGCCACTGTTTTGCCTAAAGTAGTATTTTCCCCTGATGTAACAGAAGAATGAGCCGGGCTTATCTGGTTATGAAGGGTGAGCAAAGATGTTCAACTAAATCCAGAGGGACCAACATGTAAGTCGTGAAGGTGAGAGTTCTTGTTCTGAGTTGCTTACATGTGAAACCATGAAAGCTCTAATACATATATAGCTGGGTTTGCAATGGTCTTACCTTAAAAATAATAATAATAATAAAAAAAAAAACAAACTAAAAGAGACAATGCAGCACTATGCTGCATCCCCACAGTGTAGATATACATATTTACACACATGTAGATTTCCAAGGCCCTTAGCTTGTGAGTGCAACTTGGTCTGGTTATAGTACTGCTTTTATTCAGATTGGAAACTCAATGGACTACCTATACCCAGTTCAGGGATATATGAAGATAAAGCTAATTTTCTCTGTATTTTTCATTTTGGTGCCAAATGCAGCTAAACCAGAACAGATACTTCACCTAATTAGGTATATTTAAAGAAATGCTTTTCTTTATTAAAGGCTTTAGAGCTAAGCACATAATTAGTGTATGCTCTAATTAAGCTCCAGTGAATTATAGATCAGTAGGCCTATAGCTAAGAGTGCTAAGATTATTAATGTATATATTTTTACCTGCTTATTTATATGTTTCATTTGCAGTTGAACCCATATCTTCATGTGTAGATATTTATGTAAAGAATCCAAGAAAATGAAGAACTTTTTTGTTGACTATTTAATTTAACTGGATTTTAATCAACTTAGAGTTATCTATCTGCAGGGCCAGATTCTCAGTTGACAAAAATGAACATGTAGAAAATGGACGTCCTATGACACCAAATAACGTGCTGGATCAGATGCATATGGCATTTGTAAGGCTAGCTAAGTTCTGGTTTATGTTTCATAGGTTGTGAGCAACTACAACATCATGTCCCGATATAACATTACTGGTTGCAGTTGAGGCACAAAAGGAAGACGTTTACCACATGATCTCGAGGTATCAGAAGTTCTAGGTAACATTAAAAAAAATGTAAGATTTAATGTAAAAATATTTCATATTAAATACAGAAATAATACTGGAAACATGAGCCAGATTCAAGGTCTTCCAAGGTAGTCTACCTGCCAGACTGCAGTCAAATTTACCCTGTGCTTCCTCTGCGGTCCAATATATCCTGCACTTTTATCTGCCTGGGGACATCTTCAAAAGAGACAAGCAGAGTGCCTTCCCACACTTCAGGACACTATTGTCTGGTGACTAGGACATGAGCTTTGAAGGTGGAAGATGCAGATCAGAATTTTCAGGAAAAGGATGGGACTGAATCTGGGAGTCCAACCTGCTCAGTGGGTACGCTAAGTGGTAAGCCAGTAAGCAACGTGCTGCATGGGAAACAAGGGAAAGGCTTCTCTTCTCTTTGCCTGTGGTTTAAACCTAATCTGCTTTAGATTTGCAGTGTGTGAAGAGAGTGGTCCTGCCGTGTTCTATGGCCTCTGGGAGTGTTTACTGGATTGAGCTTTTGGAGTGATTCAGACTTCACTCCTCCTAGTTTCTCAATCTAAACTGAGCTCAGACATGATCTAAGTGCTGAGCTGCTTAAGCCTGCCGAGTATAGGACAGTTCTGGGCACGTGCAGTGACTTAATAGGTACCTGAAGAGATTTAACATCAAATGTTGAAGAGTTTATAGAGATTAGGTGTCTCCAGCTCAGAAGGTGAGTCAGGATTTTGCAATTACAATTTCCCCTCAGCAGCCCAAACATTTTATTTTAGTACCTGAATCTTGTACTGGAACTTGCCTTGAATACCCTCTATATCTAAAATAAAATAAAATAATGAAAAACAAACAAACAAACAAAAACAAAACACAAACCCCAACAAGAAAATTTTTTACTATAAAGTTGCAGGGTTCCTTGTTTCCAGTAGTTAAGTGTGGAAACATCTTTCTTTGGAGAACAGACCTTAGAAACACATGAAACACTCATCAGTAGGTCAAAAACTCATAAGCCAGGTTTCTGCACTTGTGACTCCTCTGATCTACGTAACAGCAATACTTACCCATTACATTTAAATTGAGAAAATGTGCACAGAAACAAGAAAAATACACCAGGCACATGACATTGAGAATAAATTTGCCTGGTAGTGTGAACAGCATCACGGATACTTAACGCCAAGTTTACTTACTTCAATGTCATTATTTTCTGAAATAATTATGACATGCAATAAGGTTTCAGGAGATGTTGTCTGAAATTAGATGAAATGAGTGCCATAACCACTGAATATGTAAAGGATTTAGCTGAAGATATTTGAATTTTTAGGATGCCAAGAAGTAGCAGAGACAAGCTTCATAACAGGGTAGGCCACTCAGTTCTTAAAAACTATTTATGAAAATTCACTTTCTAAATCAACACCAAGTTAGTCAAAAACCCTTTGAATGTTATTTCATATGATCAAAGAGACATAGATATGATGAGATTTATTGTTACCTCTGGTTAGGCACGAAAGAAGAAACAAGCAAACAACCAAAAATTCAAAATGTGTGTTGCAAAATTCCTTAACTGTTTTTGAATATCTCTTCCTCTCAAAAAAATATGGTGCAGTTCTGAGTTGTGCAGAGTGCTTGCCACTGCCACTGTCCTCACTTCTATCCTGATGGCTACATGTCTATTATGAGGTCATTCATGTTTGGAAATGACAGATCAAACTCTCTTTTGTGGCAAACATACAAGTGAGGCACCAAAATGAAACTGTTTGAATGAGTCATCAAGTCTTCATTAATCTATTTTTAGGTATCATTTTATTAGAGGTTTAAAGATGTTGTTATACAAGAAGAGGAGGTTCCTCCAGTGTGGAAGTTACCAGACAGTGCAGAGTCTCAGATGAAAACAATGTTTAGGCACCTTTGAGTATCTGGGTTTCTGCCCCTAGAACAAAGCTTAAATAGATAATGTATTGTTCCCAGCACACAGCTTCCTAAACTGCCCTGGACCAACAACATGTTGATTAAATTAATTGTATCATATAGGCAGTGCATTTTGGATAACATTCTTTCTTTAAGTTACACTCATCTGAGTCCAATGGTATAGTATTTTAGAACTTACTAACTCTTCTTTGACTCTTTTGTCACATTGTTAGTTACCTTGGGATCATTCAGATATACATTTTTTCCATCCTTATTCAAGTTGAAGTCTACTGGGAAGGGAAAATGAAGAGTTGAGAAATCAAAAGGATCTGAACGCAGATAAAAGAATATTTTCTTTTTAAGGTGCATTTCTTTTTGTCTTCTTTTTTTTTTAAGATCCTTACCACAGACTGGTGTTCTCAAGCCACAGGCTATTGAACTTTCTAGTACAAAGATCCTCCTGGTGCTGAATAATCACATACAACTTGTGTTTGATCTCTTCAACATGAAGCTTTTAAGTCAGGCTGCTGAGACCATTGTCTATCATGCTGACCAACACAGAGTCACTTCTTCCTTGTACTTCCCTGCTAGTCTGCACTCATCTGGTGGCTCTTGCCTTGCCTTGCATTCAATTATAAAGTTTTTTTGAGGCAGTGGCTGTGTTTTGTGTTTGTACAATATACAGATATATGTCTGAAGTGATTTCCTAAGTATTACCACAGTGCAAATATCAATCAATAGTTATGTAAAATCTTATATATTCATTTAATGTACTGCTTCCTTTTGGCAAAAATAAAAATGTGTATATCGTGCTTCCAGCATGACACTTCAAGATGATAGCTCTGCATTTGAAGGTAATTCCAATTATGAATGTTTTAAATATAAGAAAATAAGCTATTTAAATATTCAGCTCTTTGAGAGTTGGAATCAAAAGAGTTTATTTTGTATGAGAAACTCTCGAAGATAAGTGAGTTGGGAAACTCAAACAAGTTTTTTCATTACTAAGTGATTCAGAAAAGTGAGTACAATTCAGAAAAGCAAAGAACTCAATATTTAGTAATGTCTGTTTCTTATCTAGTAAGGCTCCATAAGACTATCTTTGCTTAACACAAGCCTCATGCCCTTGATTCTGACTCTTCCAGAAATCGTGTAGTCACTCATCCCAATACAATCTATATGTTAGAGAAATGCCTCTCCTTGTTTCTGGAAAGACCAAATACACGGTTAGACTCTGAAAGCATTGCAAATGTATATAATTGTTCATTGTGGCAGATAAGATTAGAACACATCAAGAGTTACTGTCTTTGTAAAATGTGCTTAATCTTCTCGACGAAGCAAAATTATTAATTTATGTCCTACCAAAGGCTGAGAGGAATCTCTTCTCTTCAAATCATCTGCCACTCAGAGATTTCTTATCTGACACATTATAAACCACCAAATACATCTGGAATTTAGTATCAAAAAGTTTAATTATACCTGCAAAATAATAAACTGTATACTGTCTGCAGAAATTCTAATTCAGTTCTTCTGTGGACATGACTATACAGCTGCATTAAGTGGAATCGCAGCCAGAAGAATCTCTCCTAAGCCACTTATTTTCAGTTAGAATAATTAGCAATATAAATATTCCAGCATTTGTTTTATTAATACACACACTAAAGATTCTTCTGGGATATACAAAAAGACTGAAGGTAAAGTGGATAAGTCAATTTACTGTAATTTTCTCTTTCACTTATTGCATATTCACTCTTTAAAAGGCTGTGGGTTTACAATCTGCATGAAGACTCAAACCTGCAATCTGAATGTGAGATGCAGACTCAAATTGAGGATAATGGGAAGTTGGCTTGTGTTGATGGAAAATATTACAACATTAAAGAGAAGTCTGTTGCAAAAGTTTTCACATCATCTACCTATCTCTTCTGCTTTCTCTCATACTCTTGGAACGTTCTCTAAAAGAACGGCACTCGGGCATCAGAACGTGGGCGACCTTTCTATGTCCATAGATGTACATATGCCTATACATTTCCTGTTTATTATGCCTGAAAACTAACAGTTGCAATCAGGAAGTAACATATGTCTGTGTGCAGAGATGGCTCCAGAGGATGGCAATTGGCACAGCATATTATTGATGTATGCTTGTTAATCAAATGCAGAGTGCCAAAAATTTCAGTGTTATAGCATGACATATAGTCATGTAATTGTACTTAGGAAATAACTGCGCATCTTCTCTCTTCCACCAACCAACCCTCGAACTATAAGAACATTTAATCGGTTGTAGAAGAATATCCTAGTAGAGGCATTAGGTATACTATTCCTTTTCTTTGCCGCCACGTGGTCTGTTCAAAAGGCAGGAGGCTTGGCGAGGGTTCCTATATTCTGGCAGTTACAACAGCTTGTACACTGCCAGGGTGTTACTGGCAGTCAGAAAAAATGACCCAAGCTGTACATTGGGTGGGAAGAGGGTAAGACAAAAAGAAGGGGAAAAAGATGCAAAAAAAACACTTAAGGTTTTATTTGGGCTTTTTTCTCCTCAGAACTTCATTCATTCAATCCTTCATTTTTTCTTACCTTTTATTTTTTTAAAAACTATTTAATTACATATTGTTTTAGTCACGGGCTTTCGTTTCTGCCCTATAGTTCTTAAGTTATGGCATCAATTATTTAACTGTAATTATAAGTCAAAGCCATTTTGAGTCAGATGCTTTATAACCCCATGATGTAAGAAGGAGGCTGTTGATTTTTGTACTATATATGTATATCAATGATTATGGTAAAGTGTATACTGCTTATACTAACTGAGAAGCAAAGGAAATACAAATTAAACATGGCATTCACATCCTGTAGCTTCAGGCATTTAAAAAGCAGGTACTCTCTTATCTTCTAGGCTCTTTGTACAGTCAGTGATGTCTGTGGAAGGTGATTCACCCCACTGTAAGGTTCACATCTAAAATAGTTGCACATCATGAATCATGCTTGTTCTTCTTCATTGAGAAAACCTGGGTGACTGGGTAGGTTGGTGCTTACGTTTTCAGTGGCTAAAATAAGGAGTGATGAATTTCACCTTCTTGTTGTGAACCCAGCAAGGATATAAAAGACAATCCTTTGTATTGCTATCTCTCATTTTTAAACAGGTACATAAACGTAACGACATTATTACTTACTCAGATTGGCTTAGAATACCCAATTTGTTTTCCCTTTTGTCCTATCAGTCCCAATTGTAGTCAAATGACAAGATATGTGAAACATGGCTTGCCTTTATTCTTTCACCCCTGTGACCTCATTTATGTCAAAAAAGTAGTTACAAAATTTTGTTTTGCTGTTATTTTTTTTTCTTTTTCTAAGCAGTAAAGTGTGGAATATAAAACTTGTACAAGGCTGTTTTAACCTTGCACTTGGTGAGGATATTTATCTCCCTCACTGCTGTTCTGATGCTCTCCCTATTCTCATCAGACTTATCTGAATTTATTTAATAGTTGAGTTTTTTACCTTTTAAGAGTTTTCAGTTTGGGGAAAATGAGCATAAAGTTGCTGAATTAATGGCATCAAATTTTAAGCCAACCTGTGTGATTAAAATGTATGTTTTGACTCACTATGAGTAAAGGGAGACAAAGAACAAAAAGGGCTTTGAAAAATTTGGGTCAGTCTTTAGCAATTTAGTTGGGAAAGAAGAATCATAGAATAGTTTGGGTCAGAAGGGACCTTTAAAGGTCATCTAGTCCAACCCCCCTGCAACAACCAGGGACACCTTCAACAAGATCAGGTTGCTCAGAGCCCTGTCTAACCTGACCTTGAAGAACTTGCACTGCATATCGCCGCTTGGAAATGGCACTTCTTGGCTGGCAGTAGCAGGCAGAATTCTTTTGCATTACCTCCAGCCAGTGAATTGGGAACAATTCAAACTAGCTAAAGGTTTGGTTTGTTTGGTTTTGGTTTTTTTTTTCTTGTTTATGGCTCACTTATTATTTTATACAGCACTGGTGTGCATACAGGATCACCAGTTAATATATTTGATGACTAAATGGTACATTGCTACCCTTACAATTCGTATCATTGTAAACCCATCACTTTAGTAATATGAACATAGCAGAATGGCATTTTAAAAGTAAGATGAGATAATAAACAACACCCACCCTCCTTGTTTATACTGCAGCAGTCAGTGCTTATTATTGTTCTGTGTAAAATGCTAAGAAAACAATCATTTCCAGGCTGGATAAAAGCAATGTAAATATCAGCAGGTTTATTTAGTGCTATTAACCTGGCTGTAAAGAGCTTATGTGCACAAAATGTTCAGGAAAAAACTCTTATTACTTGGCAATGTTACCGGACCATAATCTTTAAACAAACCCTGAAATCACTAACTGAAACCATAACTGTGTTGAAGTGGAAGCAAGTATGTACGCAGAGGAGCGCTTAAAAGGCTGGTAAAAGAGCCTAAACAGGAGCAGGTGTCTTTCTGCTGGTCAGTTATAACAAAAGTAACAAACCTACCCTGTGCGGGGTGGGTTTCTTCTGATGAAAGCTACGCTGTCGAGTTTCTCAGAGACGCAAAGCTATAGGCGCCTCTGGATACAAATCTGTTTCACAGCAAGGCACTTCTTAACCTGAAACATAGCTGGAAATTGAAGGAGTGAAGTTAGATTCATCAGGTAGCTATTGCTACCACCCTGAATTATTGATTGTCAAGCTTATCTTTCTGTTGTAATCAATAAGAACCGGTTTGCAGATAAAATTTTTCACTGTCTGTATTTATACAACTGGAACTGGCTATAATTGAGTAACTCAGTCTTGTATAATTCCACTGTTGCTGCATAAGAAGTTCAGAGAGAACCAGTAGAGAATACAGACAGAGAGCAACTGAGTTTTTTTTCAAAGAACATTGGACTGTGAAGCAACTTTTTTTCTTGTTTGTTTCCCTTGGGAACGATCAGCTCAGTTATCAGTGGGCGAAAGTGAGGGAAAGAAACAAAAAGGAAAAAAGAATCAATGAAACAAGTATTGACTAAATAGGTACAAATTCCAGAACTTCTGGAAAAAAAGGACGAAGATACCATTGTGCTGAATAATGGAGAAATAGATGTAACACTAATTATACCAACATGCATATTTGCCATAACCAATACGCAAATGAGTCAAGAGCAGGGGAATACACAAGGCAATGAACATGGATCTTTCCTCTCAGACAGCAGAAATAAACGTTCGCTTGGTATAATCAACTCACAATTTCCCAGTAGCAATGTTTTGATACCGAAACTTTTTAATATTAAAAAAGTTAAGAAAAGCTGATTTTTAAACACAAATTATTCAATCTTGAACTTGTTCATTTACACTTAAGATAATTGAATAAATTATTCCTGGTTCAATCATAACTCAAATATAAAAAAATGGTTGAAGTATAAGCGTGAATGAGTGATGAACTATCTTTTATCGTCTATTTAAACACATTAGAATAGCATAAAGAATTATAAAAATCCTAATAGTGTGCAATTAAACTTTAGCAAGTCAGTGGGAACTGTAAAACAGAATAAAAACAGATTAAGAAAAATATTTAAAATCAATTTGTACTCAAACTATAATCCATTTAGATTGAACATTGAGACAAAACCTTGAGTTAGAACTTCAGTATTACTAAGCACAAGAAAAAGGAAACCAGAAGCCAAGAAACAAGTAAAAAGAATAAATGATGATGAGAAACTTGAGCTTTATATCTTGGTTCTGGAAAATAAAAAGGCAACCAAAGGGAATACAGAGTACTTCAAACTGAAATTGGACACGCTGCACTCCCTCCCCCCCAAAAAAAAACCAACACATCTGTGAACACTAGATTTCATTCACTCTGTCTGATATTTTTCTAATAAATAAAAAAATAATTTTTGTTAGACAGCTGTTTTGTTCACAGAGGATAAAGCAAGTCAATACCCACTTCCAGCCCCAGATTTCTTCACTGTTGCATTTTTGTGCAATAGCTGTGTTGTCATATATAATTAAATCAATTAGCAGACAGCTGCAAATAATGATGGAAAACACAGAAAACTTCATAAGCTGACCCTTATAAGTAGCTCAAGGTTGTTACCTGATAACTTCAAGCATTTTAAGCCACAAGACTTAGCCATGAATGAAGACTGAGTATTTTTGCAGTAGTTGAAGGATTAGAGTATTTAACAGAAATCATAGCCAAAATTTTCAGTTTCTCTGAATTTTAAGCTCCAATGTGAGTTGCTGAAAATGGATTTTTTTCCCAAAACTAACAAAAGAACAAAAAGATATGTTGGGTTAAGACCTGAAAACTAATGCATCTAAATTATTAGAACCACTAGAAAAGCCTTTTACCTAATGAGAGTTAACAATTACTTCAACAACAAGTAAATGCAAAGGGCACAGAACATAGAACTACTTTTATCATCAGCAGACATAAAAAGAACCTGAAAAAGGGCAGATCCTTGTCCTTCCTTAGGAGTCAAGTAGAACATCTTAAAGTCAAAGTTGCTAAAAAAGGCATGGTTAAGATGTTGCTACATCTTGACCCTCAGTACACCTAATTCTTCAAAATACCAGGAGATAATTTTGACATACAATTACCTACAAGAGTTTGTTCAAGCCGTTAAATGCGGTTAGAAGCCATTTGCTGTCATCAAAGCATCCACATTTCTGATTTCAGAATGAATTTGGAAAATAAAACCTCTGTGAGATGATAGAAGCTAAAAGGATATTTTGGAATCCCAGCCAACCTTTTGCTCAATTTTAGTTTTAAGAGGAGCTGACACTTACCTGAACTGGTTTCATCTGCCTTTGAGCTGCAAGGATATTTTTGTGCAGTCTAGTGTGCTTCCTTCACTGCTATTCTTTCCCTTCACTGAGAAAGAAACCATTCATTCTTTTAATGCCTTATACAGAGATATTGCATCAGAAATGGAAAAGAAAAACAAAACATAGCAGGACATTTCTATTAGAAATGGGCTCAAGGTGGAAGTATTGAACCTGACCTGAAACATACGAAGATAAGGGTTTTGGTATGGTTTTGCCAGATTAAGGTTTTTGTACGAGAGCCTTTTGGCTGAGTCTGGCTCATATCTACATGCCCTCAGTGTTAAGAAAAGAGAAGCCAGAAAAGACAGATTGCAGGTAGGACAGATACGTATAGAAGAAAATTAGGGAAATAATCAATTTATTTCCTCTAGCTATAGTAAATAAACTCTTCTGAGTTTCTCTGTTTAAAATTTATGTGATTCTTGTCTGCATGCAGAAATCTGCTTCCAGTCAATCGTATGTAGCAGATGCACTTACTCTGGTAAGATTTGCTGATATTCTAAGAAAGAACAGTGAAAGGACTAATTTATACTTAAGTATTTGCTCTAGTCAGTCACACTTTGGCACGTTTGGAATTACTATCAATGATTTTTACCAAATAAAGTCCATTATTAAGCTAGTAAGAAATCAACTGCAATATTTTGGCTTTCCTGCTTAAAAATGCCGTGTTGTTTCTGGGTGGTAACTCAGGAAGGGTCATATCTTTGTGGTACCAAGGCAGTTAATTTTACCTCTTAACATAGGTTAGCACATGACTACACAAAGAAGCTAGAGAATTGGTCAGCTGCTTTACTGTAAAAACAACTCTTTTCAGTAAAGATGACATGGCCTTTTGGTACAATATAGAATCATATAGAATCATAGAATGGTTAGAGTTGGAAGGTCATCTAGTTCCAACCCCCCTGTCATGGGCAGGGACACCTCCCACTAGACCAGGTTGCCCAAGGCAACGTCCAGCCTGGCCTTGAACACCTCCAGGGATGGGGCCTCAACAACCTCTCTGGGCAACCTGTTCCAGTCCCTTACTACCCTCAAAGTGAAATTTCTTCCTAATGTTTAATCTAAACCTGCCCTCTTCCAGTTTAAAGCTATTGCCCCTCGTCCTATCACTACATGCCCTAGTAAAAAGTCCTTCCCCAGCTATATATATTTGCATATATATTTTGTTGTCTCAAAAATGTGAATTTCTCATTTTGTAGAACAGAAAGAAGAATAAGCAATCTGTATTTCCAAGTTTGGCCCATTCTGGCAATGGAAGTGAGATTTGCAGTGTACCTGTTCAAAATGAGGTCTTTTTGTCTTTCATTGTGACATTAAACCAATGCACAAAGGCATGATCATAAATAAAAGCTTTTATTTCTGTTATTTTCTTCAGGTTGAGTGGAATCTTTATGTTAAACAAATACACATGAAATGGGACTCAGAGAGGACCAGTAGGTCTCACATTAAAGCAGCAAGAGTAACGAGTAGTATCTGAAAAGCAACTACTGCTCTAACCGTTAAACTCAAGTATTTAAACAACAACAAAAAAATTAATGAAAATTAGGTTGGAGTAATTACTGAAACTTTGTAGAGATCAGAACAAAAGCCTCTCCTTAGATAGGTATGCAGTTTTAGTGGCTAGAGGCAATGAAATAACTTCTATAATTTTGGCTTACAATAAAAAACAACCAGGTGAAAACAGTTTAATTTCCTCTGTGGCAGAAAAACAATATCTTTGTTGAAAAGTGGAAGAAATATATGTAATATATACATTCATAAACTTCTGGTTTTCTCTTACATGATAATATCATAAACAAGGTAGAGAGACGCTACAGATAAGAAAACATTAAGCTGGAGGGAAAGCTGATTAGAAAAAGAATATTTTGATACATAGTAAAATAATAGTTATTTACAGCTCATTATGAAATTGGTATCAGTTATCTGATGATGACCACGAAGACTTGTCTTGGACCAATACCATTATTGTTATTAAAAAATTTTGACAATTAGATTTTCAATGACATTAGTACAGAAGGTGTCATGAGCAGACCAGAGAACAAAACTTGAACAATTCAGAAACACTGTCCAACTTCCAAAATATTAAATAAAATGAAGAATGAGAATGCTGAGATGTCAAGAAAAAAATAACCAACAGCGGAAAATTTGAAACTCTCTCATCTAGGAAAAAGACAAGAAAAAGTCTGGAGAGGATTAAAATGATCTGTACTGCATCCAAAGGTCCACCTAACTTACCATTCTGCATCTAATACTAGCCAATAAGAACTGCTTAGGAAAGATTATATGAAGCAGAATAAGTTGGACTACCTCCTCCCTAGTATATTCTCTGACATTTTTACATTAAAACAGTTCTACAGTGTATAGAAGACAGCTTCACAAAAGAAATAAATGTAACGCTCTCAGCATCAGCTATGGATTCAACATTAAAATCTGTGGCACAAGGGTCAAGTTACAGATTTGGGGTAAATGCCAAAAAGAAACTTTTAACAGAGTTCAGGGAAGTTTAAAATCACTATCAGGAGAGATTTCTGTAACAGTAGGTTAGACAAATGTTTACGAGAGATGATAGCTGATCCTGGAATGAGTCAGGGAATGAATCAAATAAGCTCTTGAGATCCCTTTAGACATATTTTCTATGATTCCACATCTTCTCAGTCATCCTCCAACCATCTTCCAGGTGTTTTTTGTTTCTTTGGCAGAAAACGTATAATGTGCTTTATGAATAAACCATGTGCAACGTTTGGCTGAGGAAGATGAAGTGAAGAGGTCACAGCTCTTCTCAGGTGGAATATGATTCAGCAGCATAAAACCAGAAATAGTGTAAAAATAAAAAGGTCTGTTCAGAAAACTAGATGTACTTTAATATCTGTCCTGGAGGTGTCACTTGAATTTGAAAAAAATGAATGAAGCCCTGAGGGGAATGAAATGAGAATTCAGACTTCACAAGGGAACGCATCACAGTAGTACCCCAGTGCAAGTTTTAAAGAGAAATATTGTTTTCATACAGTAAATAAGAATTTACTTCTCTCCATTATTCAGCACAGATCCATATGATTTATTATCTTCTTTCACCTACTATGTTAGTAAAATCTCTCATTTTTTTTTACTATGTTGGCATTCCATACTCTCAGATGTAGGACCAGACATTGTGTATTTCTTCTGCATCATATGCCTTCTTGCTGATAACTGAATCTTTAGCTATTAAATTAGAAATCATTTGTGTACAGGAAGTCAGCTAAACACAATTGTATTCATCACATTACAATGATATCATAGGTATTATCTAAGGCCCCACTAAAAATATGCAACAATATATAAGCTGAAACTACTAAAGCTTCATATAGGGTTTTTCTTGAGCAATTGGCACCCAGCCAAAAAGCATACTTACAGACTTCTCAATCCTCTTGTATCAAATAAAATTTGAAAAAAAAAAAAGTAAATAAACATTTTGTTTAGAGGACATTAGTTCCCCTTTACAATTCCATAAAAAATGTTGTGGAATAGTAGCCTTCTTTGTCTCTCATTACTTCTAGAAAAAGTTTTTTCTCACTCTCATAATTATGGAAAATCTTATGCCAGAAACAGTGAACTAAACCCCACCTTGACATTTGTACATTGATGTTAATCAAGGCTAATCAGGGTTGTCCCTGTAGCACATAGCAACATAATAGTTTTGCTAAACATAAGTACACCCTACAGGTCTTAATTAATTCTTTTAGTGGCACTGACATGTTGAGGTTCAACAAGTTATGCTTCTCTCAGTTTGATTTCTACAAATTGAAATTTTATAACTAACTGAATAAACCCCATATTTACCTTAACTGATCTTGTCTATTTTTTGCTTTGCTTTCCCCATTAGTATAAGTATTTTGTGTGATCCCATCATTCATGAAGAACAGTCACTAGTGAAAAACTCTTCCTGACATATTTTTTTTCTCCTCTATGTGTATGATCTACTTTGTGTGTCCACCAGTCCTTAGCCAGCAGACAAGTAATACAGGGTTAGTCCTTTCTCAGACATCTTATGGAAGCAACTCGTTGCATGTGATGAATATTTCTTCAAACAAGCAATATCTGTCACAAGAGTCTCCATATTAATCTTATGGTGACATGTATTAATGAAGGATTATACTTGCTTTTCTGAAGCATGGCTTCAAACTTATTTGTGCTATCCTTCTTTCTATGGAGCCAGTTTATATTGCAAAGTATGAGGAAATTCATGGTAAGTAGCACTACAGATCTTCCATGTCTACTATAAACATTACCTACTCCAATGTACTATCATTTATGATTATCCTATGTGTTAGATACCAAGAGCTTTTGAGAACGTATCTATTTGATTGTAAAAAGTGGCTTCACTTCACAAAATGTTATGAAGAAGTTACAACTCGTTTTTTTTTTAGTAGCAAGTTCATACATTTACCTTGATTGTCTATATTAGTTTTGAATACTGTTTTACTTTGTTCTATAAATATAGTTTCACTGAGATGACTGCAATATAAGTGTAAGTGGAACACCCTCCGTTGGTTTCAGAGAAATCTGGAAAGGCTCACGCTATGCTCTGCACCAAAAGCTCAGACGTCACTTTCCATGGAACTTATGACAAGGTGGTGGAAAATTTTAGCCATATTTTGGCTGTTAAATCAAGGGAAAAGACGATCATTGCCAAAAACAATTCCCTCTGCAATTCTTTACCTCGGTTATCTGCGGCATTCTGCCTGTTATCTGTTTTCTCTCCTCATTGTTCTGGTTGGCAAGGGAAGTACAGGTCACTCTGCAGTGGCACCTGAACACAGCTGTGCAGGCTGCTCCTTGTAATGACGAGCTTATTACACAATAGAGAGAAATCCAAACGCACATTTCCTGGCAAGCTGAAAGGTATCACTTTCAACAGAAGGGTAACTAATGCTAAGGGGAAAAAGAATCCTCCGCATTCATATCTCTTTGTAAAAGGAACTATTGCATAAGTTGTGTCTGTGGCAAAATATGTTGAGGTCTGATTAATAAGGAAGCTGACATAATGAGAGGAAAAATGTTTTAGTGGATACAAAAAGTGTTCTGATCAAACAAAATACAAGCCCCATCAATAATGGCTTGAAAGAGACCATCGTACTGCCTGCACCAAATGTGTCTGTTTTTCGAAGACTGCTTAGGTAAAAGGGAATTACGCTGCTCATGCATTTAATGCTGTATTTTTCTATGTACCACTCGGTATAGATTACATCAGTGGACTGAAAACACAGTCATAGTGATCTGAGGGATATTTGTTATAATTTTCTGACTAGATAATATGAATTTGTTTCCCAAGCAGCTGTTTTTTATGGAATAAGAGAGGCAGAAAATTATTTCTGCAAATTGGAATTGACGAAATGTCTTTTTCTAAGTCACATGTGCAAGTAATTACTGATTAAATTATGTGTTAAAATAATTAAGGTGAATTATTTACTTACTGCTTTCATATTTTTTTGTGGGTTCACTTTATAGACAGAATGAGTGACATTCTTCACTCCTGAGTATTTATAATCTTTCTGCTTAATTGAGCTGTCAATTGCTTGAAGAAATACACCACAAAAATCTTTTAAAAACATACAAAGACTGGGATTTAACTGAAAGATCCAATTTCAGAAACAACTGGAGAAATATATTTAGAGTTTTGTGAGGCAATTTTTGAAATTTAGCAAAATCAGATAGGTTGAAATAGAAATATGTAAGTTCTTGTGCAGTTATGGTGGTTTTCATTCGACTTTCTCCAAAACAAATCTGACTTAATTTTGACTTTCCTATAAGGTAAAAACGAGATTTGTCTGAGGCTTATTATGTCTTCTCAAAACTGTCACTTTTAAAATTTACATAAACTACAACTGTAAAGTTATGTGTTGATCTTTCACAAGTCTTTATTTATATTTAGACCTGTTTTCCCAAGGAAACTTCCTTGAGATTTTGACTTGTCGAGATGTTTCTTGTTGTACATTTTTCAACCTTTCTCGTCAAGTCAGTTTTGCAATGTAAGCAGGAACCAGATGCTGAAGAAGCTGAGAGAAAGCTGATTTCCTCCTCAGTCCAGATTGGATCATTATAGGAAACTCTTGGACTCTTGAGATTTTCCAGATATACAGGTTTCAGAGGTAATATAAAGAAAATAGTATCAAGAAAATCTCTTCTGTGCTTAACTACTCCAATAATAGTGGGTAATTGGCTTGAAGATACAGGTCTGTCACGAAATGAATGGTTTCCCATTTAGATCAGAGTCAAAACTGATGTGCCTATCTTGGTCATTACATCTGCTCACAGATGCTGGAGAGAGGGTAGACAGGCTTGTGGCACGTATAGATTTTACGCCTCAGAGTGAGGATGCTCTCATGAAATGATATTGCAGTACGCTTTCAGAGGTTATATGAAAATCATTTAATCTGATTTCCCTTTTTCTTTTCTACATTCTCTTTTCAGATTTTTTTTTTTTTTGTTGGGGTGAAAACTCAAACCCCTTCAGTGTTATTTTTGCATTTATTTGCCTTACATGACTCTTGTCCCTTCCTTCATGTATTACTTGGGGCTTCAAGAAAGTAAAACTTATCTTAAAATTTATATACATGTAGTTTATGAGCAATAAATTTTGTTTCCTTTTTTTTAACATTTACTTTCCACTTCTCACACACTTCCACACCCTCACCTCACATATTGCTTTATGTTCAGGAGGAAATAACACACTGTCCTAGAAAATTCCAGGTTAGTGTGAGCATTTCAGCTTTTAAAGTATTGATTTACACAGTGTTCCAGAGATTGTTAAAAGTTCTTCAGTTGCATTGGATCAGAGTCTATCAGGCAAACGCGTCATGTGAAAGACGTGGCTGAGAATTCTGTCTCAGCTTAAGTAACCTAAAGTTCGGTGTCCACAATGTGAGCTGGTGCCTAATTTCCCTTAAGGTTAATAGAGCTCTAGGCTTTGATGCAGTTGCCTAGGCATAGGCATTCAACACCATCTGAAGTGCGCTGGAGTTTGCAGTTCCAACTGCCACCTGAAGGACATTCCCTTTTAGGTCTTGTGAGATGCTGGCCTCATCAAGACAACTCACATCCTAGAGCATCTGAGATGGCACTATAGCTGGAAACCTGTGTTCACGCTTACGCAATCGACATTCTAAACAATACAGTCAGGATAGTCTTGAAACTGTTTGACTAATCCCTGCATTTTCACTTGAAGGTGAATTAAATTGTTCTGTAAGTTTTGTTCAGTGGATCTTCTTTAATAGAAGCTTGGGCATATCAATATACATGCAAACTCCTACATCTATATGTCTTCATCGCAAACTGATTCCCATACTGATTATTTGTCAAATATCGAATCTGAGTGACCTTACTGTGCCTTTTGTTTTCCTTTTAAAAGTTAAAAATAAATCCTTGAGAGATCAATATGTGGTTTCCATATGGGGTAGAAATACAAAAGCCGTTTGTACCTCAGGGGGTAATTAGAGTAGTTGTGACACATCATCACAGAAAGGTTCATCTCACACATCTTCAGTTTAACCAACTCTTCTTGGGAGTTGAGGCACACTGAGGAAATATGTCCCTCTACAAGAGCTTGCTTTTGCTCACAAAGAAGACTTTAGCTTACAGTTCATCAACTGTTTTATCTTGCAATGAGAGCAGAAAAATCAGTTTATTCCATGGGACTTCAAGAAATTAGGAATAGAGAGTTGGAGGGATCCATTCCTGAAAATCTTCCAATATGATTACATAGCCAAAGACATTAAGCTGGAATGATTTAACAAGCTCTCAAAAACAGTATACAATTGCAACAGGATTTTTCCAATAAACGTAATGCAAGTAAACCTCCTATAGCTGAATCAAAACATTTAAAAATTTAGATTTAAGGTTCCCCCCATTTAAATTATGAACTTTTCCCTCTTCAAATTCTTACTGGTTGTGGCTAGCTGTAAAATAATGAACAAAATGAATAGAAATTAATATTAATCTTCATTTAATCATAAGACAAAATGTCAGCTTAATCTTTAAATTTGGAGCATACTTAGAAGTGTACAAAGGCTCATTGATCAGCACTGAAGCTTGATTAGGTGAGCATTCAAATCAGCAAAGCATCCAGGCAGACTGTCTAAAACCACAGAGTGCATGTAATAGTGTTCTATTTCAAGTCCTGTCCAAGACTCTTACAGTGATGTGCAATAGACTGAGAGGAAAATTTAACTTTACCATCTTGCAGAGATGATTTCCACGAGGTTCAAATTGGAGATAAAATAGATTTAAGGGGCATCCTGAACAGACATTAGTTGATCATTGAGTTAATTGGAAGTGATGAAGCTATTTTATGTGGTAGAAAAACTAATCAAGATTTATTAACCTCAGGTAACAAACCCGTTTGAGAGGGCTCTGGAGAAGTAGGATAATCGGATTTGATCATTTCTTGGACAGGAAGACTATCACTCACAACAAACGTCCTGCTCACAGTTCTCATTTGTGTTCCACATTACATTTGTTGCAGGTTTATAAAAGTTCTGTGATGTGTCAAACTCCGCTTCTTAATCTGGACAACGTAATTCTCAAACAAACAAACTTACAATGAACACTTTTAATCTAACTCCAACAATAGGAACAGGCATATTAGACTATTGATATTTATAAAACTTCTCATATCCTCTCACTATTGTTAATGATGTGTAACATTCTAAATGCTCACACATAAAGGATTAGTGAAAAGCCAATTACAAAAACTGTTGCAGGGATACTCCCAAAAGACTGCCACTCTCCAGGCCTTTTTCAAAAGGTGTCTCTGACATGAGTGTCTCTAACCTACGAGTTCCTGTGCCTTCCATCTGAAGTCGTTACTTCTTTATCATAGCACACTCTGTTGTGCTTGATCTTCAAATATTGCAAGGACATAAAAAGTTTAGCCACTTAATTCTGTTCTGTTGTCCAGCTCTCATATTACTACTGTTTTTAATGTGCTTTATCTGTTCAGTTGCTTTAGATGACTTCTGGAAGTTCTTAGGACTTCAAGTAGATTTTTGCTGTTGCTTTTACAATAAGCTTATAACTTCCTGCTAGCCTTCAGGTCTCCCACTAAAACCCCAGGTATTTGGATAGTCCTATAAGTCAGAAGACGCAGACAAACAGCAATAAATGGATTGAAGGATCAATAAGGTGGTTCTACTTAGTTGTGTGACAAGTTCCTCATTGACACCATAATACAGTTCTAGGTCATAGTCATGTATATCTTCAGTATTTCAGTATCTAATGTATTTCAAATTAGTTTCAACAAGTATGAGGCAAAATTCAGGAAAGAGGAAAATTATGAGGGCTTTCACATTTCCTGATGATTTACTTTGGTTATCATGGTCTGGCACAGTAATGTAGTGCTTTCCATATTATTAAATCTATCTTGAAGGCATGATTACCTGAACTGCTAGTTATCAGCTACCTTAAAAATTTAACCTGGTTACTTCCACAGTGCACTGGCTGATTTTCAGACAGAGAAGGCAATATTTTCATTGAGATGCTCAGGATCTATAGACAGACAATCTGCACATATTTTACACTGTCAGAGGTAGAGTTAATTAGTTCTGCAGAGTTTTATGGTGATATGGGTACACTTTCTAAATTTAGTTTAAATCTAAGTGGTATTATTATTATTACTATGATGTCAGTCATCCATGCAATGATGTGCTACACTACTGAGCCTGAGGTGAGATCAGTCTCAGTATATACACTGAGTATCCCCTAACTTTATCCACTTTTCTGTGAGTTGTTTGTCGATGCTTTAAAATTCTAAA
Source organism: Vanellus vanellus (assembly GCF_965231255.1). Taxonomy (NCBI): domain Eukaryota; kingdom Metazoa; phylum Chordata; class Aves; order Charadriiformes; family Charadriidae; genus Vanellus; species Vanellus vanellus. The sequence continues at coordinate 47,430,017 of NC_138905.1, forward strand.
TTCTTTTCTGCCTTATCAGATTGATTTGCAAACTGAATGTGACTGCTAGGCTCTTACATAAACGTTTTTGGCAGGCCCTAACAAAATCCCTTTGTGTGAATGTTTATCTTCTTGGAAATGATATGCATAAGCCATAAACTACAGTATGATTTTTATTTTTTGCATAGGCCCCTGTGCTCTTTTTTTGGAAAAAACTTTCTGCTGTTGTTTATAGTTTCCTTATAGAACTGCAAAACCTCTTTATGGAGTCAAGTTATATTATGAAAAAACAGAGAGTTATAGCCAAAAGATTGGTCTTGGGAAGTACAAAGAGAAGAGTCTTGTTTATCTCACATTGAAGCTCCTGAGCCTTTCCATAGATTTACAGAAGCCCTGAACTGAACTTTTAAGTTGGGGAGCTAAAGGAATGCTTTTCCAAACAGCAGATACTGTGGCACATGTGCACATGTGCGCACACACACGCTCACACAGAGGATTTTTTTTACATTTATTTAATTAAAAAGATATTCAGTATCAAGAAATTTGAAAGCAAGACTTGTGATATGACAAGTTCAGGATAAAGCACCAAAAAATTCATACAGTCAGATATGTGGAGGACAAAGTGAAACTAGCAGATTAGTTTATCAAGAAAGAGACAGAGGGCTGCCAAAACACAAGTGAAAACAAGACTTGAGGAATCAGTGTGGGATGAAAGATATGGGGAAGGTCATAAGTCTTTGTTTAGAATTTTTAATAAGGGATTTCTTCTGTGTTGTGGAACATACTGAAATTTATCTAAATTGAAATTTATCTGATATTTTTCTCTCAAGCGGAATTGTTGAAAAATACCACAATAAAAAGAAGGATTGATAAATTCAAGGAGTGGGTTTTTGTAACAAGGCTATACATCTTCAATTTACACTTACACAAACTAGAAAAAAATATTTCAAGTTCTGAGAAGTTACTGGCTGACCCCTATTATTCTGAAGCTTTCTTAATAAACATCATGGTCTCATTTGGATTTTAAGATCGTTCTAACACATTATACACCTTTTGTTCAGTATTGAAAACTGTAATTTAATATCACCTTAGAGACAGACACATAAATCAAATATTAAAGGGAGATGAAAGCCTAATTAATACCATCTCTTGCTCATAACTTTTCTTATTGTAAGTGAAGTTATGAGCAATTGTTTACACAAATTAAATTCCTGTGCATTTTAATAAGATGAATTTACAGCTTCAAAATTATAGCTTCTCTTTCCAATATTTAATTTGTGGAAATCTCTTTCATCATTATATAAGCACATATATTTTATATGGAGCTTTTGAATAATAGCATTTGGATCTTGGAGAATAAATTTTTAATAATGTTTAAAAGTGAGTGGCAGAAGCTAATAAAAAAGAAATGTGGAAATAAACTAATGAATCGTTATAATAACTAAAGTGGCCCACTGATATCTGATTATGAGCCCACATAACAGTCTTAGTTGCCACAGTATTAAATAAAAATGAAATTCGACATTATAAAACTGGTATTTTCAGTTGCTTGAGGTTGCGATTATAGCCATAATAACTACTATAGTCATTCCATTGTACAATCTAATTCTGGCTGCAGCTAAACCAAGAACTACTTGGTTAATTTTCAGACATCCAAAAAATGTTTGGAGTAACCTTGATGTTTTAGCAAGGAATTTTTAAAAAATTTTTACAAATAGAATTTCTGAAAGCCTAATTTTCAACAGTCTGAACTTCCTTAAACGTGTGTTTTTTTAAAAGGTGTCAGTACGGAAAAGATAGTGCTATGTTATAGGTCAAGGTTAGCCAAGTTAAGTATGTATTTAAACCTTAAGCACGTGAGTAGTCCTGACAGATGATCATTAATTCTCTAATAAATTAGCTTTGATACACCACATTCTCTACTATCTGTGTTGAATTATAAGTACTTTACACTCGAAAAGAAAAAAGGCAGAGGGAATGCTGGACACAACCATAGATTTCAGATTATCATTTTACCAGCTTGTACACTTCAAAGAGGAATACTAAAACTGCAATAAAGATGATAATCAAAAGATGAGTGGTTGAAAAACTTTCCCAGGTGGCTGGAGAACACAACAGTGAGATAACAACTAGCTGAATAAGAGGAAGAGTAGCACATTCATACCATCACAAGTTCAAGTGTTTGATTATTTAGTTTTTCAGCTGGCATAAATATTTGAGGCATAAAAATGAGAAACTTAAAATAGCATGACACAAGCCATGGGTAAATTTTTGCTCAATTTAATTTCAAAATTAAAAACCTAACCGTTTCCTTAATTCTAAAATTAAACTTTTCTTTTTCACATTTTCCCATCTTAATATGTTGATGAATAGCTTCAGTTCACCTGAATTAATATTTTGTAGTGAGCCTGAAGTACCACCAGATTTTTTCAGCCAGCCTGAGTTTGAAAATGTCAGATAAAATGACTGATGGGTATCAAAAAAGCTCTCTTCAAACCTCATCACTTTACTGCTTGGTTTCCACTCAGTTTATTGTACCATATGGCCAGTGATATTTATTAGTTATCTCATGGCTGTATGCACTTGAGTCTTGGAGTTATGGACTGTCTCTGCTACAGTGTGAACACAACAGGATGGCAGGAGGTTCCCTGAAGAAGCGTTCTTCAAGGGAGACTACGATGTGGAAGAGTAGCTTCAGAGCTGCTAAACAGCACAGCACTGACCAGTCATGGTTACCTTTTCCCTTTTTGCACCTGTATTAGATGTCAACATTAGCTATTTTTTAGTAAGGTGTCGGGGTTTTTTTAAAGACATCATTGTTTCCTTGGCAGTATACGCAGATGCATCATTCTATGCATCTACAGCGCACAGAAATAATTTTCATTGGAATTTCCCTCTATTTTTGAGGGAAAGTCAAAATGTAAAACTTTACTTTTTCAGACTTATGCAATGGTGCAAATCTGGACTATAGTAGCCTAAATTTTTCTATTTCCTCACAAGCATAAAACTCCAAATACAGTAACATCAATGTGCACCGTGTGCCAAGTACTTCATTAGCCTGTCCAGTCATCCTTTGTGGGGTTAGCTGTTCATGTGCCCTGCACATACTATAGGAAGTAGGTGAACTTCCTTTTCCTGGTGTTTTCCTATAAAACTATAGCACCAAAGTCGGCCAGTCAGGCTGGCTTTCACAAATTGCAGGCATGAAACTCCGCTATTGTCTGGCTTGTCCAAACTGCAAACTGTCCTCACAACCCGTCCCCATGAAATTCATGAAGTTTCCAGTTAACCTTTTGGTCTCCCTAAACCCATAAAATGACAGAACATTGTATTTTGCAGCTCAGACTTATCCATACACATACTCTTCATAGGCCTGGCATAGTTTGGCAAGCAGATTTAAATCCTTCTACTTTTTTATTATGTCTTTCATAAGAAGGACAATAAATACCATCTTAAAAAATTCTACTACTGAAAGCTCTCTACTTGACTTGAAAGTATTACTCAATAGCATGTACTAACTGGACTCCATGGCACTATGGACACATGAATCTAATATCATCCTAGTCCTGAAGGACTGAAGCAAGTTCATCTTACTCTTTGCAGGAATACGTAGGAATATTCTTAACCTTGTACTGATCATTCTAAGGGGGCTTAATCAAGGATTGATTATCTGCACTGAGGGTTTACAATCATCTGTAACTAAGCATCTTCAGTGTTCACTTTTTCAAGTGCATTACAACATATTTGCAGTCTCCACAATTTCTTTAGGAAAAGACGACATTTCTCTGAATGGCAAGCATCCTTTTACCTACATATATTACTATCTTAATTCATTTTTTTCCTCTGTTTTAAATGAGTTTTCTTAATATTATCATTTCAAATGATCTACAATGGAGGTTTCTAATTTCAGACACCAAGATGAAAGCAAATAATCTGCAGTGAGTGTCACTATTTGCATTTGAATGAACATGTCAGTGAAATTGCTGGCCATGTCCAGTGCAAGGTCAAGTGGTCACATCCCACCTTTCTGCCTCCTGTAAAGGGTACCGCGTGTTCTCAGAAAGGAAGCACCTGTTAGGAAACACCTCTCCCTTTTTCAATCCTTTGAGATCACTAGTAACAGACATTTGGAAAAGGTCATATATCTCATTAGGTTTATCAAATTTAGCCAGGAGTCACTTTTAAATAGATGATAGATGCTGTCAGTTGTTTAAAAATAGAAGGAAAAAAAACAGAGGAATGCCATGCATATGATCACGGAATCATGGAATCACGGATATGATAACCTTCTTAAATTTAAAGCTTTGGAAATCATCATGTCTATCATATTTAAAATTGGTGCACACACACAATATATAGCTTCCAGTTTACAGTCTTTCCTTAAACTGTTAGATTTCCCATCTTTTTCTTCCAGAAAACACAGGAGCTGTGCAGGCACAGCAAGCACGTATTTCACACCCTTACTATAGAACTGCAACTTCACAGAAACATTAAGCAAGAGGAAAAAATGATCTCAGCTGATAACTGAATTCATATACAAAGGCAAATAAAAGCCTTTATTAAACAGAACAACTCACTTTAATGCCCCAAATCACCCACAATTATTTCTTTTCTATCTCTGGCACTGTACTGCACCCTTCCCTATATGAGATATTTCTTTTGGAGCGATGAAAGCTTTTTGAGTAGATTAGTCAATTTTTTATAAGTTCAACTTTTGGACAATCTTAAGAAAAGCTTCTGTGAACTCTGATTATACTGGTATCATCATCTATTTTCTCATCTTATTCCTTAAATCTTAGGGAAGTACTCAAATGTAATAACGTGCAAGTAGCCCTGTGATGGATTTTTGGGTACCAGCTCCTCACTGTCATTAGCTGAAAAAGTAATGTGCTTGGCAGTTAAACAGATAGAACTGCAAGGTCAATGCAGGGCTGTGCATAAGGTTCTAAACACCCTCCCGCCTCCTTCCCCCCCCCACCCCTGCAGCTATTCAACAGAACATCTGAGCTTAACTGATTTCAGAGCCAAGCAGTGTGAGTGCTGAGTGCTGTCAGGGACATATTGGGACTAAGCTGGCTGTGCATTTGGGTAGAAACGCATCCAAAGACTGGTGATGATTACTCAATGAATACCTCAGAAAAAGGAAGAATTTAATATGTAGTGAGGAGCAATTATAATGCACTTCTGAAAGAATATAACTAGTTTAATGCAAAAAAGTAAGTCATTGCCGTTATTCAGATTCATAAATATACACTTTAATCAAATTACCTCTTCTAACTACCAAGCTGCTGAAAAACATCTGTGCTTGGTACCTAAAAAGATGTGCAAAGCTGCAAGTAACTCACACAGCTATTTGTTATAAGGCAAACTTCTGAGAAAGACACTGTGCTGGGAAGTAAGTTTAACCGGCACTATGTTCACACTCACAGGAGAACTGTATGCAGAGGAAAAAATTCCCAAACTAAATTCTCATTAGCATAAGGCTGAGAATGCAAGCACACAGCTGTCAGTCAAAATCATGTTATTCAAGTATTTTAGAATTATATTTTTTGTCCTTTGGCACTATCAGAAAACCAGAAAATAAAGCAATTGTCAAAGCATCAACAGAATATCTTAACTTTGGGTCATAGATATGAAAATCCACCAATTTCCCTTTTCTCCGACACAGAGTATGGAACATATGTATCACTTAATAGTAACAAAAAAAAATATTATTTATTTAAAAACTTTGACTTAGTTATATCACCATTTCTCTTTAGCCACTGATTTGTCCTCATGAGTGGGACATGCCACTGCTCTGGGAAATGGCACTAGAAGTATTAGTTGCTATAAGAAATCAAAGAGCTTCATTTGAGCCACACCAAGAACCACCTGCATGTTACTGAGGCCCCTTTAAAACTGAGTGAGGATAAGAAACGGTTGCCATCAGCATGATTTTTTGTTTTATCTGTTTGTAAAATTACATAAAATCTGCTTTAGATGACAGAAAAAGCTGTAAGCACCAGAAGCACAGCAAACATTGAGGTGTGCCAGGGCTGCTAGCTCTAATGATATGTAGCTTTTCATTATAGACAACTATTTTGTCAGATTGCAGATGAAGCTCGTGAGCTTTGCTCGAGAAATGCAGCCTTAAGTCATTTCTTTTTATTCCCTAAGATTTGAGTCCTGGGGTTTTCTAAGGCATGAAGTGACTGCGCACAGGGCTTACAGGCCTGTGCATGTTGGTCTCCCTCTTTGGCTACGTTCCATTTCATGAATGCCATTCTGTAGGCACACAATTATCTCCATTAGAGAAGCACGTGAGGAAAGATACGGAGTTACTTCTCTGCAAAAAAAAAAAAAAAAAAAAAAAAAAGACACAAAAATTGCATCGGGAAGAAAACAGTTGTCCACCAAGTTGTGCCAGGGTTACTGAGCTTTAAGAATGAGATCGCTGACTAGTCAATATGTTATTTACTGGTTCTTAAATACAGACAAAAAAAAAAAAAAAAATTCCCATTTAATGTTAACTGCCAAGGCACTTGTTACCAATAGGTAACCAGTATGTTATTACTGTTACTTTTCTGATGTTACCTTTCTGTTACCTAACGCTACCTTTCTGATCAGCTGCTTAGGGTTCATAAGTTGGTACAGAACAGAAACTTAATTTGAAAAGAACAAGCAAAAGCACCTGATGAAAACTGCTTTTTCATTCCATAGTATGTTTTGGAGAAATATTTAATAAATTTCAGGTACCTTGCTTGGGTTTTTCTTTCTGGGTACTCCAAAAGCCTGTTTCTGTTTATACTACAACGACTGTTTAAATTATTTTGCAGTCTTCCATAAAGATTCCTTTCATCAACAAAAATACAAATCAAGGAAATTTGAATGCACAAAATATCCTTTAGCTACTGGAGTGATTTGTAGCCTTCTGCTATTAAAAACCCCTGACAGATTCTCAGTCTTTCGGTACTTATGTGTTTAAATAAAAATTCAGCTGATATGTAACCATATAATACGTCAAAACCCCATCAAGCAGCACGTATTTAAGTGAATAAAATCTTCCCACAACAAATCCAGTAATACAACTCCAACTGCCCTTGCTTCCCATTTCTTGTGCAATTCAAAAGTCCTCCTGAGGACAGGAAGATAATTTGAAGTACATTTTAAAAGAACATAATGTTCTTGTTCACTAAAAAAAGCAAAATACATTATTTTTAATATTAAAAATGGCAAAGTCATCTTTGACCATCGTGCCTCCTGTTCTCATCAGATAGATAAACTAGTTTTCGATCCTGTCTTGGCGGGTTGTTGTCAAGAAGAATGACCATAACGTTGATCTTTCTATAGGTGGCAGTCTTATTCATCATAAACTCCAGCAATGTATATGGTAGGGCAGAAGACCTCTATACGAAGAAGGTTTTTATTCTTAATTCAAAGCCAACAGCAACCCCAGAAGAGCATAAGCATGCACTAGTAAACAGTGCACTGAGCTGGCAATTGCGAGACCTAGGTTCTAGCTTCAGGTCTGCCACTTTCCCCAGCATACAGCTGCTAATTTAGTCTTCCTGAATGGGATTCATTCAAATATCTAAACTGAAACACAGTTTAAGTATAAGGAGCAGTCAGAAACCTATGCATGAACTCATAATTTTAGGCTCTCTTTCTTGTCAAGTCACAAAAATGAGCACTTCTAGTATATCTGAATCAGACTGCAGCCTCTAGAAGTGACTAATTCTTCCCATTGACAATGTTGGTTTTCAAAGGTGCAGTATTTCGAAGCAAACTAAAAAGAAAAGCAGGGCATTATTTTTGAAGTAGTAAATTTTTCTTAGGAAAATGCAAAGTCAGGCACAAACATGGTATTGTTAACTCTGCCTCTGTCTGTCTTTTTATGAAGAAAACAGTTTAAAATAGAAATGCCTTCAGGATATGAAGCAAACAAGGATTAAAATGTTAATCTCTTACCTTTCTGAAATGAAGTAGAGGGAAAAGATCAACAGTGGAAGAGAATACTGAAATAACCTTTTATTTATAACATCCAGATAATGTTGTTCCTTAATCCTTTTAGACATTTATCCCTAAATTAAGTTTGTATCTTATAATTGTGCATAATTTGCCATACAGAACTTTCCTGGGTACAAATGCTTGCAGGCAGTATACGTGCAAAATTGTAATAAATATCTGAAGCTGAATTAGAACATGTGAATCAGAACACTTTGAGAAGGGAAGAAGGCAATTTTGTGACAGGACTTTAGAGGTGCTACAGTGATTCAAAAATATATTAAATTACCCATGAGAAAATACAATTTAAATCAAATGCACCATCGGTGAAATAAAAATTTTCTGATTTGATTGTCTCAGTAAGAATGAAGAGATAGAAAGAGGCTATAATCTCATCATTTTCAAAAACTAACTACTGGCTCTACCTTTGTCGCTTTTGAACCCCCTAATGGCTTCTTGTTTTTCTCAATGTGCCCTTGGCTTGAATCTTCATCTCCAAATAAAGGCAGGTTTCATTCCTACATACTTAGACTTTTCAACCTTCATTGAGAGTATTCACTTCTTATAAGACTAATAATTTTCAAGTAAGATGAAATATGACTTAAAATAACCCTAGAAATGATGTGATTCTAGTTGAGTCTTTTATAAATGATATAGCTTGCCTCAGGTCAAGCAGCAACTTGCTTAATCCCTAATCCAATACCCATTTCAGCAGAGAGTTTTTTGCCAGAACAATTTATTAACCTAAGGGAACCTCATATCTAATCCAACCTTTTGTCCAACCTCCAAGAACATTACAGATGTGTCTCTAGTACATCATGCAAACATTATCTTACTCCCTTGGCTCTCCCTTTTACACTACTTCAAGTCAGATGACCTTTCCTTTTGTCTTAAAGCTCACATTGAGTTTATTTGGCCGATACTGTTTTTACAAGTCAATTTATCATCATGATCTGCTTACCTTTAGTTCTGCCCAAGACAGTCACTGAGAAGTAACTACAGCTGACTTCGTTTGTTGTATCTGTACTTTATAACAAAATTAACATAGATACCATCTAAAAGTTTTAGTTTTCTAAGTACCATGATAACTACAAGTAAATTTAGAATGAACCATTTCTATCTGCAGTTTAGAAAAGAGTGAAGGCAATGAAATGAAATACTTGGAAAAGCTATAAAGACTCAGAGCCTTGTAATTGGGTAAAATGGTTTGCCACAAGAACATTAGTTCAGACTGATATTGGCTTTTAGTTTAGTAGAAGACACTCGATGTTATTTAGAAGTATTATAGGAAGAAAGATGATGATATGGTTTATTGAGATATACCACTGAGTGATTTCAATAAGACTTTAAAGTTAGTTAAAAGCAGTCACATTAGAAGATGATTGTTTGCAGGGACAAAAATATACTTCAATATCAAAAGTGCCTAAAACCAAAACCAAAATAAGATCTAGATTATATAGATTATGCAATTATTGCAAATCCTTCAAAGCAAAAGCCCGGCACAAACCAGCAAATCAAATCATATCTTCCCTTGTTTTTGTCACTTGCTCCATGATGCGGATTTGTACATAATAAGAAATTATGATATCTTCATTGCTAGTTCCCTGTCCAAAAGGTATTTTCTTTCCTGGGCAGCTTTATGTTGTTTTAAGGAACCCTGCCACCAATCACGCAAATTAGGACAAAAAGAGTCAATTGCCTTTGAAATTTGGACATTGTTGTCAAACTCATCATGAGATCTGGCAGCAAAATGTTCTAAATACTTATACAACCCCTCTTTTCTGGTTTCCTCTGTGCCTACAGACATAAATAGGGGATAGGCATGTTATCTCTAAAAGAGTTTGGAGTTCAGAGCAGTATGCAATTACCTTTATGGCTTGACTTGTAGATCAAGTCTGATTGCAAGCTAACCATTGGAAAAGTTTCCCATCTAATGTAATGGCTTTGGTGTCAGGCACAAATCACTGATAAGAAATGTATATCTGATGAGAGTCATCACTTCTGTAATTGACAAAGCGTTGGGGTTTTTTGAACATGTTGCTTAACTTTGTCCCCTAAATTTTTCATCAAGCATTAGCTGTGTCAGCTGAAAAAACACAACATCCATGTTTAATAAAGTCTGTGTACATCTGTAATTACATGCCCATGACATATAGCTTTTAAAAGGTGAGAATAAAGGAATAAATAGATGTTAACATGTTCCTCTCAGATTTAAATGGAACTCTGAGCTTTTAATTAATTTAGTTAATTCTTTGTAATCAGAATTTGTTGAGCCACTGATGCGGTGTTGTTATTTTGCACCCCTCCACTCCGAACTGTCATTGACTATATTTGCATTAGCATGTAGCGCAGTCATCATAGGAGTCGTTTGTGAAGCATAGCATTTGTTGCTGCGGACCTGATGCCATACTCTTATCTGGCAGTTTAATCTCGTTATGTCTGTGAGGGGTTGGAGTGTATTTTTCTAAGTTTCATCCACAAGCAGATGAGTCAGAGAAGTCTGGGAACGCTCCATGATGCAAATCACATCAGTGAGTGGAGACAACTGGGAGACTTCCTTTAAAAATCTCAGTCCTCTCCAAATGAACATGCTTATGCAGAGAAGCATGTCGTCTGCCTAACACTCTTGCTAAATGAGTGACCGTGGAGCATTCCACTAGCATGAATTCAACACTTCTCATTTAACTTTTACCCAAGATAGCTCAGAAGAACTGAATCTGCAGGAAAGAAGTTAGGAGAGGAGTGACACAGAGCATGCATCATCCTGTCCACCAGGGACTGTGGAAGCAGGCAGTTTCTTCTGCAACTGGATGGAGCTTTCCAACTAACGGAAAGGACTCATCAGTAAGGCTTGCAAAATTGCTATATTCCCCAACCGGCCTATACCAGTAGCAAAGGTTTAAACTGAACTTTGCCAACAAAGATCAGTCAGATTGTGGTGTAGTTCAACTACTTCCCACAGGTAAACCATCTTGGAAACATTTTTAAAAAGTCATATTCATATTGGGAAATATTCAGTGTTAAATTTAGTGAGCTTCCAAACCCAAGTTTGTCAAACACTGTATTTGAAATGCATATGCAACTTCATGCTACCATCAAGAGCAAAGATTATCTAGCTCATAACTGAGTATCAGGGAAGAGCTCAAAAGTCACTTTTTTTAAAAGTCAAATGGACATTCAGATAAAATATACAAAGTATTCCTAGGCTGATAAAAATAGCTGCTTATATATTGCTTAGTCCAAAGAGAGTAGATAAACACATATCTTACAGCTCAAGATTTCTCAGGGACGTTCTTAATATTTTTTCCCCAGTGTTAAACAAATATCTTCATTACAATTTAAAGCAAGAAAATTCTTTTCCTGCACATTCTATTTGAAACAGGGTACTCCAATATTTTTACATCAAGTTGAGAAGACAGTTTTTCATCTGAATTCAGAAGCTGTCATAGACAAAGTGTTGCCCCAGTGAGTTAATAAACATTGTGTAAAAAAACATTGGACTTTCAAAAACCCCCACATTTTCAACTTCAGAAGAGCATTATATTCATGACATAATGATATATTTCAGCCTCTAGCTAGCATGTACCACAAAGAATTCAAATGGATTCAGATGATTTTACCATCAGTGTCTGAAAATAGGTAGAGAAATATATGAATAAACATCTTTTTTTTTGCTTGTTTTCTTCATATCTTTACTGTTGCAATGGATAACATTAATTTTTTACTTGTTAATAAATCATTTCCCAATTAGAAATATTGACTCATCCACCTTTACAATTTTTGTAAAGTAGCCAGAAATAAGTATGTCAATAGAATACCACCAATCATAATTTGGTAGCAAATAACTGACATTTTCATTCAAGCTTCTCTGTTATTTTACTTGCCAAATTAATATTCAATAAGACCATTGATGGTTGAGATAATCCTTGTGTGTGTCTTCACTACTACAAGCCCCAAATTTAATGCAAAGTTTTTGCTTGCACTCACAGACGTGTTTTATAGCAGTTATGAGCCACCATTGTTGGAAGTGGGTGGAAGACTTTACTTAACCAGACTTTTTAATAGTTTCATCAGCTGGTAAACGTTTGGAGTATTTTTGTCCCATGTTTTTCAAATATTCCTCTGAATATTTAGGCTTGTGAGACATTCACTGAAGAGTTACTTTAGCTGGTAGCCGTGTTCCTAATGCCACAAAACTACCCCGTGCATTGCCTCTATGATTTCTGGTTTTCTACATGTAAAAAACTGGTCCCTGGACAAGTGCAGATAGAGGTATCAAGCAGGTTTCAAGTATCTCCAGTACATATTTCAGGTAGCTATCTTCACTTTAATAATATTTCTGACAATGGCTATTGCAACGTCTCAGCAATGTGATACAATTAACATCCAAATAGCTTTTCACCTGCTATTTTCGCTCTGCTACTGGTTTCAGTCAAAGAGAAGCCTGGCTCATCTAAGAGTATTTCCTAGGTGTATATATGAAATAAAGTGTTTTTAAAAAAGAAAATAAGAATGTTCCTTAGTCTAAAGGCCAAGTGGTGCAGTCTGGTTTACCTCCATACCAGTTCACCTCAGTACTCCTCCACAGTCTTTACTCGTTTGCATGGAAGTCATGTAATCCAAAGATATATAAAAGAATCTATTCAGGAAACCCCAATATTTACCTCATTCAACCTTATAAATGAGGCAAGCTTCCCATTTCCAGGAATCTGCTGTTTCTGTTTGCCTATTTCAAGTTTGTTGGCAACTCTCTTGTCCTCTTGTTTCTGTTCCAAAGAGAGCTTAAAAATGCAAAACATTATCTAATTTTAAAATTGTACTCCACAAACAGACCCATAAAGCCTCTGATGACAAACAGTATCTCATCATCATTCATCACACTTAGAGGCTGACCAGGGAAACCTGCAGTTTCATGCCTGCAAAATATTGCTAAAGCACTTGCTGGAGTCAAAACATGTTTCCCAAAATATATACATCACCAATGACCTCAGAGAATGAAATGTGAGGAAAGATCTAAGACATATTACCAGGTATAAAAAGGAAAGGATGCACTTATGTACCTAACTTCAAAAAGTTCTCATAGCTGCTTGTCTGAAGCAGTCCAGAAAAGCTGACAGCGTGTAATGAATCTGGAGATCTTTATCCTGCTTCTCAGAAGATAAACTTCTGGTTGACTGAGGCTTACTATAAGCCTGTGTACATGAGCTAAACATACAGCATTAAGGTCACCTGCCACACAGATGAGCTTAATGTTCGGTGTTATATTAAACACTCCTGATGAATGAGACAGCCTTAATTGCACTACAAATATTTCATTAATAAAACTTCACAAATTTTTAAATTCTATGTAACTTGTTTGAAAACAAAAAATTTGCAATGTGCAATTTTTTTTTCCACTTTATGGCAAAGCAGTCATCTTAAAAAGGAACAAGATCTGAAATAATTTTTATGGGTTTCTTAAGTTTCTTTTACATCATGTGTGAAGAGAACACACATTCACACATGAGACGTACTGTTTTGAATTATTTGGAAAAATAAATCAGCGTTGACCTCACGATCTAAGTTCCTTATCTTGCTTTTACTAAAGTAAACTAGAGCTTACTATTAACTTAAATAAAATAGGATTAGATTCTATTTAAACAGTAATGTGCTAATGTGATATTTGTGTCTTATTTAGCATAAAATTGCAGTAAGTTCTTATGCTGTTATCATGGCAAAAAAAAACCCCTGAAATTAACATTAGCTGGAAAAGTGGTGATTAATAAATGGTTTAGATGATCAGATAAAAGTTAACCTCAAACAGATTCACTACCAAACATATTATCAGATTAATGCTAAATAGCTAAATAACCACATGCTGGAGCTAATGAGGGAATCATGCACGCTTCCCCTAGACCACATTGGTCTGCCAAAGCCATTGCAAATTTTAGTAAGATGAAACAAGCCTGAAATGCCCACTTGCCAGATATAATTGGACTTAGTAGCTATTGTAGAAGAAAATCTTCACAGTGTCCTATCTTCCATGTCTTGGTGCGGTCTTGGGAGGTGAGGGAGAGAAGGGAGAGGAGGGATATCAGAGTAGTTCTTTCAAATTATGGGTGTGAGTTAAGAGAGTGCTTAATAAATATATATATTCCATTTATACAATGATTTCCCACATAAAGTGATCGCGAGAGTCAACTCTGTAATGCCTGTAGAAGATGTAGGTAGCAGTGTGTCATTATTTGAGGAAAATTAAGAATAACTTTGTTGCTGCCAAGATTTTTGTGATAAATTGATAAAACACTGCATTTATTACATCTAAGGACGTGTCTTTTAAATAGAATGGTAGACAGCATAGTATAGAGTGCAGAGTCTGACCTCAAAATGCAATAATGTTGGAAATGTTAAAGCTGAGTAGACATGAAAAATATTTTTATATTTCATACAGTCAATAAAATAAGAATGGTTCCCCGTACAGGCTACATCTGTTTCAGTACAATAAATACCTTTGGGATTGTTCTCTGGCACTGAGGTCACGTTGTACACTTTGACCCATACTCACACTTTTCAATTCACTGACCCTGCAAAACATCACTGACCTGTCCTAGCTCCCAATTCATTCAATTAGGAAAGCACTAAGAGGTCAGGGCTGAAAGCAAGCAGAGGATAGTCGAACAATTGTATGCGATAGAGAAAATGTGACAATTTTCAATGGAAAATGTCACTCCCACTACTGAAAACATATGCAGAGTATAAGTTTCAAACCTGTAAACATTAGGGAAACACATGCAGATGTAAGCTTGTATCCATACTTTACATAGTTATATCTATCTAGAGAAATACATAATTTCCTGCCGAGAAATTTATTTTCCTGTTATTAAGACAGAGCTATAAGATCATTATATTTCTGAACAACTCTCCACATATACTTTGAGATGCTTACTTAAGTTGAGCTTGTATGGCCAGATAAGACTCCCTTCTTAGACTGCAGTATACCTGCTTTTGCCCAGGCTCTAAACTGATGGCTTTGGCCCAAATCGTATCTTGGTGAAGCAGCCTTATGAGCAGAATTTCCAGATACTGCTACAAATGTTACGTAGCCTCAATGAAATGAAGACAACCCAAACCAATAAATTAGCTCAGGTACAGAAAAAAAGGTAAGAGAAACTACTACATCGGGGTCAAGAAGAAAGTGTCCATATTTACTTTTTTTCATCATAGCCATCATCAGTGGTACTTGAAGTCAATAAAATCTTCCATTTTGATTGCACAATTGTCCTGCTATATTTGCTAGAAAGCGAAGAAAAAAAAAATAAAAATCAAGCTAAGGCATAGCTAGTAGGTTTAATTAACAGGTTGTCTATTTCATCATATATCCTGCTGTTTATCTACTTAGAATGATCTCACAGTCAAAATACTGTATTCAAATATAAGCAATTTAATTGCATTATAACTTCTATTTGTTTATTTTTATTAAAATCATTCTAAAAGGAGCTGCGAGTATTTTCATGGATGTTCAGTTCCAGGTCTCCTAAGACTGGATCAGACCTGTGGTATTGCACAAGTAAATAAATTACATCCCTTCTTGTAGCTAAAGCAAATCTAGAGGTGTAAAAATGGCTGCTTAGATTACTTGAAAATGAATTTATTTCCTGTATACCCAATTCATAGAACTAGATTTTTTTAAATGTGCAAACAGATTTAGGGCTTTTCAGGACAGTGTTTCTGTTTCCTTGTTATTGTAATGTCAGAGAAGACACTCGAATCCTCATTTCTATACGGTAGCCCTGCTACCTGTGTAGACTAAAAAGCCAACATTTAGTTATTCTAGGGTATACTCACTAAAAGATTTAAAACGATTGGCTTGCTCTTATATGAAACACAAAGAAAAAAAATTAAATATAATATTTGAGAGATATAATCTGAAAATAGTAATCTCGGAAAGATTTCCTCCTAAGATGTACTCCAGTCTTAGATAGCTTTGTCGAGTAAGGTGGAGCTACTCAGAGGAATATTCTTTAGAACTGACCTCATCAAGACTGAGTCTTTTACTTAATACCAGTTTTCCTCTGCTGATGACTACATTGAGCATTTTACTTCATACATGAGTAATTAAGATAATTAGTGTCATATTTATGATCTAATAAATCAGAGGTAATGTAAGAAGCTAGTATGAATAATGAAAGGGCAAACAGTAATAATCTAATGATGACATTCGTTAATATAGATTATTATAGATAATGCATCCCACAGTCTGAAAATTTCAAAAGCCACCTCACTGACAGATTTGCCATGACCTATCTTCTTTCTTTTGCCATTCTTTTGGAAGCTACGTCTTAATGCAAGTGAGTAGCTATGCAGTTTGTTTAATCCAGAGAGAACAATGAAGCAGATTACAAAAAACCTTCAGCTTTGAGACAGATAATGTCAAAACGCCTCATTTTTGACAGTAAATATTTCACCAGTGGAAAATTTATAGCCCTGAGTCAGCACAATGCTGTTGAGAGCAAAAAGATCTTTACATTGTCACTAATAGTTTCCTTGGAAATGGTTTCACTACTTCCAAACACATATATCAGTCCACTTCTACTCCTTTTTCATCCAAGAGAAAACAACTATAATCCAGAACAAAGTCTGAACTAGAGACTCTGTCAGGGCACATCTCTGTAGACAAGTGATTTTTTTTTTTTTTTTGACAAATACCTTTAGACATTAAGACAAATGTGCAACATACGTATGGTTGTAGAAAACAGGTCAGTTTTGCTAATCAAACACTTGAGGTAAAAATTGTTTCTCTGTGTAGGACTACTGAGGTGGATAGTATTTTTAATAGCACTTCATATTATTGTTTCCAGCGGTAAAACATGGGACCTTTTCGAAAGGACCATCATCTACATTTATCTAGTTAAACTACTCAAATGCATGGAATGAAGTGGAGGAGGTGGAAGAGTGTCACTGATGAAATGAATCTTCTCTGACAGGATCCTACCTATGATAAATTCACGAGTATGCTGACTGTACAGACCTGCTTATGGAATCAAGTCAAAAAAGCAAAGAGGGTATGTTGAATAAAAGAAAACAAAATTCCAAAGGCGAAGTATGAAAACTGCAACTCGCTTTGGCTGTGAGAAAGTATATAGCAAATACTAAACTTTTCCAGAAGATATTTTTAAAGAATTTTCTAGTTAATGTAACTTTTTTTTTTCCTAAGACATTTCAACTTTGAAGAAAACATAATGGAAAAACTGTGTATAGTTCTACAGGGCTACAGTTTCCGCAATTATGATTACAAAGCCCCCATATTTTTATAAGCATAATTACAAAAAGGGAGCCATAAGTGGGAAAGTGAAAACTCTGTATTGGAAGCCAAAATATGCAACCTTCATTAGGAGTTTCAATTACAAAAGCAGGTCTGCTAAAATAATCCTAAAATAAGTATCTCAGGTTTTCAGCAACAAAAGTAATTTAATCAGTCCTACTGAGAAAAATAAGTGGTGTTTATTCAGTAGATGCTGTCCATGTAATTAGAAAAAGTTAATCAATTTTACTACATAGTAAGACACATGAAACAAGATATTTGCAGGAAAGCAGGTCTTCACAACTTCTAAAAGAGTGCCTATTAGAGAAACTTAAAGATTTCAATTTAATAAAATTAGCCTTTCATTAAAAATACTATACCTAACTTACAAGTAAAAGGAATAATTTTCCAAACAGTTTGGCGTAGAGTACGTATGCTTTTTTTTTTTCATTTTGTTTTGCTAATGAGTTGTTGTCATTCTCTTGCTGAATGATATTTCAGCATTTTTGTTTCCATTGACTACTCAATTTTAGTAAACCACATTCGAAATAAAGAAATAAGTAACTCTATTACATACATGACTGAAAAAATAAGGTTTGCTTTAACAGTGTGGGCCCTGTGTGACTTCATTACATAGACGAGAAATTGTACAGAAGGAAGATTGAGAGCTATTATAAGAAAGCAGAAAGTATGTTAGCATTATTTTAGAATCTTATAAAGAAAATATACATACTGTAGTGTGCACAGTGCCCCCTAAATGCATCTCTCTAAATCAGAGAACCATGTATGAGGCATATGAAGCCCATAAAGTATATTATTCTTAACTTCAGCTTACTTAAATACATTTCCAATTATGTTTGTTTCAAAAGAGGGTTTTTTCTTTATAAAATGTCAACAGAAAACGAGATAGTAAAAGTGCTTTTATTGGTAAAAACCCCAATCAGTTGCTGTGCTTTCTCATTTGTTCATTACAAATTTTAATGTAGCATGCAGGGCATCTTTTTTTTGTTGTTTGTTTTTGTTTGGGTTTCTTTTTCTTTAATGATCTCTGTGTGCCTGGATTAGCATGAATTGGATCCTGGGCCCCAAAAAATTTTCTTGAAAAGAGCAACAGTTTATTTCTACAAAAAAAGCCTTTGTAAATGGCTTGTTACATACAGTATTGCACTTTTGGTCAGTAGAATGGACAAGTCATTTTAACTTCTATAATTTCACAGCGATACATTTGACTAAAAATCAATATGACCCCTTTTCTTTGGAGAAGGGCAAAGTCTACATGTTATCATCTAAGTACTTGGGCATTAAAGAAAGGTTTTACTGTCTAATGTTATCGAACTTCATCCTGAGCAGGGCTTGGTATAGTGTTCTGAGCTAGACCGAAAGATGCAGACACCTAAGGTAGGTCTTAGGCAAAGATAAAAAGCTTAAGTTTTGCCTGTCTATATTTAATTTTACATAAATGTACAAAAATTCTCACTCATTACGTTGTTTCATTCTAAGCTTGAGGTACATTGTGTTCTTTATGTAGAGGGACATTCCTCATTCTAAAAACTTTTTTTCTGTCTTCTTCTAAAGGGGATCCTCACATTATGAGATTCAAATAATACATTGTCATCATCAAAACCACCACAAAATATTCTTGTGGTCGCTGTCTTTTAAGTAAGACACAGACATCAAAAGGGAATGGTGGTACTGACCACTTTTTATATCAGTCCAGAAAAAACAATCCTGAGCCATCTCCATCCTTCCTACTACAGCTGTGGCACCACACACACACAAAAATGACGAGCTTTCTAAAGATAACTGCCCATTTAAGAGATGAAGTGATGGCCCTTTGTCCTTAGGTGGTGAGGAGGCCATTTCTCTTCCTTTCACCCTAACCTCTCCAAGTGTGAGGGAGCAGCAAGGTCCAGTGACTCCCTTAAGGTAAAATGGGAACAATCCCCACACAGGCCAACACGCATAACAAGGTGCAGTGCCACGGTATATGAGCATGGTGGACAAAGCCAGATAGTGGCAACTGAGTCCTCAACAGCCCCAGACCCAGCAAGTAACAAACTAGATCCATCCAGAGAGTCCAGTTAGAAGCAAAAGGACACAGGGACAGAGACAAGCTGTAACATAAACCCAAGGCACCCATACAAAAAAAACACATAAACCCAAGTAACCAAAGAAAAAGCTGAAGACCAATACTCTCACACTGTATGTAAGGCAGGCCTAAGCTTATAAGGGGTCCCGGACCAATGGATAGATGGTATGGGTCTAGGACAGATGGAGGACTACGTGAAGCTAGTCAGGGCCATTAAGGTCTTTTTGGTGCCCCGAGGAACATGACTGAAATTATTTCCTCTAATTCCTCTTAGATTATTTGTGATAGTAGTGTCTTATCGAGATCTTCTGCTCCAATTGAAAGTTCTCATTTGTCATCCCATAATAAACCTAGGCATAGGGCTATAAAAATACCCTAAATCTGTAATTTCTTAGTTAGGTCGTTAAGCTTTAACTAGAAATTCCAGATTCAGCTCTCTACTGCAAGGCTTTTTTCTTTCTCCGATTTAAGTGCATTTGGCATTTTTACCTATTCTAGATCTCATTTGAGTAGCCTCCCTTAAAGGTTTCATTTTGTGCAGAAAAGAAGACAATCCTTAAACTTTCTATCCTGCTATTTAGGGTATTCTCCTCCCAGTTGGACTAGGGATTCCAACACGTTCAGACTCAGGTATTCTGGTCTAACCAGACTATTCAATAAAAAGCAGGTGGTGGCACCTTATCCTTCAGGATCCAAGGTAGAGAAAAAACCAAGATCTACTCCGTTTTTGGTTTTATTTTGGTTTGCTTTGCTTTGGGTTGGGTTGTGGGTTTTTTTAAGTAATAATAGGTGAACATGCTTTCAGGAGGATATTTTAGACTCAGGAACTGGTTTGTACAGAACTCAACATCATGGAGTGGAGTTAAGTTCCTAAACTTGAGACAGGGAGTCTATGCATGAAATTTTAAGTGGCAGATTCTGTGCTACTCCCTAAACACAGTATGGGTTTTTGGATCCTTCCCTCCCTCCCTCTTCCCCTTGAAGACTCTAGTTCTCCTTGTTTACTCTGTCAGGACTTAATACTGAACCCTGGACTGTGCTGTGAAGGTCAACAGAATAAAGGCCTTAAAGTAGCTCAATTTGTGGTGTCCAAGTCCTTTACTGGCTTTAGCTCCTTGTTGGAATATGTCTCAGTGTAATTGCATGCTTTTTCATAACCTGAAACCAAGTTCCTACTGCAGAATAATTGATAATGCCTTAATAAACTGATTAAGATTCAATGAAACTTTAAAACATTGGTAGTCTCATGCATGTCTTTCTGTAAAGACCCCTTCCATATGAATTTTCTTTCAGTCTTCTGGTTCTGGTTTGGCTTAGATCACCAGTGAATTGATGTTGAAACAACCAAGGTTATGAAAGGAAATCTTTCCTTAAAAGATGTAATGATAATTAAAAAATACCTACCAAAGAAAATAGAATTTTTGTTCCATTTAGATAGATAAAGGAATAATAGAGGTACCTGAGAAACACAAGTTATAAATTTTACATGGCAATAGAGTCATAGAGTGATCACTAATTAAAATTAATATTGATCAACCTGTAGGAAACGGTGCCAGAGCCATTGTCTCACTAAAAAGGAAATGTGTTCTCTTTTATATGATGTTTAACATGCAGTTGCCAGACCACTGTAAAAAAAAGTCTCAAAAATTGTGTCATTCAACTTACCTTCTTTATCAGCGGATATTGTTTCCAGGAACCACCAGTCACAGGGGGTGTTTTCTACAGTTTGGCTGAGGAAACCTGTGAACAGGCCACAGTTAGGAAGAATCTTAAATCTAATCTCTGTAGCCTTTACATTTACAACGTATCTCACCTGATTATTAGTACCCTGATCAATTGGTCTTTATTTATAAAACTACTGTTTGGTGCAGAATTGACCTAAGTTGGGTACGATATGTATTTCATGCTGGAATTTATTTGCAGTACGCTTTTCTCAACATGATTGAGTCACTGTAGTGATATCTCTGCACTGAGAAAATTACAGTGGGAGTAGGAAATGGTTAATTAAAAGTAATAGCCTTTTTCTTTTTTTCTTAGTCTAAATGGACAAAGTAACAGCTGGCCACAACAGCTGCCAGTGCTTTAATTTTTGGACAGATGTATTTTCCATGTAATTTTAAGTTCACAAAGACCAGATGCTTCCCGTGGTTGCTCTAACCAGTTTCCCCATGTTCAGTATTCTGTGATTTACTTTGAACTAAGGCTTTTGCTCTTCTCCTGAATCTTCCATTATCTGTATTTACAAAGTTGTCAGGCAAGGCAAGAGATATCAGCGTCAAAATTGGGTTAATTTTGACCACAAATCGCTTCTTTTGAGGTATTTTCCTTTTAGACCCAAAGGTAAAATTATCATACATGGCACTGTCTTTATATGTGTAGAAAGTGTGTGCATACCTTTTCAGAGAGGAATTAAAGCTACAAAAATCAATATTTAAAATAAACTCTTGTTAAAATTTAGAAAATATTTTGCTTTTGAAAGGTCCATGCTCCCAGTTACATTCGTATTGAGGAAAATTTGAGTATATGTATTTGCTCACATGAAGGTTGGACTACTTCCTAGAATTGTACTGGAAAACTGGAAAAGAAAACAAACTACAGGACTGAGTTCTAAAATTTTCTGGGCCAAATCTTGATCTTACAAAATGCTGAGCGTGCTGTCACTGATCCAACAAAATAATTAGGCCCAGCAATTACAACAACTGTTTAGCCTCAAGGATGAGAGGGATGTCTCATTGGATTCAGCTGGACAGTTCCAGTGTTTAGCTCTGAGTCCAAAAGTAGTTGCTCTGCTGGAATGAGTCCAGAGCACTTAGCATTTTGTTAGATAGACACTTAACTGAGCGACAGATTGATCTTGTCCTCACATTTAGGGCTGTGCAACTCATTATTTTTCAGCATAGGCTGAAGTGATGACAGACAATTAAAGAGAGGTAATTGCAATGAACTCTGTATATTTCATATGTGATGGGACATAAGGAGGAGCTGGGTTCCCAAAGTCTGTTGCCAGAGCCATGGCATAGAGGTAGTTAAGCCAGAAAATGTCAGACCACACCCTTCTCAGTGAGAACAGCACATCCATACAAAATTATTCTGGCTGTGCTGAAAGAAGAATTAAGCACAGTCTTGCGCCTACATAGCAAAGGAAGTAAAGATTAAACAAGTTATTCTTTATTATTTTATGTGTATGTTTTATTCAATTATTCATTCTGTCCAAGAAATGTACAGCACATGCATCCTCAACTGTTAATAATATTTTATCTATCTGGTGAGGAAATAGAATAAGAATGACAGGCAATAATTAAAATGCTTCAGAAGTTAAATGTTTAATGGTCATACCTGATGAAGTATACCTGATTCACACTGTTTGCAAAGAAGTATATTTTTATATGCTAAATATAATGGAGGCATTTGATTACTTAATCCTTGCATGGAAGATATATATGTAAACCCCCCAACTTTTCCTCAATCTATTTTTTTTTTCTACTACCTTCATATATATTCTCAATTATTTAATGGATTGTAGTTTATACACGTAACTTGTATCCCTGTGACCTATGTATTGCATTTTGATATTTTTAATTTCCTGTTATTTCCTAGAGGTGACCGCGTACGTGTTTTGTACTTTGTATTGTCTTCTTAGCTTGGAGGAATGGGGTGTCTTATAATTTTAGTCAATTATTTCTGTGCTTCTTGGGATCTCAGGAACTATGTTGATAAAGTATATCCAATTTCCATACAGTCAATTCTGTGTTGCTGACTGTGGACAGTACAGACTGAATACAGAAAGCAAAGTCCTAGCAGTAGTCGTGGAAAAAATCTGGCTTCCCCCATGACAGCTTTACGCTGTCCTTTAAAAATTAGGAAATTAATTACAATTCTGAAACCCTGCAATTTGCAATTTTTCAAAATACTTTCTGCTTCCAATTCTCTTGCTGCTTTGCATTGCTTTAACTTACACTTACAGTTCCCAGTGTATATCAAAATACTCCTTTTTTCTTTCTTTTTTATATTTTAACTTTTGATCTCAAAGCATATCTATGTGTTAAGAATGTGCTGAGGAACAGGTTTTATGATCTTTGACTTCCCTCAGTGACCTTTGCCAAGGGTGCTGTCATGCACAGTAAAGTCTCCCGATTAACCTTCTGTATCATTATATCCCACAGTTCTTGTGCCCCTCTTTGGGTATTTCCTAGGAAATATATTTTTCATGTCTCTCTTCATCAATGCCTTTTATTCTTTCATAATTACTTTTATGGTCATTCCTTAAGCTTCCTTTAGTATTCTAAAATAATCCTGTCCTGAGATGATTAAGCATTTCTTCACAGTCATCCAGATAATGTCGTATCATAGATAATCCCTCATGCTTTGTAAGAACTAGCTAGAAAATATTCGTTTATTTTGAAGAAAGTGCCATCTTTTCATAAAAATGCATAAGGTCAAATAAATAAAATGGAAATACTCCTGCTTAAATTATTAATATAAGAGCAACATTTTAAAGACAACCTAGTGTTAGGAACTCAGTTTTTTGATGTGTTTCAACAACACTACATCTCTTTGCCCCCCAGTTCCTTTCCTGGTTAGATTATACTGAACATGGTGACAAATTTAATCTCTCTGGAGAAAATGATTCATAGAAAGGAATGGAATTATGAGATATCCACATTATTTGCAGCAATATATCAATACCAAGTTTAAATAGATTTGTTTTTTTTAAAGGTGTCTTTTTTATTTGTTTGTAGTTATTGCATTATTATATTACATATATTTATTGTAGTTTTATGTATCTAAGAGTAGAAGTATAGACAAAACATTTATACAAAATGGCACTTTGATTAAAAAAAAAAAAAATCTTTCAGGGTTCCATCATCCAATTTTAAGAAAATGGAATTTAGTAATTAGTTAAGGCAAGCTAACTATTTTTCTTGTCTGGCTAAGAACAGTATTTAACACTGGAGGACTGATAATCCTAGGAACCTTGAACATGGCCAGATACAGCCATCCAAATGAAGTAAATCCACAAATGCTTATTAGAACTTACTGCAGTTTTAACATGACTTTATAAAAACAAAAAGAGACTTTATGATGTTAATTGACTGTGCTTTTACACTTTGATCTTTTTGTAAACAGAACCAGCACCAGCAAATGGAGACATTTGTGTGCTTTTAGAGGAATGAATGAGTTACATATTATATTGTTATATGTAATACTACATTATTATATTGCTAATACTTTAAAGTTGTAAGTAGGGACGTAAATGGGAAGGATTTAAGAAATGCTAAGGGGGTTACAGACATCTCATTAACTTCACTCAGCATTATTTCAATGGTACAAACCAGGTGATGCCACTATGAATATCTAAACCCTTTCACCATTCAAGTTTTTCTTTTCACTTTGCATAGAATAGCTGAAGATTGCCTTTCTTGCTTGTTTTTTTTCTCCCTTTCTTTTTTAGTATATTAACTGAGAATATTCCATTAGAAAAGAATAACTAAACATATTGTGACTTAACATAGATGACTGTTCTACGTTTTTGACTAGCAATATCCAACTGTATGTCCTTAAGGCACACAGTGTTGAATTTTACAAGCACGAAAGAATATTGAACCACTAAGTCAATGTTCCCAAAGATGCAGAACATTGGGTTACAATTTCAAAAAGCATTACCTACCATTTGGTATGGTCAGACAGCTGTGTATACATAAATTGGTAACTAGTGTTTGACTCAGTTTACAAAAGTAATCAAAATTTGCTCATGCAATCCATTTCCTGGCAACTACAGTGATTCATTACTAAATTGTCTGCCTATAAGCAATCCATAAGCATGGCTTCTTCCCAAAATTGTCTGCATTATCTGGATTACCTTCAATCTTTAATAGGCATTTTGTGATATACCAAGAGATGGAATCAGATTTATTAGGTTAATCATATGATAACATTCTTTTATGGATGCAGGGCATATCCAGGGGATAAAACGGATGACCCATTTTATGCAATTCCAGAGAAAAAGATGGTTCAAACAGTGTTATTCCATAAATCTAGAAACCTCTTTCTTTGGGTAGAAGATGCAGATAATAAAATGTTCCGTAGTAACACTTCCAGCTGAAGAGGACAGGCTTGTGAACTCACAGATGTTCATCGGGATGCTGGTCTCCAATAGGCTAAAAACTCTGAAAATCTTCATGGTCTTAGGAAACATTGGCCCTAACTACTGTGCTAATAAGTATTTCAGAGTGCTCTTTATTCAGAATCACTTCTGATAGATCCTCATAGATTATGTTTTCAACAGATCAGAAATAGGAGTGCTTATGAACCATTCTTCTGAAAGCTACTTTCCTTTCAAACTCAACCTCGATACAATGGAAAAGTTTTCATGAAGTTGTGTATAATATGAGTCTGATGCGATTACAGCATAACAATTGTTAGGCCATCATTATCTGATAAGTACACCCTGAGTATTGCCAATTTACACAAGAAAATTATGAAAAGTATGAGGTTATTCTTTCTAATACTGTGGTCCAAATTAAGTAGGAAAGTTTGCTGATGGTACTAAATCAGTAAAAAAAAATTACTACTTCTTTTTAATTTATTGATTTCAAGCACACACTTTCAAGGTGATGCATATAAGGCACCATAAGACTTGCACACTCGTTCTCTGACTCTTCATCTTACACCAAAACAAGCTCATACACCGAAAGAAGGATTTATTTGCTCTATATGCTGTAGATGAAATTAAAACAAAGCTCAAAACATGCTTTTGTGATATGGAGCTACTGTGGAAATTTGGGGGCTTGAAAAGAATTTGCAGTAAGAGCAAACTACCAAGTACATAAAGTCAATGTGTAAGACAGCCTATCTAAACACCCTGTATTTCCCCCCAAACAGAATTTACCCACATTTTTATCACAATAACATATAAAATTTAGATTTTCTTGTCTACTTGTACCTGTAATGAGTCTTAATCCAGCACATAAAATTTACTGTGCTGTCCAGCGCATCTCACTCTCTTTGCTCCTTTCCTCCTTTTCCTCCATAGTAAAACCCAATTCCCATAAATGGTCCAGTGTTCAACCCAGTTTCACATGGATTTTTCCAGATTCATTTGTCCCTTTTGAACCAGAACTGAAATTATTTTGATGAGCATTATCTTTAGAAAACCATGAAAGTTAATTTTAAAACCTAAATCAGTGCCTTTTCTCCATTCCTTGCCCTCTCATCCCCAAATAGCCCTCTCGTTCCAGGAAAAATTATTCTTAACACATAAGTGGATCTAAAGCTCTTCACCCAGATGATCAGGGCAAGAAGGAGAACCAAAACCTACTCTTTTACTCTAGATTTTCTTAGGACATATGAATATACATAGTACTTCATAAAATGTGTTTTTCTGCTTGTTTTCTTTGGTCTCACAGCTCTGTTTCAAAAGAGAAAATGGTTTAAGCCGCAGACTCTCATTTTATTATAAATTTGTTTGTGACTTGGCCAGACCATTACCGTAATGAAAAACAAAAAAATAGAATCCCTTCACTAATCCATCTGTCTTCTGGCGTGTATGTGACCATGCTGATCAGAAGTCACTTGCATAGGAGATGACAACAAAATATTGTTCTGCAGGCTTTGTCCAAATGCCAGTGCTGGGATGGAGCCAGCTGCTGCAGGAAGTGGACCTCCCTCCCTACATCCTCTTTAACTTTGGGAGGAGCATTGCTCCTTCCAGCAATGTTAATAGGAGGAGGTTGTTGAGTTGGGGATTCTCAGAGGCAACTGATGAAGTCTGCCACGTTATTCTTGCCTAGGTCCAGAAAAAGGGTGCTGCCACCGCAAGCAACCTGTAGTCCTACACCTCTATATTGACCCCACAAGCCAACCTTTTTCTTTCCTGAACTCCCCATCAGGCAGACAAGTATTACCTTTTGCTGGCTCTTAATAAGATCAGCTAAGAAAAATTCATCTTAAGAGTCAGTCTTTTATTATGATGAAAATTCATTATATAAACAAGTCAATATCAGCTTAATTCTGAACTTGAAACATTTATGTTCTTAAAGTTAGAAGGAATAGCAAGATTTTATTTGCCAAAGAGCATGATCAAAAAAGTCTTCAAGGATGCAGTCTGAACAAGAAAGAGTTTAGAAGATGTCTGTTTACATACGAATAACATGCACATCATCCTGTTGATAAAACAGTGCTGCTTTTGGAGTTACTAGGGTCTAGGGTCTTTTTAAGTTCTTATTTTACTTTTACAAGGCGGGGGGGGGGAGAAAATGCATAGTAATGTTTGATTTTTGGGTCTTATTTCCAAATTTTAATGATCCTGTTGATAGACAATACTGGTAGGACTACAAAGTCAGAGTTAACATTTCAAGAGATTTTGTGAAATCTACTATCTGATCAGTTCTAAGAACATTCAAATAGAATAAAATAACATAACACTACAAAATGTGTCTCTGTTTGGAAATCTGTGAAGAGTACCTAGTAGCCTTTTATTATTTTAGCTGTATCTTTGTTAAAATTCTACATTGAGAAACACAAATCCAAAGTTCAGAAGAAGATGAAAAATTTTCTAAGAATCTCAAGAAGGGGAATTGTAAGACCTGTCTTGATATACTGTTTTGAAATTGTCAGGATTGTTTCATATTCTGGTTTTGTATGATCTAGTTTTAACCATGATAACTGAACAGTAGTGGCTTATAGTCAAGACTGTTCCACATTTTAATCAATATAATTATCAGGAAGTATTCTGTTAAATATATCCAGATCTCTTTTCCCTTTCCCGAGTTATAGCTCAATTTCATACACAGTTCCAGGACTCCTTCTGTCCTGGAAGTATCCTAAACAATCCCTGTGCCTAGAAGACACCTGAAATCTTCAGAAGTTCGGGATTCATTGTATATACTGCTTCATTACTATGTTAATGAGTTTGAGTGGGTGAGGGTACTTTGGGCTGGGGGAAGAAGTTCACATAATTAAATTCTACATTTATGAAGCTCATAATGTCAATATATATTTACGTATCTCAACGAAGAGGCCAAACAGGCTTATGAGACTTTATTAAAGGTATTTTCCCATTTCAGTGTGGTTGATTTTGCAAATGTAATATTATTTAAACCTGTTTCTGGATAGTTTCCTCCTGTACACAAAGATAAGCAGACATAAGAAAAAAAAGAAAGAAAGAAAAATAAACTAAGCTGACAAATGAAATTGGATTTTCCATGCACGCTGTTTTATATTGCAGTCAAAATCTCTGAATCTTTGCATGTTCAAATTTAGTGGCATGCTAAAAGGATCTGATTTTCAGTAGGTCTTTGCTGAATGTCATAGAACTAAAATGTTTCTTTAAATGCCTTTTCTTTAGGGCTTCTGAACCAAAGGCCCCAAACATGACTATTTAAAATCTGAACAGAGCACAAACACCGGTGCTCTAACATACAGAAACATTAGCCCAAAGACCTGTCTTGGGCCACAGGGGGTGACCTGGCTGGGAAGGTGGCAAGTTTTCCATGTAACATTCTCCTTGTTTCCTTTCCCGACAAAAGCCTTCTTAGGAACAAGTTTTTTTCATTTAAATCACAGCCTTCTTGGAACCTCCTTAATTTCCTTACATTGGTGTTGTGCACATCTTTATGTAGGTGAGGCACAAACACCAAACTTTTTATATCTGAGCATTGGAAGTTAGACTTCTGAAAATGTGATTTGGTTCCTGAAAAGAAATGTCCTTTGAAATTCAGTTTCTTGTCTAAATGCCTATATTCACTTTAATGAATAAAATAGGCCAGGATCCGTCCTGTGGTCCTGAGGCCAAATGCAGTGGCTGACCTTGGATTCGAATATCAAAACTCTCCAAAACAGGGTGGACTCTTTTGTGTTGCCTTTTGAAAAGGACTGTCCTCATTGCTCCTTGATGGGCTCCACACTATTCTCAGGCATTGCCTGGGAGAGCATTTGTGGCTCTGGGCCAAACAATGCCAGGAACTGTGCAGTCAAACAACAGTGGGTTGTTTGCACTACGTTCTATGTTAACAGTTTATTGTAAGTCAGTGCTGTTAATGTATACAGGTACTTGTGTGCAAGTGTTCAAGACTCTTCCCTGCCCCTGAGTACTTTACTAGGGCACCTATAACCAATGCCGTGAGGTTTTGGGTTTGTTTGATTGCTTGCTTGTTCATATGTTTTGCTTTTAGACACCAGAATAGCGACAAATTCTTAAAACATTTCAACCTGTCCTTAAACTGAAGACAGCGGGTTTTCACACACAAACTTTAAATGAGAGAAAGGATAATGCAGTGCGTTGGATGCTTATGTTTGGGCTTAGAAGGCTTGTAATAATTCCCCAGTCCATCAGACTTTCTGTGAGACCATGAAATCACTTGGTCTCTCCGTGTTTCAGTCCCACACCTGCAAAGTTATACTTTCCATTCTTCCCAGGAGTCCTGTTAAAAATCATAAGGCTGGTTGGCTTTCTGGCAATTGCACCTCTGTCACAGTGTACAAATAAATAGCGAATGATTGTTCCTAGCTCTGATCATTAGAACAAATTTAGTCTATAACTGTCTTGATTATTCTGGAGTTCAACGACTATTACCATAGCAACCTGTTTTAATAACTTCCAAAGAGCACAAAATACACTAGAATTAGGTTAATTCCGTGGTTAGGCCCTGTACATAATTTGCAGCTCTCTGGATCCCCATGGAGACTACAAGGAATGCACATTCCAAGCAGGAGCTTAATCAACAGATAGAAGCACCATACCTGCCAATGAAAGATTTTTTTTCCCCTTTTTTACAAAATGCCTTTAGTATCTGCAACGTTTGTGTAAAAGGAGACTATTCATTTTAAATGACATGATCTTAGTGAAAACAATACCGTGTACAGAAACTCTGGGCATTAACTATCTGATCTCTGGAAAACGTTATGCTTCAGGATTAAAGAGAAAGTTATCTTTTTCTACACCTTTATGTCCCACCAAACACCAAATCATGTTTTTTCTGATAATGCTTTAAAATTTTGCTCATGTACAAAAGGATAAATTCTTCCATTTCAGTTTAGCTTCCATTTAACTCAAGTAGGCTTTCTAGATAATTGGGTTTTTTTAAATCCATTATCTTTTCATGTGGATCACTGATATTTAAGATCAAGAGTGATTAGTACAGATATGTAATATATTGGGAAGAATTTCTTTCATGATTACATACCATGAGAAAAAGCCAAGAAAAAATTCCATTTACTTTCAGTGCATCTCTTTTGAAAATAAGACAATAAGACATTTGTAACATAGCATACTTGTTGCATTTTCAGCCTTCTGTATGCAAGTGTCTCTAAAACCTTTGGATACCAGACAGAGGAAAATGCACTCAGAAGGCTGAGGATACATGAAATAAAATTTCATAGATGCAGATTTAAAGGCTTCCTTCCCGCTCATTTATACAAATGCATATAAAATACAACATACTTTATTGAATCCAGTTTCATGTACTCTTTCTAGCCATTTAGATGGGTTTATTTTTCTTGGAAAAGTTAAGTTTGTCTCCTACAGAATCAGTTTAGAGAGCAACAAGAAATTTAATCTTATTGCTTCATGTAATTTTTCCAACCCTTGTGATCAATCCCATATTCAACTTCAGGTTAAAAAATAGATAAATGAATTTCTAAACAAATGGATGGGGAAAGTATAACCAATGGATTGTATCAATGCAGAATCTGTGCAGACACATTATTTGTAATTATTTTGTGTAATTTTATCACTAAATACAGTATTGATTTTTTCCTAACAACTTCATCTTGTAGTATGGTATGTTACCTCTTTCTTTAAAAAGGACCAAAAAATTGTCTTGGTGGGCCTTAATTTTAATTCTATTTTAACAGCCTCATGCTGTCTAAACTCTGAACGAAGAGAGGCTTAAAGATATAGGTCATCAGTCCCTCTGCTGTACGAAAGAGCTGTCATATGGATTTTTGGGCCAGTCCCATCAAGGTAATCTGCAAGGTGATATTATACGGAAAGAAAATATTGCATGCACCCCCCTTGGGGGTTCTAGCTTTTAATGGAAATGTCAGTGGACTGTTTTGATTTTTTAATTTTGATGTCTGAACATAAATAGGGGAGGGAATCAGGAGGAAACCCAGAACTTAGAATATGAAGTACTGGGTTGTATAAAGAATATATGTTGAATTATTTTTCAATAATAAAAATGACAGGGTTAAACGTCATTTAAACATTGACATGTCAGAAATATATATAATGAGTACAAATGTATACTGTAGTCACTGGTGTTATATGAATTTCTTTAAAAATAAATAAAAACTTCCAAGAACAGTCCAGCTGCTAAAGGGGATTCCGCTGTGCATCTGGACAATGTTCTGCCACATCAGTGTCTAAATGACACCAGCTACTCAAAGGGTAAACCTTGATTTTTGAACCCATGATTAGGAGGGCTGGCAGGAGGAGTCTAGATATGCTGGAGAAAGCTAAGTCATAAGATGGGTCACTTTTCCACTGGCTATTTCCTATAAATGAATGCATTTTCTTTTTTCTTAAATTTGTGCTGAGTTTGCTACTTCAAGCTATAATTATGAAACCATATTTTTTCTTTTAATGAACTTGATCAAGATTTTCATGAAAATACAGGCTTGACAAGCCATAACAATGCAAAAGTTTCCTAAGCTAGTGCACCACCCACTGAGAATATTGCTCTATATCTGAATCAGACATGAGTCAACATCTAACGACTATATAGAAGGGGATAAGGTGGCATAATGCAAGACAAAGCTCTTTCTTTTCAGTAACTACAGAATTAAAAGTAATATTTTAGGTCATTGCTATTTCCTTTTCACTTTGTTGTGATCCCAAGGACTAGAGGATGTGGTGCTCAAAGTATTATTTTTGTTTATTTGTAATTCCTATCTTCAAGGTTTGATTAGCCAACACAGTTCCCATCATCAGTCAACAATGACCTTGAGGTTTTGTTGCCTCACCCATAGACCCAGGCAGGTGTAGACTAGAACGTTTGTTCTTACCTTTAAAAATACTTCAGAAGATGATATTGGGCAATTGCTGCGACTCTGGCCTGTAGAAAGAAGTCCACTAAACTTCTAATCTGCCACCCACCATGCTATGGCTTCTAGGTGGCTGAACTCAGGCTACAAAGAAGAAATATTGCTGTTTCTTCT
Source organism: Vanellus vanellus (assembly GCF_965231255.1). Lineage (NCBI taxonomy): Eukaryota > Metazoa > Chordata > Aves > Charadriiformes > Charadriidae > Vanellus > Vanellus vanellus. Next base: position 47,462,506 of record NC_138905.1, read on the forward strand.
TTTATTCAATGCTAATAATGCAGTCTTTGTGCTTTCATAAATGTTTTTTGAAAATGCATTTTGGATTAAGGATTGATCCAGAACAGCTCCTGATAGGAAACAGGAAGAGTAAACGGAAGAGGTGATGTGTATTCATAATATTTAAAGGGTTTTAAATCCTTTTCTACCTTTTCTTCCTTTCTTTCTAGCAGTAGCGGGAAGGTAAGTGCTTCAAACAACATTCCTTCTCCTTCGAAGGTGGTAAAAAGCTTATATTCGTGCTGAGTCATAAAGGGAGGTATTGCAGTGTGAGTTGAATTTTATCTTCTTGTTCCCCACAGACTGGGGAACATCCTAATATGCCTCCAAAATTAATAAACTTCTATTTTTATGACATCGCTATGATGCTCGAGATCAAATTATAAATGAAAAATATTTCTTTTACATATATGTATGATGTAAACATGTATATACAATCAAAAATCTTCACTTATTTTCTCAGACCCACCTGTGCTCAGTCTCTACAATAGAGTTGTTGATTTGCAGAGTGGTTATATTAAAATATATTCTATCCTTCTCCTTTTTGAAATTGGTTTTCTCTCCTACTAGCGATATTTAGCGTTAATGTTTTGCAGAAAAATTAGGAGGGACGAGCACTGGACAGGTGATTACTTAATGTGTAATTAACAGTCTTGAAACGTAAGAAAAACAGAATCATAGAATCGTAGAATGGTTACAGTTGGGAAGGACCTTGAAGATCACCTAGTTCCAACCCCCCTGCCATGGGCAGGGACACCTCCCACGAGAACAGGTTGCTCAAAGCCCCATCCAGCCTGGTCTTGAACACTTCCAGGGATGGAGCATCCACAGTTTCCCTGGGCAACCTGTTCCAGTGTCTCACCACCCTCAGAATAAAGAACTTCTTCCTAATAGCTAATCTAAATCTACCCTCTTTCAGTTTAAAACCGTTACCCCTCGTCCTATCACTACACTCCCTGATAAGAAGTCCCTCTCCAGCTTTCCTGTAGGCCCTCTTTAAGTACTGGAAGGCTGCTATTAAGGTCTCCTCAGAGCCCTCTCTTCTCCAGGCTGAATAACCCCAACTCTCTCAGATTGTCTTCACAGGAGAGGTGCTCCAGCCCTCTGATAATCTTCGTGGCCCTCCTCTGATGAGGAAGACAAACTGCATCAGTTTAATACATCAAGTCATTTAAACACAGACCAATAAGACTTATTTTAAAACTAGGCTGATCTTCATTGAAAGAGACAAAGGAAAGGAGAGGTGAAAATTCTCAGTTAGTTATATAGAGAGTAGAAACAGAAAGTGTATGTTGTAAAAGTCATAGATGGGAGTTGATCTGGCAAATGATATACACTTCAGGAAATATGAATGTGAAATGGAACCAGAAGAGGAAAGAGGCACTAAAGTGGTCAGAGCAAAGAAGGATGCATTTATAGGACGCAACTAAGTTAGTTTTAATTAGCTTGTCAGTACTGAAAGGACTAGAAGGTATAATATATCTGTATAATATATATATGAATATGCAACATATATGCAATATAAATATATAAATATGTACGTTCTGTGCATAAATATTGAAGTTATTCTTAAAAGCTGCAAAAAGTAAGGCCACAATGAAATATAACATTTTCTATGAGGAAAGAAAAGGAACATTAATATGTTTAGTCTCAAAATGATTAAGAGAGGAATGAGATTTTGGAACAGCTTTCCTAGAGCATTCTCTAACAGAATGAGAGGAAGGGAGGAAACAACTGATTTTTAAGATGAAGCTTGGTGTGTTTATGATACGATCACATGACATGGTTCCCTGATATAACCGAGTGCTAGGCGCAATGACCTCCACAATATTTGTAGCTGTCTTAGATGTTGACCTCCTAATGCTGCTAAGCAACATCTTCTGGCATGATTATGGTTCATGACCACTTTGAATTCGAATGGCCCATTGCCAGACAAAGCCTTAAGATTCAGTAAACATATTTTGTATGAATACCACCCATTTAAATACACATAACTTAGCAAAACCATCACAAAGAAGTAATGATGAAAGTCCAGATTTTCATTCAGTCAACAAATCACTCACGCTCCAGGAGATCAAATTTACATATCTTTATGAGGTAATTTCTCTCCCATCCCAGTTAAGAGACAACAACTAATCATATGTAAGACCTTAGTTAGAATGAGGGGTAAAACAGGGCTAACTTTACTGTCTGTGATTAAAACATCTATTAATGCAGTATACTGTGTAACATTATTATTAAAAATTTATTTCTTGCAAGCCTATGGCTGATTTAGCAAAGGAGTAAGATTTATCTTTCTATAAATAACAGATAGAGGAAAAACATTCTTTATTTCCATGAGATGTTGACTTGCATCCGCTTTACTTTTCTCCCCACCCTACCCAAAGAGGGAAAAAAGGCAAAGTTTTACTTTGAGGTAGATTAGGGCTATATCTATAAATTGAAATAGAAAGGTGTTAATATATAGCAAACCCCTCTGTATATGCTAAATCTATAGCATAATACTAATATAATATTGATATGCAAAATAGACATTTTTTAAATCCTAGGTACCTATCATATACTTTCATTACAGAGAAAACATGGCAAAGGATCATGGTAGTCCCACACAATAAGGTTTTCTTAATAATTCTGGTCATCTCAAAGACAATTTGGCTCAAACAAGGTCACGTCCTCATCTGAAGGTAACACCACTCTCTGGCATTAGACAGAACTGAAAAAAATCCCCAGTCTCTGAAGTTTCTTCCCAAGAGTAAATGTTATTTTTAATTGGTGAAAAATAGAGCACGCTAATTCTATCAAATCCGTGAATGAATTACATATGTGACTATGTTCACTTGATTAGGGTAATGCTTATGAAGACAGTTTTGGGAAGGGAAATATATAAATAAACATCTAAGGAAATTTTGTCAGTAGAGCACTATTTGTAGAGTAAACTCTGTAAGAACTATACGCTCCTTGGAAAGTTTCTCATGTCAGTTTTTTAAAACTCATAAACAGTTGAAAGGCTCCCAAAAATATACTTTTTCTTAATAAAAACTGATCCCTTTTTTTATATCCCTCTTTTTTATTATCCCACTTTTTTAATTTTTTTTTTTTAAATGTGAGATTGTTAAGGAATGATAAATTGTCTGTGCCCCTGTTTGCAATTAAGGTAAATTCTGTAGAGCCAGTTTCAGGACTCTTTAGTAGAGAAAGATAGATAAGCTGTCTTTCATTTAAATAGGAAAGAAGCAATGGGCACAAGCTAAAAAAAATCAACCAAACAAATATCAAATTCTGCGTGACCACAATAAAACATTTTTTTAATGTGAGGTTGTACAACACTGGCACAGGTTGCCCAGAGAAGCTGAAGAATCTCCCTCCTTGGAGATATTCAAAAGCCATTTAGACATGGTCATGGGCAGCCTGCTCTAGTTGGCCCTTCTTGAGCAGGAGGATTGGACAAGACAACCTCAAAAGGTTCCTGCCAACCTCAACCATTCTGTGATTTTTGTGATTCTGTGATAACCCTGTATATTTTTCTCAGATATCCATACTGCCATCTGCTTGTCTAAATCTGTTGTTGTTTAAAAAGCCACGTGATGACAAAATTTCAACCTTTCAGCATATTTTCAGTAGCATTCAGAATTAACCTTATTCTTCACTTACTAATACCATGCAAAATACCTAATGTGAGTAAAAGACATACCCTATCTCCAGTGGTATAAAAAAAAAAAAAGGGAGATGAACATAATCAATTAAAAATACTTCTAGAATTTTAATACAAAAGTATACAACAAACCATAATGTCAGCTTGATTCTTCTTTGAACTAATTCTAGGTGTTATGGTCTAGGGTTTCTGAGCAACTCATTCTCTAAACTGCCTGTTTAAGTTAATGTGCAAATGGCTGTTCATGCTTCAGTGCTTCTATATCAGCTTTTACTGAAGGTTGTTTTCAGAACTATTTTTATTATGTTTGCTGATTGATTAATATTTCACTTCTTAGGAGCAATTGAAAGAAAACTTGGGCTGATAAAACAAATTAAACAGTAAGCCCTCACCATACTTGGATTGCTGCCCAAGACTTATATAAGTCAGACCAGTGATCAACATATGATATGGACTTTATCAGCACAGATTTTAAGTGAGTGTGCAGTGGAAAGACCTTTATTTTAAACAAATGCCAGGATTTTTATTTATAAGTAAAAAGACCCATCAGTAACTTAATAATATTTTTACAAAGTAACATCTATAACATCAATCATAAAATCAGAAGAAATCCTGTATTTATGACAGTGCAGTCTTGTTTTCTTTAACAAAACAAGAACTTTATAAAAATATGTCTGAGAAGTACTCCATGCTGCGCTGGCTGACCTTCACAATAGTGGACCCCTGAATTTCCAAGTGTTGGGCCTCCGGATCCAAATTTAAAGGCTGCGCTTGCTTTGGTGAACAGTAAGTAGACCGTATCAAACAACAACAGGCAATTCTGCTTCCATTCACAAGGTGTTGGGTGGCTCACTTCATTATAACGTGCCATTATAATGTACCATTTAAAATGCAGAGCAGGACATAGCTCCAATTTGAATAGGGTGAGGAGAGAAGGATATGTGGGTATGGTGCATTGTGTGGTTAGGAGCATTCAGCCACTCTGCGCAGTTGCCCTGAAGGGAAAGAAGGAAATCTATTGTCTGCTTAAATGTTTTGTCACCAGTAAATCACACTGTAAAGATCACTTCTTACAAAAAATGCTCAACTGAAAAAAATAGTACCTAAATAGACAGAAAAAGGTAAATATATGCTATAAAGCATCACACACATATACATGAATAAGATCACTTGAGCTATACTGACACATACTATGTCCATACATAACATATACATGTATAAATTTAGAAACACACATATCAAAGACCACAGATGAAGACAAATGTATGATTTTGAATTACTATTTCTCTCGTACCTGCATTACCAAAAGACTCCTTAGTGGAAGAGTACATATCTTTTACTCAAATGTTCCTTCAGTGAAAATGGTGAAACTTCCATAGAACTGGCTCAAATCCTTCACCAGACTACTGGCGATCATGCATCAGCTTATTTAGCACACTGATATTTATACTGACTGTATTATTACTGATATTCTGGACCTTATCGGCATCTGAGATGGTGCATTGTACTGTTGTGTTTGAGGATGAGTATATAAAGGCAAAAATTAATACGCAAATCATTCTAGAATTTCCTTTGGCTAAAAAAGACATTAATAAAGTAAATGTTTTATAGAGGCACTTTACTCTCCTCTCTCAGAGGAAGAAAAGAAGAATTAATACGAAAACAAACTCTGTGCTACGGAGGATGTGATTCAACCTTCTTTTACTAAGTTAAATTAAAGTGTAAAGTTTGGACAAAGTTTAAATACTCATAACTGAAATTGCCATCCTGAAAATCCACGTTCTTCTGGCACTGAGCCCTGGAGGAACTTAAACTCGGTAGAAGAATCAGATTTCTATCTGAAAATTCCTCTAGCCTCCTGAAGTTCTGCTTCTGTACAAGCCCAGAAATGCCTTGCGTTTGTAGGGTTCAACAGACTGCGCAAATTTCACATCAAAGCCTGACAGGTATCCCGATATGAACTGCTCCTTACCTTCTGAGCTCAGCTCCTGCTGAAACCTTTCCACTGTAAGGAAACATGGAAGAAACACTAAGACAGCAATAAAGAGAGGGAAGGAGAGGTGATTTTGCCTTGTATTAGATGAGAAACCAATAACTTGCAATTCTTGTAGAAACCTATTTTCAGAGACACTTGAGAGTAAGTGAAGTCGAAGCAGGAACCAGAAACTAATCTCTGATTGTCTCAAGCACTGCAATCGCTGCGCTACTGTATCCGACTTTTTGACTGAATGGTTTCCAGGACAAGGCTGAAGGCACATTTTTACCCCCAGTGTTTCTTATTAGCTAGCTCAGCTAAGGACTTTGGACACAATTTCTGGATACTTCACTTTCCCTGAGCCCAGTATAAAGCCTTGCTGTAAGGCTCCAGGCTCCTCCTTGGGAACAGGCATCGGGAAGTGGGCATTTTGGTACTCCAGGGATAAATTGTTACAGGGATTGAGAGCTTTTGCTTTCAAGAGAAAAGGAAAAGTACCATTTATATATTCAGTATGCTTCATTTAATAGACAGAATATGAGGCACAAATCAAATGCCCATATTTATGCAAGTTATCTGTGGTACATCTTGACCTGTTGTCCAAACTGTCCTGACTCTTTTTGCTGTCATGTTAGGAGTCTTAAAATAAAATAAAAAAGAAATCTTAATAGTGGTATATACATTCTTGTTAATTTTTGTTGTTGTTGTCCCCTTCGCCTCCTGAAATTTGGCAAAATATCATATTAAGATACCATATTTATAGTGTTTTGAATGAGGCATTAAAAAATAAATAACAACTATAGGTTAGGTTAGGGGCGGACCTGCTGGGAAGTAGTTCTGAGGAGAAGGATCTGGTGGTCCTAGTAGACAGTAAATTATGCATGACCCAGCAATGTGCCCTTGTTGCCAAAAAGGCCAATGGAATCCTGGGCTGCATAGGGAAGAGTGTGGCCAGTAGGTCGAGGGAGGTCATTCTCCCCCTCTACTCTGCACTGGTGAGGCCACAACTGGAACACTGTGTCCAGTTTTGGGCTTCCCAGTTCAAGAGGGACAGGAAACTGCTGGAGTGAGTCCAGGGAAGGGCAACTAAGATGATTAAGGGATTGGAGCATCTGCCTTATGAGGAAAGGCTGAGAGAGCTGGGACTCTTTAGGCTGGAGAAGAGAAGGCTGAGGGGAGACCTTATTATGGCGTACAAGTATCTAAAGGGTGGGTTGAAGGAGGATGGAGCCAGGCTCTTTTCTGTGGTTCCCAGTGACAGGACGAGGGGCAATGGGCACAAGTTAGAACACAGGAAGTTCTGTTCAAATACACGGAAACACTTCTTTACGACGAGGGTGACAGAGCACTGGCACAGGCTGCCCAGGGAGGTGGTGGAGTCCCCTTCTCTGGAGATTTTCAAGACCCGCCTGGATGCAGTCCTGAGTAATGTGCTCTGGGCAATCCTGCTTTGGCAGGGGAGTTGGACTAGATGATGTCTAGGGTCCCTTCCAACTCTGAAAACTCCATGATTCCGTGATCTAAAGAAACAATGTTAGATGCCTTTAGACTACTAGTCACAAATAAATTAATTACACACCCTTACACAGGTATAAATTTGATATGCTGAATTAAATTGGTGTTGATTGCATGCTCTGCAGATGTATACTACATGAGCCGTAATTCTTTGGATTCACTTTCCTGTCAACATTTTCCATTTTATTACATAAAGTTTGGATGTGTTGGCCACTCCTGCATTTATTATTCAAAGGACAGGAGCTATGGATTTATACAGTACCATAAAAAGTAATTTGATTTGATCTCCATTTCTTCCCCAATCATTCCTAACTTCCTGCCTTTCATTAGATTTGTCACTGAACATCAGGTATTTCAGACAGCTATCTGCAATAGCCTGTTTGCAATATCGTCCTGATAAAAGCAAATCAAATCCTAGTATATCCAAGTGCTTCTATTACTTTCTCTGAAAGACTCTAATCTAATATCTAAAACACAAGCAGAGATATTTTTGACTTTTTATAACAATCTTCCCCTAACGTGAAGTTGAGTCCATGACTTTCTGACTCAGAAAACTGAACTACACAATTATATATACGGTTAAAACTTGTTAATGCATTTTAACAGTAGAAAAAATATAAATAGTTTAACTCAATATAGACTTGGTCCATTTTGACTAATCCATTTTTTTGCAATAATTATTGGAATATTCTAGGCACATCCTGGACAGCTGTGCTCTAGACAGCTTCAAATTGAATCTTTGCAAAAATAATGCTGCTGCTGAAATGTTGAGCGTTGAGTGTTGTTTGTATCATAAAGACTGGAATTAAGGTTTCTAATGATCCCCATTTGAGGGTGAAATATAACACCTCTGGGACCTTGTGCTGAAATACGTGTTTTCAATGGGCACAATTTAAATGAAGTGCAATATTTCTAGAGATGGAATAACTCTACAGGTTGTGCAGTAAATTCATTATAATGATTGGCATTGGCAGGTTACATCTCTGGTGAGTATCTACCCTGGAGAAAGTGTTCAGCATAACTGAATGAAAATATGGAATAAATAAGTTTGGAGAAAGCCATTTCATTAAAAACATCTATTTAATAAAGGCAAGCTGTAAAATCAACGGTGTTAAAGAGAATAAAGAATTTCCCTAATAACAATTATTTGAAACCTTCTAGCACCTCTTACTGGAAGGATATTTTTTAGACATATTAAGTAAACTAAGTCAGAAAAAATAAGCAAGCCTTTTAGACGGGGGCTCTGCCTGAGGGCAGACATACATAAACAGCTTTTAAATAAGTGTGGAAGAGGACCTCAGCTGATAAAACCCAGCACGGTTTTACTGATTCAGCTGCGCTACTCCAATTAACTGCTGCTGAAGTTCTGGCAGAGGGAGGTTATTTTACAGAATATGGTCTCGGCTTTGCATTTTAGAAGTTAAACATGTTCTCTTGCTACGTATGTTTCAAACAAGAGTTGGATAAGGATCCTTCTAGGGTGGTTTATTCTGTTAGTACTAAGTATGCCAAACGACCCCAGTTCTAGGATAAGTAATAACCTGTGATTTCATAAACTTATAGATTATGAGGATTATAAAGGGCCATTATGAATCATGCTGCTTGTCCTCTTGTTTAGCACATGCCAGAGAATTATGTAAATTGACATACAGTGACGAGCAACCTCCATTGCTCTCTATTTAAATGCTTGTGATGCTTGTGTTGCTGAAAAGCGCAGATGCAGAGCCACAAAAGCAGATAGACTGAGGATGCAAAACACAGTCACTCAGGACCTTCTCCCTCTCCCACTGTAGCGCAACAGAATTGCAAAGGTTCTGCTGCAAGCCTGCCTCTCTTGGGCAAAGGAAAAGGCATAATTTCTTTTGTTTACCTCCCCAGGGTCTTTATTAACACACGTACTTGGAAGACATTATGTAATTAGCTGATTAGTAATGCAGAAATAGTTTCAAACATGAACTTGAATTTCACATATGCCAATGACGAGCTTTCGTTATTCACTCCTTATGGTCTTGTTTTGTCTTTTTAGACAGTTACTTGACAACAGTAATGCTTTCCTTTTGAGAAATTCTGACAATTTATTTTGAAGAACTTTCCCGTAAGAAGATACTGTGCAGGGAATCGGCACAACAGAGCGTTACCGAAATAGAAATCATCCCACTGACTCTGGAGGCTGCACATGGGTTGCGCTTATACTGTTGCCTTCCTGCTGAGACCCTGCCTGGGCAGACAGCATAACTAAATTCTCTAATGACTGAGCTAATCTTCATATTACACTTATTGCTGCCAAGGTAAAAGGGGTGACCAATGCAAAGGGAATACAGACGGCGTTGCCCAACGCGAGGCGGGTTGCCAGCAGCTGTTTCAGCCCTTGAGGACATATATAGCTTGAGTAGTTTAAAGCAGCTTTTTTTAAACAGGCCTGAACAACTCAGACGCAGTTTTGAGAGTAGAACACTTGCAAAGGTGAGCTTTCCTCATTCTCTGTACCTGTGACTATGCCTAAATATTCCTTAGCCATAACCAAGGACTCAGCTGTTTATAAATAATTTCTGCCTGACAGAGCAAATGATCCTGGAGTCAGACCATACAAGAAATCAGCTCCTGCTTCCCAAGCGTTTACCTTCAGAAGCAGGGAAAAACGGAATATGTTGAAAAATATATACTCAGACATACAATATCATGTCATCAAATCCCAGACTGAGGAACCTCCGGTATTCTCTGTCTTTACCAAACCCCTTATTCTACAGTGTTTTAATTTATATCAGGCTGTTTTTTCTTCTCTTGATTTAATAAAATAGTTCCTAATTGATCTCTATAGAGAAAGTACTGCATCTACAGTACAGATTTTCACCAGAGGTTCTTTGTACACCACCTTCATTCCTAGAGCAACATTCAATTATTCTGAGTAGTTTTTAGCTATTCTATTTATTATCTCTCATCATTCTATGAATTATTAACTTTGAATTTTTCAATTATTTGCAAAGATTTCTTTCGGTACATTCATTCAATTTCAGTCTATTAATTCTTTGTAAAAATAATGAGGTATTTATCTGTCCTTAAAACATACTGTAGTGTATAAAAAAGCCTTTAGACAAAAGTCCAAACATATACTAAGTAAATGAGCTTTCCCTTTAAATGATGGGCAGCTCTACTGAAATCACTGTAATTGTTCTTCATTCTCCTGTTGCAGTCCAACAGCCCTCACTTTAGTGGGGATTCAGTTGGAGGCTAGACCAGTGATGAATGTAGGACTATCCACGCTTCGGAGCCAATGGATATCTAATCCTGTATCTCTTTCAAGCATGTGAACATACACATATAGAAGCATACATATCTGCTCCTAATACATATGTAGTCATCTTCATTAATTGCAAATCAGGACTAAAACATCTCAGATATTTTCCTTGACTAAAGATAGGAGGGAATTTATTTTTTTATTATTTTTTAAATTCTATATTAGAAGAAAAATGCAGCAACAACAACAACAAAACCTCAGTCTCAGCATAAAGAATTTTTTAAAAAGAACTCCTGAAAAGACATTCCCTTTATTCATAAAAGAAAATAAATACAAAAAGCTAAGGATAATTATTGCAGTAACTGATGTCACACCAGGTTTCATATAACAGATTTGATCTTCATCAGCATGGATAGCTCCATTAATGCTAAAAGATTAATCTGACACAAAGTAACTGTGAACCCTATAAAGTCACTCCCAAGTGAAAATATAATCCTTAATTTTGTTCATGCTTTAGGTTTAGTATTTGCAATACCTTCACTTCTGTGGATTAATACAAGTTGATATGGGTTGTTGTAAAAATGCTTTAAGATATGTGGTTTTAGAAAACAGTCAGATTTGCTTTTTTTTTTTTTTTAATAGACTTTTACAAGTGCATAATTAATATACACCAAGTATTTAGCAATTTTGCATGTGGTATACAAAACTGCATTTATGAATAATATTTCAGTGACCAGTCTGTATGAGCAGGAGATACGATAGGATGTGTTTCTTAGACACACAACTTAAATGCATAAACTGTTCCATCTGTCTCTTACCATTTAAAATTTGCCTTTCTACGCTCTATTCATCAGCTAGCATATGACTATTTGATCACAGATTAGTGAAGTCTCTAGGAAACAGCTCATTAATTCAGAATTTTAAAATGTGAATTGTGAGTTTGGATTTCTTAATTTTCAGGTGTTCCAAGTCCAGTGAGAGGTCCAGATTGTCCGAATGCATATTCTAAGAAATGATCCTTCTTGAGAGTCCCTAAACTTTTGAATCTCCCAAGAGCATCACTACGGTCCAAAAATATTGGATAAGTTGCATTTCTTCATCATTTATAAAACATAAACTTCAAAGACAGAGAAGCAACTGTTAATTAATTAAAATCATAGTCGAGTCATTTAAAGTCATTATTATGAAACATGTTATCATCCAAAACAAATTTATCAAGATGTTCCAATCATTTTGCCTACTACACTCTTTTCCCTTCTTTCAGTCTTTGTTTTTGCAGAGTTTCATGTACCTGAATTATTTAACACAAATAAAATATGTCTTTCTTAATCGGACTATCCAAATTCATAAATCTACATTGGCATTTGAGGGTGGCAGTAAGCCAGATTGTACTATATACATTGGGGGCACACACAAAAAAGTACTTAATGCCTGTTCTCACTGCCTTCATGTTTATGTTTCTTGCACATAGAATTATTAACGTTATCTGCCCCATAGCAATGCATGTATGTTTGTTGAAGATATCTGATGAAGCTGATAAATGCTATCAAATTCCAGACGAAGATGGTAATAGCTTGGTTTTTACAGAATTAATTCTGAAGTTGGCAAAAGCTATGCTGTTTTCCTTACCACTAGCTGTTGTTCATCTGCTCACATTTTTATTAAAGCTGTGACTTGCAAAATTATTTTTCATGAGAAAGGTAATAAAAACCATCAGGCAAAATTACCAGTTTTTAAAGTAACTTTTCTGTACTTCCTTTATTTTACAAATCAAACTTCCCAAACCACCATTGACTCCTTGAATAGTCATGTGGAATGTAACTTGCAATATAGCATTCCTCTAAGCTGGTGCTGCACTACTTCATCACAGCCCCATTTTGTGCATAACACTTAGGGACAGCATGGAATATTCTGACAGAGAAAACAAATGTCTTTTGAGCCCCAGAGCTTCTTCTCTCCAGAAAAGGAGCATAAAATCGTGGAAAGAATGCTGGAAGGGACTTCAAGACATCACTTAGTCATTCTTCTTGTCCTCTCTCAACCAATTATGTCTAGGGCTAGCTTCAAAGATGTTTGTCTAAGATTGAAATTTCCAACATGTGATGCAAATCTCTCCTGCTGCAATTTAAGCTCTTTAATTTTTTTTCTATTGACCATGAACATGAGAAAGGGATTATTCACTTCCTCTTTAAAGCAGTTTTTATGTACTTGAATTCCATTAGCTTGTTTCTCTTCTTTGTTTGTAGACTCTAAACAACCCAATTAATCCAGTCTTCTCTAATAATTGATAGGGTTTAAACCTTCAATCGCTTTTGTGGATCTTTTTTTCACTTTTTCCAATTGATTCACATTGCACTTGAAGTGCAAAGATTGCCGCTCAGAGATTACAAGTGACATATTACATATGAGAGACCAAACATATTATTCGGATGCCTTGAGTATAATTCCCTTTTTTACAACAGCATGACATTGGTCATTCACAAGTAGCATACAAATTTAAACCACAAACCTCTTTTGATGGGCTGGTAACATCCTCCCCAAACTGCACTTCTGCTCTGAATTACCACCTAAATATAGGTCCTTGCACTTGTTTTTACTAAGTGTAGCTGTGCTTCCGTGTGTTAATAGGTAAATTTACTCCCAATTCTATATATAAATAATAAAAGCAGTTCTAATTAATTAAAATATTAGCCAGTATATCTCCAGAACTGATGTCTGTTAAAGGTTGATTAATTTCAGATATTATTCTGTCTTGAACAACTGATAATACTTCTGGTTGTGATCATCCAGCTAATTATGAACCCAACACTTAGCAGTTTCATTTAGACTATTCTTATCATTAGAAGTCTTTCCAGATGTCAGGTTTTTTTTTTTTTTTATATATATATATGTCAGTAACTTGGTAAGAATTTAGATATATTTCTGCTACTGTTTGTCCACTACCTACTGAAGACGTCACACAACAGTTGCTCGGCAACAAGTTAGGCCATCCCAGTGCTGGCTCGTATTTAGCTTATATTTGTCTAGGAGCTTACAAACAGTTTGATATTTTCCAGTATTTTTCCATGGTCAGCTTACAGTTTTCTGCCCCTCCCTTTTGCCACTTTTTAAAGAGAGGGAATGTATTTCACTTTTCCAGCCTCCAAAAGGTGTCGCCCATCACTTTTTCCTCAAAAATAATCACTATTGTCTCTGAGATTTTTTCAGACAGATTTCTGTGATCTTGAGGTGAATTTTATCTAGGTTCTGGTCTATAAAGCATTCTCCTGCCCTTTCTTTGCCTGTTCTGGGTCGAAATTTTATCCTTTTGATTTATCCTTAATTGTATTAGTCACTTCTCTGTAATCAAACTAGTTTTAGTGAAGACTGATTCAAGAGAGCCATAAAGCTCTTTGACCTCCTCAGCATTATCTACTCCCCATTATATCCTTCCTGATTTTTTCCTTCTGTTTGTGTTATTCTTTTATGTTTGTCCTCACTGTTTGAGATTGTAGTCAATGAAAAGCTTGTGACTCAGCTTTTCATTAGTAAATTGATCTCCTATTAAACTCCTATCTTTTCCATGTATTTACGTACCTGTTGTCAAGTAGAAACTTTTACAAAGATTTTATGAAGCTTTATTAGACTTAATTCAGTTCTGTTTTGAAAATTAGGTATTGAGTTGGACACTAAAATAATCTATAGAAATTTTGTGTTCATAGCTGAAAAACGAAGATAACAAACAGATTTCTGATTGAAACCTGAACACAGATTCATCCCAAGTAACAGATCTCTTTTGATGAGCTTTCTTGAATTTTATCCTTTTTTTTAAAGAAAAAGTGCTTAGCAAATTGAAAGAATGCAAATCAAAATTCACCGCATATCTTGATTTCTATATTTTTTTATTTTATCATTTATGTGATTTTGATGCTTCACAAAGCTTTATACGTTCTAATTAATTTCACAGAACAAAGAAAGCAAAAATCTGTGTGTTTGCTATGTTGTCTGAAGCTCAAGAATGCCTTGATAATCCTCAGAAGCAGGCATTATAATTTAAGTGGGTAATTTTGAGGGCGCTTTGTAATTTAAAAAGTCAGAGAAACACACATTATTGTATTCAGTATGCTATGTACATCCACTTTTCTTCAGTTTCAGCTTATGAATTTTCATGAGTATTTCATTTTTCTCTTCTCATCCTGTATCAGTCATTTCGAGTATTGCGGTCAATTAATTGTATGATAAAGCTGATATTACATTTTAGTTTCTAATCTTAACAATAATTAAGTAATCAAGAAAGGTACTGAAGACTGCATTAACAGGGGAATAGCTCTATAAAACAAACAGCAGTACTATCACAGTTCTAAAACGCTGATAATATCCCATCAGGAACAGCGTGCACAGACCTGATAACTATCCCACAGGAAGGAAGTTACCTCAGAGAAGGCGAGGCATAAGGAAACAGAGTACTATATCCCAGAAGCCTGATTTGACTCTCCTAGAGTTGGGGTTGAGTTTTCAGAAAGCAGAATTACTCTTCAGAATGATATAAACGAAAAGAAATACGTGAATGGCTTGTCCATTTTTGCTTGTTCATTCATGCTAGTAACAACAAAAGTACACGCCGTATTAGTAAAGTGCAAGATGGGAGTGACGTCCCCGATGATCCTATTAGCAAAATTCAGAACTTGCCATATGAGCCAGGAAGAAAAACAGAAGCTAGAGAACTGTCTGAAAAGATGACTAACAAACTTAAAGAGCGTGATGTAGCTTAGTAGGGATAATTACCCTAAAGTATATGCTAATTTAAAACATTTTTTGTTCGCAAATAAGGTTTAATGCATTATTTGCGTAAACGCTTCTTGTGAGGTTTCAATTCAGTATTGGCAGCCACAGGCATTTAAAAGTTATTTTAGTACCACACCTTGTGCCCACCCCACCCAAACGATGAGATTTGGAAGAGAGCACATGTAGGGGTTAGTGAGTTTGTTTGTTTTTGTATCTCACTGGGAATGTTTATCCTCCAACTAATATTCAGTCTGGAAGGCTAAAAACTTTTTTGGTTTTAAATGAAGGCTGAGGTTTCTTAGGTAAGACTCTGTTTACAGCAGCTCAGGTTGGAAGCAACAAAACAAATAAAGAAGACAAACCCAACAAAGAAAACCCTACCTATCATATGACTGATAAGAAAAAAAAAAAAAAAAAAAAACAAAATTTGCCAACGCTACTAATACTGCCCTTAAAGGCAACAAATAATGGGTCTTGCAGACTTCACTAAATCCATGCAGCAAAGATAGTGGTTGCCCTTTTCCCTATAAGCATGAGGCACAGCACAATAAACAAGCCACGCAGGTCTTCAAAAATCCAGACAGAAAACTTGTATCTGTGTAAGGACTTTTGTATCAGTTTTACCTCCTTGAAATGGACGTTGTGTTTCCTATGTACTTCTGACAATCCAGGAGGACTCCACCACATACTGAACAGCAAAGAGGGATGAATAGTATTTAAGACTACCCTGTTCTGCCTGTTGACTTTTAAGAATCTCATTCCGAAGCTCTTACCTCTGGTGCAAATTATGTATAAGTTGGCTACCCACCCACAAGTTATAACTTTTATTAAGTGTACTGGTTTGGGCTGGGATAGAGTTAATTTTCTTCATAGTAACTTGCACGGTGCTTATTTTGGATCTGTGACCAAAACAGTGTTGCTAACAGGCTGATGTTTTAGGTATTGCTGAGTAGTGCTCACACAGCGTCAAGGCCTTTTCTGCTCCTCACACCACCTGGCCAGAGAATAGGCTGAGGGTGGGCAACAGGTTGGGAGATGACACCGCCAGGACAGCTGACCCCAACTGACCAAAGGGATATTCCATACCATATGATGTCATGCTCAGCAATAAAAGCCGGGGGGAAATGTCGAGGCAATGGAGGGGCTATGGTGTTTGTCTTCCCAAGTAGCTGTTGTGCATGATGGAGCGGTGCTTTCCTGGAGATGGCTGAATACCTGCCTGCCGATGGGAAGCAGTGAATGAATTGCTTTGTTTTTCTTCTGCATGCAGCTTTTGCTTTCCCTATTAAACAACCCAGAAGTTTCCACACTTCTACTCTTTCAGTTGTCCCCCCATCCTGCTCAGGGGGAGTGAGCAAGCGGCTGTGTGGTGCTTGACTGCCTGCTAGAGGTTAATCCTTAACCAGCATGGAGGCATCCAACTTCCTATGGAGAAGTACTCAGCGCCATCTCATAGGCTGTAGGATATCTGGAAAGTCCAGATGGGGGTTGACAGATATGACCTGTGGCAGTTCATACATGACTGGCAGCTGGAAGCAGGGAGAACAGCCAGGCTCAGGGTATCTAAAATGTCAGTAGATATCTATATTTAAGCAGTTGAATCACTTCCTATAGATTTTGAATCCTGTACATTTTAAGTAAACAAATACTTTTAGTACAATAAAAACCTAAGAATGTAATGTGAAGGTAGCTGAAAAACAATCTTATCGCCTACACCATCCACATTACACATACATAAATACCAACATTAGAAGCAATATAATCAGTAACGTTAGGTTTTTTTTGTATTTTAGTACACCCGCCTGCTGTTAGCAGACTCTGCTTCTAAAGCAAGGGTAATTAATAAGCATAAAAATCCCTTAAACAGAAAATTGTATAAAGTTTATTTGGCTTTTGCTCCATGTCATAACACTGAGATGGAAATGCTAATAAGGTTAAGGCAGACAACGCCCAGAGTGACCTGGTCTAATTGCAGTTGGACTATATGACATTCAGGGATCCCTTCCAACCTCAACAGTTCTGTGATTCTAATATTACAGGCTCATTCAGAACACTGAATTCTGTTGTCCTGCTCGTCATTAAGTTTATGTTCAACATAAAAGCGAAATAAGACTATTCTATAAAAATATTCTGGCCACTAAAACATAGGTAAGTGCTTGTGTACAGGTACAGCCAGGTCCATATTTTACCTGTTTTTATTAAACTGTTGAAAAGTTTTTCTCGCTTGCTGCTGTAATTTGACATACTACTTCGATTCAGCATTGGCATTATTTTAACCTAGTGTCCTGAGCTCTGGCTACACGAGTTATTTCCAGAGCTCTGAGCTTTTGACACCACTGCAGCAGAAACAGCGTAACATAGAAACCCTCGTCTTGCCAAAAGAAGAGGCAGAAGGAGAAAAGGACATCATGCCCACCCCATGTGTTATGAGAGCCACCAGAGGCCCGTGGGTTGAAGCATACTCTAGCTCCAGAAGAGACACAGCTGTCCCTTCTCTGCTGGCCTGCACAACCCCGTGCTTCCCTAAACATGGATAATGCAAACAGCAACTGCTGAGGTGGAACTGAATCAACCCACTTTTGCTTCAGTCTTCACCTATTTTTTAGTGCAAAGTTGTAAATGAAAAGAGCCCTTTGAGTGAGTTGTGGCATGCATTAGGTTTAATTTGCTTTACCTGTAGGGGCATATATGTTAACATCTAATAGATAGCTTGATGATTCACCTTTGCTGCTGAGGGCAAAATGATCTTTCACTCAACTGAAGTGCAAACAGCTTGTTCTATAAATCCTTTTCTGCCCTGAGAGCGCTGTGTTCTTACAGAAATTCTGACATTGTAAAAAATGTTCATGCCTGAGTTCAAAAAAAGCCTCAGAAATGTAGAATCATCTACCTCAGCTGATGTATTAAAGATGAGTGAGGGCAAAACAATATCTGTTGTGTTATCTCTTGCAATTCACATAATGAGAAGTAGTATTCTGCAAGAACTATCAGCAGAAGCAGTTAACCAAATTTGCTACTTTCTCTTCTGATAAAAGGTCAAACCAGCCCATTCTTGAGTCCAGGCCTTTCCTGGTTAGTCTAGAAGCAAGATGTATCAAGATACAAGCAGCCTGATTAACTGAGGGCTTCAGAAACGACAGCTGATCTGGACTACTTTTCCAGTAAAGCATTCTTTTAACTTCAATCTATACTGATTCTGACACTCTGAAGATTACACAAGATGAGTAGTCAACATTTTCTGTCCCTAAATTACAAGCATACAAGGAGGAAACTGGAGACGGCTGCTACTTGGTTTTTGGGAGGGTTGTGTGTGGTCTTTTGTTTGGGTTTTTTTGGTTGTTGTTCTTGGTACTCAAAACACTAGCTGCTCTTTTAATTTTTCTTCAGCATTATTCAAGGAGTGAAGGTTTGGATGTCCAGGCATTAGCACGTTTGTATCCATATTCTAATCCAATTCTTCTTAGCTTTTAAATTTTATCCAAGGTTATGCATACTTCTGCATAAGCCTGAAATACTGTGGAAGGTATCGCATTATATCAAAACAGAGCAGCCAGTGGGGAGTAATATCACACTTGTGTCGCTCTCGATGGCTATTTAAAAGGAATCTAAATACAGTGGAGACCGAGATTAAGCCTCTGCAAAATAACAAATTTATAGTCGAGCATAACAGCATGTATCATACCGACACATTCTCTTAACTAATTCATTATTTTTTTGATTAATTCCAGTCTCAAAGATTAGGTTTTGTTTAATTCTAAATAAGAAGTCTCTTTTATTATTTTTTTTTTATTAACTTTATTAACTTCAGAAAAAGTAGAACTGTTTTGGTCCTTCAGGGTTGCCACAAAAGTAGAAGACAATTTTGCAAAATATTTTAGTCTACCCTGTCTCGTTCCAAACAAACCCTGTGTATATCACTCACAAAGTACATTTAGCTTTCTTGGATTCAAACAACATTCTACCAACTTAAACCTGAACAGCGTATTTCTTTCTTCAAATACGTAATACTCTCATTGTCCAAAGCCTATTTTAGTTATACCAGGATAACGCTATTATGTCAACAACATGGAACGGTATAATTGATTAAATATGTTTTCATGCAACAAAGTCTGTCTTTTTGTAAATTAATATAAAGTTTGGCTTAGATAATATAAAATTTGGGATTCCACCAAAGAATTCCACCCAAACTCAGATCATATGTACAATAGCAAAGAGTACAAGAGAAATTAATCACTTTGCATAATGCAAATATCAGGGCTTGTTATCGTAAACAGATATTTAAAAGAAAAAATAAAGCACATTAGGCCCAATAAACTGCAAGTCACATTCCACGTTTTCTCAAGACCAGGCAGCAAATGACAGTGATAAACTGGTTTTGTATTTATTTCTAACCTCAACATAACAAAACAGACCCAAGTATATTCTGAATTGAGCAAACTTTCAATAACTGTCCATGTGTTTCTATTCCAACAGTATTTCTGGCATATTCTTTCTTATGACTACATCTCTTACAATAGATAGGAGGCAATGTAGACAAAGCATACATATTAAATTCACAACAGTTAAAATAACTCTTCAGCCTCTTGGGTCAGAGATCCCAAGAGGTCACTTTCATTCTCTCTGACTTCCCTGTACTGCTTAAGCACCACAAAGAGACAGTAACCAACATTCACATCCATTTTCACCAAATGTGCTTACATGAATATGAACAAGGGAGGACTCAGATTTCATATTTCTTGTTCTATTGTGAAGAAAAATATAGTTATTTTGGTTAATTCTGTTCCTACGATCAGTTTGTTTACACTTTTTTACTGGCAAAATTCTATAGATAGAATAAAAACAGGGTTTTTCATGAGTGCTTTGAAGAAAGATGTATTTACCTTAAAATTACCAGGTAATAAAGATACTTGGGTTTCTGAAAATATACAGAGGTGTGTATGCATGTGCGTATGTGTGTGTGAAGCTGGAGACATGTATCTTGCTATCAAGAAGAGAATTTCAGAGCTCTTCTCTAGGGCAATATTGTGAAATTTTGAAGATCGGCATTTTTAGCACAAACATATAAAAAAGTTTATGCTTCCACTCTTGCTTTTAAACAACTCTTGGAAGTGTTTCTTAAAGTTCTCTTTTATAAGCACTGTCAGAATAACTGAGAATAATGGTATGAAGCTAAGAAAAAGTAAATTTAAGCTGAGCATCAGAACAAATGAATGGTGAAGAAATAACCAGAACTCCCAGTCGGAGAGGATAAAGGACTTTCATTTGAGTGATTTAGAACTTGGAAATTCACTTCAGAGGAAAATCCAGTACTTGGCAAAGAATGACCCAGATGAGTATCGGTTTCTTAAACTCCTTTCTAAGCTGATTGTATGATTCGCATGATAGACTATCATTCTATCTATTTACTTCTTATTGCTCCTTTATGATAATGCAGTTTGTATCATATAATGTTACAGATTCATCTCTGCAGAGCTGCTCAGGCAGAAAGTTTTTAATAGGGCCATAATCCCAGCTGAAATGAAACCTGATGTGGCCATTGCTCGAAGGGTAAAAGGAATCTGAATTATTTATACAGTTTTCAGTAATCTCCTGTATTTATTGTGATCATGTAACTGAGAATAGTTATACTAAACTACATCACTGTGATAATTAAGAATACGATTAAAATTACAGTTGTATTATGCATTTCTCTACTTTTGATTTTAATATGGTGATATTACATCTGGTTTATTTTTATTAAAATAATCTGTAATGAAACTTAGTATCCCACATATCTATATGCATATCAAGCAAATGTTCAGAATTTTTTTTTATTATTCAGACATTCCCAATTCACACTGAGGGTCAAATACTTTGAAATTGCTCAGGGATTCTAAGATTCTGCATCGGCTGTATATTTTGGAGGATAACACAGAAACATATGTATACTTTGTCTGAATATTTCATAAACAGTCTTTTATCTGTCAAAAGATGATCTGAAGATGATCAAAAGATGATCAAAAGATGAACTGAAAGTTCATGGTGAGCTAAATTATTTTCCAGAGTGGTTGAGATATGACTACCATAAGGTGGTGTTCGGCAGACAGGGCTCTGACAGAGTTTTCTGCATCGCAGGTTCATTTGTTACCTCAGGAATTCCACTTCCACCAGTGGGATCTTGACGCTCACTGCAACCATTTCAAATTCTTAAATAAGAGCTCCCTCTTGCCCTCATCCTTACGTACCAGTAGTCGACTCTCCAGCCAACTGAAACTGCCGGGTAAATCCATGCACCTGAGAAATGAGCCACGGTATTATAGAGATGCCTTTCCAAATTAAAACCAAACCAAACAAACAAATAAAAAATGAAGCCTTCAAACAGAAGATGGAAACCATGTGAGCTGGCTTGTAGATTTGTTGTAAAATTCAAGTATTATTTCCTTCTTCTGAGAAGCTATGTCAGATTGATAACCACAGCCATAACGTCTAACGCTAATTTTTCTCGTATTTTTTCAGCATTTTGCCCTGCGTAAGTCAGTTAGTATTCCATGGCTTTCAAAAAAACCATTATCCAACAGCAGAGAAGCGGAATATCTTCAGAACCTGAACAAGCAACATTTAGGCATCTGATCTTTCCAAATGTACAGATTTGGCTTGGCGTATCTAGAACTTCAAAAGAAAGAAAATATGACAGAAAGAAAGAAGCAATTTTCAAAAGTCATTTTCTTCACAGGGCAAGAACAAGGATGAAAGAAACATGATTGTGACTTTGAATGCGTTTGGACCCACTGACAATCAGGAATACCAAATGTTCTCTCAGTTAAAATAGATTTGATAAGTCGTTTCTTCAAGTACCAATAACAGATGCTTAAGTGTATGTTGGGAGTGAAATGAATTACATTCTCATTTACATACTTCTGGGGAATTAAAAATTTGGAATCAATAGATTTTTCTCATGATTTCTGGATGTTCTCTGATATGTTTTTCCACACCCTTTCATGCTATGGCTTGATAACAGTACTTAACACTGATGAAGCAATAGTTGCTTAAAAGGCTAAGTCTTGTTCACCTTAATTTTAAAGCCCTTGACTCATCTTTCTCAGAACATCTCCTGAATTAGAGGATTACTAATGCAAAGCCATGGTTTAGCCACAGTTTTTCATCTCTTGCTGATCTCTTTCATGCTATTGTAATTTTACAGATATTATTGTCCAATTATTTTAGCTTTACTGATTAATCCTTATAATATGGATATTGATACATGTACACCAATTTTCCAGGATCACATTACAGCTGGATTTAGCAAAGTATGACTGTGGCAAAAAATACCTGAAATGTACATAGCTATATTAATCTTTACTTTAAATTCAGTTGAATAACAGCAGTAATAAGTGCTGTTTGGACTAACAGGGTATTAGTTTTTTCACTAAACAGTTCCTTGACTTAGTGCTTTCATAAGATATTAACAGGATAAATGTGTACAAATGAGAATGGATTAGTAATGAAATATGGTAGTAGAACTCAAACTATCTTTTTATGAATTTTATTCAATAATGCAATATTTTAGTAAACAACGTTAAAAAGATAACAGTCTTTCTGATCTCATTTATATTTTGACTATTTGGAAATCAAAACAAACAGTTTGTCCCTTTGAACTATTAATCAGCTAAATAATGCAATACTGAACAGGAAGCAAAGAAT
This sequence comes from Vanellus vanellus, assembly GCF_965231255.1. Taxonomy (NCBI): domain Eukaryota; kingdom Metazoa; phylum Chordata; class Aves; order Charadriiformes; family Charadriidae; genus Vanellus; species Vanellus vanellus. The sequence goes on from NC_138905.1 coordinate 47,485,345, forward strand.
TAGAATCAGTGGGGTGCAGCCATATCTATATCCATTTAGTATTCTTGAGTATTCTTATTAATCAAAAAGTGTGCATTAGCTATGTTTTCAGTGCTTTAGAGCACCAGCTAGCTTCCTATACCCCAATAAAATATATTTTGCATGGTGGCAACTTATTTCCTTGTTGAGTCTTTTGCATTGAAGAGTAAGAACGGAAAGACAAGAATAGATGACATATTTCAGACTTACTACAATCTCTCCGCTTTTTTATAGGCTGATTCCAGGAGAAAGATTTCTGGTGGCCATGTGGATGCTTACACAGTGAGATTCTCTAAAAAGCCCTCAAACTGATCAAGCAAAGAATAATGACATTTCTCTCAGAACACTTATGCCTCATTCCAAGGTGGATAAAGTATTCATAGAGCCAGGAAGACCAGCAAGAAGCAAAGAAAAACCCAGCAGGGATCACTTCAGGTAGCTTTGCTTAAGCTTTCATATTTGTTCTTGAGACTGCATGAGTTGCTCTGTACTTTCTTTTACTTTATTGCTGTTTTCTGAAAGCTGTGAATTATGAGAAGGTCAGATGTCCTTCTTAGAGCATGAGCTCAGATCCTAGGGATTGTTTGAGGCGTCGCTGGTGATTTTTGGAGATGAGCACAATATGAGGGTCTGATTATACAGTATGCTGCCTCCCAACAAACTGTCAGAATGTGTCAGCTCCAGAGCCAACCATTGCTTTGAGATTAAATTCTCTTTTCACCCCAGTTTCCTTGAAGTGACGAGCCAAACAACATCAAAAGATTTCCAACCCGTATGACTATTTTTCTTTAGAAAATATACACACAAATTTATCTCCATCACATAAACAAGAAAAAAATCAGATCTGTTGAGTGGGACAAGACTGAAGACTTGGAAGAATTCAACCCTCTTTCCTTCCCTCTCTCTGTCCCTCCCCTGCAGCTACTGTGTCTTTGTCTTTTTGCAGTTAATCTTTTAATTACTTTTAACATTCATTGTAGCTCCTTTTTGAAGACTCCTCTCGTGTTAGAGGATCCTTCCTTGCTACGTCTCTTAGTTTTTGTCTGTAACGCAGAAATTTTTCCCAGCTGAGCGTATTCACTTTTTCTCAGAGACAGAGTAGTTTTTCCTTGTCTCCAGGAGCCTCTGCATCGCCCACCCACAGCCAGAACACATAACCTGGCACCCTTCCTTCCTGCTGCCCAGCCGCACCTTCTTAAACAAAGCATACAGGAAACAACACATATACACTGGACCAAGAACAAACAGATTTAAAATTTCTGCCATCTTTCACTTAGTTCACACCCTCCTTTCACCTTAATTGCTGGATCTGGGGTTGTGCCAATGGCTAACTGCTCAACAGTCTCCTGTGTTCTGGGATGGATTTTAAACAACACAAAAGAAATACATGAAATTGGAAGATTCCTTGTTTACTTGTTCCGTATCCACTCTGAGAATTTAAGCAACAGATTTAAAAAAAAAGGGCAGATTCTACTGTGCTCATTGGATTACTGGAGTAAAATTAATAGTTTAAAAGTTACAGCCACTGCGTCCCGTGTCTTATTGCTTCCAAGTCTGCACCAAGGAAAGCAGATTAAAAAAGTTTAAAGGATATGGCTTTTTTTCTGTTTCACCTTATCACTTCATTCCAACTGAAATGTAAATAAAATTATACTCAGGAATACTTGATTGATCTCCACAATTTTTGAAGATAGTCTGTGAGGCTGGTTGTTTTGCTTCAGACTTTGCTGTGGAGGCTTTTAAGATCATATTTCAGAAGTACTGAATATTTAAATAAGAAATGGGCACTTTCCCAAATATAAGAGGTACCTGCTTGCTTCTGATTAGGATAGATTTTTGGCAACTGTTAACACTTGTTACACTTATTACCTACAGGTGATACCATATCTTGTATTGTTGAGCTGACATTTTTAGATCAATTAATATTACTTCACAGAAAAAAATCTGATTGCCTACAGGAAGCCAAATGTAATACCTGATTAAAACCATTTGGAACATTTTGTGGAAGAAAACTTTGGTGAAGTACAGGATTTTATCAAAGCAGGAAAAAATTAGAGGCATACATCTGTTCCAACCAAGTTTTTAATGAGAAAACTCTAGGTTTGAAACACATCCAGAAAGAGAAGTAATGCTTGCTTTCTTAGTATTTCTGCGTATAAGCCAAATTCCCACCCACCAACGTATAGAATGTGACTGACACATGTATTTACTGACTGATTTCCATTTTTACTTAGACAAGAAAAATAAACAAGCAAATGACATTTTTGATCATTATAGTGTGACAGTGAAAAAGAGAAGTAAACTTTGAAAGCCGTTAACAAACTAAGTCATTAGTTATTGCAGAACATTTTTGTATGGATAGGCTAATCTTCCTATGCTGCACATCAGTAACTGAAATTACACAGAGGAAAGCAATTACAGTTTTAGAAATATTTTTAATACTTCAGTATTTAGATTACAATTATATCTAAATGTGTTGTCATGTTTCCATCAGAAAAAACATTTTACTTACTTTAGTTTCAAATTGCTTCCCCAAGTAGTCTGGTACCTTCCATAAATATTCAGTTAGTAACTGAAATTAAATGGATAGATTTGCATGATCTGAAGTTGAAAGTCTTTTTTTTTTTTTTAAAGGCAATTCTCATTTTCAGTTTATTTTAAGTCATGTTAGCAGATATTTTTTAGTCATGCTCGAAGAAGGAGCTTATTTCAAAACTAGTGCCCTCATGGAAAGGTATGTTCTTATAGCTTGAGCAGCTGAACAGCGTGGAATAAGTTTACTGCTCTAACTTTCTTGGAAACACTGGAGATTCTGGAGATTAAGTACGATTTCTGTTACATTCCATTCCTTTCACTGTGGACAAGTAGTTCAATTTCTCTTTACAGTTTGCCCCATCTGAAGTATCTAAAAGTGTATTAGACTTTCCTATCTTGTCTAGTTGTCTTGGAAACTATCACAGGGGAGAACTGGCTCTGATTTTCTACATCTATTTTCCTTTTCAGAATTCTCTGGTTCAGATATCAAGTGAATTACTGAGCATTACTACAACATTAAAATAAAATGCTTACTGGCATGCAAAAACTGAGCGTCTTTTGCAAGTTGGTTGGATTTGGCCTAAACCACGACAGTTGTTAATGAAAAGAACGTCCAGTCCAATGGGAGAAATAAAGAATCAAAAGAAAACTTGGATGCATTAAGTTAAAAGGTGAGTACATCATTTTGGCAATGGGTATGAATTTGAATGTCTGATTTTGATATATTAGGGCATATTTAATTAGTTAAATTAATTGAGATTCTCATAGGTCAAAATAGGGAAGTTTCACAATCAAATTTTCATTAAAGTGTAAGCTGAAAAGTTCGGTCACAGTCTGGTATTTTAGTTTAGCATATGTGTTTTCTAATTTAAAAAGCACAAATGTTCACTTTCTTAAACAAAGTCTAAAATATGGTCAAAATCTAGATCAACTACTAAATTGTTTATTTCCACGTTCTATGCTTATGATTGCCAAGTGGGGTAGCAGAAATTGTAAAATTATGCACAATTTGGCATTTTGCTATCCATTCTAGTGTCTCCCTCTTTCCACTGCCACCACAAAGTTTGGCAAGTTTACTAGCACAGAAGAATAAATAATTACCCACAATATATGTCTTTCATTTAATTATGCTAGATGCTACAGTTAAAAGTAACTTATGACTAACATCACCAAAATAAATGTTTCTACAGAAAATATTGCAAGGAAGAAAATAATTGTTTATCCCCTTTTTAAAGAGTCAGGCTAGTGATAACAAAAAAGAAAATTAGGGCTGGCAATGGAGCTGAATGACACCGGTAAATGTGTTTGCTGTCTCCGCCCAGCCTGGACATTTTGGGAAAAGTGACAGATGTATATTATGGCTGCTCTATGAACAGATAGGCGTATGAATAGGTCTTGAATACTGTTGTTCCTGTCAGACTTCAAACTCTTATCACAATGACACAGCTCTTGTTTTAAGAGGTCACAGCTTCTGCCTTTTTCCTAAAATCCAGAATGAAACTATTTTTGCACCTGTTAAATTCCATTCCATTGTGAATTTGGGACCCACTGTGCTCAGCGGGACACCTCAGTTAAACACTCCAGCTTTTCGTTCTGTAATGAACTCTGACAGGTGACAAGTTGGTAGAGCTACCAATGTTTACATGTTGAGTTTGAAAGATGACTGCAGTTTTTAATTATGAATCTGAAAGCTCAACATGTTTTCATTAATATGAGGATATTTCACACACGTACATTCATGAAAATGAATGTAATTACTAGCACATGAACACATTCCATGTCTGACTGACTCTTCCTTTATCTAAGACTTAGTATTACCAATTCCAGTATTGTCCATATTGATAGGCAATATTTAAGCAAAGATTGTCTAAGCACTTCTAGACAAGCACATTTGCATTGCTCCTTCTCAGATGAGGACGCATGCTCTTCTGGAATGCGCAGGTAGTCTTTTGGAAAGGGCACGTGCCCAAAACCCTGCAGAATCCCCTTTCTGATGACTGGGGTATGGGTAATCCAGTTCATGACACAGAAGAGCAGAGCATGGAACTAAGAACTATGAGAGCAGGTCCTTCAGAGGACTGGAGGTGGAACAAAGAACAAACAAGAGATCAAAAGCAGCAGTCTCCTATTCTGAGAGAAAACATCTAGATACATAGAAATATATGTGCTAGTACCAAACTAGTCCACTAGAATGTAACATTTGAAGTCTGCTGCTTAGTAAAATCCTTTAGGATATTCAGCATAGAAGACTTCGTTAAATGTTTGCTAAATGCTTGACTTTTCTTACAAAGGTAGTAGGCACATAACATCAGCAATCATTTCTCTTTCTACGTTTTAATCAAGATAATCTAACTTAATACTTCATATATATATTGTACTTCTACATATTTACACCGTGCTAACTTTAGCAGGCACATGCAAGTTGTTGAAAGAGAGCAGAGTTCAAACACACTCCAAGTATGGAGCATGAGATGTGACCTGACAATATGTGTAATTTGCTTTAAGAGAATTGTGAGGTTTTATTCGCATAAGAGCAGAAAATAAGAAAAAGGGAAAGCTGTGCACCTCTGTTGAAAAATAACTAGATTTTAAGAGTCCTATCTATTTTTCTATAGTATATTTACAAATTGATTGTCCAAAAAAGGAAGACACTTGTTAGCCCTACTCAGTGCCAAGTACTAAATCAACAGGCAGTTAGCAGTTTTCCCGTTTCACAGTTTTATTACACTTTGATTATTAGAGTGATTTATTATTTCCATTTGTGTCGCTTTTCTTGTAATGAAAATAACTCATAGGTTGACCAGTTCTGGGGCACAAAGAACTGTGAGACGGGACAGGCAATTATATTCTGCCAACTCAAATTTCCACGCTGGCTTTTAGTCACTACATTTTTGTAACCATGTTACTTGTAATAACTAGGAAAAATATCGATTAGGCATTAACCTGGGCAGTCCACAAACAGACAATCTTGGCTTGAAAACCGAATATAGAAAAGTGGGAAAAGACACATGGATATTCTGGTTGCCTTCTTGAGAGTGATACGATAGGCTGGTTGAAGATCTAAGAGTAAAAGGTGCTACTTTTGAACCTCAGTCCAAACCCAATATGTATCAGACCAGAATCACACAATCACAGAATTCTTGAGGTTGGAAGCAACTTCTGGAGGTCACCTGGTCCAATCTCCCTGCTCAAGCAGTGCCACTTGGAGCCAGTTGCCCAGGCATTTGAATATCTCCAAGGAGGGAGATTCCACAACCTCCCTGGGCAGCCTGTGCCAGTGTTCCATCACCCTCATGGTAAAAAAGTGTTTCCTGTCATTCAGGCGGAACCTCCTGTGTTTCAGTTTGTGCCCATTGCATCTTGTACTGTCACTGAGCACCAATGAAAAGAAGCGCTTGGCCCTATCATCTCCTTTACACTCTCCCCTCAGGTATTTGTACACACTGATGACAGCCCCCTGAGCCTTCTCTTCTCCAGGCTGGACAGTCCCAGCAATCCACCTTTCCTCATGGGAGAGATGCTCCACTGCCTCAATCATCTTAGTGGTTCTTCACAGGACTCTTTCTAGTATGTCCATATCACTCTTGCACTGGGGAGCCCATAACTGGACACAGTACTCCAGGTGTGACCTCATTAGTACTGAATAAAGGAGAAGGATCACTTCCTTGGACCTGCTGACAATGCTTTGCCTAATGCAGCCTGGAAGAGCACTAGCCTTTTTTGGCTAATATTCAACTTGATGTCCACTATGACCCCTAGTTCCTTTTCCACAAAGCTGCTTTCTGGCTGGGTGGCCCCCAGCATCTGCTGATGCAAGGCACTGTTCCTCCCCAGGTGCAAGACTTTGCATTTCTTTTTGTTGAACTTCATGAGATTCCTGTCAGCCCATTTCTCCAGCCTGCCAAGGTGCCTCTGAATGGCAGAACATCCTTCTGGTGTATCAACCACTCTGCCCAGTTTTATGTTACTTTTGGACTTGCTGACAGTATACTCTGCCCCATCATCCAGACCATTAAAGAAGAACTGAACAGAACTCAACCCAGTATTGTCCCCTGGTGTCCCCAGCTAACTACTGGCCTCCAGTACTTCATACTGATGATCACCACCCTCTGGACCTGATCATTCAGCCAGTTTTCAGTCGACCTCACTGGCTGCTTATGCAGCCCATACTTCATCAGCTCCTCTATGAGGATCTTATGGAAGACAGTGTTGAAAGCCTTACTGAAGTCAAGGTAGACAATATCCATTGCTCTCCCCTCATCTATCAAGTCAGTCATTTCATTATAGGAGGTCATCAGGTTGGTCAAATGTGATATAAAAATATTTCTTAATAAGTCCATCACAATTCTCTTTTACTTTGTAGTGCTTAGTTCAAGTCTCAGAAGCTACAAAACTTAAAATTAGAATCAAAGAGAATATACCACATAAGTTTTATGATTAACAATTAAGTACCACTGCAATATAAAACCAAGAAAAATCTTTTTTCTCAATAATTACTGAAAATGAGAGAAAAGGCTTTACTAGGAAAACACCATGACTGGAATTTCATTCTGTAAAACAGAGTTTTCAGATTTGTGAGTTCTGTCAGTATGTCAGTAACCTCAAGCCATAATATCTCAAGTATTCCAAGCATGGGATTTCTTTTACTGTTTTCTTAATTTCCCCCAAATGATTCACCAATTGGTCCCCAGTGTTCAACTACAAACATATTCTTAAGCTTGGATGATATGAATGTGCATTTTTCTTCTCTGCGCTTTCATCTCTACACTTAAAGCAAACCTCTTTTTTTCTAGATACCATTTCAGGCTTGAGCAATCCTTTGATCAATAGTACTGCTATCTGCAGCACTATAAGTTCAAAGTATAAATTCAGTAATGGAGAAATGAAGTACAGTTGTCCTGGTAAGATTACAGACAATGAGATGGAAATGGGAAAGGGAGACAGGTGCAAAACAAAGCAAAAACCTCACAGATGTATTTAATGTTTGTGTGTTAAACTATTGTTTTCTCTTAGCTACTTATAAAGTATGGCATGCCATCAGGCTAGTAATTAATTGTTGGATTTAAGTTGTGATGGAGCAATATACATGAATATCTGATTTCTGTTATCTGAAAGGTTTAAAATAAGAAGCAGTGAAAGATAACGTTTTATTTACAGTCACTCTAGTTGGTGATTTATCTGTTGGGTTTTATCACATATCAGGCACATATTTTGGGAAAATGAGTCAGTCCTTGCAATTACCCAAAATTCACTCTTTTGTTCATTGAGTTCCTTCTTCTGCACTCTATGTTATCGTAACCATTGCTTTTTCAGTGTACTTTATGTTCCCTTCATCATAACCAAATCAAGAAAGTGATGATCAAGATGACTACTGCTTAAGAGAGTTGCTTTCCTTTCTGAAAAACTTGCAAAAGTAGTAGCTGTAGATGTCAGGCTACAGGTATCAGCACCTATTCTATAGGGGCGGGTTTTTTTGTATTTTAAGTAGTGATAGATTTTTTCCATAATTTCCAGACACATATTCTGCTTCTCTTCATTACTGTTCTTGACTTTGCAACTGTTTTATATACAGGGAAGAAACATGGGGAAAACAGTTTTATTGAGAATTTTCAAGAAAGCAGGAAATGACGCTTGTGTCTCCCAGGTCTTAGGCCAAGATCCTAGAAACTTGGGGCACTTTCCCCCCACCCTTGTCATTCCCATTTATTTAAAAAAAAAAACCAAAAATACATTTCTCGGGATTTTGTCTTTATGGTGAGCTTGTTACGTTATCCATTCCCAAGTAGTGTTATAACAAACACACAGTTAGCATTACTGTGTATTGGTGTTCCTGCTAAACTATCAGCCTCCCCACAATGAGATACTGCCTCAGCCATTCTCTACAGTAAAAATTAAGCATCCTTTTCTTGAGACTTCTTTCTATATCCATAAGTAAATCTTTCCAGAGGGGAACACATTGCATTCCCTGAGACAGTGAATCAATGTTAGTCTTTTCTAACATATTTCAGCTCACCTTGTAATTTAGAGGGTTCATTTCATCTCCTCTAGCCACCACTGAAACCTTTCATTACATGTCTGAGGTTTTGAGGTCAACAGTATTCCTTTAATTTGCACATCAGCATTGCTATTAATGGTGATCAATAAAGTCAACAGCAGTAAAAATGTTTTGCACCATTTTGTCAACTCTTAATTCAATATCTTTTTTTTTTCTTTTTCTATTTGAGAAGTTTTTAAAACAGCCACAGCTTATAGCGGACATCTGTTTCTGTTTATCTGCAAATAATGAAAACCTCCTCCAGCCACATCCAGCAAGGGACTTTATAGTGTACTAGGGATTTTGTATTTTGACTAATTAAGTCACCTCAAATTGCTTTCTTTACCTGACGTAAGTGCTTCAGGTATTCCCACCAGGTATTTTTAGCGATAATTCCCTTTAAAGAAAGTCTGAAACAAAAATCAAAACTAGATCAGTAGGAACTGCACAGGAGGATAAAAATCAGCTCCAATTGCTATTGAAAAGTTCAGAGTGATAAGGGCTGGAGGCAAGAAAATGGGAAATTTTCTACTAACAAGCTAAGTCCTACATATGAGGAGGGGATATAAAAAAAAACCAAACCACAAAAAAACCCAAACCAAACCTAAGGCATAAACAACAAGCTGCAGCTATTAGATCATAAACTAAAGCTTTTATTTTTCATCATTTAATCTCTTTTACACTGAACCCAGCATTATGATTTTTTTTTCCTAAAATAAGAGCTCACTTTTCTCGTCTGTTAGAAGTATTATGTCAGCCTTTCTCTTGAGCTTTAAATTGGTCAGAGCTGCAGTTCACCAACTTCCAGGGACTCACATTTGCAATCAAGTTATGGCTGACTTGCTCTGTCTGCATAGGTGTTCTTAAGACATAATATAAAAGAAAGTTCAGCCAAATTATATTATCCTGTGTTTGCCACAGGTTAAAAGGATCCCCACAGTTAGATGCTATGACTTAGTTGATATGTGATAACTTGTACATTATTCCCACTGAGTTAATAAAAATAAAGTCTCACTTGGTGGGTTTACAAACTTCTTTAGGTACTTTTAGGTACTTAGATTCCATTTAAGCAACTTGTTTGCAATACCAGATGAGCCATTCGTTTCTGGCACTCAGCATTCAAAAGCTGAAGGAAAAGCGTGAATTTTCAAATTTTCATACAGTAAGTGGAAACCAGGCATTTTAGAATGAAATATGAAATACTCAGAAAGTAAAGTGTGGGAATACTTTGAAGGCCAACACCATCCTGGCCTGCATCAGGAATAGTGTGGTGAGCCGGACTAGGGAAGTAATCATCCCCCTGTACTCGGCACTGGTGAGGCCTCACCTCGAGTACTGTGTTCAGTTTTGGGCCCCTCACTACAAGAAGGACATTGAGGTGTTGGAGTGTGTCCAGAGAAGGGCTACAAAGCTGGTGAAGGGTCTGGAGGACAAACCTTATGAGGAACGACTGAGGGATCTGGGGTTGTTTAGCCTGGAGAAGAGGAGGCTGAGGGGAGACCTTATCCCCCTCTACAACTACCTGAAAGGAGGTTTTAGAGAGATGGGAGCTGACCTCTTCTCCCTGGTGACAAGTGATAGGAGAAGAAGAAACAGGTTCAAGTTATGTCAGGGCAGGTTTAGATTGGATATTAGGAAGCATTTTTTCACTGAAAGGGTTATTAAACATTGGAATAGGCTGCCCAGAGAGGTGGTGGATTCACCATCCCTGGAGGTGTTTAAGAAAAGGGTAGATGAGGTGCTTAGGGACATGGTTTAGGAGTGGTGGTGTTTTTATCAGGGTAGGTTAATGGTTGGACTTGATGATCTTAAAGGTCCCTTCCAACCTCACTGATTCTATGATTCTATGATTCTATGAATACAAGTTAGCACCTTTCAACTAGAATCACTAAAACCCCTTGTGTGCCTTAAAACTAGAACTGTATACAAGAGTGGTAGAGGTGCTTGAGATCCCTCTTTGTCCTCAGGAACCTCAGGCTGAAAGTTTGTCTTGCAGAACATAGTCTTCTATTACTCTCTTTCAAAAATAACAGTGGTCATTCCTGCTTCTTTCAAGGCATCTCAGCACAGTGTTTCAAGGCATGGTGTGCTGAGGCAGTGGGAGATGCAGATTCAGCAGGTATTTTTCTTATGAATCTTTCTGGCAGAAAGAAAATAAAGTTACATAGAACAGTCACAGCTTTCACAGGTGAGCGTCCCCAGCAGAAAAACATAGAGCCTGGCTGTTAAACTATTCTCGAAAAAGGGAGAGGTGTAGATTTAAAACACCTCAGGCCAAAGAAGACATTGAACTTGGCTGGGGGATACCTTCAGCACCAGTCCTTACCCTCCAGTCCTCTACAGATACTACCATGTTACCACACACAACAAAATATCCTCTGGCTAATGTGGATAATCTAACTAGGCCAGGCTTTTTCCTTGTGTGGTCTAAAACCGTACTGAATAAGGTACAACAGAATCTGTGGGTAGGTAGGATACAGGCACCCTGAGGCCAGTAACTGAACACTCAGATGGCGGAGCACAAAGCTCTTTGTGCTTTGCATATTTCTCTGTTCTAGTTTCCACCAAACAGTGACCTACTTAAATAACGAGAAAAGAACATTAGTGTGATAGAGTATTTAATATGTTAATCATAAAAGATATTACAAAGGCCTTTCATTAATATATAAGAGTCAACACCCAGCACTACCCACCTCATGACTAGTTTACAAGCATCTTGTTCCAGAAACACGAGCAACTCTTCCTGTCTTAAATGTCAATCAAGCAATGTTAACATATGGTCTTTCATACTTAGATAATTCTGCCAACATTATCGTGGACATTAGAAACTTATTTTGGAGAAAATTCCCCTTTGGTTCTCCTACTCAATTCAAATATCTTCCACAGCACATTCATCTATCCCAGTTTCTGGCATTAGTTTGATTGCATGCATAGCAATCATACAGAACTGTACCAGTTTTTCAGCATGACTAATTATCTCAAGCGGGCAGAGAGAGACAGCCACACCAACAACACGCCCACTATCTTTTTGCATAATGTGTACTTTACACTCACCAATCTGTTCACATATAGGCATATTTTTCTCCGCCATCGCAACTAAGAATTTTAAAGAGATAACATGTAGAGGAAAAGACTGGCCGTAAAAAAAAAAAAACAAGCTGGACAAAACTTCATTCAGCAAATGTAGTGAGTCCAAATTACGTCCGTTCAGAGCTATTGAAACATTAATGCAGAATGGGTGTAGACACTTTTCATGTTCACACAGTTGTGCGCTTCCTGACTGCATCCGTTTTAAGAGACACCAGCCCACATACCACAAAACAATATACTCCACTCCATCTGGGTTAGGATAAAGTAGCATTTTCACAGGTAATTTTTATAATATATGATATGCAATATATACTATACACTACATATTATATATATGTATTATGTATATATATAATGTATATTTCTTGATAGACTCAATAAACGCTCAGACTTCATGAAGCTCATCAGAGCACATTCTCTGCCTTGCTCCTGTAATTCAACACCAAGCTATAGAAATCGCATTCACCAGTTACATACATCCTTCTCTGGAGTAGGAGCTGTGCTACAATTTGGGAAGATCCACGTCACAGAGGAGTTGCTCTGTACAACATGCCAAGGGGTAGGCCAGCGTGCACTGCTTCCAGCTACTCGTGACCCCTAAAGGACAGTGCTTCTTTGCTGAGTAACAGCCTATGGCTCTGCAAAGAGAAGTCAAAGTCACAAATGGTTTCTGAGAATCTCAAAACTTCTTTGAACTTTCCTCTTTAGCTCCAACTACTTTTATTTCCTCATTAAAGGAGAGCATCAGAGGGAACCTGTTTAGTGGTATAATTAAACATATATGGAGTTAATCCACATTTAATTTGGGCAGCGTTTACTCTCCTTCTCATTGTTTTATCCTGGAATAGCAGTAAGATAACTTTACCCACTCACCCTATTTACCACGCTGCCATTGTGTCCCTTGCTTCATGTTTAGCAAATTCAACCACAGAATGACAAAATATTTTCTTAATTTATCTCAAGCTGAGGAATTTGAAATTTCATATGAAACATTTCCTTACTTCAACCAGCCAGCACTGCAGTATGCACATAAGAAATCAGTGATGAAAGGATAAAAACCAAACAAACGAAATATACTGCTGTCATCAAATATCTTGTACGGTTGTCTGTCTGTGGTCTGATTCTTAGAGAGGACGGAGCAAGCTGTGCCGAGGGTGCTAGCGGGAGTCATTATAACTCACGCCCAAGGCAGATCCACCTGTGGGAGTACGGAAATCTGTGCTTCAGCCAGGTGAGGTCAGCTTTCATTTACTGCCTGGTCTGTGCTGATAGCAACTGAGGTTGCATTTCTGGATGTGCAGATTGCATGCGACTGGAAAACTGTAAAAGACATATTGTTTGAAAGTCAGAACAGGAAACCTACTGAGAGGGGTGACTGAGGTCTCTCTATTTAAGCGCCTATTCCCTTCTGAGCTTTTGTGCTGAACACAGATAACCATCTGTGCTCAATTGCTAGTTATGGTTTTGTAACATCAGCATCTGCTGATAAAGAAAATAAGGGAATGTGTGCCCGCAATAGCTGAAGCCTCATTTACCACATCAGAATTCACTTTCTAATTGTTCAGTTTTATTTTAGTCAGAGTACAGGTGTTGTAACTCCTTCTGCCATCAGAAATTATTTAGAGTAAGATTCATCCTTAGAATGCTGTAATTGTTAGGGGTTTGTGCTTTTTACAATTTATGCTGGATTTTTATACACAAATAAAAATTATAAATTTTGTCCTGCATGTCTCAAATAAATTAAAATTTAAAAAAAAAAGCTTTCTAAAGGTTTGTGTTTTTTTGTTTTTTTTTTTTTTTTCTGTGTAACCATATGCTCTCAATCTAAAATGATAGTTTTTAGATGAAGGAGAGATGAAAGTGAAATCTCCTGGAAGATCACAGAACATATGTCTCTTTTGTGCCAGCTGCAAAATATTAGCCCAGAATGTCTGCCTGTCTGCTACTGACAATTTTTAATGTTACAGCACATGAGATATTAAGTCATAAAAAATCGGTCTCACTCAAGATTGGCACATAGCCACACACCTGCACTAAGCACAGTGTGCACACATACCATTTTGAAATGACGTACCAATTTGATAAGAAGTGTTGTATTTCAGATTGTCAAAATCCCTTTTAGGTTTGAAGACAGCAGTCTGAATGCAGTGGATGATTTAATGGAAGATGTTGGGATATATTCTCAGTGTCTGAAGTACTGGGAACTTCTGTATCTTCTACCGATGGAACTCCTGTGCCACTGGAACTGCAATCGGAACACTTGCGTAGCTGGGGAGAGTCAACTTGGGTCTTGTGGGTTTGCTGGCTGTGGCTCGTATCCAGCCATGCCAGACCAGAGGTGGTTACATGGAGAGTGATTCAGTAGCCTCTGTATTGTGCTTTCAAGAGCCATAGTAATTGAAATGCTATGTCAAAAAAACTAAACTGGCCTCTGTCAGATTTGTTAGCTAGAGCTCCACATGGCAGGAGACCATCTGCATTTCTTCAGGGTCCAAGCAGTCATCAAAATGTTGTACCCGCACTTGTGCAATGCTGTCTACAAGGACCCGTACCCCAGTTGGCAGTGTACACAGCACAGCGAATCTGAAGCTGAATAAACCATCAATGGTTAACTGAGTTTATTTAATGAACATTCTAAATGGAAATAGAGATAAATTTTACATCAACAAGAAGCTGAAATTCAAGGAGGAGCTGGAATCATAATCTGAGTGTCTCTACAGCAAAGTCACTTCCCATCATTTGTATTTGACCAAAAAAACATAAACTAAAGAAAAAATTGAATAACTTTGCGCATGGAGATGCAGCTTCAGTAAACAGGTTAGAAACTAGTATCCGTCCAAAAAAAAGCCCCAAAAAAACCAACTAAACCAGCACATTTGGTTGGAATAACATCTAGAAAAAATGGGATTTGTTAGCCTGTACTCAAGCAGAGGAGAGAACTGAAGTCCTGTTCCTTACAGCATAGAGCTGGATGTTCTATTTACAAGACTACTAAATCAAAGAGTTAATATGAACATGGTATGACTGGACACTAAAGGATGTTGGTTTCAGTGCCTAGCTTGCAGGCAGTGTTATGGGGTGTCTGAGTTTTACAGGATAGTTCCTGAATTCATGAGGTAGGGACCTGGACTCCCCTTCCAAGCACTGCAGAGAAGTACCAGGTTACTTCTGCCTCAGTAAGTAAGCCCTCGTGAAAGTGTTCATTCATTTTGGTCACGGTCCTTTCCTAAGAAGTTGGGAGTCTAAGCTGATATGTATTGCGACACTCAATACCCTAGAGGGTCTGAATCCTGCCCTTCTTTAAGACATACTAGGTTTGAGCCACGTGGAAAAACTTTTCCTTGCAAGTTGATAAAGATAATCACAGAACCGTAAAGAAAATTGTGTGGTTTTACTGTTGGTTTGGGTTTTTTAAAATATTGTTTTATTGTTTTTGCTGGAAATAAGGAGATATCTTTTTCTCTACCTTAATCAAAGAACTGTTTATGTTTTCCATCCTTTGGCTAGTACATATCTCCATTGGTTAATTTACACAAAATCTGCAACACTTGTATACCTTCTTTAGCCAAAATACCAACATTTTATATGCCATTAAAGTGGTAAATTTGTATTGCAGGTATTATGCAAATTTCTTCAAGACAAACTTATCACTGATGCATTTATTGTTAAAGTATGAAAATATGACAATCGTGAAAATAATCCTTGAATATGACCTCTAATAAAATTTAATTTTTTACGACTTAATCCCCTAGTAAATTGTTTAGATTCAAACATCCGTTTGACTACCTGGCAAAGCTCAGGGGTGACACATGTAGTGACACCTGCCAATACATTCACTGACTTACACATAGACAGACACAGACATTGGAAAATTTATGTTTTAATTTTACATGTCTTCTTACTCTATATCTGCCTCAAAAAAAAATCACAGCATTTTAGTATAAACCAATTTTTTTCCATTAGACAAAGCAATAGAGAAATACTAGTCAACTTACCTGAAAAAAACAAGAATGAACCTACTTAATTATATATAACAGTTATTAAGGTACAGGTCAGGTCACATTCTTAGCTTAATTTAATTTTTGTATATATGTATATTTAAATAACTTTACAATGAATTAAATACTTAGGGAATTTTTGGCAGGTTATTTTCCCAAATATTTGAAGATGAGACAAAATAGACATGGTAATAATGAAGAAAAAGATAAATGGCAGGAGAATATCTTTGTTAAGGCAAAGGAGGCAACTGGTTTCTAGGAAATTCAAGTAGTAACCTAAAATATAATTTCATGAGAAGGAAGATTAATGAAAACATGAAAAAGACAGGATAATTTAAAGCATAACAAGAAAATACATTTTTTGTATCATTCATGAGTAGAGCCATGTGACACTCACTGATGAAATTGAATATTTAAACAAATAATTTGGTCAGTGTTAGAAATGCAAATCTATGGGCACTTTGAGATTTCCGTGCCAAAACAAGAGTTCAAAGAGAAGATCTAAAGTGAAAGAGCTGAATAGATTAGGTAATTGTAGTAGACTTTTACCTCTGGATCTCTGTTTCAAATTACAACCAAAAAAGTCATTACAATCTGAAGGCTGAAATAAATTTCCTTTTCTTAGTCCACTTGTTCCAAGTGAACATTTGTCCACATCACACTTATTATTCTGAACAGAGAAGCTCAAACTGGCTTTGTTCCTGGATTACTTCTTAACTGCAAGAAAATGTTTCCTCCAGGACAGGATGTGCTTTACCTCTATGGATAGAACTCTTCACTTGAGAGTTATCACTAAAGATGATCTTTCAAAAGACTGGAGAGTTGCAATGAAAGTTCAAAAAGAACAGGACTCAATGCAGTTCAGTTCAAAACAAGATAAAGATAAGACTTATGGACAGGAATACAATTGGTTTCAGGTGCATCTGTACAAATGGTAGGATTTGGATAGCTGAAAATAAGGACAAAAAAGATCATAGACACCTTGAGGAAATTTTCTACTTTCAAAAACACCACAGAAAAAGGAACTGCCCATGCAATAATATATGGAATTGCAGAAGTAGTTTGGAACATTATAGTGGTTTCCATCTCTTCTGTATCTTCAGTTGGTTTTAGATGGAGGTCAGCAACTTTTAAATTGATGCTACCCTTCCCTCCCCCCTCCCCCCCCCCACTTTAAGGTCCAAATATAAGTATACCTAAAATGTACTGAAAATAAACTAAACGAAAGTGTGGCATTGCTACTTGCATATGAACAGCTAGTCAAAAAATGTGTTAAACTGAAATGTTTCACACATTAAAGGAACAGGTGAAAACTATGTGCAACCTTTAAGTTCTTTTTGCCAGTATTCTTATTTTAACCCCACATATTATTGCAAAAATTTGACGTTATGACTTCATATATCATCTTAATCACTAGAAAGACTTGGTGTTCTGAAAAGATGGCTGTAGTCATACGCAGAAGTTAGATATCTAGCTTTTCTGTAAAGTAGCAGTGTTGAAGGAATACATTTAAATTTTAGTAAGTAGAGAGTTAAGCTATGAAATCTAGAAGAATTTAAATGAATGTGAAGAGGTAGTCCTGACACACAAATAGGAATTTGAATAGGAGTTAATCAAACGAAATGGTAAGAGCATCAGACACTTCCAATGGCACCAGAAAGCCACTGAAGAGCAATAGAAGGTCTAACTGCCATATACAGGCCCAAATACATAGAATTTTCAAAATATGGTACAAGGATCCTTATATATAGTTATTTACAAGATCACCACGATAAGTCTTTCGCACATACACGCTGCATTTCACAGTAAATCACCCCTACCTTGTATGTCTTTGACAAATATTTTCACAGTACTTATGTTTGCTGGCTTAGATCAAATGATCTGCTTAACTTCTGTGATAAACAAATGCTTTCAAGTCCCTTATACTGGGCCTCTGGTGGGTGAAAGCATGCTACTCTTTACATTTCAGCATATATGTATTCTTAATACCAGCACTGGACTGTCCTTCCTTGTCAAGTCTAAATCTCTATGCAATGGGAAACTGCAGTGCTTTATTCTGAGACTGTGACCTTACATGCATCTCCCCACTATTCCTCCTCTCTCAAGTGTAAATACCACCATTGCTCCACTGACACGTGCCTGAGATTGTGATGAACAGAGCTGAAAGCAAGCATAAACAGAACACACAAAGGTAAGGTCAAATATTTTGCTTTAATTTGTGAGGTAGAGACAACTGAAGAGGTTTGACTGACTTACTGTATGGAAGAAACCATACCAAGAACCTAAAGTCAAACTTCTGTCTGACAAGACCTTCAGCTACAACCTAAGAATAATTAGTGTATATCCCTACATCTGCAGGATACTTACAAGAACAAGCTATCTTCCTTAAAGCAGGGAATAGCAAGAATTAGAGACATGTACCCAGCTGCAGGAATGTTACAAGCTTAGTCTTTTATCCAAGGGATCCCAGTGATGCAGCTGCTCAGCTCGGCCACGTTTGAAGGACTTGCAACACCACCCACAAACACACATAATCCCAGAAAGGCATGTTGAATAAATAGAGAAGAGATTCTTAGTATGGAGAAGAGATTCAAACATACACTGAGAATGCTTCAAAATCAAAGAAACAAACTTGGTAAGAGGTGTGGTTCAGAAACATCCTGAGATTAAGATCTTTTGTCTCAGATGAGGGGAAGGGTGGAAAAATTAGAACACAGCACAGGAAATAAAAATAATTTAAAGAAATGGGTCTGAGATTCTGGTCCAAGTTTGAAAATGAACTTAGTGAGAATACAGAAATGCTAAGTCACCTGTGTTCCTCAGTCTATTAGAGATACCTGTTTGTTATGATCAGCTCCGTAAAACAGTTGGTAAATGAGAGGTTCTGAGATACTAGTGGTGTGTGGGGTTGTAAAATTTGGGCACAAGCTGTTGAATTTGTGTCAGCATATGGACATGTACACTTGGCTGAAAATTTTCCTCATGTTTAGATGGAACTTCCTATGCTCAAGTTTGTGCCTATTAAGTCTTGTTCTACCACCGGGCACCACTAAAAAAAAGACTGTTCCCATCTACCTGGCACCCCCCCTTTAAGTATTTATAAATATTGATAAGATTCCCCCTCAGTCTTCTTTTTTCTAGACTTAAAAGACCCCAATGCCTCATCCTTTCCTCATAAGAAAGGTGCCCCAATCCCCTAATCATCTTTGTAGCCCTTTACTGCATCCTCTCCAGCAGTTCCCTGTCTTTCTTGAACTGGGATGCCCATAACTGGACACAATGCTCCAGGCGCAGCCTTACCAGGGCAGAGGAGGTTGGCCACACTCTTCTTGATGCAGCCCAGGATGCCATTGACCTTCTCGGCCACCAGGGCACATTGCTGGCTCATGGTCATCCTGTTGTCCACCAGGACTCCTCTCCAGGAGGTCAGCCCCCAACCTGTACTAGTGCATGGGGTTATTCCTCCCCAGGTGCAGTACCCTATGCTTGCCCTTGTTGAATTTCATTAGTATTTAAACCTGGGATCTTATTTTCTGAGAATATGAACTATAATCCTTACTTCAGCCCTAGAAATGTTGCTTCAGTTACAACTTCTTACATTTTGTGTGAAGTTTCTGGAAACAGACCCTGTTAAGAATTGTTAGAATTTTGAGCAGTTATTAACATACCATGTATTTTTGTCATGTAAATTTTTCCCAGTAAAATTACCATACTTTCCTTCACAGCTAAAAACTCCTGCTTATTCTGTTGCCTTTTTTTTCTTTTAAAATATGTTTGTAAAAGGATTTGGTTTTGTTCCTAGAAATAGGAATCTGAGGCTAATAATTCATTATGAAATATAGTTATTATGACTGTTTTTGTATATATAGTCATTTGGTAATTAACTTTAATTCCATATATTCACTAAATTGTACGAAAATATTTCTCAAAAAATTTTCATAATCCTTAGCTGCTCAAAAAGTAATCAGCTCAAAAATTTGGCACATGATTTTGCATAATTGCTCATTTACATCATTAATTATTTTCCTTATTACTAATTTTGTGTTTGTAATGTTTTGAATAGGAAAATGCTTAATAACAAAATTGGCATAATAATTTCTATTAAAATTACTTAAACTTTTAGACTTAACTAATACTTGCATGGCAATGACTAGTCATGAGTGACCAGACTAAAATTTACAGGCAAAAAAGACTTCTTATAACTCCTTATGAACAAAGCTGCAAGTTTTTGCCAAGAGTAATCAAAACTTTTCTGGGGGAACTTGCCTTAAGCTTGCATTTGAACTTATTATGGCAGCTAGGGGACGAAAGAAAACTTTGGGACTGGTGGAGTTTCTGTAAGAATTTACAAACTCTAAATTTATAATGAGACTGTGAAATATTTTTTCTCAAAAAAAAAAAAAAAAAAAGTGGAAACTAATAGTTCCTGCCTCACTGTTATTTTCTTTGCAAATGTTTAATTTTTGTTTGATGAAAAGCCAAAGCAGTATAAAAGGGTTTTTGCCAAAGCACTACCTTTTGTTTGAAAAGTTTGATTAAATTTACTTTACCCATCAGTAGTAGTACAAATATGTCTGAGGTGAAGGAATGTGTGTAGTTACTATATTCCTATAGTCCTACTACTATAGCTAGTAAAAGATGTATAATTTAGACATTTGATCAGAAAGGTTTAGGCTGGGAGTGATCACATAGTTTAACTCAAAGAAAAACAGCTTCAAGCACATTTCAGCCTAGGCAGATCTGAAGACTAAGCATGTGCTTACAAGACATATTAAGCGGGGCCTGAGCTTTTTGTATGGTGCTTGGCCTAGTTTTCTCCATCTTTTTAATTTCCGCAGAAGTACGGTATGCTCACAAAATGTTCTTGTAGAACATTGATACATATCATCAGCAACCACAATGTAAAATATACTTGCAAATGAAAATGATGAAAGCAAAATTGTGCTTTGTATATAATTCGCCTTGGGACACGCTTACAGGATTCTAGTGTTCAGACTTTATCACGAAACTTTTCAGTGAGGCCGTGGAACAAGCATTAATATTAAGGGTAGTACTTTCAAGTAAAGCACTATTTCACCTCTCCTGTTTTCAGTAATAGCCATTGGCCCAGATGAAGAACTGTGTTTAGGCCCTGAGCACATAGGTGTGTGGACACCGTGATACCGGATGCCACCCTATCTAATAGTTTGACAGACATATATAGGAGTGAGATCATTAATATCCAGATCCTGAGGTAGGCTATAAGCACAAGAAAAGCTCACTGACATGTAAAGGTTTTTTTTAAGTGTAAACTTGGGGCTTTAAGGCTGCTACAGTGCCAAAAGGATGACACAGGGCCTTTGTGGATCAAAACGCCCCGGGTCCCTTTGTTTGCCACTCCCAACTACCGTGGCTCTGCCATCAGCTGGAGTTAGCTGTATATATAGGAGATAAGAATATGAAAGCCTTTGGATACACGCACCTTAGAAAATGCTGAACTATTAAACTATAACAGCTGATGCCTTCCCCCCTTTTATCTCTAATACATTTCCCAGTAATTAGTAATGTTCTGAGAAAAAAAAAAAAAAAACAACGAGGTACAGCTATCCCAATATTATATTTTGATGGGAAAATCACACATAAAGCAGATTGATGTTAAAACTCTTCATGTGGGTATTCACCATAATTCAATAATGTAACCTAATAACCTAATTATTGAATCCTGCCTTTTGTTCGGTCTAAAGTCTGTACTTGAAATAACCAGAAAGAAAACGCAAATGATACCTAACAAGTATACTACTGCAGTGTAGAGTGTAAATGAATCCCAAACTCATTCTCTCTGCAGTGATCTCTTGAGCTCACTTAAATGTTAATTTGTAAATGTCAGCTGCAACTTCAGGGTGAAGCATGATTTTGATAGTAAGCAGTATGTTCCACTTTATTGTTCTCAAGACACTGATTTTACATCAATTTTTCTTGTCCACATAATTTGCCAGCATGTTAGACACCTTCTTGGCTTTGGTCTAGCAAATATATACAGAGGGAAAAAAAAAAATCAGCCCTTTAGTGATTTCTCTGGTGTTAAAGAGAAGACATGGATTACAGAGCTGGAACAGAACTGCAATTTCTTCCTCAAAATCCCACAGCTGTCATTATATTTACTACCTTAAAATTGTGAAAAATCCCTGTGAAGACTTAAAATATATTTACATCTGCCAGTGATCTTTGTTAAATAATTGCTCTCATTTTTCTTTCCACAACCAAAGAGCAAGCCATGATCATTGTGCAACAGCTATGATCATTGTGCAATAGATTTTTTTTTAACAGTCTGGGTGACTGAATAATTAAATATTTGTATCAGAGTTATAATTAAAAGTGAGAGATGGAGCTATGCTCACCACAGAATACTGGAGAGGTTGTATAAATGAAGCAATGCGAGCTTCTGACTGGGGGTTTTGCTCCTAGACTGGGTATTGTAAGCATTTGGAAATGTACCAGCAAAGATGTTTAGTCTGTGTCTGCTTTGGATGCAAGGCTTAGTCCAACAGCAGTGCTCTGCAACAGCTTTGTAATTGGATGAGATGGGAAGAAGAACACATAATTAGTGGAACAAACATACAATTTATGTAAGAGAGAGAGATAATGTATCAGGAAACAGCATGTACAAATGATACATCCAACAGCAAAAAGGATCAAGGAGAGATGAATTTTCCAAAGTTTTGCCACATATGGTAGAAGGGGAAAGTTACTTATTTTTAAATAGTCAGCCCATCTATATGGTGAAAAAATGAGTAATCTACACACCTGAGGTTTTAGTTTAGTAGTTCTCAATAACAGACTCAACCTATGTTAATCTCATTTTTTTAGTTAAATGCCTCAGGCTTTCACTTAGTCCAAAATTCCAATTAATCTAAAATACCACAAGATAGCATCAGGGTGGGAAAAGCTTGGCAGGGACCTAGTTTAACATGATATGAGCTGCACATATTAATGAGTCAGTGGCAAATGTACCAGCTAGATAAAACATGTAATACTGACTGGCAGACAAATGGAAAATGAGTTGTGGATCTCCTTCTTAGTACATTATTAAAAATTTAGCTCAGAAAATGGCCAAAACACTTTGCAAAGCAGAGAAAGACAATAGCTTTCTTGAAAATCTTATAGACAGACAGATGATGAGAAAAAAAAAATCATATTTGAGATATAGTGGAAAGAAAATAAACCTAGGAAAGGATTCAGAACAGTTGATCTAAAGGCAGAAGGAAAATGGGGGCCAGACTGTGCTATGCATAGGGTCCTTAGTGAAAGAATATGTGAAAAAGAGTACAAGAGAAGAGGAATAAAGGAGCAATAAATTTTGCAGAACAACCTAAACGTGGCAGTAAAAAGAATACAGTACATACTATTGCAACAAATGTATAAAGCCTACATAACAAGAACATCACGAAGTCAAAACTTCAACATAATCATTCCTCTCTCAAAACTCACCCCTTGAAACTGTTCTACTTTGAACTGATAGTTTTGGACCACGGAAACACCTGTGTATTCACAGATTTCTAAACTTCTTATAAGGACTGAAACCTGTGAGTGCCTTCTTTTCCTCTTTCCTCCCTACTCCTCCTCCCTGCACTTCCTAGCCGATGTGGAGGCTGGAGGCCATGGTGGGACTGAGTGGGCCTCTTCAGGGGGAAGGCTAACACAAAGCCAGGAAGGCCAGGCCCAGCAGCTTGTGGTCATGGGCATCTGCAACCAAAGAGAGGAAAGCCTCCTCCTGTGCTTCTGGTTTGATGAAAGTAACCACAATGGCTTCTGAAATAGGCAGAAGCCTGCTTCCCATAGTTGTCCGTCCTACTTTCATCTCTGCAATCTTTGCTCTCTGGACTCACTAGGGACCTCTGTTATGAGTCACTGTCCCTTTTCAGAGTTTCATACTGCTCCTAAGGACATTTCTGGTGGAGATGCACCAGCTCCTCATACGTGTGGGCTTTTTATGTTCTCTTCAAAACCATTTCTGTTGCAGTTGAAGCTGCTTCTCCAGCAGTTTCAATTAATGTAGATCTGAGACAGATCTAACAATTCTATTTTGCTATTCTATTTTTCTATTCCTATTTGTGTGTTGCTTCATGGTCCTGTTTGGTGTGCAGGGAAGACGGTAGGTTGCAAGGGGGGCCAGAAGCTGTCCATTCAGTCAGTCTCTGGAGTCAAAGATGGAAAACATAGTATTCTCTGAAGAGCTGTGGATGGCCACAGAGTAGCATGCCTGTAGCCACCCTCACTCTGAAATCAATGACCCACATTTTCCACTGCAAAATCGCATGTCTAGGCTAGAAGAGCTCCTTTGCAGATGTTGTCAAAGTAGGACTTCTAGTAAAACAGCTTTGGAGAAAATGTCCCACCTGTCACCTGGAAGTCTATCTAAACCTTCAAGGAAAAATGGGATCTTGAGGCTAGCTCCAGTGATGTGTAACTACAACAGTCTGCACTTGAGGTTTCAGCAAAAGCTGTTTGGCCAGTACTGATAAACAGGTGAAGGACAGAGACAGAGTGATTTTTTCTGGGTCTTTATTACCACCTCTGAGTGGTGGTTAAGAATGTTACAGTGCTTAAAGTGTCTTTGTAAGGGAGATAAGATGTGTGAGAGCTGCTGCATCATATTCTACTGCTCATCTCGACTGAGACATGACTTGGTCTAGTATGTAACTAGAAATGCTTTGATGCGTGAGAAACATGCAAGAGGAGTTTGGGGATTATTATATTTATTTTTTTTTTTAACAAAGTAATGCCAGATAAACAGCATTCCATCTCACTGTAGCTGTTCTGGACAATAGGAAGAATTTTTTATTCGAGCCTTTACAGCACTGCTTTTGCAGCCTTATCATGTAATCAGTTGCCTGTGAGAATAATGGCAGGGGTTTGCTAGGCCCAGTTTTCCTTGGCAGCCACGGCTGCAGCAAAGGTGCGCCACAACTGTGTCTTCTGGTCTTGGTTGGAGGGAAGTCAAGCAGTGACTGTGCGGGAACGTTGCCTGGCTGGAGCTCAGCTATGAGGGAATAAAGGTTGGAGAGCCGCCAGTTAAAGAGCCTTTTCCTCCTACTGACTGCAGATAGCGCTGGCAGGGAGAAGCAAGTCAGGACAACTGTGAGAGCAGGGGGCTGGGAAAGGGTGCTGATTCACACAGCCTTATTCTTAAAACATAGCCCTTGTCCCTTCCTGAAAATCTATCCTCCGGTGGTGAAGCAGGAATCATCACTGCAAAATGCAATGCCGGAGATGCACAGGGAGGGGTTAGGATGACTTCCTTGAGCAGGGAGGAGGAGAAACACCTGTCACAGTATTCATCCAAATCGCCTCCAGGAACACTGCACAGAATAAGTTTTTAACATTGTTCACAGGATAAATGTTTAACATTGTTATTATATGTGGAATAAAACTTATTTGCCCACTCCAGAGGGTTGAATCAAAGTTCCAGACACGGGTCAGTGCCACGCCCTTGTGGACCTAGCTCGTCTTCCTTTGTGGGTTTGCCTATCTCGTCTGACTACGTAGCACTGGATTAATTTAAGTAATTCATTTTGAAAAACATTTTTCATATGGTATGTTTCACTTCACCAACTGCAATAAAATCATACATTATTTTTCCTCCTGTGTACAATGCCACAGGAATGCTTTCCTGCCGAGCTAAATGGTGGCATTTGCATAACTGCAGTTTGTAAATGGGGCCTCTTGAGATTTTAAGTAAAAGAATGTGATCTAGAATTAGATATCATCACTTTTTTTTTAGTAAAACCGTATTTGCAGTAGTAATTTCAGATGGATTCGTTTATTCTAATGACTGTCACTTGGGTCAAAGTTTTTTTTTTTATATTTCTTTTTTTACTTTCTTATAATTCAACATGCATATAAACAACACTATTCAGCTCTATCACATCTTCTATAAAAAGTATATTATCTGAAATGCTCCACTGATCTCAGATGATCTTCTACTCTTTGTAAATTAAATACAAATTTGAAATTACTTTTATCACATCTGAGAGAGGCAATTGAAATGCTATTAAACTAATTGACTAAACCTGAGAATCAGGCTTTTAGAGAAGTCTTTATTTTCACTGAAACCAACAACAAAAAAATAAATTAAGAATTTCAAAATTATTTGAGACATTTATATAATCTTTGCTTTAGGAATAATGTACTGACAATGTAAATCACATCATACTAGATTATAAAATATAATGGAAATCAATGAGTCAAGAAACATAAAGTAATCAGTACAATATTTCAAAAGTTTGTAAAGAAGTACTGCTTTCTGCTGGATTTTCTGTGCTAGAACTTGATTACTTCCACAATGTTTTATTTTAACTGCAAGAGTAAAATACAACAATTCTCAGGGGAAACTCTAGACTTATCTAGGATATGGTCAGAGGACTGATTTTTTTTAAAAAAAGTAGTATTATTAATACATACATAGATCAATAAACCTTCAGGATCAGGTTGCTTTTAACTTCACACAGACTACTTCAGTCACCCAGAAGATGAAAGGTTCAGGTAGAGAGCATGAGCTCAGCAACTGGAACTTCCACTACCTCACACACAGCTGGTAGCAATTTTTCTAGTTAGAATTCTCCACAAACAGTAAAATTTTTTATCTACTATGTCCACCTGCTAGGTCTAAACATGGTGCAAATTTCTAGCAAAAATTGAATGCTGTTAATGATGCTACCAGTATTTTTGTGACTTTCTATGTCATAGTCACATCAGTTAACATCCTTTCCATAAAGATACTCTTAATTTCCTAAACCATTTTTGGAAACACATCTATTTTCTCCTATACGGCAACTTAATCATGCCTTACAATGTGGAAGAAGAAAGGATTCATAATGAGAGTTAGAAGGATGGTTACTTAGAAACACCACCACCCTTTTTCAGAGGAGGCTATGTCATTTTCTCTGTATGATTGTAGAAAATTATTTCAGTTGGCTGAAAGTTTCCATTCTCTTCACTGAAGAAAAGAACCAAAGTGGTTTTCAGGGTGCACATTTATTATTGCATTTATCTGTGCGGGACATGAGTCTTAGGTTAGCTAGTCATTTCCACTAGCAATATTAGAGTTGTATTTGTCCCTTAGCACAGACATGCAAGCCCACTGTGATTTGCAAGGCTTCATGGATTTGACACTTAGTCTTCTGGGAGAATATGTCAAAATTCCTAACACCTCACTAACCAAAATATTCGGAGAGCTGGTTCACAAAAACATTGAGAGGTAGCAGGTTTGCTCTTGCCAGACTCATAAATGTTTTTGGATCATTGCTGTTTATGTCTCAGGCACCCCTAGCTCTGCGTATGTAGAGAAAATCTTGGATCCTTTGGAGAACTGCTCTTTGAGTCTGATTTGTATG
Organism: Vanellus vanellus; assembly: GCF_965231255.1. NCBI lineage: Eukaryota > Metazoa > Chordata > Aves > Charadriiformes > Charadriidae > Vanellus > Vanellus vanellus. The sequence continues at coordinate 47,512,392 of NC_138905.1, forward strand.
TGGACCAGGTGTGTTAATGGATTAAAGGCTAATCTCCATAAAAACTAAGGGCTAGAGGAACATGGATGGGCAGAAGAACCACAGAAATGTCAACCAAACTAGAGATTTATTAAATGATGCCAAATGGGGTTTACCTACAGCAGATAGGAGTAAGTATGTCTGAAACAGAAGTCAGGTCTTGGAGAATGGGTTTTCTAGCCTGAAGGAAGGTCATCAGCCACATAACAGCTACCAGTGGCCTTCTGTTTGCCCACCTAAAACTACTAAGTGAATGAAAACCTTGAACAAATCACTGAAAGCTGATCATATAATGCTTAGAAACAATGTAAGTAAGCTAAAGACTCTTTTTCCATTATAGTTCTTCCACTTGAAAGACAGAGATGGTGCAACTATGGCATATGCTTTATAAATTTTTAAAGAAAAAAAACAACCTATCATTCACTTCATGTTCTGCTACAAGATTAAAGCCACAGTTTAATACACTGATTAATTTTGTATAATACTCTCCTGATACATCATTTTCCAGTGAAATTTGCTAGTAAAGTATTTCCAGATCAAAGAGAAGTATGTTTCAAAAGATATATATTTTTTTAAGAAAAACCTGGGCAGAAATACAGTTACAATAAAAACATCTACAAATGTTAGAGGTTGTTTCAACATCATTTCAGTCAAAGCAAGTCCTGAAGTACTGATCCACCTGCAGAGTAAGAAAAGGAAATTTTTCATTTTCCAGGACATGAAGAAGATGCATCAGGCAGTGTGAAAAGCTGGTTAGATTAGGACTAAAGGAAGATAAGTCATGTCAAGACAGGATGTCTTCTGTGTTTACATTCTTGCCTCGCAGTGACTTGGCTGAGGAACAAGGGCACGTCAGACTGGGAAAGGGAAATGTAACATGTTCGGTTATGGCATACATGTCTTTCAGTGGTAGCAACCACTGTGAGCTTCTTTCACTGTAGAACCTCCTGTGCAACCACACTGCCCTGTCCTGCAAATGGGTCCTGCTTCCAGGAGTGACCAGTGGGCAGAACATGGTGCTTCTGGACAGGTGAAAATCACACTGAAGAACTTTCTGGAAAGAAGTGTAGGTGGCCACACTTTTGCTGCCTCTACAGACCCCGTGGATGATTAGGGATGGAGCTGACAATTCAGGACTCTTCTTTATGACTTGAAATCCCAAAGCAAGGATGTTGTGTTAGGTACAACTCATGCCTTGAGTTTGGTGTACAGATAGGGACGGGGTAGAACCAATACACACAGCAAATCTGTAAGAACAAGATCTGGCAGTGTTCCCTCCTGATACTTCTTTTTTAAGACTCGAGCCTGACGTTATAACCACTGTGTCCTTACAGTCAGGACCCTAGGTGCCAAAGAAAGGGACTGGACTTTTAAAAATAAAAAAAAATTAATAAAAAATATTTCAGAATTCTGGTTAAAATGTCAGCTTCCCAAGAGTTCCCAAATTAGAATATCTTTAAACTCAAGCCTAGCTCATAGTCTTCTGTTTCACTTTTACATTGAGAAAGCTCCTTGGTTTTGCTGTGTTCTGGAAAGAACTATTGTTCTTTCTAAGCTTTCACTGCAGATAGAAATTGCAGATAAAGTTAGACCTACTTCCACAAGGATTAAAAGTAAAGTTTTTGTCCTAAAGTCAGTGATGCATGGCTGAAAGATTAGTATGGCTTGCAAACAAATGGCAAGTCCTGGGGGTTTCAAAATGTATTTTTAGAAGAAACATATGTTAATCAAGATACGCCCCACATAGTTGAAACAGCATGATTCACAAGGGAACTTCATTAGCCCCAGAGCTGAATAGTGTTACAACTCCTGAGAGATCCAATAAAATAGGTGATTCAAAAAAAAGAAAAAAAACATTCTCCTAGGTAACCCACATGGGCTTCCTAGAATTTTTTTGGTTCTGATCTTCGCCATTACTACTTTGCTGTCACACAGGAGTTAGATTGCCATCTAGGAAAAAAGCAGCTGCACTCTCCATTCTGCTTAGAATGGACAGGCAGATCATTAATGCCATACAACAGCAGACTGAATACGTCCCATTTTCAGCGAAACAGACAGGCAGGCCACTCATCATCCAAAGAGAACTAGACAGGTAGGGTCATAAAATGCATCTAAACCATAAACTCAGTGGATTTACTGGACTAAAATTAGTTGTTAGTTTGTAGGTAATTTGGAATACCATGCCTTGACAAAATAATGCCTGCCAACTCTGAACAGATAAATAACAGAAAAAAAAAAGAAAATGTAGAATATTAAGTTTCCTTTTGTTCAGTCTCCATTTTTAAAAGAGGAATGATTGATAATTTATGTAATGTAACAGCTATTGTATTACTGCTGACACGACTGACATTTTTAAATACAATTTTGCACTTTTTTTCCATATAAGAGGGTATTTTTAGAAAATGGAAATGCAATAGGCAGGAACGACAGCCAGAAATATTTTAGCATTGTGCCAGACTTTGTACCACCTGTGAGTTTGGTCTTGAAATGAGAAACAGAAGCCAAGGGGCAAAGGGGCTGCTGTCAACTTGCAGGCTTCATTTAAAACCTAAATCAGCCTCTGTGACAGGAGCAAATTCTGAGATACCAGAGCAAATTCACTCCTGGCAAAGTTTCAGAGAACAGCCTCGGGGCACCGGTGATGATTCATTCCTGCACCTGAACTGTGAGTAAGGACACATGAAAGCTGTTCAGGAACAGCTGGGAGTAGGCCGAAGTCACTGTGTCTTCACTCTCAGGTCTGAAGTCTCCATAATCCATAATCCACAAAGGTAAATACCTTCCAGAGCTCACTAAGGCCAAGCTGGAGAATATTTACAACTCCTGGCTTTCTCAAGCACAGCCCCGTGCTGTAGCAGGGAGGATTGGATCTGAAGGCTCTTGCTGGGGTGAGAGGCCAGTGGAGCTGGTCCCTGGCTGCTTGCTGGGCTTTGGGCCAGAATCACCCAGCGCAGGAATGCTACAGCTGAAGCCAGTCTGGCTTCTGGCAGCAAGAAATTATCATGTGTGCCTATGGACCATTAGTCTCATTAATCCAATTCTCCTTAGCACTAACTGAAGAATTCCTCTATTCTCAGACATTAAGGTAGCTTTTCTCTGCGTCTATTAGGGAGTTAGCAAGGCCTTTCCCTTTAAAATAATTAATAAGACCTACCCGAAGTGTTTTAAGTTTCCACATGGATGCTTCTTCAGATGCATGTGGGCATTTTTCCATGAAAACAGTTTGCAACTGGAACTCAAACTGAAACCTATTTGCGAATGCTAGGCACTTTTTTCTGAGGTTGTTCTCTAGATACTCTGTGATTTGTATCTTTCAAACTAAACAGAGTTTAGATCATAACCTGGATTCAGCCAGGACAGCCAAACTACTTCTTTTTTTCTTTTTTTGGCAATCAAAAGATTGCAGAATAAAACTTCTCTTGCTCATTTTGTTTACTCTGTGCCATCTCTTAGTGGTGTGGACTTCAAAAGGGGTGTTTCAGTAGCAGCTACTAAAAATAAATATTACACATTAGACCAAAAATTAAACAGACTTTGCAATAGTAAAATTTTACGAATATGCTAAATGTTCTCTACCCTTTAATATGGTTATTTCACTTGGAGATATTTTTTGATACAGCGCATTAGTAATAAAATATCTCTTGAAAGTATTTTTTTCCCATTCAAAAATCATTTTAGGTTACATCAATAACAAAGGAGAATGACAAAATCATTCCACTTGCACACTTACTAAAAATGTAGGACCAAGAAAGGATGCTTTCTGCTTCATATTGCACTGAAACTTGAAAAACAGCTTGTAAGGAGAACAATAAAACTTGATGGTAAAATGCAACCACATTGCAATGTGTTAGAGCTTTATGGTTTGGAGACTCTTACCCAAGAATTCGGGTGTATAGAGAGATAGAGTTTGCCATAGGAAAATACCTTAAAACCCAAATACTTCTCAAAATGAAATTAATTAAAACACAAGCTAGTCTAGTGAGTACAATTTTAACCATTCATGTTGGTAGCGGTTGAAATAACTATAAAATAGGCCAGAAATCACCAACTTTGTTGATTTCTTTTGTTTGAACAGTATACTTTTCCAACAGTACTATTTTCTTCACCACTCTGTGTTTGAAAATTCGTTTGGAAGATTTTGGATTACAATAGTGTTGAAAAGTTAGCCCCGTGAGCTGCAGATAACAGCAACTGCTGCTCTGTTTACATGTACATTGAAATAAAGGATGGAGTTTCCTGTTGTAGATTATGTAAAATCCAGACATTGTTAATCAAAGGAAGCTCCTCTCCCTGTTATCTCAGTTGAGATCTGATTAAAATATTTTGGAGTCACTAAGGTTGGACACAGTTTTACCGACAGTCATTTTTGGCAGATTTCCTCCGGGTTTCCTGGGAACGTTAGCTTTCAAGGAGTAGTGTCTGCAAAGGCTCATGGCTCACTCAGCACAGCTCTCATGGGTGAAAAGACAGAGCACCAAGATCTCCTGGGCCAGTCTGTCCTGTGAAAATGGCCACGTATGCCAGCTCCTCATAAAAAATAAAAATAAAAATTATACTACCTTTTCTAGATGACAAAGTATTGGCTGTTTTTCTCCATATTTGTACAGACAATTAGCACTTTGCAACCCAGCGTTAGAAACTGCATGTGCTCCTTCTCACTCTTTTATACAAGAATGTCACAGGAAGGGCGAAACGCTGCCGGAGTGGTCTGAATATAATCTACTGGCTTTCCAGGAATTCTTCCGTTTAACACAGATGAAAACACACTTCTAAAAAAAGATTTTGTTCTTTCTCTTTTGTTTACTGCAATACAAATTTAAATTGGTGATAATGATAACTCAAAAAAAAAAAAAAGACCACATGGCACTGGTTTTAAGTGGACGTTGTATACTTTAGAGTACTACAAAACTTCTATGATTCTCAAATAAGAAATACTGTATACAAACAGTGTAATTATTCACATCAAACCCTACTGTTAAATTAAGTTTAACATCATTTGAAATGATGTTTAAAATCTGGAGGACAAGTCTTATGAGGAATGACTGAGGGAACTGGGGTTGTTTAGCCTGGAGAAGAGGAGGCTGAGGGGAGACCTTATCACTCTCTACAGCTACCTGAAAGGAGGTTGTAGAGAGGTGGGGGCTGACCTCTTCTCCCTGGTGACAAGTGATAGGATGAGAGGAAATGGGTTCAAGTTATGTCAATGAGGTTTAGATTAGATATTAGGAAAAATTTTTTTCACTGGAAGGGTTATTAAAGATTGGAATAGGCTGCCCAGGGAGGTGGTGGATGTGCCTTTTTAAAAAAAGGGTAGATGTGGTACTTGGGGACATGGTTTAGAAGTGGTTCTGTCAGGGTAGGTTAATGGTTGGACTTGATGATCTTAAAGGTCCCTTCCAACCTCAGCAATTCTATGATTCTATGATTCTATGATTCTATGATCACTTTAACCCTACTGTTAAATAATGAACTGTAAGGGGAATTTTAAGATATATACCAAGAAAAAAACTGTTAGACTGTGGATTCATTTGGCTAATGATCACAACAGCTATTGAACCATTTAAATACATACTACTATTTTCAGTTTTATTTTAAATAACTTAGCTAGAATTCATTTCACCTGGAAGTCCATTTTCACCTTCTTACAGATTTCTTTTTACTTCAGCTTTTCTTCTTTTTTGCAGTTCTCTCTTTTCTCTTAGTATATTTACATTCGTGATATTTTCATTTAATATATTCCTCTCCCTTCCAACTCTTTCTACTGCAGGCATTGCACTGTAACAGCAGAATGTAAACACCCAGAACTGGTGAAATGCTATATATATTGACATGCAATAACTAACTTGATTGAAACTAGCAGAGCTTTATTGCCAATATTTTTTTAATTAAACAAGAGGCTCAGAAGTTTTTATTTTTTTATCTGACATCCCAATGACTGGCTCATAGAACATTTTAAAAAAAACAGGCTTACCAGGTAAAGGAGCTGAATAAAGGGTACAACAGACAGCAGTACAAGGGCTCCACAGATAGAAAAGAACTCAGTCTCTGAGGACAGAATACATCTGTAAACTCTTCACCTTTTCTTACTACAGAATTTTAAACTTGCTTCTTTTTTCCTTGCCCATGGTACCTTTCCAACTCTTGCAATGTTTCTGGTTTTGTTATATATTTATTTTCCAGTTCCTATTCCTTTTTATTCCTGAGAGATAACCAAGATCAAACAAGGTCCAAAACCAATTTTGTGTCCCTCTCTATATGGCACATTTTCAGAGTTATAACATTAAAGTGGCTTCCCAATTTAAAAATTTAAAGTTAAAAATTATTTTTAAAGCTTAGGTAACTTATGGAAACAGTTTGGGGTGTTGGGGTTTTTTTGTTTGTTTTTTTCCTGTGGTGTTTCCCCCCCCACCACCACCAGAAAGCATCTCTAATAAAAAAAAAAGCTCAAACACATATTAAAATCTAAATGTGTATCAACTTCCCATAGAGAAAAAAGCAAAATTAAGCAGATATTTCTGGTTTTACTAGAATGACAACTACTTTAATGTTTTCAGCACTCATCTTTGCCTACACCGGTGCTACCCTACTAAAAGGGGGAGCTTCCAAAGATGTGACCTCTCTCAGCCTGCTTTTCATAGGTCTGCCTGTCTGACAACTCTGCACGTACCTTATTATATATAGGTGGCTATCAATAAGAAAACTGCTTGGAAATGTAGGAAATCTGTCTTACAATTCTGGAGGCCTCACCTCTTAGAGGTACTTGCCCATGTATTGAGACTGAAGGAAGTTGGGTATGTAAACACCTAGTAATTAGACGGTACAGTATTTCAGGATCAAACTTCCATCAGTTTAAGTCCCTAAATATCTTTCAGGATCTGGATTATAAACACTTGAAAACATTTTTGTTCCACTACTCTCTTAAAAGTGAGTTGTGTGATTTTACTGTGAGGTCAAGTTTCCTGTCCTTGCAATCAATAAACAGTCGGTACTTTTAACAAGCTTTACTGTGTGTAGTAATTTACTACATGATTTGTATTATTTTCTACCTTTTAAAAATTCTCGTATTTAATATACTCTTCGAGCTATCTATATGTGCCCTGCTGGACCTGCTTTTGCTTCTGGAGGAGTGAATTTCAGAGCCTTGGTTGGCTTCATCAGATGCTAGAGCAGTCCTACAGTAATGTTTATGTATAGAAGGCCAAAGGGAAGATGCCGCTGTAGTATCTATGACAGATCATGCATTCTCTGCCTAATGGCACTGCAATAAATGTCCTGCAAATTAGCGGGACACTAGCGTGTGAGATACATTCCTATATGTTTGCATGAATTTATGTTACTGTGTTTTGATATTAGTGATGTTTCCTCATTGCTGTGTTGTATAACTGTATAATATTATATAATATGATATAATTAAGGATGTTTCATTTACAATTGCCATGAGAATTAAATTGTTCAGCTTTATCTGTTACTTGGGCAGGCTTTCCATAAAAGGTTTAAGAAACATTTAAGTTTTCCCTATATGATATACATGATATACCGCAGTGAAGAGCATTATCTCTTTCCATTCTGAATCACTGAATCAGAAGTCAGTGTTAGCTCTGCAACATAAAAGCATAAGAAAGGCAGGCTCCTTCCTATGCTGGAAAAGATACATGCAGAGTCATGGCAATATGAGAAGATCACTCTGGCTGGGAAAAAGCCTCAGGCCAAAAGAAATGGGTGGAGAGAGGAGGGAGGATCAGCTTATAGAAATGAACTGGCATGGCTCTAGGTATTTTTTTTTTTTTTTGAACCATTCAATTTAATTCTATCACAGAAGCAAATGATGACTGAAAAATCTTCCCCCAAAAGCTACTGCTCTCTAAACAGTGGTAACACTGTTGGGAACAATGTTGAAAGTGAGCACTTTTGAATTTCAATAGGGCCTTTCCAAAGAGGAGAATAACAGCTCTGTACATTGTGTAACTTTGGACCAGACACCTTATGAGGGGAACTACTACACAGCTAGGAAAATAATCTGAAGCCTGTTACAGAACAAGAGAGCAACTGTTTGTAGGAGTATGAAAGTACTGGCAATGAAAAACAGAATAGAGAAAACAGTCCTCTAAAAAGCAACAAGGAAATTTAAATAGATTGAAAAAATATGTGCAAACGTCAGAAATCAGCTGGTCAGTTTATAGAAGGTAGATAGTAATTCAGTTTGTACCCTGATACCTGGGAAACTAGAACGAGAAAATTGATTAACAATTTGTCTAATATAATTAGGTCAACTTAACCTGGAAACAATTTCATTTGGCAGAAAGAAATGAACAAATACTGTGTTGAGGAGAGTTCTGGAGAGGATTGTGTTCTGATTAATGAGTAACTGAGACTCTACAACAAGCAGCAAAGGCTTTGGGCCCAGTTCTGATTTTAATTATACCAATATGAATAAGACTAACCTTGCTAACGAACTTGCCAGTGTAAAAGTCAGATGACAAACAAGTCATTCAGACTTCAAGACCTACATGGAAGAGGTTAGCAGTGAGTAGTAAAGGAAGTTACTTATTCTTATAAATTATGATACTCAGAAGTGTCACTATGGAATTTGGCATAAAAAATAAAAGCAGTTTGTTATTCCCAAAGGGCATCAGAGAAACTGAATTTCCTATCAGGGGAAAAAAAAAAAAAGTTTGTTAGACACTATTTATACTGTTTCCATGACTAGATAATTTATTTCTCATGATGACCTTGATTATGGCATGTTAACTTACATACATCAAAAAATGGTATCTGAGGTAAACATGATAGAAGCAAAATGAAGAAGGTTTGCTGTTTTGTTTTGTTTTGTTTTGTTTTTTTAAATTGGAAAGTTCCAAAACAGCCTGAAGTGATGTGGCTAACAGGGTGATTTCCTAGGTAATACAGCACAAACTCCATAGATAGCACAGCTGGAAATCTCATCACTGTATTAAAAAGGGGGAAACTTTGACTGCTGTTGTCCATGGCCTCTGAGTTACAGTTTGGGAAATAGAATGTGTACAGAGGATTGTAGGGTTTGAGGGGTTTCTCCTCAAAAGGAGACTCTACATCTACATAATCCATGACACCCATACAGCTCTGCCTTCATTTTTTTGAACCCTGAACATCCTGTGTGTCACAACCTTACAATATGTTGCCAGTGCCTTTTTTTTTTTTTTTCCAGTCTCATAAATTATTTTCTTCATATTTGTTTTTTCTGTGAGGTCTTGTACCCTGGCCATATTGCCAAAGGCTACTAGACTGTAAACTGCCCTGTATGAAAATTTCAAAACCATTGTACTCCATAGGAAAAGCATGACAGTCCTTCACATTCTTTGGAATAACAAACAAAAACAAAAGCAAAAGATCATGTTCCTCTCTCCCATGCTACTTTGAACACATGCTCAAAATGCTTACAAACCGAAATGCTGCTACCCAATACAGCCACAACAAAGAACAGTACTTTTTAAAGTGTAGTGGAAAGCCATTTGAAGTGTTATATGCAGAAACATCAGTTTATCAATTTTCTTTATTTTCCATGGGTTTGGAAGTTCAGCACATGTGACCACATTATTCAATGAGAAATTTCAAAGAGAATTTTCACAGTTTTCACTGGATACATTCATAAAATGGAAGTGAAAGTAACAAATGCAAATAATATATTCATGTTCATAGTAGCTAGAGGTACATTCTCATTTTTAACTGCTGTCCAATCCACAAAAGCACCTTAAGCATGTACTTACTTGCTTACTGTATTACAAAATTTTAACATTAATGGTCTCATTGGGACTTTTACCATTGACTTCAAAGGGAACCAGATTAGGATTTATACAGATTTGGCCAGTAGCACTGCTTATTATTAAAGACTTTCTTTTATGTTGCGTAAAACTTTGCCAGACTTTAACCATTTAGGCTGAAATACCATATGCTTCATAGCTGCCTCAGGCTGAATTCTTCTGGAAAACTCCAAACAAAACAATTCAGCTCTTTCCAAGAGCTTGGACTGACTAGGCAAGAAGACCAGGACAGGGAAACCAGGGAATGTGAGTAGGACTGGGAAAGTCTGGAAGAGAAAACTTGGACTGGCAGTGGCAGAAGTAATCTAGGACTACAAGGAAAAGCTAAGAGAGAAAATGAAGAAATATACTTTAAAAAAGAACAAACCTGAGGATCTGGGAATAAAATATTATGGATGGAACAATATGACTGGTACAAGAAACCTTGAGCGGGAAAGATGCAGCACTGGGAAACAGGCATTAAGTTAGAGAAGCTGGAACATGAGGACGGGCTATAATGCTGGAACAGGCTGTGCTGGTGCAGCACCATCTTCTCTGGAGCTTGCAGCAGAGCCCCGAGCTCCGTAATCTCATTGTTCATTCCTCTTGTGGGCAAATAGCCATAAAAGCCACGGGCAAAATTGCTCATTCTCCTCTATGGCTTGTCCATGGAGAGGATGAAAATTTGTTAATTGTTCCTTTGACTTTATTAGCTTTGGTAAGATTAAATCTTGTCTTTTATTTCATTGGTTTAAATAAGGGATATAAACATTCCAATTTCAATGACCCATACAGGTGTCAATATGAAACCACACCACAGAACTTAATTTTTCCCGATATGTTCAAAAATTTTTCACCTGCTTCCTGACTTCCCTGATAATAGAACATTATTTCACCTGTGAAATATCAGATTTAAGGTCAGATTTAGGAAACTGTCCCCTTGTGACAATGAGATTCCTGCTGTTAACTAAACTTTTTCTAGTGAGGAATAGGAATTATGTATTAAAGAAATAACAACAATAAAACAAACAAAAAAAAGACCATTTGTGAACCAAACAGGAAATTTCAGGAAAAGAATAGAGAACTGAAATTTTGGATTGTAACCCAGGTTATTCCTAGAAGTTCCTACAAAACTGAAGAACAGTGTTTGTCTGATTTATTTGCTTCCAATTTGGATATTATCTTCCCTATCATAGAACGAGAGGGTCAGGTCAACTACTCAGGAAGAGAAAAGGTTGCTCCTTAGATCATGGACAAGGAGAAAATTTTCCCAGAGACTGCAGAGAAGAGCAGAACAAGAAAAAAGGGGAACAACAACAAGAAAGTGGGAGCACAAACCACTATGAAGACCAGGGAATGGACAGATTTACCTCTAAGACAATGGAAAGAGAAAATACCTAGGAACCAGCAGGGACTGTGTCATTTGTTCATTTGTTGCACGACTGACTGACAGCAAGCCAGGACCTGTCTTCAGGGATACAGTGGACAAAGCAAGTGTGGCTTTTTTATTTCTATTCTGTTTCTATTTCTATTTCTATTTTTTTTAATATGCATTGTAGTATCTAATCCTAAAATACTTAGAGATTTTATGGGGTTCCTTTGAGTTTTTGTTTGGTTAGATTTTTTTTTTTTTTTACTTTTAAAAACGTCGGGGAGCTTACCATCAGCAAAAGGTCTAAGCAGTTGGCTGAAAGATCAGCAAATCTGGGGTTCTGACATGATGATGAAATGGATGTTTCAAGGACAACTACTGATTTTGCGTTCCCTGACTCCTAAACAGACAGATTTCATAGGAAGAAAACTGGTAAGTCTACTCTCTCCCTGACAAACAGTACCATCCCATGTAGTCCCTATCCCTTGTGCTATGCATCACTGTGGCTGCAGTGCTGTAGCTGCATTGCTCTTCTCCTCCTCCAGCTGGACCCCTTTTTCCACAGAAAGCTCAATGTCTAATTGAGGGACTTCCTGAAGACTCAATGAAAAGTAAATGAAATCAATGGAAGTCAGGACTTTGAACTCGTACCTGGTGTTGAGGGTTGTACGTTAATGCTATGAGTCATGTGCTAAAGAACTATTGTTAAACACACAGTATTAATGGAAATGTTTGACCTTAAGCTCTTTCTTCTTCAGCCTCTCCTTTTCTGAGAGTGGCTTATAACATGAAACTTGTGAGTCTTTGTAAATCTTTTGTGTCTCTAATTCCATGGACGCTTCCCACAGTGAAATCCAGGAGGGAATTAATAAGTCTTCTTAATGTCTGAATAGTGTGCAATGCATAGAGCAGAAGGCCACACAGTGAACAAGAAAAGAATAATACCTGAAACAGTGGTCCATTACGCGATAAGAACTTTTCCTGCACTGCATAAAGGAGGGTACTGCTGAAAAAATATCATATGTTGATGTGATTGGTGCCTGCATATTATAATGCATGAAGTCAAAGGAAAGGAATTCATTTTGTGAAAGTAAACTAACCCTGACATTTGAGTACTTGATATTGCAGTTAAATTATTTGCTTTTAAAGTAGTTTTCTTGGATAGTATATTTTAAAATAAAAGCTATGCCTGTGTAATCTGCATGCAGAAATAACACAAATATGAAAAAAAAAATAATTAGGAAGCTATTTAAATACCACAAGTGTTAATGATTTAAGAACTTCCATTATACAAAAGAAAATGTCACTTTTAAAGTTACAAAACTTTTTCTATATCAAGTACTTCCATGTTAACAGAGGGAAAAGGCAACACTATTCTGGTTTTCATATAAATATTATAAATTATTATTTAACATAAATTTATTGCTAAAATGTATAAAATAAATTTACTTTAAAAGTATAAAATTTAATGTTTGACATTCTGGATTTCTTTACAGACATTTTTTTACTTTGTAATCCCACAAATCCCAGAAAACCTATTGCTGTTCTATTTGCAGTTAACTGTGCCTATGGCAATAGTCTTCCAGAAAGACGGCAAAATTAAAAAGCTTGGGTACCAGCAGTAACCATTACTGTGGATCATTTCATTCACCTAAATGGGAACTGGTAGAAAATAATGGACAGAGGACTATTCTAGAACTCAGCGATCTCATTAAAAATCCCAAGTCTACCACTAACTGACTGTCTAAGTGATCTTGAACAACTCCATTTTCTTCTTCTGGAAATAGTAATACTAACATATTTCATAAGGTGTTGTAAGACCTTAAGATGAAAAGCATCAGCAGCATTAGAAGCATTAGTGCTATGCTTTCCTAAAAGCTGTTACTGAAATGGTCAGATGTGAAGAAATTGCTGCTGCACGTTATATGAAAATTCAGGCCTTCTGATTTTTACCTTTTTTTTCTCATTCCTCCTCCCCAATGTACACCTAGACATAATTTTTGCACATCTAAAAACATGCTCATGAAATCATCCCCACACTCTTGTGGGTCAAATGGATTCCCCAGTACATGTCGACAAAAAAGGTCATCTCTCTTAGCAGGCTCTTGAAAAAGTGGCTTTTCTATTCACATAATATATAAGAAGGAAAGTTTTCAAAACATATCCCCTAGAGTCACTGCTTAATAGAGGCAAGTCACGGTCACAAGTGGCAATGACTCTAACACTCATCGCTTTGTTTCCTGCTTTTGCTTTCAAAATGTTTCAGGAGATGATCCTAGGGTGATAACAAAAGCCATGAGATGCTATTATATTTGCTAGTGATGGCAATTTGTTGCCACAAAAGAAAACTCCTAACTGTGCCCCAGATGATGTATCATGTGGTAGAAAATTCAAAGCGAATCCTACATGTAACTCCGAACTCATATGCACAGCACATCCTTTGCAGTGCGAAACTAAGCAGTTCCACGAGTATAATAAAGAGACTGCTGCATAACTTCTGCACACTTGGCAAAAACCCTGCAATTGTTTTTGGAAAATGATTGCTGATAAACACTGAAAAATTTTGTGCAATAGCGCATTTGGCATGAGGAAACAAAGATCTGCTCTAAAGCTGATGGTTGTTTTATTCCATACTTAGTTGATACTCAGCACATAGCTTTCCTGGGGCCCATGATCAGCCATGGTGCAGATACTAACTCTGGAGAAATGGCGGCTTGAGCACTGGAAGGAAACTGGACAAGAGTGTGATTCTTCTTCCTCTGAACCAGGGGCACCACCAGCCACATCACACAGAAGCCTTATCACAATTTCCCAGCCTCTTGTGAGCTGAGGGAGTTCATTTTTAAAGAAATAAATCCATGTGCAGCATATTTGTTCTCCACATCCTAGTGCTAGAAGGAAAGTATGGAGGCAATTTCACTACTGCTGCATCTTCCGTCATCTCTCCTTCCCATTTCTTCTTTGTGGTTCAAAATCCACTCCCAACCAGAGTCCCACAGAGGCCTGCTCTGATGGATGTCTGGATTATGATTGATCCAGATTTTGTAACAAGCTAAGAGTGTGTATTTTTCTTACCATTTTTACTTCTCTCCCTTGTGAAACGCTTTTTCTTAGAAATCTGCATTGCCATAACTAGTTTTGAATAGTTATTCCAGGATCATTTTTTTCTCTAACACTTCCTTCCTTTGATGTATTTATAAAATACCTTATGGTCCTTATGCTCCTTAATTCTTTTGCCTGGCAGCAATAGTTTGCTATGAATGACTTCACTGTCAATGTTCCTGCAAAATTTTACACTTCGAAGTCACATGTAAATTTTCTGACACTTATTAAAAAAAAACAACAGTCTACGCAAATACAAGGGAAAAAAGAAAAAAGTTCCCTGAGTTTTCCTTTTGTAGCAAAAGGTCCATAACATAGGCCTGCGAATGACACAATTTCACAAATTACTTGTTCTGGACTACTATCATCCTAAACTGAGAGAGCATTGTGTTTCATCTTGCACAAATGTATGATGCTTTCATACAGAATAACAGAGAAATTTCTTCTTGATGTTTGTAGCATCATATAGCGTTCATTGTGACTGTTTTTGCTGTATCAGCCCTGAGATTGCTTTAAGATGCAGCATAATTTTTGCTGAAGATTCAGCCCTGCCTATTTGAGAACTAAGCATACCACGTTCCCTGCCAGTTATGTGAAGTCAGATCACTATTTCCACCTTGACAACCCTTGAGTAATTCTTCCTTTCTTTCATTGCCACGTGGCTTCTGCAGGCCTCATGCTACTCTTTCCAAGTGCATCTAGGCTTTGAGAGACTATCAAAGCAGCAATTCCAGTTCTTCTTTTGGTCTCTACTTGTCTGTTCCCAAGAATATTGTATCATTTGCCAAGTTGGGTGAGGAAAGTTGTATTTAACTTACTAGCGAGGAGTCATGCAACGTCCATGTGAAATAGCTACTCCTTTAAGGAATAAATTGAGCTTAAATTGCAGATGTTCTTATGCTTTCACATGTAATTTGCTGCTCAGCACGGGTGTGTATATTCAGAGATCCACACAGTTCTTCAGGGAAGCAGGCTGTTTTCAAATAACTTTATTTAATGAAAGGCTATTTGAAAAATTACTTTCCAGAGGCTGCTATCAAAAAAAGCACATTTGCACCAATAGTCTATCAACTTTGTTATATAGTAAATTATCCAATTCCCACTGCAACAGATGGAGCGCAGCAATTAGATGATGTCTCGTATAGGACCATCTGAATTTTATTAGCTGATGTCTTTGCTGAAACTAAAGCTGAAGAATACACAGGAGCATTTCTACTTAGTGTGCTCTCACACCTTAAATAAGATCCTTCATCTTACTTTTGTCAATCAGAGTAAATGCAATTATACTGAAAATGCCTTATAATGAACCGCCATTGTATTGAATACTTCATGTGTTGGACCCTGAACAATACATGATGAATTGTGGTTCAGTGCACAGTCATAAACACAATTTGTGCATCAGGAGCGTTTACTAAAACCTACTGTTCCATTGAAGTTCTGCTGATAATTTAAAGAGGGGTAGATTCTGCTAACAGCTCTTTCTTGAGCTCAGGGAAGTGACATGTTGATGGAAAATCTTTTGGTTTGTTTTGCTTCACTTTACCTCTTTCAACTAAGGGCTTTTTGTTTTCAATACAGATATTAGAATCATAGAATCATAGAATCATAGAATTGTCTAGGTTGGAAGAGACCCTTGTGATCATTGAGTCCAACCATCTACCCTACTCTACAAAGTTCTCCCTACACCATATCCCCAAACACCACATCTAAACGTCTCTTAAACGCATCCAGGGACGGTGACTCAACCACCTCCCTGGGCAGTCTATTCCAATGCCCGACCACTCTTTCTGTGAAAAATTCTTTCCTAATGTTCAGTCTAAATCTACCCTGTTGGAGCTTGAAGCCATTCCCTCTTGTTCTGTCATTAATTACCTGTGAGAAGAGACCAGCACCAACCTCTCTACAGTGTCCTTTCAAATAGTTGTAGAGAGTGATGAGGTCTCCTCTCAGCCTCCTCCTCCTCAAACTAAACAGTCCCAGCTCCTTCAACTGCTCTTCATATGATTTGTTTGCTAGGCCCTTCACCAGTTTCGTTGCCCTCCTCTGCACTCACTCCAGCACCTCATTATCTCTCTTGTATTGAGGTGCCCAAAACTGGACACAATACTCGAGGTGTGGCCTCACCAGCGCTGAGTACAGGGGCACAATCACCTCCCTACTTCTGCTGGCCACGCTATTTCTAATACAAGCCAGGATGCCGCTGGCTTTCTTGGCCATCTGGGCACACTGCTGGCTCATATTCAGCCGCTTGTCAATTAGAATCCCCAGGTCTCTTTCTGCCAGGCAGCTTTCCAGCTACTCCTCCCCAAGCCTGTAGCACTGCATGGGGTTATTGTGGCCCAAGTGCAGGACCTGGCACTTGCCCTTGTTGAAATTCATACCATTGATGTTGTCCCAGTGATCCAATCTATCTAAGTCTCTCTGTAGAGCTTCCCTATCCTCCTGGGAATCAACACTCCTGCTTAACTTGGTGTCATCTGCAAACTTGCTGATGATACACCCTATGTCCTTATCAAGATCATCAATAAAGACGTTGAACAGAAATGGTCCCAACACTGAGCACTGAGGCACACCACTTGTGACCGGCCACCAGCTGGATTTAAATCCATTGAGCACCACTCTTCAGGACCTTCCAGTCAACCAGTGCTTGATCCAGCGGATTGTATGCTCATCCAGGCCGTGCAAAGCCAGTTTTTCCACGAGAATTTTATGGGGGACAGTATCGAATGCTTTTTGAAAGTCCAGGTATACAATATCAACAGCCTTTCCCTCGTCCAGTATTCTGGTAATCTTGTCATAGAAGGAGATCAGGTTCGTCTGGCAGGACCTGCCTTCCATAAACCCATGCTGACTAGGCCTGATCCCCTGGTTGCCCGTTATGTGGGTTTTGATGGCACTCAAGATGACCTGCTCCATGACCTTCCCTTGTATCGAGGTTAGACTGACAGGTCTATAGTTACCTGGATCCTCCTTTTTGCCTTTCTTATAGATGGGTGTTACATTTGCCACCCTCCAGTCCATTGGGACCTCCCCAGTTAGCCATGATTTCCTGTAAATGATGGAACGAGGTTTGGTGAGCCCGTCTGCCAACTCTTTCAGCACTCTTGGGTGTAGCCCATCCAGTCCCATAGACTTGCGTGCATCCAAGTGGCATAGCAGGTTGCTGATCTCTTCCTCTTTAATCGTGATGCTCTTATTCTGCTTCCCCTCCCTGTCTCCTAGCTCTTGAGGCTGGGTGTCCAGGGAACAGCTAGTTCCACTGCTAAAGACTGACGCAAAGTAGGCATTGAGAACCTCAGCCTTTTCCTCATCCTTTGTAACTATGTTTCCCTCTGCATCCAATAAAGGAGGGAGATTTTCCCTAATCCTCTTTTTGTTATTAATGAATTTATAAAAACGTTTTTTATTATCCCTAACAGCTGTAGCCAGGTTGAGCTCTAGCTGCGCTTTGGCTCTCCTTATTTCCTCCCTGCATAGCTTCGCTACATCTTTATAGTCTTCATGAGAGACTTACCCCCTCTTCCAAAGGTTGTAGACTCTCTTTTTTTTTTGAGATCCAGCAAGAGATCCCTATTTAGCCAGGCTGGCCTCCTTCCCCGCCTACTTGTTTTTCGGCACATGGGAACAGCCTGTTCCTGTGCCTTTAAGACTTCTTTCTTGAAGTATGTCCATCCTTCCTGGACTCCTGTATCCATCAGGGCATCCTCCCAAGGGATTCTGTCTAGCAGTCTTCTGAACAGATTAAAATTTACCCTCTGGAAGTCTAAGGTGTCAGTTTTGGTAATCCTTCTCCTTGTTTCTCCAAGGATCGAGAACTCAATCATCTCATGATCACTGTCGCCCTAGACGGCCTCCAACCTTTACTTCCCCCCCAAGTTCTTCCCTGTTCACAAGGAGCAGGTCTAGGAGGGCACTTTCCCCTGGTCGGCTCACTTATCAGCTGCATGAGGAAGTTATCCTCCACACATTCCAGGAACCTCCTGGATTGTTCCCTGTCTGCCGTATTGTATTCCCAGCAGATATCGGGGAGGTTAAAGTCCCCCACAAGTACAGTGGCAAATGACTGCAATATTTCTCCCAGTTGCTTGTAGAAGGCTTCATCCACCTCACTGCTTTGATTGGGAGGTCTATAGCAGACTCCCACAGCGATATCACCTTTATTTACCCTTATCCTAATCCAAACACTCTCGACCCTGTTATCACTATACTTAATTTCTGAGGTCTCATAGCATTCTCTGACATACACAGACACTCCACCACCTCTCATTTTCTGTCTCTCTCTCCTGAAGAGTTTGTAGCCTTCAATTGTGGCACTCCAGTCTTGTGAGGCATCCCACCATGTTTCCATGATAGCCACTATGTCATAGTTTTCCTGGTGCATCATGGCTTCAAGCTCCCCCTGTTTATTGTTCATACTGCGTGCATTGGTATAGATGCACTTTCAGATGAGCTAATGGTTTGAACACCTTTTTGTGAGTGTGGGCCCCATTTCCTACCAGGCCCGTCTCAGGTGTTTCTATAATTTCTAGGTGTCTATCGCTTCTCTGAAATGAATTGGTAGAGTAAAAGCCCATGCTAGTCCACCATCCCTCAAGCCCTGGCATGTTTCCCTTGAGTTTAGTCCTAACAGGCCCAGTTATCCCCCCCCCCCCCCCCATATCTAGTTTAAAGCCCTGTCAAGGAGCCCTGCTAATTCCTGTCCCAAAATTCTTTTCCCCCTCTGGGACAGGCTCATCCCATTAGAAGTATCAGTAGATACTTCTAATGCATTAGAAGTACTTCTAAATACATTAGAATTATCAGTAGAGAAGAACAAGAAAGAGAGATCAGGTATTGATACTAAATGAGTTTCAGTTAAATCACTACTGGTGAAATACTTTTCATAAATTGCTTTGCAAGCCATGAGTGAGAAATACCACGTAGGACAGAATTTTTTTTAAAAAATATTGAAAGTCAGATTGATTGTTCTAAAACTGTTCTTTCATTGACTAACTTGAATTGCCCGTAGTCCTATCAGGTATCTTAAAGCATGATTTTGGGGGAGTTCAAATGTCATGATTTTGTAAAAGGAGGTTATTATATACTCCAGATTTCTCATCCTTTATCACTTTTTCAAGTTTTTGACCATACCCAGCCATTAGGTCCGATACTTTGTCTATTAAGTATTCTGATCTGATACTTTTCTTAACAGGTATCAGTTTTCAGATGCTATTCTTCTGAAATACACCTTAGATGCCTTTCCAGCCATGACCAGCTTGCGATATAGAGATAGCTGGAAGGAAAGGGAGAAGGGATAGAAGAACATTTTTGCTACACTTCTGGGATGGGGTCACCTGAAGAGTCCATTGTGTATAAACTTCTGGAAACATTCTGAAAAAGATTAAAAACTTTTTCCCTTGCTTGCACAAGGTTTCTTTTTTCCATGTGAGCTCAAGGGAGCTGATCAATAGTTTGTGATTTAAAACAGTATATGTCAATAGCAAGCCCTATGACACTGTGTTCTCGTGTTTTTGACATTTGTTCCAAGTACATGTAATGTATGTCGTATTCCTTAATCTTACAAATGAGTTCTGAGAATTTACTGAGCTATGTAACTGGCAGTGAAAGCCTAACATAATTACAGGACTTCTGTTTGTGTGCTTCATGATTTACAGTGAATATATAAAGAAAAAGATATGCAAAAGTCATGTTTGCAGCTACAGTTTTATAGGAATAAGTTAAAACGACTTGACTGTGATTACACAACAGAAAGTCTAAATAACCTAAACCAGCTCATAGTTTAACTTTAATAAAATAAGACCAAGATTCACTTTTAGAATTTTACTTCATACACTCACATGCAGCAGAACTTTCCCAAACCATAGTAGTGAATGGAAAAATAAGAATTAAAGTTGAATTAGTTTGAAAATTTACAGTTTGTCTCAAAAAGGATGTGACATACAGCTAAAACCTAAAGCAGAAGACAGAATTAATACCTTTGGGCTATGGTATTTCCCTTCTTTGCCTTTTGCACTGGGGAAGAAAAGAATCAAGAATTTCTTTCTCTCTTTGATTTTATATAACAAATTATTTTCCTTTTGCATTCATCCATTCTCCCCATCTTTTCACCTGTTTTCAAGCGTTGCACATAGAGCATTCCCACTCTTTGAGCCCTGTTTAATATTACAGTTTCAGCAGGAGGAAGGAGGAAAGATTTACTGTGTGCTACAAATTTTTTAGTGTAGTTCCTCAGGACATTTCTGCTTCTCTTCCTCTGGTAAAGAGCTCCATGATGTGAGACAGAATGGCAGAAACTAGATAGGAGGGGAACTCTTACCATTAGTAACATTGAGATCCACACCTAATTCTGTTTATTCCTTGGCTCTGACAGAAACTTCACAACTTTGAGTGACTCAGCCATTCTGAGCCTAGTTTCTCACATGTAAGACGACACTATTTCTTTGTCTGCTTAGACAGTCATTGCACGGGCAGGTAAATCTCTACATGGCTTGACGTGAGAGATGTAGGACGTGAGACACTGTGGAGGTGTAGGCAATACTTCTTTCAACTGCCTGAAGGGAAAGCAGTAGAAAACTCGCAGCTTGCTTTTTTTTTTTTTTTTTTTTTTTGTGCATGAAATTTTCAGTTAGGCTGTGACTACAACCAAGTCTGAGGACGTAACAACTCCAGGACAATCAGATTTTCCCATTCTGGAAACAGTGGTACTCTATGATACGGAAAGCATTTTAGATCGGTGTTTCAGGCCTCCTCTTCCCCTTCATCATTTTCTGACAAGGTTTTGTTTCTGAGCAGCTGTAAATTCTAAGGGCAGATTTTAAGACATAAAGATCATCTGTTTTGATCTTTGCCTAACACAGGCCATAAAATTTCACCAATAATTCTTGTAGTGGAACATATCATCTTCCCCTAAAATATATGTGAATACTGTCAAGCTCAATAACTTGCGGTTTACTAGAGCATAAAAACATCCTGTCTCAATATAAGGAATCCTGGAGATGATTAATTTCCTTCTTCCTTGGCAATGGATGATTGCTATTACTGCAGAACAGTTGTTTCTAATTTTCATTTTGAATCAGAAACAAATATGGGGCTGTCATATGATATGGGTGGGTATGGCCTGAGACTTTGTCACACCCACAACAAGGGACAAAATATTCTACTTTATATCTGTGCATATGTCCTTGCTCTGCTGGCCTTTTATAACCATGTTTTAAGGGTTTTACATTACGGTTGGCTCCAGTTCAACCCTTACTTTACTTTTATCCTGTTTCATGCTAAACCACACTTAAATTCATTCCTCTCTCAAGCCTCTCAAAAGCTGTCCCAGGCCACAGAAAAGAGAAGGTAGGAATTATATGGTGTGTCGTGGGGTGTAACAGACAGTAGATTGTGTGATGATGGTGCATCTTACTCATATAAGATTATGTGTTAGGAGAAAAACTATGGTAGCACAGTTCAGTTGTGAGACTCAGAATTATCTGCCTTGTGAGCCAAGCATCTACCAAGCATAAACTTACCAACTTCTGCATAAATCATGCTGGGACCTCAACTACCAGATGCAACTGGTCACATCTAAGCCTGCCTGCCTTCAACAGGCACATGGTATCACGGACTAGGAGAGAGTCAGCACGGTGAATGGCAGGAATACTAGTGTTGTAACAGGAAAAATTGAAGTTGGGGGAAGACATACAAGCGCATAAGTCATAACAAGTCCGTTCCCAGCATATTTCCATACAGAATCACAGAATCACAGAATTTTCAGAGTTGGAAGGGACCTCTAGAGATCATCTAGTCCAACTCCCCTGCCAAAGCAGGATTGCCCAGAGCACATTACTCAGGACTGCATCCAGGCGGGTCTTGAAAATCTCCAGAGAAGGGGACTCCACAACCTCCCTGGGCAGCCTGTGCCAGTGCTCTGTCACCCGAACCATAAAGAAGTTTTTCCGTGTATTTGAACGGAACTTCCTGTGAACTAACTTGTGCCCGTTACTCCTCGTCCTGGCACTGGGAACCACAGAAAAGAGCCTGCCTCCATCCTCCTTCAACCCACCCTTTAGATACTTGTACGCCATAATAAGGTCTCCCCTCAGCCTTCTCTTCTCCAGCCTAAAGAGTCCCAGCTCTCTCAGCCTTTCCTCATAAGGGACATGCTCCAAGCCCTTAATCATCTTAGTTGCCCTTCCCTGGACTCGCTCCAGCAGTTCCCTGTCCCTCTTGAACTGGGAAGCCCAAAACTGGACACAGTGTTCCAGTTGTGGCCTCACCAGTGCAGAGTAGAGGGGGAGAATGACCTCCCTCGACCTACTGGCCACACTCTTCCCTATGCAGCCCAGGATTCCATTGGCCTTTTTGGCAACAAGGGCACATTGCTGGGCCATGCATAATTTACTGTCTACCACAACCCCCAGATCCTTCTCCTCAGAACTACTTCCCAGCAGGTCCGCCCCTAACCTATACTGGTGCTTTGCGCTCTTCCTCCCCAGGTGCAGGACCTTGCACTTGCTTTTGTTGAACCTCATTAGGTTCTTCTCTGCCCAGCTCTCCAGCCTGTCCAGGTCACGCTGGATGGCAGCACGGCCCTCTGGGGTGTCAGCCACCCCACCCAGTTTGGTATCATCAGCAAACTTGCTGAGGATACACCCTGTCCCCTTATCCAGGTCATTAATGAATATATTAAACAAAATTGGACCGAGTATTGACCCCTGGGGGACACCACTGGTTACAGGCCTCCAACTAGACTCTGTGCCGCTGATCACGACCCTCTGAGTTCTGTCCCGCAGCCAACTCTCAATCCACCTCACTGTCACCTCATCTAGCCCATACTTCCTCAGCTTCCTAATGAGGATGTCATGGGAGACAGTGTCAAAAGCCTTGCTAAAGTCAAGGTAGATGACATCCACAACTCTCCCCTCATCCAGCCAACCAGTTATAACATCATAGAAAGCTACCAGATTGGTCAAGCATGATTTACCCTTGGTAAATCCATGTTGACCACTTCCAATAACTTCTTGTTCCTCAACGTGTTTGGAGATGACATCCAGAACGAGTCGCTCCATTACCTTCCCAGGGACAGAGGTGAGACTAACTGGTCTGTAGTTCTCTGGGTCCTCCTTCTTGCCTTTTTTGAAGATCGGTGTGATGTCAGCCTTCCTCCAGTCCTCAGGCACCTCTCCTGTTCTCCATGACCGTTCAAAGACGATGGAGAGTGGTCTAGCAATAACATCCGCCAGCTCTCTCAGCACTCGTGGATGCATGCCATCAGGGCCCATGGACTTGTGAATGTCCAGCTTGGCCAAGTGGTCTCTGACACGGTCCTCCTCAACTGAGGGAAAATCTTCCTCTCTCCAGACCTTCCCCTTTGCCTTCAGAGTATGGGATTCATGAGGG
This sequence comes from Vanellus vanellus, assembly GCF_965231255.1. Taxonomy (NCBI): domain Eukaryota; kingdom Metazoa; phylum Chordata; class Aves; order Charadriiformes; family Charadriidae; genus Vanellus; species Vanellus vanellus. The sequence goes on from NC_138905.1 coordinate 47,536,047, forward strand.
AACTTTTTCTTTTGACTTTTTAAAAAAAGAACAAAAGCTTCAGCTTCTCCCGCAATGAAATCCTACAGACTTTCCTTATGCTCTTTATGTGTTGGTGATTTTCCATTCTCAGTGTTAATCTATTATGTACTTGGCAAATTCACGTATTTGCCTTATAAATACATTTTTAAAATTACTGATAAAACCTCTATCTCAATAGCACTAACAAACTGAAACGTTTAAAGCTGTGTGCACTGATTATGGGTCAAAATGTTATTTGGGGAGGGTCATAGTCTAAAAAGAAGGAAACCCAAATGTTAATTAACAAACTATAGATAAAAATGGTAAGATTATTACTTAGCAATATAAAAGATTAGTTAACCTGGTAGTGTATAAAAACCCTACTATGTTTCAAAAAAGAAAAAGGAAGTAATGTAGAGAATACTATAAAACTGGAAGATTAACTGGGAATCATGACAAACTGTCGTGCTTTTATGCAGAAATATAAGGATATTAATCTACCTATAGAAAACAGATGAGACGACTATTCTTTCTTTGTTTTTTTTCTGCTGAATAAAATTTTGCTTGTAGCATAAATTTGAACCAGTGCACTGCTTATTCAATATAAGAATGAGCATAACATATTTCTGAGGAAAATCCTATACATTTTTTGTACAGTTTAGGGAAGAGTCCAATGATGGAATCAAAGCAATTTCTCAGCTGCCAGATGTCAGGATGCTATTTTGATGGATGCTTTTCTTACATACTACTCTGAGGTTCTGTTGTGGTTCATTGAATTCAGGTCTGAATAATTTTTTGAGGCAAATCTGTGATTTAAAACTGCAGTTTTACCAACCCAAGAATTGAAAGATGTTATCAAGACCTCCAGGCCATGAATTTAGTTTAAAGATCATAAAAATGCGTTGGTTTTTAACCAACTAGCTTATTGTGTATGAGCAAAAATTGCATATGGATCATTTTTCAGGCAGTCTTCTGCAAAGCTAGAACAGGAAGTTTATTCCCTTCCCCTCTCCTAGTGACAGTAGTATCCCACGCAATCTCAAAATTCAGGAAATTAGCTTATTGGGAAATTACATTTCACAAAGCATTCTTTTGCCGTCTTCACTAAGATGCAGTTGTGGAACATTCGTGTTACAGCAGATACTGCAAGATGGCTCTGCTTCTACGGTCACATATAAACAATCTCTCTTCCCTGAATCTCGTGGACTTTTACAGCAATGAAACAGTTACATAAGTGCAGACTTGGCCTTTCTCTAAATGCCTATGTTGCATAGCTCAAATATTGACTTAACTACAAACACTCTCAGCATGTAATTTTAGACATCAAAACCAAATATATGAAATATGTGTTGGTGTTGAAAAAGAATGCTAAAAGCAGCAATAGTATGCAAGCGACTAATCTGTACAGAAAGGAATGGTCTTTTTTTTTTTTTTCAAAACACTTGAGCTAAAATTTGTTTATATCATTTTGCTTTTGCAAAAAGAAAGAAATGAAAAGCAACTAAAGATCTGCTTGTTAATACAAAGTCCTTCCCACAGAAAGGGAGGGTTCAAATTTACAGAACAAAGTTGTTTGCATAGTAAAATAATCATCCAGATAGAAAAAATAAGCAACCCTGAAAATGGTAAATGTTAAGAGGAAGACTATACCTCCTGGGGTCATCATCAGTTAACAGTTTCATAACAACTGAATCAGGCTCTCAGCTCTAAGCATACCAGAACAGGTTAGTGAACATTAGCTAATCTGTGTATTGCTAATCTATTATTCTAGAAATGTGTGACTGTGCAATACAGTCCTGGGTTTATGATTGACCTGGCCCCGTTTGACATGAAAATACCAGAAAAGAAATACCAGTTCAGATTTTTTTTCATGTAACTAACTCCTCTGCTGTCAGAATTCAGTGCAACTATAAATAATGTCAGAAATATTTTAATCAAGACATTCCTATATTACATAAAAGCATCTTCTGATCCACTTAAAATTTTTCATACATAAAGAAGAGCAAAAGTAAGGGTAATTTACTATATACAAATTATTTAAGAGGCTAATCAACTTGGGGAACTGAGATTTAAGCAGTAACCTCCTTTCCCAAGAAAGTTTGTCTGGTTTATGAATATTAAAGCAAAATAAAATATGAAGCAGCATCTACTTAACCTGCAGTTTAAAACAAATACATGCACTCAGAAATAAGAACTTGAAATATAGCTGATCTGAAGCAAAATAGGAATGAACATAAAATAAAAGAGCACAATATTTGAAATTGGAAGAAATTCTAAATAAAATCTGATCTAACCACTGAATAACAAAAAAGTGCAGATATGAACATAATGGAAGTTGCATGGAGCTGCAAATACATGAGATGTAATTATTTACGTAAATTAGGGAGATGAGTCAAATCAGAATCAGGGAAAATGGTCAAATAAACCTTACATTCACACAGTCTATGGCAACCCGCAAAAGAATTACAATTACCATGAACAGAGTATATTTTTCTGTTGCTATAGTCTAATACAAAAGGAGTCCACACTACTTCCAAGTCATAAACAACAAAAGCTCTCTAAATCAAAAAGTCCCTCTTTATGCCTAGCAAAAATACTGAATACAGATAGAAAGGAATTAACAGCTACTTCCTCATGCAAATAACTCTCTCCCCCCATAATCTGTAACAGAGTTGCTGACATGCAGTATTCTCAGGAATGCACTGGTAAAGTTCTCAGATACTTTTGTATTTTGTATACTCTCCTAATGCTTTGCATTGTGGAACAAAACACATTTTTTATCATAGCAAGTAGCTGCATGACTTCCTCCACAGTTAATATGCACAGATCTATGCAACCTCGATACTTCGCAGGATGAAATTAAACTTCTAGATGACAGTGAACTTCTTGTACCAGCTGGGCTTTTACTTTATCTTAACAGTATCTTAGCAAGATGATCCCTGTATTATTCTTAACAAAATAATTCCTCTTTCCCCAGAAAGAATTATTATTTCCTGAAAAATTGATGTCAGTCAGTGGATTGAACATCATAAATTACGTTTTCAAATATTAAGGTGAATTAAAATCTCAACCAACAGGCTAGTCAAGAGAAATATGCATAGAGTCATTGCATAAGCAAAAACCTGCGTTTACATGCACAAAGTCTACATTTTCCCACCCTTATGTGGGATTCAGCTGACAAAGCTAGCACAGCCAACAGTTCTTACTGTAAATATTTTTGCAAATGGAATGATCGTTTGGTTTTTGAATGAATCATTGATGTGAGAACCCTCATATTCCAGACAAATAAGACAGAAAACTGGTATGAATTCTAGTCAGATTTGAAGTTTGGGATCTTCTTTTTTTTTACACCTGAAAAACAAATGTAGCATAAAATGTAAGTACTTAATTCATAATTCGAGCAAAGTGAAATACTGCCCAAACATAACTGTAGGTTCTTATTTGGGAACATTTCCTAAATTGAACCTGAAGACTTGTAAAACATTGTGAACAGTTCCCATTGAAATTAGTGACTGGATTCCAGTTGGACCTGATCTGTCAGAGACGCAAGGCAGCCACAAACCTGATTCCGGAAAATCAGTCTGTAATCATCTGTCTGAAAAGCTATGTTTGATGTAAGGCATATTAACTAAATATTAGAACCTGTTAAATATTAGAAAGAAAATCTTGATGTCTGTATTTTATATACCAGAAGTCCTCTCTTTGGAAGATAATAATTTCAGTCATGGAAAGTTTTGTTTCCAAAAGGACTATGAGATTTTGACATAGTAGAATATATTCTGACTTGCTTGTTAAATTAAAAAAGCAAAACCAAACTTTGGAATGAGGCTATTAAATTTTACAAAACTCTGTATCACAAAGGCAATATATTATTAAAACCCCCTTATACTCATTTAAACATATTTCAGGAAAAAACAGTTTTAATATATAGGAAAATTATTATATTATGGACACTGGAAATGTGGTAATATTTGTTTTGAAGTATGTTTACATTGTCAGATGGAGCCCTGAGAAAGATAGCAAGCAGCAATTTATTTTTGGAAGTTATAAAATGACAGATAACCCAGTTGTCTTTTAAATGCTGTAGTAAAATACCCAGAAGGATAAAGACTACAGCTCTAGGAAAAGAAAAATATTATGTGTGTAATCATTATGAGCATGCTACTCTTGGAAGAAAAGAGTCATTTATGTTCAAGCTAACTAAACTGGCCAGACGGGAAGAGATGGTCTAAGGTAGTTTTAGATAAAAGCCCTTTGGATTAGACACTTCTGTTCTTAAATGCACGTTCCACTTACACTGTTAGTAAAAATGTTTATCATTACCAAAGATATCTTATTACAAAACCAATGTTTCATGAGATGAAAATGGAAAAAAAATAAGATTTGGGGTCTTTTTAACAGAATGAACAGTCACAAGAATACTAAAAATTTAACAAGAAACACTCGTATATTATTAAAGAAAATATAATATGCATCACACAAACCCATTCAAATTACTATTTGCTTAAAGTTAGCTATACCGGTACTTTGCTGAATAGGTTCATGGATCTAGGTCTTTGTACAAAGTGATGGACACAATTAGGCAATCAGAAGTAGAAATGATCTGATTTTGTAATAATGATTTGTTACATTACATCTACTTATGTCTATATAGAGTTGGAAATATGCAGAAAGTAACAAATGATTATTCTGGGCATGCAAAGAAATGTAAAGCCTATTAATCTTAGCAGCCTAAAGCTGCAAATTAAAGCTCTCATCTCTGTTAATTTCAATCTGTCAGTATCATATAATCAAATACCATGTGTTAGCAATATGTATGTATGCATGTAGCACAAGACAGCCAGTAGAACAATCCCTGAATGCACAATCTGAAGACAAATGCATAATCTACAAGTTTGAAGTCGTGTAAATTCTTGGGGATTGCTCAGTTTTTCAGGAGGAAAAAAAAAGCAGCAATAATTCTGTAATTACATGGTAATTTTCAAGAACATAAATGGATGGTAAATACTATAAATTTATATATAACCAAATGATAATTATGTTTTATATTTGAAAGAGTCATCAAGGAACTGAAGCCGGTAATTAAATTGACTCATCTGCTTTCATCAAATTTGTAAAAGTACATAATCAAGTCAGGCAGAAACATGATATTGGGGTATACACTGTGTTCTCTGGAAATCGTTGGGAGTTATATTGGTTATAAATATATATGTGAAACTATTTATGTATATAGCATCCAAATAAATTTGTATTAGGCAAGTCCATTCATTTCAGTACTGTTAGCTCAGATGACAGTCACTGGAGATCTCTGCCCAGATTTATATCAGGGGCTAACCTATCCCACCCCAAAACAGTCATAATACAGGCTGAGACTGGCACCTACTCACCACAATATTCCTCTCACTCTGAAGAAATAACTGTCTTTCTATCAAAACCCCCTTGTACAGATGAGTGTAATGGACTGAATTTCCTTTCATTTCACTTTGACATTTCGCATCCCACTCCCTGGGTAGAATTTTTCTCTCCTCTTATGCAGGACCTTTTTGATCTTCCTTGTTGTAAGTAAGTATAACATAGTCCATGGAAATTTTTATAAAATAGAACAAAACTGTGAAGATGGAGAGGGAACTGGCTTAAGAAAATAACAGGAAATGAGCCAAAGTGTTTGCTTGTGTATTTCCTTATGGGAATTAAGAAAAAATAAATCATAGATAGTTGTAATTGATTAAGTAAGGAGCATAAAGGTTCATAAAGTATACTTTTAGCATCCTAAAACCAGGTCAAACAAGTATATGAAAAGTGTAGAGGCAGATAAACGGCAAAGAGTGCACACAGTCTCTAATCATCTTGTAGATTAATCTAAATTCTGGAAGAACCAAGTTTGTTTGGAATATCAAAGTATAAGCTTCAAAACGCTGTTTTTTTTTTAATATTATTTTATTTTTTAAGAAATACTCTCTCCCAACCTATTTTTTCTATTTTCTTCTTAAAACACAGTAATACTCTTAAGATCTACACGTTGCAGGGGATGTACAATTAAGCACATAGTATGGATAAAGAGCAGTTCTGAGAACCAGTACAAGCTCCTGTGAGTGAAATAAATCTGATACAAGTGGAAAGAATACAAGTGGAAATTAGTTTCCCCCTGGGTCTTGTACTAGCCTCCACAACTGTGAGTATTATTCTGTTTGAATTCTTCATCCCCTAAGTATTTATATAAAAAAAAGGAATCATTAGAAGTAACTGTTAGCTAAATTCACAACAACTCATAGAATACATTAGCCTATTCTCAACATTCAGACCTCTGTGCTTACTACTTGTCAAAGTGATACCACAGAGTTCAAACGATGCTGAGTTGCGTTAATAAATTATTACAAAGATAATATATTTGATACATACTTGCATTTCCATCAGGAGCTGATGAGTCTAAATATGACATTATTATTGAAGTATTGAAATAACATTGTATGACAAAACCAAAACACAAAATATATTAAGGCAACTAGCACACTTTCCTGGAACAGAAACTATTTATAATATCCAGGATTCAAAAAAATAATAATAATAATTAAAAAAAAAATTGCCTTCTTATAAAAGGCACTCTTTTTTTTTTTGCCTTTTTTTTTTTTTTTCTGCATCAAATATGTGCTAATCAGCAGTCCTAGCACTTTGGTCATTTTAGAAAACAGATGGTTGACAGACATTTAACAGAAGAAAAATATAGAAAGGAAAAGCAGTGTATCTGAAAGTATTTTACATTTATACCTTCTAGGTACTGTCCATTCATTTACCTATTAGGCTTTTAATTCCAGGATGTGTTTGAATTTAGCTGGAGCTAAAGGTTGTTTAGAAACACTGTAACTATTTCTCTATACAATTCATTTAATCAAAAGCATTAAACGGATTGTTCGGCAAAATATAAACACGGCAACCCAGAAATTACTCATGTTCTTTCTGTTAGTAGAGTCTCTAGCTCAGAGTTAGAAATCTTGTTTCGTAACTGAGGAGAACACCTCAGTTATAAACCTTCGCTTTGGATTCACAGCAATGTACTGGAGAAGGATTTGAGATCAACTGCTACATCCTAAGTGAAATCATTTGATTTAACCACATAGTTGTAAAATTCTTGTGTTTTGCATTCCTCCTTTTGTTTCCCTGGGGCCCGATATTTAATTAGCTCTACAAAATGGATCAGCATTAGCTGTATCCCGAAGCCCTTACCGAGGAAGTAGGATTTACAGGTCCATATCCCTGCTCCAAAACAGCATGAGACGGGATTTGACAACATACCTGCTATTTGAAAATAGTAACTACCTGGCTGTTAGGAAACAGTGTCTCGCCAAAGCCAAAAACGTCTGGTTCTCGCCTGTCCTTTCTGTTATGTTTTATTTGGTAGTCATGATCCGAGGAGGCCTAAGACACTGGATCTGACCGGTGAGATAGGCAGGAGAAAGCCTTGCTGAAAATGCCCCTGGGGTTAGGTGTGAGCTTGGGATTTAAGCGTCTCGCACAAGCAGGATGTAAGGCAGTTCTGACATGCCCGCTGGCAGAAACTATGTGGACTTAAGCATCACTGGGGCAACTACAGGGTAACAGCAGATAAGTAGTGGTTTTAAGGATCGCAGAAGAAGTTAAACGCTGCTGAAAGAGAATGGAAATTAAAAACCTACGTGTGTAAGGTTCATTTTTAAAATGAGACTTAAGTGTTTTTGAAAATATCATCCTGATAACCCCAAACTAAATTTAAATATACAGCATAAATGCAATAGCATTTTTTTGTCCTACAATATCATAAACCCTATTTTTTAACAGATTATATGCTCGATTATGTATTCCTTTACAGCAGCTTCATGGCAGGGAAACTCCAGCTGAACAAAACTAACGTAACTGAGCAGAAAATCAAGCTCTCTGTCTAGTTTGGTCTAATCTCTATTTCACATTCCTAAAAAAGTTAGAGAGATGCAGATGTGGACCCAAAGGTTAGGGGATATCAAATCTCCAGACTTGCGGTCCAAGCCAGTCAGGACGCTCCTGTTTCACTGAGTATCAGTATTACAAGGTCTAAACAGTCTGTCCTGCTTTAGCAAAGCCAACAACCTTGCACCTATTAGCAGTTAACCCATGAGACTGACCATGCATTTAAGCACAAGTATACTATTAAGTACATAAACAGACAAGTTTACTTTGCTAAACAGCGCCACAGTTTTAACATCTTGAAGGGCTGAACTCTCGAGACAACACGTTTTACTAATTCTTATAAATATCCTCCTAAATATGATTTTTCATATTATGTTGACAACAGTACTGTGTCCCCTGAAGTTATTTCAGAGTCCTGACTGTGTGTAGAGCTGATTCCAGTGTCAGAGTCTGTATCATTTATGTCCAGATTAGTCACTCTATGAACAAAGTCAGGGACAGCTATGCTGTTACTGGAGATGCCACTGCCCTTGGGTGGCTCTTCATTTGACGGAAGCCTAGTTTCAATGTTGTCTTTAACATGTAGTAAATTGAATTCTTCTGTAAGAAGTTCATATTCTTTTTCCTTCTTTTGAAGCAATGAGTCCCTGTATGTAAGTTCTTTCTGAATGCAGCTCAGGTATGAGTTGATTCTCAGACCATCTTTCATACTTTTTTCCAGCTCATATTTTACACTTTCCAAATCTGAATTTTCCAGTTCAGCGTTAGCAGCTCCTTCTGTGCGAACATCATCTCCATTTTTTTCTGTGCATATACCATGTACCTCTCTTTCGATTTCAGCACACAGCTTCTCTATTAATTGTTTGTGATGTTTCAGTCTCTCTTCAACCTGTAAAATTCCCTCGCTTTTGCTCAAATAGTCATGCATCTCTTTTTGATCATCCGGCCTACTCCCTTGCTGCTCAGCCTCACTTGGATTGATCATTAAATAGGAGTCCTGCACATAATTTTCTCCATCATTGGCCACACGATCTAGATGGAATTTTGCTTCACATTTTTCAATTTCCATATCTAGTTCCTTCATTCTAAGGACTTGCTGATGAATGGTATGATCTTGAGAAATGATCAGATGAATCAGTGTCTCCATATTATCTCTCTCTTGCTGAACACTATCCTGTTTAAGCTTGGCCAGTTTCCGGAAAGTCTTCCTGACAATTTTCTTTTGTTTGTCTATTGGCAACATTTTCATGTAATTTGCTGGACTGAGGTCCCACTGTTTTTCTACATTTTGTACTACCTTAGCTTCAGCTGTTTTCCACAATGGAAACGAGAGGAAAGCATCTGATTTTACCAACACGAAATGCAAATTAGACTGTTCTTCCCCCCAGGCCTTCCAAAGTCTCAGAATCTTCGTCAAGGGCGGAAGTACTCGCTCCGAGCCTCTCCATTTTTCTACAATGCAGTAGTCACTAGGTTTTCCAAAAAGGACCTTTTTCTCTCCAAATGTTGTCTGATGTTCCTCAAGCAGTGCTTGAACCACTTCTGCGCAAGTTGTGCGCTTTGTCAGACCGCATACAATCTTCTCTTCCTGGCAAACCCAAACTACAATCTCTCTTTCATCTGAAGCCATGTCCTTGTTGGGAGACCTGGAAAACAAGAGCCCAAATATAAGTTACATATCAATGGCACAGCATGTGTGAATAATAACTATAATTCTGATAGGACTACCACATTGAAAAATTCTCGTATTATTGTACAAAACAATATAGTTGTTTAAATTACACGAAGAAATACCTTTGGATTAAGTAACAGAAAAACACACCCATTTCAGCTACTGCTTGAATATTTTTACTAGTCCAGATGAATCGGAATCTCACACAAAATGTCTTTATCAAATTTAGGGTTTGTACACATAATGAGTGTGTATTAGCAATAAGTGATAAAGTTTGGCAGTCTGCATTACATTTCCAGACTGTCCTAGCATAACACAACTTTCAGATCTGCACACACAGACATTGCGCAACCTTTTGTAAGCTCTTAATAACACCGAGGCTTCTGAGGGAAGAATCATGCCTCCAAACACTGTGCAAACACTGAACGTGGACTGAAAAAAGATGATTGAGCACCAGCTAAGTTATAAGAACTTGATGATAGGATAATTCTATAGCTCTTTTGCCACACCTGCGCCCATACAAGCATAAACACCACTGTTTCCTACCGTGATTTTTCACTAACAAGTCTCAAGCAATTTGTTGCTTTTCCTGAAGTACCAAACAGCCTGAATCCCCATGAGTTGTGAGAGAGAATACCAGCTGTGAGAGAATACATATATAGGTCTATATCTTATAACCTTGGTAATGATACAGAAATGTCAGAAAATGTAAAAAGTTTAAAATTTGGTTTTATTTATTTATGAATTCCAATTAATGTGGTATTAACCTGATACTAGCAGCTGGTACCTCCTAATACACTGAGACACCTAACTTCAGGTGTGTCTAAGATCCCATTATGGCTACTGTAGCTGTGCAATCAATACAATCAGAGGAGCCTAGAGAGCCATACAGCTGACCAAATGTAGAAGTTCACTTTACAGTTAACTCTTAAGTTAGTCCCCATCTGAGTAGCCCTGGACTGCCGCGGGCCTACATTGGCAGAGTGGCCTTGTGGAACCTGTCCAGGATATTCCTGTCCACTAGCCTCCACATGCATGATTTGCTTCTTGCCCAGACCTGCTGATTTGGCCTCTTGCCTAAAACGATAAATCAATACATTTGCTGAGGAAAAAATGCATTTCTTTGGATTTTCTGGTATCACTTCTGGTTCGTTTTAAAGAATGAGGTTTAGCCCAGTCTGACAGAGAAAGCTTGAAAATGAAAATGACAATTCAGACAATATTCTAAGGGCTCAATACCACATTTGTTGCTCTCTGGGACTACTTATTTGCAGTATTTTTCTAGTCTTTTGAGTCATAGTAGGAATGGAGTTTTACTTGGCTTAATTAGGGTTATACCATATGATTATTAAAGCACTCCAACTACTATGCAACATGAGAGACAAACTGCAATCCAATAAATTGAACTATGATTGACTCAGCTCTAGGTGCCACTCTGACCAGGAGGCAATAATCCTACAGTAATTATTTTTTAAAACTGTTGTTTAGAAGATAAATAATGTTTTCATAGACTACTTCTAAAACTAGGAAAGCATATGTCGCAGACATACAAAAAGGCAAAATGGCACAAAACCCCAGAAATATTTGAGTTTAAATGCAGGGGAGGGAATGAAAGGTGATACCAGATTAAATGACATTACTGTTAAGTATGTCACATGCTAAAAAGTCAGTTTCTGCAAGTGTTTTTAGGTTTACAGAACACAGGATGCTATAGAAATATTTTTGTCTGTTGACAGATTGGTAGTTAAATGAAACTTACATAAATAGACAATTGCAACATAAGTCAGATGTGACTGTCAAATAACTCAGTATGTGTTTTACACTACAGCTATAAAAAGAAAAAAAAACATAAAATACAGTTACACAAAATGAATTATCAAAAATACAGTGTCTCAAACCATGTTCACTACTGATACATAAATAACTGACTTAGAAATAAAAGCCTATTACCTGTCATTGAATTTCAACTTATAAAAGTACTGACAGAAAAAAAAAAAAGGGGAGGGGGTTATAAAAATATAAGAAATACCACATTGGGACTTTGAGGTGGTAAATTCATTGTGTCTTTCCTGTTGTTTTTTGTAATCAATAAATACATTTCAGCAAATGAGGGTTATCTCAGTCTTGTAGCATTGTTCTAAGAGTCTTATGCAATTTGTTTGCACATTGAAACTCCTCCCGTTTTTTTCTCATTCTTGTTTTTGATTGATTGCCATATTTTCTCCTAGTCAATATTTTCAGTGTGTAACAGATGATGTGAGTTAAGCAGAAGCTTACTGTCTCTTTTCCTCCTGGCTCCTTTAAAACTTTCCTATGAAGACAGTTTCTCTCTGAGATGTTAATAAATCTTCAGATAAATTTGAAACGCCCTAGATACTCCATAGTATTAGTGTACTGATAAATACTTTTGCTATACCCATTTTTTACATGGACTCCCCACAGACTTCAGCAGGAGTTAAGCAAGCTTCTGATGGAAATACATTGTTTATTGTAAAGCAATCTCTGCAGGATTTCTGCAAACAATACGGGTATAAAATAACATTTTTAAATTACTGTTTTCAATCATTTTTTAGCTGTTTATCACCCCCTGTTATTTTTTCAGCTACGATGCACCTGTCTACTCAGACTTTACTTTGAGGATTTTGGGGAAGGATTCTTCTTTACCTCGTCTATAACATATTTAACATACTGAAGTCCATTAGTAGTAGTAGCACTGCACAAATGAATAATGCATGCACATGCAGGTAGAAAAAGAACTCAGGTAGCTTACACATGAAAATATATCCTTATAAACACATATATGTATGTATAGCATATGTAATATACACCTTGTAATTATATTGTCACCTTCTACAGATAAGGAGAGAAGAAAAAAAAGAAATTCTGAACATCACTGTAATTCTTGGAACAGAACAGAACTGTAAAGTGCAAAGTCTTTCATTATTTTTTCCATGTGTTTGCCACAACATATATTATCTTCATTTTTATTCAATAGTCTCACTAGATTTTTGATCTTTCTTTTTAATCAAAAAGAATTAACAAGTCATTTATAATCTTACAGTGCCATGGAATTCTAATATCTTCTAAAAAATCAAAAGTGTTCTTTATTATCTGCCACTAAAAAATGGTAAACTGGTGTGGCCTATTATGGCCCTTTTAAATAAAATTTACTGTATAATTCTTTAATCATAGTTAATTGAGGTAGTGTCAAACAAAAATGAAGCTTCAGCGTGTCAGTCACAGCTTAACAATTATTAAAGACTTGCTTTCAGGATGTAAGAAGATGCTAATACTAGGAAACATCTTTCTTTAAGCTGTGCTTTCCTCATAGAATGGGGGGAGCAGACTCCGCATATACAAAGTGGAATTAATCTCACTTCGGCAGCTGGAAGTCAGGATTTCAATATAAATTCACCATCAAAGTTTCCTCCTTGTCATGGGAGGAGACTGGACCTCCAAGGAGAAAGTCACCACAACCTCAAACATCTATGATCATTGGGACAAACCCTTAAATGAAGCTATTTCTCTCTTTCATTACCTACAAGAGACCTATGTGGCCACCTTCAACTAAATAGCTCATTTTCAGGTAGCTAAATACGGGTGAGAGAATCCAATCAGTTTCTGGTTTATTGTCTGAAAGAAATGTAACAAGAATGGTTCAGACAGCAGTAAATTTAATAAAGATAACTGAACATGGGACCTACATATTACAATTCATAGCTTAGTTTACATGCTTACTACTCCATTCACTGTTCAATTTATTACTATCACTTATAAGGAAATCCATTAAGTCAATACTAAGGAAGATGAAATGCAGTTTTTAACTCTTTGTCTTGAATAAATGTCGGTCATTGACAGTGATTCTCTTTTTTTTCCTGAGATGTAATACTAAAAATAACAATATTTAGCAATGAGATCTGCTTTTACATGGTCATTTTAATGAAGAGGCAAGCTTCTTATATTTACTGATTTCTTGTCCTTGACACCCCACAGTTTTGTAACGAAAGCAAAATAATTGTAATTTTTTAATGACCTGTCAAATAATGAGTCTGTCATAGCTAAGGTGTTGTTCCAGTTTAAATGTCTGGCTTTCTTGAAAAGAGTTTCAGTAACAACTTTTTCAAACTAGCTAGGCAACTTCTTCAATTTTTTCAGAAGTTTATTGTTGTTGCTGTAAACAGGCTTTAAAGCTTTCAGTTCTGGCTTGAATTCTGTTTCTTAGAATTGGTCACTGAAATGTTGTTTATCCATCTGTGATTTTAAAGCTCTGATGATAAGAAGAACATGCACGTCTATCTTTTTTTTTTTTTTTTTTTTTTTTTGCAAAGTCACTTGTTGCTCAGGAACAGATGAGAATTTAAGCTTAAGAATGGTCAAAAATGTATATTTCCAATCTTTTTTGCTTGTTTGTTTTCATTGTTACTTTCATGTCTTCTACTCTTTGCTTCTCTTCATGATGACCCAAAAAATATTCTAATCATGTTATAGACCTCACACAAAGTCTTGATAGCATAAGCACGAGCTGACTGTTGCGTGTCAAATATACACTTCATTAATTTGTTATTCAGGCCTAGGGGGAGGAAGGTAATACATTCCAGCAATGTACAGACAAAACAAAAACATGCACTTATGTTGCACAAAGTCAAAATATGAGATAGCTTAAATACTGGAAGCGGCACTTTTGATATTCACTACCTTTAAGGGATGTCTGGCACAAAAACATACATATCAACACTTAATTTTTTGCCTTCCTGAAAATTGTAGCATTCTTCCTAAATAGGCAACATACAGTTTTACAACCAATCATGCCAATCAAATAAAGGGATCTTCCTACTTTTTAGAATGTCATCTACTTGTCTACAAATGCTCATTTTTCCTTACTGATTTCAGCAAACATTCTGCTAGGACTAGATCACTTACATATCATATTGTTAGCGGATTAATATAGTGTTTCTGATATATCATTTACATTACAAGAATATTTTGTCTTTGTTGAGGAAAAAAACACAGATAAAACTCTTCTTGCCCTTCACTGTAATAAATTCTTTGTAGACTTTCACGGAAAAATAAAATTGAATTCCTTTCTCAACCTTCCTGTATTTCTTGATGTACTGCCCCCAAAGAACTAATCAAACTGAGTAACTCAAAAATACCTAGATAATGACTAGAAAATTGCACAGCCGAGATATTTTTGTTAAACCTTTGCTAGCACTATTGTTTAATGCTTTACTAATTTTAAGTCAGCATGACCAATTGAACCAATTTTAAGCGAACATGACCGCGAAAGTTTTTGTGTTAGGAAAGGCATTAAAAACTTGAGATTATGTTCATGATCAAGAATCCTATTAATTGTCTCCTCCCGGTCATTGAAATAATTTATACAGAATAAAAAATCTGAAGGTGAAAATAAATGGCCTACAAAGTAATACATTAATCCTTTGAAAATGTATGCAACTTAATAATTTATAAATTTGACATCAAAGAGTTTATGCTGGAAAGCCATTTGTGTGAAATATCTTAGTCATTTTTTCACCAATTTATTGCGGAAATCATGTTTTATAATCTTAAATTTCAGAGGTAGAAGAGCTTTTACTTATTATGTATTAATTAAATTACTGTTAATCAGATGTCATAAAGTTGTATCTGTTAGACAGTACAAATGTTTGTGGGTTGGAATATTCTTGTACTTAGTGTAATAATTTCACCTTTTTTCTTCCATCATTGCCTCTGTAAGTGGCACATAATCTGTAATCAATTATTCTTTATTTGAGAAGGATTGTTTCTAGTATGCTAGCAGATGATATAACTAATTTAGTCCATTTTAGTGTAGAAAATTAATCAAATTTTGTACTTTTGAGATCTTTTCTTCTCTTCAGCTTTTTTTTTTTTGATGCTGTGCTTGCATAAATACGTTTCAGCATGCAGAAGACCCAGAAAGCCACACGACCTAACTGTCATTTGCAATGCAAAAAAAGCAACAGAACAATAATTTATAAGCAGTCTTCTATTGACAGCATAAGCCCTCTCAATAGCGCATTTGAACATACAGTTTAATCTGCAGCGAATCAGATGATAATTGTGGTTTACGATTGACTGGCTGCTGTGATGGGGTCCTCAGCTGACCAGAGCACCCCGGTAGGTATGCTGTTGTCATGACCTCCCCAGAGTAAGAATAAGTGCTTCTAAACTTCTAAGAAAAAAAGCCCTATGTTATGTCAAGATACCACCAAGAGCAATTTACTTCTTCAGTGAAGAAACCAAAAGTGGATCAGTGACCGAACAGAAGAAAAAAAGCCTTTAAGAGACAACCCTCCTGCTGCCTACTGCATCCTTACAGCGAAGTCCTCACCTAGAGCTTCGGTGTCTGCCATCTCAGTGCCTTCCTGGAATGCCCTAAGAAACGGGACACTTTCAGGTAGACCCAGGCAGGGTCTGCGCTCCGCACACCTCTCGGCAGGCTCTCCCTTTCTCAAGCTGCACATTCCCAGCTCCTCACCAAGACCTTCTGTGCCTCATCTGCTCCCTACCACACTGCACAGTGGGGAACGATGTCCCCACCAAGCATGTTCAGTTGCTGAGCCACTTGCTCTCTTTTGCAAATGGTGTGCCACAATGGCATAAAACGTCTTGGGAAAACAAGAGACGTCTGCCACAAAGGCATTTAATAATCTGATGTTTTCAAGGGATGGTCTTTAAGCGTGCTGCTGGGGCACGCAAATGTGCCCACTTGGATTTTGGCAAGTACGTATTTGCGCTATGGTCTGCTCTTTGTTCTGCACCCAGAAATGTTTCCTTCATGTGCGAGGGCCCAGGGAGCGCATGCCTTGTTTAAGCACTTGCTAATAACCTTGTTATCTCTGTGTCTCAGATCCAAGCCATAACTACCTATCAAAGAAATCTGATGGCTTTTAATTATATTTACTTGGTGGAAATAAGGAGAGGCCAATATTACTGGGATACCTACTTGATACAAACAACCTGCATTTGTAGCATAGGATACATGCTCCGTGTCATTTGAGAGCTTCTGATACAACCAATATTTACATGTCAGGGTATATAAGGGCTAATAAGTTTACCAGTCACTACGTCCCATTAAGAAATGATGATATGATACTACTTTTTTTACTTATTTTTCAAAATCTCAGCATGTCACCATATATACATATATAAAAATAAATAAAGCATATATGAGAGTGGAAGATCATTCTGAAAGAAAAGGTCAAAACATATTTTGGGTCTGTGGGATTTTTATCTGTGAAATTTGCAAAAAAGTAAAGCATTGGTGTCATGTGTTGCAGCTCTTGCTTGGAAGAAACTGTAACTTAATTTGATCCAAATGGATTTTTGACAGTGACTTTAAACATTAAAGCTATAAAGAATACACAGCCCATGTGAACACTGAGGTCAGAAGTATTTTAACCTTTCAGGCACAAATGGATCATATTAAAAGTTCACATTAAGTTTATTCAGACTATCCACATTTAATCCACCTTTTTTCTCAACTTTCTGTCACCTTCTGTAAAGTTATTCAGAAAGCAATAAAGGCCAAATCTTATACTCAGTATGTCTCCTGCCTAAGCAGATTACATACTACTGAGTTTCCTAAGGGCAGCAATGAGGAAGTATCCGCTCTCTCACCACCCAGTGAAGCTGGAATTGTTCCAAAGCCTTAAGGATTCAAGACAGTCTATTAACTAACTGCATTCCCATTCCTCTTCACCTATCCACAAAAAATAATATTAATGGAGGTACAATTAAAGTCCATATCAAGTAGGAGACAGAAATCCCATACATGATGGGTCAGAAACTTGGTCCTTCTTCCCTTCTGCATCACATGAAAACCAGGCAAACGTCTAAAAAAAAACTGTCATGGCACAGCAGCGCTGGTACTTTAACAACATCATCATCATCATCATCATCATCATCATCATCATTATCCCTTCAAAAAAGATAATCAGAGTAGTCCCAATACTGCAGGAAGACTTGTAAAGAACACCAAGAGAACTTGTGAAAACAAAATAATTGTTTCAAAAGAAATAACTTAAATTTCTCTCTGCCATCTGCTTCTTTATCCATTTAACGTTGCTCTATGATACGGCTTCCTCCTTTACAGAAATGTACATAAGCATTTATTAAAAAAAAAAGAAAATTTGGCATCTCCATGTGACATTTTTCAAACATACACAAACACACAATATTTTGGATGTTCTAATGGAAATATTTCAGATATTTGAAACATGAAAACAATTTAAACAAAAGCTATTTTAACTAGCTATGTACAACACATTTCTCCTAGTATACATGCTCATTTTGTAATTCCTTTTTAAATGCATACATTTTTAACTCAGCAAGATTCCCATACTGTCAGGAAGCCTTTATGAAACATTTTAATTAGCAACAGCTGTTGAATATTATGTCCTATATCAATTATCATTTGTGAACTTAAACTATAACTAGTTCCTTAATCCTTTCTGCAGAGGAATGCCATCACCTCAGCTGGCTACTGCACAAAATTGCATACATTATAATTCAGCAATGACCTATGGTGAAAATTTCTATCTATGCAATCATTTTACAGTATATTAGTGTTCTATGACAAATTTCAATCAGTAATTTTGAATTGGAATGGGATAGTACTATTCTGTCACAGAATAAATAACATGAAAGTTCTGAAGGTTTTTAAAAAATATTTCTGCAAGATAGTTATTTCGTTGCAAATAAGTCATTCACACCAGAGTTCTTGCTGACTTGAAGTGTCAGATTTCTGTAAAAATCCCTTGGGAAATCATGTGCTTCTTTCTAATAACTGTACTCCTTGGACACAGGTGCCTGAACTGCAACCAATATTTAAGAAAAATAAAAAGGGAAAAAAAACCTGACACTACTTAAAATAGATATAAAGTAAAAGCAGCCAATAGGAAGAACCAACAAGAACTCACAGTAACAATTCTGTTATCTGTGAGTAAATGGATAGCAGAGTTTATACTACGTGGAAAATAAGCCGAGAAATTGCACTAACTCAGAATGTTGCACTAATAGAAAAAAAAAAAAAAAGAAATAAAAGACATTGTAAGAGGAATTGTACACCTTGTTCACTAGATAAGAGTGACAGTTATGGTGGATTATCCTGCACAGCCTCCCGCCCTTCCATTTAATAATGACATAACCCTCTGCCATTGCTCCAGTGGTCGATACTGTTTTGCAAAATCTCATTTGCAAAGTTCAAGTGCAGATTTTCAGCAGAGGTGACCAAAAGCCTACTAAGTCCTCCCCTTCACTTATTAGCTCTGCCCTATACCATGTTTACACTCCCAATCACCCAACCTACAGGCAAGTGCAAAGGCTGCAGTTTCCATTCAGATGAAGACGACAACCTCTGCCCCTGCCCTTGGCTCCTGTCTTACCTCTGAAGTTACTCCTCTCCCCCTAAGGGTACGCATTCTCTATAAATTACATCTACGCTTTAAATCTGCCTTCCTGTCAGACAAATCATCATTTCTCCCTTGTATATTCAAAGTCATAAGGTTGGTAAGTGGATATTAGTCAAAAAAATGTTTGGAATTGCAGTGAGTAACATCAGCAAATGTGCTGTGTACACAAGATGGCATGACAGGTAACACGTTCATCATATCAGGTCTGTATTTGTGGTGGTCTGACAGAGTGGAGGTTTGAGAACAGAGGAGAGCTAGCTGTCCACCAAAATATTTTCCAAGATGAGCAACAATAACATTAACAAATTGCCTTACTGGGAAAACACATGTTGATGTGTATATTGCAACTGCTACTGAGGAAGCAGCTGTGATGCAGGAATGGAAGATCCAGGAAAAACTCCAGAGCCAACCCAAACACCGACATATTCAGTGGTAATAGTTCTTTAGACCATGATGGGGGGAATGGGAAAATGGGCACTTTCAAATTCCTCAGTGTTAGTAAGCAACATGCAAAGTTTAGGAATACCAATATAACAAATGCTACGTCTTGATTTTGGGCACTGGACAAATGAAGATGCCGCTGGCATTTTTTATCTACCACAAGAATTTTTGCTACACTGCAAAAATATAATTCTCTATATTGTTCCCGTGCCTATTTAAGTGCCTATGCATATTTAAACACTAGTTAAACTACACAAGCTTTATGGGGGTTCTATTAATAATGTACAGAATGTTTCTAAAATTCTGTCACATTCAATAGTACAGAGGAAGCAGAATCATTTATAACTCATTTAGAACATAGGCTTCTAAATGGCAAAGTCAGAGCTGCTACTAGAGCTAACAGAAATTTGGTTTAACTAACTTCTCCCATTAGAATTTTTGTAACTGCCTTTTAGAAGCACCCTGGTTGTTTATGAGCTTTTGAGATCAAAGAAGCAAGGGGAATTCCAAGGATTGAATGCGCGATTTTTTGCTGTTGTTGTTCCATGAAATTCAGTTCAGCTTTTGTTGAAAGGCAAACGTATACTATTTCCCTCCCCTGGGTTTGCTGACATCTTGCCCAGTGCAGAAATAAACACAAAGTATTCTGAGGTTGGGTCCGGACTGCCAAAACATGAACAAAGCACACTACACGGAGACCAGTGATAATAAGGTAACTTAAATAAAGGAACAAGATAAAGACAAGGAAATAATAAGATTTCGTGCCACCTTTCCAACACTCCCTGGGCTAAAGGAGGCTGGCATGGTCGCCTTCTTATACAGCAGTATAAAGTTACCCTTATACACAGCGCACAGCTCAAACAGTTCAGTGTGCCTCTTTTCTACTCCTGGTGGCACCGCGCGAGGCAGATGCTAACCTCATTCACAACGAAAGGAAAGAAAATCCAGATGGACTTGTTTCTTTTCACCAGTTCCCCAAGCCCCAGCAAAGCACCTCTTCTTTTCCTTATAGTCTTTTCCTAATGTCGACCTACTGTAACTACTGCTGCAGCTGCTCTAGCAGCAGCCTGCGGTGAATTTCAGAATTTGGACACTGTACTTTGTGATTCTGCAAAAGAATGTTGGAGGAATCAGTATATTTATCTTCTGTTTTTTAAACACCCCAACCCTCCCCAGATCCATCCCCAAAGTATACAAAATTACGTACAAGATAACTACCTTAGGAAAGTGATTATCTTAAATACTATTTTTACTGCTACATCTAGTCTTATAGGTTAGCAACTGTATGACTTAAGATTTCATGAAGTAGTTCGGTCAATCTGATGTCTGTATGACTTAAGATTTCATGAAGTAGTTCGGTCAATCTGATGTCTACCTGACATTCCCATCTCCTTGCTTGTGCCAGCTCTGCTAGTTTAACCAAAGGGTTTCCAGCTTGTTAAACTGGCAGTAAGCTAACCTTGAAAAAAAGAAAATGAAAAAAAAAAAAAGAAAAAAAGGGGAAAAAGGAGAAAAGGGGGGAAAAGGGGGAAAGGGGAAATAAAGGAAATAAAAGGAATAAAAAAGGAAAAAAAGAGGGGAAAAGGAAAAAAGGGGGGGAAGGAAAAAAGGGAAAAAAGAAAAAAAGGAAAAACTTTTTTTTTTTAATAGTGGTCCCTGAGTTGGGTTCTATGGTGTCAGGTGAGAATAGTACCAGTGCAAAGGAAATGGCAGAGTGGTCAGGAGTCTGGAAAAGGGGCTTAGAATTGTCCTTTGTGCAACAGCAAGCCTCTTAGATCTGTTCAGCTGTCTCATCAAACATCAACCTTTCTTAACTTTTTGACATCTAAAGGTCTTTCAAAATAGCTTTTTTTTCTGTAAATTATAAAACCTAGTTTGAGTATCTCTTTGCAGTTTGCTGGGAGTAAGAAAGGCCGGATGGGGCTTAATTTTCTTCTGTATTTATTGCAATAAATTTTGCAGAGCATGAAGCACCCCACTATGAAATTATACTGTAAGATCTTCCCCTTTTCATTTGCTTTCATTAAATTATATTGAAGATGTCACCTCAAAAGGGGTTCTATCAAGACCTCATTTACAATCTATTCTTTTTTCTTCTTTTTTTTTCAGATTTCTCCCTCAAACTTTCTGAAAGATAATTCAGTGACAAATGTGTTCCATTACTTACAATATTTGAAGAGCTGAAAGAAAAAAAAAAAGAGATGATGAAGTGGACTCTTACATAAATCTTGACCTTAAAGAGCTAAATTGAGTACTGGATACATAATTATGTTAACAAGAAGAGTGGACATAAATTTTTAAAAAAGAAACCTGAAGCATTTTAGTGTCCATTGACAATCTGAGAGATTTGTGCAGCTTATGCTTTCAAGTAATTTTCTAAAATTGCTTATCAATGAATGCTTCAATATGTGGTTAGCACAGGCTGATAGGGTCTCTGAAATATCATCACATACTCTCTGAAGAAGCGACTGAACAAATGAAATAAATTGTTAACCTTACCAACTGTGCTCTGCCCCAGCAATGGATATGCTAAAGAGGGCACAGGAGCTTGCAAAACTAGTTCTAGCCAGCTGAGCAATAGAGATAGGGAAGGCAAAAAGGAAGGAACTGCTGTCTGGAAGCAAGGTTAATGCTGGATCATAAAGATCAAGAGTAATGGGAAATTCGCTGGATCAATGTAGAGGAGAAAGTGTAGGCAAGACAGAGATACAGAGAATAGTTTCCAGTACTACACATACACAATTTTTAGCTGTGAGAAGATGAAGGAAGCTGACTGCAGAGGAAAGACATTCCATGATTCAGATAAAAAGCCATTTGAATCCTAAAATATTTGAATGATCATGACTTAAACCCAAAAACTGTTCTCGAAAAGAGATAATAAGTACAGATAATGAGTTTCCAGCTGAGGCCACCTGAAGAGGCTCATAGCCGTGTCAGTTGTCCATCACAACCCTTCTGCTGGAGCTGAGCTGCTTGTCTGACTGTTCTCCAAACCACATGAGTCATGACGAATTAGAGGATAAAGATAAAAGCCTTGTTAAACACTCTAAGATAAACCCACCTGAATGTGATTGAACAGTTTCAGGAACAAATAATTCAAAAATTTGATGCAGCTGAAAAGATGGTAAACCCTGGAAAAGGCTTTGTGTTGAACAGTGAGAGCAAGTACGGGCCAAAAACCTGCAATGAGCCCAGACGAGGCCAAAGGAGGCCATGTGTCTGTGGCCAAAGACCAAGGCAAGCCCAAGAAATAATGGGGCTAGATGCATCTATGGCAGGATAGTGATTATCCCATGAAGGCTGTGACACCAGAAAGACACTGCAAGCTCCTTGTTGTCTTCAGTTCACAGAAAGTCAGACTGAGTCAACATGCAAATTAATCCAATGTTTCTTTATTTCACATATCCAAATGTCTTTGCAGGTGGGGATCCTTTCAACATGTGAGCAATTCAGATGACTTCATAGCTCAGGGAGGATAAAAAGGTAGTTTACTTCTAACAAGGCACGTCATAAGCTGAATGGATACCGCAGTGACAGCTGAATGAAGGCATCCTTCCTTCTGCCATGTGAACAACTCTGTGATGTTTGGAGAAATATAGATATTTAGCATTCTTCCGTGACATGTTCACATTCTGTCTGTCACTTCTGACTTTTAAAGAACTTTTCTACGTACCCAGTTTTGTAATATGTAGATGCATATCTACAGAAGTGGCTATTTCCGCAAATACTGTTTATACATACGAAGATTTGGGGTTTGTAATATATTTTATTGTATTTTAGATGTAGATGTTGCAGGTTAGATCTATAATAAGATATGTGACGGTATATCTTATGTGCTACACATATGCATTCCTTGATCACATACAACACAAATTGTCGCACGTGCATTTATACACTGAATATATGCCTACCATGCACAAATGCTTTAGCAGAAAGAAATATGCTTAAGTTGCAGTCAAGCACTCGAAAATTTTAAGCAATGGTGTTAAAGTTTTCCATGCTACTTAGTTCAACAAAAATGAGTTTGATTCAGCGTATCCATAGCAAGGTGCAATCTCTCCCTTACATTGGACCCCTGCCTCACTTGAATGCATACAAGAGACAATACTCAGTCTTGCCAGAGCTACAGAAGGTACTGAGGCATTGCAGACACCGAGCGTGACAATTTTCAGATGTCTTCCCTATTGCTGAAATTCATAATCCGCTCTTGGACACCTAAACTTCCACAAAAAGTTCAACTCCTAACAACGAGATTTGCTGACACCAGCAAGTTCAGCAGGAACTGACCTAAAGTAGTCAAAAAACATGAACAAAAGGGCAGGACTTGGGTGATGTTAGACTACATTCAGATGTTCACTGCATAAAAAATACAATATTAATTAGAACAGCAACCAAAAGCCTGAAGCCCTTCTCCCACTGAAACCTTCAACAAGAATCCTTGTCTTTCTCTGGGTTACTGTAACGCATACAAGCCAGCACAAAATGGAACAGCTTCAACAGGAAATACCGAGAGAATTTCAGTTTAGAATACCTTGACAGGACTTTCCTGACAAATACACGGTAAGGATGCTATGGTGGGCATCTCACAGGGGTGTTCTGGCCGCCAGGGTGCCTGGCTGCACTTTGTGTGTTGTTGCTCATGCTCTGAACAAGGCTTTTAGATGGGACCTCATGGTCAAAAACACTGAAAGACTGACTTTTTTTTTAGCTTTGGTAAGGTTTGAGGGAGGCACATAATTGCAGGGTTTTCAGGACCAGTGTAAGAAATGATGGGAGTAGAGGTGGCTGGGGAGTGCTGCCAGTCAAAATGTTACTACTTCAGAATTTAATCATAATTTTGTGAACAGCAGAAGTTCGTAAAGCTTGTCTTAGATTACTACAATGACATTCAGGTACCAAAGTCTCCTTCATAAATCTGGCCCTTATTACTTACATTTGTTCAGTATGTGTTAATTTTATACCTTCTCTCCTATGTGCAGTACCACCCTTTATAGAAGACATAATTTTTAATTTAATCTTTTGCTGTATGTCTTTTATCACCAGATATTCAATTGCTTCACAAGCTGACACATTACTGAATTTATCTCCACATATTCTTGTAGGGAGAGAACTCCGTTTTACAAACCAAAGCTCAAAAAGATTTAGGTCAAAGCTATCCACTCGTTTAAGTTCCCACTCGGGCTAGCTGAATTGATATCTATAGGCACATCCAAAGCAGGACATCCATAAATGTCCTTTGCTCAACAGATTACAGGACACTGAATTAGCAAATGAGGAACATGCAGTGAGTAACCTCTTTTGTAAACTGTGGTTTATGCGACTTGCTCAACATCACGTAGGAATTTTGCGGCAGGGGCAGGGAAAACATCCATGCTATTAGGATGGCTCTCCCTTAATCATAGATTATCCACCTGTAATTCACCTCTCGATTCACTATTGCCTTTTTAATTTCTAAAATGAATAGTACAAAAGATGGTTAATTAGGTGCTCTACAAAGTCTAAGCATGCTCCATGAAGACCTTCCCTTTGAAAGTGACTGGGGTGGAGCTCATGTCATCTACCTTAAGCTATTTAAAATGTAGATGTGTAGTCAAAGATAATTTTCTGACCTTCCTCTGTAATCAGTGGCTTAAGATAGGCACCTCCAAAAGGGTGACTAATCCCATACTGAAAGCCTGTCTAAGGATGAATGAATTGCCCTCTGGAAGTGTTTAGATGTATCCATTAACTACAAAGAGTACCTAGATGACTAGATACCTAAATTTTCAATGGCTCAAGTTGAGTAACATGAAGCTCGACTTTTGTGTTTTCCCGTGTACCTGAATCTTATGAACAATATGAGTGTCAGCAAAAGTACTGTGACGGTCCACAAGTGCAGTTCCAAAAATAACTCAGATCTTTGTCTGACACCTGTAGTGGCCTTCATGGGTAAACAAACATGATTAGTTATCTACCTAGACCTTAAAGTACCAGGAGTCTGGGAAAGTGCAGTAAAGTCAATACCAATCCTAAATTTTTGTTAGAAAACTGGATTTGTACTGAGCTTTTTGGTAAAACAGGATGCTAACAACAAAGTGGCCCCACGAGATACAGGCAATAATCAAGTTAAACAAGCACACTTAGTGCTTTAGCAATCAGTACAGAGGAAGTCTGTCAACAGGTAACGTCCAAGTGAAATAACAGTTCAGAACATCACTTTACCAATTATGAAGCCAACACAAACAAAAGCAGCTGAAAATCGGCGCATGGTCCTGCATTTAGAAATATCATGAAGCCACTCTTTGATTAGTGAGCAAAAACTGATAACTTCCTATGACAAATGAGGCATACTCTGTGTCATCAAAACAGTGCCTCAGCTGTTGCTCTGAAAAAATTTCTAGTTTAAAAGTGCTTTCACACGGGAAACTACTCTCTGTAGAAATAATCCTTTTGAATTTGGAGGAGGTTGGGGAAAGCAAAGTAAGGTGTTCCACATGGATGAGGAATCTATTAAGACAGATCAAATTGAAGGTTCAAGACCCAAGGGCAGACTCACTTAAAGATTAGTAGTCTTCACTCAACTACATTATTCCACTGAGGTCATGCATCCGTACAAGTTAAAGTAAGGTAAACACATTTATACCTGACCAAAACAAAACTTGGTCTAATATGTTACATTTTTATACACCTAATTTTGTCCCTGAACACAAGAATGTTATGCTTTTGCGTATTTATTTTAAGCTGTGTTAGTTTTGTATTATTAAAAGGACAAAATAGGTATCTTGTGCTTTTCAAGAGAGATGATTATATTTTTCATTATGATGGGAAATCCATAACTCAGAATTCTTTACATTAATGAATGAGAACAGATAGGGGTGGAAAATAAAGAAAGCAAATTAATCAGATTGAGAGTTTTGACTCCCAAAATAGACAAATGATATTTATGTATTTCATTCACAGCAAATATTTACCTGCTTTATAAAAGTATTTTTCTTCCTTCTGTCATTACTCTGCAGCTAATTAATGTGACAAAAAACAAAAAACAAACAAACAAAAAAAAAAAAACAAACCCAACCCCAACCCAGGACAACAGACGTTTGCATCACCTCCAAGATTACAACATAAGAAATAATTTGGTAGTCTGGCTTCTTCTAATGCTAATGCTCAAAAAAATGTATGTCTAGCAACCATTTAAACAACAAATGAGATGGTTCAAATTGACAGAGGCAAACATGAACTCAGGCAGACAGTAGTGAAAATGAAATAGGAAAAAGTTGGTGAAAGAGACATACATCTTTAAATGAAGTGCTTTTGAGAGGTGTGCCAAACTTTTTTCTTTCAAGTTTAGTGTCTTTTATTCCTCTCCACATAATATCAGAACTTAGGTTTCATAGCATTAAAAATATAATCACATGACAACTTTACTATCAGTATGAGTGAAAACTTTCCTTTCTGATTTTTGGATTCAAAAGCCAACTTTCTTTCCTTATGTTCACCTCACAAAACCACCTCAAAATCTGTTAAGATACACGTGGTATTTTCTTATTTATTTCCCTTTCTGCGATGTTACAAGCCTCCTCACAAGCCATTTTAACATTATGAAAAACTTCAGACTGTTGAAAATTCCTCAGTGCATCACGTGAAATCAAACCTCAACAATCCACAGTATGTCCCATTACTCTGCATGGCAGCCAACACTAGTGGACTGTACAAGAATTAGAAAGAAGGAACTCCCAGATTTTATTCATACCTCTCCCTGGTTTTCACACTCTGCACTTCTACAGATTTTACAGCATCTAGTCATGCCCTCCTTATTTTCCCCAGGCATGTAAATATTATCACCTAAATTACAGCTGAGGAAAACTAAGTATGCTTATCAGTTGTCTGAGGTCACAAACAAGTTGGTATCATTATCACTATTACAACACGTGCACCTTAAATGCATTTCTGGCTAGGTTGAGACAGGAAAAGGTGACCAGTGGGTGCCTATTTGAGGTGAGTGCCAGAAAGGTGCTTCAAAATTTTTCTTTTGGACTAAGGCTCCTCAAAAAATGCAACTTCCGGGATCACTAATTAGCTCTTAGCTTTTATATTTATGTCTTACACATAGGCATGTGAAATGATTTATGAAAAATCCTCTTTTTTATTGCAGGAATTTTGCAGGTCCGTGGAAAATTTACCACCCTGGAAGGTAAAACGCCATCACCAGAATTTGCATGAAAACTATACTACAGTCAGCAGTTCTAAGTAATTTTTTCTAATGGGAGGCATAGGCATGGACGAGTCGATTAAAAAAACAGGCCAGACACAAACTGATCTGAGAGAAATTTTCAGAAAACTCCACATGACATTTGTCTGTAATATAGTTTCTTACCTACCTGAGAATTACAGTGAACTGTATTTGATTAGTACCTACATTCTGTAGAGGATGGTTCTGGCCTTTGTTACACTAATAAATTAAGTCAGCTATTTTCTCCTCTAATTCCATTGGGTTGGTCACCTTTTCCTTCTGTTTGTCCTGAAACCATTTGGCTCTTATCTATTGTGTCTTGTGCGATACTTGGGGAATTGCTGGCACGGTAACACTGCAGAAGAAGACAGAAAGTCACCGTCTTGAGAGTATCATAATACATAAGAGAAACAATAGAATTGACAGTAATAGCACATGACTGGGTACCAGCATGTCCAACATTCAACTCCAGGCTTCACTTAGTGTCTGGTCTTAAACAAAAACTTTATCTTGCATCATCCTTTCTGTCACCATTAATAAGGATTTATCTACATACTAAATATAGAAATTAGACGAACTAATTAAGGCTTGTACAGCATGTGTAATGTTAAGGCTTGTAAATAATAATGTTTAAGATCATAATTTTAGGTTGTTATTATTCATCATATAAAACAAACAAAACAAAAAAATAAGATTTTCTGAGTGTAAGTGTATACTTTTGCAGGCCAATCAAGATCGACTACTCTGATTATTACTGACTTTTCTTAAAGTTATGAGAATTTTCAAAAAATCCCCATCTCCGAAAGCTTGTATCTCTCTACTGAAATCATTACACATTTATCAACATGTCTGCGCCTTTTCTCTGCAGGTAAAATGCTAATTTTTCATCAGTAAAATAAGAAATCAACACTGACTAGCACGATTTTTCTTCTGCATTACTAAAAACGTGCTTCTTTGTCTGAAGTGTATCTTCTCAGCCTGACTCTACATTATACCACTGGTTTAGATTAACTTCAACTTAACCTAAGTAATGGTCCTTCCTTAGATGGTGTAGTATTACACACATCTATTACTCATTTTATTTACTCCTTTGGAATGAAATTGCTGTCTGCCCTCCTGGAATAGTAGATAATTAACTCTTTAGAAATAAGGTTAGTGTTTTGCGAGACAAAAAGTTCTTCCTGAAAGTGAAGTGAACAAATATGTACAAAGATTATTAGAAAATGTATGCAACCATTTTGACCCCTGAGACAAAGCTGACAAGCCAGACCAGAAAATAAATTATAATGAATGACCTCTGGCTCAAAAAGGAACTTCTTCTTTGATAGTTCACTAATACATCTCACGCTCAAGGAAAAGTAAAATAAGGAGAAGACTGTGTTCCACCACTACCAAACAAGAACCATCTATTCAGTCGAAAAATTTCACACAGATAGCATTACCAATTCTAAACAAGCTTTCATCCACCCCCTCCAACATACATACCAAATGCCTGGTAGTCTTGAATCAAAAAGCACCTTTATAGCTTCATATAGACTTTTCTCTGGGTATGCTTATCCAAGAGGAGAATTATTGGACATCTCACATGATCCCGTGAGACTTACAGTGTGGGTCATGCACAGTTCGTTCACATAAGCAGCTGATCTTCAAGAGCTTTTCCAGTCCAAACCTCAATGCTGAGTCTTTTCAGGTTTTCTTCACAAAGGCTTAAAACGCACAGCAGTGTACTCAACCGTAGAGCAGTTGAGATGCTCAGAGTAATACTCAAATCACTGTGCTAACGAGGTACAATGAGAAACTACTGGAGGGAGGGAGGAAGGGAGGGAACATGGTAATGCGAGGTCACTATCAGATAGGTGAAGTCTCTAATCTAGTTCGTTAACCTGCGCTTGTAATGTAAAACCTGAGAGAATAATTGCATGTTTCTCTCACTGAGAAGGGGCCTCTGACTGTCAGGACAGGAAGAACTCCCTCTATATCCATACGAATGAATGGATATATATGGTCTTTCTTTCTACATGTGAACCAAAGATGAGCTGATTAGAGAGGCAGACATAAAGAGTAGGCAAAGTAGATCTTTGTCTCCTATACAGAAACACTATGATAACTGCTGTGGCACTGAGACACTGACAGTAAAAGATGGAAAAAAAAAAAAAAAAACAAAACAGGAAGGAAAAGCAAAAACAAGAAATACATTTAAATAATAACAGATTTCTAACATAACTGTTTCATCATCAAACAGTACTGTGGGTTCAGATGTGTTGTATGTCAACAGAGCATACAAATGGTCGTGGTAAATTTAGGACCAGTATGAATTACACTGGCAAAAAAAAAATTCTCAGGCTATTTGTGCCTAACAGGACAGCCCTACAGCATCAAGGACAACTATGTGAAGAAAACAGATTCTCTGTATCCTGTTCCTTTCAGACTGCTACTTCCCTGGCCACAACCTGCATGGAGCAGTAGAACTTCAACAAGTTTGGGTAAGTTTTATGTGAAACACCCAAGAAAGTGGCCTCAATGAAAGAGAAATAACAATGGAGTCAGCTTTCTTGGTGTGAGATCACTGGGCAGATAAGACAATGATGGGCCCAGATATCCCTGAGAGGGTTGGTAACATCTGAAGTATTTAAATGAACCTGAAGACCCATTCTCAGAAGTGACCCAATCTAGCACCCAAGAGCAGACAAGTCCTAATCTTACAGAAAAACAATGGGGCATAGGTTCCTGTTCTACTTAGCAACGAGGAAATGGTATACAATCTGAAACCCTGGTACATAAATACTGCAAGTATGTAGGCTTTGTATTTGTTGCTCGTATTTGAATAGGGAGGTGTTCTGTCTCTGCAGTGTAACGTGTTAGATCAATACTAGACATTATCTGCAAAGAACTCCGTGCCCTTTCTCTTACTCCGTCTTTGGCTGAGCATCTCCTCACATCACCACACTTCCAAAGTGTGATGTGAGCTGAGCATTCCTCACACTTCCAAAGAATAGTATCTTTAAGAGATTTGCATAAAAATAAATCCCCTTGGGTTTATTCATATTACAGAGGCTTAGTCCTGCAGGAAACTGTCCCTTTTCCTTTATTGCCTTAGAGAGTACAGCCTGTCCCTGCTGAGCACATTTGGAGTTGTAGGTGGGTGGGGCATGGCCTTGCTACCTTTTGGATGTATTGTTCTCCAGGGGACACACTGACAAGCACAGACATGCTCTAGGGACTACGATTATTTCTGGATACCACAGGAGATCAAAGAATAGTAGAAAAACTCCTCACAAGTCTTGAAAAAGATCTCAAGATATCACTCATTCTCTTTCTGGCCAAGTAAAATACGTTGGGGCCACGTTCCTAGCAGCTGCTCCTCTGAAATCAAATGAGGGTTTACAATGACCCAGTGGTTACCCAGGCCTTGTGCTGTCTCTTTGCGTGACTGAGATTTCAGCAGCCCAAGAGAGTAATACCGACTGAAGATCTTTCAAATACTAGAAGCAGTTCAGCACAGGTTATGTCTTCCTGAGGTTTAATCTCAGTTTCTTTCTCCAAAGGCTCGTGGTATCACGGCCAACATCCCCCGCCTCTTGATCAAAATACCTCATACGCACAGATACAGTTAGAGTAACCTCTTTGTTTAAACACTGAGGTCTTAGGGGCAGAGACCGACATTTTATGATCTGAATGTGAAGAGTCTGCTATGAAACTGGGCCCTGATCTGGGACCTCTGGGCAATGCTGCAAGACAAGCACTAATTTACAGATGTGTCATCTTGTTATCTGAGCAAATGACTAGAGCGCCTTCATTTTCCTTCTGGCTCTTCTTCCAACTGCCTTTGTTGCCTCGGCTTAGCTTTATGTCCTTCTCCTGTAAACAGAGATTTTATTCCTCATTTGCTTGTCTTATAACTCTCAGGAATTATATTTGCATGTAGCAAACGATCATTAAAAACTTTCAGTGAAAAAGCAAAAAACCTGAGTTTCTCAAAGAGGTGGACAAGCACTAGACCTAATAAACAAAGCAGGAAATTAAATCTATACATATATATATGTTCCTTTTTGGTCCGTCTTTACAGGTAGGCAAACTAAAACAAGGTAATGAGCCACAAGTTCTGACTCCCCAACTAGTGCTCTAAACACAGTCAAGGATTTTAAGCTCACTTGGCTTCCTTTTCATGGTTTCAAATGAGCTCACAAAGATACAATTATAATGAAAAGAGTTATTACATAGCTCTTCAGTCATACTACAAGACCCTTTTACTGACTGCATAAGCAAAGTTTAATTCTCAAAACTCATTATCAAAAGCTAATGTTAAATACACAGAAATTTAAATATTTGAATAGATAATAACACATCTTAAGAATTATGTAGTTGTCTTTGTTCTTGACTCCCCCCTCCCCATTTCATAAGACTTGCAGCCCCTTTTTATCGCCACAACACCTCTTTGCCATTAAACGCATTATTATTTTTTTTTTTCAGGGGGGAGGGGGAGGGAGAGTGAAATGAGAAGAAAGTGCTAGATGTTCACAGTAGTGGTTCCTTTGGTATTTTAATTTTTATTGGCTATTTAAAACTTTGGATGATTACTTTCTTTTCCTAGGGAATAAAATGTCACATCAGCAAACACAGTGAGATTGATGCAATTAGTATGAAGATATTTTAAACGTCCAAAAGAGAAACAGTTTCACTGTTGAACAGAGTGGAACTATGCTTTGTGATTTAACAGTTATGCAGGTAACTGATGGCAGTAGCAAAACTTCTTTTTTAATAGTAATAAATTTACAGCTCTATGTAAAAGCAATTTCATGTAAAAGTTCATGTCCACCTCTCCGGATCATCTGAACATAAAATGGCCACACAAGAAGTACATCAAAGTTTTCCTGTTTCCAGGCACATTAGCAAAATACACTGTTCAAAGAATAATCTACAATATTAATAATTCTGGAATAGCATCCTATTTTTTAAACCTTGACTGTTACATTCTTTCTGATTTCTATTCCATATAATACGCTAAGTTAATATTTTCACACAACCCAACAAATACAATCCCTCCAGAATAACTTTCAGTGTATTGAATGAAAAAAAAAAAAAAAAAGAGAGCCAAACCTGGAAAAATCAGGTTGTTTTTACATGACTTTTTAGAGTCCCTCTTGAAAAGATTTTCCTTTGCGTACCCTAAAATATGAACTAAATTTCAGTGGAGAGCACCAGTCAAAGTGGGGAAGAGATTGCAAGTGGTTTTTGAGTTTCTCGCCGAGACATAATTTCAGTGATCTGTTTCTGTTCAGTCTTAGCTAGATGGCTTCTGCCACTGTAAATTCCGTAGGGTCCAAGCAAATTTACTCCACTCCAAGCACTCTTTTTCACCCTTTAAAAAAAAAAAAAATCTAGTGCCATCCTAGCACTTAAAATGATTACATAACTCTTTTTCTTCTTTTTACAGTTGGTGTGCGTGGCGTGTGGAAGCACGCACAACGTGAGGGGCAAAGTCCCCATAAAGAAACTTCGCAGGAGCCAACCCAGGGACCACAGCTCTCACCCTGAACATTTTTCTAGAGAAAAAAAAAAAAAAACAAAACAAAACAAAAACAAACCAAACCAAACAAACAAACAAAAAAAAAAACAACCCACAAGCAAAACAGGCGCTGAAGTTCAGCTCAAGCTAAAGAAAAAAAAAAAAAAGCATCTCCCCTGCCCATGCTGAAAGATCGGTGCTCTCCTACCTCCCAGGCTTATAGCCAGAGGACGAGTGAAGGGATGGGGCTGATCCTGAGGGGCTGTAGGCTTCGGCTCTCCCTCCCAGGGGAACGGGGGGAGAGCGGGCGGCGGAGGGGCCCGCGGATCGGCCCGGCGCGGATCGGATCGGATCGGCCCGGCCCGCCGCAGCCCGCCCGTGAGAAACTCGGGGAGTTTTTTCCCAGAGCGGGTGAGGGGCTCCTGGTTCCCCCTCGCCCCCGTCCCCGTCCCCCTTCCCCCGCGGCCGTCGGCTCTTGCTGCCGCAGGCAGGACCCTCACACCGGGGCCACCAGCCGTTCCTCCCAGCCTCTGCCGAGTCTCACCTTGCTGACACGGGGGACTTCCAAAGTTCGCCTTGGTTTAGACGGGGGAGGATCAAAGTCAGGAAAAGCTATCTTCCCCTCCTTGAAAATATTGCTCAGGAGTCAAAAAGAACCAGAGCGAAGAGGGGAGAGAGAGGTCCAGAGGTAGGAGTTGTTGGGGGGGGGGGGGGGAGAGGGGGAGAAGCGCCCCTTCCCCTCCGCACACGCCGACCCGCTCCCCCCGGCCCGGCTCCCACTCGCAGGTGAGCCCCGAAGTTAGACCTGGCAGGAACCGCACGGGTCCGGAGCGACGCATCCCTCCCCCAGAATCAAAAAAAAAAAAAAAAAAGTATAAAAAGAAATCCATCCCATATCGCCCTCCCTTTTCCTCCGCGTACCCATGCACTTTACCTGTTTTTATGCCGGGTTTTTAATAAATTCCTTCCAAAGGGAGCCATGATCCCAGCGGCAGAAGCATAACATCAGCGAGCCCCAAACAATTCGAGGGTGTTCCCTTCTCCCCTATTTTTTTCCCGGAGCGCCTTCCAGCTTGTTAATAGTCACTGAGCGTAGCGATGAGCTGGAAGTTGTGCAATTTACTGCTAACTTTGAACTCCGGCTTGTTGCTCTGCTGCTGCTGCACCTTTGGAGTCCTGCCCAGCTGCAAACTTGAAGGAGGCGTTTTAGGAGCAGGAAAAAGAAAGGAGGGAGGCGAGGTGGGGGGGCGGGGGGGGGGAAGAACCACGCACTTGCTCTTGTGATGTGAAGTTATGCACAGAACTTGCTAAACTTTCAGCCTCGTCGCCCTCAGGGCATCAGCCAGCAAATGAGAAAGAAGGGGTTTTGCTCCGGTGGGGAACTCTGTAAAAAAAAAAAAAAAAAAAAAAAAAGGAAAACACCACCACCACCAAAACCCACACAACAAAAGAACTGAAAACTTTTCCCGGGAGGCTCCAGCCACTTCAGGTCAAGTCGTTCAGCTAAACACCAGCGTTAATGAAGGGCAAGCAACAGTTGCCACACCAGTTCTCAGTACATAATAACCTGCCTTTTCAGTACCTCTTTACAAGGTGTAGGACAAGTAATGGGAAGATGAAGGGAAAAAGTCAGACCGCTGTGGCCCCACTACCCTCCCCGGATTTTTAAGTAAGCGAGTTATTTGCATGAAAGCCTTCACAGACTAAAAGCACCTCTGAAAACCTCTTAAGCGTGGCCTAGCAGAGAACAAGTGAGGCAGCAACACGAAAGGCTCAGTTCGTACTGCGATGTCGGAGGACCTTTTTTGTTATTATTTTAAGCTGGCTTTGCCAGAAGGGAAATGAACGCACACTACAGTTCCTGTTCGCCAAAACCCCCTGGGAACAGGAGATTTGGAGTAAAGCTTCAGAAGGGAAAACTTTTTAAAGCTTCAGAAGGACAAAAAAAAAAAACCCTATTTTTTTTCCCACCTCCTCCCTCCTCCAATTTGGAGCGGAGCAAGTGAAAGTGGACCCATTGCGCCCCAAAGGCTGATGCCAGTGAATGAAGGTCCGGGGATGGAGGGCAGGTGGGAAGCCCCCATCACAGCCCTAACCCACCCTAGCCCTCTACTGTCTGCAGTTAATGTAACAGGTACATGTTAGATGTAAATCACTTTTTTTTTTTTTTTCCTCCTTCTTGTTTCTCACATATTGCAGGGCAAGTTCTTTATGTGGTTGCCCGAAGGTACAGCACAATAGGGAATTGTTTTATTAACCAGGGGGGATGATTAAATAGGAGCCTAGCAGAGTAAGGGCTTATCTGAAAAAAGGCTTTTTCTTTTTCTAAAATTCCCCTTTCCTCCCTTAGTCAAGATAGTCACAGCAACCTGAAGAAAACAAAGCAAAGGCCCGTTCCATGGGTTACCTATTACTGGCAGCTCTCGGAATACCCCACATATTTTCAGTTCAGTCCCACGCCTCTAAATTCTCTGAGCTGTAATTACAAAGAGAGGGACCAGAGCCTCTTAAAAGCCCTGTTTGGGTAATCATCCAAATAATGCAAAAATAGGGAAGCTGAATCAAAACAAATTTCAGATTTCTTATCCTGCTACCAGGGTAGATTTTAAGTAGTCTGATTTTGGCATTATGAACATAAACCCAAACACATTAAGTCCATAGAAATCTTTCCTTTTACTTTGAATCAGGTTATATATGCCACAAAGGGGGGATTTTCTTATATCTATAGGAAAAATTTTCGGTCCCTAAGAGATGTTCAAGGTATATTTGGCATAAAAATCAAATCAGTGTGGAATTTCCTAGAGAATACTTACTATTCAAACAACTATTTTTATTGGCAGAGGTAAAATGAAATAGCTTTATCTACAGAATAATATTCACTTTTTTCTTCATTATGAAAATAAATGGGAACTCAACAATATTTGTAGCTGGTTTTGTTACTTCTGAATAGTCATCTCACAATTTTAATTTATTCAAATATTAAAATACCATATAAGTTGTTCCTCTTCTACTAGCAAATGCAAAATAATTTTCAACCAAAATATGTAATGTGGGAACTGGGTCGCTCTACGCAAGTAAATCAAAATGCTTGTTACATTCAGGCAGCTCTGCAAAGGATGTAGGAAAGACTCCAGCATAATAAGCAGACATTTTCCCCACAGATGAGGGAGAAGAGAAGCTTTCACTCTATGCACATTCACAATTAGGCTAATCAAAACCAGGAAGAAAAGAAGTACGTGTATGATAGAGTCTTACAAAGTAATAAAGGAGAGAATCCTAAGAACAAGGAACATTGCTCTTTGCTAAAAACAAGACCAAAGGACATTTAGTATACCATAAAGAAGTGAATACACGCTGTTCCACTTGGTATTCAATTAATCTGCAGAACCCAAACAAAAGTATCATAGGGGGCAAAAAGACTTACCAAGTTTATAAAAACACATACACAAAAACATAAAAATACATGGATATTTATTTTAGTAACAGGAGGGACATGAATTTCCATTCCTCAGCACATAAACCAGTCTCTGAATAGAGTAGAAATAGCAGCAAAAGTTTTCAGAGGGACAGATTATTTTTGTAGGCAGTGTTGCCACAACAGTTCCGTTACTTTGCCCTTAAACTTCCAAAGTGCCTCAAACTATCTGTATCTGTATGTACATGTCCTTAGTTTTCTTTAAACTCCAGCTGTGATCTTCCAGGAATATTGGGCCAACATTCCAGACCAGGTGCTTCCCAGCAAGCCACGTGGACATAAAAGCAACCACCGGTCAAGCCTTGAGCATGATCACCTTCTAATCATGCTTTCTTCATGCAAACATCTAAAAGGCGAATAGCTGGTGATGTCCCGTTTGCACCCATGAGCTGTTAAGCTCAGCCAAATTGTTCTCCGACACAGTATCTTCCTCCTAGGAGAAGTAATGAATGAATGGCGGACAGTTCAGTTTGCAGGACTCGTTTTTTTAAAACCACTGCATAAAATACGTATGTACTAAACTTGAGATCATCAGAAAGACGTGTCAACAATTCACTCTGGTATTTAAAGGAGAAGGAAAGAGAATTATGAACACTTGGGTAAGCTTACTGAACAGTAAATCTGGATGCAAATCTTGGGTGCCTGGTCAGAAAGCTTAAGGTTAATAAATTGAAATGTTTCATCTGCCATCTTCCAAAGCAGTATAGTTTCAAATGAACTTCGTATGTGCAACAAGGAGTGGGTGTGCTACTGCTCTCTCCTTCCCTTTCTTACCTCTCTTACCCACCACTTGGTTCCAGTGCGTATCTTACAAGGTCTCTGGGATTTCATCTGATCCCCTGGGAAGCTGACGTAACTCATTCAAATTGCAAAACAGAAACAAAAGTTTGTTCCTTCTGTTTTGGGCTGATTGGTGAGGTGAGTCGACTGACCTCGGGATCAGCCAAGATCAGTCAGACAGTGTGATTTCCAGAGCTGATGCAAGGGAGGAGTTGTACCATGAGCAGGACTAAGAGAATGAAAGAGAGGAGGCAAAGTGGAAGGAGGACTTGGAAACAGGGGGAGGGAGTAAGACCTCCTCCTTTGACTGTGTGGTAGGGCAGTTTGGCAGCTCAATGCAATCTGTTCTAAGAGTGGGTTTACGTGAAATGACTTCATCTAATCTAACGGCTTGCTGTCCTTAAAAGTGGGAAGGTCTCATTCCTCTCCCACCAGCCACAGACTCCCGATCCTTTCCTTGTGCCGGGTCTGGTTGTCAACAGGCTTTGCGCTCACACCATTCAACCTTTTTTTAAATGGATGGAAGCCTGACTTGACACAGGAAAGTGACTAAACAGCTTTTTGTCGGGCTAACTAGTTAAATTGGCTTATCGAGGCGACAGACTATTGGCAGGACTGGCATGTGAGGAGAGAAACAGGACCGTGGGGCCAAGAGTGTGGGCAGAGAGATGTGGGAGGAAGACGTCCCGCCTGGGCAGCCCCGAGCAGCTGGATTGGCTCAGCCACGTTGTGTAACTTCGTTCTGACTGCAGCAGTGAGCGGCTCAATGGAGGCAGCAAAAGCTACCTCAGGTACAGGATAAATTGCCCATTCCTTGCTCTAGGTTACAGCGCGTAGGCTGCTTCTGATACCTTTCTAAACCGTCATCAATATTTATGTCTGCTTTAAGTGCAGCCAGGTATATGAATACAAGAGACTAGGTCCAATAGAGTAAGAGGGAAAGCTCAGCGCTGGGATTATAACTAACTGGTTAAAAGGCAGGGAACTGGGTGATCCATCTTCAGAGAGGCTGTGGATTTGTGCTGTTCAACTTCCTCGCTTGAGAAGATTTGCAAAAGGGACTCAGAAGACTGGTGGCAGATGATAAACTGGGAGGTGAAGGTCATGGTGATGAGTGCAGAGTAATATACTCAGAAGAAATTCTAAACAAACCTTTAAATTAACTGTCACATCTGAGAAACAAGATTTATTTGGGGCAGTTCATTCAAAGCCTTAGGTCAATGTTCTATACTGGCAAAACCAAAACTGAACAGACAAAAAGAGTGTTAACAATTAATGAGAAAGGAATACACAATGAAGTGGAAAAGCTCTTTATGCCACTGTAAACATTCATTCTGAGCCTACATTTTGAATACCCCACATGCCCCATCTGAAAAAAGGGGGGGGGGGGGGGGGGCAGCAAATGGCAGCAAGAGAGTTTTAATATCCAGAATAGCTTAATGTATGAGGAGAAATTAAGGAGGGAGATAAGACTCTTGAATATGAAGAAAGGTGAATATCTGGTTATTATAAGAGAGGTCTATAATAATCTATATAATGGGGAACATAAA
The DNA here is from genome assembly GCF_965231255.1 of Vanellus vanellus. Lineage (NCBI taxonomy): Eukaryota > Metazoa > Chordata > Aves > Charadriiformes > Charadriidae > Vanellus > Vanellus vanellus. The sequence continues at coordinate 47,575,028 of NC_138905.1, forward strand.
TAGGAAACAGTTATTTCTCACAGTGTAAGTACAAAGGCCCACTGAAAGAAATAATCAGACAGAAAAGTTAAAATAAATATACACACAAAAAATAAGTAAATTGCAGAACTGCCTTCTGACTGCAAATGTGAGACAGAACAAAAGTATGAATAAGCCAAAAAAGAGATTAGGCAAAACCAGGGACCATAGGGTCAAGAGAGGTCACAAAAAATCACTGGGTTCTTGGGTCCTTATCACCTTGGTCCAGCTGTTTCCCACACCTCTTTTTCTTTTCCCTTCCTTCCCCTACAGCTCGCTAGCTACTGGCATAGCCCTAAGTACAGTAAACCTCACAGGTTACTTTTGACTTGCAGATTGGGTCCAGATGGAGCATCACCTCAGCTGCCGTGACCTCTGTAGAGCACTTCAGTGTAAGGATTTTCCTGCACTTTAATACAGCAGTAAACAAAACGGGCAGCTTGTCCCCCCGTAAGCAGATTTTTATTTGACGTTGCAGGTACAGAACTACTTTTTGTATTCTACAAGCCCCGAGTGCTCCTAAGCATATATCTCAAGGCAGGGAGCAACTCCCCAGATGTGGAGTTAAATTCTTTGTCTGTGCGTGACTGTCCCAGTCAGCACATTCTTCATCCAGCCCCAAATCCCTTTCTCTCCTTGCTTTGTTTAGGTACTGAGATGATGTTCTGTGACGGAATTTACCATTTTCTCCATTTCCAACACTCTCCTGCCTTATGTGTTCCCACTCTTTCTCTAATGGTGTAAATGTTTGTCATTTAGATACTCGAAGACTCTGTAATAAAGAAGCCAAAGCAAACTAAGTGGGCATAGAAGTACATGAAAGAACATCCTGCTGCCTATTGCAGGGACTATTAAATATAATGGTCCAAATAAGCTTTCCATTCTGAAAATCCGTGAATCGCTGATTACCTGGTGCTGGGAGTAAAAAGACTACCTCATATTTGCCTTGTTTTTATATTCTTCCCTAAACATCTGCTGGTGCCCACTGTCAGAGACAGGATAGGATGCCAGCAAGGCATTTGGTGCGATCTAGTAGAGCAGCTCTTCTGTTACTGATTGGATATAACATGACAATTACTCCTCTCCTTATGTCTTTTCTCCAGCTCCTTAGCAGACCCTTTTTCTGCACTCTGTGCTTTGATTATAATGTGTTAAGAGACATGAGCTAAATTCTCAGCTCCTACAGATCTGCACAGTTATCATGGGAACAGCAGACAGGGTTAAATCATCTATCTAATAGCCTCCTCTACTTTTTTATTTTTTTAATCCTCTTATGAAACATATCATATAACTACTTTTCATAACAGTTTTTGCAGCATGCTGCAGTAGTATTTTGTGTTTATATTCTTTGGTGTAAGTGCCTGACTTAGTAGCAGCTTTGACTATTGTGGCGTCTAAGGCAAAGAAAGCAGTTTAGCTCAACTGCCGTGTCCCAAGGTGCCGTACCTGGGTCACCAATAATTCGTGTAGAGGATTTATCGCAAAACCTAAAACTGATCTGAGCACACCTCCAAGGAGCCCCAGCTCAAACCGCATCCGTTGCGAAAGGCGCATTGGAAACACACTGGGTACACCAAAGAAACTATCTATTATTGGAAGGGTTTAGAGGTTGGAGAGACGCAAAAAATAATTTTCCTTATTTAAAAAGATGACAAAACCAGTTTCTTGATACAAATATAATATAAGCTTCTAAATATCTTTAATAAAACTTTTTCTATATAGCATTTTTTTCTTTCAAAACACATATGCTAAATTTGCATAATGTACTATAACCTACTCCCATGTTCTGAAAAAAAGCTGCTCATGCTGCCTACATCTAAGGATAAGCAATGACAGTCCTTGTAGCACTAAATGAGAAAAGATGAGCATAGGATTTGTAGATCTGCAATTGACAATATTATTTTCAGTGATTTGAAGACTTTTAAACACGTAGGAAGCAAAGGAATACAGGAAGAATCTATGGAAATATTCTCAAAACAATCTCCCTCACTTTAAACCTCCACTAATGATGATATGCTTTACCGTCCACTATGTGATTAAAAAAGGGAATGTTAATCGTATGCTTTTTGGTCTGCAATGATAATGTCCCATTCATTTCATATTTCATGGTTTTCTGAAGTTTATGGTGAGTTAGGACTCTCCCAGGATCTTGGTTCACACAGTAGGAAAAACAAATGGTTTCAAACCACAAACTGGAGAATAACATTATTGTTCTTCCTCTTCCTCCCCAAATTTTAATCATGTAAGATTTAAAAAGGACAAGGACTGTGTGTATCCACCAGACAGCCTCTGAGGTAAGGATGTATAGAGTTTACTTCTTGTTTTGAATGTTGTATTTAAAATTGCTTCTTAACAGAGTAATACATTCTCACTGGAATTAAAGACAAACTGTTGCCATGCTCATGGCCAGGTTTAATTCCTGAAATAAACACATATACAGAGGTAATATTTTATTTTTCTTGTGGCTGTATTTCAGCAGCCTCTTGCTGAAGTGAGATGGATCAAGTGTTTCATTATTTATCTTTGGGTCATTATTTCATATTTCAAAAGAGGAACTAATTTTTAGGCAATTTAAGTAGATTTTGCAGAATTTGGAAGAACTGACCTTTGCAACTGAAAATGATTTTCAGAAAGAAACAAGCCTCTCACTGTGCTCTTGTCTGCTGAATGAGAACATCTTTTAGAGACAAACATCTGAAACAAATGCCCCCTGGAGGTGTGCACTACTCCAGTCATTACAGAGGGAGTTCTCATGTTCTTCTTTAATGCCAGTCCCTGAGATCCTGTCAGTACCTGCACCCATTAAGCCTATCACTTTTCAACTTTACACCAAAATCCTTGATATTGTTTTCCTGATGTACGCTTCCAGCATGCCTGTTCTCGTCTTCCTGCACAGAGAGAGAGATCTTCTCCAGATGTCGGCTCACATGTGGGCCAGACACACATTAAGATACAAGCCCTCTCCCCTTGCTAGATTCCCACCATGCGTGGAAATACCCAAACCCTACCTAAGCGGCAGAATAACTCCATCCCCGCAGTCTATTTTTGTGAAGGACAGAAACAAATGTTTACACCCCCCTGCCCCCATCTCGTCTCATCTAGGGGAACATGGAAAGCATCGCAGATAATTTCACAGTGGCAGAAAGCTGCTGTTTCATAATCTTATAATGGCACACTGCCAGTTCATGAATTACTTTTAAAGGAAATTAGGGCATCATGAAGAATAAGAAATCTTCTAATATACAACACATGAAAACTCTAGGCTGGAGCAGCTTCTAAATCTTTCTCTCACTCCATTTCTCATAAAAAAAAAAAACAATCAGCAGGGTAGGAATCTGCATATGATGTAATACCTGGAGACAATTAAATTCACATTTCTGTGTGCCTTTTTGAAGCTTTTGCATTGAAACCAGTGGGAGTTTTGTCTGATCAAGGCCTTCTTACACAAACGAACAACTGCAAATGTGTTAGGAAAGACTGATCTCTGGGACAGTGAATCACAAGTGTTTTGTCTCCTTTAGAAGAAAAAAATAACCTCTTGAGACTGTTCGGTAATTCATATACAAAAGAATTTCTTACTTTCATCCTAGCTGGAAAGCAGATTTATTGCACAGAACATTAACTTAAGAATAAACCTGGTGTTAACTGCAGAATTCAAATAGGACCAATTTAAGACACAGAAATGAAAAAAGAAAAGATCAAATTGTATTGAGCTTACTCTCCAGATGGGGCAGAATATTTTATATTTTATTTTCTAGTGTCTTCGTCTGTTTCAAATATAATAATACAATGAAAACTATCTGAGCCCTTCAGAAATATAAGACACATTTGCTCTTTCACAGATTTAGCATTAGTTCCAATAAGGAACATAGGTCTCTAACGAAAGGTTTAGGAGGATTTTACGTGCCTGAATGTTTTTGACAGAGGTGCCAGAGGTGGCATTCCAGACCAGCTAATAGCAGGAAGATTTTCAAAGGGTGGAAAGACATGTGGGATGCACACTTGCATCTGACAGACCAAAAAGAAGCTGCAGGATGAGGCAGTTTACATAGCAGATACACGTATGTCAAAACGCACACCTTCTCCTGAAGATGTTATCATGTATTGAACTGGGGTATAATTCCTCACAATGGAGGAGACTTGCCTCCTTGTAAACGATTGCTCCTATGAAATTCTTTTGTGCCTCTTGGGCAAGTATATATTTTTCCCCAGCTAATTTGTTAATTATTATTTCAGCAAGAAAACTGCCCAAGGCCCAGGCACCTAAACTCCAGAGGATAAGATGAATGTACTCCACTGTTGTTTTTTTTTTTCCCACCCCACTGGCTGCTAGTAGCACGGAATCACAGAATGGTCAGGGTTGGAAGGGACCTCTGGAGATCATCTAGTCCAACCCCCCTGCCTGAGCAAGGTCACCTACAGCAGGTTGCACAGGACGGCGTCCAGGCGGGTTTTTAATGTCTCCAGAGTGGAGACATTCAATTCCTGAAGCAGTAAAAAGGAAATACAGTTATCTAATAGAAAGGTATAGAGGCTTTTGACTGAGCATTGCCTCAGTCCAAATCCACAAAGTTGTTTAGATAGTTAACTCCCACTGATTTTAATCTGTATGGATACTTTTGCTATTTAAGCCTAGCTGCCTTGTGCTAGAAGACGTAGCATTAGGGGGAAGACGGTCAGTCCCTGACTGTGACGATGACTGATTGTGATGTCTTGAAGGCCTTACTCAGAAAAGATCTAGTTGGCTGGGTGCATAAATCTGGGACTGGGACTGGTATACAATCAGCTACATAACCACAAAGGGTATGATCTGGCAAGAAACTGCTGTCCTTGAATTACACGCGCAAAAGCACGGGTTCAGCACTGCAAATACGAATGACATCTAGCAGCAGTGTGGGGCGGCAGGAGGAGAGCTGGAATGGATTTTCCATGTGACAGAGAAGCGGCCTATTCTCTTCTCTGCTCCATAGTGAAAATTACTGTTAGAAACACATATTGACTCTGACCCTGGTACAAGGGCCGTAGGCTATGTTACGAGGGTGTCTGCAGACCGTAAGCATTTCAAAACATAACTGCAAGCCCTGTTCCACAAAAAGAAAATGTACAGGCTCACCCAGCACAGGCTAGCTGATGAAATCAGCATGATATCTGAACTACCTCTTGTAAACGAATGTGTAAATAATAGCCAACTCCTGATCTCTAATGCTTATGTTTCTGAGAAACTTTGGAGAGTGGTAAAGTTAGTCAGCGCTGTCCTGTGTTTTCTACTAAGGTCAATAAGAGCTGAATACCTGAAAACCCATAAAGAGGCTAATCAAATGCATCTGCCACTATAACTGAGGCATCGGTCTGAGATACACATCCTTCTTCTGTGACTTTAGACTGTAGGGAGTAGGAGCTACCTATACTTGCTGGACCTGTGTAAGCCTGACATAGATAACGTGCCACACCTGAGGAGTTTTTGAATTCCTTCACACCTCCTAACACCCCTGCGCTCTACGGGGATGCTGTCTAACATTCTTCCTTCAGCTGGCCGCTCGCAAAGCAGAGGGACCTCGTCTGTGTAAACAAACCTTTTCCCTTTGGTGATATTCTTGAAAGAGGGGCAGAGAGCTTCGCTTCCAATGCTGTACCTCACTCATAAAGATATGGCCCTACGGAGTCAGACCATTGCAGCTACATCTACGCAAAGCTATCCTTTACTTGTTAGCCCTAACAGCGAATATCAAGCTGTGTCACCAGTTACCAGTGAATACAGCTGGAGCACTTGCTCATCCAGGAGAGACTGGGGACAACGACGAGCAAAAGAGGAAGAAATTGAAGTTTGCCTCTTTGCCCTAATTATTTAGTCATGATTTCCAAAAGTTTCAGTTTTACCAAAATCAACAACGTGCAATGTTACAGGGCACCACCAGGTAAATGTAATGCTCTTCAAACTTCTTGCAATCTTTGACTGCTAACGTATTTTCAGTGGTGCCCAACATGTTACACAGGTATCTTGCTAAAACCAAGAGTTGCAATCCAGGCCTCACTATTTAAATCAACAATTCATGTTCCTCAGTGTGGGTACATGAACTTTACAGATACAGACAAGCTTAGGTTTTAGCATTTGAGTCACGGTACTCATCTTCTTAAACTTAGGCATGTATGGAGGTGTTTGCAGGATTGGGGCTACATCATCAAGTGATTAGAAAACGCTCCCCTCTGGGTATCAATTAAACATGGCTCCAGTAGCACAAATCAATGCACCAGGAGGGCGGTTTGAAGCTGAGATCATGTCTAGAGCACAAGGCACAGCTGACATCACCATGTTAATCTGGGGTGTGAGCGCTCTGTGCTCGCCGAATCCCCTAGTTTACCTGCAGTTATAACAGCCCAACTGTTCTCTTGCCAGTCGAACGTGTTTCTGTTGGGAGGAAGAGGTGGGGGGGAGAGAGAGAGGAGTGAGTAAACCAAGGCTCGATGCCGTTATGATCGGGATGGTGGTTGCAGATGTGGAACTCTTATCATAATACCTGTCCAGGAAGATGCACTGCTCTGGATGGTTTTGATAAGGAATAGTTTTGATGAGGGATAGGGGTAAAGACCGTAGCTCTTCAGCATTCCCCGTGATAAGCCTTAGCAGTAAAAACAAGGCTGGTATAGGCTGCCACAGGTTACAAACATATTTTTTTTTCCAGGGCAGTGTATATTTATAAACTGCATGCTAGTTTAGACATGGCTATAGTTAATTAATGCTTGTAAAGCACTGAAATTGAAAGGTGCTATGCAAATGTAAAATATTCTTCAGATGCAAAGCCTTATTTTATTTTTCAGAAAGGCTGCTTGCTTTCTTTGTCAGTTATGTTTTTGCTTATGTTGTAAATGATTGGTTGCCTGTGTTTGCTGTTGTAACATGTATTCTTATTACCACTTTGCCTGTCTTTATTGGGATGTCTGCTTTTCAATCTCCAAGGAATTTCTTAAATGCTATGCATGCAAATTTCAGTTCACAGATGTGCAAATTACAGAGATGCTTTCCATCCCCCATAGGTAAAAAAGGCTGGAAGTTGCAGAAAGGGTGTATATTTGGAATGTGCACGCTGGCACAGTACTGAAACCACAGCTCTTTGAATTCATATTTTGCTTCTGAGGATTACTCCTCAATCAAAACCAGTCAGATTTAACAATGATTTGTAAATGATCTACTCATAAATGGTCAAACCAAGCATGTTGTAGCCAAAGAATAAATTTAAAACAAGGCTTCTGCCCTGCTTAATGAAATTTTCTGAAGAAGATAAGGAAAAATAGCTACAAATTGAATAAGGGAAACACTTCTATGAAATGAGGCAGTGATTCTTAGTCTTTTCTTATGTTGCAGCAGAAGATCTGTGGAAGACTGTTCATGACTCTCAAGACTCTTTACAAAAAAAAAAAAAAAAGAAAAAGAAAAAAAGAGGTTACTGGTTGTTAGGAAACCTCTTAAAGGACTCCTGGTGAAGAACCTATATCTGGCCAAGATCAAGGTCTCAGCATAATCTCACTGATTTACAATAATAATAATATGTTGCCTCTCTACTGTGCATAGAGGAGATATTCCTCAGTATTTTTAACTCAAAAACATTTCATGGCTCTGTGATTCTAAATAACTAGTTAAAGTGAAATTTTCTCTTGGGTACAAGGAAACAGCATGATTATTTAAGACATTTGTGAAGGTGGCAGGAAAGACAGAATGATTTTGAGTTTCACAGTGTGGAGTCCAATTCCTACTTATGTGACATAATTAAACCAGTGTAATTTAACAGTGTATACTGCATGTCTTCAGTTGCCATGTTCCAGGGAAAGCTGAAGAATAATTGCAGGCAAAAGCTGAATATCATGGGAAAAAGAGAGTCACTCCTCTGAATTCAGATCAATTTCATTTTGCTCTTCCAGGAATTGTGGATTATCATTGTTCTCTGATTAGTCCAACAGTAACACTATTAAAACAATAATTTTGCATCTTGTAACTATTTCATCTGTTTAACACAGAATTTCAAAGCATGATCACTCTGATGAACAGCAGATTATATGAATATGCAATCTTCAATGAAGTTATATCAGGCTATTCACCCATGTCCATTGTATATTATATCCTGAAACTTAGATTAAAATATTCATAGCTCACTGGAGAGAAATGAAAAACTGATTAATTTAGGTATTTGGGGAAAATGTGTAATCAGAGAAATGAGAAAGATGCAGGCTGGACTGGGAATGCATCACTGAGAGGTGAAAGTAAGGAGGAAGTGCCCAAAGCATAACTCCCATGACACACTGTGGTGGCACTTCTAACTGCACTGTTTGCTTTCTCAGATAGGAGGATTCTAGTAAAAGCAAAAAAAAAAAAAAAAAAAAAAAAAAGGAAATGGAGATTAGGAGTAGGAGGGAAGATTATTATCTTATGGTCTTTTTTTATCCAAAATGACTTTTCCTAAACAATTTCCAAACAGTTACATATATATGTATGATCTAAAGCTTCACATTTTCAGTGTTTTTAACTGTAGGTGTGTAGATGCATACATGCTATATTTTCTTCATAGTAATGGAAATATAGAGTCTGTTTTTTTCATGAGAAGGCTTAGAGAATCTCAAAGTCCTGAAAATGTATTTTCAGTTCTTTAACAGAAAAAATAATAAAAAAAAAAAGAATTCAAACGAAGAAATAATACTTCAGATCATTCTGTTGAGATGATACTTTAAAATTTTCTGTGATTTGAGAATCATGAGCCCCTGGAGTACCGAGATGTTCTTGCTATTTGAAACATCAAAACATCAAGAAAAAAAAAGCTCTGCTGTGCATGTGGACCTCACATGTAGAGGCTACACAGAATGCCACTTTCACAGTTTCAGACTGCGGAACTTTTAAACATAAATAGCTCATTAGATATCCAAAAAGTTGCTTCTGCTTTGCAGCTCCTTACAAAATGTGGCATAGATTTGCCGAATGTTAAGAAATATTTCTGATTCAGACAATAATATGGTTGCTTATGTGTTTGGGTTTTTTCTAGAGCAGTAAGTTCTTGACTATCATTCAGCTGACTCCTCAAGGTTTCCTTAAAGTACACAACCTCACAAATCAAAAAAATTGAGTCACAGAATGGCTAAAGGAGATTGGGTTTGGAGTAAAGAAGATGTTTAACTTACAAATGATCCAATGTGTTAAGCATCACCTGCTTTTTACTTTTGAAGCTTTTTCTGATATCCTTGGCAACACAGGTGATCTCCAGGATTTTTAGCAAATGAATGCACCATCAATTTTTGAGCATCACGGCCCTGAAAAAACAGAATAAAAACCCTAGACATATTTCAAGCTCAGAGATGTTGAGAACTCACAATGCCTGGGAAATTCAGCTGCAGTGTCTGACTATGCTTTATGCTTTAAAAGTGCTTTGAATTCCCTCCCCTGTCTATCCTGCTGCTTTGCTTAAGCTTATTGTCCATTGAGCTGACATGAATTTCTAATTCATTTGGGTCATCAGTTTTCTGCCCAGCATATTAAGTTAACCTGCTGATAGCCAAATTGTCATAGGGGCAAAGCAGCTTAATCACCACAACTAAATTCAAATTTGAGATCGTGAGTAAGCATCTTGACCCAGTTTTCTGTATGAAATTTTGTCTTGCTGACCACCTCCAGAATAATTCCTTTTTTACTTTCCATGCTTCCATAACTATTGCAAAGTTTGGCTAAAAACAAACAAACAAAAATCCACCAAAAAAAAAATTGTCAAACATTAATATATTTAATGACAAGACTGAACAGCTTGAATTGCCTTCCATTCGTTCTCACTGTGTTTATTTCTGTTCCTAAGGCCTAAGACTGCTAACTGGAACAGCGACTGTTCCTTATTATAGTCTCCAGTACCTTCTACTGCAGGATCATTAGCAGAATGGTTTTCTCCTTCTGTTTAGCGAGTACAGCTTTTGTGTTTGGTGCCATCCATATGTTATGATGGTAGCTTTATGTTTAAAATAAATAGAGGTTCATGTATCTGTTCTTTCATGAATCTGCCATTTGCTTGATTGTTTCATTGTCTTCAGATGCCTCACAGTTGTGAATGGGGCTGATTTATAGGCTTGGACAGGCTGTTAAAATCACATGTTGAGGGAAAGTAAAGATAAACCGAATTTCCCAAGCTGACTGACACTAATGAATAGTTATAAATGTTTTCTTTAGCTGGGGAGTATTTAAAAAGGAAGAGGGAGAGAAAGAGAGACAGCTCTGCAAAGAGTTGTTTTCTTTTTTTTTTTTTCTTATAAAAGCTTCTCTGGAGCACATTTCACATTCGGAGAAATATAAAGATGACTTGAGGGAGTCAAGGTGATTTACAGAATTAATTGTTGAAAGGGTTAAAATTCCTAGTATGGAATTCTTAATAGAGAAGTAGAAGCTACAGATGTAGGAAAGAGGTAGGAAAAGTAAGCAAAGGAGCATCTGAGAAACAGGAGACAGTTCAGTTCTGTTCTGAGAACAAATAAATGTCCAAGCCCAGTTGTGCCTGATCCAGGAGACTTGAAGACAATATATCAAGAACATCCAATGTGATAAGAGAGCAAGAAAGATTTTTAACACTGAAATTTCTGCCTTGTCATTTTCCAGGAAAAAAAAAAAAAAAAAAAAGAAAAGACAAGGTGAAAACAGAGAATGATAAAAAAGATTATGGCCCATAACATACCATACATTCATTCTCTTGAAATCACTAATAATTAGTATCTCAGCATAAAAAAAAAAGGAAAAGCAACAATTAGATGATCACAGAGTTTAATTGCAGGAAAAATGGCAATTACTCTGTTATTGAGAAAAAAATAAAACTTTGTTCCTATAAATTCCAGTTATGTAAGGTTATGGGCAATTACACTATTGAAGAAATCTGTGACAGAGAGTAGGCACTAGAAAATATCTATGAAATATGACTCTCATTCATAGAGCTTTCTGAACTGCAGAACACCCACAGAGCAAAATCAGCTGCAGATTGGTCTTTCTACATCATGGAAATAATAGAAAATAGGACTAGAGGGGAGTGTGAGTGGCTATCTAATCTAACCTCCATGCTAAAGCAGATGAGCAATAGCTGAAACTTTCCGGCAGACTAGCACAGCCCATCCAATGTGATAAACGTGTTTTGGGCGTTTTGTTTGTTTGTTTGTTTGTTTGTTTTTTAAACTCTTTCTTAGTAGGACAGAAAGCAGTGTTCCCAAGTGTATGCAAAACTCGGTATTCTTAAAACAGCTAATACCACCACAATGCGCTCAACTTTATTTCTGCGTGTGTTTATTTGACCATAAACCAAAACAACATCCAAATTCCAGCGGTGGTGTGCTGCAAAAGTTGATTCAGGGAAGAAGGAATTCGGTTAATTAAACTTTTCTCACCAGGTGTTCCTTGTCGAAGGATTTTGGAAATCCTGCCTGTTTTCTGTTTCTGCGGGATCTATTCAGTCGCATGGATGGGTACAGAGGGTACGGGAGGAAAGCTGCACCCGTCATTGCTCTTTCTTTGCATTTTAAAGGAAACTTTCTGCAGCGAGAACATCTACGCCAGCAGAGCCTAGTGCGTTCCTGCTATGCGTGGCATGTGTATCTGTCCTTAAATGTATTCACAGAGAGCAAAATGTTCCGCATTGTAGTATCTGCATTCAACAGATGGAGCATTTGGCTGCATCTGAGGGGGGGGGGGATCACAATAAAAGCAGAAGCGCGATGGAGGCCGATGCGAGTCTTCAGCTTTACATTTATATACTCCCGCGTTAAAGATTACCCTGCCCTACCCTCTACTTCGGATAATTTCCGTGGGTTTTACGGCACGGAGGGCAGGGCGTGCGATGAAGAGACGGGGGACCCCACGCCGCGCCCCCTTCCCCCCTCCCCCCCCACCGCGGCCCCTCCCGGGGCAGTGCCCCGCACCGCCCCCCGCCTGGGGGTCCCCTTCCAGTGGGTCTGGAGCTCCGGGCGCTGGTCACGGAGCCTGTTCTTTGCTGGTCGTTGAGGAAAGATAGACCCATTGTAAAATTCAAGCAGGAAAAGTACATCTTAAGAGAAATGCCTCTGAGGAGCGCTTACTCTTTTGAAACCGTCGCTGTTCGCTCATGGCAAACGCTCTTCAGAAGTCATAGGAAGTCTCGGGTAGGGTAGGAAGGGCGTTAGAATCTTTTGCGCATCTATGAAAAATCTTTATCAAAGTGACTTTCCCGTTCTCTTTCGCCATCGCTCTCGCTCTCACGCACACTTCTCCTTCCCCTTCCCGCCCCCCCCCCCCCCCCCCCTTTTTCCCTCTGCTACCTGTGCCCCATATAACACCCCTGCCCGTGCCCTGGGTTATACCCCCTGCCCGTGGCCGGTGTCGCACACCCCCCCGCCCATCCCCGGTTTAACACCCTTCTGCCTGTCCGGTGTCACACCGCTGCCCATGACCGATGTCCGGTTCTCTCCCTGTTTTTTTGTTGGGTGTTTTTTTTTTTTTTTTTTTTTTCCCTCGCCGTAGGGAAAGGTAAAAGAGATGACAGACAAAGCGCATCAGACGGCGACCGCAGGCGGACCGCGGAGCTGCGCGCCAGGGCTCCGAGCCACCGCGGTAACTTTTCTTTATTTTAAGTATCTAAAATAAATAAATAAATGTATTTAAATGAGCAAGTAAATAAATAAAAAAAAAAAAAATAAATATTTCGGGGTTTTTCCAGATCCCTTCGGGAAAAGCCCGCTCCGGCCGCGCCCCGCGGCGCTGGGTTTGCGGGGGTTCGCTGCGCGCCCCGCGGGGGCTCCGCGTGCGTCAGGCGGCGAGTGGCGTCAGCGCTGGCGGGAGCGGAGCCGCGGGGGGGGGACGGGGGGGAGGGGATGGGGTGGACGGACGGACGGGGGGGGGGCAGGGAGAGGGGGGCAGAGGGAGGATGGAGAGGGAGGATGGAGGGGGAGGATGGAGGGGGAGGAGGGAGGGAGCTTCATCCGGAGGCGATGGCGGCACCGCCGTGACATCACCCCGCGGCTTATATAGTTGGGGAAAGGGTCCGGGTCCCCCGTCTGTTGCCGGGAGCGGCGCGGAGGAGCGGCGAGGGAGGCTCTGTCTGTCTGTCTGTCTCTCTCTCTCTCCGTCTCTCCCCAGGATTTATGGACTTTACTTTCTAGGAGGGCGCGGCGCGGCGAAAGGATGAGAGCCCAGCTGGTGTGCGTGGTGCTGCTGGCCTTGGCCTCCGGCAGCCTCTGCTCAGGTAAGTCCCCGCCGCCGTCCCGCACCGCCCCGCACCACCCCGGCGCGCCCCGCACCGCGGGCTCGGCGCTCGCCGCCGGCCCCCGACGGCCCCTCTGACCGGTTGGCACTGAGCCGCTCCCGGAGCCTTCGGAGGGAGCGAAAGAAAGGAGGTGAGGTCGCTTCGGGCTACCGCCGTTATACCCAATAGGCACCGAGGAGCTGGCCCCGATGACGGGCTCTGGCCGGCATCATTTTTTTGTGTCGCTCCCGTAACTTTCTCCCTTCATAGACACCATTCCTCTTCACAGCATCCGTACCGTGGCAGGTAGGGCAGGCTAGTCATTGGAAATATACGCCAGTGGAGACCATCTGCTTGATTATTCGGCCTCATTTGTGATTTATCGAACGTCATGTATTTCCAAACTGTCAGAGACGTCGTAATTTCTCAGGAATATCTCCCATAGTCCAAATCAACATGAATATATATGCAGTTTGGTAACTTTTCAGTGACAGAAATACAATGTTAGTATTCTGGGGAGAAAAATTGCCGGCAACTGCTCTGAAATTATGACAAAAAATGCTGAATCGGATGCAGATCACACAATAGGTAGGTTAATGTAAGTGCATCTCTACTCCAAGTGCAATTTCTTTAGAAACCTAAAAAAAGAGGACCATCTATGCAAATGCATTGCCTGCTCCTTTGGAAAATGACACAGCTAAGTGTGTGTCATTTATGCCCTAAGTTTATGACCAAAAATACATATGGTGGCGATTAAACAGGTGTACACATACAGACATGAAGCAGAACAGGCTTCAAAATCCATTAACTAACTCGCAGATTAACTTTTAACTCCACAAAATTTAAAGATCAAATTTACAAGAAGCTTCATTTTTCAGCTTCAGTATCCAGGAGGACTCAGAATTACTAATCCTCACTATAAATGAAAGTTTGCAATTTGTATTCCCCTGCAGAAGAAAAATGTAACACGTAATACTTGCATTTTATCACAGTTTAAGCACAATCTTTCTGTATATTAGAGAAAACTGGTGATCATAGTGACAGGTCTTAAAATTTATTATTTTATCCACATATATTTGAAGTTTTTTAAACAAATACTTGACTAGGATTTTCAGTGAGGCAGTTTCATATTCAACTGTTTGTAGAGCCTGAATGAAAGCCCACTAAGGAAAAAAAAATCAGTAGAAATTAAAATAGGCTCATAAAAAAAAAAAAAGAAACAAAATTGTATGTGTAACTCACATGACGGTTTATTTGCTTAAAAATTTGAAATTATATTTAAATGAGAAGTGTCATGGAACAGCTTGTGTGGAAGGGCCAAATCAGCTTTAACTAATACGGACAGTTATGTCATAAAGAAAATAATAATTCATTTTCATTTTCTTTTGGAAATGTTTGTCCTCAGGGGAATGTGCGTACCTGTAGAATGTAATTATTCCTGTGGAATTTGAATCTATGAATAGAAGCTATATTTCTTGTCAATAAGAAGTGAATCAAGAGGATGTCAAATTGTGTGAATTTCCCTCTGATTTGAACGATAATGTGCAACCAGACTTATTACACGTTGGTCTCTGAGAGTCTGCTCTTTTTATGCTTTTACTCCTCATCTATCTCTTTTACTCCTGAATTACCTGGACGTGCTCCCTCCTCCTCCTCCTCTCCTTGCTTTAGTCTTTACTTGAGGAATCTTGACCAGCCTCCTACGTAATGTCCTTCAGACTTCTTTTCTCAATCAAAGTGTTTCTTAATATCTACCTATCTTCCATGTCTGCAGCTATCTCCCAACCTCCATGGTGTGGAAGCTATCTTCCATCCTCTATAGGATGGAAGAATTCCCTAAAGAAACAGACACAAGTCCTTTCAGTGTCCTCAGCTGGTATGACTGAGGACACCACAAATCATGATGCTGTCACACATGTGCCACTCACCCATTCACAGGAGCTGCTGCTGTCATTAGTAGAAATTCAGCTGAGGTGCTCTTGTGCTGCCAGCAGAACTTTAGCTAATGGTAAAGCGGTTAAGAGATTAGGTAACACATAACCGGTTGTGCTGAAAGGGCTGAAAGGCATTATGTTGGAGATTAGTTGCTGGTGACTTGCTGTAATACTGATCTACAAAGCAGTCTTATTTAATATTTTCAATAACAAGTTCAATGCAAAAAGCAAGAATGAATGAATGTAGTGTGCTGGTAATGCAAAAGTGAACAGGAGCATCACTACAGAGGAAGATTGGCGTAACACACAGAAGCAGTTTTTGATGACTTGAGTAATAGAAATGAGAAGCAGTGCAGCAGTACAAGATGCAGTAGCTTAGGAAATAATACAAGTTCCTATTAAAAGCTCCTTTTAACAGAAGCACAGCTGTTGGAAATGTCTGAGGAGATAAAAGACTTGGTCGTGTTATCTGACCTCATTTTTTTTTTTTTTTATGAGATACTGAAGTTTTTCAGCCATGAAAGACAAACAAAATCAAAAAATGTGTAAGAGACCTACCTCCTGTAGCTAATGGTAAGCATTAAGGTAGTTAAGTAGTGAGGCTTCTGATCCGAACTGTACTACCCTGTGCTGTCTAGAGATCACATCAGGCACAGAGGAAGGCCATTCTGATGAGTTGGGGAATACAAAGCTATTACAAGAGAGGAGGACATATGAGTCTAATAGCTCTGGGCATAGCCTTTCAGTGAAGTGTTTATGGGATTTCCAGGGGAATGGTTTGCGTCCAAAAGGCACAGTGATTTTGCATTTGTTTGCTAATCGCTGTGTAAGCACACCCTAAAGATCTAAGCTGGGAAGGACTGTGACTGCTCGCAAAAATACCTGAGTTGGGTAAATACTACAAATAGAAAGGTGTAATTTATAGTGAAGGAAGTTATATACAAACCATTAATACATTTTTAATTAGAAAGAAATTAGGCTTGAAATTAGAAGAAGGTGAATAACCACTGATAGTTTGGAAGAATTCCCTAAAGAAAAAACACAGTGGTGGTGGTGGTAGTATCTTGTTATTAAGATTGAATATGATTGATTTTTAAGAGCATTGTAATGGTTGGCTTCCTGTGCTAGCAGAAATCTATGACAGATTAGCACATATTTGTATCAAAGGTCCCTTCCAGTCTCATGTTCTGTGAAAGGTAGTGACACAACATGGTGACGATCCCTGAAATGAAGGCATAAGCAGAATCTATCCGAAGATTCTGTGATAGGGTGCTACATGCCAACAGCATTGATCATTGTAATGAAAGCGAAATATGACTTGTATGAATATGGAATAGATTTTGGTTTAGTTTGGTTTTAAATACAAGTAAGCATATTGTTTGGCTTTGGACTGCTGGTGTTCCAGGAAAGCTAAAAGCCATGTGGAAATCCGTTTTGCTTGAAGACTTTACTGATTTCTGTATACATCTCGTCTTTGAACTGTGATTGCTGCTACATTTTCAAGGCACCAGATCTTCTTTGTGATTCTGTATAACAGAAAGCAGAAAAGCTTGTGGCTGTTGCTTCTTTCTACAGCAATTTTTACCCCATTCACCAAATCTTGCAAGTCTGCTGAGCTATCAAAGGTCAATTAAATTAGTAAAGAAAATCCTGAGACTTTCAGGCAGAATACTTTGTATTGGTATATGCATTGTGAAGAGCTTGTATCACAAACTGGGCAAGCTCAATTGCCTCATATAGGTAAAAATGTTCTTAATTTAACCATTTAAGACTAAATCTTGTCAAGTGATCATAACTGTCATCCATCTAAATACTTAGCTGCTACTTAAATAAATATCCTTTGAAAATAAATATGAGAAATCTTCTCCAAAGTAAGCAGAAGTGACAAATAGTGATTATGAAAATCGTACTAATTTTGAATGAAGAATATTGCAGCAGTTTTGTTTACTGAAAGGGCTGCAGATTAGTGGGCCTGTCTACCAGTGAACTGAGGTTAATGAATCATTTCATTCACTTCAATAAGCTTGATCGTGCTCTAAAAAGGTAGTGAGTATCCATTTTAACATAATGTCGCTGTTACCTGAACACTCCTCACAGTCCCCCTAGATCACTTTGCTGTGTTTTTATCGAAGTTGCTGGTTTGTTTGTTTTTCGAAATTCATTGATACATCTAAATTCTGTGTGTTGAATTGAAATGGCCATGATTTATGATGAAATAATAAACATATGTTTCTGGTTTGTTCTCAGATTCAGAAGAGGAAATGAAAGCGTTAGAAGCAGATTTATTGACCAATATGTACACATCAAAGGTAATGATTTTTCCTCTTTTAGCTGACGGGTAGGGAGCAAACGAAATCTCATTACAAACCCAGAAGTCTTTGCACTAAGTAATAACCTAAGGTCTAGACTGAAAAGTTCAGTGCTAGACATTACTTTGGTGTGAGATTTTCTTCAGTTCAAAGGAAACTTAAAGGTGTTGATGTGACACACTAAAAGTGCTCCTCACTTGTAACACTGGTACTTCCATTAAACTGTCAAAACTGTGTTATGTGCAGAGATGTAAATTTATACAAGGAAATGTGTTTCCACTGGGATTATGCCCGATGAAAGCTAAATTAACCTTGAGTCGTATCCGTAAGTGCTATTTTTATGCAGAACTTTTCCTGTATGCATATAAAATTAAGACGGTCATAAAGCAAAAACTGTTAATACATATGCTGAATTTGGTTTAGGAATTTAATCGTAGTTTTAGTACAGGAACATGGGGATGTGACTGTGAAAATATGAATCTGATAAATGACATTTCCTTCACAAGTTGCCAGACTGTGAGAGATGTACGTGTTATTTAATGCAAATAGACAAAAATTCAGTTCCAATCTCATATTGACAAGGTGAAGCAGCAAGTGTTGCACATATGTATTGAACAGGCTGATAGACAAACACTTTCTCAATGATATTATTTTCCACGAATGATCTCAGAAATATATATGTCTAATATTTCTTCAGCAACATATTAAAGAACAACACCTGAAACAAGTGCCATGGGCTTAAGGTTGAATGTTTTAATTCTGTGTTCTAATGAAGTTCAAGTGGTGCTTAAATTCCTTGGAAAATAAAATGAGAAATCAAAAATTTCCCCCAAAGAAGAGTTTCGTAAGCCAAGGACTAGTTGAAAGTTAAGGACAAAACCTGCCTGGAAGACTTCTGCATTTATTGTATTTGCTTATATGTGAGCTTTTCACAGGATCCTTTGAATAGACTAGAATAAGAAATGAGGCCAGAAAATACATTGTTTTGATCTGGTCTGGCACTTCTTAGGTTCCCATGTTCTTTACTGGCATGGTAGTTAATCGTAGAAGCCAAACCAACCTGTTTGCCACTCACTTCTCTAAGATACAGAAAGATTTAATAGATATTCTTTTCCTGAGACAAATTTAAATGTAGGAGGCTGACAAAAGTAGTTCTTTCTACTACTGTGGCAAAGCATAGTATGCCCTGGGAGGAAACCCTGCAGCTACTGGTATTTCTGCTACTGACTTTAGTGGAACTGTGAACCTAACTTCCACTTCCATCGTTTCCTCCCTTTCAGCACAGAGCACAATCTGAGGTAACTAAAAATGCACAAATATACTGCACCAGTTGATAATGTAATTATGTTTGCCATAATACTCTTATATGTTGTTTTACACCATGTAGCTTGCTATTCAATTTCCTTACGGTATATACCATAAGTCAAGTGACACTTGAAGTTGACAGAAGCAGTAGAAGCATGTTGGAGACACTGTTTTAATTTTACATTATACTGCCTTAAATCACCATCTAAAATTCATTAGACCAGTATATATTGTTTCTTGACATTCAAGTAAGGCATGGTGGAACCACTAAAATGTGTGCATAAATGCTTCTACAAGAGGCATACCACTATTCCAGTCATTACTAAAACGACAAATTCTTTTTATTTTTTTTTTCCTGTTGTCCTCTGCTAGCTTTTAACCTTCATTAGAAAAAAAAGTATGATTCTGGTGTGAGAGACAAATTTGAGGATGGTATGTGTAATAGCTGTCTTGTATTGTGCCTGAGATCTGGTTCCAGTTGAGGGCAATTACTGTTAAATTGCATTAACCGTCTTTGACACTGACTTGGTAATAAGCAGCAAGGGAAATCCAGACAATTTAAAGAGCATTAAGATGGGGGAAAAAAAAGAAAAAAAGATGTTTGTGAAAGCTCAGATCTAAAAATGCAGCAAAGTGGATTATCGCTTGTGCTTCTAGTATTTGACAGAAAAAATCTTCCTAAGTAGGCACTTGTGAAGTGTAGTATCAAGACTCCAGCTAGGGTTTAAGCACACACCTTTTGCAACATTCATTAGTCAATCCAATATTATGGAAAGAGTTACCATATGCTTTTGACTTCACAGACTGCTGTCCAGTGCCTATTTGTGCTTTTCAAACTGCTCTTTAAAGTCATCTATATTCTGAATCACTGTCATCTTTAAAGAAGCGTGTCCATGCTTATTACGACTTGTCTTCAACATTTAATACAGTGTATCACCCTTCCCTGCTGTTACATCTCAAAGACACAGGGATCAAACAAGTCCATAAAATGCTTTATCTGTCTTTGCTCTAAGATAAAATCCAAAAAATCATTTGGAAGATCTGGTAAGACAACACAACTTGAAGTGTCACAAATATGCGGACAGTTATCTTCTGTCTCTCTTTGGTATCTAATAGATAGCTTTATTCCCAGGTTCCTAAATGCTTGCCTGAAACCACCACTTGCATGAAGAATGTCCTGAACTCAAACAAGACTGAGATGATGTTAGTTAAAGGAAAAAAAAAAGCAAAAAAAAAAAAAGCGTTTCCTTGAAGAATATATCATCACTAGAATGTACTCCACCTTTGGGATCCCCGCGTACATTAATTTTCTGAAATCTCGGACCCTCTGACCTTCTTGTAGTTCTAGGATGCCTATTGCTGACTGTATGTGCCTCTGTCAGAGGCAGATGTGGTTACAGCTGCCTGGGAGTTACTGACTGCCTGACTCAGCCACCACATGAAAATTCATTACGTTTACAGGCATTAGTATACACCATGGAAGAACTTCTGCTGGAACAGAACTCAATACCATATCTTCTTAAAGACAGACAGTAATTTTATTATTTCTATAGTTACATTCTGAACAAAATTCAATTAATACTCTGAAAAGGAACCACAGAGATCCTACATTACCTTGGGTTTTACTTGGTTATGAATTTGTTTTTCATTTGCTTTCACTAGATAAAGACAAGAATATAAAAAGCAGAGAATTTAACTTCCTTTTTCTAAAAAAAAAAAAAAAAAAGCATGTGGGAGGTGTGCATGATAACATAAGAAGTATCTTAAACAGACTATCAGGGGTATCATTCAACCAGAAATGGAAAGAAAAAGATATCATACAAGTTATAATTTGGGATTCTCTTTACTCTTTCATAGGACAAACCCCTGTTGTCAAAGAAGGAAATATTCTCCCGATCATTTCAGTTTCTTAGGTGTTTTCAAATTCTCTTTCAAGATATATGAGGTGTGGGAAACCATATATCTGAGTCTTATTTCAGAAACATGTTCAACAATGGAAATGCATACATCGTCTTCATTTCAGCATAAATAATTTTTAATTTCTGATTCATACTGTAGTCTCTTTTGTTCCTTCAGATCACTCCCAGATATTTTTCAAGTTACTCTTAAAAAAAAAAAAAATGAGTTCCATCTTGGCAGATATGGGTTCCTTGATCTCTTGTGTAGGTGTGTTCCAAAACATGTCTTGAGCAGCTGTGGTTGGTATTGCTTAGACTGTGTGGAAAATATATCACACATTGGAAATGTACCTGAACATTTAGGTTATGGTCATCTATCTTAAACTGTATTTTCACATATTCCTTTAGGATAACCACCTAGAGATTTCTCATAACCTATAAAGCAAAGCTGTCTGATGGCAATGCTTGCTGTAATAGTGGAGTAGAAAAGTAACTTGATGGCTCTGTTCAGTGACTGGACACGAAGGTCTCCATGTTCAGTTAAAAAAAATACTTCACTCTTGACTGAAGTTCTTAATGCTTTATAGTCTCATGCTGTGAGCTGGCAGCAGTGTAAGTCAGAAGCAGGTGTACCCGAGTCAAAATACTTTGAGGTGATATATGCATGGTATTAATGGGAATTGGACTCCCTTAACAAATGAAGTATGCTTGCAAACAGCACTGCAAATTTTTTTTTTCCCTTAACCCAGTAAATAGCAGCTAAGACCGATTTAACCTAACGAAGTCTGGTATTTAAGTATTTTAGCAATATACAGAGGAAAGTTCCTTTAAACAGATGTGCATCAGGCTAGCATAAAGTAATAATTTTAGATTAAAAATATTCTACAAATTATGGAAGAAGGCATAACAAATTTCCCTATGGATTCCTCTTCTGTTCCCATCCACTGGAATATTGTTTTTGGTTTGCTTTATTTTTTTTTTTTCTTTTAACTCAGAACTCTGACTTGCTCATGTAGCACTATGTTTAGATTTTATTCTTCATTGCAATTTAGCTATTGTAGTGTTAACTCACATTTCTTTCCTATACCCAGGAGAGAGAAGTACACTTGAAAAGCCTCCCCATTTGTCATGGATAGCTCCATATTTTTATATTTCACAGATTTTTTAAAACAGACCAAAGAAGATTTTGAATTTGCAGTGGACATTTGCTCTTTTTTGCTAGTTTAACTTCTGTTAATTAAATTAGACATTCTGCAAAGAGATTAATTTTTGTTTTGAACCTGTCACATCTTTTCAAATAGTTCGATAGACTAATTAGGGCACCTAGATGGGACAAGAGATGAGCTCAAAGTAAACAATGCAGAACCAATTTCAAGCTTCTGAATAAGATTTGAGATTTGTTTTCTTCTTAGCCTCAAAACAAAATGCTCTTTTTCTTCTTTTTCTTTTTTTTTTTTTTTTTCCTGGGCCCTGTTAGGAATCTGAGAACACATAGTGGTTTTATTAAAGGGCTAAATTACTGTCATTTTGAAGGGCACACATATATCAGATGTATATTGGAGTAATGATTATGGCCAAAAGGGAATTTTTTGTAACTAATGCTAATAGTGATGCCAGCTTTTGTTGTTTCTTCCGCACTCCTCTTCATTTTCATTCTTTTCCCTCAGAAATAGTAAAGTGTGGTGAATACGCATAAATCTTGCATATAATGCCCCTTTGTTAGGAAGGTGCTCTAAAGAAATAACAGATTATGTGGTTACCTAATGTTTGGCTAAGTAAGCGCTGCATCCACACTCTTAATTGATGCTGTCAGTATGTAAAAGGCAATGCCTGTGTCAATGTCATACCTATACTTAACTTACTTAACAGGAAAAGAAGCAACTACATTTCAGTTCATAGGTAAAGTGTAATTTGAATGTGCACAGCAAGGAAGCTCTTGCCAGTAATAAATAGGAATTTGCTATTTGGCTTTTGATTGGAGATCGCTATGTCACCAGTTCTAGTTTAAGGAAACTAATTTCTATACTCACCACTAAAAGGAATAAAATTTGAAAGAAATAATTAATAGTGGGAGAACCAAGAAAGTGGTGAAGACATGAAAAGCAGTGAATGAAGTAGGTTTTTCACTTACTGTTTTCTATTGATAATCAAAACTAAAGAAGGAAAGAACAGTAACAGTAGAAAAGTAATTTTTTTTCAACATCTTTTAAAAGGGTTTAAAAGTTAAATAGCTCCTAAATAATGCAAGTTACTGGAGCAAGCAGAATTTGAGACAAACAATGGTGTAATTTCTCTATTTCTGTCTTTCTGTAACATCTCTGAACAGGTCCACCTAACAGGACCACCTAAATACAGTTGGTCTGAGTTTTTCAGTCCAGTTACTAAATCAGGATTACATTGTTTGCGCAGCTCTGTTTCATCTTCGCTCCATCTTCATCTAAGCCCTCAGACCTTCGATTCACATCTCCCAGCCTCATGACTCCCCAGCATCCAAAACTCCTGGGGCTTACAGATTCCATAACTTCAGACCTAGCCTCATCAGACAGCTTGCCCTGAAGCAGGGACTCCATTCCTTTTCTCAGGGAATTTTGAAATGACTGGTATTTGTTCTGAACTGGGGAGGAGCGTCTAGTTAACCACAGGCATCCACCTTGGATTCCAGTACTGGGAATTTATCCAGTGGGTTTGACTCATTGTCCTGATTTACACCTGCAAATTTATATTATATTAATTTCCATCTGTGTTTTTGTTTGCACCTGTGCAGAATGACTATGAAATGCTACCATTCTGGTTTGGGAGCAGTTTAGTTTTTCATCGTGTATATATATCTACCTGGGGGGTAAGGCTGTGGGGAAGCAGACTTGGTGTGTTTAATAAACAAGTTGTCCTAATTTCAGCACTCTCTAATTATTGTCTAAAAGTTGAGCATATGAAAAGTACTTCAAACACACAAACTTGTTCTTACCAAAATGTTTGAATGTCACACATTGTTACTAAAAAAACAAAACAAAAATCGCAACACACATAAATAGTGGGTATTTGTGTTTTTAGATTAACAGAGGAAAACTTCCTTACTGGAAAATGACCCTGCTAAATGTCTGCAATCTGGTCAACAACATAAACAACCAGGTGGGGGAAACAGTAGAGGTAGATGAAGAGGACCTTGTTTCAGGAAGACAGTTTCCTGCTGCTCTGGATGGCTTCAGCTTGGAAGCAATGCTGACAGTATATCAACTCCAAAAAGTTTGCCACAGTAGAGCCTTTCAGCACTGGGAGGTAAAACAAACTGCCACAAATGCATGTTTCAACTGCTATTAAATTTTCAGGCTCTGTTTGTAGTGATGTTTTAAAATCCATATGCATGTGACCCCTGTCACATTGTCTGAGCTTTCCTTCCCTTTTTTATATTCTCTAATACCTCTAATATGCCTCTTATTGAAAGAGTTGTAAATTAATGCAGTTTCTGATGAGCTGAGTGTCTGTTTTTTATAACGACCCATGGATAAATGAGAACTATTCTTAACTACACACTTTTTCCACTCTTTGTAGCCATTCCAAGGAACCAAACAAACACATGAAAGTGAGCTCTATGCCAGAACATGAAATTAATATCTGCTTAACAGACGTGAAGTTACTGCAGATTTATTGAGGCATAGCTAAATGTAGGCAGAGTTTCTGAAAGCCCTTTTAAGGCCCTAAGGCAAACTGGATTCAAAATGCAGGGACACATGCCCATGTGTACATGTAATTTTACCAGGTACTCCGGGCTTCTTATCATTGCTAGGAAACCGATAGAAAGGGAACTCTTGCTTTTCGCTTCCCCACACCTAAAGAGAGCTCTGTAAGTTGACGTTGTGATTGTATGAGGATTGCTGCTCTTAAATAGCGATTGTTTATAGTCCATTTGTGATATTTGCCTTAGTGCAGTGATCACACAGACGCACACTGGGGACAATCTGCTTGGGTTGTTATATATTACACTAAAAGCTGTTTGCGTAGCGAAAAAAGATACCTCAGTGTCACTACCCACTTTCCAGTAAACCCAATTTCTTCGGCTATCGCAGGTTCGTGGACAGTCTGGCTGAATCTTGATCCTCTTTTGTTTGCTGAATCACAGCTCTCTATTTGCAGGCTTATTCTCAATCCTTCATATTAGCTGGGATGCTCCACAAAAAAAAAGACTGCAACATCTTTGACAACCAGAGTTTTCTGAGGACTCTCTTCATCAGTACATTTATTGCTGAAAAGGAGCTACCATAGAACGGACTATATGCAATAGCCCATATGACTTAATCACAGTTCCTTACTTTGCAATTTCAGTCACCTCTTGTGGCGACTGGGAATCATCACTCATAACAGTACTGCATGTGAAATGGAAAAAAATATTCCTCTCTCAGCTTAGGAACACGTTTCTGCAGTGCAGAGGTTTATAAGATGCAATAAAAGAAGAAGGTATAGAGCCAGAGGGAGAAGGATTGAAGAAGGCTTGAAATAAACAATTTATGTAATGAAAGTTCTTGTGATCTTATTCATCCAGGATTGACTCCAAAGTCTGTTGAAACCATGAGAGTCTTTCCATTCATTTCAGCAGAATTTAGATGAGCACTCGTTTATTAAGTAATTAAGTGAGTAACAGAGTTTGATTGCTTAGGGAAATACTGAGGTGAGTACTAAAATGTTTTCAGTTTAACGCCTTTCAGCCAGACAGTAGGACTGTACTTGACCATGGAAGAACGTGGTGAGAGAATGGATGAAATCTTAACAGATAAAGCAAGAACAAATCTGAAAAAACGCTTTAAAAACTCCAAATAAAACTTGAAATACAGTTATATAAGGAATATTGTTTGACAAAATGTTGGCTTTCTTGTGCATTATTTAATTTCTTATTTGTTTATTACACATTCTGATTTTTCAGCTGTAGGATATTGCAGATAAAAATAATGCACAAAAGCTGAAACCAGCAAGCAGTGGGTGTTTTAGGAGGTGTTTAGCCTAAATGAGTGATTTCAGAGTGACAGTCATTAGGAAGTTTTCAGTCAATTTGAGTTTTAGTCCAAGGAGGGCATACCAGCTTTTGTCTCTAGTCAAAACCAATGATCTCATTTGTTTCAGTGGAATTCAGCTCATCTTTAGCCTGATCTCATTTTTGTGTCTTGAGTTTGGGGCTTTTTTTTCCTTCTTTCTTCTTTATTTTTAAACCAGCATGTATTATAATGAAGACTTTTCTTGGTGGCAGATGTTAAAATAAAAGTTTTATAAAACTTTCCAGGATAATCTTCTTTATCAAAAAAAGCTGATAACACTATTGTCTCTTCTTGCATCCCACAGTTACTCCAGCAAGATGCTTTTGATGTAGATAACTCAAGCCAAGACAAGGAAATAATGAAAAGAAAAAATCCCTATATTCTGAAACGGCAGCTACATGTGAACAAAGCTAGAAGACCATACATACTCAAGAGAAGTTCATATTACTGATGCAGCAGAAGAAAACAATGTATATTTAGTTTATAGGTAACTGTGCGTTATGGTTATCTTATTTAAATCTGAAATCATACTTGTGTGAAAATATACTATGGAAAATCATCAAGATGATAACATAACTGTGTCTTTTTTGCAATTGCTGTTTCTTGATTGTGATTTTTTCCTACTTGAGATTTAATTGGACCAATACATTTGCAAATAAATCTAGTTTCTAAGCATGATGTATTGTACAAAACTGAGATTTCAACATATTTTAAACAATATTATAGTCTTTTCCTATTTTATAAAACACACTGACACACACCAAGTAAATTGATATTGTCCACAAACCCTACTGAGAATCTTACAATTTCTTAATGCAACACCTCAAACATGTATATGCTTGCAAATTTTTGTATAATACATTAGTCAGGACTGCCACAATATTTTGTATATTGGCCACTTTAATTTATTAGGGATTAGGTCTAAGGAAGGAATGAAATACTATCAGCTAACTATTAAATGGCAATTTCAAATTTCGTATTTTAAATAGTATGCTTGTAAAATTAATTTTAAGTTCTGACTCCTAACTTGCCACTCAAGAGTCATAAGTTAAGAAAACAATACCTAAATGAGACTTTAACAAAGTATTCTAGTGAGAACAAACCCAGATGTGCTTCAGAGTCTTGTGTGTCACCAACTAAGGAAACCAGTTTATTTAATCAGTAAAAGAATTTACAGTGTTTACCTAATCTATGAATGCTCAGGAAAAAAAAAAATAAAGACAAAAAATAAAAGCTGATTCATGCTCCTGTGCTGTCACTGTTAAAGTAAAAATACTAATCTGGTTATTTGAGAACTTGGGAGAAATACTTGAAAGAGGAATTAAAATTAGAACATCTTAAATTTACAGTGAAAAGGCATTTCCTTTCCCTCCATCTACAAATTTGTAATAGCAACAGACAGTTTCAGGCATTAAAGACAGTCCTGGAGAGTCTGACGGAGAGGGAAGCCGCCAGCATGGAAAAAATTGTTTTCAAGCCACGCGGAATCAAGTGTCACCTGAAACTACGCATTTTCCAGTTCTGTGTCTGTGTTGTGTACATGAGACTCAGGATCTCAAAGATCCTGGGCTCCAGTCTGGAGGAAAACAGTCTGAACGAACTGGGGGTCACAACAACAGTCAAAATAGAGGGATAGTCCAAGATCCATGAAGACTTGATGCTCAGACCGGGAGGCAAAAAATGGGACAGACGGTGCTTTTGAAAACCTACCTGTTTTCTGTTTGAGGTATTTCCTCAAACCAATGCTGTTCCAACAAATTGCCGGGAAAAAAAACACTCAGACAATTTCCAAACCCTCTCACAGGTCAGATTTTCTGTTATTTATTATTAAACATACACAGGCATATGCACAGAAAAGACATACACATAGCAATGGTTATACCAACTTTGTTACATGGGGAGGGATGCATTTTTTACCATAAAATGTATTTTCACTATATTAAAGCTAATTATATTTCCTTTTCTCACTGCAAATGTTATAAATCGGTTTATTTATTTAATAGTTACTAAATGCATGCACTCAGAAGATACAACTGAGCGTACACTAATATAATAATCATTCTGACTTGAATACAACAAAGCACTTAAACACGTTTGGTCTCAATGTTTTAAATGCTTAATGAGCTTAAGGGCTTTGCTTAAATAAGGTTCTAGTAGATTCATACCCTTTATACCCTGTCATAGACTTACGTTGGAGACACAATACGCTCTCAAGTGGCCAAGAAACATCCCTCTTTCCAACAGACCTTCAAGCTCCATAGTCCTATTATGGACACTCTAAATTCTGAATTACCTGTTGTTCTGAAATGAGCGTGTTCCAAAATTCACTGCTAGCAATAGAAGACGAAAAAAGAAAAGAAACTTCAGATCACTATTTCATAGGGAACACAGAAGAGTAAGACAAAAAGAAATAGGTTGCCATGATCTTTTTATCTTGTGTTGAGTATAAGAGCTCAAAAAAAGAGTAGGGTAAAGTAATGTGGTTGTCATCTGATAGAGAATGCTAAAATTTTTGAAAACAAAAGCACCCTTCCGTGTTTCTTTTTGGAGATGATTTAGATATTCGGGGTGATGGCAGAGGACCTCAAATGATGATGATTAACTGTTCCAGCCTCATCTAGTGCTCCACACTCAAGTGAGACTTAGCCTGTGACTGTGTACTCCTTCCCCGCAGTGCAGAGTTAACAGATTAGCCAGAGTGACTGGCTGAAAATGGCTTAAAATAGCCCATTTTCTTTCAGCATGCTGTGAATCCACACACGGTCAGCTACTGTGTGTCACTGGAGGAGGCAGAGCTTAAAGTATGATAGGAGGCAGCTTGTTCAGCCGTTCCCTAGCCTCTGATGGGGGTGTTCAGGAAGCTGTCAGAGGAATGTCATCCAGAGTGACTGACAGCCCTAACTTGGGGTAGGAACAATAGCCGCAATTGTAACACGGTCAGTAAAGGTACAAAAGCCAATGCTGGCATTTCAGCTTATTGGTCATCGGTGAAAAGCAAGCATGGCAGCATTAAAATGTCAGAAAACACTCTTAAACCATACGATCAAGCCAGGTATACAGAGCTGTTAAGGGATATTCTGATGTCTGGGGGACCCGTTTTACCGTAAAATCTCCTCTCATTTCTAGCTGTTGCTACCTCCTCATGACCTCGGTGCTGTGAAATTGCAGCCTTTCTTTAGCTCTCCTTTTTGAATGATGGCAGAAAAAAAAAAAAAAAAACAAACAAAAAGGCAGTCTTGTGCATATTTGTCTCTATTTCACACATTCTTTCAGTGGGATCCTCAGGGTACCTGCCTCCGCCTGAGCTGTGCATTGCCTTGCAGCAGCAAGGGGTGCTGGATGAAGTTCAAGCCAGAGGAGGTCCTCACAATATGTAAAGATCTGTAAATTCAAACAGGTCTTGTCTTTTTTCTTTTTTCTTTTCTTTTCTTTTCTTTTCTTTTCTTTTCTTTTCTTTTCTTTTCTTTTCTTTTCTTTTCTTTTCTTTTCTTTTCTTTTCTTTTCTTTTCTTTTCTTTTCTTTTCTTTTCTTTTCTTTTCTTTTCTTTTCTTTTCTTTTCTTTTCTTTTCTTTTCTTTTCTTTTCTTTTCTTTTCTTTTCTTTTCTTTTTCTTTTCTTTTCTTTTTCTTTTCTCTTCCTCTCCTCTCCTCTCCTCTCCTCTCCTCTCCTCTCCTCTCCTCTCCTCTCCTCTCCTCTCCTCTCCTCTCCTCTCCTCTCCTCTCCTCTCCTCTCCTCTCCTCTCTTCTTTTTTCTTTGGCTTTTTCTTTCTCTGCAGCCCTTAAGTTTAAAAACGTTGTTTTGAAGACCTTTACCTGAGATTGCTACCTTGGCTTAAAGAACAGTCTCTTGATATGAACAATTTTATTTTATAAAGGCAATTACTAAGACATTTGCTGTCTTTCTCTGTTTCCACACAGAAGCACATTTTTCCTACGTGTTACATTGCTGATGTTTTTACAAAGTTCATAGATGAAAAATTATACCAATTGTTCAGCAACTTCATACTTAATTGTTTCTCATACTGCTAAAGTCGTACAAAGCAATTGCAGAAACCTCTCAGTTATTTCTAATGTAGAATTAAATGTAACAGATTTAATTTGATTTTATATTTTTTTAATAGTTATCATCCATAATCTTACAAATGCCCTATACAAAAAACATAGAGAAATGCAAAATTTTATCATCTCTGAGGCATCTATTTGTTAGTTTTTCTTTAAAAGAAACATTAAAATTAATAGTTACTGTTCTCAAGGTTAAATGTGGTGATTCAGCTTTCTTGAGTCTTGCTTGTGGTATATTATAAAATTGCTGTCTTCTGTCTTTTCTGTTATAAATCTAAACTTTGTTCTATGTTTTAGGTAAGAGTTTAATGGCTGTGATGTGAACAGAGTGGATGAAATTTGGAGTTTGCAGATTAAAAGAGATGAATTTTGTGATGTATGATTGTGGCTGTGCCTCATACCCTACTCTTAACTAACACACAATGGAGACATGATAATTTGGTCTTGATCTTTATTCTTTTTCCCCAAGATTGGTTATCAGTTTGCACTATGTGGTATCAAATTGAAGATGAAAGCCACCACTGTAAGACTTGAGTGTAGGTGGGCAGAAAGAGGAGCAGGTTTTTCTGAAATTCCCCAAGGCTCCAGACTGATCACTCCATATAGAAAATATCGGACTGGCCGAAGGCAGTCATAAAGCAAGAGTTGCAGAGCCTGCAAAATAAAGTATACTGACTTCTGTGACATAACAATAGAGCCAGAATTTGTACCTTGCTGCCCAGAAAGCAATGAAAGTAGAGGGAGGGGCTGATCTTCTCAAGGAACCCGGGGAATAAGATTTTAATTGCTACCAAATTCAAGCATTCAAAAGTTGTGAGTGAGGCTGCAAAAACCTGCAAATAAATAAACAGCTAGCTAAACAAATAAATAGCCCTGACATCTAAAAAAAGTACTAGATAGATATCAAATTATTTTTATTTCCCTCCATTTACTGGTCTGCCGGGGAGCATCTGATCACATTTTTAAGCTTTGTCAACAAGAGGAGCCAGAAGATATTTGTTTGGTTTTATCCATTGCTACTGAAAATTGACATTCTCATCCAATCTCTTGAATCCAGCAGGTGTCGCGTTAAGACATGCACAAAAGCACAATGTTGATGATGAGGTTTCAAAACCTGACAGATCCAGGATACTTGGACAGGTCTGACAGACCCAATAATCAGCCAGTGGACAAGGAAGAGCTTTGTGGTACCTCATTATCAGGCAAGCTTTGGCTGGCAGAATGATGCCTCTGAGGTGGCAATATGGGGAAATGACATGGGAGCCACATGGGCACTTTTGGAGGTTGTCAATTACTAAGAAACACAGAGCCTTCAGGAGCTGTTAGTTGCCCAACTAAGACTTGTTTTTCCCAAGTAGATGAGACCACGCAGCTGTTGTCACAGGAGACTCCTCACATCCCCTCATACAGAAGGAAAAGATGGGACTATACATAACTGGACTTGAATTACTAAGGACTAGCATTTGTCTGCTTGAGCTCCCAGTTGGTCAAGTACCAGTCTGTTTTGATTCAAAAGTTACAGTGCAGTATTAGTTTGGAACCTTTGCAGGATGTGTTTCTCTTATGTGTGCATAAGGGGCTTCTCAGATAGTCTACGCATTGCTTTCAGAAATGACTGTCAGCAGCCTGAGGACCTCTGTCCAGATGTAGTGTCTAAGCTGCTTAACAAAGTGTTAACAGTATGTGAATGAAAAACTTCTGGGTTTGTACGTCAGTGAATCTGATCTTGAGGATAGACTGGAAATATCCTAAAAAACACTCTTGACATCATTATTGCAGCTTTTTCTGTTCTGATTCATTATTTAAAAATCCAAGCTGCATAACAGATTTTTGTAAACCAATATTTTAGAATTTAAGAGGTTTTTTTACCCCTATAAATATTTAACTCAAGGTCTAAAATAAATGTGTACACAAAAAAAAAAAAATAAGAAGAAGAAGGAAAAAAAAAGAACTAGCATGTGATGTACTGTGCATTATTTTCTTAAAGAAAGTTGTCACAGGAATCATTTTCTTTGGAATGAATGGTGTGGTTCCTCCAATTTTTTTTTTTTTCAAAACTATATGTTTTGTATGTATTTAAAGACAATCCTTCCTAGAATCTAGTATTGTAAAGCCTTTTATTAGGATGCAAAAAACAATTTAGTTGATTTAATGAATAATCCCTATGGTTAAAAAACCCAATCATTTTCCTTAAAAAAAAATAAATGAAAGTTTTCCTATTTTATAGCAGGTATAGACAAGACCTTAGAAATAGTTTACTTCATAGTTCTTGCATGAATAAAATCTGTTGGCTATTTTTGTGTACTACCATATCCTTAGGGCAGTTGTATAACCCATATACTGCAGTTGTTGTTGTATTTTGGTATCTTATTTAACGATCTTTTAAATAAAGAACTGTTTGGAACAGACAACATGCCTTTTGTTCTGTTCAAAAAGAAGGAATCAGAAAAATAACACCACATAGAGCAATGAATAGCGAATGAAGAGTTTATTCAAATTATTCTCAATTTTACAGCAAATAAAGTATAACTTATGGTGATATGTAACTGCAGAATACTATGGTACCGTGGTGCTTTTGCTGTTTGCTGCAGAAATAGACAGTAATGACACAAATTTCTAAGTGATTGTCTTTAATATGCAGAAGGCACTGGAGTACTAAGATTGCAGCTGCTTTTGAAGCTGAAATCCTTGGTGAATACTTAACTTCCATTCTCCTCAAAAGTTTCCATTTACCGAAGGCAGTTTTTTCATTATAGTGGAGTTAAGAGTTGCTATTCCAAGACCCTGCCTGTGGAGAATGAGGGAGTTATGAACATTATAATTTGTGGTTTTTTAATAAATATTCCACATACCTCCATTTTACCTCTGTGGTTTTACAGATTTCAGTGTTAGAGGGTTGAATTGAAAGGGGCTGTAAGGGAACAAGCAAATGAGAAATGAAATACAGACAGATAAGGCACTTAATGAGAAAATGTGGGAAGTTGTTAACTGGATATTCCTTCTGTCTGGCTCCAACCAATGAGTGTCAGAGCTGTCTGAGGCATTGGTCGTATGTATTTGGAGGGAGGGAGGGAGAAAGGGGGGGGGGGGGAAGGTCAGGGAGAAAGGGAGGGGAAGGTCAGGGAGAAAGGAGGAAAGTGAATGTAATGCTGAATTAAGTCTTCCTAGGTTAGTATTAGTTGAGGGCTAAAGTGTACATAGGCTGTATGAACTAGAAGATACAGGATATTCTGAAAAAAAAGGAGAATTCCCTGCAGAAGATAGTAAGGGCAGCTGTTTGGCCCCTATTCCCAACCCTTGAATCAAAATAAGCAGCTTGAAATGGAAAGGTTTCAAACTGAGAGTTTTTAAGCTGAAAATGGAACAACTAAAGAAAGCTGATCAGTAAAAGGAGAGAGTGGGTGTCAAGGGTCAGGAATGACACAAATCAGAGTCAGTTCAATCATTCAGTAAGCTGTGCAGAGCCAGGAATATCAATACTGAGTAGGGTAGAAAAACTGATTGCTGTTAATAGTTTGGGGTTATCAACACCAACCTGTCCATGTTTGAGAAGGTTCGTGGACTGAATCTGTGTCTCAAGCAAATTAGCAACATTTTCTCACACTGGTCTCAGAATTAGAAGACATCATGGTATCCATGCAGGAGGCAAGGAAGACCTGTTAAGGGCTATGAAAAAGAAAAGAAGAAAACTTAGCTCCAAGGAGAAGGCCTTATCATAAAGCAGAAGCTCATTTCATTCTTGAAAGGTGACGAGAAACTTACATTTGTAGGTGTGCATACATTGATAGATCATACACTGCTTATGTTCTCTACTTTTTATGCTTTTCCTTGGTTTGTTTGTTTGTTTGTTTTTTCCACTGTGGTGAGACAATTTATTACAATTTATGAAAGTATGCAAAAAAGAGTGAATCTTTAAGAATTTAATTATTAATGTCCCTGGATATTTCCCATCTCTGATCAACTAATTCTCATCCACCATAACACTACTTTCTTGCCCTACTTCAAATTCCTGTGCCATTATTTAGTCTGGTACATTTAGCAAGTTCCCTAATAGGGTTCAATCAAATGTTAGTGAAATAAAAATAAATTACATATAGTGCATTTAGCATGTATAAAAGAAAGTTATCTAACAGAGAAAAATATTGAGTCATATATGAACTGAATTTTATCCCATTTTACATGTAGCTAGTTAAATTTTATATTGAAAGCCTCAAATTCCACTAAAATTACATTAGTCTGTAGTTACACAGATTAGTTTTCTTCCCACCTGCTCTTAAATATAGATGTGCTATTTTCTCTTTGTGTCATACTAGTCCAAGGTGTATATACAGTTAAAACCAGTAGCTGCAGCTTCTGAATTCAGATCTATTGCTTTTTATGTTGGCAAAGAGCTTACCCAGAACCCTGACTCAGTCCTCTGTATCATTCATGCTCTGATGATCTTTAGGAAGCGCAGATTTTCAGAAAAATGACACTCAGATAGCTATGTCTTCACATCCTTTACACCCCCAAAGAAACAAAGAAAGACTTGAAAGTAACTCCCTATTTCACAAAACTTAGTTTTGAACTAAGAAAGCAGAATTAGAAAGTAGTTTTGTATAGGCTTCATTATTGCTCATGATTGCATGTGGTAACACCTCAGGCTTTATTTTTTTTCCATGGTAATAAGATATTTTGGATGCTAGAAATATCTAAAACTAGTATCAAACATTAACACCACTAACATCTGACACTATCTAACACTAACATAAAGAAGATTGTGCTTTATGGAAAATTCACCTTTGTTTAGAGGGTTCAAATGTGATCTGTTTCACACTTGCTTCTCTCTATTTAAGTAAATACTTATTACTAAAGTAAAGTAAGGAAATTACTCTTTGAACAGGCTAAGGAATGTCTTTGTTAACTACTTGTATAGTATTTAGGACAATGAAGAAGTCCAGGGAATCTTCTAATACAAACTATGTCTAGGAAATATAAGCTTGACTGAAGTGTTGCTGCTCGTGGACTAAGTTAATTTAGAAAGAATAAATTTAGTTTTTCGTAATTTTTTTCTTTGGCAGTTTTGATCTTTTTTCCCTCTGTATTCCCATTCTATTCTGTTTACTCTACATGGCTCTGTTTTGTTGCTCCACTTGAGATAGGATGCTCTTATAATAGGGAATAGAGAAGTTCAAATGAGGGGGTGTAGTTGCAGAAAATGCAAACAAAATGTGCAAGTCTTCAGGGTTCAAACCTGGATGATTGCTGCATGGCCAGCACTCCAAATCAGGTTTCCTTTGAATGTTAAAGACATAGAAAAGAACAGTAAAATATCTCTTGAGAACCCACTCACTGTGTCCAGAAACTGAAATGATCTGGATTTGCTGATATTACATTTCATATAAAAAATCTGTGAGCCTACATTTCTGAACCCTCTGTTTTCACGCCCTTTGGGGAAAAAAAAATACCTGTGACAAACACCTGAATCTCTGTAAAACTTCTCCTTGAGTGCAAGATCAAGGAATGGCATTGGGAACTGTTGCTTTTATCAGACAGGCTTCACAGATAAAAGTTTAGAGAGAAAATCCAGAAATTTATATTACTTTAAAGAAAGTAATCTGGAACTGGTCTTTGAAAAATTTGGTTTTTCTTCACACATCCAGCATAATTGTGGCAAATCAGCCTACTTCGATGCATGGTTCTCTGACCTGGTCCCGAAACCCATGTTTCTGTGACCTGGATGGATATAGATTATAAACAAGATCTCTTTTGAGCATTCAACAAGGCAGAAAGAAAAAGAAGATATGCTGTGCTAAAACATTTTTGATGCCTTATTAGCAGCTTTCAGTAGTGTGTGAAGAAACATAATGTACTATTTGCACCACTTTCCAAGGCATGTCTTAATGCGAAAGAAGGAGCTGACATTTACTGTGAAAAGTAAAGTCTTTATTTAGATAGAGTGAGTGTTAAAATATCTGAAGCATGGTGCTTGTAAACCTGATTTCTGTTCACTTAAGCACTTCAGTGCTTTTCTGCTAGAAGTGCATCTGCCCCTTTGAGGATACTCAAAGTCTCTCTGACTCATCTTCCTTAGCTAAACTTTTACCAAGAAAATGTGTTTGGCAACAGGTAGGAATGAGAAAGGCTAGCTCAGATTCACCATTATAGATAGTCATTGAGACTGATACTATAGAAAGCTAAAGCTTACTAAAACCATACAGTTCTGTACAACCAGTTGAAGGGGTTTGGGGAAACAGGGAAAAGGTCAAACGAATGGACAATATTTCTTTTGGTAATATATGGGTACACAGACCACAGACTTTTATATGAAGACACTGCACATTATGTCCTCTGCCATATCTCTGTTAAGCTGTATCTCATCACAAGAAGATCTTCACAGGGATGTTACTCCGTTTTTCTGGCCAAAAGATGAATGTCCATGCCTGTTTCATGTACAAAAAAAAATGCCTTTAGTTTCTTAATTCTTGCAGAATTAGCAGACCTGACCAAAATGATGACCCATAGCTGATCTCGTATACTATGGGTGTGAGCTGCACAACTGGGTAGTATACCTGATGATCACCTTCCAACATTCACAAAATCAGTTCCATGTCCTGTACAGTCACACTGGACCTGAATCAAACACAACTTGGAGTGGGAGAAGAGGAAAAGACATGGTTGGCAGAGAAGCCTGGTTCTGCTAAGGCAGCAGTAGACATACGAAACACCCCATATCTTGCAAATGTGGTAGGAGGGCAGCCTTCTGGAAGCTGGAAATGATGATCAGATAAAAAAGCATAGGTGACCCAAACAAAAGAAAGGAGCAAAAGGTTTCTATTAAAGCTAAAAGAAGAAAACAGGGAGAGACGTACTACGTTGCTCCCCACGTAACAGAACTTAAACTTCTTTAAAAAGATGTTACTGTCCTTTAAAGTTGCTTCCTTTCTGACACTGAGTACACCCTTATGCCTGTCCTCTTCCAAGAACAAGAAACAACAGACTCTTACCTGTCCTCCTGGGATTGCAGAAGTCAAACTTGTGAGAACTAGTGTTTCAGTTTTCCTATTGTAGTAGCATCCACTCAGCAGAAGAATGTGGAAATGCACAAACCAGAGTCTAATCTTGTTTTTTTGAGAAGAGTAACTGATACATGGGTATCCTACTGTACTTATTTTTTTTTTAAGGGGTTTCTAGAATCTTGACCTATTCTAAACTACAGGGGATCAGTACTACTCAGCAAAACAAGAGTTTCCTCATTAACTCCTTAAAAGCATCCTGATGTTGCACGGATTGTAAAAGCAGAGTTACGACAGAGTTGAAAGCGCATGAAATTTGATGTGAAGTAACACAAAAGACAGTAAGAGTAGAAGATGCCATATAGGTTACTGAGTCCAATTCTTCACAATTTTAGGCTGGCAAAGATTATAAATTTTTCATGTTGAATTCATCTCACGTAGCTGCAACCGTCTGAAAGTCAGATATCAAGGTCTACGCTAGTTATGCAGACTTCCTCCATGACTAATGAAAAGAGATTCTTTAGGGAAGAAATCCTGCATCAGGAATTATCTGTCTGTAAACAGACAGTCTAGCTAGGACTAAACAATTCAGCTTTGAGTGTTACGAATAGTGCATTTTAGTGAATCGTAGTTTGAGCTGAAAAGGAGTCAGAAGTTTCTCTCTACACAATGATCATCATGAGATGAAAAATATAAACCAGCAAAAGAACTAGTTCCTTGAAACAATGGTGAAAAAGAATAAGGCAAGTTTGAAGTAATGGTCCTGGTGTCTGGTGTCATAGAAAATATTTTTCCAGTGCCATGTGTGATACTCATTGAGTGGAAGTTTGAGACAACTATCAAAGATTTAGAAAATATTTCTGGAAATAAAAAGGGAAGAGAAATACCATTTTGGATAACATAGACGTAAGGTAAAATTTTAGCAGTAAGTTTCGATTATTGAATTAAAAATTAGATTCTCAGATCTGATAGAAAATACTAGCATGTGACTACGAGTGTGCTATATATCTGCAGCTAAAGGAAGTCTCAAAGAAAATTTACATAAGGAACTGACAGAAAAAAATTTGCAGAGTGTGAAAAATGATTAAAAATTAAATGTTTGTTTCAAAGGATGTGTTCTGTAAAACTGCTGTGGCTGCAGAGAGATTAAGAACAAACTTACATATGTCAATTTGAAAGTTTGTGTCACTGAAAAAATTACAGGCAAGCTTGAAAACAGTCTCTAAAAGGGAAGCTGACTTACAGTGTGTGACAGACTATTGCATATATTGCAATATTTAGGTCTTGATACAATAAGCATTTGTGAATGTGCTGGAGTTTATGTACTTTGAGTAAATCTCTCTATGCAAACAAACTACTCACCCTTCTTATCTTTGTCATCAGTGGCATGAGTGTTGCCTTCTTTTTCATTTTACAGATTATCCGTCATTTCTGGGTGAATCATGAGTCTGAAAGAGATTCAGCTTTACATTTGTAATTCTGCTACTAGCAAAACTGTGTTATTGAAGTTTTGGGCTGGCAGTCACAATTTTTTTTTCAAAAGTGTTTGTGATTACTGTTGAAGTTTTTAGCAGGTTTTATACACTATCAATACACTATCAATAGGTCTTTATCAGGTTTTATACACTATCAAGTCTCATTCAGGATTTGATTTAATTTTGGAACTGGAGACTAAAGCTATAAAATTTGCATCTGTATTCCAAAATTTTGGAATATATTGTTATCAGATGTGTGCTCTTTCTTTAAATCTTTAACAAAAAGAGAGACAGTGGTGAGTTGGTGAATAATCCTGGCAGGAAGAGAAGACAAGGAGGAAAGAGAGAAAGCAAGAGATAGAGACTCTAAGGATAATGCTTTTTGCCTTGTTTTACATCAACTGAGTAAGCAACACAGTGTCTTAGACCTTAGTGTTGCAATGAGACACTATTTGACCTGTTGTAAAACAAGGAATCAGTTTTTCTGAAGGTGCTAATAGCTCTGCAAGCCTGATTTGTACCATGCTAATCAAGATTGCCTTTCAGAAAATGCTACATTTTTCACACTGCTTTTTTTCCCCAAACCTTTTCAAACCGAGCACCTACAAACTAAGGCAGCATGTAAACCATAAACTGCCACTTGAAAATTATTGGTATGTTTTTGATCAAACTCCCTGCTCTAACAGCGTTTCAGCCCCATTTTCAGGTGTAAATAAAGCTGAGTAAATTACAAAAGTTTCCAGGACTCTTGTGCTCTATCAGTTTCCCAGCCCATGGTGAACACTTTTGATTTTAGCAGTCAAAAACATACATTTCCCCTTCATCTTCTTTTTCGGGTGAGATATCGATTAGTTCCTTCTGTGGACTTGAGGAGGCTGCTGGCAATTCAAGAAGCTTTTCTCAAGGACACAGCCGGTTCAGCATGCACCCATGTCACATCGGCCACTTTGTAGCCCAGGTTAAGGAGTCCAAACGATAAGCTGCTGTCCAGGGTCGGTGGTCTTACAATGGTCCACATTATGAGTGAGTAGGTAGCTGAGGAGGCAGAAGTCAACCTGGCAGAGAATGACTCGGCAGAGTACGAACGACAGAGCTGGGAGTTTGGGCTGCTTCGTGTTAGGGACCAAAGGGTAGGATATCTGTTTTAATTACGTTTAGCTTCTGAGACTTGACTTTCACATGAACAGAGGATAATTAGAAAACAGTCCTGCTCCAGGCTTGAAGCCTATTTTTCACATCCACGCAGCTTAGGGTGGAGTGTCAGGACTTGCATTAAACATCATATTCCCAGGGGCCCCAAGCTCAGCCTCTGGAACTGAAGGATTAACAAGTTGGACCTTTTTTTTTTTGTTTTGTTTTCTTGCGAACGCATATCAAGAGATTACCTGGGGAGACATGGTGAATAAAGTATAGACAACAGCATTGTATTTTGCCTTTTAAGTTTTTCTTTTGTTAAAACCAGTCACATACAGATTCCATTCAGTTCCGATGATGAAATAACAGCTTCCCAATAGAAGAAAATTAGTGTATTATCAGATAAGAAGACAATTTTTTTTAAGTGGGAGCCCTTCAGCATTTTTTTTTTCACTTGTAAGCATTTAAATAGCTACATATATGGATTCTAATTAAATACCACAATACTCGGAGATGAAGCGTAAGAGTATTGACTACCTAGAATAAAGCTTGAAGCACCATGACTCGTGTCACCTGCTGCTACCAGTATCCACCGCTCTTGCAACAAACCCCCATACCCTGTAAGAGCCTCAAAATTCACTGTTTCTACTGAGTTACTCAGTTCTAGAAGATACTGGAGATGCTGACGTGGCTTTACACACACGTTCACCTGTTAGCAGAGATAATTCTTTCAGAATGAGCTGGAATCTTCCTGCATTGAAGCCAAGGCCCATCTTTAAGCCAAAGTTAAATCTTCACTGAGCTGATGTCAAAGCACTCATAACGTACAGGAATTATATCATGATATCTAAATACGGTTTAAATACTTTGGAGTGCCCAGGACCTTACACTTAGTCCACCAGAAAGGTGCACCAGTATTACAGGTGAAAAGGAGAGCAAAATACAACTAGTAACTCTGCCAAGAAGAAACAGATGTTAACAGCGTAGCCAGGAATCACTGCTGAAGAGGGATAGAAATATATTAATATTAAAATTAATATTAATTATATTAATAAATTAATATTTGATAAAAAAACAACAAACAAACAAAACCCAACACCTTAATATCTCTCCTGCTCAATCTGTTGAAAATAAAGCTATCTGACATCTGAAACGATAATGAACAGACTAGAAAGTCACTTTACTAATGAAGAATTTACCTTGTTTTTTAGGTAACGAGTGGGGGAACACGAGCGTGATTTTTTGCAATACACCACCATCTGGTGGACCTAAAGAGAAAGACAAAGCTTTTGAGCAGTTAACCTGTCTTGATAATTGTGAAGCTTTAGTCTCCTAGTATTAATTGACTTCAAC
This sequence comes from Vanellus vanellus, assembly GCF_965231255.1. Lineage (NCBI taxonomy): Eukaryota > Metazoa > Chordata > Aves > Charadriiformes > Charadriidae > Vanellus > Vanellus vanellus. The sequence goes on from NC_138905.1 coordinate 47,615,750, forward strand.
GGGCCCCTAAGGCTTTAGCATACCAAATCACTTAAAAACACATAAAATTTCCACACTGCTGTATTCAGCTTATTTACTTCAAACGGTTATTTAATTTCAAAGGATTTACTTTTAAGGGGCTTCAGGATGTTCTTAAAGCTAAATACACACTTCAGTGTTTCTTAATATATCTGCTCTGTAAGACAAGACAGAGAATTTTGCACATGGTGATACAAGACACTTCAAAATATTTTGCTAAATATCAAACGAGATTTATCATATGGCCTATAGGCTATTACCGTATATTCTAGGTATTGGGAGAATTTGATTTCTTTCTCGTTCAAAAAATTGGTAGCAAGGTTACTTTCTTTTTGTTATTAGGGCATTTCCCCCCTCATATTTTCTTTAAAATCTTGGGGAAAAAATTCTGTTCACATTGCCCGTGCACTTTAGGAGCTAAAATTCATTTTGCACTACTTTGAAAATTCACGTGTTACTAGAGTTCATGATACATGCTGACAGTATCTGTACTCTCTCTGTAGTCAGCATGTACTTTCTGTGTTGTCACTAACAAATGTTGTTAAATATTGTGAGTATAACAAAATTAGAAATAAAATAGATATCCATTTAAAAAAAAATCTTACTAGGAAAATATTGTAAAAAAAAAGCCAAATAATGGTGTTGATGTTTGTTTTATTGTAGAACTAAATATTCTGCTTTGGAGCTGTTTTCCAGGATCCTCAGTGTCTTCACGTATTTTTTTTTGCCAGCTGCTGGGCTCCCAAGCTAAATGCTCAGGTATCCCAAATGTCCACCAATCAATTATTTGGGGAATTGAGGTCTGGTACCACTAGATGTTGGAGAACTGGCTTCAAAGAGACGTAAGCAGGTTCATAGCCAGACACCTCATGCAGTCTTGGACACCAGCAAGCCAGCAAAACCTTTCCAGAAGAATTATGAGTCTTGCTGAGTTAGGCAATATGGTCACAGCCAAGTGGTCCACCTGTCTGCCAATTTCTGCTGGAGTTTTGGCAAGATCAACCAGTGCACAGGAGTCTGCCAAAGCCAGATAACTGGCATTTTGTGATGGGAAAAAGTTTTGTTACAACATTTTGACCAGGCCTAATTAGATGCTGTGGATAAAACTGTGGCATTAGCTTTCTATCGGCTGCCCCTCTTGTACTTGATAGAACTCCCTCTGGTTTGTTCAGAAAATTGCTTTCTTCCTAAAAGAGATTCTTGTACGGCCCACAACACTTTTAAAATTACTGTATGGCTTTTTCAGTTCTCTCCATGTGTTGTGCTTCAACACCAGTAGGCAGCTAAGCACCACACAGCCACTGACTCATTCTTGGCTGCAGTGGGACGCCAAAAGAGGAAAGGAAGAGTAAAAGCAAGAAAACTTGGGGGTCGAAATAATAATGAAAAAAAAGTTTAACAAGGGAAGGATAAGTGGAAGAAAAGAGAAAGAAAACAAAAACAAGCGGTGCAATCACTCACCACTTCCCAAGGGTAGACCAATGCCCAGCCAGTTCCCGAGCAAAAGACGGTGAAACACCCTCTTTTCCCTTTTTGTTGCTGCCCACGATGCTATATGGCATAGAATATCTCTTTGGTTAGTTCAGGTCATCTGCCTGGTTGTGTCCCCTCTCTACCTATTGTACACACCCAATTTAGTAGGAGGGCACAGTGAGAAACAGAGAAGGCCTTGGTGCTGTGCAGACACTGTTCGGCAATAGTTACAACATCAGTGTGTCATCAGTATTGTTTTGGTCACAAATCTAAACCACAGCACCATATGAGCTGCTGTGAAGAAAGTCAACTCTATCCCAGCTGGGCCCAGTACAACACAGTACTGTTGGATATGACTGAAGCTCTCCAAAACATCTGGACTACACGTAGCACTGAAAGCAGTTTCATACACAGCCTTCAATACAATAAAAATCTATTCAAGAAAAAATATGAAATCTTCCATTCTGTTCTTTGCCTGAAGGAAGTGCAGGATTAGTCTGTAGTCTCCTTTTTCACTGCAAAGAAGGTCATATTATTTGTCCTATTTTTTTTCCAAAGGTTCAGTTCTACCCTGCTTATGGTGACAAAATTGGAAAACATATCTAGCTGTCCGCCGATTTTATTGAAAAAAACCCGCTACAAACACCACCACTCCGCCCCAAATTCTGGACTTTCCAGTTGGTTGTATGACAAAATTGTATACAAAAAATTTATTTTACTAGTTAATGTCACACCTTTTAACTATCTGCTGCCTGATCTGAACAGCCACAGTCTTTCCAATCTTCTGAAGCTAATTCCATAGGTCCTTTGAGCTTTGTCCTACCTGTCTGCAAGTATGGCAGCCTGAACTGAACCCCATGTTTAGAAAAACAGGTCTTGCATGATATATTTCAGTGGCAGTACACAAAAGCTGATGTTACTTTCCCATCTATTTTATAACTCTCAATACATTTTTGCCTTTTAGACTTATAGTAGGCAGTGGTCCGTGGTTTGTAGTCCAAATGTCTAAATTGGTGCTCAGACATTTTTTATCAGTGGATAGAGTTCAGAGAATCATAATCGACATGTGAAGAAAGAAATATCAAATCATTGATTCTGCTTTCCTCTACAAGGGAGACAAGGGAATATAATCAAGGCTAAAGCTAATTTTCTGGTCCCTACTTGAAGACTTCAAAAAGACAAATAGTCTCACTTCCAACTTTGATCATCTTTTTCCAAAGACTAATCACCCTAAATTAGAAATAAACAGTGCAAGTTAGAATTTGTCAAGTGTTAATTTGTAGCTATTTGTTTATTATGCTTTTCTCCACCAGATTAAATATCACTCTTAGTATCCAGTAATTTTTCTCTGTAAAATACTTTATAAATGTAATTTAAAATACCTCTTGGTTTTCTTTTTCTTAAATGAAATGCTTTCCATATTTACGGTATGAAGTATTTCAGGCTCAAATCAGAGCTGATTCCAGATTTTCTGCACAGGCAAATTCAATTTTGTGAGAAATGGCAGTGGTCTGGGGAGAATGGAGGGCACGAGGTAGAAGGAATCGGCTGTGGTGGTGAGAAGCTGGGACGAGTCCAGGAGAATGGCGTCAGTATGCTGGTGGCAAGGAAGGGAGGCTGGGCGTTAGGGTACGAAGATAGTGCTACAGAGTCTGTGGGGCTTGTTTTTACTGGGTGGTCAGGACAAAGGCACGTACATGGGAACTTTCAGAAATTTGGCCTTAGAAGTGAAGCTGGAAAGGATCCGCAGTATTTCACATAGCTGACTTTAAGGAGTAGTGTGAGCATGCTGGATGAGGGAAGAGAAGAGCAACTGCAGAGTTGCTTCTGACCCAACCTAGATCATGCCTCTCCTGCTACTTATGGGACTTTATAGTCTCGCTGTGGACCCTTGCTACTCCTAAATGAAGCTCCATCTCTTCCTCCCCTCTTCTCTGCTTTACATGTTGGAGGGAAATGAAGACTGAAAAGGAAGAGTTTGGGCATGCCCTACTGTTGCTGCAGAGGCTGAAAGTGTGTGGAACAGGGTCAGACACTTGAGATGAAAATCATAAGTAGGAAGACTTTGTTGTTCCCTATGTTCTTAAAGGAGGGAGAGGTAACAGCACTCTTTCACATTTCTATGTAGGAAAGCATATGATTCTGGAGATGATGGCTGCCTAACATTGTTCAAATCCACATGCCCGGATTGGTATGAAATGATGGGAAAGGTATGAAATGAGGTTGTTTTAATCAATAGCAAAGGAATAAGAGGCACAGAGCAGAAGTAAAAGAGGGGACTTTTCAGATAATTTCACAAAAAAAACCTTATGGCCAGTAGGTGGTACCCTTATTCCAAATAACAAACAAGGGGAAAAAAAAACCACAAAAACCCACAAGCTGTAGAGCTGGACATTAGCTCAGAATCGTGAATATTTCCCCTCCCTGTTAGCCACTGCGGACTCCAGCACATGCTCCGTAAAGAGCACTGGGCAAGGCTAATGAGGGTTTGGGCAAGGCAGCTGTGTGTGAACTGTGAAAGGGCAAAGGGTCAGATACTGTTATTGACAGGCTCTTATTGCTGGAATTAGACACTGTAGTTTTCCACGGTAGGAAGCTTTAACCATCTCGGAATTAAGCTTTTATGCATTCAGCAACTTGCTATTCACACTAAGTACATAAACCTCTGACCCACAGATTGTACTACTGGTGAATATGATTAACTCAATAAAGCTAAAAGATGTTCAAAAACTTTATGCTTAATTTGTGAGAACATTACAGCTTTTTTTCTTTTTTTTTTAAACTGAGACAAGCTTTATTATTTTAGACAATTCTTAGAACATGGAAGGAAGTTAGGAAGAAAAGTGAGTTTAATAACACAGAACATTAATTAGTCAATGTACTGTTCCTTGCAGATACACACATTGAAATGATTAGGGCAAAACATCAGTGTCTGTGAAAAAAAAGGCCAGGCACAAAATGTTACAGTAGAATGGACAGCCTTTCAAACCGATTGTCATGTTTTTGTACAATGAATTGAAATTAGTAAAACAGCAAACTGGCAGTAAGTATTTCTCTTTTTTTGGACAAGAGACAAGCATCTTCAGTTTAAGACATTGGTTTGAGTACTCTTTGGGGTGGAGAGGTGGGGGGAAATTGAACTACAAGACATAACCATAGGATATGTGTCACCCAATCAGTCCACTCAACACTGGAAGTCTTATCTAAGTTATCCAGGTCCCATTACAGCCTCCAAGAGGTTGCCATCTCTCTCTGGCACTTAACACAATCTAGCATGCAGTGAATAGCTCTCTGGAGACAGCATCTCTCTACTGACTAGAGATGCTCCTACACTGGCTATCTTAAACCAGATGTCTCAGTCTTAGGGTGCTTTAATATTGAGTTTTATTGCTGTTTTTTATCATGAAGGATAATAGTAATACTTGGCCACCAGCTGACACTTCTGAAGGCTGTTTATTACCTAAGATCCCATACCCTATTGATCAGCTCTGGATTTCAGACGTCTCCGATACCAAATACTGTCTAAAAAGGCACTGAACATCTACTCATGAAGGTGAATACTGTCCAAGAACAATTACAAAGTTTTCCCATTTATTGACTGGAATCAAGTTAAATTCCCTTGAAAATGCATAAAGGCTAGGTTATTTTTCTTTCTTTTCCTACTTTCTCTTCTTTGGTTTTCTTAATTTTTAATTTAAAATAAGCAGACTTGCAAATGTGAAATATTGTGAGAACACCACCTCCGGTATTTTTACAGTAATCTGAAACAGAAATAAAAAAATATTCTTAATTAAAAAAATGAGACTGTGTAATCAAATAAATTAAGTAGGCTGATAACACCCATACAGGCAATGTTCATTTGAAAATATCATCTGAAATGAACTCAGCTTTAGGCCTTTCAAGATGCACATAACTCAGGACCTAGCCTTCACAATGAAAACGTACAATTACTAGTCGAGATTTGGTGTCTCCAAATTTAACTTCATAGGTCTCATTAGGCTTCACTATTTTCTATTCCAGCACTACAAAAAAATAATTAAAAAAATAAATTGAACAACTAGGAAATATTATTTTGTTTGAATTGTTGGCTTTTTAAGTGACAGCTGAGATAAAATTATTCATGTGAGTGTGAATTTTATTGGTTCGCGTTCTTCGTCTCTATTTTCTCTATTCTCTCCTGCCTTCCTGAATCCATCTGATATTGATCTATGCTATGGCTGTCTGGCATCTCTCAGTCTTTACTTGCCTCCCAGTGGGCCTGGCTACACTAGAAGCTTTTTTTCCCACCCTTGTCATTTTTTTTAAATTGCTTTACTAAAGGTCATAACTTTTGTGTCCAGCCCTCTGTGAAATGGGAAGGATTGATGTAGTTTTATCCTTTCCAGCCTTACAATCTCTCTCCCATACTATAACAGAGGTTTTTTGATATCATTATTTTAAAGCTGAAAGCTCCTGTTCATATTACAAACAGAAAATTTGAGTCATTTTCCAAAACTGCAATTCCAAATGTCCTTTCCAATCTTAAATAAATTAAGTGATTGTGGAAATTACATTAGAAAATTGTACAAGACATTTCAATTAGTCTTCTGTTTTCTATCCCTAGTTTTACAACTATGCCAAAAAAACCCACTCCTCTCTGTTTTTTCCCAGAACATTCCTTCCACATTGCCATGACTTCGCATCCTTTCACTATGAAACTTGTTTACTGACAATGAAGTCTGCCTCCACAATTGTCTTCTACTCACAGTCTTGAGCGTCTTGGGTGAAGTAGGAACCTTCACACAGTAGTGGGAAGTGTGGGATACGCTGAAGGCAGACGTCTAAACACAGAAACTGGGACAACTACAAGGTCCCGCAAAAGTGTCTGTGCCTATTCTCTGCAATCTCACACACTCTATTGACAATTATCAATGACATGCCATGCACATGTATTTATGTTTATGCCTTTAGTATGCAATAAAAATTTGTATGTGCTTATGGGGGGGGATATTCTTATAGCCATAAGATTATATTTTATGTAAAATTACGATAGGCCAAATAAGAAGAAAAATCAAAACAAAATATTTGCAGCTGAACAATGAGAAGACACGGAGGCCTGGGCCAAGCTGGTGGCCACGATACAGTTTTACTTTAGGGTCTTGGTAACTCTTAGTATTTCTCCGCTTTATTTCATCTGGTTGGGTGAACACTTTTTTCTTTCTTTCTCTTGATTTATCATTTTGATGTCTTTAGATCGGAGACAATAAGAAGATTGTTATATGTGCTAATGCAGACACTAAAGGAGAGGGATTACAAATATCTCAGGGGCTACAGACAACGGCTCAGTCATTAACTAGGCAGTGTCTTCTTTCCATCTAACTGAACCACAGTAGCTCCAATCCCTCAGCTATGCCAGCACAAGTGCAGATATGGCCAAATGGTAACTGAACTAACACCAAAGTTTTTATTTCTCGCTTGGTTATAACCTATATTTTATTCCTCTCTTTGATTCACTATCTGACTCACTGGGTATTTCTACCAGCACAGTGCAGGGAGGTGGTGGAAAGACAGGACTAGAAGTGGGGCAGGACCTCAAAACCTTATTTTCAGCTTCGGGGAAATGGTGATAACTGATTTTAATTAAATTTTACATAATTCTGAATATGATTTCTTAAAAAACATCAGTACCAACAGTGTTTTGTTTTCATGGCTATTGTCTCAAAGTGCCATCACTAAGACTAGTTTAATGATGAGACATAATTTCCAAATTAGGATGTAACCAAAGACCTGCTGAAATGGAGGCATGCACTCCTTTTAATTTCAGTGGCTTTAGGATTAAGTTTGAAATATTTGAAATTATAGAATATTTTGGGAACAGTAGAAACACCTGAATCATCCTTTGGCTTGTTGGTGACTGTCCCCTTCTTACTTCTCATTCTTCTACAGCAGCTGTGGAATTGTTACCTTCAGGTTCGAGGAATAATTTAAGCTAAAGAAATTTCTCTGCTTTGCATGTTTAGATGCAATTCACTGTGCCACCCTACTTGCTCACTACCAAAGCATGGCAGGGCATTCCAAAGGAAAAATGCCCTTCAGTAACAGTGCTCTGGCAATTTAGCCCTACTTCTTTCTGTATCCTTTCTTTTGTAGTAGTAAAAAAAGAAAATACAAACTCAATTTACCAGATGAACTGTTTCTTACAAATAGTTCCCATTCTGATAAAAAAAAAAAAAAAGAAGAAGAAGAAAATATCCTCCAAAGAGAAATTGTTAGCATGTCCTCATCTGGATTCCAGTACAGCCAAAAAAGAAAAAAAAAACAAACCCAAACCAACACAAAACCCCACTTTGGGTTCATGACAGAATGATTGCTTAGACACAACAGAAAACTAAAAAAAAACAGCTGAGAGGAAGAAAAAAAAAGGTGCATTAGCACTTAGGAATATGTTGCAAATAGCAGCCTGAGTGCCAAAAACTCTCTTCTGAGGTGCCATATGGGAGAAAAGATCTGTTTTCCAACAAAAGGGATAAAAAATGAACAATTCTCCTGAAGGCTATAAACATTTTTCCTAATTGTTTCTTTGTGTCTCTCACATTTTTGTCTGAAAACTTCAGTGAACTGAAGCGAACAGGGAGAACAGAAATAATTCCTGATTATGAAATTTTATGTCATTAAAGATTGAAAACTGGGTCTATTAACACAAGTGCACTGAAGGCAGTTAAGCTATTAAATGCAGCATTTTAGAAGTGTGGGACAAGCAGAAGAAGCTCTTGTAAGAGTCCTAGGAGATGTACCCCCCCATTCAGGAAATTATGAATTTTATCCTTTGGAATAAAGACTGTCTTGGAAGACAGGTGCTTTTCTATAGCTCATACTGAGATGAGGAAAGAGGAAGGAGGCTCTGCTCCGGGTTCCTGAGATTCAAAGGTTCAAATTCTGAGGAAATCTGCTTTAGCACTCGCTTTTGTGAGACAGACGGGAATTTAAGTCTCCAGTTTCTTACTCCGAGTTAAGCTAAAGATCCTTTTCCCCTTAAAAGGCCTTTAAGGCTATTTTAGTCATTGCAGTCTATTTAAATATAGCGTTAAATTGAAGAAAATAAAATAAAGGAAAAAAATTAGGTATAGCTTTTGTTTTTCAACTAATATTGGAAGTAGTTATTTGCACCAGGGTAATTCAGACAAGCATCTGGCCCACAAACTATCCTGGCACAGACAAAGATTTGTTTGTTTGGGTTTTTTTTTTTTTAAGAACTAGGAATTTTTCCAAGACGTCCTGACTACTGGGAGCCGAGCGTCTGACCAAAGTATGCTCACCAGATGGTAGATGTTTCCATGTGGGTAAATATTAAAAGTTCTAAATCTATGTAAACTGGGAAGTAAGGGTGGGAAAGGTTTGCTGTTGTTTTTCAGTTTTAGTTGCCTCTGCAACTAATAAATGGGCGAGGGGGGAGAATAAAAGAAAGCTAAATTTAATGAAAAAAAAAAAGGTCTCATAATTTATTACTGGATCTGACCTATTGTTGATGCCTAATTTGAGAAACTTTAAAGTTAAAAGCTCCTTTTTTCTTTTCTTTCCTTAATATCTTTATTACTTTTCTATTCTAAAACTTACCACACTAAAATGTGATAGCTCCACAAATAATGGCAAGACGGATTGTTTCGTTTGGGGGAAGGAAATGTTAAAAAACAAGAGCCTGTTTTAAGGGCCAGCTGAAGGCTTTGTGCAACCAGTTGACTGCTGGTGGGGCAGGACCAGAAGGCAACGCGGGGCAATGCTGCTGGTGCGGCAGGTCCCCGGCCTGTCAGCGTATTTAAAATACTGATGCAAGTAGGTTTGCACAAAGAGGCCACAACGAGCAGTGGCTTTGCTGAGCTCTTCCCTTCCACCGGCTCCATTGTCGGGGCTGTGACTAAAGCAAAATGAGGAGAGGGGAATATGACAATAGCTGGCGAGTTGAAAGGTTTTAAAGCACTATAGCTGTGGCTGGCTGGCTGTGAGTTGGAGGCCTATGGTGCTGTTACGCAGGCCCAAGGAGTCCTTGAGGTGATGTAGCATGCCAAATTTGGCTTTAGTAGCCTATCTCAGGAGGAGCAGACACCTCTCTAACTTAAACATCTGCATAAATGTTTGCTGGGTTAGTAATTTACCCGAGGTTTAAAACCACGTAGGCAGCTAGAGGGTACATCTACACAGCACGGAATAGCTCGACCAGAAAGCAAGCTGGCTCGCATGACAGAAGATTTATAGCTGAAGTGGCATAGCAAAGCAGGGCGAAGTTAATAGAAAAGTTCCCACTAAGCGCGATGAGCTTTAGATCACGTATCCACAGAGGCACATGAAATGGAAGAAATGTCACAGTGAAAAGGCAGGACAGCAGGAGAAAATGTTCTTTAGCTTTCTTTGTATTGAACTTGAAATATCTAAGACAGCTTCTAATTCTCTTTCTCATGCTCCTGTCTCTACCAGAAACCTATTGCTTACAATGCTTTTCTGTTTATTTGTTTTTTCACTGTGTGAGAGTGTGCCTGCAGTGAACGAGGGAGTAGCAAAATCTGGATATGAAGAAGGTGATGACAGAAATAGGTGATGCAGAAATACAACCATTTTTTCCCCCTCCAGCCCTCAGGAAATCTCTCTCTGTGAAAATAAATAAATAGAAACAGCTACTAGCCACTAATTATCAAAACAATGAGACATAATGACCAGAACTTTACAATATTTTCTTCTTTAGGACTGTGGAAGATATAGCTGTTCAATCTTTAAGAAGTGTAAAAAGATAAAAGATAATTGAACTAAATGCATCCAAACCTGATAGAAATTGGGCTTAATCTTGTGGAGGTGATGGAAATACATGATACAAAGAAATGGGGTTTCATGAAGCAGAACTGGAGAAACATGATTCCTTGCTGCTGGCAGAAGAAATGAAAGTTTGGAAAAGGGAATTTTTCAGGTAAGATAGTCTTGTGCATTTTTTTTCTCAGAAAGGCCTGATATAAAGACGCTCTAGTGTTTTGTTTTGTTGTTTGTTTGCTGTTTTTTTTTTTAAAACAGATGAATGCTTAAATATACTTTTATGACTTAAATACTTTTTCTCAAATATCCTACAAGTACAATGGTAAAATCCAGTTTCATACTAGAATACACATGTGTTTCCTAATCCCTTGTTCCAGAGTGTTTATGCTGAAGTTAATGAAAAGAACAAATGCATTTCCTCAGTTTAAAAGAGAAAAAAAAAAAAAAAAAAAAGCTTACAAATAGAACAAGACAAGAAAAATATTTTATCAATAGTTTATGGTCAAGGTAAATGTATTAATTATAATCAACATTCAGGAAAAGTAACATCTGTTTACAAAATACATGCAACAGCTTGGCAAGAGATATTATCCAAGAGTTTATATTCTATGGAATTGGCTTAGTATCAGAAGAAAGAGTGATTAACTGTAGAAAAGTTAATGTCCAAATTATTTCTGACACACTGCTTTGATCAGAAAATGGTTTCTCTCCTTAGCCAGAGAGCTTCGAGTCTTTGGTGCAGAAGGCAGCTATAGATGTGGGTTTTTACAACTTTTTTATTCACACACTCGCACTTACTTACCTAAAAGGCCTTACCTGACTTCTTGTTTGATTTTGTGCGAGGAGCAGTTAACAAAAATATGCTTGAGCAAGCTTTTTATCTCCTTTGAGGGAACATATTGCATATCCAATTCTGAATGCTTAAAAAAAAATAGACTTCTGAAAAAAATTGCTGGCTGTGTTGTGTCATTTATTCCCCAGATACAAGAGTTTCTGCATAAACTAAAACTACCCCTTTCCACAAGAAAAATACGAGTGTGCAGAGGAGAGTGCGTGGAGGTATCAGGAAGAAAGGAGACCACATGTTGATTTTAATATACAATTTTGAGGGAGAGAAGGGAGGAAACGTACAGAAGAAATTGCATCTTTGAAAAGCAGCAGACAACCACTAGAGAGAAGACCTGTTTTGAGCTTTTTTTTTCTTCCTTGAAAGATGCTATTCAGCTCTGTGGAGGAGAGAAACCTGGCTCACTTTGCAAATGCAAAATTAGGCTGCTGCCAGGAGTAATTTGCAGGAGTGATTCACAAAACCAGTTTGCTTTATGAGATTTTCACAAATGTAAAATGGTATGCATATAATTTTGACACAATCGAATAGTGCACCCTTAGAGTTACATAGCAAAAAAATGAATTAGCGCTTCTCCCTTTAAAGGGTGTCTCATTATAGCATGCTTATTGTCTTCTCAGCAGATGTGACATTTAAATATAGTGAGCAACAGCTAAATGAAGGAAGTAATTCTGAGAAATAAATGACAGTAACAGTCCCAGTTTCCTAAATGGAGGTGAAAGTGGCTTGGTAATATTTACTCATGATGTTTATGTATTCAGTACTGTAATAAAGAGTGAGGGAGGGAATGCCTCTGTGTGTTGGTGAAAGTGTAACATGAAATTAGAATAGATTCTAAAAGTTGCAGATGAACTGAAGTATCCCAAATGGCATCAGCACAAAGCAAGGGACTCCCAGTAGTAGCAACTCTTGGTGAAAGGGTTTAACTTATGCCTTAAAATCTCTGCTTTTAGTGGTGCATGGAAGGTAAAAAAAGGCAGAATATTTTAAATTGCAGCTCTAGACTCCAGTTTAAGCAGGAACTCTAAACGCAGGTTATCAGAACAAGGTGAACATATATTTGAGAAGCAAAGTATACAATAACTCGTTGTCAAATTTTCTTTGAAGTATGTTTTTTCCTCTTGGGTTATATGCACTTTTGGTCCAAGTCAAACAAATGAAAATGTGGTATCTACAGTTAAAAGAAAACTAAATAGTACTGTAGTTAAAGAGAAGGGCATTAAGCCAAAGGGTCTTTTTAAATCTTACATTTATTTCCAAAAATATTATGGGTACTGTAGCAAGGATAGTAATTGCTCCTTGTTGCATTTCCACCCCCACTCTGGTAGACATAAGTATTCCAGTGCTGCAGTACAGCAGGCTGGACAGACAGCCGATATTGTTCTTTGTGTACACCATCAGTGTGCATGCCCAAGGCAATGATTTTGAAGGCTGAATCTATTACTTTTATTGAGAAAGCAAAAAAGAGCAGTTCTAGATGCCATCACAGGCTCCCTTTTGCTATAAAAGGGTTAATACAGTGACGATACTCTGACAAACAACCACCTTAAACGATAAGTTATTTTAAGTGCCATCATACATCAGAAATATGCACACGTAATATTTATTTAACCTTTTCTTGCCATCATGGTATTTTCATCTCTTCTACTTAAATTGCTTAGGATAAATGAAGCCTGATCAAAAAGAAACCTTTGAACCCAGTTTTAAAAATTAAAAGTAGGTCTTTTGCATAGCGGTTATTTTTTTCCTGGTAATGTATTTTTTAATGTCTTTGCTCGATGCAGTTATCTAGGAAGAAAACTCACTCTAATGACACCGAGGGAGTGTCCAAGAAACTGAACACTGTGCTTGTGCTGGTTTTCTCAAAATGGTACGTGTCTGTTAAGAAATGGGAACATTTCATAATGTACAAAGTATCTTTGAGACTGAGAATTCACAGCCTGAGATTTCCATGGCTGCCAGGAAGGTTTTCCTGAACTGGCAAAAGCAAAACTAATGTTAATGAGTAAATAGCAAGAAAGAGGGAAGGCAGCTATTTAACCAGCTGAACGGAGGAAATGAGCGTCAGCTTTTGATGTTCAGCTTTACTCATTAAATGCGAAACTTACATAAGCCCAGCAAAGGGCTGGCAAAGGGTTTAATTAGCAATATAACCCTACTTAAATTACTTTCAAGTTCTACGTGGAATTTTAAGAGCCTTTTTACAACTGTCAGGACAAAGTGGAATTTTATTTGAGAATTTGTAGTTGGTAGTACGATGGTTGAAAACACCTAGAAACGCGCCTGAAAAATAGCCTAGTATCTGTCCAGATGCCAATTCAATGTTATGAGTATTTAACAACAAACTACTATTGTGGAAATGTTATTGTAATTAATCTTCCTATGTACTTCATTTCATTGTTAAACTAACATAATAAATAAAGATTTAGATTCAAGGTGGAGATTCATACTCCTTATTTTAAAGCTGAAAAAATTATTTTCATTGAAATTGCAAAGTAGTATTTATGGAGAAGATACTGAACAGCCCTGCTATGAGGAGTGGTGCCGCTGATAGGAAATTATGTGTAAAGGTTTATCTATATCATATATTTTTATCTAGAGTTGTACGTATTATACGTAATCGTGTAAAAGAAACAGATCTCCTTTATCTCTAATTATCTAGGAAATGAACTTTCCGGCCAAACTACTTGCAGACCCTCCCGCCATAGTCAGTAGAGAGAAATAGATTTTAGACAACCATTGTATGCTGAGGTGACTCTGGACATGCTCCTCTTCCTCTCCATTTAGAGCAGAAGCAGCAGTCTAGCCTTAGTCTACATGCCTGACTGCGCTACTAAAGGGCACAAATACCTAGGTGACACAGAATGTTTTTGCTGTGACAAAACTAGTAAAAAAGGCAAGAATTTGGAAAATGCCATCCGGAGATACCAAATTAGAGTCTATTTTTATTTCAGCCTTTCAGGATGGCTAAAACTAAAATGGAAAAGGCAAGACAAAGATTTGTTTATATATTTAAAAAAAAAATTACAAAATCAAGTCATCAAGTTTTTTATGGTATAGAGTCAATCTTGCTTCCACTGAAGGGGGTAGAAATTTTGTATTTTTCATCTCCAAGGACTAAGGAGAGAAGACAAGGATTAAGCTCCTTGTTTTACTTTATCTGAAAAGCGGATGGAGTGGTGGAGACACTTCAATTCATTTGTCTTTATGTATAGAATATGACATCAAAATCACTCAATTTGTTTTCATTATAATGCATCTGTATTTTCCACCTGTGTTTTGCAGAACATTAGACTGTGCCATTGGGGGATACAAAACTGCTTGAGCTCATGATACATGATCTGCATTGCTACTCATAATTTAATACTTATTGAAATGTAGCCTAACAAAACTGGAAATTTAACACGAGAGTAGTAAGAACTATTATTTCCATCAGAATCTCTGAATGCTTCACAATGAAAGCTGATTGCATCTGCAGTTTTTAAGATGGTTAACCATGCTTTTTTCCCCTTTAGTAGTTTTCCAAGATGGAATATTTTCTAAGGTGTTATAGTTTGCTGTTTATTTAACTTTTAATAATTCAATAACGAACAACTTCCCGATTTCCCTTTATAAAAGCAAAAACATTAGCGTCTAACACAAGAGAATACTCAGCAGAGAGTAAAACAGAGCATCATGTTAGAACATTGATCTAAAAATAACACATTCAAATAACACCTTGGTGAATTATCTTTATCCTAGTACATATAGTAAATAAGCTAAAACTGTTTTGCCTGAAAATTATTGTCTTCTGGGTTTGTTTATTCTGCACTAAACTAAGAGCTCCATTCTTCTTTTATTCACAGTGAATATCATTCTACTTCCCAAGAATTCCCTGTGTCAGAGGGATTACACTGTGTGAAGAAAGATAAAAGACAAACTGGCTTTTTGTTAAGGAAAGAAAAAAAGGCCCAGGGACATTATTCAATGAGGAATCCCAAACAGTGCCAATAGGAACAATACATGTATGCTAGTGAAGTTTAGATCCATCAGTGTGCAAACCACAGTGTAATATTTTCAGTATTGGCATTTCAGTAGGAAAATATTGATGTTCAGTCCACAAATGAACCCAATAAATACACACCAACAGAACCAACTGTATACACCAATGACACTGCTAATCTTTTGCTACATCAGCGAAAAGAAAATTCAAACTTTGAGAAGTATTAGTGAACATATACACGTCTGAATAAATATTTC
This sequence comes from Vanellus vanellus, assembly GCF_965231255.1. NCBI lineage: Eukaryota > Metazoa > Chordata > Aves > Charadriiformes > Charadriidae > Vanellus > Vanellus vanellus. Next base: position 47,631,102 of record NC_138905.1, read on the forward strand.
CTTTCCAGAAAGCAATCAGTTTTCTTAGCACATGAAGAAAAAAACGTATCTTCAAATATATCATTCTGAAATCTGTCTGAAAACCAGTTATTATTGATTTTATGGCTTTTTTTTTTTTTCCCCAAAAAAATTTAACACCCTTTTTCATGTGAATGAGCTGGATAAAATATGCATTCTGTGAAGGAGGAGCTTGGACCCATGCACTAAGGTGAGTGTTCAAAACACTACCTTACAGAACCGCATTCTTGCCTGTCCTGGAATAAATGTATTGTTAATTATTTTTTCCCAAACAACTCAAATTCAACAGGAAAAGTGGTGCGTGCCTCTCACTTCCAGCACATAGTGCTATTCACACCCAAGGAAAGCTACCTTTGAGGGCACTCACTTGGCATTTGTGGGTTTGACCCTCTCAGACCGGTAACAGCCAGGGGAGGGGTCTCACTGCCAAGCCATGATATCAAAGATGAGACTCATTACTACTATTGTTTTAAAAAGGAAAGCAGTTTTGTTCAGCTCCTAATTTGAAAAAAACATTTAACTTACTTCAGGCTTATGTTGAGAGCATTTAATTTGTACTAGCCATTCACATTGTGTATGGTTTTGATTAAAAGAACATTTTAAACCTTAAGATTGAGTATATTTTCTATTGTAATTTAGAAGATTGGTTTGGACACACTGCATTTCTGAATTAAAGTAAAGTTCCTGGTTAACCTAGCTATGTGTGTTTGGTTCTAATAGTTAATGATCAAGAAAAGGAAAAATAGAAGAATGACAGTTCATTAAAAAATTGTTGTTGACTAATTATCAAGTAAGTAGTTGACAAGCGTGGAAGATCACTGTTAAAAAGCAAGTCCTTCATAAGCATTTATAACTATTTGAGATGAGCATGTATTTTTCCTTTTAAAAAATGGTGTTATTTTCCTTTTCAGATTGAACATGTATACCGTTTTTAATCTTTTTTACTGAAAATATGTATATGACGAAGAGAGATTTAGGTGTGTATTAAGGAACAAAGAAACAAAGACTTTATTTGCGAAGAGGATGATTTTCTGAATTATGTAGAACCATATATCAGAAGATTTAATTTAAAATGTACCTTACCTCTGTATTGGGGAATTTGCCAAACCTGGACCTGAATTTATCAGGATTTATGAACCAGGAAAAGCAATAGCATTGCTGTTTTGTGTAGATTTTTGAATATTTCAGCCTTCTGAAATAGCCATGTTAGGTTTGGAAGTACAGAGTACAGTAGCTAGTTCACTCTTGGACAGTGCAGGCATTCTTGAAATTTAATCCTTGCCCTCCAGATTTAACTAAAACCCATACATGCAATTAAATGATAACCACAGTATTCATGAGACTGACAATACAGTGTTCATCTGTGTCACACTTGATACTCGTGGATTTCTTAGTGTGTCTACTGAGAGAGTCTGGAGAATTTCTTAGAGAAAAAAAACCCATAGATTCTGCTAATCCAAATGTATGCATGTAGTATAAATCAGGTAGCTCTACAGCCTCCCTGTGTGATGCACTAAAAGCCCAGAGCTGACACTGATCTAATGAGGACTGAGGGAACTTTACTGTTTGTTGGCTAAAGCCAGGCAAAATAAGCTTACAGGGAATAACCAGAGGCATTAGGAAGATGTCTATAAAACTAACACGATCAGAATTAGAAACCTGAAGACACCCCCCCCCCCCCCAATTTAGAAATATGTTAATTTTTCATTGAATCAAGATCCTTCATTTTGTGTCTGCTCTATTGGCTAGAGATCATCCAGGAAAGCCTGGTGATTACATTCACCTCCAATTGATTAACCCGGCACGCTTTATGTTTGTATCGGACATGGGCTGGACATGTAGATACGGAAGGCATAACGTCCTTGGAAAGCTATGTGCAGATTTCTCATGGGGAGTTCTGCATATTGTGAACAACAGAAAATGTTGAAGCTGAGATCTGTTAAGATGCCTGTCTAAGAGAACAGTGTTGCCCTTGAGGTGCTTGGGTTTGATAGTGACATCTGTACTCAAGCAGAATGCTTGCTTACTGTGAGGCATTTTGTTCGAATAAGGAGAGAAAATTGTTCCCCTAAGTAATATAGAATCCAAGTAGTGCTCATTTCAGTGAAAGGACCCAGGAAAAAGAACAAAGGATATTTGCTGAGACAGAATAACAGATGCAATTATCTATTTTTTACATAGTTGTCATGTCAGATTTATAATTTTAAATACACTCCCTTTTGAAAAGAAGTTGCTATGATTAACCACGCTGTTTTCTTACAGTGTTCAGAATGAAACTGCCAGTTTCAGGACAGATTTTCTTGTCACAACTGCCTTTAAAAGAAACACATCACCTACTATTGTACAAACGCATACTACCATAACATTTTAAATTTATGTGTGTATAAGGTGCAATCCAATTTCTCTTCACAACGAACTGGTCATAGTTTTAAATGTTTTGGTAATTATAGGATGCTTTGTTTTGTTCTGTTTAGTCCAGAAGATCTTTCTTACAGAGAAATGATAATAAAAAAGGGGTTCAAGATCTCAAGAGAGGTTTGAGAACTTTGCGTTTCCTATAAAATTCAAAATTTTCAACAAATAAGTGTTTGTATATTGCCTGGCCAAACTAGTAAAAAATAAATTGCTTTGCTTGTTTTGTGATTTCCCCAGATTTTCTGTGTCTCTAGTGAAGAGTTGGAAATGTCTGTTTTTCCGGGGAATGGCACCAGTTGGGACCCAGCTGATTGTACGCACTCTGTATCTTCTCAGGTGGCTTTGCTTTATTGAACTGATGTTTGAGAAGTCCAGACACTAATGCTTCTAATGATCAGCCATTCTTTTTGACTTTTGGTAACAAGTATTCTCATGCAGTTAATATCAAACAGAACTTTGTGCTCTAAATCTGTTATTTCAAAATTCCCATTTTTGAATTCCCCTAGTCTTAAGTAAGTAGTACATTGTCTCCCTTTTTTATTCCCTACAATCTTTTCTCCTACTTCCAGGGCCCCATGCTGCAAAATGTCATTTTGCCGGTCTTCAGTTCCAGTGACAACTTTAATTTTACTGATTTTAATGGGTTTTTCAAATACAATCCCATAGAAGTCTCCAGTAGAAGGAGCTTTGCCCCAGAAGTACTCATCAATGCTGCTGTAAGCCTTGCTGGCCTCATAGTTTTCAAATACATTCATGTTGGTGTGCAAGTTTGCAGGCGGGTTGTCAGGGATATCAAATGATTCCTCTTCAAAATCATCATCTTTTAGCTTGTTTTCAGCTCCTTTGTAAGATGAGTAGTATCCCATGTGCTGGAACAGAGATGGCTTAAACCGTATCACTTCCTTTTGAGCTAACAGCCCACGAAAGTGGATGAGCAGCCAATCACAAGGCATTTCTTGGTAGAACATCAATAAAAAATGGGCCAGGCGCGGGAGGTCATGGGAGTGGTAAAGCTTTCCGATGTACCCCAGTTTGGAAAATTCCAAAGTCACCCAGTAGGATCCTTCTCGTGAGGTAATTACTTTCTTAACAGCAGTCAAAAAATTCTTTGAGCAGCGAACGTCATCTTCTAGCATCACATAATAGTCAGAAAGATTAGCACAAAAGTTAAGAAGAAAAGCATAATCTACATTTTGTTTGGATCGGAATTTCACACGGTCCTCCGGGTCATTGTAATTTCTCTTGAGGCCATCTAGTACAGGGTAATACTCCTCAGGGACGTGAATAACTATTAATCTGCCCGCAATTATGTGGTGTGCAAATTTCTGTGAAATATCCTGGACCATCCCTTCACACCAGGCTGAGTCAAAATCTGCCAGCTGCACTACCACCGCAATTTCTTTGAGTTCCTCGTAACTTGACTGCTCAAATATGGACTTGATGGTCTCAAGCAAGTAGTTTCCCTTTTTCCGCTTCACAGAGGATAGCCCGATTGTAAGATACCCTGTACAAAAGATAATTCAAACAAAAACTGAGTATCCGATGTTAGAAACCGTTTCGCCACAAAGCTATCCTCCAGAGCTGTGCTTACATTAAATAAACCTTTTGAATGGTGAAGACTGAGACTATTAAGCTGCATGCAACAAAGGACGTTTATTGCCTTTTCATTAGAGAGTTGTATTGCAAAATGGAGACTATCGCATTAAACATTCACTTGTTAACTGCAAGGGATGGCATGTAGTGGACAAAAGCCAAAGCGATGTGCACGTATATGCCTGGGAGAGGAAACCACACAGACAATGATAAGGCTGTAAAATCTGCTAAAAGAACAGGGATTATGAGATATGATTCACACAATATTTTTAAAGCAAGGAACTATGAAATGCAGCACAAAAACTTAAGCTATAGATCAATTGCCAAACTTTTATAATTTTAAGCACTCTACAAGACTAGTTACACTTATGCATAACTTTACAGTTTTATGAATGTTGCACGGATAATTTTTTTCTGCGTGTTCATTTTTAACTGAGTTTCTCCAGTTTTTCCTTGCTAATAGTTCTTCTTCTAACCCTCTTTGAGCATTTTACAGGGAACTCCCTCTTGCAAGATGTAATTTAGATATTATTTTAAAGTAGAAGAGAACTTACGACTGCATACCTGTGCTTGTATAAATAATTTTTAATGCTGTTACATCTTTCTAGGGTGAGATGCATCTTAATTATAAGGGAAGAATTTTCATCTCTGCTGTTTTGGAGTCACTGCCACTGCATTTTTACCAGCAGTCCAAGTCAGTTTTTTTCAGTTGTTTGCTAATGTATCTCCATTTTTCTAACTTCTGATGTAAAAAATGTTAAGACTTTGTAATTGACAGGGCGTACTTTAGTTGAACCTACCCCAACTTTTGTAAAATATTGTGGTTTGTAAAAGACTGCTCTGATAAAGTGATTCAGAGTTTCCCTCAAGGCTTAAGTCTGCTCAAAATGCAGTTGTGCAGTGAAGTACAACCCCTGGAAGCCATTTATGCTGCCTACACAGCCCCAAATTTCTCAAATCTAATTTGAACAAACTTTATTTTATAGCTTTCTATGAAGATCAACAACTCACAGATGATTTTATTTTACCTTCTGTGCTTGGATTTCTGAGCCTTGTTTATATTTGTGAAATGATTGGTTTGGAACCCAGAGGATACCCGTCTAAAAGTTCGGTATGGCCATATTTCACTTCGAGGTCAAAGTCTTGAACCCTGCCTGAAGTCAGAATAACTAGATAGTCCATCTGCAGATGGCTGCGAGAAGAATCCTCCTTTACTGTTCCCATAGCAGCAGAATCCACCTCCCTCATAGTCACAGCTAAAGGCACAAGGAGATTCACTCACAGCTCCTGGACTGGCAGAACAGGGGACCTGAAACGTGTATCTGTGGGATCCCAAGCACACCTTAGATTGGATTTACTGGCTCTACAGACAGAGGCTGGCAGTATGGCAGTATGGAGAGTGGTTACAGAGCACCACCAGCACCTGCCTTGCTCCTGCCTTCTAAATCATGTCCCTCCGACCTGGCAGGAGATCCACAAAAATATGCTCACACAGACCACCCAGGGGCTGCCTGCAGGACAACTACAAGTCAGGCATTTGGTCAGAAGGTAACCAGGCTGTGGGGCAGTCACTGCTAGGGCTGAACTAGCAGCTGCCCAGGAACTGCCTACGCCGAGAGAGATAGCTGTCCCACTAACTCGCTGAGATCGTCACTGCTTAACTCAGCCGCTCTTGCCTAGAAACAACACAGGGACTATATGGATTTCACCCATTTTTAAATTACCTCATTTCATAACATTCAGATTGCAGTTACTTACTTTTCCTTGGCAAAGGCGTGCCAGCTAGGTAGCGATAGGAAATGTTTATAGATCCTGAGAAATTAGACAAATCTTTAAAAGTGTGAACATAGCGCTCTGGGTTGAGCTGGTGCGTGGCTGTTTCTCTGATTAATTGCTTGTCCCCTTCCTATTAGTGAGAAAACAAAAAGAATAGGAGAGGAAAAGAGACAGAGAGAAACACATTTGTGAATGCCAGCCAGAGAGGAAACACGGACAGGCAGGTTTCCAAGAATAACATTTTTCAGTGTCAGCTTTCGTGAAAGTATGTAGATGTCACCTCATTTTTATAAAAACCCATTACTGAATATCATACATTTTTGGCTACAGAAAATCTACCATAACCCTTCAGATTACGGTAACAGGAAAAGAAAAAAAATAATATTTTGGACAGAAACTCTGGAAAGGTTGCAAACCCTAAATTATTGCCAAAAAATGCTGCGGTATTCAAAATAGGGGTAAGAAAGCATCAGTCAGCAACAGATGACATAATTTTCACAAATGGAGAAGTGGGGGAGATTTTTTAAAAATGTTTTCAGTGATTAAAATAAACCACCAAAAACTGTTACAAAGGAAAGATGACACTAAATCCTGGCATCTGGCTCATTTTGCCATTTTTTTGAGTAGCTCCAACTCAGATTTGCGATAAGAAGAAAAGCATGTGAACATCCAGACAGTAAAAGCTTTCTCTGGATTTGGTGAACACTGTTTGATGGTACAGAAAAAAGGCAAATTTATGACCATGCCTCCTATTCCTGCCTCCTTCTCTCATCTTTTCCTTCCAAGAGGCTTCTTGAGCCATAGTAAAGTCACACAAGGGAAGGAGTGGCTACATCAGCAGTGCCCTATCCATAAGCTCCATTGGGTCTCAGGGAAAATCTGGACCTTAGTCCTTAAAAAAGGGAAAATATCTAACAGGTTGTAGTGCCACAAGACTGAAGTTAAAGATAGGAATGCTTATTTAATTTACACTGCTTGATTCTAGTCTGATGACATGCCAGTGTATGAATGAGTTCATTTCTTCTGATATAAACAGTAAGTTAACACACTAAAAACTTCCTGATCTGTCATTAAATGGGACCATTTTGCAGTAATAGTACTGCAGCTAACAAGAACAACCACAGAAACAGTAAACAGCACTCATATTTAACGGCATAAATATTTAAAAATATGTTAAAGCTGTATTTTATAGCACAAATAAATATTTCTGTAAACCAATCCATTTTAAGTTCATTATTTTTCTTTCATAGAAGTCATAAATAATCCACTTCTGAGCTTAGTGAAGATCTTAGGTGAACTTCCAGGGGAATCTACCTTCACTGTTATGCTGTCTTGGTCTGCAGTGTCTCTCCAGTACTTTCTTTCTAGTGCTGCTATGCTACTTTGCATTTGCTCATAAGTTATGAGAGGAAGGTTTATGCTGATCAGATTCCAGATTAAAGTGTAACTCAGTAGGGCAAGAAGAGAATGCACCAAAACTTCATAAGATTTTAATGAAAACTGTCAAATAGAAAAAAAAATAATGGGCTGGTCCAAAAATTCTTTTTTGAAACCCAGCCTTTCTTTAGTGTCAAAACATCACATGTTGTTGGTTCCAGAATGGAGCACCAAAATTCTTCATTTCATAAGAAGGTTTTGGAATGGAAACCCATTCTGCTAAGCTTTTCCTACATAAAAAAGTTTCAGAATATTTAGAAATAGAGAATGTCAGGACAAAATGTTTTGATTTTAACAAGCAAAATATTTGAACTGACCACAAAAAAATTCCTTTTATTTTCCTCTTTAAGAAATTCTTTTTAAGAAGTGGCTAATAATATATATATATATTTTAATGTTGTTGTTTTCATTCCTTTGTTGAATGAAAAGCAAAACTGAAATATGGATTTTTCCACAAATTTAAAATCTGGTTCTTCTACCTCTGACTACTATGCAGAGGTCAGTGAAGCTGAAGAGCTTGATTAGCCCTATTTAGCTATCTTCTCTAATTTTTTCTATGATGGTTCTGGCTTTTGTCTCTTAACGAACCTCTAACTTACATTCCAGTGTTTGCTGGAGCTTGGGAGGTTCCTGTGGGTGCCACGGGAAGAAGTGCTGTGGGTGCCATGGGAAGAAGTGCCAGAAGTTCTCCATTCTTTATAGAGATACTCTGCGTAGCTGAGTATGCTGTGTCAGCTACAATAGTACTCTTGTTTTGATAGAGCCCGAAATAATGATTAGTATTCATAAAGAGTTCAGAAGCTATGCTTCACTTACAGTTTACTTACACCTCAGAATACGTATTTAAAAATCACTGCATATATTGTGATAACTGGTTATATTCACTCGGTATGTCTTCAAAATATTTGATGAGATGTGTTTCACACGCTGCAGACAAAGCACCTTAAACTGCTCTGCTGACACACGTTGCCTCAGCACTGCGTGCCACCTATCAAACATACTTCGGCAGTTTTCCCAGGTGGGGCCTTACTTTCCGTTTCCACAGCAAACGCCCCGCAGAAAACAGTGAAGGGATTCTTGAGACATGTGAGGAAAAGTTATCCTCTCCCTTCTTAAGATTTGCCACAATGAATCTCACTTGGATATTGTAGTGTCCTGGAAAAGGCCATTCATCTCATTTTACAACCTGGTGACAGAGGTACCAGCCCTGCATCCCCTTGCGCAGCCTGCTGCCCCAGACTGGGAAGGGAAAATCAGGGTTATTGGCCTCCCCCTATCAGCTACCTTCAGGACATCCTCCAGCAGGACACTCGCTACAATTAGAAAGTCAGAGAGCCTTTGGGGCTCTGAGGACTTTCGGGTTCCCATTCCCTGAGGGGAACTGGTTAGCCTGCTGTCCATGAAAGCTACCCCTGAGCCTCCTCACCACCAGCAGTGAAACTGCTCCTCTTTTACCTCAGCAGAGAAAACACACCAGACAAGTTAACGGAGCTGTCAGACATGTTCAGGAAAGTTGAAAATAAAATTAAATAAATAAACTAAAAAGCCAACAGCCTAACACATTTGAAAAACGCTTGATGGACCATAAAGGTATCAAGAGATCTGGAAGAACTGTCAGGAGACTTGGCAAGAGACTTGGCTGGGAACTACATGCATGCAAACATGCCAGAACTGTGATGAGAGAAGCAATGAAAGAGAGTGAATTTCTAAAAAAAGGGGAAAAAAAGAGCAAATTAAGAATAAGACATGGAGCCATCTGGGGAGCTGGCAAATAGGACAGGAAAATATTTCAAAAACAAACCAAGAGGAACACCATTAGCAGTGATAATAAAAGCACTTTCAGAAACATCTGGGGGACTTTGAAGCAGTTAGTGAAAGGAGAAGAAGCATCAGGGAAAATACCACTGGGAAAAAAAATAAATGTGATAAGCCAGGTCAAATTCGATCACAACCAAGAAATTATGAATAAATAAAACATAGTGCAAAACCTTAGTGTAAGTACTGTTAGAGAAAGCAATATGTCTGTAAGAGAGTAACGTGCTAGAAGCATGGGTTATCTTTCCAATGATTTAAAAAGGAGTAGGATAGTCTTAATAATATTTACAATCTTTACAACACTTTTATAAGTCATGTTATAAGAATAATATTTTAAATTAAAATTATGAGCAAGTTATCTATGGTTTTGTTAAAAATCATGTAAGGATTTTACTATTTATGTGTTGCACCTTTTTCATACTATGATGTTGCTTTTCAGATCCAGCTGAGATTGGACTTCACCTTTCAGAATATTGGAAAGCTCATCCTGTCCCAATTAGACGAATCAGACCAAGAAAGGTGACACAGAGAATCAGAAAGCTGCTCAGTAGTTCAATCCCAGTTCAAGAAAGAGGACTGTTTAATCATATCACAATGTTACATATTCGGTTTAGTTGTGTTACTATTTACAAGCTCCAGTTATTAAACTCATGTTCTTTTACAGGGCCCAGTCCAACCTCAGATGAACTGGTAATTCAATCCATTAATCAAGTCCTCGGAGCTCACTTGGCATTCAGCACTGAGACACCCATAGGTTACATATAAATTGTGGAGTTAGGTTACATTGTCAGTAGCTTACTCGTTGAAATTCCTAACACAGATCTTTCAATAAATCTTTTTCACAATCGTAAACTTACTCTAGGTACCATAAAATCATAGAATCGCTGAACCTGCCAGACTCAAATCTGGGATACAGGAAATGAGAAGAACACAGAATAAAAGCACTGCAAAGAAATCATTCATGAAAGGAGCTTGAAATATATGGAATTAGTGTAAGTTCTCTTCTATAATTGCATTTCTGTAATATAGTTTAATACAGTATTCGCAGGTGAGATTTGCAATGTTGACTGAAAAAAGAGCTCCTAGATGACATGAATATTTCAGATGTAGATGATTTTCAACATCAAAATTCAGGGAGATCCGGAAGTATGGAAAATACAGGGGTTGTTTTGACTCAAAGGAAGATAGCTGATGGAGATGTCTCCATGTTTTGATACATTCATTATCTCCCGTACTTCCGATAAACAATGATGTATGTTACTTCTGTGAAAAGGACTGTTAAGATCTTGCTGACACACCTCGTGGTAAGATGGCTTCATCATAACGGACGCATTTTGAGGCTACTTCACTGTTAATGGTACACTAACAGGGGAAATTGCAGGAACTATGAAATTTACTGCTTAACTAGGAATGTGTCCTGTTCTGTTGTTCCAGGATAATTACTTCCGACTAAGAAACTTACCAAAACGTAACCGTCTTCAATGTACAAGTTCATGAACAGCAAGCAAATGACAAGGACTCCTAAGAACGACACTGCTGATCTTTTCCGCAAGCATCTCATTTTATCAAAATATTTCAAGTTGAGTCTCATGTGAAGAAAGACATAGAGTAGTGTCACCTATGAAAGAAAACCACAGTGTTACAAGGCTTGCTCACCTGGTAAACATGATAGCAAAATAACTTACCTTCTGATGTATCAAATCCCTTCAAACATGCATAGACTATACCCTTTAAGGTGGAACTAATTTAGTTTAACCATGGTCATCTTCAGGTTTAACATGCTACCTTAAGTATAATTTAAGCTTCCTTTTTTTTTTTTTTTTGGTCAATAAAGAAAAAAACACATTTTATCCTACCCATTTTAGGCTGGAATTATCATATCACTGTGGCAGGAGTGCATTAGCAGTTCAGTTTCTCATGTATAACTGTCAGTTCCCAACTTGACGTCAAGAGAAGATGATTTGTGCACTGTTTCTCTCTGTACCCATGTCTCCTTCCAAAGACAGCTCAGGCCAACAGTCGAGGAAGAAGCTAATGCATGACTCATTATCACTGCCAACAGGAGAAGTCTGGATACCAGAACTGCCGGGCACAAATAAGGTACCTTCCCTGCAGTGAGAAGGCAGTAGCAAGACTGTGCAGCATCCGTTAACCTTAGATCTCTGTTAGGATGGAAAGACTCTCACTGGAGGTGTCATTTTCTCCAGAAGAAGAAAGGTGGATGTCTACCTTAGATTGGACACATATAAGCAGAGTATTGGAAAGTCCTTACTGCCCCAAGTAGATGAATCAGACAAAGAAGGGATGGCATAGAGGATCAGAAAGCCACTCAGTAGTTCAGTTCAAGATCAAGAAAGAGGACTGTCTGGTCATATCACAATGTTACATATTCAGTTTAGTCATTTCACTATTTAAAGCAAGCTGTGTGTTATTCCTGACTACTAAATCATAAGCATTAACCTGTGTAGGACTATATGTGTTTGAACAAGGTCTGGCCACAAACTAAAGAAACAGGCTCCAAACTGGATTGCCCAAACCTGGAGGGATTCTTAACTAAAAAGTAGGTTATAAACTCATCATTTGTGTTCTCACTTGTTTAAGTGCAAATGTATTTTGGCTATTGTACATAAAAACTGTCTGTCTATCTAATGCAATATATTGAAGTCATGTACAAATGGGGACTTTAAAGCTAGCCTATGTGAAGTAGCAAAGAGCACTGCATGTGCAGTGGTTAAACCCTGCATTTAAATACCTCGGTTTTTGAAAATGCTGAATATCTAAACTGACACCAAATAGGCCCAGTTAAGAGTTCCATAAAAGATTTGTCATGTCATAGAGAAAATTTTCTGGACTCATAACAAAAAAAACCTTCCATGTGCAAAATTCAATCCATATTTGCTTTGCTAAACTGGTTAAATATATCTAACAGTATAAAATGTTGAGTCCATTAGATTCTAGAGAAGAGGGAGGTGAATACATCAAGTATTAGCAATGCAAATTGTTAACTGCGAGCTTTTGTCCACGTAGATTCAAGATGGACTTCAGTAAACGGACACCGGTTGTACACAGAATCATTCAAAAATCACTGTTGATAATAAGAACAAATTGCATGTTGCAGAAAGGAAAAAAAAATTAATAACAATACCTTTTTCTGTCCCTATTTATTTGAGAGTGGGCTGAATTGCAGTGGGCTGATTATCCTGACGCTGAAAAAGCTCTATGTAGCTATTTCTTAAGTTACAGCAATGATTTCCTTTTCCTTAATATCTAATGAAAATACATATCAGGAAGGAGCTGCCAGGGCCATGAATCTCCAAACTCTTGCCCCACCCCATGACAGCACAGTGGCTGCTGAGTGTTTATGGATTCCAGAAGGCTGTTGTGGAGATAAAAGATTGCCCTTGTCTTAGAAAAGACCATGTTACTCATACAGTTTGTACAGTTTGGGTTTAATTTTGTTTCTCTTTTTCTTTTTCTTCTTCTTTTTCTTTTTTTCTCCCAGCATAACTACTGATTTTCAAAGCAATACACTCTTGTAAAAACTTACCAGAGGATCGCTGGATGGATTAAACACTGACACTTGTCAGAGAATGGTGTGAACTAGCCTGACTATCGAAGATCGAGGTAGTCTGGGTTGGAGCGCTTGCAGCCACTTGCAGCCTCAGGGGTAACAGAGATGCACTTCAGTTGCACACATTGCAGTTTTTCTTTGGAAAACTTGGGAATCAGTGTCTTTTCGGTCACGGGATGACTGTATCTGCCATGTTTAGTGATTGAACTGCAGTATTACGCAGTTGCCTCATCTTTGCTCTGAGCAGCCTGACTGAAGTCCCTACGTGTGAGGAAGGGGAATTACAACTATGTTCGCTGGTTATATTATATTAGTTTTTCCCTATGTAGTTTTCATTAGATCAGTACTACGTCTGATTAGGAAGTGAAATTGAGGAAATTACAGAGGTGAGACTGGAGGAACACAGGACTGTCATTACTGATGCTGATGTACAGAAGAAAGAGAAGAGCCCGGTACATCCACCGTTCAGAGGAAAAATTTGCAATTCTTGTGTTGGTTTCACACAAAGCCACCACAACAGTCTCATTTTACAAACAGAGTCCGTGAAACGGTTGAAAGCAAAACACGGCTTCAGTGAGGTTTCTTTGTTCGTAAGAACTATTGGTAGGTTAACACCAACTGAAGGAACCGAAGGGGCGGACGCTCCCACCCGGGCGCGACCCGTTACGGACCCCGCGGCAGGGAGGGGGCAGTCACTGACACCAGGTGGCACTGCGGCCGCGCACTTGCCAGCCTTCAACCTGCTCCTAAACCTATTCCTTCCAACCAGTTTGTCCTGAAGGCACTATTTGGCATACTTACATTTGTAAGCCTTTAGCTAAAAATATACACTGACTCATACATATACACATACAGAATTCCTTACGTTTCCTAGAACGGCCGCTTCTCGCAGCTCGCCTTCCAATCTGTAACACCGCGTTGTGGAGCACCAGGCAAGTGGAATTTGCAAGGAAAAAGAGGTAAATTTTACCTTTTTTTTTTTTTTTTTTTTTTTTTTGCAGGTGATAGCAGTCATCTTTTGAAAAATAGTCTCAGAACTTCCCGCAGTGAGACCCCTGCTGTTCTTTAAGACCACTTGAGCAGAATATTCACCACGACTCAAAACTAACTCTGATATTGAAAAAAAAGGCTTCAACTCATCATTCAATTCTGAAGCCACAACTTTGCTTGGAGATTTTATGTCTTCATTATTCATGCACAATTAAGTAGCTATCAGGATGGCAGAAATGCAATTTGTTTCATAAATCTGGCATTAAGCTGTTAAATGCAATAATTAATAAACATACAAGAATTATCAATCTTTTTCTTTCTAAATGAGATGTATTGTTTTCCTCAGTCTCTTCAGAGAGACATCTTCAGATCCCAGATCTTTAAATATATGTTTGCCATCACATATACATGTGCAGTTTTGCATAGTAATATGAAACTATAATTTTTTTGACTTTCTAAAATGATATAGCAATGAAAATACAGTAAGCTGAAAAAAAATGTAATGACATACCTTGACTGTGTGAAGAAGCTGTTCTTTATAGGATCTGAAAAGGTGTGAAAGCTGTGTAAATCACAGAATCATAGAATGGCTTAGGTTGGAAGGGACCTCGAAGATCATTGAGCTCCAACTCCCCTGCCATGGGCAGAGACACCTCCCACTGGACCAGGTGGCTCAAAGCCCCATCCAACCTGTATTATTTTGTAACTTGCCTTGCCTGAATCATCTCTTCCCTCCCAAACTCTCATCCCTTTTCTCACATTGTTGGGTTCTGTACATATCTATATGCCATATCAGTGTTTAAAATAATCTCTCACTTTCTTTGGATCAAGTATCAACATACCTTTCAAATCCTTTTTTAAAATCCACTTCTTTTGCCCATCCTTTTATTAGTGTTAATTTTTGAGTAATCTCCCCCAGGAATGGAGCTTCCACAACTTCGCTGGGCAACCTGTTCCAGTGCCTCACCACCCTCAAAGTGAAAAATTTCTTCCTAATATCTAATCTGAACCTCCCCTCTTCCACTTTAAAGCCATTCCACCTCATCCTATCACTCCATGCCCTTGTAAAAAGTCCCTCCCCATCTTTTCTGTAGGCCGCCTTTAAATACTGGAAGGCCTCAATAAGGTCTCCCCAGAGCCTTCTCTTCTCCAGGCTGAACAACCCCAACTCTCTCAACCTGTCCTCATAGCAGAGGTGCTCCAGCCCTCTGATCATCTTTGTGGCCCTCCTCTGGACCCACACCAACAGGTCAATTTGCAACACTCAGAAGAATTTTAAAAATTGTTGCTTTAAAAAGCAAATGCCAAATGACACTGCAGTAAGAGTCTGTTCTTACCAAGTCAAATCCTTGAAACAAAAAACCAAAATGAAAATATTTAAATTTAAAGCTGATAAATTATTTTCTACATCTTTCAATTATGATGTCAACGTAGCTGTTCCCAAGAGGAAAAAAGACAAAGCAAGATTTTTTTTCCCCTTACTTTCATTTTTTTTCAGAGGAAAAGGCTTTTCTGCCAGCCCTGTAATAATTTCTCTAGATCACATACATGCACGCTCTCTGCGGTGGACTATTTCATATTCAAGCCACTCTAATTCTTCATCACTTTCTGACAATACTAGGGATTTGTGTTTTGTCCTTCTTTCAGAGTCTGTTGTTTGTTTTGCTGATCTGTTTCCTCCTCCAACAGCTATGTAAAAAAGGCCCAGTGGTGTTCCTTTACCCGTAAGTGTATGCCAACCTGAGTTAATGACTTCGCCTTACCTAACCCATACAGTGAATCTGCTTGTATCTACAGTTGTACAGAGATGTAAAAACAAGGTTATCTTTGCGTTATATTTTGGTCCGCTTGAATGCTGTGCCCAAGCAGCTCAAGAAAAGTTGCTTATTTGCGGAAGAACGGATGGCTGTCGAAAATGACAACTGCGTGATTTTTATACTATAATATTTCCAAATTAGGCACGTAGCTTTGCCTGTCACTGCAAAGTCTGTATTCCAGGCGGTACCACATTTATTGCATCAACAAAATCCACAGATAACACATGAAATGATTGGATTATTAAACCCCTTGTGAACTTTATTTCAAACCCTGTTTTGACTAAGACACTCAGAAGCAGGTCCTTCATTCCTCAACCCTGTGACATACTGCTCCACGATTGTGTAACTGGATTGTTTTACTTGCAGTTCTTAATGCTTGTCCAATTTGTTTTTCAGCTGTTCTTTTTGGAAGACTGCACATGATGCCTCAAGGATTACGTTCAAGTGGCAAAGGAAATGCTTCGGGGGGGGGAGGAGGGGAAGAAAAAAAGATTTTTTTTAACTTGGTTATTATTAAATTTTGCATGTGTCATGATTTTCTCATACAAGATGAAAAAAAAACAAAATCTAAGTTGTGATATACATTTGAGCTACGGTTGGTAGTGAACTGGAAAATGATAATGGATAGGCTATTCCATGGGGCTCAGATAGACTCCCAGCAAGATTCACTGTCTGAAAGCCTGAAAGTACATATAAAATGTTTAAGGCTGACAGGCAGGATGTTTGCTGTCAGTGGCAGCAGGGAAGCAAAAACTGGTCTGAGGGAAAGGAAGGTTTAACTCAGAATGAGGCTAACAAATCCAGAGGGTAGAGTACAGGTTTTAAACTGGCCATAAGTATGCTTTTTGGATGGCTTACCATTGTGTAGCTCCTCATGCTCAAAATAAATAGTTTAAAGACTATCATGTCTTCTGAAATGTATATTTTAGATACAGTAAGTTTGAAAGAAGTATATAAATGGGGAGATTACTCAAAAATTAACATTAATAAAAGGATGGGCAAAAGAAGTGGATTTTAAAAAAGGATTTGAAAGCTATGTTGATACTTGATCCAAAGAAAGTGAGAGATTATTTTAAACACTGATATGGCATATAGATATGTACAGAACCCAACAATGTGGGAAAAGGGATGAGAGTTTGGGAGGGAAGAAATGATTCAGACAAGGCAAGTTACAAAATAATACAGAAAAGTAAAGAGCTTAAATTCGATGTGGGTATTGGAGGATGAAGTGTCTTCCCTGTCTGACAGCTTCAGAGTGACACAAAATGGAGTCACGAAACTTACTTTGGCTGCAGTGCTCTGAGCAAAATGTAATGTATTTCTTCTGGCATGGAGGAGTCAAGTCTAATCAAGGGGAAGAGATGACTAAGAAGTCTGAAGATGTATTGACTTAGACGGTAAAGCACTATCTAATCCATCACTGGATGGATGGCAGTGTATACCACTGGATATATTTTATCAAGTATGTCGTAGTGTAAAAGACGGGTTTTAGAAAAATAATATAGACAATGAGTTAATGGGATGTGGAAAGAGCCTGGAAGGCAAGAAAAAAAATGACAAAGAAATCTGAAATAGCCCTCAAGTTCTGCTCCACAGAGACAAAGAAGAGGGGAAAATAAAACAGCATGGGCATGAAGACGGAAAAGACAGCTCACTGTAACATTCAGAAAGAGTGAGATTAGAAGCTTTTAAAGATATATGAGTGGGGGTTTAGACTGCATCGGAAATACAGGCAGAAATCCTTGAATATTGAAAATAGCACTGGGCACCAGAGGAAAGAATTTCTAGAAAGATGAGGATAGAGGCTGAGTTAAATAGATATTCATAGAATCATGGGACTGTCTAGGTTGGAAGGGACCTTTAAGATCATCAGGTCCAACCATCAACCTAACACTGCCAAACCCACTACTAAACCATGTCTTTAAACACCACATCTACATGTCTTTTAAATACCTCCAGAGAGGGCCACCACTTCCCTGGGCAGCCTGTTCCAATGCTTGACAACCCTTTCTGTGAAGAAATTTTTCCTAATAGCCAACTTAAACTTCCCCTGGCATAACTTGAGGCCATTTCCTCTTGTTCTATTGCTTGTTACTTTGGACAAGAGACCAACCGCCACCTCGCTACAACCTCCTTTCAGGTAGCTGTAGAGGGTGAGAAGGTCTCCCCCCAGCCTCCTCTTCTCCAGGCTAAACAGTCCCAATTCCCCCAGTCTCCCCACATAAGACTTGTTCTCCAGACCCCTCACCAGCTTTGTTGCCCTTCTCTGGACACACTCCAGCACCTCAATGTCCTTCTTGTAGCGCGCGACCCAGAACTGAACACAGTACTCAAGGTTCTGTCTCACCATTGCTGAGTACAGGGGGACAATCACTTCCCTAGTCCTGCTCACCACACTGTTTCTGACACAAGACAGGACGCTGTTGGCCTTCTTGGCCACCTGGGCACACTGCTGGCTCATATTCAGCCAGCTGTCAACCGGCACACCCTGGTCCTTTTCCGCCAGGCAGCCACTCTTCCCCAAGCCTGTAGCATTGCATGGGGTTGCTGTGATCCAAGCGCAGGTCCTGGAACTTGGCTTTGTTGAACCTCTTACCATTGGCCTTGGCCCATCATTCAAGAGATTTTATCTGTTGACTCATCAATGAATGAAAGGAAGGCATGGATACAAGCACTGATAAATTCAACATTTCTCCCAGAAAGATGGTTGAAAATGCCAGACAAATACACAATATCAACTGTTTGGCAAGGAGATCAGAGCTGTGAGATGAGAGAAAAGTCCACTGTAAAAAAGCTGCCTTTAGGTTTTGTTTTCTATTGTTCCTGCCATGTTTCAAATCAGTATTTAATGTTAAACATCAGTTCAGAACAAATCATGCCTTGCAAGTCTCTACCAGGCTTGAGGAGCGTCCACAAAAAGTTCCACAACTTGAGCCATGTTGGCTGTCACCAATCACCTCCTTATTTTCCATATGCCTTAGCAGAGTTTCTAGGAGGATTTGCTTCAGGGTCTTGATGGGCACAGAGGTGAGACTGACTGGCCTGTAGTTCCTCGGGTCTTCCCTTTTTGCCTTTTTAAAAATGGGGGTTACGATACCCTTTTTACTGTCAGTGGGATCTTCACTGGACTGCCATGACTTCTCAAATATGATGGACAGTGGCTTAGCAACTTCATTCACCAGTTTCCTCAGGACCTGTGGATGAATCTCATCAGGTCCCATGGACTTGTGCACCTTCAGGTTCCTTAGAAGGTCTTGAACCATCTAATGGACCTATGTCAGGTATTGAAAGATGTTTTAACATGGCATCCTTACATATTTTTTCACCAAGCTTACATAATAATGAGCATTTGGCATATAAAAGCAATTGACTTTTCATTGGGTGACTTCCAAATAATTTTTTTCTTTTTTTTTCTTTTTTTTTTTTTTAATAAATGGCATTGCTGGGTTCGTTACTCTCTAGTTAGACTAGGTTTACCTATTCCAGAACAGGAAACAGTCCGTTTAGAAAGGTGGCTAACTCTTATAGAGCAAACTCATGAGATTCTGTCATATAATTGATTATTTGCACAAAGCCATGTGTCTGTGAAGTTCATGGTACCCCTGGGAAATAATGTAAAATAGATTAGGAGATTAAACACAAGAAAATTGGTTTTCACTGGCCGTATTACTAATCTTTTTCTAAGATAAGTGTTTCATTAAGACTTTCCACTGAGCACCCAGACAGAAGCTTCCTGATCAATAAAATAACTCACTCTACAGAGAAGGCTTAGAAGACTACGTATGGGTGTGGGGGACCAACAATGTGCTTATTCTTTTCAGAAAAACACAACAAGCTTCAGTAAGTTTTGATGAATAAACATCTATAAAATGAAAAATTTCTTTATAAAATGCTATATTTGTTGCTTGGTTTTCGATTTTTTTTTTTTTTTTTGGTGCTGAACTTCATATATTGTCACACAGAAAATATACTGCTATGATTGATAAGGGGCTCATGATTAAGTAGTTGCTTATCTCTGTCGTAAATGTTGTGTGAAACCTTGAACATGATGTGAAAGGAAGAACCGAGAGGAACAAAAGGATAGAGATAGTTTAAAACCAGCCGAGGTCAGCTTTGTGGTTTGGCCGAGCTCCAAGAATGATTTGAGCCTAAGCGAAAGACAAAGGTTACTAGCAAGAGCTCCCTTACTTCATCACTGAGACCCTTGATGATCACCACCAGGAGGCCCTGTGCAGAGGTGGAGGGGCAGAAAACTAATTTTAATACAAAGCAGGGACAGGTTATGCATATGTATAGGGCGTATTGGGAAATCTTATGATTATGTAATTAAGTACTATATATATTTGAGAAGGCCGCTGCATTGGGCACGCACGATTGGGGTGGGGCGACCCCCCGTGCTGCCCAGCCCTGAATAAACATACCTACTTTACAACCTTCTCGGTTGTGGAGTCTCTGGAGTTTCATTTCCGCACGTCATGATCATTTATTTTCAGTAGAAGCAATCCAGTGTGGACAAGATATATCCAAAATTTGACATCTTCAGATCTGATTCTGCAGACAGATTTACTCACGGAAACTCAACTAATATCTCTGAAGTTATTAATGGATTCACAAACTGGTAGTCTTGATTGCATTTATTTGGTTTTTAACAAGAAAGAATTAAAATTATTTTTGCTGTTCAGTGGACTTTGCTATTTATGGGCTAGTCTGGCCCTCATCTAATGTTGATTGTATAACTAATGGAGATGGTTTTAGAGGTACCATAACATTCGCAACATGTTATCTTGCACTGTAATACAAATAGGTCACACAAGCTAAGCAGGACCTGTAGTGAGAGGCGTTAATAGCTGCTGCTGCAAGTTTCATCACTGCTTCTGCCTTCTGAGTTAATGCTAGATTAGGGACCTTGTAAATAAATGCTTCATAGAAAGGAAGCAGGCCAGGTACCCTAGCAGCTTTCAATTGCCATGCTGATGATTTCGACCTTAATCATCAGATTTCCTGTAGACTTCAGAAAAGTGGCTCTGGGCAGTGTGAAAAGAGGCCTCGGATGAATAGCTACACAAAAAGCAAAACAGACATTTCAGATCCATGAACGGATCTCTGGGAGCCCATGGACTTATCTAAAGCTGTTTTCAGTGAGCAGGGCCTTGCTACCCTATACCTCTGTGACCTGTAAAGTAAAACTAGTTCCATTTGGGTAGGGAACACCTCTCCAATGCCTGCATGCTTCTGCATGCGTGTGCCCCTGGAAAACTCTGCTATCCAGTAAGCAGCTGGGGCCTCAGTTCATTAAACTGATGCACCATTATTCAAAAGGACAGTAGGGAAGGGGAAGGGATTACTGCTTCTGTTTTGTAGCAGATTAGTTCCCAATTCTTTTAGGGGAGGCTTATCTCATTTTGCTTCCAGCTTCAATTTATCTGTTTATTAACATTAAGTTTGGTAGTATCTGTTAGGTTGTGCCAGAGATAATTTTGTAAACTAAGCAAAACTCTTATCCCCCCACCTTTGTCTTTTTTTTTTTTTTTAAAAAAAAAAAAAGAAACTCCAAAGAAAAAAATCAACAAAATGCCTAGATGATATGGCCAACCCGTCAGGTGTGGCGAATAGACTTTCTTATCCCTAGCATATGACAAACACGATGATCAATAAAGGCTACAATGACCTTTTCCATTATTCTCTATGTCTCATACATAAACTCAAACCACGGCAATATAACAGTATTTGCTATCAAACTTTCTAATGGCAAAAAATACTGTGTTGTTTTGTTTTTTTTTTTAATTCTCTGTTTTTCTCAAGAAATAGTAAAATAAACAAAGCCAGGTAGCAGGGAGTCAATAAATCTTTAAACCACATCTTTGATGATTTTCTATAGTGTTTTGAGGTAAACTTCCAGCCTACTTTTCCTCTGAGGAAACTGAAAAATATTGCTTCACATTAGTGACAAAAGGCTTTCATTTTTTTGTGTCTTAAATCATATCAATATCGTAAAGATATGGCTAATAAGTAAAACAGTTATTTCAGTTCAACACAATACACGAACAGGGAGGAACTTTCCTCAATATGTTAAAAAATAAGTTCTATAAGTCTGAATGTGCACTTTCATCATCTGCTTTCCTCATTTTTACAAAACAAGTAACTACAGCATAGTTTTGGCAGGAAAGAGAATTTTAGAGTTTAGGGAAAAAGAAGTACAGTAAAAGAACTGTTCAGTAAAAAAATGCATTTCTCTGCAAGAAAAGCTCAAACAAGATTGGCTACTAATTTAGCTTTTAGTTGCTCCTAATACTAGGAGTAAAGAAAGGCATTTTTACTGAGAAGAGAAACACCCAAAATATCCACAACATCTTAAATAAAATAAAAATGCAAATTATAGACATGAAATCTCCATGGCAGGTTAAAAAAAAAATTGATTTTTTATTCTACATTCTGTACCAATTCCTATCTGTGTCCACTTTTAGGTACAAAATTAGTTTTGTGGTGAGTTTTATGCCATGGCATGTGTGTCACTTTGCTCAGATTGAATCCTTCAGAGCACCTGCCTTGCAATATTGTTCTGAATCACCTTTTGTAGGAGCTTCTCTCCACCAGTGATAATATGGAGAGCTCAGGGTGATATGAAACACTACTGTAAATGATCCTAAAATCTCCAGTACCCAATGGTTTTCTAAGCCATTATGATGTAAATAGACAAGAGTGATAGAATCTTTTCAAACAAAGCTCCCAGAAATCACTACAACAGAGGAGCACATAATAACTTTGTTGACTGACGCACAAAGTCCTACTTCCTCGGGTGACACTTTCAGTCTACTCCTCCATTACTGATATTTGAGATATATATATATATAGGATGTACGTCCCATTGTTTGAGAACTCATTGGTCATTGTCTTCTTAGAATGGCATTCACTTGACCAAACACAGATGCCTATGATGTAAATGTCTGAGCTAGTCACACTTAGGCTCCCTTTATAGCCAACACAGAGAAATAAGTATTTGTACACTGTGATTCATCTCACTGAAAAGTCACTGTCTAAAGTATATCAGATGAATTGTGCCCGAAAAATGCCCATTTCTCTTCACTGGCTACAAAAACAGCCTGAGATGTCTGCCTCAGATACAGATACCTAAAGGGAGGAATTCCATTCACGTTTTCCCTTAATAATTCCTTTGTCTTTTTTACTGCGTTTTTAGGAACAGCACATAAAAATAAGCCACTATGTCTAGCTCCAAAGCATGGACTTACAGCATGGACCTACACCTTTCCTGAGCACAGAAATGTCCTAATTCTTATAATAAGACAAGGTCAAATCCTAGATCTTTCCCAGCTATGACACCATGGTGACACATCTTGCCTGCACTAGACTGCTGCAAGTTAATTTTGATTGTCTGTCCCAAGACAGTTCCCTTTATGCATCTCACAAGCCAGTTGTCTGACTCCAGGTATCAGTCTCTGCTGCTTCCCCCTGGCTTTATCCAGAACACAGTTTTGCTGCTGCTAGAGTTTCCGCTCAATAGATTCATCACAGTACAACACACAGAGGACAGACTATTACCTGCAGGCCCCACAGCAGGATCCTAATAGCTTTACTGCGGGATATTTGAAAGTTAAAAGAGATACCCTTAACAGCCACAGTGGGCTTATGCCCTAAAGTTGTGTTAATGGGGGAAGTAATCTATGGTCTGTCTGTGTCTTGGACTCAAGGTACCTGGCAAGATCAGAAACTCAGTTCATTCAATACATTCAAATGAAGCATCCGATTTTAGGTGGAATAAATTCTGTGTGTGGCAGGACAGTAAGGCAGAGAGCTGTTTCATTTCAATGCAGTAACTGAACTAAGATTCTGATCTTGCCAGGTACTGTGGGTGTCAAAGATATGTATAGACTCTTCAGTCTAAAGGTAGGACATCTATTGTACACATCATTCACCCTAATTCCCTTAACTCCTCAAAGTAATATGGTACCTTTTATGTAGCCTTTGGTACTCACCAAAAAGCTTGGAAAGTTAACATTTTTGACCACAATCTCGAATCTCAGCTTCTTTTTCCAGAAGAAGCTTCAAGGTTTTACACTGGGGTAAGTCACCTAGTACCCCAGCACGATGTGTGCGTGTATTGTCCACTGTATGGTAATGAGTTTTGGCTCAAATGTTTGTGGTTTTTTTTGAGGATGAGGGGGGTATATTCCCACTAAGGATGAAATGCCCCTTCTAGATTTACATGTCCTTACTCGGAGTTAGGGAAGTTTGGGTTCATTCTTGCCAGCTTGTGGAATAAACTTTTGATAGTTCATACCATTGTTAATGCTGGATGCCAGCTAACTTGAAAGAAATAATGCTTAAACAGGGCATTAGTGTGACCTTTGATTTTCTCAGACCCCATCAAAGATACATGGCATTTTAAGGACTAGTTTTACTTTTATTAAAGGTACAGATATAGCAATCTGGTATAATTTTCCTGACATGAATCTAAATAACTAAATTCTGTTGGAAACACAATATAAACACTCAAGGTGTATGTGTGTGTTAGCTGGTCAAAATAGTGTTAGTTGTTCAAAATTCTATAAAGTTTATTAAGAACTTACCGACCTTCAAAAGTGACAATTATATGATTTCATTCTATCTTTCTCAGTGTTAGATTCCTAATTAGACTAGATTCTGAACTTTTTCTGTAGTCAACAGGTAGTTATAGAAACTTCCAGAGGGCAACATACCTTTCCTAAGCATTTAAAACAAGCAAGATTAATTCAGTTATTCCCCCTGATGAGAGAGAGAGTGCAAGAGTGAGAGCAAGAGCAAGAACTTCAGTTTTTACATAGCTAAAATGAGGTGACATGAAGAAGTGTGGCCAGCAGGTCTCGTGAGACCCCACCTGGAGTACTGCATCCAGCTCTGGAGTCCCCAACATAAGAAGGACACGGACTTGCTGAAGTGCATCCAGAAGAGAGCCAGGAGGATGATCTGAGGGCTGGAGCACCTCTCCTATGAGGAGAGGCTGAAAGAGTTGGGGCTGTTCAGCCTGGAGAAGAGAAGGCTCCGGGGAGATCTTATTGCGGCCTTCCAGTACCTAAAGGGGGCCTACAGGAGAGCTGGGGAAGGACTTTTTACTAGGGCATGTAGTGATAGGACGAGGGGGAATGGCTTTAAACTGGAAGAAGGCAGGTTTAGATTAAACATTAGGAAGAAATATTTCACTTTGAGGGTAGTAAGGCACTGGAACAGGTTGCCCAGAGAAGTTGTTGAGGCCCCATCCCTGGAGGTGTTTAAGGCCAGGCTGGATGTGGCCTTGGGCAACCTGGTCTAGTGGGAGGTGTCCCTGCCTATGGCAGTGGGTTTGGAACTAGATGATCTTCAAGGTCCCTTCCAACTTAAACCATTCTATGATTCTATGATTATCTACTTCAATATTTGCAACCACATCTATAGGACCAGTAATGACTTCATCAGACAGATGAAGAAAGAATGGGCCATAGGCTTCTGGTTGCTGGAGAACTCCAAACTTAACAACCAGTATGGTAAATACATGCAAAACAGTATTTGCAAGATATGTAGAAAAAGGAGGAATTAACATATTTCTTGGCTTTCTGGAGCTACAAAATTCTAAGCCAAACTAAAGAAAATATGTTGCTGAATATGAATAAAGTGAGTGCAGAAATGCTAATTTTCCTTGCTTGCACACCTGCTTAGCAATTTGGATCTAAGCAAATGCACAAACCCACTAACTCTTCCAACATACATTTTCACCTCCTTTGTTAGTATTGTTGTGTCTTTTCAAAGTTGTATCTATGCCAAAGTAGTATGTGTGCAAAAATCAAACTCCAAATGAAGAATATAACTGCAGGAAAATTGGTTTGTTTATTGATATCTTGGGCGAATCTCCACAACAATAAGGAAAATGAAGAGCTATCTTACAGAAGCACCAGTTTAGGCCACTGACACATTTGAGTCTTTTTTTTTTTTTTGAGACCTTTTTTTTTTTAATGGATTGGAGTCTACCCAATAAAGGAAAAAAAACCTCAACAAACCGCAAAGAAAACTGAGGTCCTTGCAAACTCATTTTCTAGTAGATCTCAGTTCCTGACTGCTAACCATGCACATCAAAGGAGGTACTTGGCATCTATAGTACTCCTGAGATGCATGAAATCCCAGGAAAGAGCAAATGAATTGCATTATCCACCATGTCCAAAAATTATGGGATAGCTTTATGGTTTTACTGGACCTCTAAGGTTCAGCTGAGTATTTACCTTCACGGAATATAATTGAAGGAATTAAATCAGTCTATTTCATTTTTTCTGGACCATATACATAGCAGTGAGGGAAAATATGAAAGGGACCAAATATTATTTGGATTTGAACATGCCATATGGATTCAATGGAATTCCAAAGAGGACAAAGGAATTTGAAGAATTTTTATTTACACCAAAAAATTCCAATCCAAAATAATAATAATAAAAAGAAAAACCCTATCAATCTTATTAAATAAAATATGATAAGAACATGGAGTATGGTGAATGGTTGGACTTAAAGATCTTAAGGGTCCCTTCCAAATTCAACAATTCTATGATTCTATGAAAATACTTATATTAGGCTTCTTTTGTTTTAGAAGATGAAGTAAGCTGTCCAGTTGAGCTTAAAATCAAGTACTTAAAGGTTATCCTTCCTTTCTTTTTTTTTTTTTTTTTTTTTCCCCAAAATTGAGGCTAATATAAGCAGATCATTGTTAAACAGAAGCCAATAGGAAAAGTTATTTAATGTCAGGTGGTATGAATTCCATGTTTCTAATATTAGAAGAACAGAAAAAATATCACACAATGGACTTTTGCATAATTTAACCTCATACGGATTTGAAAATGGAAAAAAAAAGGAATGCTTCTTCACATACATGGGAACTTCATTCCAAGATACTATTGTGTTTAATCAAAAATATTTTCTGTTCCACTTTCTGAGGATTTTCATTTTCTAAAAGAAATTATTGTCAATCAAGAATTACTAGAGTCTTTCCAGAAATTATCTCAAATCTTAATGTTAGGAAAAAAAAAGATGTATCTGGCCTTCGATATTATTAAACATTTTGAACAGATAAAATATTTTTTAAAGGACTAAAACCAAACAGAATTTATCTGGTATCTATATCCTACATTTTCAAATAACACATTCTTAAAACAATGTTTCCTGGTTTTTCATTTGTGGGCTTCAGAATACAAGGGTGAAAAGAACAAGTGACAAATATCCAAGATAAGATGATCTTTTGCGGACCTTACTGCTCTCAGTCCATTGCTCTACAGGAAGTATTTCTTGAACCTCAGAAAAGATGACATATGTGAAATCACTCTGTTGATCCCTTCCCCAAACTTTTGATTCTACACAAAGCAGAAAGTGACCCATTGTGTTAAATCCACAACTCAATCCACCTCAACCACACACAATAAGAACATACTCCATTAATCTGGACCTTAAAGGAGATGGAAGATACAAAGCTAAGTACTGTGTTTGTACAAGTATACAGATACTGATTTTGCAGAAATGCTATGTGATGCAGTGATGTTTCAGAGAGGATTGAACACTTTCAGAATTCCAAATAATTAAGGTCTATTTCACAGAATCACAGACTGATTGAGGTTGGAAGGGACCTCTGGAGGTCATCTGGTCTAAATCTCCTGCTCAGGCAGGGCCACCTAGAACCATTTGCTCAGGAACATGTTGTGGTGGGTTGACCTTGGCTATCCGTCAAGTGCCCACTAAGCCAGTCTATCATGCCCCCTCCTCGACAGGACAGGGGGACAACATATAGCAAAAAAACTCACTTGTTGAGATAAGGACAAGGAGATCTCTTACCAATTACCATTGCAAGCAAAACAAACTCATCTTGGAGACATTAATTTAATTTATTGACAATTGAGTCGGAGTAGGATAATGAAAAACAAGAACAAATCTAAAAAATACCTTCCCCCCAGCCCTCCCTTTTTCCCAGACTCAACTTCACTCCCAACTTCTCTACCTCCTTCCCCAGAGCAGCGCAGTGGGATGGGGAATGGGGATTGTGGTTAATTTGTAACACGCTGTCTCTGCCACTCCTTTGTCCTCATGCTCTTCCCCTGTTTTGGCATGGGGTCCCACCCATACAATACTGTCCTTCATGACCCACTCCAACATAGGTCCTTCCCATAAGCTTCAGTTCTTCAAGAACTGCTCCTGCGTGGGTCCTTTCCATGGAGTACAGTCCTTCAGGAATGGACTGCTCCAGTGTGGATCTCCCATGAGGTCACAGGTCCTGCCAGAAAACGTACTCCTGCATGGACTCCTCTCCACAGGCTGCAGCTCCTGCCTGGAGCCTGCTCCTGCTTGGACTCTCCACAGCGTCACAGCTTCCTTCAGGGCACATCCACCTGCTCTGGCATGGGTTCCCCCATGGGCTGCAAGGTGGATATCTACTCCACTTAGACCTTCATGGGCTTCGGGGGAAAAACTTCCTCACCATGGTTTTCACCATGGGCTGCAGGGGAATCTCTACTCTGGTGTCTGTAGTATGTCCTCCCCTTCACTGACCTTGGTGTCTGCGTAGTTGTTTTTCTCACATGTTCTCACTCCTATCTCTCCACTGCTGTTGTGCAGCATTTTTTACCCTTTATGAAATATGATATCACAGAGGTACTACCAACATCTCTGACTGGCTCAGTTTTGGCCAGTGGTGGGTCCATCTTTGAACAGTCTGGAAATGGCTGTGTCCAACATGGGAGCAGCTTTTGGTCTCTTCTCACAGAAGCCACATCTGCAGACTCCCTATCCCCTACTCCCCCTGCCCCCCCACCAAAAAAAAAAATCTTGCCTTATAAAACCAATACACATGTTCAGGTGAATTTCTAATAACTCCAAGGAGGGACAATCCGCAACTGCACTGGGCAGCCTGTGCCAGTGCTTGGTCACCCTCGTAGTAAAAAAGTGTTTCCTGATGTTCAGATGGGACCTCCTGTGTTTCATTTTTTGCCCATTGTGTCTTGTCCTGTCACTGGGCACCACTGAAAAGAGCCTGGCTCTTTCTTCTTTGCACCCTCCCTTCAGCTATTCATATACATTCATAAGATCCTCCTTGAGCCTTCTTTTCCCCAGGCCAAACAGCCCTGGGCTTTCAGCCTTTCCTCACAGGAGAGATAGTCCAGTCCCTTTACCATTCTTGTGGCCCTTCATTGGACTCTCTCAAATATGTCCATGTCTCTCTTGTACTCGGGTGCCTGAAACTGGACACAACACTTCAGGTGTGGCCTCTGCAGTGCTGAGTAGAGGGGAAGGATCACCTCCTTTGACTTGCTGGCAATTTGCTTTGCCTAATGCAGCCAGATTTGGGACACAGCTGAACAATGTTTTCACGTAAATCTTTTTCTAACGAAAGCTTCTGATGTGAGTGAATGGAACATTTGCAGAAAATTAGACTCAGAATCACACAACCACAGAATTAATGTTATTACACTGAGAAAATGATACTAGTTACCCGGCTGTGAATATATGTCAGGATGGATGGATGTCGTTGTCTGACCTCCAGATTGTCAAAAAAGTGGCACAGCACATAATGTTGGTTGTGTGTTTTGTTTTGTTTTGTTTTGTTTTTAAAATGTATTAAGATAAAAAAAACCCACACCCATGCAGTAGAAAGAATTTGCTTCAGTTTTAGATTTAAATTTTAATTTACATCTTAAGTATCATACAAAAACTGGTAATCAGCAAAAAGAAAACCATTGAGGATGTGATCTAGAAGGCTTCCAGCAGCAGATGACACGTGGTCATTTTACCAGAAAAGTATTTTCCAGAACAGGAACTTTTCCATTGTTTCCATCATATTATTTTTTACACTGTGGATTCTGGGACTTGTTTGAACACCACTGAGACTTCAATTGACTTCTGTATATTTCAGTTAGGACCACAGTATCTTAACAGTTAATATCCATCTAGTGTGTGGAATGTAATGCAGATTTTTCTGCTACATCAATAAAGCATTTTATAGAAACTGCCGTATAGTAGTTGGAAGTGACAGAGAATAATAATAGACTGTAGAGAATTTTAAAAGGGTTGTTTTTCTTTTTTTTTTTTTTTTTTTTTAAATAATTTAGGTATTGAGCTAAAAAAAAGCCTGAGCTATATTTACATCAAAGTTACTAATTCACCAACACTTCTTTATGGTCCTAAGAATACCAGCCTTGCAGAATATTGAAAATCAATTCTCTTTTTCTTATGCTATTCTAGGATCAAAGATACATGTAGAAATTAGTACACATTTAAAAGATTTTGTCCAAAGGTTCTTCTAATGTAATTATAAATACTGAACTTATCATTCTCATCAGTAAAACACAAGAGCTTGTATTATTTGCTGTTAGGATTTCAAATTGCTGACAAATTCTCCTGATGAGTGTCTTTAGGTCCTAAATCAACAAAGGTCCAATAAATATGCCAGGGACCTCAGCACTCTTTCTGCAACAGAAACGTGAGCTGTGTTCTGAGGAAACTAAATTCTTTTGGAAACTAACTGTAAAACGACTCTGTGACAGTATCATCCTCTGTATATCTGCTGTTAAGAGACGGAAAAATTAAAGCAATGTAGCCGGTTCATCTCTCTTTTCCCCGTAGAGGTGTAGTAGTGCTCAGGCAAGTAAAAATGTGGTATTAAGAGGGTTTTAACCTTTTCCAGAGGGTTTTAACCTTTTCCCCGTAGAGGTATAGTGTTGTTCAGGCAGGTAAAAATGTGGTACTAAGAGGGTTTTAACCCTTCTATTACTACTGGCCAGTGTAACTTCCTTTTTGTCAGAGGGCACTACTTTGCATTTAGACTGAGACTGAATCGTAGCCCTTTGACACATTATGTCAGTTTAAACTTGTCAATGTCTCTTCCAGGACATATTGTCTTCTCTATTTATAGAATAACATCTTTTTAGGTTTACGTCACTAGACTTTAGTTATCTAAACTAGCTGTTTTAGGCTCCCTACACAGTCAATGTGTACTGACTAACAATTCCAAAGATGATTCATTTAAATTGACATGATAGAAATTTTAAAAGGAGAATAAATGCTCCTTCGAA
This sequence comes from Vanellus vanellus, assembly GCF_965231255.1. Lineage (NCBI taxonomy): Eukaryota > Metazoa > Chordata > Aves > Charadriiformes > Charadriidae > Vanellus > Vanellus vanellus. Next base: position 47,661,599 of record NC_138905.1, read on the forward strand.
GTGTCTTTCTCTTTATTTACTGACTATAGAAATAACCTATGTAACTAGTTTAGCCTAGATCCTAACTTTTGCGATAAAGATAGCTGGGATAAACACCAGTCTACTGCCACTACTATCACCCAATTATCAGTAGACAGTATAGTCAATTGTATTTCCTAAAATATTCTTAGAATTTTTTAACACCGAAAGCCTATCAGCTGTAATCTGAAAATCTAACTGCAGCAATATTTGTCTCTAAAATAATACTAAAGGAAAAAAAAAATAATCACATAGTAGTGTTTAATCCAGAGGTTTGAGTATAATCTTTATACTCCTGTCATCCAATTTCCGAAGGCTAACCTCCTCCCTCCCAATTTTAGTGATATGTAAGAAAATAGCTGCCAGCCCACCTTTAATTAAAACTGATCAACAATGGAAAAACCACAAGCCTAATTAAAACCTGTAATTCTTCTTTAACTTTTACCCATGTATTCTTGCACATCCAAAGCAGTGTGGAAAATAAACCAACCAAACCACAAAAAAAAAAAACCCAAACAACAAAAAAACCCTAAACCTCTGGAAGATGTGTGAAAAAAACCCAGCCAAGCAGAAATACGTTCAATATTCCAGTGCACAAACTAAACAGTCACTCAATAATTGCAGGAGGAAAAGCACATAAGGGCACACAATACTATCAGGCTTCCAAAAGCTGTGATTGTGTCAGGCAGGACACAGCACAGAATCACAGAATCATAGAATCATTTAGGTTGGAAAAGACCCTTAAGGTCATCGAGTCCAACCGTAAACCTAACACTGCCGAGTCCACCGCTAAACCGTGACCCTAAATGCCCCATCTACACGTCTTTTAAATACCTCTGGGGATGGTAACTCAACCACTTCTCAGGGCAGCCTGTTCCAGTGCTTGAGAACCTTTTCGGTGAAGAAGTTTCTCCTAATCATAACCAATCTAAACCTCCCCTGGTGCAACTTGAGTGGTCTGAGCCATGGTGTCTGTAGAATTTCAGAGGAAGTACTACTAATGCATGTCTGAAAGCTTACTTAGAAGCAAGTTGTGTCAGAATACACTTTTTAATTGGAACTCTAGAGGCCATGGACACATATTAATCAAATGCAGACACAATCTCCATGGAAAAGAAAGTATTCACAGTATTGCTGATGATCGATATTTTTGTACTGTAAATATTTAGCAACCACATTTTATGACGGGCTCTTGTGCCTCTGGATGAGGGAAGTGGGATTAACCATATCTGCAAATGCAGCCAAGCAAGTATAATGTTCCTCTCTGATTTGTGTATTAGAAATATATGACTCAGACATATAATTGTAGTAAATTCGAGGAAAATGGTTGAAGTGCATGCAACTGGAAAATCAGGCAGATATCGGGCTTCTTCCATTCTAAGTTTAGAGCTGTTAATATTTTATAAATCCTTAATGTAGAGAATAAACAAGGGGTGAAAAAGCACAAAATTCTGGCGTTGTTAGTTGTCACTGTTTGACAGAAGTAGATATGATAGTGAGAGTGGCTTATATTGTGTGCTGGAACCTTCTTAGAAATATTTGCTGGCAAATTTGTTGTGTGTTTGTGGTTGGGGTAGTTTAAATTTTTTACCACAGAATTCTGGAGATAAGCACTTAAAGAAGAGCTGTGAGATGACAAGCAAAATGCTGTGATTGCTTCCTGCTCTTCATGGTGACTTCCAGAGCGCAAAACCAACCTACAGTTTCAGGTGCCAACAGCCCTCAATATCATATAGTATCTAATTGTTGCTCAGCATGTGTGTAACTTTTTTTAAAATTTGGGTTTGGGGGGCGAGATAGAAGAGTTTCCACTGTTTTTATACCATTGGATATTTGAGCTCTAATGACCATTGAGATTCTCATATAAAATCACTGTTTTCTGCTTCACTTTCTAATACATCTGGACTACAGTTAGATATCAGCATAGGCTTTCAATGTCCTTTTGACCTCTGATTGTACAAATACCGTAACAGCAATATGATACAACCTTGTAACATCAACAGGTGAAATGACAACTTCCTGGGATTCCCTTTAACTATGTTAAAACATTATTTCAAATTGCTACTTGAAAAGTTAGACAGTTTGTTGCCTAAAGGCAGTATATTCCAGTAAGTTTATGTTTTTTTCCAGCAAGTTTTATGATATTTTTCATTAGCATATCTACAGAAACAAAGATGATTAGAAATATATTACAGGTTATAATTTATCTGCATTTTGGTGGGGTATATTTGCCATGAATATTTCAAGTTCTGTAGCTCAGTAGTACATAGCACTTTTTTATTGCTTGTTTTTTCTGTTAAATTACATGAAAATGTAGTTTGTGTTTCTATACTGGCCTACAGTGTGCAATGACTTACAAAGAAGTGCAAAAATGTAAATTATTTAAATAGATATATCCTTCCATTTTGTTTTCATCCAATTTCCACACTCTCAATTCTTTTCATGGTGGGAGAGAGTCCAAGTACAGAACATGTATCAACAGGCACAATAGTGAGACTCCTTGCTAAAATATGATTGAATTCAGCATGATAAGTTATTCTTTAAATACTCTTGTGCATTTTTATTGCCTAGTTAAGCATTAAAATGAATGTGTCATTGGTTATGGATATAAATATATCTCAGCATGTTTTAGCTAGTATGTCAGGAAGAAAAATAGTGCTTCTTATAATCTGTGATTTTCACATAAGAAAAAACATATAAACCCAGATCATCTAGTTGTGACTGTTTAAAGGAACTTTCAGCAGTAGTACTATACAAAACAAAGGAAAAATGATTTAAAGACAGTGTTCACAGTCTGAATGTAATGTATACTTTTATGCACATACAATTATGTGTAATGAACACATTGTACTCATGATGGTCATATCTAAGACTATAGAGTTGTATATAACTGTTGAGGGATCACGGACTATATAGAGCTGTATAAGACATTAAAGGGATCATATAGTACTTAAAAGGACTAGATACTAGAAACATATTTCATTTTTTTCTATCCACAAAATGTGTATGGAAGAATATCTTCCATATCAACTAAATATATCACATATTCAATGTTTCTTTGGAAATTACTATCTAATAACACCTTTCCTGGAAAATAATGGTTAAGTAACGTGAAGCTTAGCCTGCAAAATAAGATTTTAAGAACTGGATGTCCTGGTTTGAGGTAAAACAGAACCAATTTTGTTCAGTAACTTCGCTTCTTAGCTGGGCCTCTTCTAACAACTGAAATTAACTGCATATTGTGCAGAAAATTTTCACTCCCTCAGAGTGATAAGACCAATGTTTATAGCTGATGCCCAGGCATGGTGTGCAGAGAGGCTCTTGCTTATACTTATTGCTATAACAGCCAAGGCCAACCAACTTTGTTATTTGCCACGTTGGAAGGTCGGAAGCGGAAAAGCATAGTGGGGTCCCACCTGCAGGGAGGAGCGGACAGGACAGGTGACCCAAAACTGACCAACGGGGTATTCCATCCCATCTGCCTCATGCTCAGTATAAAAGCTGAGGGATCAAAGGGTCAGGGGCTCTTCCTTCAATGGCCGACGTCTGAGGAGGACTCTGTTCGTCTGCCTGTGATCCTGATCCTGACTCCAGATCCAGAATCCAGTTCCCGTCCGTCACTGAGTCCAGCCTGGGACTTCCCCAGTGCCAGCCAGTGACATGATTGTCATCTCGGGAGCTTGATACGGTTTTGTATATATTTTTCATTATTTCTTTTTATTTTATTAGTAATATTTCATTAAAGTAGTTTAGTTTCTTCTAAACTCGTAAGTCTCTTTTTCCTCCTCTGCCTCTCTCTTTGTAGAGGGGTAGAGGGGAGCATCTGTCGGTCCCATCTGGGGTCCCTCGGGTCCCCAGTGGTGGATTTGGCCTAAACCATGACACTGGAGTACAATGAAGGAATAGGAACTAACAATGCTGTTGCAAATGTGAAAGTCTAAGCAAATGTAAGAAAACCATAAAAATGTCTTTTGCTGGATCTGCTCACAATCAAAAAGCTAAGCTACTGGACATGAAAATGTTTCTAAGAGACTGGAATAAATAGTAAAGTTTAAGCTATATGTGGTTTGGGGGGTTATGCTAATCAACTAGTTTGAGAACCAGTACCTGTAGTAAGTCTAACAGCAAGATAGGGGTAAAATGTCTTTGTGTTCTCTAGGATGGATGCGCAATACACATGTAGAGTGTATTAACTAGCAAAAGGTAATTAATATACCATAAAATTAATTAATTAAGGCCACATTTCATGACTAATAAAATGATAAATTTAAGTTCCCAAGCTCACGTTTTGAAGGTATTTTGAAAGAATTAGTGATATCTGTTGTACTAATTTAAAAAATCATGCCTCACTGTGATCTTCAGCCAATGTTTACACTAGAGCCGTACAGCCGTCTAGGCTAGCACCCACCTACTTCATAACCTGGGGATGAAACTGCAAGAGCTGCTTGTACCAGAGCATCCAAGATGTTTCTGAACATCTACAGCTAGGTTTATTAGAACAGAAGCAGAAACCAGTTACATTTCTAGACAAAGAAGCTCAAAACAGGACAGAATAGAAATAAAAGGCTTTGGAAAAAAAGACTCCCAGCCCCTCTGTGTCTGTGAAAGGTGGACCATTTCTACTCAGATTAGCAATATTTATTAGTTTCCTGCTTGCAACACACTTTACGCAATCACTCCCTGATCAACTCCAAGACCAGTCTGTGTGTCTGGTCCTCATCAGTGCTATAGGGTCCCTGCTATCTCTGTCGGCCCCTCCCTCCACCACCTCAGCTTTCTTGCAGGCTCTTCTCCCTCATAAGTATGTTCAGCTGCACTCAGAAAATAATCAAATGATCGTTTCTTCCAAAAGGATGTTTAACCTATGTGGGCAGCTAGGAAGGACAACAAGAAAACCTCCTTCATCCTTGTTCAGATTCAACATTTGAACAGAGTGTTCATTAACATGCAAACTGTGAACAAACAGGTAAAACTGATTCTGCATGACTACAAACCTGAGATTTAATTTAATTTAATTCAACCAGGGTGTTAAGAAACAGAATATGTTAACTACTAGAAATAGAATAAAATAGAACAGAACAGAATAAAAACTTGAATAGTAGTTTAGTAATGAATGACTGTTACAGGCAGCCTGTGTCAATTTAACATTAGTTAAGCTAAGAAACTAGATTATTAGGTCATACTGAAGTTACAAAATAGTGGGGAGTTCAGGTTTCCACAAATAAATCTTAAAAAGAAACGGCTTGATTGCCAAGTCACCTATAAATGTACTTTTTTAAGCTTTTTGAATTAAGATCAAAGCATGCATCTTATTACACTGTATACAGTAATATATTTCATATTATTAGGAAGACAAAGAGATTTTATCATAGCGATTACGTTCCTCTGACACTGAATGTCTGTTCAGGCAGATGTTCCCACCTGCAGATGTCCAAGATTTTTTTGAAGCTTATCTGGTTCACCTAAGTAAATTTCTTTACAATATTAATTCCTCATTTGTGGTTGGGTTTATTTGATGTCCTTTACATTTTAATTTTTCTGTTCACTCTTTTTATATTTATTCTGTACCAGCATAATCGTATCGCTGTTGCAAATAAATTTGCCATCATCTTTATTACATTATTCTTTTTTTGCTCATCATATGGCATAGTAGTTAACAGAATTATTGCCTCTGTTGACATAAAGCCTTAATCTCTTTACATCAGTTCCTTTGATTCTCATGATTTCATAGCTAATCTTTGGACATATGAGCATGACATCAGTAAGTACATTTTCAGGGATGTTATTTGTGAGCTTGTGTTCAACAGGCAACACTAGATCCCTTTTGCTGGTCTGTCAGCAGTGATATTCTCATTACATTTGAATACAATCATAATATTAATTTTTAGATCTTTTCCTGATGCAGAAAAGCAGTCAGACGTGTAGCTATATGCTATATGGCAGAGAGGTTGGAACTAGATGATCTTTAAGGTCCCTTCCAACCCAAACCATTCAATGATTCTCTAACTCTATGATAATACTTTTTCAGATAGGTCATTATACTAAAACTATGTTAGCTTCTGTTGCTATTTTTTAAATATTCTGAAATATTTAAATATTCTGAAATATTCCACCAAAAGCAGTATGGTTAAAATTCATACTCCTGAAGTATTTGCGTCCAAGACGTTTTAATTAGGGCAGCAACAAGCTATTCAGCTATATTTGTGTATAACACTAGTTTAATTCACACATCTCTGCTAAATAAACCCACAACAGTCTGTGAAATTAAAATATGCGACACCTATGTTTTTGCTTAGTATCAGCTTATATTTTGACATTTTACACTGATGAATATAAATATCCAAAGAAAAGGTGTAAACTAATCTGGAAAGAAGGGAGAGGTTGATTCATGACAGGTAAGTTCCAAATTTAAGCAGGTGTAGAACCAACAAATGAATTGCTTCCTAACCATTACCATGAATTTGCAATGAATAATTTGTCTAACACATTTACCCTATTTTTAGCATTTGTTTGTTTGGAGAAGAGACATTAATAAATTATGAATTCAGCCATTTTAAGATATTATAATGATTTTTATTTCCAGTCTTTGAGGTTACAAACCGTTCCCTGGGAATAACTACTCTTTCTATCATGTTTGTTATAATTTCTTAGAGATGTTTTAAAATGTTTCTTTGTCCAGTTGATAGGTACCTAGACATGTCTTGGTGCAGTTTGAATTCTGAAATTCATATTTTGCATAGTGCTGGATCTGTTAAATTTAGTCAAAAGAATATTAATGTAAAGTAACATGGAAAAGTGTAAGTCTAACTGAAATAAATAAACATAAAAAGTGGATTTATATAAACAAGTATAATAATTTTCATATAGTTCTTATCTGTCCTGAAGACATTGTTAGAGATTCTAGACAACTGGGAAAAAGCTGGGATTTGGAAATAAGATTGGGAAAAATTTTCTTCAATGTTGCAAGATGAGACTTTTTCTCTTGTATGAATCTTCCTGCACTGTATTTTTTAGCATTACCATTTCAACCTTTCAGTGCTGAAAGTAAATTCATTATTGTTTTTGTAATACTAAATGTGCAACCAAATGGATAATTGTTCCCAAAGGAGAAGCTGGAGGGTTGAGTCTCATTTCAGCTGCTTCTTATTGACACCAAACTAAAACTATATTTTCTCTTGCTGAGAAATAAACTGGGAGGCAGGTGTCCCACTGTGACCCATAAAGTTCATAATTGATGATCTCCGTGTTAATGTTGACCACTGTATTTCAGCCAAAATTTATAAACAGCCTAAGCAATTTCTTGGAATGGAAAAAATATGCATTGAAAATTACACGTTGGTAAATCCCTCAATACTGCAACTCTCAGAAGGTCAATGCTGTTTCCCAATGTGACTCTCACTCTGGAAGTTCATTTGTGGGCTTTTCTAAGCGTATGTAGGGTGTCAGAAAAAAATGTACAAACAGACACATACACAAGGTAATGATTAATCAATGCAGCAGAGATATCAATAAAGCATCAGGCATACTAGCAGACCGTTTGGGCTGACTGTTCAGAATTTAGTTTCTGCTATGCAGTTGAGTTGAAATATGTTATTATATTTGTTTAAGTGGACACAAGAGAAAAAAAAAAATTGTCTATACTGCTCTTTTTGCTCCAGAAAACTACATTTATCAAATCGCTTCCACTTTTTTATTATAAGATAGACAATTATTTCTGAGGTTTTTCACCTGACCGCTCTATTCTGCATGCTTAGAAAACTTCATACAATGAATACTTTCATATTTGCATATACTGGCTTGTAAGCCTCCTACTTGTACTACACTTTGTTTATAAATGGGTCCTTATTTTTATAGAATGCAAAGAAAAAAATTACTATCCAAGAAATGCAGATCAAGAAGTGGGAAAATTGTGGCAAATGATGAGAAAATCTGCAGGTGATACGTGGGCTCAGTTTAGTTTTCAGTTTGATGAAGTTCTATTGTACATATAAGGAATAATTGTGTCCCTCTTTACAAAAAGTGTTCTACATTTCTAAAATGAATAACCTTTGAGGTTGAATGAAAAGCAGAACATCTTTATGAGTGTATATGATTTCAGCCAAGAAAAATGGGTCATGTGAGCTATTTTTCTATCATACTAAAAGTGATATTTTAATTCAGAATTATTAAAATTAAAATAAGCTTTACTCCACTCTGTCTGTCGTCTTACAGTGTAGCTCAAAATTTTGATAGCTGTGAATCAGGGACTTGATCTTATTATTTCAAAGGCAAGAACCAGAGCACAAAGTAGAAGATAAAAAAAAAAAGAAGGAAAAACATAAAATAGGTTGAAGATGGAGAGAAGCAGAAAACGTACTTTGATTAATTGAAAGGTTAATTACTGAAAGACTTCCTCCACGCAGCATACTGGTAATTAGAAAGTCTGAGTGATGTGTGATTTCGTTTAACTCTATGCAAAAAGCCAACATGGCATAGCAAACTGCTTGATTTTTCTTGTGTTTGTGAAACACATAACTTGGTATTTCGTTTTACTCTAGAGTAAAAGAAAACACCTCTTTATTTTTCTTTTTCTTTTAATAGATAAAAAATGAGATTAAGAAATGAGAGATTGCTAGGGATGAGGCCAATTAGACACCATGGGTTAGTGTTCTTGTCCACTACTGTCACCTTACGCCTGATAAGTGAAGCACACCGGGCACAGGACAGAACTGTGCGGTGCAATAGGATTTGCGGTCACCTCAAGAGGAGTATTACAGTGTCTTTTACAAAATGTTGAGTATCTTTGAAACATATTTATGTTGCAACATTTTGAGGAAAGCATTGTTCTCATAAGAAGGGAAAGTAGGATGTTAAAAATCTTCCATAAGAATGGCATTTCCAGTAGTGCACAAGGCTGCCTTGCTTATGTCCTACCAGAAACTCCTCACTTCTGACTCTTGGAGACACCCTCAGTGAACCAGCATCAGCATACAGGAGAAGCTACTGACAAAAAGAAAAATGTGTGTGGAGCCCAAAACCCACATCAATTTTGGAACCTTGTGTGTATACCTCAGAGACTGCAAGACTATCAAATCGCTAATTTCCAAGGAGTTATGGAAATGGGCAGAAAGGAGACAATATTAGATAATGAATTTGAGGGAATCTGGGGCTGGAAGATCATGAGATTTAAGTCCACGTTCTTGATGGAATTCTAAATTTATGAAGGAGTTTTGATGGGAAATATTTTTATAGGGTAATCAAAAAGACAGCCTGGACTTGCCAGTCTGGTATCAGGACTGCACAAGGCATAAAAATAAGAGTACAACTCCTGGGTCACTACCTCCCACAGTTTTCTTTGAGCTGTGAGGGCAATACCCTGAAGCTGGCTGACAGTAATGTCAGCAGAAACAGCAATGTTTTCAATATTAGGAAAGAATTCATCCTATTTTTGAATACCTATGTCCATCCTGTGGCCTCAGTGTAATTTCTGAGGGTTCTAGAAAATCTGAAGCATTTTTATTTTGATAAAAATCCATCACAGTAGTAAAGAAAAGGACACAGACATAACAAGTGCATAGCAAGCAGTATGATTCAAGTAGGATGAAAAAAATGCAAAATCTTCCTAGTGTTATACAATTAATTTATCAAAGATGTAAAAACTCCACATTATCACAGACTACTAATAGACACAGCTTATTGTCCTTCATGGACTTTTAGCATGAGTTGTTCTTTTGCAATTCCTTTTATTCTTCGTTGCAGAGTCAAGATAACCATTCCTATGCATGTTGCTATCTGCATAATTAATTAAAATTTACCCTGCATAGGTTAACATTAATTTGAAAATAACGGCTGCCTCTTCAACCTAAGAGCTGCTTTTATTTCACTAACCCATGTTAACAACAGCTAACTAACAAAGACATAAATCCAGAAGTATGGGGTAATGGAATAAGGAAGATAAAAGAAAATATCCCTCAACCAAAGAAAGGGTTCACTCAGTCCTCCAGACTTTGAGACAGAAGTTTTGATCCAATTTAGTTTAACTCAAGCAAGTCCCAACCACGTGGGATGAAAAAAAAAAAAAAGGCATGGGAAAGGACGAGGGCATGATCAGTTCTCATTCCCCTTAAACCCAACAAAACCGGGGAGTAGTCAAAAACTAGAATTCTCTTTAACAGCTTCTTCTGCAGCATGCATTGTAACCACCACGGCAACTAGCTGGTTAAGTATCTTTTCCCTGTCGTGGCACAAGATTACAAATGAAGCTATCATTTTCTTTCTCCATTCTTCTATCTATCCTTCCAGCTCCACGTGAGGAAAAGCATTCTGCAGAGTCGTCTGATAGCAGGAGGAATAAAAAGAAATGGCATACTGGCAAACAGCTCTGCTTTTGAACAACAAAACTGTGCTGCAAAATTTATAAAGCTCTTAAATAAACTTGTATCATTAAATAAAACATTCAGGCCCTTTATCTGGTCTGAAAAATTGCGTATATTTTAATCTTAACAGACATAATATTTTTTACAGTATATAATTTCTGATGGAGATCACACGAAAGAAATAGGTTAGATGGAGAAAGCTCTGCCAACAAGATAAACCTATAGTCACAGACACATCTAATTCCCCAAGCTTTCATCATTAATATTTTATGGCTCTCACTGATCTGCCCAATCTTGAAGAAAAATGTATCTTTCATTTAAGCAGGCAGGGCGCAGTAATAGAATTTATCTGTATCAAAAAGGAGGAAAAATGCAAACTACAATAGAGATGTCACAGCAAAGTATTGAGTTTGCTCACTGTTACTTGAAACACTGATCCCTGCAAGGAGTGTTTTATTTGAAGAGCAGAAACGACATTAGCATGCACAAGTATGACGGCATTCCCATTAAGAGGAAAATATGATGAATGCTCTTTGCGGGAGTTTTTTAATCTCTACCTAAACGCTTCATTTTTTACAGTCATTCCGTAAAGTAACATCCATTTCCTTTGCTGCAGATTCCTTTAGGATGTGGCTGTTATTTCAAGTTGAACCTCTCAAAATTTTTGATTTATCAGCGTTAGAAAGAATATAAAAAGGAAATGATTCTTTTCCTACATTTGCTGATGAATCTCAATAATGCATCATGGAACGCTTACCAGCATAAAGACACTTGAGGAGACCATACGGTTTAAATAGTTCTGTTGGTGAGTCTGGTTGCATTAGTGATATGTGAAAATATAAGAACAGAAGTGCTGCACTGCGCTCTGTAGTAACTTTATCAGTTACACTGATATATAGCAGGAATAACGCATCTGCCTATGGCAAAGAGGAAACAGTGAACTTGTGTAGGAAAACATACAGGTATATCGGTTATAACTTCATTAACACATGGCAGTTGTATAAGGCTGACCATGAAACCCCCTTTGATTGTAATACAGTGTTATATGAGATTTAGAGACTGCCTGTACAATCCTTAGATCAAGTTCCTTGTTTGTCCTGCCCAGGCTGTGCTGTTTGGCTCAGATCCCAAGGACACAACTGTGTAATTTGCAGACAGCCCAGAGCAAGCAATGGTGCAACTCCTTATCAGCCCAAAATAAGCCATGAAAATAGAGAGGCTGAAATTTGTGAATTTTTGAAATTTACCTCTCTATTCTGTATCACCTACATATGATGACTGATCAGCTTTCTCATCAACCCTTTTTAGCACCCTGTGTTGGTGTGATATGGAGCACTTCCTGGAAATCAAGAAGTCTAAAGGCTGTAATTCTCCAGGATGCTTATCCCGATATACAGCCCTTGTGATGGCAGCTGGTTCTTTTTACCATTTCTCTTTTACTGAGCGACAGCATTATCACAGTATGATAGAAGCGCTGGTTGGGAGCGATGTCTACGGAGTGCATGTAGGTCAATTCCTACTCAGAGTGGGGCTATGACCAACACTAGAAAAGGCCATCTGAGGCTTTGCCTAGCCAAGACTTGGAAATCTCCAAGGGCACTCCGCAACCTTTCTGGGTAGCCTCTTCCAGTGCTGCACTGCCCTTTTAGTGGATTTTTCTGTCCCAAGTGTCTAATCTGAAACTCTCAGTCTGTAATCTCTGACATTAGCAGAGAGCTAAAACTACAATTATGATACCTGACATTAAATATGAAAATTAAATAGGAAAAAGAAAAAAATAATAAAACCACTTAAACATTTCATTTGTGCCACCAGATGCAGGAACTGAAAAATTCAGTGCAAAGTCATCTCACAACAGCTCATAAAAAAAGACATGAAAACACTCCCAGCAGAATGCCTTACCATTTGAAAGTCCAAGCCAGAAATTGAAAAACAAGAAATGAAAATACACTCTTCAAATCTTACCAACTTCATTAGGCGTGACTGTGGTAATTGCTAACAGTTTAGTCCAAGGTGAAAGATAGCCTATCAGCTTTAATACAATTAAAATGCAAACAATATTCACCCATCTGTTTTAGAATCTAATAATTAATATTCAGTATTACCAGTGTTCAAGTAAAACCACATCCTCATATCACATCCTCAAAACGAGTTCAAAAGTTACATCTCAGAAAAAATTAGAAGTGGGAAGAAGACAGCAGGAAGGTAAATCACAATCTGAAGTGCGATCTTTCCAACAACTAGCGTAAAATCTTAGGAAAAGTAGGCTTCTAAATTAGATGCCTCATTTAAATGAATAAAGCTGGCTGAAAATCTGACTGTGAACCTCCAAGAAATGATGGATGAGAGGGGAGGGGAGAGGATTAGTGGAGGGAAGGGAAGGGAAGGGAAGGGAAGGGAAGGGAAGGGAAGGGAAGGGAAGGGAAGGGAAGGGAAGGGAAGGGAAGGGAAGGGAAGGGAAGGGAAGGGAAGGGAAGGGAAGGGAAGGGAAGGGAAGGGAAGGGAAGGGAAGGGAAGGGAAGGGAAGGGAAGGGAAGGGAAGGGAAGGGAAGGGAAGGGAAGGGAAGGGAAGGGAAGGGAAGGGAAGGGAAGGGAAGGGAAGGGAAGGGAAGGGAAGGGAAGGGAAGGGAAGGGAAGGGAAGGGAAGGGAAGGGAAGGGAAGGGAAGGGAAGGGAAGGGAAGGGAAGGGAAGGGAAGGGAAGGGAAGGGAAGGGAAGGGAAGGGAAGGGAAGGGAAGGGAAGGGAAGGGAAGGGAAGGGAAGGGAAGGGAAGGGAAGGGAAGGGAAGGGAAGGGAAGGGAAGGGAAGGGAAGGGAAGGGAAGGGAAGGGAAGGGAAGGGAAGGGAAGGGAAGGGAAGGGAAGGGAAAGACATAGTGATTTAGTTCAGGAGCCAACAGGTCTTGCTACAGCTATGGAAAAGGCTCAGTATCTTTGACAAACTGTTAATCTCTTAATCTGGGAAAATTCTACCAGTTATAGTTCCCTGTTCATTAATACCACTATAATTGTGCTGGTAAAATGAAACAATAAATTTTTCCTATGCTGAAATGAGAAACTGTAATCTCACCTAAAATTATAGTTTTGTAACGTTAATGTCTTGGCAGGAACTCAGCATAGGGATGCAGTGCTAACAGAAATGACTCAGCCTGTCCTTTGGCATAAAATTCTTAGTGATGTTACCTGTTACAAAATTTTGGTAGACAGATAGTTTACTTGTGTGATTCATCCACATACTAAAGTACCCTTTGGTCTTCAAAACAAAATGAAGCCTGAGTAGATAGGATAGAAAACCTTACAAATAGCAAAGAAAATTGGTGAAATGATAAATTCTTTTATTATTGTGGACATAAAGTATGGTCAATAGCATATTTGCTTAGACTGTGGGGACCATAAAATGGCTATAAAAAGAGAGCTGTTAAATTATAGATGATGATAATAATAATAATACAAAAGAGAGCATGTCAAACTGCCAGCAGAACAAAAAAAAAAAGATCAGAACATAATTTGGAAATGCAGAATCCTTGTCTAAATTAGATGCATCCTCAGGCTTTTGGCAATGAAAGCTATGAGAATCATCTCAGAGCTAAGCATTTTAGGGAGGTAAAGATTCTTACAGTGTCATCTAGTAATAGCCTCATCCCCAGCAGTTTGTTGTGAGGCTATGCATGTGCATACGAGAAAAAAAAGAAAAAAAAAAAACACAAGCTAGGGAAAAAGAAGTGCTGCAACAGTCTAACTCTAGACACTGTTAAATAATTAAAATACGTAACTTAGGACTGACATCCAACGTTTATATATTGCATTATTTCCACAGTATGAAAATGTGACTCAGAATTGTACCTGGAAATTATTGTTAAATGATTTATTGAAATGGCTTAGATTTTCATGTTGCCTATACATAAAATAATATCGCCAGAATTTCTTCATACTATGGGCAGTATCTTATGATGGACAGATTCTGGTGTTGTAGAACTGTACTGGAAGAGAGTTTACATCAATGTTCTTTATAATGTTCATAACAATCATCAAGTAGATTTTTCTTTTTCTAGTAGTCTTCATGGATGACAGGCAAGCCTGTCCCTGTGCCACATTCTTCCAATGCTTATCCATTAATCCTTGAAACCTAGAAAGAGCCGTTCACACGGCACACGTCTCCTTTAGTCATCTGCCAGAAATGAACGCTGGCAGCTGCTCTGAAGCCCATTCACTGAACCTATACCACTTCTAGAGCAAAGCTCTGCTAGACGCGGGGGAAACTGCGCCAAGCCAGCCTGTCTTTGTAGTACGCAGTTGCTGCTCTTGTTGCCCAGTGTGAACCTCCAGGGTTTCCTAAGGCTTTAAGGAGGGAACACAGAGGATGGAAGGGGTTATTTATACATAGACACATCTCTTTCAGCAAAGGGAGTTTCTAAATTGTTAATTTTTCTTTTGAAGTCTATAAATCTGTCTAAGTCCAGGAAAATACAATAAATTAAAAAAATATATATTATGTAATATATATACAAAAGATATATTTCTTTAAATATGGCAGCTGATATCAGCTTTGATTGTTTTTCACAGCAATGGAGATATGTTCATGTCTGCAATATGGGCTGTAGCATTTAAAGACATTGGAATGATTTAGAGGACTAATTTAACATGACCTCTAAATTTTCTGAACTTCAAAACTGGCCCATAACATAATTTTAAATAATATTCTTTTCTTGTCTGTGAATAAATAAATGCTTGCTAATGCAAGCATGTGAAAGACATACCATTAGAATTTAATGAGACTTTTAAAGCTAAACTTGGAGCTTCTAACAACCTTAGTCCAATCTTCCATTTTTACCCAAAGACAATTTTTAATACCTGTCTGCATTGCCTCCTTTTTCCTCTTGAATTGTATTCTTTGGTATTCTGAAGTTTTACAGAGCCACTGTCTGTTTTTATATTACAGAAGAAGGGCAGCTTTCCTCTTAAATGATCAGTGCCTGCCATAGGCCATTTGATTTTTTAAATCACCTGTACTACTCATTTGGAAAGATGAATTTCTAGTAATTGTTACTGCATACTGTGTTCAAATAGTAAAGAAGGCTTTAACATATGTGTTCAAATCAAGCCACTCCCTTTTTTCTCAATTTCAGCAGAAATATAAACAGGCTGATATATCCATCACTCAGAAAAATGTATCTAAGTTTCTGGAATAAAATGTTCTTTCTCATTTACTGGTGCAGAAGAAGTGATTGCTCCCCGCAGATTGACAAAGTTATTCCAGTGGTTACCTTGTGTAAATGTCAGAAATGGCAACAAGATGATCTCCTGGGAAGTGGGGTGTGGGTGTGGGAGGTACTGGAAAGCAGAAAACTCTGCAAGCCCAAACCCGCAATCTGAACCCCCCAAACATTTCCAAAGAACAAGGTTAATAAAAATATCAAATATTTTTTTTTGCTCAAATTAGAGCTAGGTAAACAGCTATACCATTCTGCAGTGCCACAAAGCTCTCTCACACCATGACAGGTTGTGCTGGGAAAAGGTCTACATGGCCAGTGGAGCCATGTAGAAACATGTTTGTCCAATAAAAGAGTTTTTTCTTCTCATCTCCCTCATAAATGCAATGCTTTCCCCAAATTTGAAACTGTTTCAAAATAGAACTGATTAAAGTAGAAATCTCCACATACTACACAGTTGCAATTAGCATTTATTAAATAGCAAATGATATATACTTTAACACCTTTTTTATATATACAGGGCAAAAGAACAACAGAACTCTAATCCACAGTAATGGAAGGCTAGATGTATCCAATGGATTAATATGACATCTAACAAATTTGTCAGTCTTCCAAACATCTGTATATACAGAAAAGAATGGCAGAGGGAAGAAAGAGAGAAGGGAGAAGGAAATAGAAAGTTAATAGTGGTGAATGACAAGAACTTTTTTTTTTTTAATTCCACTAATACTGTGACCATTATGACCACTAACAAAGTTCCTCTATGACTGGCACTACAACAGAAAAAAAATATGAGTTGATAAGTACTGATCCATTATTATATAGTAAACACCACTGAAAGTACCAGTCTTTGTTACCTTAATTGTACAAATGCTATATATTTCCCAAAGTTCTCTTCTGCTATAGATAAAGTGGAAAAGCAGTATTAATTTCAGTCAGAAACCAGCCTCAGTCCCATGTAACAAAAAAAAAAAAAAAAAAAATCCCAAACTGTAGTGTTTAAAATCATTGAGCTTTAGTTATTTTCTTTAACTGGTAGACATTTACTATTTACATTCTTCCTGAATCCACACTGTCCGTGTGGATCACTTTGCAGCAAAATAATAAATTAAAGTAAAGATGCATTAAACAGAGCAACATTTTTAGCCATTTGAGATGTTTTAGAATTGCATGAGAGTTTCTGACTGGGTCTTTCAGAGAACTGAAAATTCTCTGTCAAGAGTGAAGTGTAAAAAAAAATTGCCTTTTGACTGCTAGCTTACCACTAAAGGAAATAAAGGCAAATCTGTATCAAGCATGGAATAAATACATACTGTGCATACTACGATGCTTATTTTAGATATTTAATAACAGAGTAGACCAGTTGCACATTCCACCCTTACATAGTGGTATACTTTTCCTGTTCAAGAGTGTTGCTACCTCTTCAGATAGCCCTGAGGAGAAGGACTTGGGAGTGTTGCTTGGTGAGAAACTCAGCATGAGCTGGCAGTGTGTGCTCGCAGTCCAGAAGGTCAACCGTATCCTGGGCTGCATCAAAAGAAGCATGGCCAGCAGGTCAAGGGAGATGATTCTGCTCCTCTACTCCACTCTGGTGAGACCTCACCTGGAGTATACTGTGTTCAGCTCTGGGGCTCCCAACATAAGAAGGACATGGAACTGTTGGATTGGGTCCAGAGGAAGGCCACAAAGATGATCAGAGATCTGGAGCACCTCTCCTATGAAGATAGGCTGAGACAGTTGGAGTTATTTAGCCTGGAGAAGAGAAAGCTCCAGGGATACCTTATAGTGGCCTTCCAGTACCTAAAGGGGACCTACAAGAATGCTGGAGAGGAACCTCTTACACAAGCATGTAGCGATAGGATGAGGGGTTATGGCTTTAAACCAAATGAGGGTAAATTTAGATTAGATATCAGGAAGAAATTCTTTAATGTGAGGGCGGTGAGACACTGGAACAGGTTGCCCAGAGAAGTTGTGGATGACCCATCCCTGGAAATGTTCAAGGCCAGGTTGGATGGGGCTTAGAGCAACCTAGTGTAGTGGAAGGTGCCCCTGCCCATGGCATGGGGTTTGGAACTAGATGATCTTTAAGGTCCCTTCCAACTCAAACCATTCTGTGATTCTATGATAAGACGGCAATTAATCGTAAAAATAGTTCTACATGAAAGGAAAAAAGTACAGAATAGTTGAAATACATCTCAGTAGTCATGATATTTAGATACCTGAAGAGAGATTTATTTGATGTTAATGAAGAGCTGAAATTATTTTTTGCTAAACTGTGACTGTAAAGGTTGTGTAATATTTTCGGTTTGGTTGTTAAAGAAAAGCTCTCAGTCAGATCAATAAAAGTGATAATACCTAACATATTTACATTGACAAAATGTCACTGAAAAACCCTTTACTGAATAATAGTACTTAAAGGTCAGCTTCCTTTGTTTATATATTACTTTTATGTTTTATTTATTTATAGTCCTTATATAAATAACATTGAAAATAATTTTGACGGAAAAAAAGACAAATAAGTAAAAATGAGAAGCATCGTTGATAGAATAAGAACAGTATCATGTATGTTAGAATTATAAAAAAATTAATATCCTTAAATGGTAACATTATACGAATGATTTCATGTTATGCTTTACTTAGTGGTGTATTTATGGCATAATTATGATATACAGTTGAAATAGACCAAAACCTTTTCAGCAATAGTGCATAAAGACTTTTGAACTGAACTTCTGGAAACTGAAAGTGCTCTTTCAATTTATTGACTTTAGTAGATAGTTAGAAATCTATAACCACGTGAGGACATACTAAGAATGAAGTATAACTCATATAAAAGAATAATGACTTCCTTTTTAATATTTCATCAGTTTCTAGACTATGTCTTGAAAGCTTACAGGTTGTAGTTTTGGTTGAAAGAGAGCCAAAAAAAGCTTATAATAGAGCTTTAAAGCAATCTTGGGTTTCAGAGACTCATAAAAGAAAGAGTTTCTTATAATCTTTAGTCTTATTTCCCTAAAATTCTTCCATTTATAAACATTAGGTCCTTTGACAACAGATTTTTATGAGAAAATGACCAACACATCATTTTCACATTATCACTCCAGAAGGAAAGTAAAGCAGCTTGCTAAGAAATATATTCTTTTTATTCTCTTGCACTACTTTCAGTTAAACTCTTGAACAATGAATGCATTCAAAACAAAGAAATTTTTTGTTGCCTAAACCAGCGGGTCACTTAATGAATCACTTGACAAAGTAATATATTCTGCAAAATGTGAACTTGTTACTGGTTACTGATGAGCTACCTTTTAATGCTTGAATAGGCTTCAAATAAAAGCATTTATAGGGAGGTTCACAGTATTTTCCTGCATCACTGTATTTATAGGCAATTCGCTTCACCTCTAAAGACATCTATTCTCCCCAGACCACAATCCCCAAATAGATGCCAAACAATGTAGCTCAAAGGCATCTGCCATTGGATGCCTTTATGCCTCTTGGAGACGTTTGCACCAAATGCTTTCCTCCCATACCCTGACATGCATCCTTGCACCCTGCTTCCTTCCTCATAACTATGATTATTAGCTTCTCCAAAAAGACTTTGGAAAACTGATCATTAGTTAGATCCCCAGGGAATATCAGACACTGTGAATAGTACTGCCACTCTCTCGGTGAGTTTTCCCTCTTGGGCACTTAGTATAAGAGAGAAGATGGAGCAGCATCTCTGTTCCCAGCAAGGGACCCACCAAAGGGTGCTGTGCTCTGCGGAACACCACTTTGCCAAGAGGACTGACTCGATGGAAGGCTTTGCATCAGGCATATCGCTCACTCTATGGGACTAGTACGCAGTCCCACGTTACGTGGTGAATTGTTCACTCACGTGCTCACCCTGCAAAGGCGCGCTTTCAGCACAGCAAAGGTGGAAGAACTCTGCAGACAGAGCACAGCGTATACAGTGCAATACTGAAGGAGAAGAGCAGGGGAGATGGGGAGCTGGAAAACAGCACAGACACTAAATGGCCTGCTGGAAGATACACATGTCCACACAGGGCAGTCACCCGTTCTCAGTTTTGCAGCCTATACAGGCACAGGTCAAGGCCATGGCTGAGACCCCTTCCAGAATTCTCTTTCACCTCAAGCTTCGGAAACGCCAGGGAGGCTCTGCATTGCTTGGACAGAGAACAATTGTGGTTCTTTGCACTCATGTGCAAAGAAACATTTCCTGTATTAGAAATAGTGTGGCCAGCAGGACCAAGGAAGTGATCCTCCCCCTGTACTCAGCACTGGTGAGACTGCATCTTGAATACTGTGTTCAGTTTTGGGCCCCTCACTACAAAAAAGATATTGAGGTGCTGGAGAACATCCAAAGAAGAGCGACAAAGATGGTGAAGGGTCTAGAGATCAAGTCTTATGAGAATCGGCTGAGGCAACTAGGGTTGTTTAGTCTGAAGAAAAGGAGGCTTAGGGTAGACTTTATTACTCTTTACAACTACCTGAAAGGAGGTTGTAACGAGGTGGGGGTCAGTCTCCTTTCCCAT
Source organism: Vanellus vanellus (assembly GCF_965231255.1). Lineage (NCBI taxonomy): Eukaryota > Metazoa > Chordata > Aves > Charadriiformes > Charadriidae > Vanellus > Vanellus vanellus. Next base: position 47,681,708 of record NC_138905.1, read on the forward strand.
GTAACAATTGATAGGATGACAGGAAATGGCCTCAAGTTGTGCCAGAGGACATTTAGATTGGATATGATTAGGATAAATTTCTTCACTGAAAGAGTTATCAAACATTCGAACAGGCTGCCCAGGGAAGTGGTTGGGTCATCATCCCGGGAGGTATTATGACGTGTAGACGTGTCACTTAGGGTGACAGTTTAGTGGTGGACTTGACAGTGCTAGGTTTACAGTTGGACTCGATGACCTTTAAGGTCTTTTCCAATCTAAATGATTCTATGATTCTATGTTCCTTGAGCATTTTGTCAGTCTTGACACTTACACCACTGACAGCGTCCTTCCCTGGGAAAGGAACCAGGCAACTCTGTCTCTCCTGCCTTTCTCCTTCCCAAAAGATACGTTAATGAAAAAAAATCCTGCAGCCAAGAGTTCTCCTGGTAGCTTTACATTAACACACACACATTCACATAGACAAATAGACACTATCAGGCCACGCATCACTAATTTCACATTTCCCTGATGGGTAGGTCAGCAGCCCCCTTCTGCTCTTTTCTTGCCTTCAGAGCCCTGCACGCCCAACACCTCATACTAACCTACACCTGCTTATAGCATAAGGAAAGCACACTGGGGAGTCTACCTTCAAACTTTCTAGAAAAATGAAAATGTTTATCATCTTCTCTAACTTTCTTTATCTCTCTCAGCCCAGGAAGGAGGTTTATATGTCTCCTTCCAGTCTAAACGTCTTGAATGGAGAACCCTGGCACTCCAGGCACCTCTATTCCTTTGTGCATTAGAAGCTCCCAGAGGAGTCAGGCTTCTCCCAGCAGCAGGTCCACTGATGTATAGTTCTCAGGTGGGCCTGGCGCCCAAACTAGAAAAACACGGTTGTTTGTATTACTCAATCATATTTACAAGGATGCAAACAATAACTAGGTGTCAATTATCTCCAGATGCTATAGATGCTACAGATGCTACAAATGCTAAGACTCCAGATGTTAGACAGCATGTCCCTTTCTTTCCCCAGATAGTGTCCTCTCTGAAGGTCTGTGGATGGACAGCAGGACCCAGAGTTATGGTAGCTGGGACCTCAGAGCTGAAACTAAACCTTATACCTGTGTCCAATGGAGATACTTTCTAAACACTCTCTCTGCATCCTGGCTCATGAGGACAGCTCCATGTGGGAACCCAGGGACCAGTAAACCCCTCTGGAGCAAGGGACAGACTGTTACCCTGATCCTCATGCCTTTATGTACATTGTGCACCCCAATGAGCAGAACAAATCTGTACTTAATATGCTCCAAAACACATAACTCAGAATGATGGGGCAGTATTCAGGATCTGCAGGATACCTCTGTCCTCCTGGAACAATACCTGAACACCAGAAAGGATAAGAGCTGCTGGGGTGTGAAGGTAACCCCCAGCCAGCTCCTGCTGTGCGCAGCCATGGACCTGGAGGTCAGGCTGTGAGCTACAGGCAGTGAAACAGGCGTGGGGTAGGCAGGTGCCTTGCCCACGGCTCAGGAGCAAACACAGCCCATGAGCTCCTTCAGCCTTTAGGTAACTGGCACTCAATCCTCACCGCAACCAACATAAGGAAGCCTCTGCTATTGTCCCAGGCAGGACACTGGTAGGGAAGTTTTCACCTCTGAGATTCCTGTCACCACCTTAGAGAATGCCATTACTGAGGTCACTGCTGTAGAGGCCAACACAGAGGCTCTCACCCTTACCCTGGATGACACTGCCACTGCTGTCTTGACATCAAGAAATGCAGAACCACAATCAGAGCTGAAAAGGACTCCAAGCCTGCTGAGTCATTAGAAAAGCTGTCACTAGGACAAACAGAGCCAGCTGCTGCTCTAGAGATGTCTTCAGATCAGTCCTTCTGACTGCACTAATACAGAAGTGTATCACTAATCTCATTGAGGTCAGCAAGACTCCTGAATAGGGGATATTACCATGAGCAAGAGTTGGTAAGAGTTGCTCCATGTTTCATATTCGGATTCGTTCTGCAGCTCACAGGCTACTTGTGGAAAACTGTCCTTTCAAGATAAGTGTGTGCTTCATGATGGAATAAGAAAAGAATAATTATTGTGGTATCCAGGAAGAACTGTATCAATATAAAACATTTTTGAAGTGTTTCAATTTTCTGAATACATCTTTAACAAAAGAATCAAAATTTTAATTAGACTAAAACTACCTGTGGTGACTTAGCATTTTTAAACCTGGAATAATCAGAACTATTACTTTATATAAGTTCAGTAAGAGGGACTGTCAAATATGCCAACAATGTAAGTATAAGATCTATATTCATAAACAAAGATTTTCTATTTATTTCTTTCAGCCTTAAGCCATTCCTGCTGGTTTTGATGGTGTTTGTCTTAGATTAACTATTGGATTAGTGGAAGGAAGATGAGAAAATGGAAATAAATTTTATCTCATTTGTTTAAAATGGTAAATATTCGTATCTTTTCAGACTGACAAATGCAGGATGCATATTTTGCAGTAAAGCGTATAAATCACATTACAAGAGAGAACATGAGGGCTTAAGTGGTGGAAAACCAGGAAGCTAAAGGAAGACTGAAAGATCGCCAAATAAACATGAGTTCTCATAGACACACTAAAGAATCACACCTGGCTATGTTACATGAGTGAACAAAATCATTGGATAAATACAAGTGCATTGAGGGAGGCATCCAGTAAAAAGTGAGGTAGAATTACATACAACGTAGTATCATTAATGGAAAGACTGATGTCTTTCAGGTAGATATAACTGGAGAATACTATTAAAAATTGAAAGGGTTTCAAAAGGCAGTGCAAGAGCAATTTGGTGTATACAAAATATATTTCATATTAAAAGTTTATTTTGGTTGCATGGCCACGTGTATGATTGTATCTATCAAGGTTATGAATGAGGAAGCAGTTTTGAAGAAAAAACAGCGAATGTGGTTCATAAAGGTTTAATTCATTAGAATAAAAATTGATTAACACCCCCCCAATATTTTAAGAGCCTGAAATTACCCAACTACAGGCCTATAGCATTTCTACCATAATTTTTAGTCTTTAAAATCCATGTTTATAAAGTTCTTGTGGCATATTTGTTTATTTAAGGAATCAGACTAAGCGGTCAACATGGAAATTTCTAAATGAGGAATCTGATGATGTGCCGGATATACAATTATCTTTCCTACTTTGTTTACCTTTATTTACTTCCTTACTTTGAGACACAGATAGGGCTGAAGTAGTTTCTTACAGTTTGGGAACATCCCTGGTCCTACCAGTCAGTAATTTGCCCAATTTATGTAGAGAAGAGGCAAGTAACCCACAGTGCAACCCATTGCCATACTGCCTTTCTTGTCCAGATGTGCTGTTCATGTGTGGCATGCGTGTATTCCTGGCCTACAAATATGCATTTTCCATCCTTGAAAAGTAGGTCTCGGGGGGACAGAGAGATGATATCCTTGTATGTCAACATCCAGCTGGATCTTACACCTAGAACTCAGTTCCACAGTGCAGACCCAAGCTATGAAAACTTTCCCTAAATTTCAGATTACTTTCAAGTTTAATTTCAGACAAGCTTGGAAAATCCATCAATCCTAATCTACACTGTTTGCACATATTTTATATTGTACCTATTCATAATAGGTCAAATATTAAAGTGCTAATTTATGCCAATTTCTTAAGCAGCCTACACAATAATGTATGATCTTTGCAGATATTTCACTTAATGAGAGCCATGTAGAGTCTTACAGTTCCCAAATGACTCTCAGTGAACAGCATAATGATCTAACAGCTTTTCACTAATTCCTAGGAAATATATGTATTTTTATATATTGAGAAAGTCAAAATACTAAATGCTTACTGATTATAGATGGAACTCATTACCATTGTGCGATAATTTAAAAAATGCATTATTACAGTCAGAAAACTAGTGAAAGTAATGCTATGGTTGCTTGAAATTGCAAGTCAAATACCATCACACCATTAGTGAAAGATCACTGAAATATTTTTTTTTTTTACAAGTGCTTTTACATGCACCACAAAGCTTCATTTTGGGACTATACAGTGGACTACCATCCACTTCAGTTGAAAAGCCAAGAGATAAATAATTGATGGAAAAGATATTAATATAACCTAAAATTTTGCAGTCAAACAGTAAAAAAATGAAGGGTTATTGATCAGTTTCTCTAAGGGAAAGGAGGAGATGTCATTTTTGTACATCCTTTGAAAAACACTCATGTGTTTCCATTGAGGAAAATACATTTGACTCTTAAGAACTGAATATTTTCATGAGGTAAGTGATCTTTCAATAGCAAAGCAGCAAAACATCAGAGCTGATACCTGGCTCAGGAAAACTGAATTCAATAGTTATTGCCTACAGACTAGCTGGGTCAGCCCGGTCAAGACATTTTACTCTGCTTCCAAGTTTCAGGTTAACCAAGGTTTTAAAGGAATCACTGGAGTTGTTGACCTAATGCTTTACAACTGTGTAGCAAGCATTGTACCCGAAAGAGTCCGCAAACTACTTCACATTCTTCCATCATAGGTCAGAAAACACTCCTCCTATCTTATAGAAAACTTATATCTACAAAGGAAAAGTTCACAGACTGGGAATATAAACTTCCTGGAAAGGAAGTAGGGGAGATCAAAGGCACTGGTCAGCACACTACATCTCTGGATGGATTTATTAGAGAAAATTCTCAGATGTTACCAGGAAGTCAGCTACACCTCACATTACAGAAAAAAGTTACACAAACAAATGAAACTGCCAACAACTATCAGATATAACTTTAGGAAAAATTTCTTCTTCACCTATCCCTATGTTCCAAACTTGAACTTTTTGTCTCTGTTAAATCCTTTGTTGGAGAGTTACTGTTATCAGCTGTAAACCAGGAGTGAGAGCTCTGCAAGCAAGCAGAAGCCCTAAGACCCTGAGGGGAATTATTTGTGGAATCTCTGACAGGTCACAGCAGTTAGGGGGCAGGCAGACTCTTACTGTAACCTTCAGACTTTCAGTGCTGTTTCTGAGCATAACACAGGTCTTCAGAAGTAATTTGATGAAAGGACACTTAAGAAATCCTTAAGAGCCCTTTAAGGCACATGTGATGGCATGAAGTATTGAATTTTCAAGTTTATAGAAATTTGTGTCTATAGAAAACAAAAGTGTCATTATTCTTTAGAGTTACGGGGGGAATTAATAGTCTATAATCAAACTGACGTTCTAGATAGGCTAGGTTATTGCTTTTTTTTTTAAGGAAAACCATCATTTTTTTCTTTTTAACTTTTACTTAAAGAGAATTATAATTTTTAATTGATTTTGAAATTTAATTCTGGTGCAGTTAAATGTGTATGTATGCATTACATTATGCATATACCTATGCATTACGTACGCATATGCATTGCATGTATGCATATACATTTACACTTAGAAAAAACAGAGAACTGAGTGCAAGTTACATAAACCACATTTTTCAGTGCTTTCAGAGAAATATCCTGTGTCCGACACTCTTCAAATACATTTTTAGTGAAAGGATATAGGAATGCAGTCTATTATAGCTACCGTATCAGAAGAATTGAGTAAATGATCCGTAACCCAAAGCCTCAATACATAATTGTCCAAACTTCTTTCTGAGAACATTGAAATGGACTGTGCTCTCTTCAGTAGTTTTAGAGACTAACATTACTGTCAGACTCCTCTGTACATTTTGTCTTTTTTTATGAAATATTAATATAATTAAAAAAAAATCATCCAAATAAGTTTTAAAAAATCTCAGTGAGAAACTACCAACAAGGCAGAAGAGCCTTACATAATTCAGCTGCCACCATCTGTAGTTAAGATACTGCAACATCGTCTTAAATAGTCTGGTTTGTAAAACCAATCAATATGGCTCACAGAAACGTTTACTGTATTTTATGTCAGGAGAATACAAAACAAAATTTCTCTAAGATATGTACAGGGACTGTGTTGTAATCCATTTGTTTGAGCCGGTATTGTTTCCTTGGGCTATTCTAGCTAGCCTACTGAATCAAGGCATAGAATTACAAAGAAAATCTTCTTCCTGTGAAAGATTTTTCTTTTTTTCTTTAGTTACTGCTTTTGCTGTAACTTTGCCCTATACACAGACTGCACTGCCTAGCTAATTTCTACATGACAGAGGCGATTTTGAAGTCATGTATTGATCCAAGCTTTACTGATGAAGCTGTCCTTATTCCCTTCATCCCCATCACTAAAGTCTGATAACCTCTCACCTGCACGATGTCTGAAAGTTGTTTTGAAACAAAGAAATCTAAAATGCTTGCCTATCTGTCAGCATCTTATAGGCTGGGAAGAATTCAGCTCCATGGGGCTCTATTAGGGGAGAAGGTTTTGTTTCTACCTCTTCACACAGAGGCCTTGCGGCAACAAACATTTCTTCTTACTGGATCCACACTATGTCTCCATGGTCTGGCAAGACTCTAGCTTCACATGGGAACATTCAGTGATTCTGGCAGGGAGTCTTAAAGGAATATGGGTGAGAAAGGGAAAAAACGGTTATTTTTAATGTTATAGAAACTCCACTAAATCTGAACAGCGCATCACAAGAGAAAATGAAAACACTGCATCCAGAAGGTATGTAACTTGTCAAACACAGAAGTCAAACCATAATGTTTTGTCAATTACACAAAGAAAGGTTTGTGAGAATCATCTGTAACAGGAAACATTAAGCACACTGAATAGCAGTCTGTTTTTTTAAAATATGATACAATACAGTCATGAAAACAAGCTTTAGCTAGCATTGAATCAGAAGGTGAATGTATTCAGTTTAGCAGTGGGCCATAAATGTATGTATATGTACATATACATTGCAGACGACACTAAACTAGGGGGGCGTGTTGATCTGCTTGAGGGTAGATTGGCTCTGCAGAGGGATCTGGACAGGCTGGACAGATGGGCTGAGGCCAATGGTATGAGGTTCAACAAGGCCAAGTGTCGGGTCCTGCACTTGGGTCACAACAACCCCATGCAGCGCTACAGACTGGGGGCGGAGTGGCTCGAAAGCTGCCTGGCAGAAAAGGACCTGGGGGTGTTGGTGGACAGCTGGCTGAGCATGAGCCAGCAGTGTGCCCAGGCAGCCAAGAAGGCCAACACCATCCTGGCCTGCATCAGGAATAGTGTGGTGAGCCGGACTAGGGAAGTGATCATCCCCCTGTACTCGGCACTGGTGAGGCCTCACCTCGAGTACTGTGTTCAGTTTTGGGCCCCTCACTACAAGAAGGACATTGAGGTGTTGGAGCGTGTCCAGAGAAGGGCTACAAAGCTGGTGAAGGGTCTGGAGGACAAACCTTATGAGGAACGACTGAGGGATCTGGGGTTGTTTAGCCTGGAGAAGAGGAGGCTGAGGGGAGATCTCATCACCCTCTACAACTACCTGAAAGGAAGTTTTAGAGAGATGGGAGCTGACCTCTTCTCCCTGGCGACAAGTGATAGGACAAGAGGTAAATGGGTTCAAGTTATGTCAGGGCAGGTTTAGATTGGATATTAGGAAGCATTTTTTCACTGAAAGGGTTATTAAACATTGGAATAAGCTGCCCAGAGAGGTGGTGGATTCACCATCCCTGGAGGTGTTTAAGAAAAGGGTAGATGAGGTACTTAGGGACATGGTTTAGGAGTGGTGGTGTTTTTATCAGGGTAGGTTAATGGTTGGACTTGATGATCTTAAAGGTCCCTTCCAACCTCACTGATTCTATGATTCTATGATTCTATATATATATATAGCTGTATCGCTTTTAGAAACATATGATGCCTTTTACCACAGACCTATATTGAAATATATGTTCTAGTATTTACTTTCCTATTTTCAAGTTGCTGTAGCTTCAGTATTATTCCTTTTATAGAGCAGTAGCTGTAAAAGAAGTAGGGAGATTTAGTCCAAGAAAACTGTAATAGTGCCATAAACAGATTTCACTAAAACACTCAGTGAAAATTAAAAGAACACTTGAAATAAGAACTGGAGTGTAACCTTGACATGTGCAATAATTCTGGTATGATCAATGATCTCAACTCAACACTCAGTACTCCAGGAAAGCAATGAAAGATAAGACGCTACATAATAATGACCAATACTTGGAACTAAAAAGAAGAGTTGGACAAGTGATGATAAAGAAAAAACTCTTAAATTTTAAGCAAACAGAATTCAGATGCCACAAGCAAGGCAAAGAGCCCTGAAGCGAATGATTGACAAACCTATAAAAGAAACAGGAATGCTACAGCACTCTAGAGAGAAAACCAAGAGGAAAAACAAATAAAAGGAGTTCTCCTGTTTTGATTAGATTCTCTGCTTCTAAAAGACAGCTAATAGACACACAGGCAAGTAAACTAATCCAATTTCTTACTATTACAAACAAAATTACATTGAAAGATCAGTACCAGTGCTGAAAGTCAAGCAGTCAAAAACTACGAAATACCTAAACTGTCTCTGCCTATTCACTCTCAACTTGGCCCCTGGGACATAACTAGTATGATAGCAATATAGTCACAAGTTATTTTATTTACGTTTATCCTCAGGGAACACTGAGCTGCTCTTTAATTCCATAATTGGTGAACAACAAGCAGACATGTTCTGCTTCAGATAGGAGGGCTAAGTGATTCCCATGAGGAAAAATGAGCGTGTTTTCCTAAAGTGTAATGCACATTAGTTTCAGTCATAAAATAGGAGCAAACTATAGGGTTAGTGAAGTAGCATGGTTGCTCCATCTGCTCAGTCCCTGTTTCTGTTTTGATAGCGCCCCATTTGAGTATGTCTTACCAAAAGTCAGGGTAGGACCCCCATTTTATTTAATTTTGTAAGAGACTTATTTGTTAGCAATGCTGTTCAGCCATCTAGCTTGAATCAGAGCTAGCAAGAGAAAAATAAAAGGCTCTACAGCACATCAGCCCAGACCACCCAGTTCCTGAAACATTAAACATAATATGACTAAGATTTAACTCAGTAAACTCATTCAAAATTAAATGTATGAAGACAACCAACAGCCTTCGTTTAAATTCTTGATGCTAAGCACATACAATTGACGATAAAATCAATAGTCAATGCAAACGATCAGGATCTCTTAATATTTCTTCTTAGTTTTCATACATCTTAACATAAAATGAACACTGAATTAAAAACAATACTAAACAGTTTTTCAAGTGCCGTAGTAAGTGGTTTAGAAATATCTCAGTCTGGAAGATTGCATTAAACTTACTTTTACCATTCCAAAGATTCTTAGAACATGCTATAAATACAACTGAAATAATAACCACATTTTTCATCTGTATACGCCCATGTAACGGACCACTAAAATCCAATCACATCTGAAAAGACATGGAGATGGGTATTTTAATACTACTACAAGCAATGCTGAGCTATGTGGAGTGAGGAAAGAAAAATCTTTGTTTTTACATCTACTGCAACATAAAAAAAGTAATGATAACCAATCAAAAATAAGATTTTGCATGAGGGCACAATAATAGGAAGATATGGCTTTGCCCCCAGATCCTAGAGATTTATTTATATGACTGTAATAGAACCAATTACAAAAAGAATTCAGAGCAGGAGCTTCTTTGTATTTTACAGTTTATAGATTCAAGATCTCCAATAATATAGGAAAAGAAAGCCAGTTATGAACACAGTAAAATACTTAAAAACATCCTGAAGCTTCATTTACTGAACTATCAGGTATGTCAGCAAGAAAAAGAAGGTCAAAGAAAGCGTAATGCCCCTGATGGCAAACTGGTAACAACAGAGAAGGTGGCTGACGTACTCAACAACATTTTATAAATACTCCCTATTTACATGGCTGTGATTGAGCCTAATATTTTACACAACATTCAAGTGTAAACTCCTACTTCAGTATAAAAGCACTGTAAATTTGAACAATTTCTTTACTGATAAAATTTCAAAATAATGAAATAAAAAAGCGCTTAATTCAAATTCAGCTAAGGTCTGATTCTATGATTCTGTGAAAGGTAGTTTTTAGAATCTACACCAAATAAACCCTTTGAAATAAGGGTTGAAATAAGAGTTTCTATAGGTATGTCAGTCAGAAAAGGAAGGTCAAAGAAAGTGTACCCCCCCTAATGAACAAGACTGCCAAATTGGTAACAACAGACGAGGAGATGGCTGAGGTGCTCAACAATGTTTTTGCCACAGTCTTCACTGGCAACCTCTGTTCCCCCACGTCTTGAGTGGATGGACCACAAGATGGGGACTGGTGCAGCAAAGTCCCTCCCACCACTGTAAAAGAAGATCACGTCTATGACCATCTGAGAAGTCTGAACATACAGAATTCTATGGGACCTGATGAGATGCTTCCCAGAGTCCTGAGGGAATTGGCTGATGTAGCTCCCAAGCCACTCTCCATGATATTTGAAAAGTCATGGCAGTCAGGCGAAGTGCTTGGTGACTGGCTTTTCACCCATTTTTAAAAAGGGTAGAAAGAAGGACCCTGGGAATTACCAACCTGTCAGCTTCACCTCTGTGCCTCGGAAGACCATGGAAAAAATCCTCCTGGAAGCTATGCTAAGGCACATGGAGGACAGGGAGGTGATTTGAGACAGCCAGCATGGCTTCACCAAGGGCAAGTCCCGCCTGACCAACCTCATGGCCTTCTATGATGGAGTGACTACATCAGTGGAGAAGGGAAGAGCTACAGATGTTGTCCATCTGGACTTCTGTAAGGCCTTTCACACAGTCCCCCATGACATCCTTTTCTCTGAATTGGAGAGGTACGGATTTGATGGGTGGATTGTTTGGTGGATGAGGAATTGGTTGGATGGTTGCATCCAGAGGGTAATGGTCAATGACTCAATGTCCAGATGGAGACTGGACTGGTCACAAGTGGTGACCCTCAGGGGTCTGTACTGGGACCAGTACTGTTCAATATCTTCAGCAATGACATAGTGGAATTGAGTGCGCCCTCAGCAAGTTTGAAGATGACACCAAGCTGAGTGATGTGGTTGACATGCCTGAGGGACAGGATGTCATCCACAGGGACCTGGACAAGCTCGAGAAGTAGGCCCATGTGAACTTCATGAGGTCCAACAAAGCCAAGTGCAAGGTCTTGCACCTGGGTCGGGGCAATCCCAAAGTATCAATACAGGCTGGGACATGAAGGGACTGAGAGTAGCCCTGCCAAGAAGGACTTGGGAGTATTAGTGGATGAAAAGCCTGACATGAGCTGACAATGAGCACTCGCAGCCCAAAAAGACAACAACATCCTAGCCTGCATCAAAAGAAGCGCAGCCAGCCTTTTGAGGGAGGTAATTCTGTCCCTCTACTCCACTCTGGTGAGACCCCACCTGGAGTACTGCATCCAGCTCTGGAGCCCTCAGCACAGGAAAGACATCGACCCGTTGCAGCGGGTCCAGAGGAGGGCCACAAAAATGATCAGAGGGATGGAGCACTTCTCCTATGGGGACAGGTTGAGTGAGTTGGGGTTATTCAGCCTGGAGAAGAGAAGGCTTCATAGAGACAGTATTACAGCCTTTCAGTACTCACAGGGGGCCCACAGGAAAGATGCGGAAAAACTTTTTAGCAGGGCCTGTTGCAATAGGACAATGGATAATTGCTTTAAACTAAAAGAAGGAAGATTTAGACTAGATATAAGGAAAAAACTTTTTTACCATGAGTATGGTATGGTGAAACACTAGACCAGGTTGTTCAGAGAGGCTGTAGATGCCCCATCCCTGGAAACATTCAAGGTCAGGTTGGACAGGGCTCTTGAGCAACATGATCTAGTTGAAGATGTCCCAGCTCACTGCAAGGGAGGTTGGACTAGATGACCTTTAAAGGTCTCTTCCAACCCAAATATTCAATGATTCTATGATTTACTAAACTAGTGTCATTAGACGCTGATATAGTCACATCTCAGTGTCTAGAAACCTACCAGTGCTAGCATTACTGTCGTTAGCTGGTATTAATGTCATATAAGAGCTAATGAACAGCACCATAGCTGCTCATGGAAGCAGGACAGAACCACACATTACCACTGTGTGGCTTAGTATTAAACTACATGCTGTGTTTTCCTCAAATGCTGCAATTGTTCTAAGAGTTGTATTATAATTTTCTCTTTGATAACCTCTCAGGAGAACAAACACCGCTGAATATTTGCATGGCTACTAATCAATAATTAATTATGGTTATCTCTGATTACTTATGTGGCACAGCTACAGAATACTAGAGCTCTAACTACACTGCCAGAGGACAATATGGTCAGGCTCAAGAATGTTAAGTCTCATGACCTTGCTTTTTTCCATTCGCCTTTTTGATTTGGCCTAAACGTAGTATGAGTTCACAGCTTTGTTGCTGTCAAAAAAGTCTTAATTTGGGAAATTTCACTCAATTTAATTTATAGCTAATTAACAGTAGCTTTTAATTGCTGACATGTATCGAGAAACGAAGAAGACACCAACTGTCTCAACTCCCCTTCTTCTGGCCACACGTTGCTCTCAATCCCTTCAGCCTCCACTGCCCAAACCCTGACATTTATACCCAGTACAAGACTCCACGCTGTTCTCTGGAAGTCCTAAACTGAAAATATCTGCTGATATATTGGACTGTAGCACCGCTGGCTATGCTTAGGCCCAATCCAGGCAGTGCATCTCAAAGACTGAAGCTTGCATTAAGGCCCTGACAGTCTTCCTTCACTCTGAACTGTTCCGGAGTTTAGAACAGGAGGCAGTGTGACTTCACACTTGACTGTTAAAGAGAATGTATTCTTGTGTGGTCATTCTGTCTCAATGAGGAACGTCTAAATTCCGTAGGCTGAAAAAACAGCCTAAATTATCTTCACTCTTTTCTTTTACTGGATTTCCGAGAAACACTAGCTGTGAGCAAATCATATACACTTAAAACTCCCATCATTTTCTAGAAATCATTCTGGAAAAGATAATAATTTTAATAACTTATTATTCAAAGGTGCAAGTATTGTCTGAAAAACCTCTTATGTTTTCCTCTGACTCTACTTCACTGAAGATTATTTTGCAAAAAAGCAGAATGGTAAATGACATTTAGAAATTCAAAGCTGAGTATGCATATTAGGTGCTTATGGTTGAGCAGTTTAGAATCATTTTCAGATTCTAGGAGGTAAACTAATGGCATACTGTCCAGTATTTATTTATTTGCTTGTTTGTTTCGTGCTGGGATGATTTATAGACAAATTACTTGGTTGGATTTTTTCAGCTGGTGCGAGAGATGCTAAAGAAATCTTCCCACCGGTACAACTTTAATGCTAACTAAGACACTTGAATTAAAATGTAATTAACTACATTGCTATTGGACTTTTTTTTTTTTTTTTTAATTTAATGCTAAGTAATTCTTTCCTCTGCTTCATTTAGTGCCTAATGTTATACAGGGATTTTTATCCCTGTAGTGACTGCACTTATGTAAACCAATGAGTTAAATTTTATCCTGTATTCATCCCAGTCATATACATATAAATGAATGCTGTAGAAGTATTTTCCATCATGATTTCAGAGAGTTGGAAAATCTTTATCTGAAATGACCCTAAAAGACTCACCAGGTTTTAGCAGCTACATTCGATGAGTCATCATTTGAGTACATCAACACTGATGCAAATCTGGAACAAATGTAAATGGAGTTACACTGGCTTTAATGACCAGAAGCTGACCCTGACTTTAGCAAAAGATTCAAGTACTGCCAAAACACAGATGTCAAACTTCCTTAGTAATGGGAACTTAGCTTTAAAGGAATTCAAACTTGAATCCAGTCTTCTGTTGACTCAACTCCAGTGCTAGAAATATAATACAACAAAAATGAAGGATACAAAAGTCTAACTGGAACCAAGATCCCAGAAAACACAAAAATTTTCCTGAGGTTTATGCAGCCATCCCATCAGGAAAAAACGTGAAAACACCATACTACATACCAAGAATGTAAACGCTTATTCTCAGTTCAGATGGAGATGAGATGACCTGTTGAATGCTTGTGGAGAAAGTGAAAGAAAAAAATCAAAACAGAAAAAGAAAGCAAGGACGATGTGGGAAAAAAAAATAACAATGATCAGACAAGCTATAATAGCATTTTAAATGTTTAAATCTTCTGTTTGAAAAATACAATATAGTAAACATAAAGCTCAGTATCTTCTTAAAATGTGTTGATGATAACTTGTTATGGGAAGAAGGAGGCAACATGAAGGACAAGAAATAAGTAGAATAAAGAATAAAGAATTATATGCACAAAAATTAGGGTTATATGACAATCAGAGTTAGGTTGTAAATTAGAAGAAGGTAAGGTTCTAGAACAACTTTCTAATATCAGTTAAGGGATTAAAAACCAAGCTATTTAGAACAGAGATGGATCAGACTAGAAGAGCAGCTGTAAGGCTTGTCATCTGCAATAGAGTATATTCAGTGACATGGGAAATTCTTCCCAGTTTAACATTTTAGTCCAGTGAGTGGAAGAAATTATAAAGAGATAATATTCAGCTAAATTGATTTTTTTTTCTGATTTAAAAATGGAAGAACCTAAGAACCTGAATACTGAAAATAATTTTTGTGGAAGTGCTTAATAAGAAATAGGATTGGAAATAATATACTTTCAAAAGCTGACCTCAATAAGTCAAATATTTTATTTCTCTTCAGAAAAAATTATGTAGCAAAAGGGAATACAGTAAGCTGACACTCACTAAAAAGTCCTATATACACAACAGCTAATGAATTCATTTCACAGGCAAGAGTAAAGCATAAGCAGAAGTGTATTTGACTCCTTCAGTAGTAATTTGATGACATTGAAATCAAAAAGGTTGTTCACAAATTAGAAGCAATAATGTATTACTAAAGATGAATATAAAGAAATAGGGCAATTATGTAAGGATAAAGTCAGAAAGGTTAAGGAGAGAAAAGAGTTGCAGTTCTCCGAGAATATTAAAAACAGAGGTAAGAGATGATAATGCAGTAGATGCTAAGAAGAAAGGCAAAAGAAAGTCCAGTTCCATTACTTAGCAGGGAGGGAGAGCATTCAAATGGACTACTCTGAAGAGCTAAAAAATTAAAGGAACCTTTTTTACCTTTGTTTTTTACAGAAAAGTTTACGATCAGATACTCAACACACACACAAAATTAAAAAAAAATAATAGAAAGGATAAAAATAAATGCCAGAAGAGGTAAAGAAAAGATCAAAACCAATCCTAATAAATTAAATTATTCAAAGAGAAAGATCTGATAACACTTTGCCCATGAATTCTGAAAAAAAGGCCTGACATCTTTGGATTTTGGTTTTATCCTGAGGTCTCATGGAGACTGGAAAGATTCTTGGGAAAAAGAGAACACTGAGATAAGGTGAAGGAAAGACATTGTATCTCTCTTTAAAAAAGGGAAGAAAAGCAATGCCTGTGGAATCATAGGTCAGTCAGTTTAGTTCTGGTGTTCGAGATTATACTAGGAAAAAAAATTAAGGCATTATTTATATACTTACTTATAGGATAATAAAACTCTAAGTATCCCAACATGTGTTTCTCTATAAATGAAGATGTCAGGACAAGATAATTTCCTACTTTGTAAGAACAGTTAGCTTCATAGGTAAGAAAGAAATAGCAGGTGTGGCAATACATTGACCTTAAATAACTTCGTAATGTTGTCTTTAAAACATTTTCATAAGCAAACTGGGGAGATTTTTAAGTCATCCCTTTACAATAGATGCCTTCTTAAAAATATTTTCTTGAAGGACACCTGTCAGTGTTTCTAGCTAAGTTACAAATATGGCACCACTGGGGTCTTGTTTGGCTCCACAGATTCCCTGGAAGTGTCCTGTGTACTTTGGTTTCTGATAATTGAGGAAATATGACATTTAGTAGACCATTTGTGCCAGCAAACTAAAGTACATACTCTACTTGCAAATTTTTTTTTTTCTAAGCAGCTGCTCATCTGAAAAATTTAAAGTCTCTGACTTGTCCTTATGATTTGTAGAAGAAAAAAATTTAAAAAGCCATATTTTTGTTGCATGAAAAAAATTGATTTTCATAATATTTCTAATCCTAGATTATATAGGCCTCAACATCCACTAGGTTTGAAGACCAAATAACCATTTGATGTTGGTTAGTTCTTGATAGTAACATACAGAAAGACTTGTACTGTTATTCATATAAGTTCTAATTTCTCTAGAATGGTAATTTATTTAGAATAGCTGTGGGAATGACGTAGATAAATAAACATTCCAAAAGAAAATTCTTGTCTTCTCAAAGCTTAGAAATGCTGCATCTAAAGAGACCAGAGTTTATCTTCCCCAATTACTCGGTCTTCAGCCTCTTCTCATTTGCCAGTAGAACTGCCAGTTATGGTCTCCACACCTGTCCACAAGGAAGGCAACTGAGAATGCCAATGAATTTGGTATTGGACAGCTTGCGGGTATTTGTAAACTGCTAATATTTTACACTAGTAAACTAGGCTGGATTTGAAGGGGCAGGTCTGAGGCAAATGACATCATACATCATTGCTGTTGTCCTGAGCAATACAATGCTATTATTATCAGGTTTTCATAGAATCATAGAATGGTTTAGAGTTGGAAAGGACCTTGAAGATCATTGAGTTCCAACCCCCCTGCCATAGGCAGGGACACCTTCCACTAGACCAGGTTGCCCACGGCCATGTCCGGCCTGGCCTTGAACACCTCCAGGGATGGGGCCTCAACAACCTCTCTGGGCAACCTGCTCCAGTGCCTTACAACCCTCAAAGTAAAAAAAATAAAATATTCTTCCTAATGTTTAATCTAAAGTTGCATGTGTTGTGACACTAAACAGTGTTTTCTATAGAACTTAATCCAAATGTATCCTAAATCCTGGCATATCTAATACTGCCTTTATGTGCTTTGATTTAATTTCTCTCATAAGAAATCAAAGACTGAGTCATCTATCACAGCACAGTTATTATGGGGTTTTAAAATACCAGTGTGATATTTTGTAACATATTCTCCCACTTTTTTCTAAGAGGTCTATATTGCTTTCTGAATTTAAAGTGAAATATTAGTTTTACAGATATAATTAAAGGATTATTCTTACTGCATAAGAATGCATCAGAGTGCAATTATTTGTTGAAATTCTTTATCAAGACCAAAATACAGAAGGATCTGGTTAAACAGTGACAGAAAGATAAAATTAGCAGGAAAAGATACATCAGATTTTATGAAGGCCTGGGGTTAATAATGCCTTATGATCCAGGATGGATGGATTTGAATGTTTTCAGGTAGAAGGAGACTTGTGTTCAGAAAGTAATGATCATGAACACTGGGTATGAAGACTTAAGTACAGAAGGGCAGATCTAAGAATTTTCAATCATCAATAATTTTACTAAACAATCAGTCACAGTTCAACGTGATATACTTCAGAAGTTTAGAGACGAGATAAAGCGCACTTTTGTAGCAAGGTATCTGAGTTACATAACATAAAAAAAACCAAAATAAAAGACTACACAAAAGTAATTCATATCAAAACCACACAACAAAATAAACTTAACATGTTACTGATGAAGAACTGTGTGGAAAAAAAATGAAACAGGGCAGCTGAGAGTTCATTATAGATGCCATAAGACTTTAGAAATATTACATAAACTTTTTAAAAGTCAATCAATTATTTCCAGTTTTGTAAAACTGGACATAACCAATCCTAAACCAAGGAAGCCTTTTTATATGCTTGATTATTATCTCTAAGTCACATCTTCAATCATTCACCTCTGACTAGGCAAAATACATGGTGATTTAGGGTTTTGACTAAATAAAGACCAATAAAACTTATTCCTCAGTGAACTCGTGCAAAATTACAAATATGGCACCACTGGGGTGGTACGAAACTGCAAATTGGGTTAACGTTGTAAACTGACATGATTTTGTAAGAACAGACCTGAGTTTAGCCATATTAAATCCCTTTTGCTTGCGATTCAGTTGTTGAAGTCTTCTTCTGAGATTTGCCTAAGTAAAGAACTCAACCAAACTTACGTCTACCTAAGTGAAGGTATACTCACCTCCTTAGATGTTCTTTATGTTTATTGATTTTCAAGGCCTGAATTGGTAAGGCCTTAATCTGATGTCAGAGATCACCCTTCTGTGAGCAGGAGGTTGGTCTAGAGACTTTGTAAGGTCCCTTCCAGACAGAATGATTCTGCAATTTTATATTTTTTAATCCAGTAAAAATGTAAGTCTAGATACAAAAAATAAGCATGACTTCTTCATATTTAAAGTGCCACATTAATGCAACAGGGTGATGCAGACAAATGTTGGCACGCTGACTACCTATGCATTCCTCATGGAAGAGTTGGCTCTGTGTGAGGGTAAAGTATAAAACTGCAAATTGGGTTAGCGTAAATCCCTTTTGCTTGTGATTCAGCTGTTGAATTCTTCTTCCGAGATTTGCCTAAGTAAAACAACTCAATCAAATTTACATCCACCTAAACTATGAAGAGTGCATGTCAACACTAATCGTTTTGTGTGATAGCTTAGCAGTTAAAGCCCTTGCACACTAAAGGTGAAGCCTGGGTGTAATTTTCTCTTCCGTGAAAGGTAATTCCTATCCCTGCAATACACTGTTTGAGGGAGTGCTCTACCAGCCAAATACAAAGACTCTTTTAACATGTCACAGCAACAGAAATGAGGTAGTAAAATCGCTCTGAAAGGAATCCATATCCAAACACTGGACTCATTTCTCACAGCTGACGGTTCTAACTCTCTGGCCAGAGATAAGGCTTCTTGTTATTTCCTGGGTTTTCTGGGTTTTAGTTTTTATTTTTCTGGTCTATATATGTTACATTACTTACTACACAGCTTCCCCGATTCGGCAGGAAAGGTGGAAAATTATCTCATACAGCATAAAATATAACCTGACAAAATAACATTCCAGAAAGATTTTTTTTGGGAAAAATATTACTTGCTACAGCTCTGTTATAGTTCCTGTTCTGTCAATATGTCCCAAGAACTCGTAGTCTTCCAAAAGAAATAGCTCTATTCTGCCAAGTTTTTGGATCTCACATACTGACTATTCCAGCATGCTTAGGTTTGGTCTGCTCTAGACCTACACACAGTACAGAATTGCATTTCTATGAAGATTTTAGGTCAAATCAGGCATGCCTAGTGAGTTAGACACTTACATGATTAGGCAGCCAATAAACTAAAAGGAATAGGTATTTTATATTTAGGCAACTTATTATCTACCTGTGTTCTGTTTTAGCTGCTTCAATCCTTTCCTTGATTTTGAATATTAATGCTGTACAATCCTTATCTGTCTAACTATTTTTCAGTTTTGCTCTGAATTAATGTAAGAGCTAAATCTTTGTGTTGCAAATGTACCCTGTTGCATATTGTAAGACCACTGAGGGTTTTTTAAATCTTTTGCTATAGAAGAATCATCACAGGAAATGCTGTACTATTCTATGCATGGGAAAAAATTGTCTTGTCAGTCCACCTAATTAATTGTAACGTGGTAAAGAAGATGAGAATGTATTACAGAAAGCTTAAATGCTTTCAACCTCTCTTGGCATCTCAATGTGAGAAAAATAATCCAGGGGGAGACAAGCCCTGAAGAGCTCTTGAATACCTAAAAAGACAGGAAATCAATAAGGCCCGTAATCATTGGCACAGAGATTTAATGAAGTGTAAAACTTTGGTGTAACAACAAATTAAAACTCCATTAATGTCAGTGGGTAATGAAGAACAAAAAATTATTTGGAAAAAAAACACAGTATTTTCTTTTCCCATACAGTTAATTCAGATTTTTTCTAATGTAAGAAGTAGCTGAGGAAGACTTTAAACGGTAATTTTAATGGGAATTTAAGACTTATTATGAAACAAACCTAAGCACTTTTTAATACTTCCCAGATGGATATAGAATTTTAAACTAATAACAAGTTTCACTGAAAGGACTTTGAAATTAATATGAAATATACTACAGGCAGGTTAATTGGGTTCATTTCATGAAAGTGTATTCTAAATTAGCTAACCTTATTCTTTTTTTTTTTTCTTGACAGAATAAAAGGTCTTTGAAGCTACTGCCATCGAGCTTGATCCTGAGACGTAGAAGAATCTGATAGCAGTGGGAACTGGGAGGCTGGTAGTTTACATGTGGATCACAGAGGATTCTCAAAAGCATTTGTTGTCAATGGAGGATGAATCAGACAGCTTTGACAAATATTTGCAGTAGAATCAATGTCCTTGTCTTACTCTATGATTACTGCTTCAATTTATTATAGGCCTTTGTTGTTTTCATACAAACCAAGCTTCTGACAGGCAATATTATTTCCTGTGACACTGTTACGCACATATTTCCCTTGTATTCCAAAAACATATTACTAATTAATTGTCTGATGGATTTAACACACTGTACAACAAAAGCTAATGACCCCAGAGTAGGATATTAGTCACAACTTGTTCTATCCATGCATCTTCGCTATACATGCAATATATCTACATACATAATGATACCTAAATATTGTAGAACTTTACTAGATAAAGCACACCAGGTACCACACAGAAGTCGTTATAGACCTTAGATTATTTAAATTAATCTATCTAAGAAAACAGAATGACACCAACAAGAGAGAGAAATATTTAGATATCAGTTTAAGCAAATTGCAATGGTAGGAAAGCATAGATCACCTCGCTTTCAGAATTTATTTTGAGCGTGTCTGTGTAGAAATGATATGCTCCTAGAATACAGTATGAAAAAAAACACCTTGAGAACAAGATTACAGTATTTAAATAGTAGCATATAGAGGGCCTGCATAGTCTTCACACAGGAATTTTACCTCTCAATAACTAACTTATGTCCTCAATTCTGATTCAGGACATTTTTTTTGAGTGTCGTTCCCCCATGTGCTGAGAAATGCCCTCCTGGTGATGGTTGCTGACCATGTCTTTCTCAGGAACTGCCTGCTAAACCCTTGGCAGAAAAACCCTATTTCCCCAGTGGCAGCTTGATTTTCTGTCAGTCTTTGAAAAAATGCAGAAGGAAGCATCACGTGGGCAGCTACTTCCCCTTCCACATAGGAAAAAGGTACAGAGAAATATAAAAGTAATGCATGAGCCGAGTTTGACTTCATGCCAGGCTGGGCCATATCTTAGATGGTCTTCCAAGCATATTGAGAAGAAGACAGCTAAACACTGTAATTATAAAGACCAAGATTTTAAGCATCCCGTATTAGCAATATGCCATATTTTTTAAACATTTTAAATACCTAAAATAAGTTTAATACAACCTGGAAATCACTGCTACGAACCATCAGTTGTTTGAGGATATATAGAGCAAAAAAATTCTGCTTGCAGCATCTCTTAATCAATTTCTGCTGTGGGGTTTGAAACGACTTGATTCTGACAGAAACCTGAGGGACAATGGAGATGGGAGAGAAGCCGTGCCTCAGGGATGAATCACTGCTGATCACAACAAAAATCTATTCCTGTAGAAAACCTACCTTTTTCCTCCAAAGCGTACGCTTTGTTGATGGAAATTGCCTAACCAACGGCATGTAAAACCCAAAGTTACACTGTGTGATTCCTATCAAGTCAGATTTACAATAAGAATGGATTCTTTTTCTGAGCTTGCCTAGGTGGAAAATTCACATTAGACATAAGGCTACTACTTTCCTTAAGCCTTTTCCTCCAGACCCAAAAGCAGATGTCTCTATATACCCTATCCTATGACAGACTTTACAATATAACTTAATTGAACTTGATTTCATAGTGCAGAAACAGCAAAAGAACATTTGGGGGGGTTATTTTGCTATATTTCATCATTTCTAATATACAGCCTGTGGCAAGCCATGGCTTCAGGAAAATGTGAAATCTTAAATGGCTGATCTATGCAGACTTGGACAATGATTACCTATTATCTAGAAACAACAAAATAAAATGGGCTGTTTCCTTAGCTATTTGAAAAACTGTTCCCCCAAAGCCAGTGCACGACAATTATTAGGAAAGCAAAAATAAATATTTCATTTTGGGGTAAATGAAAAAATTTATTTTAAAAATTTTGCTGGGAGGAGGGGCACTTGGCATAGTGAAAACCAGCATTAAATAAACTGACTTCACCTACTTAATCCAGAAACTCCAGATAATTTAATGGAATGTAATTTGATTAAAATTTCAGGATTCAGAACAATCAACAATACCGATAGTTAGATAGAAGTATTAAATCAGATTAGAACTGTGCCTGATCAATAAGAAAGTGATTGGATGAGTCTAACCAAACTATCTGGCCTAAAACATAAGAAGGTCACTGTCACGACGTGTCCGACTGCGAGCCCAGCCTGACCAGTCTTTTGTCTCCAGCAGGTGCCAGTCAGAGAAAGTTCTGAGAACTCCACACAGGGTTATTTTCTGCAGGAAAGACAGAAACATTTCAAGTCTCAGCTTATTTTTTTCAGAAATCAGGAGCAGTGTAAGTCCAAAATAATTTAGCCTAATATTGTTATATTTTTTTCTCCATAAGCATAGAAACTAAATATTCCTATTACTTTTACAATGAAGAGGTGCTTTCTATTTCTCTCATCTTCACAACTATTATAATTACAAAATATACCAGGGAATATGTCCAAGTTATTTACCTGCCCTTAACAATATAATTTCTCTCAAGATTACAGAAAAGAAACATATAGAGCAAGTCAGTGTTGAAACCAAGATGGCTTTGCAGAACTGGAAATGGGTGTTTTGCTTGGTCAGAAGTTCTGTATGTGCTCTTTCTCTGTTACTTTGTCTTCATTGTGTTTGTGACATTTGTTTCTGTCTGGGCTCATGAAGAAATGCGTTCATTTCATAGCACATAAAGATGCATTTTTTAATCGATTTTAAAACAGTCACAAGCACTTATTAGCCTTCAATTACCTTGTTTGCCTCCTCTGTAACGCATCTATTGCTATTTTCCTTTTTATTACATAAATCATAAAAATTCCCTTAGGAGGACTTGCTGGTTTGTGTTTCAAATTTGCCTGTAAGCTTCATCACTATGGCTTTCTCAGCCCCATCATTTTTACAGCCGTGCAATTTCTGTTCCATGTTGCACGGGGCGCAGGTGCCCCGGCGCTGGCAACGGGGGGCTGCCCCGTGCCGGACACAGAGGGTTCCATCCGGCTCCAACCCACCCCCGCAGGGCAGAGCTGAGCCCCTCGGCCAACATAACGGCATCCCTGGGAAAGTGCATCTAAGATGGGGCAAAAAACAGCAGAGAGCAGAACACAGCGAGGGAAAATAAAGTGGGAAAGAGCAGAGGGAACATCTAGGTCAGAGGAGGAGGAGATGCTCCAGGTGCTGGAGCAGAGGAAAACTGTGAGCAGGAAGGAGCAGCAGAGGGGAACTGCTATGGACAGGCCATGACCCCCCATTCCCCGTCCCCCCAGTGCCCGTCCCCCCTCTGCCACTCGGGGTGGGAGGCAGAGGTGTTGGAGCAGTTGAGCACTGAGCCTGTGAAAGGGGGGAAGGAAAGTGCTATTTTAAGGTTTTTGCTCTTTCTCGCTAACCGAATCTATTTTAATGAGCAATAAATTAAATCAATTTTCCCCAAGTAGAGTCTGTTTTGCCCATGATGGTAACCTGATAAGTAATCTCCCTGTCTTCATCTGCATCCATCAGCTTTCTTGTAGTATTTTCCCCTCCCGTCCCACTGGAGAGGAGGAGTGGGCGAGCGGCTGGATGGGCATTTGGCTGACAGTCAGGGCTGATCCCACACACACGTCTACCTCTCTTTCTCAAAATACTTCTTATGCTATCTCTCGCTTACACTTCTCAAGCTACCCACGACCAGAAGTAGTCTGCCCGAAATACATGGAATTACTAAGGAAATTACTCTGTTAAACGGGAACGAACTATCAAATTTAAACCCTGATGAAATGAAGATTTCAATCACATTACGTTCCTGCACACAGAAGTTTTTACAGCCTCTGGACCTTGTTTGTGATTTACAGTAAGACTGTTCCAGTCTGAAATCCTGGATTGTCTGATCTGCCTTATTCAGAGTACTCTGACTGGGAAAATTCTCGTAGCCTCTTTTAATTTATTCAGAGCAAAACCAAGCTACTTCACACCTACCTGGATAACAGATCATAAAGCTGACCTACATTGCACAAATTTTTTTAATTAGAGCTGATTCCTGACATAAGCAATTTGATTAAAAGTCTCCATTAGGATTAGAGAGCATGGTTAACAACCGTGACAACTGATTTTAGGTAGGAACGACAGTAAACCGTTGTAGGGTCTGTTTTGAGCCAGCCCCTGTATGTAATTATTTTCACATTGACATCCACATGTCCACAGCTCTAAGTAGTAATTTCTGTTGTTTATTTTGCAACAACTATTTGCGAATGTATTTGAACCAAATTGTTCTGCGATCTGGGAGACAGATATGAAGTCCTGTTCAATTGCATGTTTTACTAGCATACAGCATCATAAATAGATCAGAGAGTGGAAGTTTTTATTGATTATATTCGCAGACATTGAGGCCAAGGGAAGTTTTATCTGAATAGGCAAATAGGATTACATTCCTAAAAGACTTTTTTTTTTTTTTTAATACAGGTTATCAAATGAAGAAGCTTAATAGGTGATCCACAATAAATTTTCATTGCAAAGCATACAACTCTAGATGGGATTTTTTTTTTTCTTCCTGAGCTTAGTCTGTGGTTTACTACCTGTCAAGTTGTGACTTCTTCCAAAATGCCATGCATGTTTACTTGCCTTTCCCCCGATACAAAATATGATAATTTTGACCTATTGATAGGTACTCTTAATAGTTTCTTCCAATTAAAATTTCCTCAGTTTCAACTTTTCTCCAAACTTCCTGAAAAATTGCACACTCCCCCATTGCAACATTAAAACTGCAGTGTGTAAGTAAATACAGTCCCACATTTGCATTAAGTAAAATTTCCCGTTGTTTCTTTTTCTTGATGGTAATGTGTCCTTCTCTTTCTTTATCTTTGTTCATATAAAAATGAAATCAGAGAAAAAAGAGGCTTCTTCCCCTGTCAGAATATCGCTATCATCAATGACATAAATGGAAGTTCATTACACAACCCGTGGCAACATTTCATGACATTCCTGCAAGTGGCCTACAACTACCTCTCCACAGCCACAGCCTTTTGGATACGATTCATGATGAACCAGACTTGCTTTATTTTTTATTAGGAAACCCTCAGGGCACAAATAGAAACATCAAAAAACGTAGCCTGAACCCTTTCAGAGATGAAGAAAACAAATAAACTAGGCAAGTCAATCTGCTGACTTCAGACACATGTTTTTAGTAGTAGTATTATCCTAAGGATATTCAAGTGAATTTGTAACAGGGTTCATTTTTTCACTGTAAATATTACAGTTCAGTAAAGTTTACCTTTATTTTCACAGGCAGCCTTAAAACAATTGAGCAGCAAATTGCAACACTGGTGGGATAGTCTGATTGAGACCTATTTTGAAGCACACCTGTAAGGCATGTTCCTTCTCTTATAACATTTCCTCTATTGTTAACGCTGGACTACTTCAGGAAAAAAACATCTGCCAACTGAGATAAACAAGGAGAGTTGTAGCAGGTTTCGATTATTCATGCTTTTCTACTATTTCATTTTATAGCAGACCCAGGGTGACTTTAGAAACAGATAAGCCAATTTACTCCTGCACTTATAGACTTATTATCAAGAAAGCCCAGATGTGACTAAAAAACAAATCAAGCACATAAATTCAAGTTAGAGATGTGAGTCATGACAACTGAACTGAAAACCATAGAAAAGTTAGTAAAGGCAGTGGTTTTTATTTAATGTAAATAAATTTCACTTAAAACCAGCTGATATTCCTTGTATTCCAACCATTCAATAAAATCGACCGATTTTATCTTCAAATGAGAAAAAAATAGGATATAGGGACTTATTTCCAAATTTATTATTCAATTGGTAGATTTCGTGAAAGCAAAAATTAAAACATGACATTCTTTACATTGATTCAAAGTAATATTTTACCAAGGATTGCACAAGTTATCTTTCAGGCAGTGGCCAAGCTTGGGTGTGAGGGTAGAAAAAGGGCCGTCCCTTTCAATATTTTTGAATCCTCTCCTCTCAGTTTTAACTTTCTTTGACATCATTTAGTAAAACAGCTTTTTCACTCAATTTTACTTGTGATATATTCTTATAAATGTATACTTAAATGATTTCTCATTAAGTTATTTTTGCTAATCAGAGTAGTATACAACTATATTATAAATATGTTATTGGACTCAAAGTACAATGGGCTTATTAAAGCTTGTATAAAAAAAAATCAGAACATTTCCTGTTTTTAATCTATTTACCAATGTTACTGTATGTTCTATGTCAGAGTTGGTCCAACCTAAGTAGTAACTGTTCCAAGGAGTAGACAAATAATCACCTGCTTGATTTTTGAGGGAAAAGTCATCAGAAAAGGTCCACTGCCCCTTCTGTGCATATACTGCACTGCCAGAATGGCTAATGGGAATTATTCTTGTTCATGCCAAGGAGAAGAATATTCCCTAAAGTATTTTAACCTTCTTTTATGAAAGCACATAAAAAAGATTTGACTCATAGCTTTTTTTTCCCCTAAATGTGACTGTTTGAACCTTCCCAGAGCTCACATACTCACGCTAATAACCTACTATCATACTAAAAAAAAATAATTCAATAAAACCCACAGACAAATGGAAGACAAAATATCTATTGAATACTTACATAATTATCACTGAATAGCAATGCTAGACACCTGGTGCTAACTGTATATTGCCATTCATTTTGTGTGCCGTTACTAATTTTTTGAAATGTAAGTTCTCCACAAATATTCCTTACTATAAAAATTTCAGACACAACAAAGCTGTAACTTCTGTCAAGCTCTTTAGTCATGAATCAGAACACACATTATTCCATGAATAAAAGACCATTTATTATGGACAAGAATGCATTTTATAGGCATTGTATTTTTTTTTTTTTTTTTAACTTTTGCAGGGAGTTTCATTTACTTTCACTTTATTCCAGTGCATATGGCTTCAGCTGCAGTGAAGAAAAAAGAATTTTCTGGAAAGCCTGTAGTTAGACACTTTGATCATGAGAAATATCTTATTTTAAAGTAATTGCTTATTAAACAGTAACCAGCTCCAATCAGAGATATTTGAGGCTTCTCCTTTCTTCATCTTCTTATTTTTTTAAAAATATTTTAATTGTTCTTGTATAGCTTCTTGCATTCATGTAATATATTGCAAATTTGGTATAAAATGACACAAAATGCTAGTCACTTTTAATTCTAATACACTGTTTAGCACTGTCTTGGCCTTTTTATTCAAACCCTGGCTACCTAAATCTTTCCTAAACTCCCTCAACCTGATAGTAGAATTAATCCATAGCTAATAGATTTAATCAAGCAAGGAGTAAAATTTGCTGAAATGGTGATGTTATATGCTTTCATGAACATTTTATAATCCCATCCTATGTGTTTCTCTTTGCCAGTGCTCTTCAGGATACCAGCCTCTTTTCATTGTTCCACTAACAATGGAATTGCAGTGTAGGAAAACCAGCGTACTTTTGGATGTTATCTGACCACTTAAAAGGAAAGTGAATTTTTGCTCCACTTCAAATAGAAAATAAAATGAACTATCTCATGACACACCATTTCCTGTGGCAGCCAGGTTTCCAATTACAAATATAGATAGGTGTCGTAAATGTAAGTTACATTCCATGTACAGGAATAAATATTGGCAATCATAGCCAAAAAATGTATTTGGGGAGCTGAAATATTTATTAAGCTATTGATCAAACTTCTTCATAATTTGAAGTTATTCTTATATAAAAAATGTACTGGGTTTAGCTCTACTTGCTTAAATTAAGTGAGAAACCATCAGGAAAATGCCCTTAGGGAGCACTAGGGCTTCCTAGAATGAAGAGGGATCTCTCTAGGGCTGTAAAGATGATATTGAGCATTTTTTTATGACATGCTGTTTCTAGTTGTTTCTGCAACAAATGCCAGAGGTGAAGAAAGGCAAGGTCTAAGTAGCCCTTCAGCTAGTATAAATTAGCTAGAAACCATCTCAGCACTGGATCACTGGATCAAGCCAAAGAGTTGGAAAGGATGGAAAAGTTGGAAGGTGCTTTTACTGCTATCTCTGACTTTCTATATGAGTGGCAAGAAGTATGTCTTTGGCACTGAGCAAAAACTGGGGCACGTCTTTAGAATGTATTTGATACTTTTATTAGTTATAGGTAAAAAGTATTCCTGTCCTGGACATAGTATTTTGGGTTAGAATTCTTTAATTATATGAATTGCTTAGCTTTACTGTGAGCATTAAAGTACAGCCTAATTCTTTGGTGTTTTTCAGTCCCAGGGCCTGGACCAAAATTGCAAGTTTTTGTTATACGATCATGTCCAGCTTCTACATGAAACAATGAAATTCTAATCCACAATGTTTTTTTACATATATCCAAATAAAAAATATAAATAAAGGTATTATATGATTAAAATAAGATTTGTGTTGATGGTGTACCATGTAATCCCTTTACCCACTCAAAAATTCTGCTCAGTATTTCACGTACAATAACAAAACATCCCATAGCTCTCTGCTATAGTTTTCGGAGTCCTTTAGGAATAATGTCAAAGGGCATTACCATTTGATTGATGTCACTAGAACAATATTCTTCGTTTTTGACAGCGTTTAATGATTCAGGTCACTAGTCTGAACCATACTCAGTGGCTTTGTCAAGTACACAAAACCTTTCTTCAAAAAGAGTACAGAAATGTGAGCTTTTGCTTTTGAAGGAAAATATGAATCCATCTCAGACACTTATTTTTCATACCTGCACAAGTGTATATGAAAACAAAGTAAACCTACAACAATCAATACAAAACTGTTTTCTTTATTTGTACTCATAAATGCTTTATAAGGAAAACAAGCAAATAACACATTCAGGGACATCTAAAGAATCCACCACAAAAAGAGCAAATGGATTCATTACAGATCTTCTAAGAATTAATTTTTACTGAGGTTGCTTTTTAAGTAATTGAAAGCTGAACAAACAGAGGTATAATATTAACAGTAAATGCTGTTATAATTATAGGCAGAGACTTATCAAGCTGTTGCTTATAACTATTAGAAAGTCAATACAATCTAATTATAAAATTAGCTATTTTTATCTCTCTTAAATAGTAAACCATAAACATGTTGCTTTTTAAAACTCAGTATCCTGATAATTGAAATCACTGCCTTATGATTTTTGGTATTTTGAAGACCTAGCTTCAAATAATTTTGAGACAGATCTTCCCAAGAAATACCATATTTTACTATCATTAAATATTAAAGAAATATGTCTTTGTATGCAAATACCGTTAAAATAGTGTTTGTTAAGTTTAAGATCATTAAGTGAAAGGATTTAATTTCTTTTTTCTCTCTTGGGTTTTAAGGAGAAATGGTTTTGCCATATGACAGTTTAGCATCACAGAATACAGACCTCAGACAACACTGAGTGCTTGTGTTATAGCTTCTCGGATGATGTATATCAGTGTACCTCTATTGAAGGCACCAGAGCTACGTGTATCTACATCAGCTAAAGATCCAGACCTTTGTATTCCCAGGCTGCCCTTCTCTTCTTCAGGTGTTTCGACAAGCACTGCTGCTTTCAGCTTAGTTACAGGAATTCCATACAAATTCACATATAAAAAAATATAAAGTGTACTCCAAAAAGCCCATAAAACAGAGAGTGAGATTCTGTTGGCAGATGAAGGTGTCTGTGTGTAGGTATTCACATGTGAACTAGAGATCAGCTCATTTGCACAGTAGTACTATCAATTGAAATTCCCTCAAGTACCTTTCCATCCATCACGCCACTAGGATTCTGCTTTCCTGTAGGTTCTGCATTGTATTTATGTCAATGAAGATATCTCAGATAACTTAGAGCATCTAAAATGACAAAAGGTACCTTCATGCAGGGAAGTGACCCACGTGCTTATTCAGTATAGCCAGTGGAGGTTAAAGAGCAGTTCAGCCCTCTGTAATATAGAAGTCTAAGGTGGGATTCCAGAGTACGAGTATTTAGTGCCATTTTTGACACTTTGGGACATCTGAGGCATGTTTATGTGGCTAAAAGATATAACATAAAACCTACAGAGACACTCATCCTTCTGAAACGAAGAGGTAAGTGGAGCCTAAGAGCATATATCGCAGTGTTTACAATGATAGCAGATGGCTCTGGGAAACTCAATCCTGTGTTTGGGTGGCTGATTAGCTAAAGAGCTTTTGAGAATCTATTTACAATATTGACAATATTGACTAGATAAATAGATACCCATTGGTGCCCTAACCTGTGAGCTAAACCCTGCCCTGAGTGATGATAGTAATTTAGCTATTGTTTTTCCTAACCCCTTTCAAGTGCTATAAATTCTTTTTATACTGGATAATAGGCAAACTCCGTAGCCATGCACAGTTCTCTGATTATTGCACTTTGCTTATGATGTACACGATCTGTAAACATGTATGGGGCCTCAGCTAATCTCTCCTGGCACTACTTTGCTAATACTCATCCCCAGGTTCGAATTCTAATCTCAGGACGGGAATAATGGAGCAGGTAGTTTATGGCTTTTTTTTTTTTTCATTTGAAACAAACAAAAAAACCCATTTTGAATACCCAGGAAATCAGCTCTTTCCATGGCTCAAACCAGAAAACCATAACATACATGTAATAAGGGATTTAAGGCATAAAGACCTCATAGGCCTCCTTTAGAAGGTGTACCATCGAGGTGTGGCAAGCTACCATCCCTCTATACTGCAGAATCAGGATTCAGAAGAAATACTTTAGCATTTCTCCTAAAGGTTTCACGTTCATGCTTCTATCGCTGAGCTATGGCTTGGTAGCTACTACCAACTAGCAAACACAAAGTCAAATATTCTTGTTAAAGATTATGTTTCATTTAAATAAGTAGTCTGTGGGTTGGTCTTGTGGAAGAACAAGCAAAACTGCATTCAGATGAACCCATCTGTTTCCAAATCTAATTAATCCATCCACTGATGGCTAAAAACCATGAGTATGATGGATTCAATGGTTTTCTTTCATCCTTACAAATATGAACTTTACAAGTATGTAAGAAATATTACATGAGGCAAATCAAAGGTCAGGTAACATAAGCGTGAGAAGTTTTACCTGGAATTTTTCTGATAGAGCCAAGTTTCGCTAAAGAATAGTATTTCATTAAGCTCCAGAACATTTTGTCTAAACTTTCCACTGATTTAAGGTTGTATTTTGAGATTTTGTGTAGGTTTCTGACAAAACTGTCCGAGAGTAAGGGATACCGGAAGATGCCTGTCAATGGCACAGAGTTTTTTGTACCCAGCACAGAAACGAGAACCTTCAACACATTACGGCTGGTCTGTGGGAACGATGTTCGCAGAGTCAAATGGCTAATAACAGCACGCTAGACTTGGAGGTCTAAGAAAATTAGCCAGCAGGGTCTAAGAAAGTTCTAACATGCCGAAAATTTGGACAACCCCCCACACCCCCCCGTAAGTAGCTTTTAACCCACTTTGGACATCCCATGTTCCCAGACATTTCTTGTACATCAAAAACTATGTTTTTCAGCTTCTCTAAATGCAATGCAGGTTACATTCATTTGAAATTTCACCAGAAATGTAAATTTGGTTTAAAAGAAATAAATCTCCTTTTCATGTTATTACAAATATCCACCTTTCCTTCAACCATTAACGTACCTGAAAACAATAAAGTGCGTGGATATTAAGGCCCAATTTGTAAAAGCAAAATAAATTTTGTAACGGAACTCTTATAGACATTAAAAACTGTCGACACAAATTACAGCATTTAAATATGTAACCGGATGACTGAACCTGAAAATTAACTATCTCAACAGTTACATGCAATCGTTTGGTTTGCAATTATGCGTCCACACTGTTGATTCTGGAAATGACTGCAGGTGCAAAATTGAAGTCTGGGTTATGTCTCCTTTTAAAGCGTGGTCCTTAATGTAATTTGCGTTTTAATATGCGTTTGCAGCACGTATTGTAATTGTTTCTCTGGAGCTCATATCTATGATGTGAATACATAACATCAGTAGCACAGATTGCATATTATAGCTCCAGAATACCAATTGTATTTTAAAATGTCTATTGATTGGAAAGTAGTAATTTGCATACGACGTGCAGAAGCTACTGAAGTGTTTCAGAATTTTTTACGTTATAAAGTTTAGTAGTTCATATCATGTATTATGCCTACTCAAGTTAATTCTAAAGAATATTGCAGAAAACCAGAAAAATGCATTCTAAAATTTAAAGTTCTTCGTGTGCTTTAAAACCTCCTTCTCCACCAATATGACTTATGTTTAAAGTGCTGTTTTTCATAAAACAGTTTTTCTTTTAATCTTTTATTTATTTTATCTCTTTGTTATTTCTTAATCCAGTGGTAAAAAACATGATGATAAACGGGCCTTTTGTGAGGCCTAGAAACTACACAAAAATATTCCAACTCTTTTTCTCACCGCTCTGCAAATGCATCCATCTCACTACTACAAACCCTCTCACCTTTACAAAATTCCTAAAATCGCTAGATATATTGAATTGGCTTACCATGCTCTCCTTTAAATAACCCTATTTTTTTTTTTTCTGTAGTAGTGTATTATTTTTCCTTTGGAACATTGACATTACTTACAGGACTAATTTTCTGAGTCAATTGGTTATATTGAACAACGGAAAGATGAATATTTTCTCTATTGTGATATTTTCAGTGCTACCACTAGGTGTACTAGTCAAAGAAATGTGCCCCATAAAAGACAACAGGTAGTTGGAGAACAATTCCCAAGTGGCATTTTAGTGAAAGTAAGAAGTGGTTCGGTGTATTGCTCAACTGATTCCATTGAAACTCTTCGCAGTTGAAATTGGTTTTGGTCAGTTCAAATTCGAAAAAATGTGAAATTACAATAACATAAAAAGTGTTTTCATAGAACATACATATAGATGTATGTAAGCATGTATGTATGTACATATATAACATAATGAAAAAAAAGTATCGTAGAAACTCCAGTTTCCACTTACAAATGATTACAAAAAATATTTTTATCAGCTTTCCTCCATAGCACTGTGTGAATACTAAGACCTGATGGTCCCAGATGTTTTGGGAAATTGCTCTTTTGCAGTATTCAGCCAGCTCTGTTTGTAATACAACTTGTATTACCAAATGCCATGGTCTGCAACAAATCCCATTTTTATCAGAGGAAGAAACGGTACCAGAGCTTGCTTCCTATCACCAGACTTTGCTTTGATACACAGGAGATCACTGCTTCTTTTGCAGACCCAGCGTTTCTTTCAAAATTAAGCTTCTTTTCTCATAGCGTTTTCATAAAGTCTTTTTTTCTGTAATCCATAACATACTTATAAACTGCATCTTTACCATGTGGTATTTAATTCATGTGGTGTTACAGTATTGTCAGTTTCTTACCAGTTTCCTGAATACCAGAACCTAAATGCCCCTAAAGTTATTTGTTAATAAACAAGGAAAATACCTGACAGTACAATTGCTAACAAGAGAGATAAAAATGAACCAATTCCAGTGTAAAGAATACATCTCCATTTGGGGAAAACGTGCTGCAACTCTAATGCCTACGATTTTGATGAGGATTTGCAAAGGGAACAGCATATTTCTACTTAGGCTTGCGCTGAAGATTAGCTTTTTATTTGGAAGGAACTGTTGCTTTTGGAGTTTGTAATATGCCTCTTCAAGAGCTATCATGATACTATCAAGTTTACTTACAACTACTTACAATTGAACTACCAAGGGATTAATTTCCTTGACATAAAGTTTAGTTCTAGTGGGTAAATATTAGTCTTGATCTGCTCTAAAATCAGACAAACTGCAGTTGTAGTGAAAAAAAAAAAAACACAACACTGAAGAACATTTTGAAAAAAACCACACTGTAACGAACCAAATGGGTACACAGTACTTTAATGAAAAGCAAACTAGATTTTTCATTTTAGTTTAACAGCTCTATTGATGGAAAAATCTTTAATCCAATATGAGACTGCGTAGGGAAGGCATGCAAATGTGTATTTCCATTTCACTTATGGCCATATCTGCTACACACTTGGTGGGTGAGAATAACTTTATAATCTACTAAGAGCCTTATAAGCATTTTCAAAAATACTGTTACTGGGTGTCTCTGGCTACTTAATAACTTAAGTGCCTTAAGGTTAGTTTTTCAAAGACACCTTAAGATGTAGACAGAGACCCATTAAAATTTCTAAATTACCTCCTCGGATATTTTCTGAGTATTCATTTGCACTACTATGTCTAAACGTTCTTCACCAATCGAAATGGTGTAGAAGCTAAAGTCCTATTTGCCAAATACAACCGAAATTTAACCAAAAACGCTCTAATTGCTTATTTGGATAACTATCAGCAGAGAGTATAGTATGTAAACTAAGTATATGACTTGTCATTTAACAGTAGAAAAGTCTGAATATTCAAAATATTCAGGGAGGGAAGTTGTTTTTTTTTTTTTAATAAAATAGAAAAGTGGAGATATCTCAAATACTGTTACTAATTATCAACATACGCAGACCGTAAGTAGACATACCATTGAAAGTAGGGTGGGCTTTCATATCAGACGTCACATCATGAATTCTGGGGGCTTGGTTGCTGAATTCTCAGTTTTCAGTATTTCTATTCAAGTATCTCTAAAGGCTGATACGGCCTCTATCTGCCAACATAACATGCAATTATAAACCTAGTCAAGCTAGACGAACATTTCTGAGATACACTAAGCACCCTGATGAATTTTAGCCCCCTCAACTAAACTTTAGGTCCCGAGTTTTATAAAAGCTTGCTTCGCTTTTTATCACTACAGCTGTCTGGGATCATCGAGACCGCAAATATGAGACAATCCAAGAAAACTATTTCTTGCAGTGCTTCAGCATGACTTAAGGATGAAAGAATTTCAGAAAAGTTTCTTAAACTTATAATAGGATTGGAATAAATCCTACAAGCTCCGTAAGATTATCTGGTCATTATGTTCCTACGGAACAGAACAGAAAAAAATACGGTCACAAAAAAATGTACCAGTAATGAGGTTTTGAAATATCCACGGGCCAATGACTAGAGGGAAACTAACTTATGTTCCCAGAAAGTTGATCTTGTCTTCTTTTCTTCTTATATTGTAAGTGCATTTCTCCTCCTAAAATCTTCCATGTTGCAGGCATTTAATAAAAGTC
This sequence comes from Vanellus vanellus, assembly GCF_965231255.1. Taxonomy (NCBI): domain Eukaryota; kingdom Metazoa; phylum Chordata; class Aves; order Charadriiformes; family Charadriidae; genus Vanellus; species Vanellus vanellus. Next base: position 47,716,871 of record NC_138905.1, read on the forward strand.
TTCCTCATATCAAGATAGAGTGAAACACATTTTAAAATGTACTTCTCTATCTGATTTCATTATTTTCTATGCTATTCTGTATCTGAAGCTTTATTTATTTTATAGATATACAGAAATTAAGAAAGATATCACAAAGTAGTATGATCTCAACATAAAAATATAAAAATGTTACAACAGGTTTAAAAAAAAAGAAAAAAAAAAGAAAAAAAAAGCCCTCTCTAAAAAATCCAATGTGTAATCCCAGAAGTCCCATCAGCTTTTAGATATCCTGATATCAGAACAGGATCCTTAAAGGTAAACTACTGACCTCTAAAAGAACGAGCATCACTATTATCTGACCTTGCGTACTGGCAAGAGTGTGGAAAGATGATTCCAGTAACTCATGAATGTCCTGCCTTTGTATCAGCAGGGAGAAAAATGTACTCCTCGATCACTTTTACACATTTCTACCAGTTAGGTTCCTAACATTGAAAATAGATTTCTGAAAAGCTATATTTCAACCTCCAAGGTACCTAGTATAGGGCACAAAGGAAATTCTGACAAGGAAAGTGGTTGGAGAGTAGTAATCAAGGTTGCTGGAAAATCACCCATATAAGTAAATGTATAATTAAAACTGAAAAATGCCTTCAATCCCACCTTCATGGTGCATGCTATATTATTATTATTATTATTATTATTATTATTATTATTATTATTATTATTATTATTATTATTATTATTTTAATGTGTTTAATTCTTTTCTTTAGGTTTCTTTTTGTATGATCTTAGGTCTGAGCTGATTATGGTACTCATTGGGTATATAGACAATTTTAAGAGGAACCAAATTCCTGAGGTTAACTAGCCATAAACCTTTCTCTGTCCAGTGGAGAGGAAGAAATAGCCGTACACACTAATGCAAATAAAAGGCCTGGTCTTTATTGCAGGTAAATTTGCTTCATATATTACTAAGTTCTAACGGAGTTTAACTGGTGAATATAAACAGGCATAGAGCCACTGAGGATGACACTCATTCAGCTCCAGCATAGGAATAAGATTGCTTCTGCTACAGGTGGTTAAGTTCCTCCACTGAAGAGTAATGCCTAATATCTGGGACGTTGTCCAGGATGTGGCTGAAGGACAGTATAGCACTGCCCACCAAGCTCCAAGCCCTGTCTTAGCAGAAACGTACATCGGGTGCGCTGTGTTCTGCAGCTGAGGGTAAGAACAGGCTAGACTCGGAGCTCAGCTCCATGTTGCAACTCTGAGAAAGTGACAAAACTGGTACAAGAAATCTCTCACGGTGTTTTGATTATTTTCCTTTTTTTTTTTTTTTTTCAAATTTCAGTTCAGTGACAGTTGAAAATTTCTCCCAGATGCCCAGAAATACATTTTCAACTGATGTGTTAGACCCCGGTTCATTTTATTGGAGGAAAAACTGAATAATTGTATGTTGACTTAGTTGTCTGCTGCAATGAAAAGAGTCTAGGAGTTCAAAGGGACTTTTTTCATGGTTGCACATTTTAACATAGTAACATAGTTATAGCATATTTATATCTGTCAGTTTAATCTTTACTTTTTGTTTTTAAAAGTATTGATGAAGCTATATATGATTATAGAAAAGATGCACGATAATTACTTAAACAACAGAAGCCCATATCATTTTATTGATTGACATTGATATGATATGGTCATCCCATTTATATATATACACACACACAAACTGCTACTGAAAAAATACGAGAATAAAATATGGTTTATAAAAAAAAATCTGTGCATTTTTGTATTCAATCAATCCTTTTTGGAATCAAGTTTCTGTTATGTCTCAGTAATGACTATTTTCTTTTATTGCTTAGTTTTGGAAATCAAAAATCAGGTACAAATGGACAAAATTTTCTTAAAGTGGGTCAACAAGTGGGTTGCTATGGGAAACTGAGATATTGAAAAATCTCTGTACTTTCACTGTTTGAGGAAAATACTAGTTGCTTTTGTGCCTCCCATGTGGCTTCTCCTGGAGTGACATACTTTAAATTGCACTATATTTTTCAAGGCAAGATACCTGACAGGCGATATAAATATATATCGTTTATTTCTGTAGAAAAAAAAATATATATACAAAATGAAGGCTTGCTGTTTGGAAAATAATGATTTTAAAAAACAGTTCAGCTACTACTAGCTATAAATTAAAAGTATATTGAAAATATATTTGGGTATTTATCTTATCTATTTAAAATATTTATCTTTCTTCTACATAACATCTTCCAGCGGCGCGGGGTTACAAGGTCCATTACCTTATATGACAACAACCATCTTTATAGGCAGTGGAAGTGAAATACAACAGCCCTTAGGAAGCGCTCATTAACTTCCTTTCTCTTTGCACCCACCCTGTCCAGAGAAAAGGTGGAGAAAAGGGGGAAGGATAATTGCAAGGATAATGGCATCAGTTAACTTGATACATTGTTATGTTATTTGTAAAGTGTTGTTTTGTAGAGCTTATACCATATGTTTCAACACTTCAAAAAATGAAGGTGTCATTCTTTGATACTAAAAAAATGAAGTTTTCTGTTTTTTTGTTTTTTTTTTTTTTTCCCTAGTGTTTTGAGGTTTGAAACGGAATTTAAATTCTGTTTTAAATTACCGACAATGTTATGGATGTACATTGATGTCCTTATATACATTATAAATGACATTAGAAACCAGTCTATTGATCTCTTAAGCCGCAGAGAAGTTACCTGCTAACAGGCTTGCTTTAGATATATTCTCTCTCTTGATACATTCTGAACTCAATTCTTGCTAGAACATGAATACTTTGAATTTAGACTTCTATAGACATTTGTCTCTATACGTTGACCTGCCTCCAGGCATGTTAGTACAACTCCTTGCCCGGAAGGCAGTCATATTGACTACTACTGCTGGGAAGGGCAAAGTAGGAACTTTTATATCATTTCTGGACAAGCTGTTCTGGTCACCTGCCTCCAGGCTTACGCTGTCTGGAAAGCACCTACATATCGACTGCTCTGGGAAGTTATTTTAAGAATCAAATTACATTTCCATATATGTAGTTTCAGAGTTCTCCCCAACAAGTCTGAGCTGCTCCTGCACAGTAGAAATTTGGCCTTATTGCCTTCCAAAACCAGTACAACTTTAAGCTTCCCCTCAACATTTAATAAGAAAAACACCCCAGATACTGTATACTAAATACAGGTTTACAGGGAATTAATGAGAGTGCAGTCAGTGAGTACAAGGGTGCATAGTACATGAAGTATATCAAGGGTTTTATTCAGACAATGCATTCGGATCACTGACTTTTCTTCCTACTTGTGCCACCTATCCTTAGAGCAAAAGTCAGCAAGCCACTTTAGGAATATACATTTGTATTTTGAATCATCCATTAGATTGCCGTGAAACACGAGCCTTGTTTCCTGGGCCCCCCCAGCCCGCCCCCAGCCCGCCCCCAGCCCAACATGCATTTCAGCATGTATAGACTATACTTTTTAGGTTTTCTGTAACCCAGAGGGTTACAACCCTATGAAGAAGAATTAGGGTCATTAAAATTAATAACTTTACCTCATTTTTTTTTTTTATTACAGGAAAAATCATCTAATGATATTTTACATGAAGGAAATTATTTGATATATAAGCAGCCTAGCCTTGCCTTCTTTCAGACACTTGGATCAGGAAAAATGATGTGACCATGACGCTAAACTAATTAGTGTTTACGAATTCAATGAAGGCAGATAAGAGGCATTTGAAAACCTAGAAAGTTCCCCCATCAGGCACAGATGAAATCTATTGTTCTCTTTCCTTGCATTTCGGCTGCATTAATGAAAGCAGTAATAGTTGCAGACCCCATGCCATTTTGCCATATAGCCACAATTTTTCCTTTCACAAAAGAAAATCAGAAAACTGCTGAGTATTATAGATATTAATGGTTGTTAGAAAAGTGTAATAAAGGGCTCCTGTTCTAAAGCATTGCCAGGCTTTTATGTCATTATTCACGAATGACTAAGGTGTTCAGAGGAGAGTAGCTCTGATACCCAAGGAAGCAATGATGAGCAGCAGCAAGGGTGCAAGGAAAGCAGTTTTTCACAGGACCCAAATACCAGGGCTGTGTGTAATATGTGATTTGAACAGAAGTGAAAATGAAATATTTTTCATGAACGTTAAGAGTAACGCGTCATTTGGAAAGAGAGCTAGGTCAAACCTGCACAGCGGTTGAACTACCTGAAGGTGAGAGTGAGGTGGGGATGGGAACAGGAAAGAAAAGTAAAAATGGACCAGGTGAGCAGACCAGACTAGAATTTGGTAACTAGCAAAATAACATACAGGTATTCTTACATGTTGAGCTATTTTAATGGCACTTACTATTTAAGGTCTCAGCAAAATTACATTATTTTTACATAGTACTTAACAATGTTTTAGCAACATACTACAACAGAAGACATGAGCATCAATAATTAAAACATAAAAGAAACTGTTAAATCAAGTACACTTCATGATTTATTAGTTAGTCAATTTTCAACTGTATTTGCTTAATTACTCTGTAAATCACCATATATATTCCCCCCAAATAAAGTCCCCATTCATTACTATGAAATAGCTGGGAAATGGTGTTGAAATAAGCAGCTAATTGTGTATCAGCGATTGCTGTATTCCATTAAGCACAATGATTTTTCTTTTCTTCTTTTTCTTCACCTACTATACTATCTTCTTGGTATATCAGAAACAGGGTTTGAGCAAATGCTGAACGAAGCCACTGGGAATCTTTGCATTGACTTTGAAGGGTTTTGAAGTGGATTCTTTATAAGAGAAGAGTGCTCCAGAACCAGGAAGCGTCCAGTTCACTCTGAAGTCGCTCATAGCATTTTTATAGTGTTTATCGCTTTCAGTACAGAAATTCCACTTGTGCTAACTTTTGAGGACTTGAGTGAAATTGAAACAGAGCAGACATTTTAGTGCCAGCTCTGGGGCAGGTTATATTTCACATGGAAAATACAAGCAGAAAATGTTTTTTATAGTTATTGGGGAAGCTCAGCAAAGTTAAATGAAAGACATAAACTAGTGTTTTTTATAACAAAGGAAGGGAAGGTAACACAATTTTTTATTATATGAACTATCAATAGATTTGCATAGCGAGCCAAAGATTACAGAGTATTTTATAGTATAGACTTATCTGCTACATTATATTAAACTCCTTAAAATATTCAGGACACCACCTCACATTAAGATGCTTAGATTCAGGCATCTATATGGAGGAGGTTAGATGTAACCTGTGTTCCCATCTGTGGTGAAACTGGGCATGGTTCGCCTCCTTAAAAATGGGTGTGTCTTGCTTTTTAAGACTTGGTGAGGTAACGGAGACATCCTCATAGTGCTGGCAGATTGAGACCTGTGCTTTTCTGAAATAGCAACTGTATGCTAAGCTGAATACTCCAGAGCAAACTCTGAGCGTGGAAAACTCAGTAGAACTCCCTGTTTCAAAGGGCTAAATCCATACTGGTTTAGTTTAATCTTGTCTTACTTCTCATGCTATCAGATAGGAAAAAAAATCATTATAAATAATTGTAGGCTAAAAAGTTACACTAATTTTCAAATTCTTTGAAACAAAATACTTTTTTTTTCTGCCTTCCTTTTGGTGATACATGAACCAGTATGTAAAAGTCAAGATTTCAGAAAGGTCTGCCTACCCACCCAGACTATTTATTTTAACTCACAACCCTCTCTGATTTTAGAATTATATTTATTAAAGTAATAAACATAAGACACACAAGTGCCTTAGTCAAAGGATGTCTGTTAAAGTAGCCCAAGGGACAGATTTTCAAAATCGGGCTTTATCATCATAAATTATAAAATGCACCAATTAAAACAAAACCAAAGCAAGACTTGGTGTATGTGTGTATGCATGTACGTATGTGTCTTTAAGACAAATTTAAGTCAAAATCAAACATATCTATTGGATAATGGATATTTTGATATTTGATATCCATATAAATATGGATATTTTTTTTTTTAGATATAACCTACATCACATTAGTATTCTTTTCTAGGGAAAAAACCTCAAACACAAACAAACCCAACAAAAACCCAACAAATTTAAAATGAGATAGAAATAAAGTAACATTCTGGCTATTAACCTTCATTACTTAAAAATATCTAGGATTAAAAGTCATACTTAGTTACATGAAATAACTGCTCTTTGAATTTTTTTTGTTTAGTTCTTAACCTAAACTTATTTAAAGTCATCTATGTATCTAGGTATCTAGAATTTATTTATTTGTATCATTATGACTGTTACAGGTCAAACTTATAATCTGAAGAATACTTTAAAATCACAGTTTACAATGAATCTTTTTTCTGATTAATTAGAAGAATGTTTGTTATATTTTATTAAATATATTGAAGTACATATTTTCTTCCAGTGTACTTACAAAGGACAAGCAAGGCTAGCACAAATATACATAATGCTTAAGTTTGCACATTTTGTCAGATTCATATTCATATTCGATAGGACGAGAGGAAATGGGTTCAAGTTATGTCAGATGAGCTTTAGATTAGATATTAGGAAAATTTTTTTCACTGAAAGGGTTATTAAACATTGGAACAGGCTGCCCACGGAGGTGGTGGATTCGCCATCCCTGGAGGTGTTTAAAATAAGGGTAGATGTGGTACTTGGGGACATGGTTTAGAAGTGGTTTTGTCAGGGTAGGCTAATGGTTGGACTTGATGATCTTAAAGGTCCTTTCCAACCTCAGCAATTCTATGATTCTATGATTCTATGTGGAAAGAGCGTTCATACATGTCTTTGAAAAAACACACTTTCTAAGATGTTACTTAAGGTTAAAAAATTTCCATAAACATTATGCAAAATCATCTAATATTACTCACGTGAGCTTTTAAATACATTTTCTTCAGTCACCTTTCATCCTTTTTTTTAAGCATGTTTTCCCCAATACATTTCACTGATGGTTTATCAGAAAGCAAAGTTTAAAGTTGAAGGTACAAGTCTATAAACAACCATTCTGCAGACAGTCACTGTGGGTTAAATCAGAGATAGAAAATTGCTGGCGATCAGGAAACTGTATTATCAGTACAAGGTGCAACATAAGCATTGTGCTATGTGCTGCTTAATAAAATCACCATTTTATTGAGCACGGAAGGAATTACTTGGCGTAACATTCAGTACTGCGGTCATGTATACAACAAAAGGCTGCCTTTCCTATCTAGTCCACGAACACACAAATGTAAGGAACAAATGCTGAAGACATCTTCAGTAGGAATCTTTTTTATTAGGAAGAGGGAAAGGTACATTCAGCGCTGAAAAGTTTCTTTGGTTTTAAGACTTAAACTCCAACCAAGAAATATAGGTCTTTAGGGTAGGACACAAATCTACTGAAATCAGTGAAAACCTTCAGGTAAAGCTATTAGGACTGAATTCTACCTTCAGATATATCTTGAAATACAGTGATAAAAAAGATATTCAGAGATTTTTTTTTTTTTTTTCTCCAGCTGATGGAAGTAGAAGCAGCAGTAAGGTTGAAAAGGTATTTGAGGCAGAGGACTACCTGGAAGGTCTGTTGACCAGACGCTTTGGAGATGTTTGGAAATGTTGCCTGGCTTTTGTTTCTATAACCTGCTAATTTCGACAGTGACATCTATGAGGTATGTTTTAAATCAAGGGTGAAAAAAAGAATGTAGACAGTAAGACAGGAATAATTTTTAATGGATTAAGGAGGGAAATAACACTAACACAGGAAGTATTTTGGAATATATTTGTGGTTAAATAGTAAAAGACTATTTTCTTTTGGGGATCTAGGAGTTTTTACATTTTCTTTGGTCTAATTAGACTTCGAAGTTAGCTTTTTCCTTACTCTTTCTGGAACATTTTTGAAGCCTGATGTCCCTTTTCAGAGGTAAAACTGAGAAGTAAAGATTCTCACATGCAGTGCTGATTTGACACTGTAGTTGTAGTATTGGACTGCTAACGAGACGCTTCTAAGTTTACATTTCAGTGATCATTGAGGCAAGCAAACATAAGTTGTTATGGATAAAGAAAAAAAAAGATCAGTTTTAATGTAGATACCACAAAACATATGTAGTTTTAAGGAAAAAAATTGACACCTTTTTCCCTACCAGAGTTTTTTCATCACTCCTTGGAGTATATGTTGAAATCTCTTATTTTCATGACTTTATGTTTAAATAATGAAGCTGTAGCATCTATATTGTATGTCGATTTCCACAACCATCAAGGGTTTTTTATTTTTCAGAGCTGTCTATTTGCCCTCACTGGTCATTTTTACTCACAGAATAATTCATACTATGTTACCACACTGTTCTTGCTGATGGAAAGACTGACTAGTTTCTGTTGAGATTTTATTTGCTTTCATTTTATAAGGGTTTTTTGTTGATGGTGGGTTTTTTACTTCTGTATTAGAGTAAGTGGTAGTAATCAGTGTACATAGACTCTAGCCTGAGAGCCATTTCTTATCACAAAAGTCACTGCATGGTAGAAGCTGCCATGGCACTATTTACGGGAATTTCACTGCTGCTTAGAATCAGAATTATGTCTATTTGCTGTATGAAACTAAACCCACTACATTATTAATACCAGTAGATACCACATATTGATGTCCAAATGGGACTATTCTGGTTATATATTACACATCCTCTCAAAGTTGTCACATCGATGATGTACTATATAACACTAATAGCTGCTACTCCAATGATGTATACCAAGTGCCATCACTCCAGCTAAATATTTCATCATGACAACAGAATTTGTGCCAAAATACTTCAACAATATGGTTGTAAATATAATATACATGCACAGACCAATCATTCTGTAATGTGCTACAGAATTATTTACCCTGTATGTGCTTGTGTGTATGCGCGTGTGAGCATGCACACCTGCACTCAGATAGTTTTCTGTTTTCAGGATATGCACGTTGTTCTTGATTATTAACAACCTGATGCAAGTTCTCTTAAGGATAATACCTTTAACATAGCCAAAATCTCCTACCACATTCTTGCCCTGAATTGTATCGATCATATGTCTCTATGACTTTGGAAAACTGGTTTTCCATATCTGGGGGTCTCACTGTAATACCATGGGCTATCCACTATCAGTGTTCCACTTCATCAGTTGTCCTTTCTTCATTCTTTCCCTTATCTTCCTGCTTGTATCTTCAATTGTTCTTTCTCATTAGCTCTTTTCAACCCCACCAAGTGTCAAAGCTGAGTTTCACTATTCAGAACTATCCCTAGTATTTAACAATATTCAATGACCCGCTAAGTAACTGGTGGTTTCAACCCAAATAAAAAATGAACAAGAGCCAAAAATCGCAAAAAAAAAACCCAAACCAAGACAATACAAAAAACTCCACAACCAACCAACCAACCAACCAATCAAAACCAGAAGAAACAAGCTGAAATACTGTCACATTCCACTCTTATACTTCCCTAGGTCAGGAGTCACACCTTGACAGAAAGAATTGTGTCAATTAAACCCACCTCACTCCTCCCTCCCAGTTACATTAAGTGATTATCTGGAAATGATACTACTTTCTCCCTAGGATTCTTCCTCAAAAATATGGGAAGCAACACGGAAGCAGAATAAAGTTTACATGTAGAGACCATGCATAGGATAATTCAGGCAGCAGGGGACCTCAGGAGGTCTCCAGTCCAACCTATTGTTCAAAGAAGGGTCAGCTCTGAGATGAGAGCAGGCTGCTTAGGGCTGTATCCAGTTGGGTGTTGACTGCTCACCTCTCTGTGCAACCTGTTCCATTGTTTGACAGGAAAAGTGTTTCTCCTCATATCCAGTCAGAGCCTTTCTTGTTCCATTTATGCCCATTGCCTCTTGTCCTCCCACCATGCACCACCATGAAGGCTTTGTGTTCTCAACCACCTCCATGGAGCACCATTGTTCTGTCCCCTCAAAGCCTTCTCCTCTCCAGGTTGAACCAGCCTCAGTCCCTCAGCTTCTCCTCCCAGGTCCAGGAGCTTCTCTTGATGGCTTCACTGAACTCGTTCCAGTCTGTCAATATGTTTCTTGCATTGAGGGGGCCCAAAACTGGGACACAGCTTTATATATTATATCTAATGATTCCTCATTAAAAGAGGATAATCAAACCAGTCCAGGATGCCATTGGCCTTCTTTGCTATCAGGGCACACTGCTGGCTCATATTCGGCTTGCTGTCCGCCACAAGCCCCAGGGCTTTTTCAGCAGAGCTCCTCCCCTGGTCAGTCCTATTCTATGTCACTGGCAGCTGTTATTCCTTCTCAGGCAGACGACTTGCCATTTTTCTCATCTCTGATCCTGACACACAAGCTCTCAACCAGTCTGTCATCCGTCCTACAGAGGAGCTCTCTACAGAGATGCCATTAAGCTCTGGAGGATCTCAGCTTCGGCCACAATTTGCCCTCCCTTCTGCTAATTCACATCAAGAGCTTTCTAGTCCTGTTCAATGTTTTGCCCTCCCTTCCCCTGAGGGAGAACACTGGAGGAAAGTTCTTCAATTAAAAAATTAACTAGTCTAGCTTTTGTCAATCTAACTGCATGCCCTGCCGACTCACGTTGTTGGCATTTCATTACTTTGCTATATTTAGTTTTTGATAGAGCTCCTGCAGTCTTTCTTAGATCTTTTTCATGTATCATTTTTCTCCGCTGTTTCAAAAAAATTGCCTCAGTATTCTTAAAATTATTTCATATTTTAAGAAGCATATAGTTGTCTTGCTTTCTATCTAGTAAGTCATGAGGTTTCATTTCTTACAGATAATTACATTGTAGCATCTAAGTGTCTGCAGCATTATTGCAAGTAAATTTCCCCTATAATCATGCTTTCTTATTAAATTATTAGTAACAAATAATATTCAAAGATGTTTAAACTGTCCAAATTATTGACATCTACGGTAGTCAATTACTGTAGGCAGTATAGAACAGTTTACTGGGTATTACAAATCTTCCTGTCCTGTTATCCCTTTTTATAAGATAGGTATATACAAAATATTATTCTATTGATTGCACTGAGGCAAAATGTCTTGCAATATTTTTTACACCACATTTTCTCAAAACTTCAAGTTCTTTATGTTTTCTTTCAGGATTTCAAAAGACAAAATTAACGTGCAAAGCATTTCATTTGGTTTATCCTTTCTCACCTTAAATAATTTATCAAGAATGCTGTAAAATATTAAGCTTTTTCATTCTTATTAACTTTTAAGATTCTTCAACTTTTTTCCTCCTGCTTACAAATTGGATCAGCATCTGAAAATGTTAGCTCAAAGCTTATATTCGTATCTGTCCTATGTTTCTGTAATTGAATTTTTTTGTGACTGAAAGATTTATATTTTTTGTCTTTGGCAAATTCACTAATATTTGATAGTCTGTCTTCTTTAAACTGAGACTCCTACAAGCCACTCCCAAATCATTATTTCTTTCTGTCTTCTTTTTCTTCACCAAACCATAAAATACTGCCTTTTGAGATATCTTACCAGTCTCTTTTTTTTTTTGGCCTCTTTTTTATTTTCACTTTCCTCAAGATGTAACCGATTCTGAAAACTTGCAGTCTGCAATTCATTTTACAGACAGGAAGCTGTAGAAATGTGTCCTCAAATATGAATACTGTTCTTCATTTTCATGGTCTCTGGTGTCTCTTCTCAGTATATGCCTGAACCTGTCATACAAGATATCAACAATGTCTGCCATCTACATAGCAGTCTTCTAAACTCTTACTTTCAGCTTGAAATTCCTGTCTGTGTTTTAGCTTTCACAAAGGTTCTGAATTGTTCCTGCAGCTCATCTGTTTCCCTCACCTCTTTGTCATAGCAAGTATTTTTTTTAAGTCTTCGAAGTCAGTGGTCTGAGTGTAAACATCCCCTGAGGTTCTTATTGTTCTTGATATTTCTCTAATGTCAGGAATCAGTAAATGCATGATTAAGCTGATTGATAGCAACTAATATCTTACCTCATTTAGGATTGCTGATAAGCACTAAGTTTATGAAACACATTTCTTTTTACAGCCACGACTTTTTATATGTTTAATTAATTATTCTCCTTCTTCTTCCTTTCATTATATCATAAAGACTCTCATTAATTACAATTTATTTTTATGCAAGTGCCTTGAATACTTCCCCATTGCAGTCACCTGCAGTTATTTGGATGTCTCAGTCAGGGATACTACCTGTTATTTGTTAACACTCTTCACAAAATACTTTGTATTTTAACTTCTCTTCATAAAATATCTTATATTTCACTTTCTGTTCTTCCAGAAGGAGCACTTAAGGTCAATATTTTATCATTTTGCTCTTATCCTTAGATAGAGGATTTTGATAGTGTCAAAACCAATAACTGCTGATAACAGAGTATCATTCATCATGATTTTTTTTTTCTATTTCATGCCTCACAGTCTTTTTGCTCCTATAAAACAGTGTGAATTCACTAACTTAAAAGATCCACATCCCAGGTACCTTGTGAGGCCGTGATGTGTATGCATTGCTTCAAAAGCACATGACAGGGTCCCAGTTCTATTTATATTCTAAATATTTCGTGTTCCAACTCCCTGTCCTCTTTCTGTGTCTTCTAATCCCACCCACCAGTCTACTTTTGAGTTGAAAGATGAACTTTTTAGAGATACTGAAGGAAAGGCATAAACTTTTTGCTCTGAAGTGATTGTGTTTCACACCAGAACAGGTCCTTTATTTATGACCATTTGTCCTGCCAGAGATACTTGGTTTTCTACATGGAATGGTTATTGCTGGATCTAAGGACTTTGTATTTCTTGAAATAGAGTGTAAGAATACACTGTCAGCATATGGAGCTTATTCACAGTCACAGGGCGCAAGGTGAGCTAGTCATGCAGGTCAGCAAACACATTAAGACATTCTGTTGATAGTAAGTTGCACCTCAAGCCACTCGGCCACTCTAGAACCCCTTTAGGCGGGTTATGCAGGTTTACCTGGAGTGTTTCGTGAAGACTCTGAACTATACGACAGACGGAAATGTCAGGAAAAGATGTTTGGCTAAAGGCACGGCAATATCTGAAAATGGTAAGGAGGCAATCTTCTGTGATATCTCTGCTGATTCTGAGGACAAAATGTCTCTTTAAACTGAATATATGTTTGCTACAAAAAGTGAGAACATTACTTTCAAATGATAGGTAAAATTATTCCTGATAATAAGGAAATCATCAACTGTCAGATATGCATGGTTTAGTTTAACAGTGAATAAATGTCTGAATGCCTAACCAGAGTAACAGGATGAAAATAAGAAAATTGAGTATATTAAAAAAATCCAAACCAAATCAAAAAACAAAAACAACTTTTATTAGGCTGTGAAGTAATATTTCAATAGAAGAAATAAAAGCCTTATCTCTTGAATCTTACATATTTATATTTTGAATTAGTAAATTCTAAAATATGATTTGACACAGAAGTTTTAAAGACTGTCCAGGAACACTTAAAGATTGGGAGAGGGGGAACATGAAAAAAACTACTCTCTCTCATAGGGTATAAAAAAAATGTTACAATATACTTCTGTAATGAGTGAAACAAAGAGTCATTTTGTATAGTTTAGAGAACAGATACCAGCATTACTCCAGAGGAGGGTTTTGACAAAAATAGGGTTTACAAAATAAATGCAACCAATTCAGTAAGAGACAGAACAAACATGAATCAGGAATTAAAAAATCAGACTCAGAAATTTGAGCTCTTTTTCATATCAGTGAAAGTATCACTTTATAATCACTGAGGAAAATAGGGATTTCAAGTTAATGGATTATTTTTAATTCAAAAAACCTAAGGGAACAATTCTCTAAAGACTTACATACATTCATAAAAGTAAAAAAGCTATATTTCACTGTATGTAGAGTAACTCTAAGGAAGTCTTTTAACTTGGTATCCAAGGGGAATTTAGAAGAGATATCTAAGAGAACAAAGGAGAAACCAGCTAAGAAAGTGATTACGTTTTCTTTTTGTGAAAATATTCATTAAAAGCTGATGTAGAGTGCCATTTGATGATATAACCACAGCTAATTATAAGCTTGAGGGGAAGATCTTAAAACTGTTATATTAGACTATTGCATTTTATGTCATTAGTGATTTTTAGCATTTCAGGTACTCATTACATTGCAATCCATCATGGTGTGTCCAATCAGAAATTATTCACATTAATATAATAATTTTCCCTTATATTTTTACTGTATGACTTAATAAGAATTTAACCCATTATGATGAAAAATTAGCATTACATTTTGATCTCTAGAAATGGAATCTCTTATGTTATTAACAAGCATCTTAAAGCAGTTTATAACGAATAAAAATCTAACAGAAGAATGTATTTCCATCAGTTCATAATAACATCATTTCACACAATATCTTATTAAGAAGTGAGTTTATTAACAAAACTGACAATGTACTTGAAACCATTCCCATTACAACCTGCAAGGCAGAAAAGAATCATCGTGAGAAAATCAGTAAAGAATACTAACTGTTTTTCTGTTAAATCATATTGTGTATCTCCACATGCAAGCGATTACTTATGGACAATCAGATGAGGAATATCTATCATTTAGCATATGTTACACAGGTAGTAGATTGATTTTTTTAAATTTTTTATGGCAATAAGAAATGCAGTATGTAACGTGTTACGATGCTTGTTTGTTCTTTCATATATTTAGCCTCATAGTACTCTTATAACTATTCCCTCTTACAAATGGGACTTCAGATGCACAGGGAAGCTCTACAAATTCGCACACAAAAAAATTTGAGAAAATGGACAGTTGAAGGCATAAAGTCCCAGAAAATCACTCAAACCATGGAATCATCCTTCTTTTCTCATTAACTCAGAACATGCAGGGGACGTTTCCCCAGGGAAAACTGTTAGCAGAAAATATTTCAATGATAATAAAAAATTGACTAGTTCGTCCTCAGAGATAAATAGGTATCTCTTGTTCTATCTATAATCTGTGTGACTCTGAAATTCTGTCCACAGATCTGCTACTCTGTATCTGACTCCAATAAATCTGTTTCCTTAGATAAATGGTGACTGGGACCTCTGTTATTGTTTTGCTTCCCTTACTATCATTTATATCTTGATTTCTTCTATAGAAATAAACCTAAAAAATCCGCGTGATTTAATTTTGAACTCTAAAACTTTTAACATATAGTTAGTGGCAGCATCTAAGGCATTAATAGACATAACCTAACAGTTAAGTGCATCTCTTATGTTTGATAAACTATCATCTCAAGCATCTGCTAGGAATCTCAGAAAACTTAACCACTTCCCTTGGCCATTCGTACTTCCGTGTGTCCTGGTTTGAGCAACACAGGACTAATTTATCTTCTAATGCTTGGGAAGACTGCACTTCTAGAAGACTCTAGTATCTGAATTTGTGAAAATATTTACTTTATAGCCAGCTATGGTTTGTGGTTTTCAAGATCTCAGTGTTTTTGAGCTCACCACGTGCAGGGATGAGGAGGAGTGAGACCTGAGCACTTGACCCAAGCTGGCCGACAGGATTATTTCATACCATGAACGTCACATTCAATATAAATGAGAAAGTTTGCTGAGAAGTTCTCTCTCTCCCTTGATGGCTGCCATCCTGAGAACTTCTTGCCCCAGTGACAGACCCCGGCGGCCTTCCCTTCCTCCAGAAGCCATAGCACTTGCGGTGTCCGACATTTGCTGTCCACTGCTGGGAGTGCACAGCTTCCTACTGATATAATTGGCTGAGTATAATCTTTATTATTTTAAGCATATTCTCTATTGGTATCAGGATCAATATTGGTCCTTTAGTGTTATTAATGTTAATTATCTAACCTTATTCTATTAAATCTGTTTATATTTCAGCCCCCAGGTTTCCTTGGTTTTTCCCAATTCCCCTTCCTGGGCGGGGAGGGGTCACTGGGTGATAGAATGATTGCCTAAATGACTATAATTTGTTATGGGTTTCTCAAACCATAACAACAAGATATGAAAAACAAGGGATATGTATTAGCACAAAAAAAGGAACGTAACATTGAACTGCTTTACCACAGCAGTCAGTAACTCCAGACCCAGTTCTGAGCCATAGGTATCCAATAGTCGGGTGCTTCCAAAACGCAGTAGGAAAAACCTCTTCCTTCCTTGGAAGATATTGACTTATTCTGTCTGAAAGGTTAAATGTCTCTGGTTATTTAAGCATTTTTGCCCTCAGCATGGAGGTTTCAGTCTGACTGCAGAGCCTCAACAAACAACTTCTTCTGCACTGTACCAGCCCTGACAAAGAGCCCTACCAGTCAGCTGCAAAAGACCGCTAGCACAAAGAAACACCTGCTGATATTTACCGAGACATAGGCAAAGATGCCTTCTTTCCATCCTGATTCATCCAGAGCTCTGAGTAAATAATTTCCACAAATGAAATTATCTGTTCCCATTTCCTGCCCTTTTGCTCCATGTCCACTGCCAACAATCTACAAAGCTCAGTACTGCCTGGGACTCGAGGACATGTGCCTTCAAGCATGTGTGCACACTCTTCCCACTCTGTTTTTGCTGACACACACTCCACCTCAACAGCTGCATGCCATTTCCCAGAGAAATCTCTGTACCACCAACAGCCTGAGGAAATCATGGCCTCATGGACTTTCAAGACACATTTTATTTATTTTTATTTTTATTTATTTTTACTGATGACCTGTCTTGCTACCTTCCCCCTTTCCCTTCTGTTCTTTGGCAGCCTGGATAGGGCTTGAGAGGATTCTGAGACTGAAAACCTTGTATAACAGGACTGTTCGGCTCCCCAATTCCTAAGTTGTGTTTTCTTTCACTATTCATGTCATGACTGCATGGGAAAGCTGTTAGAGATTGGATTTCCTCTGAGGGTGCAGTTTTCCTTTCATCTCACAGCCACCAGAAAGCCTTGAATCTCAGCTCCAGTGCAATTTGGCCCCAGAGTGATTCCAAAGTCCAAAGCTTAAGGGTCATCTACAAGGCATCTGCATCTGGTAATCAGACTAGAAATTCGTGCAAGACCTGATGGCTTCGATATGGGGAGATGTAAAAAAAAATTGCTCCTCATGTATTGAAGAGCAGTATGATTGACTGTAAAACCTGCTTATAATCTGTGTGAATATTTTTATTTAAATTATTTAAGTCAATTAAATATTGCTGAAAAACAGAACTACAGCTAATATTTAATTAAATGACCAATTTGGAAAAAGTATACTAATATACTGACAAAGAAGGGAGGATCATATTCAGAAGAAACTGAAAAAAATCCCAGACTGTGACTTG
This sequence comes from Vanellus vanellus, assembly GCF_965231255.1. NCBI lineage: Eukaryota > Metazoa > Chordata > Aves > Charadriiformes > Charadriidae > Vanellus > Vanellus vanellus. Next base: position 47,734,111 of record NC_138905.1, read on the forward strand.
CTGTCACATATCCTATTTCAAGTAGTCCAAATTAAGAAGACTGTGTTAGAATATAACAAGATAAATAGTTATTAACAATTCACCATCATGCAGAAACCATATAGTGGTCACACATGTTTAATACACAATGAAAGCAGTTATCTTATTAAACTTAATGGCACCTATAAAAGGGAGACAAGTCACAGGCTTGAGACAGTAATGAGATAAGCTTGCAGTCTGATCAGTTTGCATGCAAATGACCTCATCTGAATGAAATTAATGTTTGCATTTTTATACTGTTCTCAAAGCTCTACCATTCCCATTGTTCTACCCTTGCTTTCTTGAATTTTCTTAGAAATAAGAAAATAATGTTAATCAAGAGGCTAAAGATCAACTTGTACTCTGCTATTACATCAGTTTTGAAATGTCCGTTTCTGAGTGCAAGCTTCTACTTACGGCCATCAAAGACATGTCTTGTAAGCAATTTTAATAAAGTTTAAAAAGTTGAAATGTATACTTGATTTGAAATGTATTCATGTGTTTGGAAAGGATAATGAGATGGTAAGGCCTCACATTTAGATGAACAACACATCAGTGAATTTAATTATTTTTTCCATATAACGAAAACCGCCTTACATTTTAATTTTATTTGTTTTTATGCATTGCATAATTAAAGAAATAAAGAAGCTGAAGTCATATTTATCTCCATCTACATTTTATTTTGAAACCTTTAGTTTATTTTTCTTGCAAATGATATTTCAGAAGAGGTAAACACTATTTCATTTATTTGCTTTCTGTGCAGTTGTTTTTTAGACTTAATGCAAAGACACATGAAAAATATTTCCTTTACACCATCAGAATGTCAATCTGACAGTGAAAAAATTTCCATTAATATATGTTCAATAATGCTACATGCTGAATAGTTTGACCACAGCCTAGGAAAACATTTAAGAACATGTTTCATTTTAAACACAGGAACAGTTTGTACTTCTTTGAATTATGAATATGAAGAAAAAAGTTATTTTGACAGGTGAGGGTAAATAACTATAGAATTGCACAAAACTGAGTCCAATGCAAGCTCGAAAAATACAATTTTAAAAGTAAATGCCTTAAATTTGTATTTTAATGAATGTCAGACTAATTCTTTAAAAAACTTCTGCTATTATTGTGGACTTAAGAAAAGCTGCACTTCTCCTCCTCTCCATTCTTAATGTTCCAGACACAAAAGAAGGTTTTATTGTAACATAAATATACAGTATCATGCAATTCGATGATTTGATGACTTCCCCCTCTATTAAACACCAGAAAATAGAGGAGAAAATAAAACAACACACAAAACAACTGCTCTCCACCCTCTTTTTTTGTCATTATTCAGACAAGCTATTAACAGGATCAACTTACATTACCTTAACGAACTATCCCTATGATTGGATTGCTCCAAGGAAGACGGAAGACTGTTAGTGGAAAGTCACAGAGAGAATTTCTCACACACTTAAGCGCGTAAGTTCCAGGTGTAGTACAGCCTTTAAATATCAGAGAGAAGGAGGGCTAACCCTTAAGACTCCTGTTCACATGGTGCTCTAGCAGCACGCTCTGCAAAGTTTTTCTTTTCCAAGTCACCAATAACATTGTTGTGAAGTGCAGGCAAGGCTGGCTTGGAAGACATTCAATTGACATCCTAGTACCTCCAGATTTCCTCCCCAAGCACAGGATGGAAACCTTTTGGAAATTAGTTTAGAAAAGTTTGGAAAAAAAGGAAATTACCTTGCTGGAAGTAACAGTAAATTATTAAGGTAAGTAAATTATTAAGGAATGAAAAGCATTTTCAGAGACCAAGAAGAGAAGTAGTCAGGAGGAAAGGAAATTATTAAGTCAATAATTTAGAAGTTGTGAGATTGCTTTCATTTAACCTTTCAGTGTAAGAAAAAAAAAAAAAAAGCATAAAGCTCTGTGTATTAACCACAGTTCTTAAAAGGTCATGTCCAAAGAAATTATTTGGAGGAGAAGATGCTGTTGATTAAACTGTTTTAACCATGCTGAAAAATTCTGTTCCATATTCTCTGATCAACGGAAGAAAATAACACCAGATAGACACCCACCTTTAGATGATACTTAAGATAGAAAGACAAATTAAATATTTGAATTAACAAATGCTAGAAAATGGGAAATAGTAATATGAAACAGCAAATTCACTTGTGGCTAACCAACTACAAGTAGGAATTCCATTATTCAAGACAACTTGAAAATGTAAAGCAAAGTCATCTCAACTCTAAAAATCCAAAGTGTCAAACCAGAAACCTAAAGGCTGTTCTAACAGTGGTTCAATATATAACTTCAGCATCTTATCTTCGAAACTGAAAAGACATATAACACTATTTCCTTGCCTTCTTGCGTGCAAAGGTGTGATGAAGAATTTCTGATGCTTCCTATATGTAAAGCTGTGTTTCAGCATTTTCTGACCTATAGTAAGATTCAATGGATTACGCTTTTCACAACATTATATCCGGTTCCAAAGCTAATTGTCATTGGCTCACAGAAAACATCAACAAAGTAAAGATGTTTACATTCTTGCCTGACCCACTTAAAATTATATAACCAGAAAGAAACTAGTCAAATTAATTCTAGTAAGTTCATTATAAGATCAGAACCAAACACCTTGTGTGGTATCATACAGGTGGAAGAAAATACAAATTGTTATTCTTTATCTTTTTTACTTAATGAAGTGGTATACGGATGAGATAAGTAGGAAACATCTGGTAAAAAAAAAATCCACATTTATGACTGACCTGGGGAACTATGAAAGGCAGTTGCCTACTTTTCTTTTTAATAGTATGTACAATTAATTGTGCATTTTCTTTTCAGGTGTTATTTTTCACTTTTTAGTTTTGTTTGGGTTGGAATTCTATCAGTAGATGCGGAGAAAGACAGATGTGGAAGCCATCTGAGGACAGATGGAGTTGGGCATAAGCAGAAATCATCTCTCAGGAAGGTGGTAGAAATCTATTTTGAGTTACTTCAAGTTGTATAGTGTTGAAAGACATCAGAGAACTGGAACAAATTGGTCTTGATGAAACAACACAAGGCAAAATGCAGAAGACATAGAAAATAATACCTGCAAAAAACAATGTCATGTTGGCTGACTGAAGAAGTTTAAGGCAGACTTTTGAGGAGTGCACTGATTTTGAGCTATGCATTTTTGTGGAGGTTTAACTGAAACTCCTGCATCTTGATTATCATTTGGAAACATGGTACAGGTAATCCATTAAGAGTTAAGGGGTCATTCAGGTTCTTACGATAGGTCTGCTGATAGAGTCAAGAAGACTGAACAAATTAGGATACAAGAAGTATGAAAGGTTACTTTACAAGATGGTTTTGTAGGCCTCGTGATTTCACTACTCAGGTGTTTGCATGAATTTTTGTTCTCACCTCCCACTAAAACAAACAAACAAACAAAAACAAAAAAAAACACAATAAAAACAGAGCATGACTTGTGAGGATTAAATAACATTATTTCTGTCATGTTAAAAGAGTTTGTGAGTAGAAAAAACTGCAACAAACTGGTATGTTCATAATATCTTTCTTATCTTGTGATATCCTTTTTCTGTAACTGTTTTGGTCTCAGGAAATTAATTTAACAGGTGAGAAAGAAGAAGAAATGTGATACAGATCACTAGATTTTATTCTTGGTCTACCTGCAGTAGAAGAAAAAATCTGGTTCAAGATTTACTTTAGTAACTGAAAATGAAAAAAATACATGAATAATCCACACATGAGAGCTACTGTAATGCAGAAAATTGCATTCATACTATGGATCAACTTTGCCACTAGGCATGTTTCAATGGCAGTAAGACAGTGTTACTCATGGTAACAGCCTCTAACGGAGTGTGTGGGAAAGAAATACTGGTATATCGGGCCTCTTTAGGCTCATTACTCTCAATGTCACCAAACAGACCATTTGAATCAGTAGCTTTTTATTTCACATAACCTTAATCCCTCAACGTATAAAACTCTTCCTTGAGCAACTCTAGATCTACCTGTCTTCTCAGCACAGATTTCCCTTGAGGTCTCTTCTCTGGTGGGCTTTCACCAGAGAGGCCTGGTGAAATCCTTCATGTGAGTTACCTTAAAGGAAACTCTTAAACCAGCAGAAGAACTTCACATTTAGAGACAAAGGGACATAAATAAAGAAACAATTTGACAATTTTTGTGATACTGAATTTTTTCTCTGCATGGTACAGTTTGAACGGGAAAGGTAGATATTCCAAGGAAATAAAGTGGTAGAGAATCAGCAGCATAACAGCGTTTCTTAAACACTAAGATCCAATGCATAGAGTAAATCTAGGACCATTCATGCTGGCAGTATGCTGTAATAGCTGGTTCCAAAATATTTAATAATATGGAATTAGGTGCCCTACCAGTTAAGAAAATAGTTTTTTTCTTAACAATGAGATGCTCCAAAACCATCTTTACTCCTCCAGGATGGCCTGAAGTGAACCATGTCTTCTGGAGACAGAGAAAAGATCACAAATTTTGTCTCTTCCATACATAATACAACTCTGTTTGCCCTTATTGAAATGAATATACTTCAAATAATTATATATATCATTTACAAAGTTATTACTATGATAGCATGTAGATGTTAACACAATGTTATTTAACACCATAAAGCATTTTCTATATTACTATGAGAATATGATAAAAATTAATTATTATAAGATACAATGGTTGCTTTCAAAACTATTTCTATTGCCAATATAAATACAAGAGTTTCCTTACAGAAGTACTGGTATTCCTTTATTTTTTGAAATAAAAGATACAATATTTTAAGGAAAATACTGTCATATATTGCAAGCATGTAAACATGATAAGATTTGCATAAATCACGGTAATTGAGGACATTCTTCAACCACACATTGAACCCGGGGAGAACAGATGCTGGTTACTCCCGGAGGTATGCAGAACAGGGGGGAAGAATACATTATATAGTCAAATATGATCTTCTTATTCATACAATTGATTATGTTAGGCTGCAAGTGCTCCTTTTCGTTTTTATAGGACTCAAAAACCTCTCCGGTATAACAAAAATTATTAAAAATTAGCATTTCATTCTGATTTCAGCATTTCCAAGTCTGTTTTAATCTGCAATCAGAACTCAAATAATCAGCATTTTTTTTTAAAGAAAACCATAATATTTATAAATGTCAAAACTTATTTTGGTATTTTAGACTGAAATTAATCCTTTTTATATCATTGATTCAAAATATTCCATTTCAGTTTGTTGAAGTGATCTTATGCATAACTATTTGACATGACATGAGTCAATTCAACATTCATCTATGTTTCCTTCCTATGAAACAAAACCTCATGGGAGTTTTCATTTACCTGAAGCCTTCACTATATGTATGCATATATATGAACACACCATATAATTTATACCGTATTATTTATTTTAAGAGGATTTATTGCAATGTTTTGGGTATAAAGAAACTTAAAGTAAAGATTGCAGTGGTCTTATCAACTTTATATTTATTTATTTCATACAAAATAGAATCATAGAATCATTTAAGTTGGAAAAGACCTTTCAGATCATTGAGTCCAACTGTAAACCTAACAGTGCCAAGTCCACCACTAAACCATGATGCTAAAAGCCATACCTACATGTCTTTTAAATACCTCTGGGGATGGTGACTCAACCACTTCCCTGGACAGACTGTTCCAATGCTTGATAACCCTTTATGTGAAGAAATTTTTCCTAATATCCAATCTCCCCTGGTACAACTTGAGGCCATTTCTTACCATCCTATCACTTGTTACCTGGGAAAAGAGACCAACACCTACCTTGTTAAAACCTCCTTTCAGGTAGTTGTAGAGAGTGATAAGATCTCCCCTCAACCTCCTTTTCTCCAGGCTAAACAACCCTAGTTCCCTCACCTGCTCCTCATAAGACTTGTTCTCCAGACCCTTCACCATCTTTGTTGCTCTTCTTTGGACTCGCTCCAGCACCTCAATATCTTTCTTGTAGTGAGGGGCCCAAAACTGAACACAGTATTTGAGGTGGGGACTCACCAGTGCTGAGTAGAGGGGGACGATTACTTCCCTAGTCCTGCTGGCCACACAATTTCTGATACAAGCCAGGATGCTATTGTCTGCCTTGGCCACCTGGGCACACTGCTGGCTCATATTCAGTCAGCTGCCAATGAATACCCCCAGATCTTTTTCTGCTGGACAGCTTTCCAGCCACTCCTCCCCAAGCCTGTAGCACTGGATGGTGTTGTTGTGACCAAGTACTTGGCACTTGGCCTTGTTGAATCTCATACCATTGGCCTCAGCCCATAAATCCAGCCTATCCAGATCCCTCTGTAAACCCTTCCTATCCTCAAGCAGACCAACACTCCTGCCCAACTTGCTGTCGTCTGCAAACTTACTGAGGGTGCACTTGATCCCCTCATCCAGATTGTTGATAAAGACATTAAAGAGGACAGGCTGCAGTACTGAGCCCTGGGGAACACTGCTTGTGACTGGCCGCCAACTGGATTTAACTCCGCTCACCACCACTGTTTGGGCACAGCCATCCAGACAGTGTTTTACCCAGCAAAACGTATGCCCATCCAGGCCATGAGCAGCCCGTTTTTCCAGGAGAATGCTGTGAGAAATGGTGTCAAAGGCCTTACTAAAGCCTAGGTAGACAGCATCCACAGGCTTCCCCTCATCCACTAAGCGGATTTTCCTCTTGGATCATGGGTGCTTCATTCTGCTGTCAATCCCTTTCTTCCAGCTCAGGAGGCTGGGTACCCTGAGAACAACTGGTCTTATTATTAAAGACTGAGGCAAAGAAGGCATTAAGTAGCTCAGCCTTTTCCTCATCCTTGGTCACTATGTTTCCCCCTGTATCCAATAAATGATGGAGATTGTCCTTAGTCCTGTTTTTGTTGTTAATGGTTTTATAGAAACTATTTTTATTGTCCTTAACATGAGAAGCAAGGCTAAGTTCCAGTTGGGCTTTGGCCCTTCTAATTTTCTCCCTACATAGCCTCACAACATCTTTGTAGTCCTTTTTATGTTCAGTTTCTACTACCAAAGTTTGTAGAGAAAAAATTAAAAGTTGGAATACTAGAGATTCCTGGTTTGCATTTGAGTTGGAAATGCTGTCAAGTTTTCTTCTGAAAATGCAAGAAAATGCTTTAGCTAGGTTTTGGGGACTAAGAATCTGTTACTCCTCAGCCGCAAAGTAGTCTTGCTCCTATAATAAGTATTATTCCTTATTAATTTTCATATTAAATATTTTAGTGCACCCTATGTTACAGAGTGTCAAGAGCTCTACAACTGTGTTTTCAGACTTTGGATATCATATTCAGAAATGCTACTTGGTTATTCGTATAGCTGTGTGTTGCTTTCAATTTTGAAAGCTTATTTTCAGCAATGATGGGAATAAAGATAAACACAAATGAGGATGGATTGGCTATTGAAACGACTGTTAATGTCATCATAATAGAAAACTTTAACAATTGTGTCATTTAGACTATTGCAATAAAGTAGCAATATTATTCCAAGAAAGTGTTTGTCTTTATAAAGGCAATGATAAGGACAGTTTTACAGAGAAACAGTAACTTACTTGATAATTCCAGGATAAAAGTCAATGATAATATCAAGTAAATGAGAACATAAAAGTGGTTGACCAGGGAAGCTAATGCTTTTCACTAAGCATGAAAAAACATTTATGAAAATGATAGTGATAGCAAGATAATTCACTGGGCATGAAAGAAACTGTCTATAGATTAAAATCTGAAACAGATATGTCTGATTTTTAGAATTGCTAAGGAGTCTATAGCTCCTACTTCATAAAAATACATGTTTTTCTAAACCTCAGTTTAACTTCCGTGACTGCTATTATGTCCTACTCTGTTTTGATCAAATATTCTGATTCACATTTAAAAGCTCAATATTCTGTGACAAGAACAATATGAGAAACTGTAAGATTAAGAATAGAGAAGAGCTGTCGTGACTTTGAGTGTTTTTTTTTTTGGTGGGGATTTTGGATGTTGGTTTGTTGTGTTTTCTTTTTTTTTTTTTTGTGGTACCCATTCATAATGTGTTTCAGGTCTTCACACTATTTCCTACGCCAGTAAAAGCAGCCACAATAAATCACCTTTCTCATTAATTGGTTAAGAGGGTTCCATGTGAATTTGAGTCCTGTAGGTAAGCGTATGAATTAGATTTAACTGTATTTTGCTTTACTTGCCCATCTAGTGATCCTTTCTCAAATGTATTTCTTTTTCCAGGCTTTCACGTATACGTAACAATATAATTTTAAAAGCTATCTTCAGAATGTGTGTTTCTTATTCCAGGCACGTATCGTACTAGATCAACTGCCTACTTTCAAAGAAAATAACAAAACTGCAGCAGAGATGGTTTCAATCTTGCCTCATCGCAGAAAAAACAGGTAATAGAGCACAGTGCTGTCATTCTAACAAAATTTTATTATAAATAAATGTCCACAGTACATAAAACCTCTGAATATGAAAAAACGGAAATCAGTCAAACTATTAATTCATGGAGACATTAAATATTGTGTATGCAAAGTTTCTGTTATTATATTAATACAGAACATGTCCAAATCCTGAATCTCAGCACTGCTAGAACGGGTTGCTCTGGTATAGATTAGCCACTGTTTCATGGCAGTCTTCCAGCATTATGTAAAATGAATTTGATTATCCAAACAGTAATGCAAGTAGATGCTAACAAGCACAACAAAAGACTAAGTAGTGTGAAATCAGTGATCCGAGTAATGGATATGTTTTTTACAGGTGCCCAGTGGTTTTAAGGCTCACGGTTTAGCAAGTCCTTCCACATCCCCCTGGCATTCAGTTTTTTAATATTTTAACTTACTTTGTTTAATGTCCCACTTTGTTTAATTACCCACTTTCAGAAATGTGTTCCCAGAAAATTCTTAGTGAACCGCTCAAAACATCAAGGATAGTTCTCAAAGGACTGTTAAAACAAGGTAATAATTTTACCTACAGTATGAAATCACAAGGTCAGAAATCAGACCACTACAAAGTAATGTATTATAATGAAACGCCTCTCCCTTGGGAAAGTGTAACACATTCTTGTTTTCAATATTCTACCCATGGTTCAAAAGCTTGGATTTTGATGACACAAGCTATCATTGTCGTCTTCTTACTCCAGAAAAGGAAATTAGCAGCAGTTTAAGCTTATAGTGTTCAACCTTGATTCCATTAATGAATCTAAAGAATTCTTCTGACTAGTCATATCCTATAATGCTTGAGCTTTATAGCCCAATATAAGTCTGGAAATCTCACTTTACAGTCTCCATAATAATAATAATACAAATAACCCTAGCAGAACAGCTCTATTTTTTTCTGAACTCAATTGCAGTTGGAAACTAGCAAAAAACATTAAAAATTGGAGAAAACTCACCCAAAATATGTTTTTATCAGTATATCAACCCACAACCTTGACAGGTCTAAAGATATTCAGCAGACAGATCACTATGCCTGTCTTCAAGAAGGCTTATTTTCTAATTACAATCTTTTCAGACAATTGATTGCAAGGGATTACTTTATAACAATAATATTAAAAATAGATCAGTGGTACTACATCTCTCTTATTGTATATGCAGTATATGCTACTTGTAGAGAAATGTATGTCACTGTGAAGCTATGACTTTAGAACTGAAGCTTTCCATACAGTTCACACCACGAAGTATCTTTAGGCTTCTTTTTAAAATAAACTGGCAGAATTTTTAATAAATAAATAAATAAATAAAAATCCTGATTTTTCTGATGTATGAGGTCATCAAAATTAGTTTCTTTGTTGCCCCCTTCCATAAGATAAATACTAACCCTGAAGGGAAGTATAAATTCTGAAATTAGAAAAGGTGAGTCTATAGGGCCTCACAGCCTGTTTCAGAAAAGTAGAACTAGAGCAAAACCAAATCCATTTGATTGCAGAAGGAAGGAAAAGTAGATAGATGTACAATGTTAAAAGTTTAGTTGGGGGTTATCCAACATATTCTGAGTTATTTTTCTGTATAAACAAGATTTATGTCATTAAAATCTCTGTATGGAAAAGTAGATGCAACTCCTCCTGGATTACTGAACTCCAGATTAAATATTCATGAAAGATAGGGGTTTTTTACAATTAATAGTTCTACTGTTTACCACAGAAATGAGACAAATTACACTGAGACATATAGCCAAATGAGATATTGGTTACATACATTTCTCCACAAGATCTAACTTACATGTTTCTCCTACAGCTTATCTTGAAACCTTGCTCTATAAATGTAGTCCTGAAGTGCTGTGATATTTCTACATGGTAAATTCAGACCATTGATGCAATATATTTAAAGGCAAGGAAATAGTTGATGTAGCTAAGAAGACAGAAACTGAGGAAGAGGAAAGCAAGTTTGAATTTCCTAACCATCTGATTCAGATCAGAAACTGGAATTTGCCTCTGATATAGGGCACAAGTTAGATCAGTGATACAGTTGAAATACTCAATACTAAGCTGATGACTAGATATTCCCATTAATGATTCTAGTTCTTAGCATCTCACAAGTTTGACGTTTCAGTAGTTGATCAGTAAAATTATTATTTATGGCTCTTGGGATAGTCAGCTACAACTATGACAACATAAACGAGCCTGACTCAAAACCCACTGAACTTAATGAGTTTTGGATTGTAATCTGAAAGAGCAAAGAAATGCAATATTAAGCACCATGGATATAGATATGCAACAGATCAAACAGTGTGCAGCATTCAACAGAACTTTAAAAAACAGCATGTTTTCTGGACAGTTGTTCCTTTTTATTTGTTTTGACCTCTAGAGATTACTGTTAATTCAAAATGGAAACAATTTACAAGTGCATTGGACTGCTTAAGTTTTGCAGTTTGGGGAAACTATCAGCATACGCTACCTGATTGCATGAAGGATGGCATTCAGAGAAGGCAGGTATCTAAAACATGGTATAGTTGTCACCTGACAATAAGTCCAACTTTCCAACCCAAACATTGATCAGATACAGAGGTGTTCAGGTACACCTTTATTTGAATTCAGGGTTCATTAATGACTGTTATTTCCCTAAGATCAGAGGATTAAAAAACAGGAAAGAAGAAAACATGTCTCTTACAGGACACCCCAGTCCCTGCACAAAAGCCAAATTCAAAATGCCATAACTGCGCTTTCATTTTGAGAGGCCCTGTTCTTGAAAGTGCTAGTGGAGATATGGGATGTGTGGCAACAGCTAGACTTGGTTTTGCACGTTAAGGTACATCATTTTTGTTTACTAGGATATAGTGGTGCAGAGGGGAAGATGATTTGTTTGCCTTTTCCTGGCACTTGCTCTGTAGGTCTCCCTGGGCCTCACAGGCAGAGTGAATGCAGGTATGAATGGGTGGTGGTGACCCGGGAGACCACACCAACACAGGGACTGAGGGACTCCTGAGAAGCTCAAGAAGCATATCTAGATCTACAGGTCCTGACAGTAAGAAAAGCTGTTCTTAGGAATCTGGAAAAGACTGTGTCAAACTTATCACAATTTAGAGAGCTCTTGAAAACATGCTGGACTAGGAAGGAACCTGGGCTAAAGGATGTTCTTTTCAAAGGCACAGTAGGCTGATGAGAGCAGAGTAGAGAAGACTGGCTTTCAGCTCAGTGTCTACTCTAATTCATTCTGAGCTTTATACAGAAAATATCTTGACTTAGCTTACAGTCTGATAGAACCTAATTTTACATGCACAGTTCTGGGGCGTTCAGGGTGCTCACTGTGCCTGCAGTTCCCCCTCTGCTTTCTGTCTCTCCTTGGACCCCCTCAAATGGTGCCATATTCACAGTAAGATTGGTCTAGTGCTAAAGGAGTACTTGAGAAGCAGTAGGACTAGATTTAGGCCCTTCTCTGTTCAAATCCATGTTCACGTTCAAATCCACATCTGTCTTTTGCTTTCACAGAGAACAGTCTAAAAAGTAAACAATAAGCAGTATTCTGTTTTTCGTGCAATAACTGTGCCACAACTGTGCACTAGCAATTGAAGCGGCCCAGAAAGTCTGTGGATCCAAATGCTTTTAGACTGAGGACCCATTTTCCGCATTATATACATGTCTGGGGTGGGGCACAGTGGTGGGGGAAAGGAGGGTTATTTCTGATTAATTCTACTCTGGTCCCGTGGACTGAAAGCCTCAGGAGAACATGTTTGGTTTTAATTCAATGGGAAAAGAATTTAGAGTGTATAGGCTAAGATTCTTCTGAGGTAATTTCAAGTAAGCAGAGAAAATCATGCAATTCACTTCAGAAGCTTACTCCTGATCTAAACTAAAATAGTGGTATAGACATGTCCATTATGCAGCAATGAACAAAGTATATTAGAGAGTGAACTTGGAGAGAACTTCCTGAATTCTAATACTTGCTTATGCATTTTATTCATTGATTACTTGATACAAAGTGTGTAAAAGCTTCCATACTGTACGTGTAACGCCATAATCAGACTATGTTCCCATAATTCTGCCCTAATGTCTAGAAGTCACCAAGAATAAATTTTTTATATATTGGTTGCTTGGCAAATTTTCATACTATTCCATTATTCAAAGTTTTTACAAGTATATCTTTTTTTCAACAAACCCGCCTTTGTGTCTGAGTTTCTCCTTTTCCAGCTGTCTCTTACCATCAAATATTATTGGAAATTGCAATCTTCAGGAAAGTAATACTATGCTGTTCTCAGGGGTCATACTTATTTACAGGCAGACAAATTTTGAGGGGAGAAGTTGTTATGAGAACTATACCATGAGATCCTCTAAGAATTTAGAGAGTAAAATGATTCCTGCTTGCAGAAAGAGCCATAAACATTCATTTTATGAGCTTCTGAGGGGCTGGATACGTCAACGCAGGTGTGGCTGGACCACTCCTCCCCTGCTTTCTAAGACTGATATATGAAAAAAAGTTCCTTTGGTCTTTGAGTCACAAATATTTCATGGTATAATTTGTATCAGTGTAATTTGTGTTAATAGTGAAATAACTGAACACTGCTCTCGATAATTAAGTGGTAAGTTGCATTAAATTAACTGGGAAAGAATTCAATCACTGCAAACACAAAGGACAATACTTCTTTAAAAAGAATGAGACTGAAAAACATCTTCCAACTACATGAAAAAACTTTCAGAGAATCAAGATTTAAGGCAAATTTAATAGCTACAATCAATATCAATTTTGCAAAATATTTTTATTTATTAAGATTTCACCCCCAAAATGTGGCTTATAAACTGTTTATATCCAGAAGTATCATAAAATATACCGTCTCCTTTCTGATAACCTCCACACCCTGTTATTTAGGATAGTAAGAGACCACACATATAACAAACAATTATTTTGATGATCAGGAAAGTGTACTTTACAGTGTAATTAATCCTCTGTAAAAAAGATTTCTTTTAAAACCCTGTGATTAGAACCTTTTTAGAAATACTTTTTTCCCCTCAGTTTTCTACATTCTGTTAATCGTATCTATCTGAATCTCACTCTGCAATTTTCCTGCTTATCAGAAAAGATGTTTAATGCATTGTGATTAGTCCACTGGATGGAGATTTATAATTTACATTTTGTGAAAGAGGTTCATGCTGTTCTAAACACTTATCTCCTTTATTATATTTCCAGAATATGCTAATAGCATAAGAGAGAGAGTGTATTTATTCTTATCACTGAATAAAAGCATTACATCGGTTCATGAAATGTTATAGAGAAAGTAGCCTTAAGCAGAGGTCTATAACCAGTCAAAACTGGATCAAAAATAGACAGGCAAAAGCCTAACAAAAAATCTGCATGATGGATAGGTTCGTATAGATTGCTGAAGCACACCAGGAGTTCTGCTTTAATTGAAATCCCACTTTCTTTTCAGCTTTGTACGTAGAAAGTACCATTAAATGTATGCAAGGGACTTTTTTCTCTTTCTGAAAAAATAACGATTCCCTTGTTTCCTCCACTGACCAAAGCTAAGTAATATGGTTCTTCCTCTATATGATTTATAAAAAAGATTTTTTTTTTAACTTTACAGATATTAAATGTGTTCATTTTACTTCACCGCTCCAAATTTCCAAAACATTTTGTTCTTCCCAGACAGCTACCTCTTCAGACTTCACAAAAGGAATGGCACAGCAAAAAAGTTACAGGGAAACTCATCTTGAAAATTTTTACTACTATACTTGCCTTGGGCAAAAATAACAGGTGCTGCAGGGGCTATTTTCCAGAAATGGTTTAATTATTATCTCATAAAATAAATAAAAATCTCACTAGGTTTGTCTAGCCCAGTACCCTGCCTCTGTGAGTGACCAGGGAAAATGTGGAGAACAGAGGTGAAGTATGAGACAGTTCTTTGCTCTGGGTGCCTCACAACTTCCAGTAATTCGCTTTTTGTCTCATATTCTCTTTCGTATTGTGCAAATCGTTGAAATCTTTGTGAAAATTTTTGAAGTAAATAAACATATTTCCTAAAGGCACACTTACATATGTACAAAACCAACATACATAGCCAGTCTGTATCTTCCATGCACAGACACGTGTACTCACACAATGGCAAATCTCGACTCTAGAGTAAGAGTAACGATTGTCATACCAGTTATTTATAAAACATACAAGATTTTCAGCCAGGTGACAAGGTTTTACCATCCCTGGAGGTGTTTAAGGCCAGGCTGGATGTGGCCTTGGGCAACCTGGTCTAGTGGGAAGTGTCCCTGCCTATGGCAGAGGGGTTGGAACTCGATGATCTTCAAGGTCCTTGCCAATCTAAATCATTACATGATTCTATGATTCTATATTCATTGATGTAAGGGTGGACTTATTTTCATAGTGACCATATTAAAACGTACATGACTGATATTTTACAGTAGGACAGGTAGCTACTTGTGAAATGCACTAATTTCCTCTTTATCTTTCAAACATTTAATTTTTACTGTAAGTGTACAGAACCTTATTTTGCATAGAAATCTTGAACATTAAAGGAAGGGGGGAATTAGATAGTAAATACTCAGGAAGTGAAATCTATTTACTTTAACTGTCACCTAATGCATATTGCAGTAGACCAGAGTACGCTAAGCATGACACATGTGAAGATATTTTCTATTAGAAAGAATCATAGAATCATAGAATTGCTGAGGTTGGAAGGGACCTTTAAGATCATCAAGTCCAACCATTAACCTACCCTGAAAAAAAACACTTCTAAACCATGTCCCCAAGTACCACATCTACCCTTTTTTTAAACACCTCCAGGGATGGTGAATCCACCACCTCCCTGGGCAGCCTATTCCAATGTTTAATAACCCTTTCAGTGAAAAAGTGTTTCCTAATATTCAATCTAAACTTCCCCTGACATAACTTAAACCCATTTCCTCTCGTCCTATCACTTGTCACCAGGGAGAAGAGGTCAGCCCCCACCTCTCTACAACCTCCGTTCAGGTAATTGTAGAGGGTGATAAGGTCTCCCCTCAGCCTCCTCCAGGCTAAACATCCCCAGTTCCCTCAGTTGTTCCTCATAAGACTTGTCCTCCAGACCCCTCACCAGCTTTGAAGGCCTTCTCTGAACATGCTCCAACACCTCAATGTCCTTCTTGTAGTGAGGGGCCCAAAACTGAACACAGTACTCGAGGTGGGGCCTCGTCAGTGCTGAGTACTGGGGGATGATCACTTCCCTAGTTCTGCTCACCACACTATTCCTGATACAGGCCAGGATGCTGTTGGCCTTCTTGGCCACCTGGGCACACTGCTGGTTCATATTCAGCTGGCCGTCCACCAACACCCCCAGGTCCTTTTCTGCCGGGCAGCTTTTGAGCCACTCCGCCCCAATCCTGTAGTGCTGCATGGGGTTACTGTGACCCATGTGCAGGACCCGGCACTTGGCCTTGTTGAACCTGATTACCATTGGCCTCAGCCCATTGGTCCAGTCTGTCAAGATCCCTCTGCAGAGCCAACCTACCCTCAAGCAGATCAACACGCCCGCCTACTTTAGTGTCATCTGCGAACTTACTGGGGGTGCATTCGATCCCCTCATCCAGGTCATTGATAAAGATATTAAAGAGAACGGGCCCCAGCACAGAGCCCTGGGGGACACCACTTGTGATTGAACACCAATTGGATTTAACTCCATTCACCACCATTCTCTGGGCACAGCCATCCAGCCAGTTTTTTACCCAGCAAAGAGTACACCTGTCCAGGCCATGAGCAGCCAGTTTCTCCAGGAGAATGCTATGGGAAATGGTGTCAAAAGCTTTGCAAAAATCCAGGAAGATAACATCCACAGCTCTTCCCTCATCCACTAAGCAGGTCATCTTATCATAGAAGGAGATCAGACTTGTCAGGCATGACCTGCCTTTCACAAACCCATGCTGACTGGGCCTGATCACCCTGTTCTCCTGCATGTGCCGTGTAACAGGACTGAGGATGATCTGTTCCATGACCTTCCCAGGCATCGAGGTCAGACTGACAGGCCTGTAGTTCCCTGGATCCTCCTTCCGGCCCTTGTGTATGGGTACCACATTTGCCAACCTCCAGTCAGCTGGGACCTCCCCCGTTATCCAGGACTGCTCATAAATGATGCAAAATGCCCTGGTGAGCACTTCTGCCAGCTCCTTCAGTACCCTTGGGTGGATCCCATCTGGCCCCATAGATTTGTGCACCTCCAGGTGCTGAAGCAGCTCCCTCACCATTTCCCTTTGGATTACAGGGGCTTCATTCTGCTCTCCATCTCTGTCTTCTAGCTCAGGGGTCTGGGTACTCAGGGAACAACTGGTCCTACTGCTGAAGACTGAGGCAAAAACGGCATTAAATACCTCAGCCTTTTCCTCATCCTTGGTCACTATGTTACCGGCCCCATCTCCTAGAGGACAGAGATTATCCTTAGTCCTCTTTTTATTGCTAATATATTTATAGAAACTTTTTTTGTTGTCCTTGACAACAGAAGCCAGGTTTAGTTCTAACTGGGCTTTGGCCCTCCTTGGATAATAATCCGAAGATTGTCTGCAAAACAGACAAATTGGAAAATATTGCTGAATTAAGTATTGAACACTGCAAATTACTAATCAAGGCTAAGAAATGATAGGGCCAGCAATTTAGTGGGTGAGATGCAATAGTGTATTCTGAATCAGCTGCAGAAAAGCTGCTGGAATCAGTAAGGTGATTTTAGAGTGTACCAATGGACAAAAATACAGTGTTTATATTTATCATGTGAAGTTCACACTGTTTGGAACAAGGTAGAGCTTCTGCCTGGAGTGGGTACTCACACTTACTTTCTACACAAAATACTTATTGGGAAAAGAAGGGAGTTTGTACATGTTTGTGTCTCACTTCAGGATAAAACCGGGACGTAATTAGAGAGTGCACCCAGTCCCAGGCACTTGGAAAAGCTCGTGAGTTCTCTAAGCTAAACCATGCACTGGACTTTGGAATCACCCTGTCTGGTAAAATTAGTAGTTCTTGTTTCTGCTTGGAATTGACTTGAAACTTTGACTACAATTGTAACCTCGAAAGGTAAGACCAGGTAGAAAATGACTGGAAGCAAAAAGAAAACAAGGAAGATCCTTGACAAGAATATTCCTGGCCTTTTGTGATATAAAAGTCTGAGCAGGTACAAAAGCTTTTCATTGGCAGATTTCAACTTATCATCTAAGCAGTGGATTAATTTCCAGTAACTCTAATGGGTTCCAGTGTGTTTGGATCTGTATCCTTTTTTTTGCCTAACTGCTCAATTTTGATATGCCCGTGCACCAGAGCAAAAATAAGTGCAAATGTCCCCTGAAACTCGAAGTCTGAGTAAAATATCAGCATTAGATGAACTCTAGCAATCCTTGGTGGTCAGGATTGAGCTGTTTGGTTTAAGTGGTTTTGTTGTTGTTATTTGTTGGTTTGGTTTTTTTTTTAAGTAGAATACAAGTTTTTTAATTATTATTTTAATGATTCAAAATAAAAGTAAATGGAAAGTCCCAGAGGTATATTTGAGAACTCAAGAAACTGAGTTTGCATGCAGACTCAGGAATATGAGATTATCAAGCAGAACTTAGATGTTAGATATCTGTTTCTATGTTGTGGCAGCCCTAATTTTTATTTGCTATTTCCTTATCTATTTTGTTTCTTAAAAAAGAAAAATAAAAAAAATGTCAGGAGTTTAATGGAATAAGTTCCATATTTTGTGCTTTTCTGTCTTGTTTTTCTCTCCTTTTTTCTTTTTTAAAAAGTACTATTATCAGTCTAACATTCACATTCCCAAAGCACATTTTCCTTATCAACCTGAAAATTAACTTCCCAAAAGGAATCGCAGAGAAAAAAATGCCACCGTAAAGTATTTCACTTCCAAGTTGAGGTGCGAGTAAAATGCCAGTAGCTAAAGTGCAGGTGTAATTTTGCTGCAAACAATGGATTTGTTTTCCAATTTATTTCTCAAAGCTTTCCTCCAGAGTTTCTCACCTAAATTTCCCTATTCCTTGCTAGCTGGGGAATAATTTTAATGGCAGGAAATCTGTTTCGCTAATGTTAATCCCAGTAGATACATATATTGTGATGTTCCTTTTCAATCACCCTGCTAGGGAAAAAATAAACGTGCCTGGAATGCTCTGTGACAAACTGAGTTTCCTTTTATAACAATGCAGGAATTAAAGATGCAGAACTACTACAAGGTGATATTTATAGATATTTATCAGTAACAGGAGAGTTCTGTGCGGCATGGAGTATGTATGACCTCTGTCATGAGGTAAGTTGACCACTGAAATAAAGATGAACTATTTGTTTTTTTCCTATTAAGAATAAAACAATACTGGCAATAAAGAACATTACCCTTCATCTGTACTCACTGTGCATTCTGATTACCACTTCCCACAAATGTTTGGGATCCTATGAGCAGCCATGTTGCTCAGGGTGCTTAAAATATTTGTGCAGCCACAAAACATTGGAATAAAGCTGTCTCCTTGGTTTTAAATATTGATGCAGTCAAAGGTAATATTCAGTTATCCCCATTTCAGTAAATTAAAGACAGAAAATATAGCTGAGTTCCAGAAAAACTCTATCAAGAGTGGAAGACTGTGGAATAATCTTGCTAGAGAAGCCATATCATTTTGGAGCATTGTAACTATACTGGGGCAAAGTTTGGCTAATATACAATACAGAGTAAATCTGACTGGTAAAAATTTGATCAAAAGTGAGGCTCTGTGATTCAGAAATAATTTCCTGGTATGCTGTGATAACAGAGAAAGAAGCATCTGTCACACTTGACTACACATTTCTGTTCTTTTATGATCTGAAGCATCTCTATATACACACACTTCTAAAACATTTATAGATTTCCTAATACACCAGATACATGGCTTCAGTTTTCTGTTGCATCAAAAGATGAAGTAGGAGGACTTCCTGAAGAGAAACACACATCACCCAGACTAAATCCATTTAGTAAAATGATGACGCGATGTGATTGGAGTATATGCTGGTCACTCAAGCATAGCAATAACTCTCTGGAGGGAGAAAAGAGGGAGTGAAAATTGGATATGTTGTGATGCCATAAGGGCAAAATACAAAAGAAGTTGTTAACCACAGATTTTAAAACCCTAGGGATGGAAAACATTACCTCTTCACTGCCTTTGCAGAGAAAGGCAAAACACATGGGAAATCCTTGCTACATAAGTCATTTTTAAATTACTCGAATCACTCTAGGGGATAGATGACCTTACAAAAAGTGTGTTAATTCACAAACATATAGAAAAGGATCATCGTCTTGATGAAAGTGAACTATCTGGAGATATGTTATTTGTATATGTAGATTTATACACAGAAACTGCCTATAACACAACAATCCATATTCCAGGTCCAGTTCTGCTGGAGATTAGTTTATTTTGACCATGTAAGAAAGTCTACAACATGATGCCACCTTGCTGCCACATTTGAGGAATAAATACTTACTTTGAGAGTCATGGAAAGACGAAGGGAAGGAAGGGGAATAGAAGGGGCAGAGGTGGGGGTGGGGTAGGAAGGGAAGGCAAAAAATTTCATTCTTTTATTGAACCATCACAATTTTTTTCAGAAAAAATAATGGCAGAGTGACTACAATTTAGAAGTAATTTACTTCTTTTTAAAAACTGATAAACAGAGGTACACAAGAGGTTACACGCTTAGAAAAGAACTGGCAGAGTGAGGAAAGCAAACTAACATATGTGGAAGGCAGTTTCATGATAAAAAAACATTCAAAGGAAACAAAAAAGAATTAAAAACTAAGAAAGAGGCACTGAGTTAAAAAAATAAAGATTCAATGTTCTCTTTTTAGACTTTCCTCACTCAAGTTATTACCACATTTTAGATAGATGAAGTCACCATTTCCAGATCTATCTAGAAACTATGTGACCTAGTAAACAAAAAGGCAAGAGACTGATATTATAAAGGAAAATTCATTATTACATACATTCTACTGGTTGGACTAAAATACTTGCCTTACTGAAGCCGCAGTGTTTATAAATGAAAAAAAAATATTATCTCTCTCCATAGTAAATATTTATAAATATCTTCTTGAAACATATTAAACCAAAGAAGAACAAACGGTGTAAGGCATCAAATAATCAGCAAATTGAAGTAATTTAGTCTTTCAGAATTAGAGGGTAACATTGTCCCTTTAAAGTGAAACAAGTTAAAGTGATGGCTGAAGATCTGTTCTGGAATGCCAAAATAATGTAGCTATACAGAGTTGTATATTACCCTCTTCTACTGATTCCATCGTGATTTTTCCATTAGTGAGCCAAAGAAAAACCTTTGTTAATTAATCTAATGGGGGAGACACTCCTTCCTAAACTTAACTGTTAATTATCTTCTGTTCTGAAGTACGAGATTAGATTATATTGCTTTTAGGTTATTGCAACAAGCAATTAGACAGATCCTTGATCCCTTATATGAACACAAATTCAGTGATAGAAACGTGATAATGAAAAATTGAATGTGAGCAAGGAGTGAGATTTTAACACTATCACAGAATTTTGCAGGGCTGATAATCCATGCACACAGACACAGAGCTGGTGTTTCCCCTCATAAGAAAGAAGTACACTTTAAAACAGAGCAGAAAGATCAGACTAGCACTACAGGTACCGTAACTGATGAAAATTGATCCTCAGTTGTCATTTCACTACTTTTCCCCCACAGAAAGAAGCCTCCAACATTTAATATATAAAAGCCTGACATAAAAGACACACAGGTTGGGATCATTTTTGGATAGCTACACTTCTAAGGGTGACTAGGAGCTGATTCAAGTAGTCTTGGCTGTTGGGTACAGCTCAAACAGCGGTTTAAAGAATTGTAAACGCAGCTGTTGGTTTGGATTTGATTGAGAGGAAACAGGATGGAGAAGGTGAGTTGTTAATAGCATCTCAGTCAAACTCACGGGGGAGCTTGACTCTGTCGGTTTAAATGTTTAGTCTGTGCTCAGCAAAGAAATAGGTGCCAAGAGGATGGTAAACATAACAGTTAATTTATTGCCTGAAACAACACCAGCTTTAATTGATTGACAAATGAATAGACGCACAGAATAAGAAAAGTGAATGAAAACACTGCAACAATGGACAGCGTTGTAATTGGAAATTGTAAAGGTCACTGAACATGGCTTATTGCTATCTGTTTGAATGGAATCATTACCTTGCGGAAATCCTTAGCTGGAGCCTGGATATGAGGAACTCTCATGAAATAACCGTTTTATTATGAATACTTTAAGCATGAATGGACACAGCAAATGGGGAGTCGTGCTACTTCTGTAAAAAGCGACAAGACAATTATACACCATTATAAATGTGCCCTTTTGACCCAGTCTGAGATTATCCAATACATTGTATTTCTGGGCAACATTGTTAATCTGGGCAACGAGAGATAAAAAATATTAAAATATTTAGGACATCAAGAATCAGGCTAATGTTAATTTAATTTAAAAAATATTTTTTAAACAAATGAAATAAGCATTTATAATATAAAAATGAAAAAAATAGATGATTTGCCTAAATTCATAACCTAAATATAAACTAGAAATTAGATATATCTTTCAGTGCTTCTGATATTATTAAAATGCTGCTATAAATATCCCAAACACCACTGTTTAGAACATTATTGACCCAAAGCTGACATCAACACATGAAATTATTTCCATTAGAAATGTACACAAGTTCTTCAATCTCCCTCTTAAATGGAAATACCATTCTCCATGATATTTTCCTTTATATATATACACACATTTCCTTTTGCAACTTTCACAACAGAAAGTTGCTATGAATTACCTTTAGCTTGCCTCCTGAGGGATAATTGTTTCATATCACTTCAGCGTCAAAGATAGGAGGTTTCAAATCAATTCTGAAATTGTCTGTTCCTCCGAATGAAGTAACATTTGCAGACTTCATTGCTGTGTTATGCGTTTCCTCTAGCCCACAGTGAAGGTTTAAAAGAATAGCCCCACAAGCAATTTGCTATTGTACTACATTAAATACTTTCTGCCATTTTAATACATTGTGATGTTGTTCCCTTTGTGTGCTGTCCTACAGACAGTTTTCACTCCACTGGAGTGGAAGTGAAGTGGGCATTCTGAAAATAAGTTTTCCACAAAGAGTATTGAGAATCATTTCACCAGGCTTCTCAGTGTAGATGTTTATGTTGGACCTAGTTTTCCAGACTTGCTTTAGTGTTACCGGAGAAGATGGCACATCTGGACTATTTCCAATATCTACATGAGAATCTGATAAATCACTCTCAAGAAGCGCCTATTTCTCCCACTTACCTATAAAGGCAGTTTAGATGTTCGATATGCTGGCTCACACACAGCTGACCAATGCCACGGAGTACTCTGAATAGCCCAGCTCTTCCCCCTCCAGAAGACCACAGGCTCAGTGTCCAACCTGTCAGGCCTGTCCCAGATAACCTAGGGCATCCCAGGTACTTTTGTGCTGTCACGATTAGGCAAAGGACTTGTGATCCAACTAGCTAGCTCCAAGGTAGGTGTCTAGGTACCTGGAGTGGGATGCAGTTCAAGATTAGTATCTTTCAATGTAGATTTACTGTGTATACGTGAGCTCTTTTGTAGCCACCCATTAATAGTCAGGGGTGATCTATGGCTTCATATACCTCCGAAGCAGAGACAGCTAGTGCCTTTTGACATATCCTAAGGTATTTGAAAGCTCTGCAAAGGGCTGCCAGAGAGGATAAATGACTCTTTTATATTCCTCTGGACTGGCAGGTAAAGGCCAGCTGGCCAGAGATAGTCCAGGACATCTCAGGCATCCTTGCACACCCAACCGACTTCTACTGTTATTTAGTAAAAGCAATGCGTTCTTGCAGAGAACCTACTCAAACTACAGCAGACACCTGGTGTCTGTTCAGCTGAATGACTTCCTAAGCTTAATTGAATAAAGGCTCATTATTTTGTCTAAACATAGCTGTATACTGCCATTTGAGATGCCCTAGTAGTAATCCTTGTCCAAGGGTACCCATAATATTCCCATTCTCTACCACCCTCCAACGAACGTCAACATGAAAATTTTCCTTTTTGTGAAATATTAAAATTTCTTTTCTGAACTGTGAAGGTAAAAAGTAATTGTAAAAGTCCCTTAACAGTTCTTTGCCATTAATTTAATCTACTTTATGTATTTATTTTTCTCTAATACTTCTTTTATCATTGCACATTCATAAGAAACTTTTAGATTTATTTATAAGGCACACTTATTTATTTTCCTGTAAATGAACTGACTGCATACTCGTTAATAGCCTAGTTTTCGATTCCTGTTATATTCCCTTTCCTCTTCCCTTCAGTCTCTCAGCAGTCCTTTCTGATGTTATATTTGCCAACATTCTTCCCTACTTAAATTTCAGTATGTGAAAGTATAATATTGGTCTCAAATAGCTATTTCTGGTTTTATTTCTTAACTTCAAGTTTTACAGCTGTTTGATATATTTTCAGCTGAATCCTGTTTCAGACAATCTAACAGACTCCTTACACAATGAAGTCTTTTTTTTTTCCTTCCTTTGACACTTAATTAACATGATAAAATATTTATACTGCTGTCGCAGCCTATGTCCCTATCAAGATTGAGGTCCTATTGTGTTAACTGCTAGGTACAGTATAAACACAAAAGTCCGTCATATTAATTACTCATGAAAAATGTTGTTAGCTTTCTATGAAGAATTACTTGCTATATGAAATATTCTTCAATTTTCTGAATAGAAAATAACCTTGCTTAATATAAATGGCTTTAATTTGCAGGAAAAATTATATAGATTTTCACACTTAAGGATTAAGATGGTTGTCTGACTATGGCAGCAGTCATATATTACTTAAATTATAATTATGAATATTATTATTACGTTCAGTCAATGTGACCATCAGTATTTAACACTGCAAGGTATGCAAAATGAGAACTACAAATAGCTTTATAACAAATAGCCATTCATATGCATTGTTAGTGGCAAAATAGACCATAAAGCATAAGTTTGCATTCACAGGAAGAAAGAGTGAATGTGTTTCTAAAGGAGCTCATACATTACGTATCTTACATAATCTATCTTAGAAGCAAAAGAGCAAAAAAAAAAAAAAGTTATCTAAGAACATACCCAAGAGAAAATTCTAATCCTTATGCATATTTCACTACATATACTAAGCTTATATTATTTCTGGGTAAGTTACTGAGATAGAAAACAAAATGAACAAGTACACAGTAGGGACTGGTAGGGCAGTCTAAGCATGGCAAAATTCTCAGTTCTGCCAAATTGACAGAAACAGTAGTAATCTTGATTTAATCCAAACTTAAGGTTGCACAGCTTTGTTTTAGAATTGCAAGAGAGAAAGACAGAGTTTGATAGTTACTTACTAGTAATTACAGATCCTGTAATATTTCAGAAAATAAAAACATGGTTGCGTTCAGACAATTTAAATCCCAGTTTAGATGAGGCACCAAAGAATTATGGTTACTCTGACCGTCTCCTTCAAAGCAGCATATACTCATAAAATCACTTCATGCCACAGGTTTTGGTCACAAACCTCCTCAGATGCCTATACTCATAATTACCTCAGATTAAGGAACCTATTATGATTTGCACATAGAATCATAGGGTTGGAAGGGACCTCTGGAGATTATCTAGTCCAACCCCCCTGCCAGAGCAGGGACACCTTAGAGCAGGTTGCACAGGAACACATCCAGGTGGGTTTTGAATGTCTCCAGAGATGGAGACTCCACCACCTCTCTGGGCAGTCTGTTCCAGCGCTCTACCACCCTCAAGGTAAAGAAGTTCCTCCTCATGTTTAGGTGGAACTTCCTATACTCAAGTTTGTGCCCATTACCTCTTGTCCTGTCACTGGGAACCACCGAAAAGAGCCTGGCCCCATCCTCCTGGCACCCACCCTTTAAGCATTTATAAGCATGGATCAGGTCCCCCCTCAACTATCTTTTTTCCAGACTAAAGAGACCCAATTCCCTCAGTCTTTCTTCATAAGAGAGGTGTTCCAGTCCCCTAATCATCGTGGTAGCCCTATGCTGCACCCTCTCCAGCAGTTCCCTGTCCTTCTTGAGCTGGGGAGCCCAGAACTGGACACAGTACTCCAGGTGTGGCCTCACCAAGGCAGAGTAGAGGGGGAGGATGACCTCCCTCGAACTGCTGGCCACACTCTTCTTGATGCACCCCAGGATGCCATTGGCCTTCTTGGCCACAAGGGCACATTGCTGGCTCATGGTCATCCTGTTGTCCAGCAGGACTCCCAGGTCTCTTTCTACAGAGCTGCCCTCCAGCAGGTCAGCCCCCAACCTGTACTGCTGCATGGGGTTATTCCTCCCCAAGTGAAGCACCCTACACTTGCCCTTATTGACTTTCATAAGATTCCTCTCCGCCCAACTCTCCAGCCTGTCCAGGTCTCTCTGTATGGCGGCACAGCCTTCTGGTGTGTCAGCCACCCCTCCCAGCTTTGTACCATCAGCAAATTTGCTGAGGGTGCACTCTATCGCCTCATCCAAGTCGTT
The DNA here is from genome assembly GCF_965231255.1 of Vanellus vanellus. Lineage (NCBI taxonomy): Eukaryota > Metazoa > Chordata > Aves > Charadriiformes > Charadriidae > Vanellus > Vanellus vanellus. The sequence goes on from NC_138905.1 coordinate 47,760,091, forward strand.
GAAGAATGTATTGAACAGGACATGTGTTCTTAAATTCTGCCTATGTACCTGGATGCACTCAACCCATAAAGCATACTCATCCTATTTTAAAACAAGCCCAGTGCACAAATATCTGAGAGAGAATGGACTCAGGAACTGTAATGGAATATGTTTAGGATTAAACCCAACTAATGTAGCCTGAGCACAATTAACAGATTGGGCTCCTGTAGGGATTAGGTGAGCATGATCAAATTCATGTATACGATCCTTTAAAGCAGAATTTGTGTAACCAGACAATACCAAGGTTAAAGCAGAGATTACAGGCATTTTCACTCAAAACCAACAAATGGATGGAAAAGGTCCTTCCCATAACGTAATTGCTGATTTTTTTAGACTGCCTCCATAAAGGAAAAAGCTTCAGAGTCAAGTGATGAGGGTCTAGAAAAGGAAAAGCTTCTGGTCAAAGATATCTGAACCTTAACATGCAAAAGCAAGATTAGAAAGATACGATTTCCCAGCTGAGTGATGTCAATGTCACCTGTTTCAGAGGAATTAGCAGCAACAGGGAACAGGGTTTACCTGATGCCTTTTTCAGTATCTACTTTGGGGGAAAAAAAGTTTAAATTTCTTACTTCAAAATTATTGGATTTAGAATCCTTAAAAGCCCTCCAGCTCAATAACTCAGCTAAAAATTTATATTTTCCAGCAGAACAATCTGCATTAGTGACATAATGGAGTATGTTTTAATTTTTAATTAATGGAGTATTGTTTACCTGAACAGCTGACATCACTTCCTTGAATATGAGCTAAAATGCCTTCTTAGAGATGATGCTATTTGATCTTCACTTAGTTGATGATATCTCATCTTAGTTTCATCAGGTACTGTACAGAAGTCCACTTTTTGCAGTGGTGTTTAGCTTTTGTTTCTAGCGAACAACTATGTTCTGTACCATTACATTTTTTCTCCCATTGAAACACCATTTCTCAATGGACAAGTGTTTAAAGACTTTTTCCTCATCAGTTAGGGAATCTGTGGATTCCATCTGACTCCACTCAACTATGGTACTAGTTCACCTTATATAGGCTTAGCTGTGTGATGCTGTGAACATTTCAACATACCCCTAAAAAAGTGTCTCATAGTGTCTACCACTGGCCAAGCAGCAAAATTACAGAAGGAAGAATTAAGTATACATTACTTTCACCTACAATTATAAATCTGGAGAATGATTTATTGCCCATCTCTGGAAATTTTTGAAATGTCAGATAATATTTCCTGTCTCTTAAAAATATTTCGAAGAAGAAAATTAGTATGTACCTAGTTTTTCTTTGGAGTTTGTCATTAACTATTTGTCATTAAGACTACAAGATTTCTGTGAAAATACAATAAAAAGAACCGTGGAAGGTGAAAAATTTTACTTAATTGAAATAATCAGGACTTAATTACTTCGAATAGCTCATTCACTGCTGCACATTTTTTACTCAGAAATTAATGTCTAAATATACGCATTCTATGTATTCATGAGTAATGAATTCATTCCTATATGCAAAGGTCTCTTCTTGCAGCCACATTTCTATGTTGAACATCCAAAGTTTCTCTAATATTTACCTTCATTAAGTCTTCCCAGGAATCACACAAGGGGAGATCTGCAGAATCTCACCCGCAACGGCACACTAACATGTCAATCTCTCTCCTTTCCTTTAGCTTTCTGCAATGTTTTCCACCCCTGTCTCCCCTTGTCCCCTTGATCAAACCTTCTTGTTCATGTAGAGTGTTTCATTAGTTGCCAGCTCTTCTCCTAATCACTATATAAGGAGTTTTCCACTACATTTAGCCCTGACCTAAAGAACTTTGCATGGTTCATCCCCACATTTGAGAATTTTCCTGCTGCATTCCAAGTGGGAAAATGTGACCTTTGCACTCAGTCTGCTTCTCCTTTGAACAGAAAACTGAGGAGTAGAAGCAGAAGGCAGAAAAGAAGGAGTAGTGACCGAAAGCCACAGTGACCACAAATGGAGTTAAAATAGCTAACTACAGAAAGCTTGCCTGCACCATCTCCTGGAGGCAGAGACAGTAACTGCATAATGAAATTTAAGTTCATGCTCACTAAGCACAATGCTGAACTCAGTCTGATGTAGAAAATAAGGGTGAATGCAGAAACCTTTCCACAACCTTTCCTTGGGATAAGCTTCAGTTTAGCACGTTTTCATTACAGGAATGAAAGATTAATGATAATCAAATTTCATGTCACAGTTAAGATATCTGACTTATCACTGTGACTCTTCACTAAGAGGATATTTATGGTTACAGGAAATACTAAAAACTTGGTGCTATGTATTGCGCGATCTTATTGGCACAGCTCATCTTCTATGTTAACACCATTGTTCAAATTTAATCATTTTTTATATTAATTCTTCTGTATACAGACATTTAACTCCTAACTGAAATTACGCTGCTTTAATGTAAAAGCAATTTAAATATTAATTGTCTTTTTAAAGGGGGAGGAGGAACCCAAAACAACAACGCTCTCTTCCTAAAATGTTCTGGAGAAGAATAATTAAAGTAATTGAACTTTATGATTTTCCATCAGTAATGCCTTTTAAGTCATTCTTCTATTAATATTTATGAGATGTATTAAAAATTTGGGGGTGGGTTTGCAGGAAAATACAGATTAAAATGCACCTGACCAACCTGTGTGCCTGATACTGTGTCAATGTAAGAACTGATTTACCCGAACATGAATCCGATTACGTAAACACTGCAGAAGTTTATGAACCTGCAATGAATAAAAACTTTAGGTTTGCTTCAATTTCAGATGCATGTGTAAGTGACATTTGAAACCCAGCATATTTAAACAAGTACCTTCAGCTCATCACAGAAATTTCATCCAAGATGAAATTAGGTAACCTATTTAACATCCATATTCCTCTTTCTTCTTCTGCATAATCTCTCAATTACGTATATTTATAAAAAGAGGTAACAAAGTAGAAGGACTTTTTTAGGTCAAATGATTTATAGGATTTAGGAAGGAATAACTAGCAGTGTTGTGCATTATGGGTATTGTGATACTCTCCTAACAAATTTTGAAATGTAGAAGTGTTCTCATTTCAGTGTCTTTAACACAACATCCAAGCTGAAAAGGAAGAAGCAGAATGATTTGAAACATAGGATGACTTTTGAAGTAATAAGAGAATTGGCTTCCTTAGAAACTAAGATGCTAAGTTCAGAGATGGTGTCACATAATAGCTGTGCTAACACCACTGGGACTTTTGCTATTGACTTCATGGAAGCATGTGAAAATTAGGCCCTTTTCCACTCACACGGGCTACTCACCTCACACCTAGTTTCAGACATTTTTCAAAATGTGAAGAACGAACAGCACAATTTAACAAAAAGAGATGAAAGAAGGTGTAAAATAAAGTATTTTAAGGTGGAATAGGTAACAAGACCTACTTCCTTTAAAGTAAGGTACGCAAATGAAAACAAAAATAGCAGTCACATAAAAGACATCAGCGTGAGCAGTGTGGGAAACCGAATGGCTTTAAACAGTGCAGAGAGAAAACCCCACAAAGTGACCTCAATCTACATATTATTTTATAACAGCTACCACAATTTATAGACTAATTTGGATTTCTCTCTGAATTAACTATCAGGGATAGATTGAGATTAGAAAAGCTGTCTCTATTACAAAAGTTTCCCAAAGCTAGGATAATCATTATTTCAACATTATCCTCACATGAAAAGAGGGTGGAAAAAAAAGAAAAAGGTGACGAAACAATAGAGCTTAAAGAGAAGAATATGTTTTATGAAGTTTTTGTGCATGTGAGTATCAAATGGTATGTAACCAGTAGTGAAACAATGGCACGCAGTATCTTGGCATCAGTCCCAAATAAGTAATATTTAGCATTCATTTAAAGGTCAAAGTTTCCAAAGTGCTGTATCCACATTAACCGATTTATCTTTACTGCACCTCTGTTTCGTAAGTAAATATCTACTGTATCTGTTGGAAAGTAGTGTGAGAGACGGAGCTATCAAGACTTCCAAGCTGTGATGCGACTATAAATAGCGCATATCCCCAATGTAGTGACAGGGTTAAATAAATGTATGTTCCCTTAGCTCTTCTGAGATCTGGATGAAATTAAACACCTCATTCAAGATGGTTAGTAAATAGAATTACTTTTGAAATTGTCTGCATTCAATGAATTCCCTGTTTAAGTAAGTTAAAACAAAACACATTTAATGATTAGAATTCAGTCTTCAAATGAAGAGCTTAAAACAGAAGGTTACTTTGGGGAGAAAAAAGTCTTGTTAGTTACAAAATACTGCTTTGCAAATATTTCTTAATGGCCTGGTTATTTTATTTTTTTTTAAGTAAAGTATTAATGATACGAAACAAATATAACTTGAGCAAAACATCACTGGTAAAATATTCGGAAGGACTTAAAGGAATAAGAGCCCAAACTCCTCTGACTGTCAATGTTGCACAGATTCTAAAGTGTCTAAGTCAAAAGATCAACCCTTCATCTTCAGATACTAGGAAAAATTCTGTTCAGTTAATATTGCTGAAGCTTGTCACTTAGGAAAGGGAGAATTCTCCATTCAGCCTCCTTTCTGAAGAGACATATGTCTTTGGGAAAACAGGGAAAGATTCTGTTTAATTTCTGAATGAGTTCGCAGTGACTGTCTACAGATAGTGATGTCTATGAGGATGACATGCCATCTGTCTTCTCACTCGACTGCTAGGCCACCAGACTATTAGCTGTTCGTACTAGATAGGAAGATAAATTTGCAGCCGGAGGACATCTTTGTAATTTGCTTGAAATTTTCTGATAGTCTTGCCCTTCTGGTACGTAGCACGACTGATCTACATTGACAGATCAGTCAGGTTACAGAAGCACACAGTCGCATTGCCGTGGACCGCGGTGAGCCGGGGCCGCGCGCTGCCGCTCCGTAACCTGCCTGCTCCCTCCCTCGCGAAGGCGGGAGTTCCCGTTGGAGTCTGCACACCGGGCTCGGCAGCTTTTGCCTTTCGGGCATAGTAGTTATTGCAGACAGACCCGTCAAATAAGAAGTGCAGACTGGTATGGGGATGCAAGCTGTGCTTTCATAGAATCATAGAATCAGTGAGGTTGGAAGGGACCTTTAAGATCATCAAGTCCAACCATTAACCTACCCTGATAAAAACACCACCACTTCTAAACCATGTCCCTAAGCACCTCATCTACCCTTTTCTTAAACACCTCCAGGGATGGTGAATCCACCACCTCTCTGGGCAGCTTATTCCAATGTTTAATAACCCTTTCAGTGAAAAAATGCTTCCTAATATCCAATCTAAACCTGCCCTGACATAACTTGAACCCGTTTCCTCTTGTCCTATCACTTGTCACCAGGGAGAAGAGGTCAGCTCCCATCTCTCTAAAACCTCCTTTCAGGTAGTTGTAGAGGGTGATAAGGTCTCCCCTCAGCCTCCTCTTCTCCAGGCTAAGCAACCCCAGATCCCTCTTTCACGTCAAACCGAAAGATAGGAAGAAACGGCACGGTAAATGGCAGCGGCCAGTGTTACCGTGCTGTGTGCAAAATTGTATGGATTTAAATTTTCCCTTGTTTTCTGAACTACAAATAAAGGAATCTCAGAATCTAAATAATGTCCTCAGTTATTTTGAAGTACTTTCTGGTCTAGTTTATATGTTAATGATGCATTTCAGTTTAATTCATTTTCAATATTGTCGCACGGTCCAGTGCAGACTGTTCCCAGCTTTTCTTACATTCTTATTCTACTCTGGCTGTTGTTACAGCTGATTTTAAAACCCTGTGCACACTAATATTTTGGTTTTATATGAAAGATGTTCTGGTATTTACTGCAGCAAATTGACACCTCTTAATTCCTAATGTGATTTTCAATTTGCAGAGATTCTCTCCGGAATGAGAAAAGAGGGTAGAGCAAATCATATCAAATCAGAAGGTCAAGTTTCTCCATCCAAAGTAGAGAAAAAAGAATGAAGAGCATTCCACATATAATAAATACAGGTATAAAACATGTTTTAAAATAGGATTTATGCTTTACAAGTGATAAACACCACAAGAAACAGCCAAGGTTAAATAAAAATTATCTTCATTTTTTATACACTTAAACTGTTACCTCTTCTGTCTATGTATCCTGCTGGCCACCAAATAGTAGTACTGAACGTTCACGATTTGATTCTGCTAACTCCAGTTCAAAGAAGGTACCACAATGATTTGTAAAATGAAAATATCTTTCCGTTGTGTAGTGATGTTTACTATTCTTGCTTCTGTTTCTCAGAAATTGACACTCTATCTCATTGTTCAAATATATTAGGTGTATTTAAGTATTTCAGAACCAGCAGACTTTCTTGTCCCCTGGCTATACAAACAAGCCCCAGAGACAAAAAATTGACTGATCTATATGTAGCTTTCAGGTCTAAACCCTTCAAGTTTTTCAACTTAAGGGACACTTCTCAGGGCTCTTTTTCTTTAATATCATAGCCCTTACGCAAATCAGAGTCTGCAGTATATAGAGTTCTGTGATATTCACAAAAGTGTGCGCAATTATATTTTTCCTAACAACCATCTCCTCCAGACAGACACAGACTTACACATTTGTAAATAAGACTCACACTCACTCGGAAAATGAATATAAATATTTAAAAATTTTGTGCTGAACCCTTCATTGTTCTAATGCACTGCTGAAACTTACACTCCTAAAAATTTCAACTGCAGGTTTCATCGGACACAGCTGAGTAACACGCCCAAATTTTTCCATGCTTAGACTGCTATGATGAAAAGAACTGGGATTTTACTCATGAGACTTCACCAAAAGACCTATATAATGGATTATGATTTCTTTTTAAGACACATAATTGTTCTGTACAAAAATTATCTTAGTTGATGTTTGTATGCAGGATCAGATTAGACAGGCCTTAGTATTTATATATTCTCCAGTGCTAAGGGAATTCATTCTTGTTAGGATCAGCAAAGTCAGACTAGACAAACAGATCCTGTGGACTGAGCCCCCAAGGAACTGTCCCCAGACAGCAGGAGAATGCTATCAGCAATTATCAAAGACACTGTCAAGAAAACATGAGCTGTGTCTTCTTATGTCTGGAGTGATCACAAGATGCATTTGGATATGGGGGAGAAATAAATAACTGTACCTTTTTTAATCATGCATTAATACATTTGAAAATTTTCTGTGCAAACTTAAATATCCATAGTATTATTTATTGGTATTTTAACAACTAGGAAGATAAATAGGCCAGAAAATAACAGTTGTGTTACATTGCAATGCTACTACTCAGGAAAATTGGAATAAAATTTCTTATCCACTACTGTTACCTTTAAAAAGCATAATTTAACAATAAAGTGTAAAATGAAAGACTCCTGTGTCTTTAACAGAAGAAATTTTAGAAAAGTAAATATATTTCAAGTTATGAAAACCTTAATTTTCACTTTTTTACAGCTAAAAAGTATTTTTCCTTAGTTTGAAATCAGAAGTAAGTATGTGTATCATAAGTTTACATGCTTTCTTCCAACATTAATGGGACAAATGATTCAAAGAAAAAGTAAGATTACATAATCCATGTAAAAACATGGACATGGAGGAAAAAACATCTCTGACTGTGACTGTCCTGCTCTTTTAGCAATGGAACGCTAATGTGCACCATTCAATCTTTTAAATGTTTCCAGCTAAAACGTGCTTCAGAAGAATCACTAATACAATATTGATTGAATATACAATTTAATAGAAAATGAATTGGAATTAATTGCTTTCATCTGTCTTAAGACTTGAAGGAACCTTTTGGTTCATCAAGCCCTGTCTGTATTATCGAAAGAAACTACAGTGTGCAACTGCTGTTATAAATTTTTCAGGCTTTGTTTTAAAAATTGGTTTGTTCAGCATTTTGCCCAAGCTAATATTAAGAAGCTGTCTCTGAATTTCTTTTCCTTGGTACCTCAGAAAACAAACATTTCTTGCAATTTTCCACTTAAACTCTTGGCCTGTTTTGTTCATTCTTTTGTGCCACCTTGCCCTTTTCTCCATTCCCGGAGCTGATACGCTAATGTCTTTAAAGAAGAGGACTATTATACAGCATCTTATTCTTTACATTTGTGGGGTATAAAGTGCTGTTTTGTAGGCACACAAATGGTTCGGACTTGTGTTTGCAGAGTTCTGCAGGTGGGGAAAATAGAGAATGGCAGACCCCATTAGTGCACCTCAGTTACTCTGCAGTCTTGGCTTGCAAAGCATCCCTGCCATGGCTTGAGCTTAAGCATGTACACGGTGTCACTGCTACGCACCACCCAGCCGCTGCACGGATCAGCTTCGTTCAGGCAGTGACCTTAAACAACCACCAATGTGGGAGATCGGTCCTTTCCGACAGGATCCCAAAGCAAAACTTACACTGAGCAACTAAAAGGAAGAAATACGGAAGAAGAAATGTTTTCTTGCCTGGCCATCTTAGGCACACTATAAACGCAGCAAATGAACCTCCTTCCTATGATCACCCTCTTAGGTTCTCTAACAATCACACTGGGTGACACAGGCTCACCAGCCCTTCATTTCGTTTTCATTCTGGTCTTACCTAGAGATTGCAATTTAAAAGCAAAAATTAACCAACCAATCAACCAACCAAACAACAAATGAAAGTATTCCTAATAAAATTTCCTTTAGATTTTTTAAAAAAATTATTATTTGTTTGTTGTTACATAGGTTTAAAGCTGGCTCTTGTCCCAAAGTCAGTTTGGTTTTGTCTATCAGTTTGACCATTTAAGAGGGACAGTCTAGTTTTAACCACACTAATAAAACATTAAACAAAATGCAACAAACTTTTTTTAATTAACTCATATGGTAAATATGAAATAAATACTTGCTAGAGAAAGCATTGTCTCAACCAGAATGTGTTAGACTACACTGGAAACTGATAATTTTTGAAAGATTCAGTGGACTCAGAATTCTTCCTACAGATGCACCATAAACCATCATATGTTCTACGGAAGATGATGGGATAACAACAGCAGCGCTGTAGACTACTCCATCATATACACCATGATTGTTCTCAATTCTTCCCAGACAGAACAAAAAATGTTCATTATAACCACACAAAAGCCAGAACTGCTGTTGAAATATCTTTTATATTATGCAGAAAAGTAGATCACAGTTTGTCTTCTACAGTTTTACACACACTGATCAAAGTCAAGGTTTACTACTTTTCACTCAGAACAAAGTGAAAATTTTTCATAAAGAATTAAAATACAACTGAATTCTTAGATTTGCAGGTATCATAAAGGCAATCAATCGCCTTCTACTTTATCATTGTCAAGTAAAATCCAGAAACTTGGGTATCACATGCTAGTCGGCAGCCTCGTACATTAACTTTTTGAGAGCATGGTAGAAAAAGGGTCTTGTCATGTTTCTAATAACTGCATTTTTAAAAAGCTTTTGAAAATATTCTGACAGATCATTGTTTCTTTCGTTTGTTCATGAAATTTTGATAAACTAAAATAATTTTTTCTTCTTAAGTTTGCATTGATTTCTTGCCAGTTGAATGGGACATGACTGAATAATTTATTTTCATCAGTTGAAATACTGCATATTTTCATAACAAAATATAATTTTAAAGTATGACCTATCAAACCAAAATATTCCAGTAAAGTCAAAAGATTTTTGATTATACTCTATTGAATTATGTTTATTGATTTATATTCCAAACAGAAAAGTTAAAAATCATTCTTTTCAGCCTTATCGTGATGAAGTTAGATTCTAATATTTCTTAGAGCTGCATTATGAGATAAGATTTCTACTATTTGATGTTATTTATGTTCAGAAGTTAATCTGAATCCCAGAATTTCCTGTAAGTTTTCCCACTAAGCAGAGCTAAGTATTAATGAAAAATTATAGGAAGCACCACTGAGTAGAAAGTTTTTATCTCAAGATTCGGGACACGGAGTCTGTGATTTGGAAATGGCAGGTCAGAAAGATAAAAACAATCCCATTTTAAGCCATAGATATGTCCAGATATCTTAGAATGCTCTGGAAAGCAGAACTTAAAATCTTTAAAGAAAAATCAATAAATTCCTCGTGGTGTCAGGGAAATGTGTCCTGTTACAAACATCTTACTTTCTTGATCAGAAATATGTATTTCTTTTTTTTACCCATAATAGAAGCACCAACCATAAATTTCCATGGCACTTTATCCACCCCTCTGACACCTTGTAGCCTTAGAATCTCCTTTAGCAGAAGCTTCGACCAAACACGCACACTCTTAGCAGGCGTGAGAGAGAGATGGAGTGAAAAGGAGCATGGTCTTCACTTTAGCTACATTTGTAGTAAAAGGCAGCCCCTCTACTCTGATTTTTCATCCTTAATTTATGTGTGAAGTAGGGAGACGGTATTAGACTATGGAAGAGATTATTTCCTCTCTTGGATATTTTTGCACAGTGAACTCAGTCATTGTGGCTAAAGGACACCAGCGCTTCTGTTACACTGAGCACCTCTAAAGAAACAAAAGCAAATCTAATAATGTAACTTAGAGCTTTCAGTGCTTTAGGTAGCCTTATTAATTAGGTCTAATATATTAGGTATCTGGGTTGCTTATAAAGCAGATCTTTCCCCCAGAAGCATTTTAATTTATTCTCTTTGTGAATAATTTGTTCAGGAACCAGGAAGGAATTATACTTCTGACATAATGGATTAATAAGGCAATTTTCAACCAACAAAGGAAACTGAATACAAAGGTTAGCAACCAAGGATGAAATGAATTTAAAAAAATACATAACCTATTTCTCTGGATTTCTAACGTCCTTAGAAAAGTGGATAAAATTTCATTGACTCCCTGTGATGAACTAGTATTTTCTTAAATACTGCAGGAGATTTTGTGTTGAACAAATATAAACTTCTCATGTAATAATATATGCATTTATTGAATATATGCATATATACATAATCACTGAAATATAAGAGTTGCTATATGGATAACTGATTCATGCTTATAAGGTTGTTTTTGCATGTGTGTACACATGCATACACTAAAGGAAGAATTTGTAGAGGAAAAATGTTCATTTAACTTTTTATGAACATCCGGGAGCTGCAATCCTTGTTCGAGATTAATGCATGTATTTTCAGTCTAGAAATGTTGTGTGATTAGTCCCTTTTAAGTGTGTCTTTTATGTAAGTTAATTTCTTGACTCACATAGTGAGTAGGAAAAAAACTTGCTATTTAGATTCTCGGGGTTTGGACAAGCTGGGAAAAGACAGAAACATAAAGGAGCTGAATTTTAAGTTGGAAAAAAAGGTTCATGTTGTTCAGTTCATTTTGAACCTGAGAGAATTCCTGGAGAACAGGGGATCCAGATTTCATGAAACAGTTTCCCAGAAAGGAAGAATGTTTTCAGCTCTGCCCCTCTGTAAATGGGTACACAAACCAACACATATATGTTCATATAAACACAATTATCTGTCCTTCTACCTATCTAGAAAGCTGCTAGATGGCACCTTGGCTGAAAGAGATGTACTGGACAGTATGGAGAAGATGAGCCACCAGGGAGTTTGACAGCAGAGAAGGCTTTTTGTTTTAGACAGACAAAAATTGTATGCAACATATATCTAAATAAATACTTATCTTTATTTTTAATAGGTAGAAAGTGTTCCAGGGATTTTAGGAATAATGCTGTAAAATTATTTATATGAGAGTAAAACTACTAGTAGGAAAACGTGGCAGAATATTTAGACGAGATTAATTCAATAAGGTCAGATATTTTTGCACTCAGACTGTTCAGTTTCAAAAGGACCATTTTCTTACAGGAGTGAATGATGGAACTCTGTTTCTTAATTTGTCATACAGACAACAACGCTGGTAACAGCTCCTGCTTCCCGTAGGTTAGCCCAGAGCCTTTAGGAAACAGCAGCTGCAGAACTGTGAACTACATGAATCTAACGTGAAGATGATTTTCTTGACCCAGGAAACCTTTTCCCACATGTGGCATGGAAAATGGTTAGAAAACGAAATAAAACAAAACAAAACACCACAGCTTTTTACAAAAGATTGTTTAGAGGGAGGTTTATGAATAGCATCCTTTTTACATGCAAAATAAATGAAAGGAACTCAAGGTAGTTGGAGATATTTGACATTCCTTTTAGCAGGGAAGGAGTGCACCTGGTTCAACTCTGCGGAAAGAAAAGTATGTGAAATGAAAATGTTGGAGTTAGTTTGCTACATTATCTGCAGCTTTGCCCCGTTTTATTGTTTTGCTTTTTCAAGTGCTGGAGTAGAGGATGAACAGTTGTGCAGTAATGAGAGCACTGACAAATCTCTCTTTTCGATTCTGTGTTAAATGAGCTAGTGACAAAAAATCAGTGGTTTATTCCGAGATTGGAGAGGAAGATTCATTTCTAATTAGTATTGAAAAATGTCTGCTGGTTTCCAGTTCCCATGAGGTTTTGCAATAGAGTGACAGTTAATTGTCATTAATTCTAACAAAATGTTTCATCCTTAACTTACCAGCATATTGTAATAATCAGAAATAATTAAAATTGCTTTTACATTAAAACTTTTATAAATATGTAGAAACCTGTTAATCGATTCATAATGAAATAAATGAGGACAGAGAGTCTCTTTTTGTTCTGTGTAATAGAGAACGGAGCTCATCTGGAGTCTATCACTGGACTCCTGGGCACTATCACAACACAAGAAATAAATTATAACAGCAGAGCAATGTGAATTCTACAGCTACAAGCCTGTGCCGTAATTTTTAATGATGTGCATGAGCCTGCTGCACTGTTCATAACAAATATTCACACATAGTCTTATGCACATGTACTCCTCCTGTTTACAATGTTTCTTTTCCTCCTGAGATTTTTTTTTTTTTTTAAATCATTGTCAGTCTACTGCAATCCCATTCCATTTTCTGAAGTTAGGACAATCGGTTTAAAGTCATTTGTTACAGATCAATGAATCAAGAGCACTTTGTATTTGGGAAAGGGAGGGTTAGCCTTGTTTGCTTGACCAGCTTGCACATTTCAATAACTCGCAACGGGTTTCTCAGTCATTAGTCTGAATGAGTGAGGTTTTCTGGTAATAATAAAATAGCAACATGGTCTGCTAGCCAAGACAGCAATCACACTGAAGCGGAGCTCTGCTGTCTTAATATTATGAAAATGCAAGAAGGCAATAATATTTTTTTCACTCTGTGGTCTCTGGAGGACTCTGGTAAGAACTCAGAGGTCACAGATGACCTTCAAAGTCACAGAAGACAAAGAAATGTTGATGAAAACAAGGACTAAAAGGGTGGGTTTCTATTTGTTCATGCAGAATCAGTGCTCCCTCCAGTGTCTCTGGCTGATCCATTTAGAATAAAGAGAAAGTCCCACTGCATCACCTCCACATTAACACGTTGGTGTGTTCCCCTCACACAAGCTCTAGCAACAAGCCAGATAAGTTCAAAACAAATAATCTCTCCAGTGTCTAACCATTTTGGAAGTACTCATTTAAAACCTGTTTTATTTTTTTTTCCAATCAGTTGATTATCAAAATCTCTTTTATTTCCACTGATTTTTTTTTTTCAGAAAGAGAAAAAAAAACAAAACACCTCATAAACCATTTCCTAACAAGTATTAGGTAAAGGTAAATCTTAAATCCACAAATGACACACAACTGAAGTCGAAGTTTGAAAATCTGGGCTTGGTGTATCCTGCTATGATTCCGGAAATTCAGGAAAAGCAAGTAACCAAAAGTAATTTAGCTAGAATTTTGGAGACAGACTTACACGCCTACCTCCCACTTTTGTGATATTAATTTGTATATGATGCTGCCAAAGAGTAATACCAATATTTACAACTTAGAACTTTCTTCTTACACCTTTCGGAACACTATTCAGACATTTATTTAGTCCTTGAAACATTCGCATAAAACAAGAATATTATCTCCAGTTTATACAAAAAGAAACTCAGTCCTGGGTAGGACACACACACAAAGTTCACACAACTACCAAATGGTCAGACTAGAGTGGAAACTCCAGCTCTCCTGAGCAAGGCCATTGCTAATGGAAGTCGATGTTGGGAACTCATGACAGACGCAATTTTAATTCAAAGAAAACAGTACGTTCCTATAATGCTTTAATTGCAAAGATAGTTCTGACATTCTGAAAACCAGTTTCCAAAATTCTCAAGTTAAATAGCTGCCATTTTTCCATCTCAAAAGACAGAATGAAGATTCCTTCTTCCTTCCTCCCCCCTACCAAAGTCTTCATTAAAGAATCTCGTACACAGGATAGTGAGGCTGTAGAATCTGGGATGTCATCTGATCCATTCAATTAACTCTTCTCTTCTGTTACGTGCTAAGATTGAGAAACACACTAGAAGAAATTTTTAAGGCAAAAGCCAATCATATTCTGATCCAAGCTGTGATTTCTTTCATAGAGTTGCAACAGTACCAGTTGTGCTTTTATTACAACAGGTCACTCACATTCATACCTTGAATTTTTTTTTTGAGACAACACAGTAAGACTTCTGAATGTGCATTTTGGACTTAATTAATTCATTAAATGCATTACTCTTGTTTTTCAAACTATTAAGGATAATTTTAAATTTTATATAGCTCTTTGCAGTATTAATTACTGTATTATTTTTATTCTTCAGCTATATATTTATGTCTTAGAAAAAGATGAGGTTACGGAAGTCATTATCATCATGTGCTGAAATGTGAGTTCTGCACAGGATTAAGCCTCCACATAGAAATTCATTCTCTGCTGTTTGTCATATACTAGATGAATATGTCCATGTTTCCAAAACAGCTGTCTATTTTTGTTACCTAGCAGCAGAACAACAAACTTATCTTGAGATTAGTTGTATCGTTGAGTTAGATGGAAGAAAAAGGTTCTTCTATATGTCTGTGCTGATGGTGAAAGAGCACAGTCTCATTAAGCATTTCCAAGGCATTCTTTTTCTCATATGCTGTACATGACAGTAAGAACACATGGAAACCGAAACAGATACTGAAGTGATGCACAGTCAGTAGAGGGAGAGAAGCTCATAAAGGATTCCTACACTCAAACTCAATTCTATATTAAATAACTTCATAGATAATACCAACTGAACAGCCCAACTTCTCCAATTTATCTTAAGTCAACAGAAATACATTAGTTAATGAGGTACTAGCTATATGAGCTGTATAGGCAATCATTTCTATATTTCTCATTCAAGGAAAACCTCTGTTATATCTGAATTTAATTTTCTTTCAAAATGACTATACTTTCAAAAGTAGACTATATTACTAAACGGAAAATTCTTTGATGCAAGAATTTCAACTTGCAGTCAATACCCTGTAAAACACATTTTATTTCACTGCATTTAATCTATGAAAAAGGTCAGAGAAAGATGTTCTTAAACTTCTTCTGCTGATTGATGAGAAGCTCAACACGAGCCAGCAGTGTGCGACTGCAGCCCAGAAGGCCAACCGTATCCTGGGCTGCATCAGAAGTGCAGCCAGCAGGTCAAAGGAGGTGATTCTGCCACTCTACTCTACTCTCGTGAGACCCCACCTGGAGTACTGCATCCAGCTCTGGAGTCCCCAACATAAGAAGGACATAGACCTGCTGGAGCATGTCCAGAGGAGAGCCAGGAGGATGATCCGAGGGCTGGAGCACCTCTCCTATGAGGAGAGGCTGAAAGAGTTGGGGCTGTTCAGCCTGGAGAAGAGAAGGCTCCGGGGAGATCTTATTGCGGCCTTCCAGTACCTAAAGGGGGCCTACAGGAGAGCTGGGGAAGGACTTTTTACTAGGGCGTGTAGCGATAGGACGAGGGGGAATAGCTTTAAACTAGAAGAGGGCAGGTTCAGATTGAACATTAGGAAGAAGTTTTTCACTTTGAGGGTGGTAAGGCACTGGAACAGGTTGCCCAGAGAGGTTGTTGAGGCCTCATCCCTGGAGGTGTTTAAGGCCAGGCTGGATGTGGCCTTGGGCAACCTGGTCTACTGGGAGGTGTCCCTGTCTATGGCAGTGGGGTTGGAACTCAATGATCTTCAAGGTCCTTTCCAACCTAAACCATTCTATGATTCATTGGTACATACAAAAAGTGCCTTCTACAGGAAAAAATAAAAGATCCTTTAATGTGTGCTGAGGTTCATTTCCAATGGAAGTAGAATTTGGCTTCAACTGCTGAATTCTATGTTTTATTTTCCTCTTGTGGTGATAAGCAGATGAAATTTTCTTGTTCAAATAAAGAGAGTTTATAGTGTCTATTATATTTTGACATTGATTGAATACATATTCTGTCTTCATTTGGCTGACATAATGAATTTAATATTCAGTAGTCAGAAAAGAACAACTCACTTTTATATTATGTTTAAAAAAATATGTGTATTCCATTTCTTTGTTTGCACATATTTTATTCATATCTCAGTTCCTAAATCTTCAAAAGAAAAAAAGTTTACAGTTCATATTCATTGGGACACTTGGACAAATTATGCTCTTGCACACAGAATATTCAGCTTCATTAATTTTAAGAGTCACTCCAGAGTGCAGGAGATCAGATTTCCTTTCACTATTTACAATGTGTTACAAACGTCTTAAAGTTCAGTCCAGTTGGGAAATGTCATAGCAATGAATTTTGAGAGGTTTGAGGTTTCCTGAAACAGGTTTTTCAATCCCTCGTGAATTAGAGATGAGCTTTAAATTCCATTATCAAATCAAGGCAGCTGTATACTACTAGCCATGATACAGAGGTTAAAGTTTAAGAAAGAAAAAAATTTCATCTTATGTATTCAATGAAGAAAATTCTTTAGCTGCAGAATGACTGTGTTTAGGATAACAACCATGCTTGATTTCATCACTGTGCCAAGACAGCAATAGCATTATCTCATATTAATGCAATATAACATTTTGTCCCTATCCTGTGGAATACACAGAAATCATTATCTCTAATTCTTGGATCTAGACAGAATTTGACACTAGCTTTAAAAGTAATTTGCTTTGCCATTGTGTAGGACTAGGATATCAAACTGGTCAGAACCTGTCTACAGTTAACTGTAATAAAAATAACAGATGACAAAAAAATAACATATGCAGATATTCTAGAACAACAAAAAAAATTATATACTTTTTCAAATTCAAGGAATTTGCCGTAAGTTGATGAGTGACTGCATATTTTACTAACGTTCAGAACAGAGTTTTATTGCCAGTAAAAGTGAGGATAAACAAAATACATATCGGGGAGACAGGGGTTCTTTGTTCCACACATTCCTGTTACAAATATTACCACATATGAATTACAGGCAGCATTCATTTAGGTAAAATGAGTGCAATGAGTCTTTGTGTCATGAAGCACCTATGACTGCCTGCAGGAGTACGCTTAGAACAGCACTGAGAAAGGGCCTGCACTGTCTTGTTCTGGCATCCCCATCAATTTTGGGTAGGTGACTGCCATAACCAAAATCTCTTAAGTTTCTTGTAGTAAGCTTAGATGCCACAACTTTGTTTAGACAATAAAGACCAGCAGTATGTACATATGTATGTGCGTATACATGTGTGAGTATGCATGAACATATATGAAGTGGCTGTAAAGCTAGAATAAAAGAATCACAGAATTACGTAGGTTGTGAGGAACTTTTAGCAACCATTTGCTTCAATACCTTGCTGAAAGGAAGGGTCAACTACAGCAAGTTGCTCACAGCCACGAGCAGCTGAGTTTTGAATATTTGTAAGGACAGAGACTCTACAGCCTCTCTGGGTAACCCTTTCAGGCATGTGATCACCTTCATGATATATTTTTTTTTTCCTTGAATCTAGTTGGTATTCCCCATCTCCCAGATTGTCCCCATTGCTGCGTCTCACCCTTTCATTGTACCCCTCTGGGAGACGCCTGGCTCCGTCACGTAGCAGACCAGGTAGCAATATGGCCTCCCTTGAGACTTCCCTTCCTTAGGCTGAGCAGAGACACCACTCAGTCTTTTATGCCAGGTGCTCCAGTCTTCTCAGCTTCTTGGTGACCTTCTGCTGGACTCACTCTGGTCTGGTACTGGGGAGCCCAAAAGTGGTCACAGTGCTCCAAATGAGGTCTCACAAGGGCCAAAGAGAGGGGAAGGTTCACCTCCCTGGACCTGCTGGCGGGATGCTTGCCTAAACAGCCCAGGTCATGGAGGAGGTACAGCACTCAAAAAGTATTCTTTTATCAAACGTGCATCTGATACTACTTATCTTCTTACCTTAAACAAAGGTAAAATATGATAATTTAACTGCCAATGTCTACCATATGCTCCCTCTGCCCACACATTCTACATTAACCTTTTATTTTTCAGTTTGTGGTAGCATTTGCAATGGGTAAAATTATCTTGGTTAGTACTGGTAAAATGGTTTAAGGAGCTGTTCTAGACTTCCAACTTTGTAACCATTACATGAAAAAATCTGTAGCCCTGAGCTTTCCTTCTTTCATGATTGTTTATAATTACTGGACTAAAACTTCAATATATAGTGAAATATTTGATATGTGGTTAAAAGGCAAATTAAGAGTACTTCTGTGGGCTCAAAACCATACTACACAAATTTCCTGGTTCCTTGAGTAGCAGCTACATGAACCTATGTTTTCTTTAGAAGATGAAAGGAGGAACCTCGTCCTTAGCTGAAGATGTGCATTGTGTATTTAAGCAGTACTCTGTCAGACCTCATGCTGAGAATTATGTTCACGGCTTTTGGTCAGGATCTTGGGTTTTCTGCTGGGGATCCGGCTTCATGCACTGATTTTATGGTGTTGTTGCATCTCCACTATCTGCCATTCCTCAGCAGGTTTTTAATCTACTAAGAAGCTGAATTTATTAATTAACAATTCATTTCATAAATTCTCATTTTCTAAGCATGATTCTGGTTACCTAGCCTTTTACCCAGTGAAAACCTGCAATCTGCCCCCCAACTGCTCATCTGCCTAAGATCCAAGGATTAGCTTAGTGCAGCACACCTGAACTACCTTAGTTCAGTTCTGCAGAGAAAATTGTTGCTAAGCTGAGAGAGAGCACAGGGAGCAGCAGCAGCCTCACCTCTCTCGGGCTGTTGGATCTGGCACAACACATTTCCTCTTAACAAATTCAAGATTTCAGCCCTTCTGTGGTGAGCTTCCCGTTCATATCACACTGCATTACATAATGTTGCACCCCACAACCTGCTCACCAGCGAAAGACCCACTCAAAAAGTATACAAATCTCTCACTTCTGTCAGTCTATTTACCACACTCGTCTCTTTCCTTTTTGCATACTTAGATTTTATCTTCTTGACAAGGACAACGTAAATGATATAATTATCTGGACACAGATAAATAATTACATCTAATTAATAGATATTAACGTGCATAGAAAAAAAACCCACATGACAATAGAATCAGTTT
Organism: Vanellus vanellus; assembly: GCF_965231255.1. Lineage (NCBI taxonomy): Eukaryota > Metazoa > Chordata > Aves > Charadriiformes > Charadriidae > Vanellus > Vanellus vanellus. Next base: position 47,779,449 of record NC_138905.1, read on the forward strand.
AAAAGCAGAGATTCCTTGCTTTCCCAGTACCTTTAACCAGGTCACAAAAAAAAGTGTGATGAGAAGTTTTTAATTGACAAAATTCTATGCCTTCTTGCACTTATGGGAAAGAAGGTATGTAATTTGAAAATAAAAAAAAATAATAATAATTTCAGAAAGAAAAAACAAACCTCAGTTCTACAAAACAATAAAACTGACTGAAAATATATACAGCTTATATGGCACTTGTCTCAATAGAATCACATTCTTTTTTTAGAGTCTGTCAATGAGGCAGAGCTTCACTCAGAACACCTGAGCATCACTGACTCAGGTTTCTTTAACCATTGTCTTTGTAGACCAAATATTTTTCTGAAATTAGATAGGTTTTTAGTTCTCTTTTTGTCTTAGAGAAATATACACGTATTTATAATATTTAAATTTTTAAATTTTCAAATAAAAATATGATTACTTTAAAGAGAATAAGAAGCTCGGCATTATTTAGCATATTTTGTATATTCTCTAAATGTAGTAATTTCTAGTTGTAAGGCACTACCATGGATCATGCAAGTATGTTTTTTTAGAACGAGTACGAATTTCACATGCAATATCACTAAATAAACTTCACAGCAATGATTTATTTTCATGAGAAACTTTCAGTAATAAAGGATTAAGCTTTGGAAATGGACAAGGTACAATTTTGAGCATATTACAGCCAAAACTTTGTCATTTCATTTTTAAGCTACACAAAGTGCATTAATCAATGTTATCAATACACAACACCTCAACACTTACAAACTACAGGGGAAAAACCACTCAAACCAGCACATGTTTACTAAATAAGAATAAAATGACCAAAAGGAATTGCCATCAAACCAGACAAATCAGGAATACAAGGAAAGGTTATACAAGAACCTGAAGAACACATGTTCTTGAAGACATCGCTCTGTTATCTACTGCTTCTACATTGAACACTGTCTCTAACAGGTTGCACTGCAAGAAGACACAAGCTCACGTTGCTTGCAGCATTGCAAGAGAGTGGGGTGAGGATCAGCTGAATCCAAAAGCCAAATGACCGTGCTGGGATGGTTATGTCTTGACTGTTACAACTACCTTATGCCAGAAATTATTACCCAGTAGTAAGAAAGCCACATGGCTTTTGCACAGCAGAAACAGTACAAAATAGACATACCTGATTTCTCTTATGCTGTGAAGACCATAATGCAACTGAAGTACTAAAATAAAATGGATCAGATGGAATAGATCTCATTGAAGAATTTCAATCCAAATATTAAAACCTGAACCTTAGGAGCTTAAAATATAGGACCAGTATCCACAGGTGAATCTGTGTTATATTACGTTTTTTGTAGATGGAACACAGAGGGAGTATTTGAAACTCACCCTGAATGCTCTAGATCGTAACAGTATGAATGCACACAATGTTTATTTAGCGCACTGAAAAACTGTGCTAGCACCTGAGATAAAAAAATAGTGTCTGTAACTGCAAGTCAAATGGGATCCGCAGTGGGAATTCTACATGGATAAAACAAAAATCAACCAATGACAGACAATGCACACCGGCAACTAGGTTTATAATATTCTCCAGTTTGTTTCTTTACTTGAATCTGTGCATGTGAATGTGTCTGATTAAAAAGCAACTCAGCATCTCATATAACACTTTCTGGCATCTGCGAACCACCTGTGGTCCAAATGCTGCAAGCCGAGAAACACTGCAATAACTTAAAGACACAATCACCGGACAGGAGAGAAGCAACAGGGGCAAATATGACTGAGAAGGGGCAAAGGGCGGAAGGGGGAAAAGATGGTATTAAAACTTTGGTCAAGAAATGCAAGTGAAAATAAATGTGCTTAGAGTAATCACGGATTAGTGGAAACCTGTCAGCACAGGGGAAAAGCTTTATTCCCACTGCAAGGCTTAGCAGGAAAAAAATTGTTCTCTACACAGAACTGATGAATAAACTTTCCTATAGATGTGTATCTTTTCTTTCCTAAGTCATCTCCACATGAAGTGGACACTTGGGACATCATTGCTAGCCATGAGACTGACTGAAGCTTCAGGCACAGCACCTCACCAGCCAGTCCGCATGTGCTAATTGGGCAGTTGGCTTCTGCCAGGCAACCTACAACGATGGAGGTGTTCCTGCCTTTCTTTCAGAGTTTCCGCCTCCTGAAATTAGTTTTCACAAAACCTGAAGTGTTCTTATCTAAACTTTGTCTTTCTCTATCGAACTAGGTAAAATGTTCAAAAATTAATAGGAGGTACTCACATTTGTCATAAAAAGCAGCCAAGTAATACCTATTCTCTTTTGAAAACAGAGGTGCTCTTCAAGGGAGAAAATGAACTATAAGCAGCTTATTTGGAATATCTTAGATATCAATTAAATGTTTTTCACTGTTCATAACTGAATACTGACTTTTGAAAGGTAAGACGGTGTAAAGGTTGAAGTATAAAGTATGTAGAAATGACTGAGGAAAATGAGATTCATGAATGAATAACTGATTAGTTTCAGAAAGGAGTATGTAAGTCTGTGCCTCTGGGCATGTTAAATTGAATTTACCTACATTTCTGCTTTACACAGTTGGAAATCCACATTAGCACAAAAATTGGCATTATATAGGCGGTATTTTCAGATGAACAAATTATTTTTGTAAACCTGAAGCTATATTGTAATGATACTTGTGATGAAATTGGAAGTCAATCATAAGATTTCATCTAATATCTCATAAATCCTATCAAATCTTGCTGCTGCAAAAGTAGACAGTGCAGTGCTACAAAAATACATATCTATATCACTAAAGTTGGTCCTTATTGGACCACTGAAGAGCTGTCACATGTGCTATCTCACACTGAACCGGAAAGCAACATCAAAAAAACCTCTTCCAAGGCTGTCTGAATTACCTCACTAATCTTTACCAAATCAAATCAGAATGGAAAACATAAGCAACAGTAACAGCATTGTCTTTATTTTTCTTTCAGAAAGTTCTTTCAAGCAAGTTCTATCAAGGTCTTGTATTCATAATATCTCTGTATTATAAAACATGCAATAATGCATTTACACTGTGTCATTAATGTTTAAATTGAGTTGCAGTTAAGAAAATAAACTATATTTTACCAGACATTGTCATTTTCTTTTTTATTGTTTTCTGCATTTTTAATGGACTACTGCTGTTACATAGTAGTGAGGTTTTAGCAAATATGAAGAAAATGAAAAAAGGGTAGGTGAACTGTAAATTTAAGAAGTGCTGGTGTGACTGATTTGCAGCCAGTCATTGTGCAAAACAAAAGTTTGGCTTACACGGTGCTGCTACGAGCACAAGTACTGAATGAAGCAGACACCTGTCAAATTTCTAGGCTCTGAGTGACTGATCATCACAAAAAGAATGTTCAGTTGTGTATCACCAAATCTAAAATTTTATTGACTGCATTAGTCAATGTACATAATAAGCAATGCTTCCAGCTCCATATGGATGTGTCCCCTGGTGAAAACCAGACACAGGAGAACCCAGGCCATGAAAGAAGCACTGGGTGTGTGGGGGTCATGTCCCTGATCTAACTGATCAGGGAAAGAGGATCCCCTCTCACAAGTTGTTGTTGATCCGTCTAATGACTCTTATTAGATCCAATAGATCAGGTTGATCAAAGCCTCATCCAACCTCGCCTTGAACACTTCCGGGATACAGGGCATCCACAGCTTCTCTGGGCGACTTGTTTCAGCGTCTCACCATCCTTAATGTAAAGAATTTCTTCTTTACGTCCAATCTAAATCTATTCTCTTTCAGTTTAAAAATGTTACCCTGTGTTCTACCAGTAAAGGCCTTGGTTTAAAAAGTCTTTCTCCATCTTTCTCATAAGCAAGCCCCCCTTCAGATACTGGAAGGCTGCAATAAGGTCTCCTTGGAGCCTTCTGTTCTCCAGGCTAAACAAACCCAACTCTCTCAGCCTGTCTTCCAGGGCGTTCCAGCCCTCTGATCATTCTTGTGGCCTTCTTCTGGACCCGCTCTAACAGGTCCATGTTTTCCTTGTTCTGGGGACCCCAGAGCTGGATGCAGAACTCCAGGCGGGGTCTCATGAGAGTGGAGGGGCAGAATCACCTCCCTCGACCTCCTGGCCATGCTTCTTTTTATGCAGCCCAGGATACAATTGGCTTCCCAGGCTGGAAATAGGCTTTTAGTCAATACAAAACCTGTACAGTAAATCAATGAGGAGTTAAAGAAGTCAATTTGAGGTCTATAATTCTCAAGAATCTGAGATTCTAAACTGACAAAATTTGACCACAAGAGTGCAGGGCCATAGATACTCAGGAAAGGTGTGCACTGACATTGGCCAGAGCAGCATGAGTCAGAAGGCAAAAGTGGTTTCATACTGCAGACACAGGGTGTTACCTTTCATAGTCTATAACTTTAAAAAAGGTGAAGTCCGGTGAAGCAAAAGGAAAGTTATTTTCTTCCTCATACACCAGGCACCAATTTGTTTGTACCCAAAAACCTGACTACAGAGAAATATGCTTTCACTTTAGAAAGAATTCCCATTAGTATGTCCCCAGCCAATTTCTCTTTCTTAAGAGACAAATATCTTTTAGGACATCTTTGCATTTAGCTAGTACTTATAGGCTTTTCTCTGACAACAGTCAGTTAAGGAAACGTACAAGAACTAATGGTCCTTCCTATGTGCCAAAGACTTGTCCCTCTCCCAGTCTGCAGGTGATTAGCGTAATCACAAATCGTTACCAAGGGAAAGACACCACACCAAATATCTTCAAACTGTCTTCATTTACTCTGTCCTTCATAGAATAACTTTATTCATTGATTTTAAGATCTAAGGAGTAGTAAAGTATACATACAGGTAAGGAAAACAGAATAGTCTAGGACAACTTGATGCCAAATATGCTATTAAAAACATCTTTTTTTTTGATTTAAGCAAAGACTTTAAAAGTGGCATCAAAGCAATACAAGAATGAAGAGGATTAATATGCTCTCTGAGTAACATTTCTCATAGTGCATAAGGTCAAGGCCAGGCTGCTTATTTTAGACAGTAAGTTTAAGTATTAGACCACATAAAATACAGGTTATTAGTGAGCAATGACGATTACCTATATTAGATGCCCCGTCCGTATCAGTTAAGTGTCTTTGAGGGATTGTCAAGCAAGTTTATATGCTGAGCACAGACCCACATCAGGCTGTCTACAAACAGCACCATGCCCACCTGTGGGGCAGATACAGTCTGTGCTTTGCATCACTGTCCTGGTTCCCAGAATAGCTGTTGGAGTGCACAGTGGCACCTGGTCTTTCTTTCAGAGGGGAATGGGGGATGCAGAGGTCTGGGGTTCTCATCCCAGAGTGAAAGGGGGACACGGTCATGATGCAGGTACAAAGCCTACGGTTGCACCAGGGAATGCATCTATCTGCATACTACATCCGCAGTACGTTCTTCGGAAAATAATTGCCCTGGTTCTGCAGCCAACTCTCCAAATTCTCTGTATATTTTTTATTAAACAGTCACTGGATAAAATTCAAAAATAATCCAGCATTTGTCATTCATCAGAGTACTACAAAGCCACACTGCTACTTCATTTCCTACGTAGCTAGCATGCCTATATTCCCGTATTCCTGTGGTTGCACAGTATCCTGGATTCAGCTGGCTGGGTGGGAAAAGCCCTGTCTCCCCCTGTGTCTGCTGATCCTGTAAAGGCAACAACATACTTTTCAACTCCTTCAGACTGAGGACTGCCTAGAACTCAAATGTGTAACATAAAATTTAATTTCAAGATTCCCGTCATCTCTTTTAATACAGGAACAGAACTGCTTAAAAGCTTTTACTTCAAACGCAGTATGGTCCCTGGAATGTACTGTAGAACACACTATATGTGACCAAAAGAAAAAAAAAAAAACTACCCCAAAAAAAACCCACTCAATCCTTTCTTGGAAATGGAATGCTTGATAAAAAGCTGCAATAAAAGTAAGCTTGCTAATGCAACCAAATAACTGACAAAGAGTAAGGCTGTCCTGAAAGGAAGTGTGATTCTAGTGCAAAACCACAGATTTTTATGCCTCCATCTGGAGGCATAGAGCAGGTGGGACCTATTCAATTATCTCCCATTATCCGTACCATTAAGTATGGTTATTCATATCAATGGCATTATAATTGTCTGTCACAGCCCTTTGTGATTCTTGAATTTCTGAAACTCTTAGCAAAGTCAGTCTAACCATTTCTTTCAGCATAGCTCTCCTGGAGCTCAGAGATCCTCCTGCAGCGCCAATGTGAAACATTGCAAGGCCCAGGGGGGAATTCACTGCAAGTGTGCAAGAAAGTGATACCTCCTCTCTCTGTCACAGGAAGGAAGTTAACAAGCCCACTGAGGATTCGGGTCTGCTTATTTTCTTGGCTACTTCTAATTTAAAACTAACCTAAAGGTCTCTGTCAGATACCAGGAAGAAACAATTACCCAACTGGGAATGAAATATTTACCTTTTAGAAATTTTTTGTTAAACCAAACAAAGAAATTAATCTTTTTAGAGAGCTACAGCCTTCAGAATTTTTACCTGTTCTGGAAAGATTTCAATGAATTACTGTTACTTCTGAGTACCCATAGAAAGTTATTTGCTAGAGAATGTCTGCAATGTCTTATTAAATCATATTCATCCAGGCTAAATTAGTACACAGGAAAAACTAACTGTAAAATTTCGTAAGATTTAGTAGAGCTATAATTGTACATGAAATGCTTAAGTGTGTTCCTGGACATGTTTTAAGACTGTGTCCTCATAACACAGTGTCCCCATGGAAGAGGACAGATCCATTCTCCGTTGAGATCCACAACTGATGAAAGTTCTCAGAGCTCCGGTGATACAATTCTAGTGCCCATACGTTTAATCACAATCCCACAGTTTGTTTTCTTGAGAAAACAGGCTTACTCTTCACCCCCACCTGATAACTTTTGAGTGTAGTTAGAATGAAGTTGAACATCCTGGGGACAATTCTCCAGTGCCAATTAGAGCAGAACAGAGTAATCCGTCTCTTCCTCCCTGGACTCTGTGTCCAAGGAAGCTGGAAGGAGAGGCAGTGAGAAAACACAGCTCACCTGGTATGCTAGTGAAGATACTTGATTCTAACTAGTTAGCACAAGCCAGTACTTGTTCATCCTGCAGGGAGAAGAATGGCTTAATTTTACAAGCATACGGAGAGATAACAAGAAATCTTAGCATAAATCACTTAAAAAGGTAATTAATTAAGGGACATAAACCCATAGGAAATCAAGCATTGTTTCCAGGGATCGTTAATATACTTAGCTGTTGCTGTTGTTTTTACCCCCATGGTTCTGTGAGAACTGTAAGATGAAATAATGAAGCAAGGTACTATAATTCCTACTGTTCTTTACACATTGATTACAGCAGCAGTCATGAACACAGTGGCATTAAATAGGCTTCTTCATAATTTTCGGGATATTGGGCATGGTGAGATCCAGATATGTTTTCAGAGAGGGAGAAAAATCAGGGAATCTTCTAAGAATTCTAATGTTACTAACTTGAGAAGAATCCTTCCCAAATATTGTTTTTCAAAGTACATAATCTTTTTTAGGTTCAAAAATTAGAAAAATCTAGACACTACACCTTTTTGGAATAGGGTTTGGAAAAAGAAATGAGGTCTTGGAAGTAAACCACTCCTTCTGAGAAGTAAGGCAGGGTTTCTAAAATATTCTGATAAACATTTAAAATTGCATTTTGCTAACCTAATAACACATGGTAACTTGAATTCCATTGTTTTAAACCCACGTCCAGCTATTTCCTCTTTAGTTCAACTTTACTTTCTTCAGATGTCACTAAAGCTCCTTTTGTTTTGCCATGTGACTGCAACTGACTTTCTAGTAACCAAATCAAAAATAATTTCCCCCCTTTTCTCAGAAAGAATAAAAAAAAAAAAATCAAACCTATTAAAATCTTTCACCAGTGGAAGTCAGGACCTCTTTGTGCTGTTTTCCGTCTAGTTACTGATATGTAGAATCCAGCTCTCTGTTCTGCCTTTACAACTGAAAACAAGGGTAACTGAGAGAACGACTTCAACACAACCTTTGTCAGTGCTACAGACCATTAGCAATACTATAAATAGCAGGATCAAATCCCAGATTGCAGATTCAGTCATAAAAGTGTCTACATTTCATGCTGATTCAGAGGGGCAGTAGCATTAACTGCAATCATCAAGGAATGTGACATCTCCACAGTATTTTCTACAGCTCACTGGTCCGATGACAGGACGATTGTTAAAAATTAATGGGGACCATCAGATGTGGATAAGTACAACTTGGCAACTATGAAAGCCATACTTTCCATTTGAGCGTGATAATGTAATATTATTCTATGATAGATTGTAATAGATTATTTAGATTAGGTTTCATTCAAGAAGCAGTAAGTCTTCTTACTCTTTGAAAATTTGACCACAATATTTTATTTAATTTTTAACTTTTTAAGCCAGGGAATAGGAGGAGGGAAGCATGTTTACATTGTTTTCTAGTTTTTCTCTGTTGGAGGTATATTTCCACTTTCTGTTTATCCATTATAATCATTCACTTCTCAATTAGGTAACGCGCTAAGAATGTTGAGATCCTAAAATCCAAAGTTTATGAAGAGATTGATTCTGATAGTTAATAAGCAAAATATCAACATGTTGTAAGCAGTAGTTTCCAGTTTCATGTCTGGATTTCTAAGGAATAGCACAACTTCGTTTGGTACATTCTTACTATCTTAACGTGTCCGTATTTTTAAACTGCAACAAATTATTTCACCAAAATTATGGGCCTCATGAAGGACTTGCTGGATTAAATTCTCTGGGCTGTTTTATGCACAGGGACAGAGTAAACTGTTCAGGAGATTGCTTAAGAACTCCTGCACGGGGGCTGATCCAAAAGGATGGACTGACAACTGGAAGGACAGGCTGGATGCCCAATGCCCCTGTTTAAAAAATCCCCTGTTTACCATTACGGACACTGACCATTTGTCCTGAAATTACAGATACTAGACACCTGATGCTGTTGTCAAAGAATGAGACTAGAGAAGTGACATTTCTTTGTCCATGCTCAATACTTTGAATGTCTAAGGAGTCCCTAATGTTAGCGCAGGGACTTGAAGACTGGCAGGAGACGTGTGCTATCTCTGTTTGCGAGAGAGAAAACTCCAATCAAGTTTAGCCAAGTCGTAATACTTTGAAAATATGCAGCGTGTATGAGCAGTAGCTAGAGTCTCCAAAGATTCTGGGAGCAGGCAAACAAATGTTCAGGGATAGGAATAAGAAGAGTTTTAAGCATGGGAGACAATGCTTGAATGAACATAAAAGATGGAGCGTGCTTTCCCCTATTGCCAGCCATAGATATACGTTTCCCAAACCTTTACATTTCCTGACTGCCAGCAAATACCAGTGGAACCTCAAAGTCTTGGGCCAAGTGCTCTGGTCAACCCCCCTGACACTGCAGAGATGAAGTCCAGAGTCCATCTACTGCAGAAATAAACAACTGTGACTCCAACATGCAGCAAATAACGGCTATAATTATTTATTTGTTTATTTTTTATTTATGTTACGGGTGGCATTAACTGCTACTCAGAAATCTTAGAGATCTTAATTAAACCATATTTAAAAGTCTGGAAGTTAGACACATACTAGAAAGTGTTCAGGTAGGTTGTCTATACGGAGTGAATTTCACCCCTCCAGAGAGCGATTCAGCTCATCTATCTGAAATAACTATCTTAAGGATGACACGAATCCTTTTTTTGGAGATGCCTCTTTCTCTCCACAGATTATAAGAGGAACCTCCCTGACTGAAATTAGTTAAAATTAATATCACCCTCACTAAACCACATATGATTGACTCTATGCACTCACAGTGTCACACTCCTATGTGGAAATATACAATTATGGAAATAAAAAGCACCATGCTATATACAGACAGAAGATCTAAACTGAGGTTGCAAAACTGCCTTAAAATCCGAGTTGTAAGTCCTTGACCATGATCTTCTTTTAGTACAATCTTTATTGTGTATCAGGGCATCTATTGGACTTAAGATTCAAAATAAAACAAAGCAAAACAAAACAGAAAACAAAAAAGCGGTCAGTGTCTGTACTGTGTGACAGATGTGTGATCTACGTTACTGGTCCTTTAATGATCCAGACAGATGTCCTATTGGAGGACATCCAAGGTGTGCTCTCCATGTCTGTACATCTGGATTTCTTTCCAAAGGAAAACAATGACTTGGAGGGACAGATGCACATCTGCATCTCACATTCCCCACATTAGAAATACTCTTCGTAATCTCTGCTCCCTTTGACCTTACTAACAGAGCAACGAAAAAGAAAAAAAAAAAAAAAAGGGAAAAAAGGAGAGAAAAGACAGGGAAACAGAATAGACTCTCGAGTCTCCGTCTCTGACACCCTTACACATAAAGAACCTCAATGATGGACAAGAAGGATGGTTGCAGCACAAGGTTTTGTGGTTGTTTTTATAGTTTGGAAGTTCCTAGAGGAGCCCCCTTGTAATCAATCCCAGATAAATCAAAAACTTGACCTTTGGACCAAAGCTTGGAGCATGAAAGAACTCCTCTGTCTCCTGTACTTACTGTAAACTCGATATAGAAGAAAATGTGCTATTACAATCCTACTTTACTTTGCATTTTCTATGGATAATTTTCCTTTGCCAGATATAGAGGAAGAAGAATTACTTTTAGTTAATGTTTTTACTACTGGTGATATGGATACTTTTTCAGCAATTGATGTAATTATCATATTTCTGCTTAGCTGACACCTTTATTTTCTTTAAGAAATATTAAATGCATTGAATTTTTATCAAAAAAACCCCAACCCTTTTTGTGACTGCTCAAAATTGTCTGACAATAGAAGTGAGTATCTTGTGTAGGAGGAATGACTCAAATCTTCATTGTAGGGGTTGTTACCTGATGTCGTTGTGAAAATATATGAGTTGACTCATTCACAGAAAATCAGACAAACAAAATAATCTGTTCTTAAAATCAAGCAACCTAATGCTATTTCTTCCTTTAATACAGTGGGCCATTGATGGAGTATGGACTTCACAGAGTATGCTCTGCGGACATAACCTGTCATTCAAGCACATGACAAGAAGGACTCTTTCCCAGACCAATGGTCAATCTGCTATGCAGTCCCTATGCTAGCATTATCACAGCTGTCTTTATTATTTTTATGAAAAAACAAAGGTTACAACACTGTTTTTATCCAAGAAATATGGTTTCTTCAATGTTTTTAAGATAAACTTAGTTTCTGATTGAAAGTAAGCAAAAAAAACCACCCATTTTTTTTCCCGTAAAATTGTCTTCCAGAAATTATTTCTCTTCCTTTTGAAAGATTAAACTAAACTAGGAAGTCTCGTTTCCTATAAGAATTTGATTACTATCTGATTTGGATTATTGTATCATTAAGTTTCCTTGGCTTGCCTAGGTCCATGATTACCATCTAATAAAGTAATGTACATTACTACTTAAAAGGACTCATATATTAAAAACAGTCTGAATGCTTTGAAACAGAACATTGTGAGCATGTAGCGAATCAGAATTAAATCTACCTTATATACATCATCCTGTATTTCAACAGAAATTAACAGATAATTTGTTCATATGTGAATTTTTGCTAAACCGAGTAGGAACAGAAGTATTGTGACATCTGACGTGAAGCCTAGTAATGAAACAATGATAAATGATGTGGACCTATGCAATGTGTACATATGCAAAACTGCAGGAGAGGTTGGCAGGCTGGCATAAGATAATTTTTAGCTATGTTTGATAATGATCTAAGCAAGAAGGGTAAAGCAGTAAAAAGTCAAATACTCCTCTCCCTTGTAGGCCATGGTCACCTCACCTTTAAACTGGAATATCTGCCTTTTGCTAGCGAAAAGGCAGCAAACCATAATGAAGGTTTCATCTTAAAAAAAATATGTTGTTTTAACCCCATCTGTATTATAGATACGGTATTTAATAAAAGCTTGGGATTGTTTGGGCACATTAACATCCAGAGCTGAATTAACAATGTTAAATACCAGGAGCTGCATAGACAGGACTGGACTAGCAAAAAGTACCAAAGTCTAATACAGCTGAGAAACCCTACTGCCTTGAGTGGTGTTTGAGCTGAAAATAACTATTATTCTTCTGATAGTGATGAGAGCAGACCTAGTCATAGCTAGATCGAATGACAATATATCTCAATTTTATAAGCACTTGTAATACTCACTGCATATGTCATTACTGAAAACTTTGTATTGTGTAATTATGGATTACTGAAATAAATGCAGAGAGTTCTTAAGTGGCCTGGGTATTTAGGGAATTCTAATCACCATAAAATAAACGTCATCGAGCCTTTAAATTAACTGGAGCCTGCTATTTATTATTTCCTATTAGGTACACTACTTGACTAGTTAAACCGGTTATTGGATTCTTCATACAGTAGCCCCTGAACTCCTTCAGTCAATTAAATCCTTTATTGCATCTGATTTGTCAATGCCAGTGTCACTTCTAATCTCTTAAATCCACACCAGTTCAGAAGCTTTAAATGTACTTACTGGGTTACAAAATTAGGAAGTTACGCAGACAGAAGCCTTTCCTTCTCCCTCCTCCCTCTGTGCAAACCACAAAGCTGCTCACAATGTAAAAGATATAAACACTTCTTCAGCCTCTCTAGGTACACTAATATAGCTACAGGGTGAGATGTTTTTTTGATATAAGCTACAGAAGGTAAAGGGGAAAAACATACATGCAAACAAACAAACAATCGTGTGGTTTGTTCCCAGCATATTGAACATTGAACACTTTTAATCTTTGAGTCAGCTTCTTATCACTTTAAATTATGGAGATTAGCAGAACAAAGTAACTATAACTAATTCCAGAACTGGAAACTTGAACACCTTGGTATGAATTGCCACGTTTTCTCATTTATATCTGCAAAAGTATTCCAGAACATTTTTTAAAGTTGGTACAACGTTAAATCCCCTCTTCTTAAATCTCCCCATTTCTTTGTTCATCAGCAAAAGCTAGATTTCAAAGGAAAAATACAGGTGTTAAAGGAAAAGGAAGGAAAAACGCAGGTATTAAATTATTGTTCTGTGCAATAGTCTTGTCAGCCTAATCACTCTGTGGCTCACCTGAGGAGCAGCGTAAACATGCAGGCTATTTATTTCCATATTGGAAAGCGGAGTTTGCCAGGCACACAGACTTGTTTTCCCTTTAAAACATTCCCTTTCTAACGGATCTCCTCCTCGCCAGGAAAAGCTACTCTTCGCATACGACCGCCGTATAAGCCTCGGAACTGTGAAAGCAATCCCCTCACAGGTTAGGCGCATCACCTTCATTCTGCAAAGAGAAGGTAAACCAGACCAGACTCTTACCAGACACGGGGAAAACAATTGCTTCAGCTCGATCCGGCAGTGCTGCCTGCGAGCGGGCGGCGTGAGCGATCCTTGGGCCTCACACAAAAGGCAGATAATTGGCTCTCAAGGAAGAGCTGTAAACATCCATCACGGCGGCGCTGGCGCGGCGGCTGGCAGCTGCCCCGGCCGGGCTGGGTGCTCCCGTGCAGGATGATGTCAGAGACATCAACCGGGCGTCCTCTCATTGGCTTCCCTCACCTGGAAGCACGCCTTAACCCTAAACTGCCAGCCACGAATTGAAATCTCTCTCCAGTCGTTCTAGAGACGCACAGTTGGGGTCTTTTTCTCCCCCCCCCCCCCCCCCCCCCCTTTTTTCTTTTTTCCTTTTTTCCCTTCTCTCCTCTCTCTTTCTCTCTCTCTTTCTCTCTCTCTTTCTCTTTCTCTCTTTCTCTCTCTCTTTCTCTTTCTCTTTCTCTTTCTCTCTCTCTTTCTCTCTCTCTCTTCTCTTTCTCTTTCTCTTTCTCTTTCTCTTTCTCTTTCTCTTTCTCTTTCTCTCTCTCTTTCTCTCTCTCTTTCTCTCTCTCTCTCTCTCTCTTTCTCTCTCTCTTTCTCTCTCTCTTTCTCTCTCTCTTTCTCTCTCTCTTTCTCTCTCTCTTTCTCTCTCTCTTTCTCTCTCTCTTTCTCTCTCTCTCTCTTTCTCTCTCTCTCTTTCTCTCTTTGTCCTTCCCTTCCTTCCTTTCTTCCTTCCTTCCCCTTCTCCTTTTCTCATTTTTTTCCTTTTCTCCCCTTCCCTCTTCCCCTTTCCCCTTGTTTCCCTTTCCTTTCTTTTTTTTTTTTTTTTTTTTTTTTGTTCCTTGAGGAAAATGAGACTGTACAAGAAGCTCCTGCTTTGGGGACCAGGAGCAGCAGGTGCTCGTTGCTTAACCAATATATGTAGCAATTAAAAACATTCTAAAAACTAATTTGCCTAAATTATTAAACAAGACCCTCAGGTAACTGCATTTCATAATTTGTTTACTAAATGACAGTAATCATCAAAATATTGTACAGAAGAGGTATTAAAGGAAAGGTTAATGCAGGCAGCACCTGGAGAATTCACTTTTTTAATGGTTTTGCATTGCCTCCTCTAAAGCCACAAGATTAATAAAGGTACACACTAGAAAAAGGGTGTGAATTCAAGAACACTGCACTGTTGCAGTGTCAGGTTGCTTATTGTCTCTTTTTAGGTATTTAAAGCTAACAGCAAAAGTAAAGATATGCACAAATGTACATGCACACTTATTCTTTGAATGCTAAGTAGCAGCCCAGACATTCTGCAGTAAATGAGGCATGAAACACACTGCCAAATATATGATGTCCTAAATATAGTTGCACTAAGTATTTTGCTATGTTACAGGCAATAACATAAATCTCATGAACTTTTAAATGAGACCAAATCAGTGCTTAAAGAATTGCTTTCTCTGTAAATGAATATATTGAACTGTCACCTTTCAGCAACAAAAAATCCTATTGCTCTATGTAAAAATGCAAAAATCTTATCTAGCATATGTTGTATTTCTATCTTTTGTTCTACAGCAACTTTTTTTTTTTTTTTTGTTCATGTATGGAAACTGATCTTTTCTTTCAATGGTTAGGAACCCGATTCAGTATTTATTTACAGTAAATTATATACCAGCCAGTTTATTTATGGTCTGCTATCCTTCATGACAAAAAGAGAGTGTTCATTTTTTTACTCAGCTTGTTCTCTAGAGAAAATAGGAAAACCAAAGAAACAACCACACCATGCCAAACAAACAGGAAAAAACGAAATGTAATCAGACACGGCTTAGCTTAATATATAAGACGTGAAACATAAGATTTCTAGAATAAACTTGATAAACAGCTCTGCCATTTCCTTGTGGTTCTTTCACAAAGTTATAGAGACTCAGGAGATTAAATTCTGGGGACTTAATAAACAGCAGTTCTGTGTGGGGATCTGGAGGCTAACCTATTAGTCAAAATGCACTTTAGGCCAAAATGAAAGACTCCGTTCATTTATTTCTGCTCAGAAAACATGGGACTTTGGATGGAAATGTATATAAAATAAGATTCATTGCCATGCAAAGTGACAAAGCTGAATTACAGATCAGGAAAGATGAATTTGGACAACGGGAATGCCAGCTTTGCTTTTGTATGATTAATGATAAAGGTAAGACATAGTAATTGCTAAGAAGATATGAGTCATGAGTAAAAGAATTATCGACGAGATAAAATATGCTTAGATGTATCATATGTACAAGTTACATTCTCCTGAAAATTCATTGCTATAAATAGTTTAGACCAGACACATTGTTGACAAAACTTGATTACGTAGGTTGGTTTGGCCTGAAAGATACACTGATTTCCCATATCTAGGTAATCTTACCATGATGAATTAAAGTTCTATACATTTTTTATTCTTACATAAACTACAGTTTCTTCCTTAAGAGCGTATCACTGGTAGATGACCTGCTAGACAGTCTTTAATAGTAGAGTGCCACACTCTTACAAGTCTCCATAAAGTATGTTATCTACGCTGATAATACAGAGCTTATGCTTTATCAACTAAGGAGTAACTTATATTAGTAGAAGATTTACTTGGAATAGGTAGCACAAATTTTAGTTTGGAATTTTAGTGGAGAACACTTCTTAGTTGTAAATTTTGACATGTTTTCTTTAGAAAAAAGTTTTTTTTCCGCAGTAAAATATGAGAAATGAACATTTTGAAATTGAAAGACTCGTGAATACTAATGATGAATTATCAATTTGTACACGCTCCTTGTTTTAAGAACAAAAATTATCTATCACTACTGTTTTTAAAAACATGGCTAACATTGGAGATTCAGGCTATAGATAACAGAGCAGTTCCATGATCCTAATCAAGTCACACAGCATTTTCCACACTTCAGTGTGCTGTCACACACGACTTATAACCAGCTTGCTTAGTATTACTTATATTGCAAACAGAAAAAAATATTATAGGATTTAAATCAAACCTTTTACGTATGCATTAGTAGCAAACCAATTCAACAAAAAAAGTCATAAGGCCATTTCTTTAAATGAAAAATAATTTAAATAAAGTAGACCTATAGAATAGGTTACAAAAGCTCAAAGACGTGTGTGTGTGACTGCGTGTGAAATCCAGGAACACACAACTCGTATATTCTTATTGTGCCATGAGTTGTTTATCTGAAGAGCTTGTTAGCTCTCACGCCTGCCACAGAAAATGGGGGTGCCGTTGCTGCTGATATTTTTTGGCATCATAGTTTCAAATACAAATCACACTGAGAAAGAAAGAAGGAAAGAACAAGAGAATGAAAGAGAAGTGACCACTGACTTTCAGTAACTAACTATCATTTCTTTCTACAACATAATTTTAATTGATATATGAATAATGCTGAAGAATCTAACGAGCAGATATCTTAGTTCTCAATCAAAACGAAACTCAGCTATATTAGTGTATATTTCCCATGAGTTGAAATCATTACTGCATTTAATTGCTTGACAATTATTTCTGTCACATCAATTTAATGGTTAAACCAATTATTTATATTACAAAACATAGCTCTGCAGCAGACACTAATTGAAAAACGCAAGCGGTTCCTCAGTGTTGCTTAACCTATACATTATTAATGTTGGAAGGGCTAGGTCTAAAGATTTTGGGGGAAATTAGAATTCAGTCAGGTGATAAGAGGTTTTAGAGATTGAATGTGCAAGCTCAAAATTACAGCTCTCATAATCCTGTATATGAGCTGAATGCCAAGTCAGGTAGAGCTGGTAACTATTATAAATATTTTTTTCTTCTGCATTCTGGCAAGGTGAGCCACCTGCTCTTAGGACGTTTTTATCCACAAGATGGCAGCTCTGTTTGCACGGTCAGTACTTCTTGCAATATTCAACTTGAAAATCATAACGTGGTCATTTGTTTTTCATTTTATACCAGATATGTTTTTCTACCTCCTGAAGAATTTAAAAAAAAATCCCCAAACAATCCAATAGTTAAGCATTAATTAACTACAATGTAGCATTAATTAACTGCAATGTTGCGGTTAATTTGGCCAAATTTTTGCTGAAGTGTTGGCAGATCATAAGAAGACTTTTTAAGTGCATACAAACTTTATTTTTAGAGTTTTGAAAGAAATCGCCATTCAGATCCATATGTTTCCCATGCTTGAACTTCTAGGCCATCGAACTCAGCATAGCCTTTAACAGATTCAATTTAAAGAGTACAAAAAGTTCTACTGACAGTAAAGGAAATGCTTCTAGGCCGAAAGGTAAGCTTAGGTTAATAGGTTTCCTCTATGGATAACTGCATCTTTTACTTTGTTTAACACTTAAACTCATCAAGAATGTTCATTTATGTTATTAAAATCTAATAGATAATTTTATGTATAAGGTAAAAAATGCTGAGATGTTTATATGTAGGGATCAACCACATATAATGAATAACTCTTTGTGCCTTGTAAAATTAATCAAGTACAAGAAACACAAATAACAGGCTCTAGTTTTTTTCAAGGGGATCATTCACAACTGAAATGATTAGCAAAAGTCTTAATTTCAGATTTGGACCAAAGGTATGTAAAATGTAAAAGCACTTTCTTTGACAATGAAACCCAGTAAATTAAAATGAAGCTTTAATAAAACAAAGCATAATTTAACAGGGAAATAGTTTGCCCATGGGATGGCCATTTCAAAGGAAACGATTGGGCCCAGGGTAACTGCATGCAGTCTTTGATGCCACTTCTGGAGTGGAATCTTTGATCCCTCAGAGAGGCGTGAGCGACACTGAGTTACCTAAAATTTACCATTGACCAAGACCCTTCGCACATAACATCACAAATCAGTGGACAGGAGCTTGTAGATTGTAGTAAATGAAAAATAGACTGATGTGACTTAACTCTTCATGAAAAAGAGATGAACTATTTCTCAAATATTGCGGGCAGGAGTGCATATATGAATGGTTATGGATCAGCTAATGGGCAGTAACTTTTTAACATGTCAGCAAGGCAGTGATTCATGACTTAAGGGCGCATACAGGCTCTCAGAGCATTTTACATAATGAGAAGCACAATTTGGGGATGTGAAATGCCAGAGGACAGGAGCGTGGTTGGTAACCTAGGTCACATCAGTATTGACTAAGTTGAGATGTGTAACAGAAAACAGATAAAAAGGGTCTAAAGAAAAAAAGTGTGTCCTGGTTTGAGAGACACAGGACTAATTTCTCTTCTAATGCTTGGGAAAAATGTACTTTTAGAAGACTCCAGTGTCTGAATTTGTGAAAATATTTACTTTACAGCCAGCTATGGTGTGTGGGCCTCAAGGTCTCAGAGTTTTTGAGCTAGCCAGGTGGAGGGATGAGGAGGAGCGAGACCCGGGCACTTGACCCAAGCTGGCCAACAGGATTATTTCATACCATCAACGTCACACTCATTATAAATTAGAAAGTTTGCTGTGAAGTTCGTTCTCTCCCTTGATGGCTGGTATCCTGAGAACTTTGAGCCCTGGTGCCGGAGCCCTGAGGCCTTCCCTTCCTTCTGAAGCCGCAGCACTCGCAGTGTCCGACATTTGCTGTCCACTGCTGGGAGTGCACAGCTTCCTACTGATAGAATTGGCTGAGCATAATCTTTGCATATTCTGTATTGGTGTCGGGATCAATATCAGTTCTTTAGTGCTGTTAATGTTAATTATCTAATCTTATTCTATTAAATCTGTTTATACTTCAGCTCTCGGGTTTTCTTGTTTTTCCCGATTTCCCTTTCCCAGGTGGGGAGGGGTCATCGGGTGATAGAACGATTGTCTAAATGACAACAAATTGTTACAGGTCTCTCAAACCATAACAAGGTGATATGATAGAAGGATAAAGGTAATTTGAGGTAGTTTAGACTTCTGTGAAGATAGGGCAAGCTGCCCAGTGCGTGACATGAGCCTGACCTCACTCAGTTCTCTCGGAGCAGACGATTCACTACAGATTACAATCCCACAGTGACTTGTTCATATAGCCACGCTGTAAGAGCACACCTCTGATCTTGTCAGAGAATTGTCATAACAGAAGTGCTGGTCTTTCGTCAGAGAATGTCAAAATACATTCATGTCATGAAGTTACATTTCCATTCCATAAAGTAAGCTGTGAAAAGGGTGTCAGGAGAAAAGGGTTTCAGGTTTTCTCTATGTGGGTGTATGTGTGGGGTTCAATGTCAGGGTTTCTTAACAATAGATGACTGTTGTATTCTGGTCTACCATGTGAGGGTCTATTTTAATACATTTTTCTTAAAAATAGGCAATTTTATATGGATTAGAATGCTGCAGTAAAGGCACCTGGACTGAGAATTTGTAACATTCTCAATAAAAACAAACAAACAAACATATGAGGATTAACTTTTTGCAACACTGAAGATAAGAACTTTCAGATAAAGTTTAAATTTAAGGTAAACTTTTTCAAAAAGTCTACATCGTTTAGGAGGCTAAATCACATTTTTCACAAGTGACTTCAGCTGTAAGTTGAACATATCTAAGACTTAGCTTTCTTACTGCCTAAGTTCAGAGATTGCTGAGCTAGCTCTGAATGCACCAGAATCTTCAGCAAGGAGTGGGACCATGAAGGTGTGCTTATTGGGCCTCAGACCTACCACAGAGAGCAAATGGAGTGCCTGTCCTGTATGCTCAGTTAAGACCAATACCAGGTTTGTTCAAAACAGAGCCTGTTTGAACTGCCGTTGCAAATCAGGAACAATGTCAGCTGACTGACCTTCATTTGAGCATGACACGGACATCATCTGGAAAGATTAAAAAAGAGGATGAAGGCAACCGAAATGTGGAAATATCTGCTGCTGCTCTGATGATCACATTACTGCGGTAGTTCAGCTAAAAAGCTCTGCTCACAAGCACCTCCATTTTGAATGGCTACAATTTTTCCAGAACTGGAACCTTCAGAGAATCATTTCACAGGTTCTGATTCCAGAGCTGGATGGTATTCATACACAAGCTCTGGAGAACTCTCATTATTGGACCTCAGGGAAAAAAATTTCAAAGGCAAAAATGATAAGAACATAGTCACACATAGTTTCTGCATAAAATAGGGACCAAATAGTCTTTTAATATTTTTTGCAAATCATCCCTCTAGCATATAGCTTCCATAACTGCTTTGGAAATTCTTTATGTATTAGTCAATTGAGTTTTGACTAATAAATTACTTCATTATTTACTCCTAAATAAGCCATCTAAAGTTTAAAAGTTAAAATGCGATTCATTAAGT
Organism: Vanellus vanellus; assembly: GCF_965231255.1. Lineage (NCBI taxonomy): Eukaryota > Metazoa > Chordata > Aves > Charadriiformes > Charadriidae > Vanellus > Vanellus vanellus. Next base: position 47,800,083 of record NC_138905.1, read on the forward strand.
ACAAACATAAGAGAAAAGTCTCATAATCACTTCACACACAGGAGTCAGAACATATCCTAAATTAAGAAATATGGACTTCACAGCTTTTTTCCCTAATTTCTATTTTGGTAACACTCTCTCTCTGTGTAAGCTTTAGCCCAAACAGAAAGATCAAAAGCACTGCTGGAAGCCATGACTGCTGTGTTATATACTTTGCCCAAAGTAAGGATCACAGGGGTAAAAGAATGCACAGGACTACCTAAAAATAGGTTTTTGAATACTAAATGTTCATTTCAACATCTGTACCTGTAAGAGAGTTGACCATCCTGGAGTAGCATTTTCAGACACTACTACAGTGAAAAGAGCTCCATTAACATTCAAATCAGTAGGCAAAGAGTGATTTTTGCATGTCCAAGTCTGAAATATTGGTCTTATAGAACACCCCTCGTAATCACCAAAAAATACGGTACAAGCATCCTTCTCTCTTACTTAAGTTTTCCCTTGTTGGGCGTGTCAGATGCAAATTTACAGGGGACGCTGAAAGTACTGGATATCGATGACAACTTGTGAAGGACATATATCACATGATAAATGTATCATATGACATAGTAGTGGCCACACAGCTGTGCAACCCTTCCTCAGTCACACAGGGATTAAAATTGTTCCTGAATGACATGCTACCGAGATTACTTTTTTAGCAGTTCAGTTGAAAGTTCATCAAAGAGGAAATTATTCAGAATAAATATGTCAGTGTTTGATGTTTTACCAGGAGATTTTGAGCCAGCATAAAACGAAGAACTTGTCTCTGCAGCCAGCATGACAGAGTACAAAACCACGTCACACTAAAAAAGCAGAGGTGACTGATTGAGGTACAGCTCTGCGCTGACTGACCAAACAACCTTTCTGATGTGTTAAATGTTAAGCTAAATTTGAATTGACAAATAGCTACGCTGATGTTATTTATACACCTCAGAAAATTTTACTACCTTTTGCTGACTTACCCGAAAAGTTTACTTCCAAAAATATGTATAGCACTATTTAATACACCCATTCCATTATTAAAACAGTACACACTGAAACTATAGGAAAAAAAATCGAAAGGAAAAGATACTAAGCAAGGTAGTGATCTTCAGTGTTTATTGAATGCTCAGGGAGTAATAAAAAGAAGACAAAGACCTTGAGAAGGATAAGCTATTAAGTGACTTTTAGTCTTGAAGACACTATATTCATTCTGACATTGTGGAAAGGATTTCTGAGTAAAGCGGAAAGAACAGCTTGCTGTCAGAGGTCTCTGCTAGTGGCTGGACAGATGGATTTAAAAATGACAATGAATTACTGTTATATTTATATTAGTATACAAAGTTATACATAGAGTATGACATAAAACACAGCTACGCATATTCAAAAGTACACTTTCCAAAGGTTAATGGTTAAAAGAAAATAACAAAAACTATCATTAATACATAAAACTATATAAATTATTAATTAAAAATTTATTAAATTATACAATATATATTAATATATTATTAAGATATTATTAATGTATTAATATATAATTAATGATTATTATTTAATGAATTAAAATTTAATTAAATTAAATTATATAGAACTATAATTCAATACTGTTCAATAACATTAATTCCAGAGGACATTAACAGTGCTATGACAGGGAGAGTAATAGTTTTAAACTTGGAGACAGTAGATATAGATTGAATACGAGGAAGAAATTCTTTACTATGAGGGTGGTGAGACACTGGAACAGGTTGCCCAGAGAGGTAGTAGATGCCCCATCCCTGGAAGCATTCAAGGCCAGGTTGGATGGCACTTTGATCAACCTGATCTATTGAAAGATGTCCCTGTCCACAGCAGGGGGATTGGCTAGATGACCTTTGAACCATTCTGTGATTCTATGACAAAATGCCAGCACAGATAACATTTTGAATAGCACTAAAATGCAATTTTTGGGGGACTTGGAGCATTAACTTCTTTAGAATTAATATTCAGTAAAGTACATATACAGTTTCATGTAGATTGAAAACTATATTCAAGAAACAACACTAACCATTACTTTATTAAGCACAGTCTATTAAAATGATAACATCTTAGGTTTTAGAATGGTTGCAGTAATTAAAGGTGGTCGAACCATTCTGCACAAGATAAAGAGTCAGCTGAATTTTGGGGGGAATTTTCAATTAGCTTACTAGATTAAATCTGTCTTGGTTTAAATCTGTCTGGATGATTTAAAATGGTAATGCTCTGCTATATATGGGATTCAGCTTTAGATTAACACTCACAAATTCAAGTGTCTATGTGTGAGCTAGGTATCTTATCGCACTTTATAATCAAGGCAGAGCTAATCAATGCAATCACTGGAGCCTAGAAGTAAGTTCAGCTCGGTTTAAACTAGGTATCTATGGAGAGATACAGTTGTCTAAATACAGGAGTTTTTTAATGTTATTTGAGATGGCCAAGGGTAACTGAAACATCGACATGTCAATGTAGGTGAAGTCTCCTTTACGAGAAGTGACAGATGGACACAGGAGTTACAGGAGACCTGCACCCTCCTTGTCCAAGGTCTTCAGGCCAGGTGGGTTACCCAAAGCATCACACATAGCAGAACGCTTGTATGTTCAAACAATCAAATAATTCCTCTAGTTATTATTCAGATCAGTGGGAAAAATTCAACTGTTTGAATATAGATGCCTATATTTGATGCTTGCTATTTGAGATCCATCTGAGCCAGGCCCAGAGGACAGAGCCCTCCACCGATTTTATGACTTACCTACAATCCCCGCACAGGTGCCTCTGATATCCTAGGCCATCACCTCAAGCGCCACTGGATGTTTTGGCAATTGATTTCAATCCTCTTTACTGAGGTGAAACAGTGCCTTTTCAATGTTACCCAGGATTACTTGTTTCTCAGATGTTACTTGCTAAAATAAGCACTTACCTCCCTTACTACATCCTTACACTGTGAGGAGAAATATAATGCCCTCCACAATATATACCTCAATACACATCTTCCATGCATGATCCATTCCAAACACAGAATGAAACAATGTAATTATGTGATGAACCTCAACTGAGTAAGTGAGCCTTAACCTTATTTCTAGGGAGACTAGATTTTGTCTGACGTTCTAAAAATAAGGAACTTAAACATGGGCCATCCTTCAACAGTATCTGTATTACAGTGTTGGAAAAACAGCCCAGGGAAACCAGCTCCTAACAAACAATAGGACTGTGAACTACAGTCCCTATAAGGACTTGCACTAGGAAAGTACAGCTTCAGCATTGTTTTTTAAATTTATTGAAAATGTAGTATTATTACTCAGCTCAATAGAATGAATCATTTCATTTGGCGAACCGGCAGAGGGAATGAAGGAGGTGAACACCAGCAGACCTCTTTATATTATCTGGATCAGTTACTTGATGTGTTACTATCCTATATGCCATCCAACTAAAAAGCAGTTAAAAAAATCCTTTGTACCATTTACTTCTTTTCACTTTTAACACATACTTGAAAACTAAACTGTGAACTAAAATAATCCCAGTCATTGTAATTCTACAGAGTGTGAGCATAAATTGCATATAGATCTTGAAGTTGTACATGAAGCACAGAAAGAATGGTAATCAATAAAAAGTTTTATTGTCTTAACATCACCTAAGATACACAAAGGGAGGAAAAAAAAAATATAGCTATTTTCATTAGCAGGGTTGTAAGAGTATATGTGCTTTCTGAGGTGGGACTTCTCCATACTATTTACTTCTCAACTGCAAATGTTTGAGGCTGAGATTGTGATTCACTTTTGTGAAACAAACATTAATATATATTTTTATTTGCTGAAGCAGACATTGGGACATCTAGAGCAGAGTGTTTGTTGATTCATTCTGCATAAAATTGAAGTTCAATGTCTTCTGAAGAAAAATCTGCGACAAATACGAACATGAAAACGTAGGATTTGCATCCCATGCTAGCCCTTTGCCGTAGGTTTTTCACTTATGCTACTTATTTCTCAAAGCTACATCAAGAAGTTTTGGGTTTTTTTACATTAGTACCTATCAGCACAATATCTCACTGTAGTTGTAAATTTGTAACACTTTTTTTGGTTCTATGAAATTATCCACTATTTTAATGTTATTTCTATTGTGTTCCTCTTGCATGTAATTATTTTTATTAAATAGCTTTTTTTTGGTATGTTTAAAGCATATCCTTCTTAGACACAAAAAAATTATACAGTCCTATACACATTGCTGTGTCAGTGAATCTTCTGCTCTTCAGGGAAATTATATCTTATCTTTGTTAAGTTATTCCATGGTGACACACACTTTGTTCCTATTTAAGCAACACCATTGAGGAGATGATTGAAATAATCTGGACACAGACCACTGTGTTGTCTTTGACTGTGCTGACTTCATATGTAGATGTTCTCCTGCTCCGTATTTACTAGGCTTTTTCCCCTATGCTGCTAAAAATTAAACATAGACTCACATTTTCCTCCTTAACTCACTTTAATGTAAATTCCCAAATGGATTCTAAAGTCTACCTTATGATATAACCTTACCTTGGCTTCAGCTAATAATTAGCTTTTTTTTTTATTTTATTTTCTGCCTTACTTTAAGTTTATCCTGAGTTTCCTTATTGAAATTAATGAACCATATATTCCATTTCATCTGCTTTGGATGAAATTAATAAAGTTTGAATCCTATTTTAGCTTTTCTTTTCTGAAATTAATAACCTGTATGACCTTTGTTATCTTTTTTTGACTTAAAAAAGTAATCTTCGTGTCTATTTTCACTTTCTGTGTCCTGAATTACTGAACCCAGCTTTCTCTCCTTCAATAAAACTAAGAGTTTCCTTAAATCAGTTTATCTTCATTTTTATTTAAATGAGAGACTTCTTTATTACAATTTCCTTGCCATCATTCCTTGGTTTCAGTGAAGGTCTAAAACAGTAACCTGCTACGTAACATATTACTTTAAACAATTTATTTGCTGTCTAATACATTTGTATGTAGTTTCTTCCACCTCAGTGTCCCCTTCCTATCCCATATGTCGTTGCAATTTTTAATAATTTTATATTTTCTTTGTATTTTTGTCATTTTTTTTTCTATTTTGACTCAGTAAGGTGAACCCTGAGTCTCTAGCTATACAGCTTTCCTCCCACATGCTCTCCATGCACAATCAAATTTGCAGTGTGGCTGCATTTCATCCCTGTGGCAAAAGGTAAGAACAAAGTATATGAATCACCTAAGACCATATAAAGCCTTTAAATAGACTTTATATTATCACTGTGCATACAAATGAGTTTTGTAATGATAGAGTTTCCCCAGTATATTTGTGTGCAACTGTTAGATATGTACAGTCCAACAGAAACCCCCTGGGAAAAAAAGCAAAAAATATAAACCAACCAAAACTGTCTGACTCTTATGAACTTCCAAAGTTGATATAAATGATTTCTCTTAAAAAAAAAAAAAAAAAGTCTTCACAATACTTGGCAGTATCCTTATTGACAAGACTAATTCTTTTTTTTTCTTTTTATGTATTCATTTGGCATAGAATTATTAAGACAAACTAAATTTAACACTTGAAATAGAATGGCTTTTGTGGATATACTGAAAACTGTAGGTAAATTCTAAGTCCCTGTTCTGTGAGCTAGTGGAAATGTTTACTTACTTCATGTTTCAGACCTCTGAGATGCCATTCGGGGCCTTTGGCCAACCTCTAGCCCTAAGGTCTCTTTGCCAATCATACTGTCAGTTCCCATGTGATCCCTCTTTGTACGATATCCCTCTGAACTTGGTAGAAAGTGTCATTGCTGGCATGACAGAAATCTAAACTTTGATTAAGATTTGCATGTTTGAAATCATGTTTTTTCATAAAGTCACTTTTAGATGATATAACCTAGATAGCTCCTGACTAGAAAAGAATAGAAAATTCTACATTATAAATGGATATTGTGAAAAAGAAGTTAGAAAGAAGCCCTACCAAATGAAGACCTGGTCCTAAATCTATTGAGCTAGCGGAAAAATTCCCAATGATTTTATTGAGCTTCGCCTAAAGGTGATAGGAACACATAATCAATAACAAACTGTCAGTTATTATCTTCAAGTTACGTGGTGCTGGATCTTCAGCAGATTTAGACTGGTGCAGCTCTATTTGTTTAAATTCAGTTGTGTCTTTGCAGATTAAATGAGATAGTGTCAAATTTTAGTTTAAAGCTTTCACTGCTTACCGAAACTTCTCTTATGAGTGAAATGTCCCTGTAGGTTAATTTGAAGTCATTTAGAAGAAATATAAAAGATGGATAAAACATTTCTAAATTTCTGATCATTAAAAGTATTTTAATGAAATTATCCTGATCATTAAGAAAAGTTCTTTAGAAAGTGATCAGGGAGGAATAATTACTTTTAATTGCAACACCTATTCAGTTTGAATAATTTAACTACAGATCATTTTGCCTGCAATGTGTTACAATGGGTCATTGATGCTGCCTATGATCCCTTATTCACTCAAGCAGGTCTTTCAGTCCCATCACCCTCATTCCCTTTCTGTATGTATTATTCAACACCTTGAAGCACTGGTTAGAGACACTCATAACATGGCAATGATTGTGCTTCAAAAGTTTAAGGAGAAAGGATTCCAACATGGTATTTTCTTCCTTTCTGTTGTGAAACTCTGATTTGGACTTGGAACCGACCACGGTTCATATTCAAAGAAATGTTCATCAAGATTATACATGTTCAAGGATGATATTCTCTGGGCATACTGTCTCTCCATGATGAAATATTTTTTTTCAGCTGCCTTCAAGAACCCCACTCCCAGACACCTGGGAAAACAGCAATATACTATGATGGTCAGGACTGAACAGTGCTGACACTGACACAGGAAACATGTTTCAGTTCTGAGTATCCTATAAAATGAAAAAGTATCTTCCTTTCAGTCCCCTACTGGTTAAGCGGAATGACTGTTTTCTCAGGGATGAGTGCACATGAGGAGAGATGTTATTGCTTAGACAGAGCTCTCAGTCAAGAAATTAAAATGCCATCATTTTTTTAATAAGTAATTTGAAATAGCTAAGGGTGGGTTGTTTGGTGGTTTGGTTTTTTGGTTTGTTTTGTTTGTTGTTTTTTTTTAATTCCTTGAGCCAAATTTCAGCTTCTTTGTCACTCAGAATGAAAACAATTTGCATGACAGAAATTAGAACATTCATTTCCTTCAAAAATTCTCATGGAATATATATCCTATTTTCCCACAAATGTAATTTCATACAGTGTGTCTTTCAGATAGACAGCACTGACGGACAGCTGCTGAGAGGAAACATATTCATTTTCCATTGTAAAACTTGATTTTAGATCTATCTAGAGCATGTTTCTCTTAGTTATGTCAAGTCCTACTCAACTTGTTAGCCTTTGTGTAGCTGCAGGGAAGGCAAATGTTGAAAATTCATAGTGAATTTTCTTTAAGCACAAGCAAAACCCGAGAAAATAAGTTTTCTAATAAAAAGAGGTCGTCTCTACCTACCCAGTTAAAAAAAAAATAAAAAAAAGAAAAAAAAGAGAAAAAAATTATCTCCATCAGCCCTTTTTGTTCTCAGATGAAAAAGAGCAAAAAAAGTATGAGATGTGATTATAAAAGACTACCTAGAAATAATTAACACTAAGGTCTGTAGAAACTGTCATATGTATATATGATGCCCTTAAAATAATAGAGGTTTACATTGCCTACATTGTTTTCCACAAAGAGTGCTGTTTCATTCTATTTGACCTTAATTAGTATAATTGATAGTAGTTTTAGAGCTGCACACCATTTTAATCATGTAGTTACAGCTTTCATGACAGAAGAAAAATGAAATAGCAGCTGGGAGTTATCTATTAATAGTGAGGGAACAGAAAGGTAAAAGGAAAGACTCTTCTCTTCTAGGACTTGAGGGCTTTTATGGCGTTAGTAATGAATGACTAATGTATTTTAAGAGGAGCACACTGATCTCCAAGGATGTAATGAAGGGCAGCAGGAGGTAGGATCAATGTGAGTTAGAAATTTGATATCATTAGGAAATCATATGGCTACAAGAGTATATGGATAGGCCAGAGAAAATGTCAGAGCTTGAGAATATAAACCATGCGTATGCATGCATGTATGAATGGGATTACCTGGGCATGTATGTTAGGGGTTCAGACTCTGACATACAGAGTACTTTAAAGTTTCCTGGAAAAGCGTGCAATGCTAACACAGGTCATGAGGTTAGAGTGAGAATGGCAGAACAATCAAAATTTATTTGGAGATAGGATTATTTGGAATGGACTTGAAACAAGCCAGGGTATAATGAAAAAAGGGAATAAACAGGGGAGTTTCTAAGCTGTGAGCAAAACATCCTAAATGAGTAGATTTGTTCATTAGCTTCAGTTGGTAATTCTTTTCTTGAAGGTTTCTCCTATCATTTTTAATGACACCCAGTTTCTGAGGTTGGGAGGCTTTACAAGAAAAGAAAGCTTGTTCTACTGTCTCTTTCTCACAGATCTAGTTTAAAAAACCCAACAAAATGAAACAAAAAATACATCTATGGATGGCACTTACATCACATCATACCAGGAGAAAGAAGAATGTCAAGCTAACTGCCAATTATGTTTAAATCTGTATTCCACTACGTTCCTCTGTGGCACTACAGTTTGGCTCATTACTTTTGTAAAAATTACAGCGTAAGATAAATTCACTGATAAATACTGACTATATTTTATATTTAACAATTCTTTTCTCTTCTTTAAAATAAAAATGAAAAAATGAACAGTGTCTAATTTACTTAAAAAATATGGCAGATGACAGCATAATTGAAAGTGAAAGAATCTGGATATATAAATTAGTTTTTAACTCTGCAAGCACACAGAGAACTGTGTTTACTTAAGGAAGACTGGCTTGGTCATGAAAATAAATAACATAACAGTTCTTACAATTTACTCACAATCTATTTTGAAGATCATGCCAAAAAAAAGCTTAACTGAGGTGCTGACTGTGTGTTGTTCATAGCGATAAAACATTTTTGCAGTTCCAGACTTTGTGGATTTTACATACAAACATTGCTAGGAATATGCAACTGCCATTACATATGTGGGAACAATCAGATGTTAAGAAAGAAAAATATTTCTAAAAACTTGTAAAACAAATTCTCATCCAGCTTTTATTCTAGCTTTGCAGAATGATTGTTGGTCTTTTTCATTATTTTCTATTTTACTTATGTTTCTTGCACAAAGAAATGAACCTTGACAATGGGATTCTAAAACTTTTGCTGCCTAGGCAAAGTGAAAAATGTTCACCCTGCAATTATTTATACAATGAATAGTCACTAAATCTGTTGCTGTTCCAGTTAACAGTATATTGTGGCTACATGACAGAGACAGTTCTATTTTTTTAGGTCAATCAATGAAGAAAGGACAAACTTTTTTTTTTCTGTGTCTTTTGTTATGACATATTTTAATCTGCTCTATAGAAAAAATATTAACCATACATTGAGGTTAATACATTACTGTCAATAAAAGTGGGGAAAACAGTAAAGTTAAGGTTATACACAGAATTCTACCTCTAGATTTGAGAAAATATACACAACTATTGCAAAAACATCAGGTGACTTTTCCAACAAATTTAAGTACACACATTTGGAGTCTTGCACCACTTAATTTATTACTAAACAGATAAACATTTGCATTCAATCTCTGCCTCTGTTCTGACTTAACTCAGAGCTCCTTAGAAGTGTCCATACATTTCAGAAAGTTAAATCTTCTTCACCTCCAACGAAAGGACAATGTTCAACAAAACCCAGGGCACAGGTTTTGAAATTAGTTCACGATTCTGATGAAGCACAGTACCCTGGTTCTATTACGATTTTCCCTTCACTATTATATAAATCCTGAATAATAATTATTATTTTTGATTCCTTCTCCTTTACCTTAAAGAGCATTAACTCATTTCAAGTGAAAGTAAAAACTTCAGAGATTTACCTGAAACTTATTGTCTAAGTTTATTTTAGATACTAAACTCAACTTATTAATCAGTCAGAAAAACAGCTTTCACTCTGTGAACAGTTAGGCAAAACCTTTTTTTTTTTTTGTTCAAGGCCTGGTTTTGGTCTACAAGATGTAATACTTTACCCTCAGCTGGGGAGGAATAAAGTATTTCTTCACTGGGGAAATTAGGGAAATGTCATTAGTATCCTCAATTAAAAAAAAACACAAACCCCCAAACATTTTAATATATATACATCTATACTAATACTTAATCATCATCTGTAAATGTTCACACATCCACAATTTACTGGAAAAAAAAATAAATATAATGATAAACAAATGGGATTTGTTGTAGAAACGTGACTTTTTAAGACGTCTCAGATCTATCAAGTTGAATAGACAGATTTCAGTACAAGTCCCTAGTTTTATCAGCAGACCCGAAAGAATTTGTATTAATTTTATAGCTTGTTTGAAATTTATCCTATTTTAAAGATTGTTATTTTTATTCCTCACCTCATATTTTCTTAATCTTACACTCTTCAATAACACCATACTTTACATGATAGTGTAGCTTTCTTTAGAGGAAAGACTGTTTTTTTGCAGAATAAGACACATATGATAATGGATCTAACTTCATATATGAATCCAAACAAAAAACAACTAATTCCTGTTCCATTTTCATTTATTGATTTTAGTAGTGAATCACCACTATTTTCAATTACTACACTATCATTACGGCTCTGTATTTCTCCAAAGTTACTTCTGATCTGGATTTAAGAGCCAAACTGGCATTCGTTGCGTTCTCCAACTGTTATTGGAGAAGGATTCTTAATATAATGATATATTTTATGAAATGTAGTACAGTGTCGTGGTTTAACCCCAACCAGTAACAAGGACCATCCAGCTGCTCGCTCATCCCTCTTTTCCCCCAAAAGGGCAGGGAGAAGAGGGAGAAAGGGAGGGAAAAGGGAAAGGAAAAAAAAACGGACTGGTGGGTTGAGGTAAAGGCAATTTAACAGAACAATAAAAGAAAAGCAAAATAACAACAATAATAACAATAATAATAATGACACAAGTCATTGGACACAATTGGCATTGTCCAGAGCAGTGATCGTGAATAACCCCCCCTGGCCAACCCCCACTTATATACTGAGCATGATGTCTATGGTACAGAATATTCCATTGCCCATTCTGTTGTCCTGTCTATGCTCCTGCTCAGTTTCTATATGGTGAAAAGAGTTCTTGAAAAGCATAAACATTGCCTAGCAACAACTAAAACAATATGCATTGTTGGCATTCCTATCTTCAAAATCACTAGAAAGAGAATTAACTCTTTCCTGGCTGAAACCAGGACATACAGCTAAGTATCTAAAGCAGGGAAGGACCTAAAATGCATAACACCCTGCCGTACGGCAACTCAGGCCAATTTCTTTAGGTAAAAAGTAAAAATTCTGGTAGCTAGAGATAGAGAACTAGATTTAGAAATTAATGCTGAAGTAGAGTTAAAGTTCTGAATTTGAGTGGAGTGCAAATATCAGGAGGAATTCTGCTAGGAAAACTCAAATGATAGTTTTTCAGGAATGCTATTGAAGGAATGGAATAATTCTTTGCAATAGTTATTGATGAAGGGATAAAAAATGCCACTTTTTCAAAGAAAGTGTTCTATAACAAACAGTGAACAGTCTACTTTTTCAAATGTTAAAATCATACCAATGTCAATTAAATCATGTATCAAGTCTGCTGTCCTTCAGCTTAGATGCTGCTGTCTCGGAACGTCTCATAGTGTAATGATTTACAAAAATGTGACCTATAATAACACACTGCAGCGCAGGTCTTTGTATTGAAACACTTCTATACAAATCTTGTTCTATTGATGCATTTGTTTTTAAGTGTACTCTTAAAGTGAATTTTGGAAAAAAAAATAAAAGCTTGAAAGTTCTGAAATTTCAAGTTCTTCTGATATATGTAATTATAACTTATGTGGCCAAAAGCTGCTCTTACAGGAGTCAATGAGAAATGAGGGAATTAATGTTTTTTTGGTAAAACATATGTACCATGAAATAAAACTCCAGTTAACCAATAATTTTTATACTTGGTAAAGGTTATCATATTGTTATCATAAATTAGTATATAATATTTTCTAAGATTAGTCTCAAATTCTGACATAAAAATTATTCCATTTTGTTTATGCAACATTAATTGTAAGAATCAATCCTGTTATTAAGTTTATAAATGTTGAGGCAAATATGCCCTCTCAGAGCATCAATAGGAGTTGTTCTTGTATTATTAACATCATTGCAAACTAAAAACACGCTTTAGAATCAGCTCAATGTACGAGTCAGTTGTGTTTGAGTAAAATAACTTTTTTACTTTTCAATAAAATATGTAATTCGCATTCTTAATTTATAATCCATACATATGCCAGAAATTAATGCCAGCCACGGGTGGGACTGATTTACCAAGAATTTTTACACAGTCCTTGACCTACGGAGCTTTTAGAACAAAGTCATGTTGACTTTTTGTGTATACAAGGGATGAACATCAATTTGGGAATGGATTAAGGAGGAGAAAAATAACCTTTCCTCATACAATCTATATTTAGTAGAGGAAGGGTCAATGGTACTTGGGCAGTGCAGTTTCCAAAAGGCATTTGCCTGGAATATGTCATGAAAGTTTGAAATCCTGATCCCTTATAGTCCTTTTTACCTGCCAGCAAGGTTGGCGAGAAGCTAATCAGTGCTCCCCGACTTTGGCACAACAATTGCATTTCACTGTAAGATCTTACCGGTGGTAAAAGGGAATCTTGATCCCTAGATCACAGAAGAGCATTGTGCTTCATGTCTGTGCTACTAGGTACTACTAAATGTGAACTACAGGCTATATATCAATAGGCAGTAATGTACCACTTTTTTTTTTTCCTATAATTTATTTGGTATACTCTGAGATACTTTATTCTGCCATCACAAAAAAATGGTTTTACTGAGCTCATCCAAGCATCAAAGCATCTTTATAAACACTAAGCAAAACTATGATTCATCCCTGTATGACTAACATTTTTGTCAAGGTCTTCTAAACATTTCACCTGATAGTGGGTATGGATGTTGAAAAGGAGAAGGAATTAATCCATGTGGATTTTCATTGGAAAGCGGATCAAAGTAAACATGTAATTTCAGTTTCAATGTCAGTTGAATTTTATCAAACTTTAGACACATATATAGATACTCTTTTGCACTGCAATGTCGTGAACCAGAAGAAATACTCCAGAGGAGTCACAGAATCACAAAATCATAGAATGTTTTGGGTTGGAAGGACATTTAAAGATCTTCCAGCCCAGCCCCACTGCCATGGGCAGGGACATCTTGCATTAGATCAGGCTGACCAAAGACCTATCCAACCTGACTGAACCCTTCCACCCTCAATATAACAAAAGTCTTCCTTATATCTAGTCTAAATCTATCCTCTTTCATTTTGAAACCGTTGCCCCTTGTCCTGTCACTACAGACCCCAGTAAAAAGTCTATTTTTTCTTATAAGCCCTCTTTATATACCAAAAAGCTGCAATAAAGTCTCCCTGAAGCCTTTTCTTCTCCAAGCTAAACAACTCCAACTCTCTGCCTTTCTTCATAGAAGAGGTATTCTAGCCCTCTGATCATTTTTGTGGCCCTCCTCTGGACCTGCTTTAATAGGTCCATCTCTGTCTTGTGCTGGGGACCCCGGAGATGGATGCAATATGCCATGTGGGGTCTCACGAGAGCAGAGAATCACTTCCTTCAACCTGCTGGCCAAGCTTCTTTTTATGAGGCCCAGGATATGATTGGCTTTCTGGGCTGCAATCACACATTGCCAGCTGATATTCAATTTTTCATCCAACATTATCCCCAAGTCCTTCTCAGCAGGGCTGCTCTTAATCAATCCATCCTCCAACTTGTATTGAAATTGGGGATTGCCCCAACCCAGGTGCAGGACCTTTCTCTTGGCCTTGTTGAACTTTATGAGGTTCATACAGGCCTGCTGCTGTTAAGGTCCCTCTGGATGGCATCAGTATCAACTGCAGCACTCAGCTTGGTTTCATCTCCAAACTTGCTGAGGGTGCACTGAATCCCATTATCTATGTAACTGATGAAGATATTAAATTGTATGGGTCCCAGTACAGACCCTTGAGAGACACCACTCATTACTGATTTCCACTTGGACATTGAGCAATTGACTGTAACTCTTTGGACACGGCCATCCAACCAGTTCCTCATCCATCTAACAGTTCATCCATCAAACCAATGTCTCTCCAATTTAGAGGCAAGAATGTTGGGCGCAGGAGATTCAAAGGGCTTACAGAAATCCGGGTGACAGGTAGGAAGTAGTGAGCCTGTTTGAAGCATGCGTATTAGGCTCAGATAAATTTTGCTATGTATGTACTCGCTCCTTTTCACTTTAAGGCAGTCTACACAGCTAGGTCAGATGCAGACATCCCCATTCACGTGACCTGAATCTCACCAGGGATATATTTCCACAAGGAGGAAATGTCATGCTTCTGACATGATTTACAGCAGCTGTTCATTATGAAGAATGTCAGAAGCTAGAGAGACAGTTTCACTATTTATTCTTACATTATCCATAAGCATAGGCCAGCAGCCATCTGTCTATAATACAAAAGCTCCTTACTATTACTCCTTACTACCTGTTTGAACTAAAATGTAACAGATGGCAAAAGTTAACTTCAATTAGATTAACATTTTCTTCGTCTTTGATTAACTTCTGCCAAGGTTTCTCAGCTGTATGAAATTTGCCTCTATGTACGTTTTGGTCAGACTTGAAATATTGCACGATTTTCCTCATGGATAGTTATGCTGTTAAATTCTTGACTACTTCAGTTACGGAATTCTGAATTGAACTGTGCAACAAAACCTGCTTAGCATGAATAGGTTTGTAAAGTCATCTGCAAACCCCTCAAATGACTGTACTTCCTCTTTTTGGTCAAAGACGGTACTACCTCACAGGGTCTTATGAAAATAATGATGACAGGGTATTTGATATTTTACCCTGGAATATCCATGAACCACTTTAGATATGCAAATCTTGGACTTAAGGTACTTAAGGGTTTCCAGAACATCTTGATAATTGAATGCACTGAAGCTGAGTAATACAGGTTAATTTTTGTCTTGTGAGTATAAAATGGGATGATTTGTACTTCAGGCTTCATATATGAAGTCTTTTATTATAATAGCTGCATTGTTTTTACAGCACCTCCTGCTCCATTCAATGGCAAGCTGTAGATATCTGGGACTGACTTATCACCTTAAATAGCAACATAAACAGGAATTTAAATTGTCATTGAGAAATGTTAAGAAATATATTTCAGGAATTTGATATGCTTTTTCCCTTTGGATGATTATAGCAATCACAGAAAATATTTTCTCTGAAAGGTCACATGAAGTAGGTGTTTGCATAGCACCTTAAGTTGCTGCTGCTGAAAATATATTTCAACCTTTCCTGAGTGCAATATATTAGGGTAAAGTTTCTCAAATACGCAATACTGCATTTTCAACCCACCCTTCTTAAGCAGTAATTACATCAGAAGATTAAGGGAAACAAGAAACAGAGTATGCAAATAATCTGTTTCTAAGATAAACATTTAATAAAACTTGCCTTTTACTAACAAAAAATAAGCTAAGTTCCCTTTGAGATAGATAAAAATCAAACTTCAATTTTCAAGCTTGAATTTCAATTTACTGAATAAACTTTCTATGTTTGGACATCTTTTTTTTTTTTTTTTTCCTGGCCTGACTCCATCTCCAGCAATTGTTAAATGATTTGCAAGAGCTTCTCATATTTACACAGCACCCTACACAGAAATGGCATTTTTTCCATCCTGTGTGTAAAATATTACTAACTTTATCTTATACCCCAACCTTCACTTTATTATTGATGATATGAAATTGACAACTGCTTCACACTAAGAACCTAAAAATAAAGATCACATTTTGCCAAAGGAGAATCCAATTTCTTGTGTTCAAAGAATGTGAGAACCAGATATTTTCTGAGTTGGTAGGTCACATTTTATGATATAAGTTATTCCATCTGTTAACCAGAAATTAAGAATTTATGGTGCTTGGTCAAATATGAAAGTACTGCCTTCAAACAATAACAATCAATCACAAAACAATTATTTCATTTGGTACACACAAGATTGGCCTTATGACCAATACATTTTCTCAAAATCAGAGATTTGTGTCCATTCAATGATTCAACACTTTTAAAACCCCTTTCATTGCTGCTACATATCCTTTTCTGACTGAACATTCCACAAATGGAGTTATAGAGAATCATTTTTTGTTGAAAACCTCTGAACCTCCACTGTTTTGGAAAAATTCTACGTTTAGGACTGGACATGTTAAGAGACAGAGCTATAAACATAGACCAAAATATGAATTTTCTATACTTTTCTATGAACTTTCTTTCTACATAGTTATATCTATAGCTTTATTGCCTTTCCTTCCATGAATACTTAGCTTTCTGAACAGGCTCTTCTATATGAAATCACAAGAACAAACTTTTGTAAGTCTAAATATAGCATGTTTCCAAATTTCTTTTATTCATTACACTACTGACATCTCCAGTTCATCTCAAGAACTGAGTAAAAGATGTTTTTCTTGAAAAAGACCATACTGGATAAGTTCCATTATTTCATGATGTTGCATGTCTTTTACTATTCTATTTCTACTTATTTCCCAACAGACAGTTGTCAGGTACAGGTGTAAAGATTCTACTGGCTTAAAATTTCCCTGATAACATCTATAGCATTTATAGCTAAAATACATAGTTAGACTCATAATTAAAAGAGGTCAAGAGGCAACGAGCACAAACTGAAACACAGGAGATTCCACCCGAACATCAGATGGAATCTGATGGAAAAAAGAAACACTTTTTTTACTGTGAGGGTGACTGAGCAGCACAGGCTGCCCAGAGCAATTGTGGAGTCTCCGTCCTTGGAGGTACTCAAAAGCTGTCTGGCTGTGGTCCGGGGCAACTGCCTTTATGTGACCCTGCTGGAACAGTGGGGTTGGACCAGATGTCCTCCAGAGGTCCCTTCAGACCTCAACCGTTCTGTGTGATTCTGTGAAAACAATGCATAGCTAAAATTTCTGCTTTCCAAACGTATGAGACAACGAGCTGCTTAAAATAGGAGACTGGATCTTTTTGTTGTTGGCTCAGCCACTTCATAGTTAAGTTGTTTTAGACTCTTGGGTATATACCATCTGGAGTGGTGACTCTCTGCTTTTGAAGTTGTTGGTTTACTCCGAAAATGTTGTTTCTGACAAGTCAGTCTCTGAGGATTCTTCATGTTAATTATTAAACGAGCCTGGCCCAAAATGCTGCATTTTTATTGATGGTGATAAGACATGATCCACTTCTCAGTATTGTCTGTGCCTTGTTTAGCTGTTTCTTTTAACCCTTTGATATAGCAGACCAGTATTCCACTTCATAAAGATCAATGTTTTTTTTTTTACAAACCATTGATTCAATTTTGGCACTTCTGATTTCCTCTAATTTTAATCATTAATCACAAAACATTCCTCTCTATTCTATAGTAAACATGTTTCTGGAGGAAATGTGATAGGGCAAGGCAAGAGACCAAGGGAGTCCATCTCATGAAAACGACATGGTATATGCACGTACATTGGTAACATCATTTTTCCCAGTGACCAAATAGGATGGTCAGCTCCCATGGATTTCCTTAATTTATGGCTATCTTTGTCATTAGCTGGGCAGGCAGTGACTTCTCCTCATGGGACAGGAATAATTCGATTTATTCAGCAATTTCTTAAATATCTTCATACATATTGAATCTAGTGTCAAACCTAGCTCCTGATGGGGAAAAATGTAAATCCTAAGGATTTCTGTATTTTGTGTTTGTGCAAAGAATAGTTTATATTTTAATGGGATATTAGTGTTGGTGTTATGTTTGTTTTGAAGTGCTTCCTAGGCAGGAGCATCAGACAAGGTACCTCCTTGATTCCAGAGACTTTCCATAACTAGTAGTAAGAGCTATTCTGGGTAGCAGTACATGGTCTAGTAAGTATCAAAATCAGAGCTCTTTGAAAGATGAAAAGTGCTTTTGTCTTCCTTTGTATAAGTCTAGTCCAGCTGGGGGTTTTACAAGGGTGGTGTGTTTGTTTTTTGTTTTTTTTTTTTTTTTTTTTTTTTTCTTCTTTTATTTCCTTTTTGGTTTTCTCTCTTTCTTCTATCCACTTTTAGCTTCTCTCGGGAAATAGAATTTGCTCAATCCAGATTATCAGAGCTTGAACTACATTGCCACATAAATCTTCTAAAGCACTCTTTGGCTTCTTTTTACATCACTATTATGACAGCTAGCCATCACTCTAAGGAACCTACATATTTTTTATGCTCTAGATCTCCCTGTCTAAATATGTTAGGGAGAGATGGATGCTTTTCCCTAACTTTGCTTCAGTTTGAACCCATTCGGTTTTCCCTTATGGAATTGAAAAGGTAGCATAATTTGTCAGATCCTCCATGCTTTGTTTTGACCAGATGTTAGAAGAAAATAAATTAAGTCAGAATGCACTCTGGAATTCATGGAACAGATTTTACTTTTGGGACCAAGTAGGCAAAAGGCATATCATAAACCATAACAGAAACATAGATTTCACTTTTTGGAAGTTCAAACAAGTCAGAGACGCTGGTACAGCCTTATTTCAGCAGTCTTTCATATTTGTATTGTAATACAACCCTTGACTACATGATTACATACTACTTTTCTATGAATGTCTGTTTCCAGTTGTCTTCGACCCTTGACTACGTGATTACATACTACTTTTCTATGAATGTCTGTTTCCAGTTGTCTTAGTACATCTTTGGCATCTTCAGACTCAATGTCTTAGTTCTAGCCTTCTCAGCTGAAGTTTTTGATCCAGTTAAACTACTCGACTTGCTCTGTCCTAGCTACTGTTGCATACTTGTCCATCTCCCATCATCTCTATGGTCAACCCCATTCTCCCGGTTGCTCCTGAACTTCACAGATTTATGTTCACTTTCTAAATACTAATTTCTTCCTTTAATTTAAAGACACAGCAAAAGTGGCCCCCTCTAAAAAGCATGCAAAAGGAGGACAAATATTCCCATACCCACAGTTAAAGGAAGAAGAGTTCACACAACTAATCATAGAATCAGGGAATGGTTTGGGTTGGAAAGGACCTTGAAGATCATCTAGTTCCAACCCTGCTGCCATGGGAAGGGACACCTTCCACTAGACCAGGTTGCTCAAAGCCCCATCCAACCTGGCCTTGAACAATTCCAGAGATGGGGAATCCACAGCTTCTCTGGGCAACCTGTTCCAATGTCTTACCACCCTCACAGTAAAGAATTTCTTCCTAATATGTAATCTAAATCTACCCTCTTCCAGTTTAAAATTATTACCCCTCATTCTATTGCTGCAGTCACTGAAATAGAGTCCCTCCCCACCTTTCCTGTAGACCCCCTTTAAGTACAGGAAGGCGGCTATAAGGTCATCCCCTTTATTCATTGTGGGAAGTTTGTTAAAATGTTGTCAATGATAGGAAGAAAAACAGTAATTAAGAGGAATAAAGAGGAGAGAGAGAAAAAGACAGAACTATTTACAGTGGGACAAAATAGGACATTTCATTTCTCACCCCTTTCCTTCCATGGCCAGAAGTTCTCTAACATTGCTCAGAAACTTGACGATCTATGGGACGACTATGTTATTTCTTTTGCATAAGAAAAGTTGTCTCCTGCCACCTGGCCTATTAACTAGTCCCTGTTGCATCAAGCAGAAACAGCTTTCTCTTTTCTATGCTATGAAGCATCCAAAGTTAGTTGAGATTGCTGGAAACTTGGGAGAGTTTCACATGATCTACTAAATCGCTACAGAATATGAAAATTTTTAGGAGATCAGAGTTTAAGAACTGATGGATTAATATCTATAAATATTATATTAAATGTAAAAAGCTATGTTAATTCTACATTAACTATGCACCGTTAAAATCTCAGTCAGCTAAATTCAAAGGTTAAGAGTTTTATACTTCAACAGCAACTCCTGAAAAGAGTATGAAATACAGAAAAAAATGAAACATGCAGAATGGAATTTTTAAGACACATTATATAGAACACATAGGACAATAAACCAAAGAAAACAAATAAAAAAAGTAATTATGTGACAAAATCCTTTATAGAAACAGCAAAATAAAATTTTGAAAAATGGACTAAACAGTTAAATTTACAAAAGAAAAAAATCAAACAACAAATCATGCTAGTAATTTCCTCTTATTCATTCTCTAGTAACATGAATATGTGACCACATATAAATCATTCTTATAAAGTCTTCAGAAACATTTCACTTAAAAGAATGGCTTCAGGATATAAACATAATTATCCTAACATCTGAAACGTTAAGTTTTCAGTGTCTACCATAAACTTAAAGAAAAGCAGCGATCTCAAACCTTAAACATTCTTCTTTTTATTTTCCTCTCTATGACAAAATTCATACCATTTAAATGCACTCCTAGTTTATACATAACTATGCTTATATATCAGGTTTTAGTATTGTGGCACTGTGACTGAAAAGCTTTTATAATAGAGAACATATGTCTGATTTTTCTCTGGTAGGCAGTAGAATTGCAATAAACTCTCTGATGCTCCAATTCGTTTAAGTTTTGAAGTATGTTTAGATTAAGTAATTAATCCTGACACTTGGTTACTGATAAGTTTTTTTATGGAGTCAGGCCATTTTGGCATTATATGTTTGACATATATTGTATGTTGAAGTGGCAACATTTAATGAGACTATAATGTGAACATGAATGAAGCACTACTGAACAAATACAAAAAAGAATTGTGACCCTCACACTTGTTTGTAGTATCACAGATGCCATAAATAGAGTCTTATTCTATATGTAAATTAGATTATTTCATACTATGAAACAACATTACACAACTGTTGGAATGACTTCTTTAAAACAGCATTTAGGTGCCTGTATAAAATATGGCTTTTGTACATGATCTGTGAACCAAAAGACAAAACTTTCTTGTTCCGCTTAGTGTACTTAAAATTTCTCATGGTATTTATATTGGGGGATAACTATAGATCTGGGGGCCTCTGAATCTTCCTAATGAACCAATGCTTGCCTTTCTATTTCAAGACTCACAGATCTGAAATTTCTGCTGTCATGCCTAAACATGACTTTTAGAAACCTTAACCTTTAGAAACTCATGAGCTCTTTTGCAACATCAATGTCACCACTACTATATTTCATTGATATTTCAGAAACTGTTTTCAAGGTAAGGAACAGACTTTTATCCTTGTAGAAGCACATTATAAGGAATAAATTATAATCAATCCTTGCTATTCTAAAGAGAACTGTTCCTTGCTACTGCATACATTTCTTCCAGCCTGCTTTTCAAGCTAGCAGTATCAGCTTTGGTAAGTCATTGTAACAACCAGGCCAACCTCTTTGACTTTCCCCACATATAAAGCCAGTTAGCATTTGTTTTCTAGTGACTATCTCCTATCTCTAGTGAAGGTGTGACTATCTGCTTCTAGCCTCCTGCCCCAATGTTGCTAAAAGGAAGAAAAGCCATTAACTGTTCATCAGTCCTCCTGTGGTTTCCCAGTGCTTATCGGAGTCATCTCATCACTTAGAGCTGATGAAAAATAAAGGCTGCATTACATCATTTGCATTACAAAGTTCACCTGTTTGTTCTTTGTTTTTCAGCACATAAAATAGGATAAATTTAGTCAGTTATAACCGGGCAGATATAAGCTAGTCCTCGCCTATCTGAGTGGTAATTCCAGGTAGACTTTGACCTTTGACAGACATTTCTGTCACTCATAGACAAATCTAATGTACTAAGTAGCAGTTTCTGAAAACTGAGTATTTTCCTTCCCACTATGGGAGCTTCTGTGGGCACGCAGAAACTCCAGGGGTCACATCCAAGCATATTTTGTGTTTGCCCTTCAAGAGTTTGGACAATACCCCCATACTGTCCATCCTGTCAGTTTTAGGCTGGAGGTTCAGGCTAATATTTTGAGAGAAAAAAATTCTTATATATTAGTTGCATTGAGTCTTTCACCATGAAACATTAACAATAATGAACTATGTTTGTTAGAACTATAAACCAAATCTCATAGATAAAAGAGAGCTACAGGAAGACTACAATAACAAAAAAAAAAAAAAAGTTACAGTAGTGTTTTTTGCATATTTCCAAAGGTAACTAGGGCTGGATTTTTAAGTACAGTTGGCTAAACATAATCCATGGACAGGACATCTACTTACATTCCAGAGGAATACTTACTACTAAGTACTGGGAAAAAAAAACACAACAAAAACAATAAACAAGCAAACAAACAAAAACCAAATAACCCCCCCAAAACAACCAAAGCGGTAAGTTAAGGGGTTTTAGCTGTAAGATTGCGAGCTTTAAGAAATGATAATATCCCAAATTCTCCGATATTTGAAAGAGGACTGTAAAAAAAAATAATAAAAATAATCCAACCCTTATCATCTGGAACAACTGAAATATAAATCTTAATTTGAAATGTGTTTTTCTGTTTCTATGCATACATTTGTAAGAATGTATCTGAGGTAACAGCCATACCTGTATGAGATATAATTAATCTGCCAGCTACTTCTATTCATAACTTTCTTGGTAGGTAAAAATTGTCAGTGAGAACTTGAATGTGTACCATTAACTGATTGTTGGTAGGCACTTAAAGTTTAGCTGCACAAAAGCAGTCTGAAGATGACCTGTATTACTCTGCAACACCATCAACAAGCCACACTTCCAGAAACTCTTCTATTTTAGACAGTAATATTTCAGAAGACAGGAATACAGACAGAAACTACAAAGATTAAAATTAGAACTGCTCACTTAACTTCACATGTAAATATTTTAATAACATTTTTATTTAATCACTGTGAAGTTTTCCATATGTAGATTAATGCTTCAGTATTTTATTTTAACTTCTCACAGAGAAGGTAATTAAGAGATCATCATGCACCTCTACGGAACACCACTATTCTTGGATGTCACGTGAGGCCAAGCAAAGAAATAAAACTGATAGATGAGTCTGTCAACACTAGCTTACCTTATTGAAAAAACATATCTGAACACAAATATAACACAGAAATAGAGTGGTGGTGAAAAATAAGAAACTTTTACAAGAAATATTTTCCATAAATGGTGCATTTTTGAAGCCATACATTTCCATTCCACATTTCATTAGAAAGTTTTTCTCCAATTCATCTTCAAGCCGCCTTACTTAAAAGTATATTTTACGTTACTCTTTCTTCCTCCAAACATAAAGCTACGTAGAATATAAAATGCATAGGATATCAAGAATACAAAGCTTTCAAGCTTTCAGCTTCCTTTATAAATTACAAAGGTGAAAAAACACAGATGAAGTTTGATTTCTATGGAGGTGAGAGAAATATTTTATCTTTTGAATAACCACTGTCCCCTTTTGGACAAGAATATAGAAGATTTAGATGTACAGTATTTATTCGTTATAGATTAAAGAAATAAACAAGCAAACATTCTGGTATCCATGTTAAATTACTAATGACATGATGTCATTTAAAATATGACATGCAATGAGTTAAAGTGGCCTTTAGTGTAAATGGAAATCATCTTACATGTATTTAAAGCACCCTTTACACACATTTTTTAACAGAAAAGACTTAGAAAGAAACATCTACACATACATAGTGGTATAGCAGCAGAAGAGCAGGGAAGCACTGAAGATGCAAAATGTTGCTATCTTTACCCCAAAAGTAGCATAGTATATGTATCAAAGCCAAGCTTAACCCCTCTCTTTTCCTATCATATCTTAGTTTAAAAATAATTCTAGCCTACACTGTTACATTGATAGCTGTTTTCAGTCACTAGCCATAGAGCCTGTGTACATATTCCATATTGGGGAACCAGGAAAATAAGTGACATCTATTCACTTTCACTTTTAAATGTCTAAGGCCTTTTCACTGTGTTGTCCTTTATCTTCAGAATGTTTTATTTAGTTAGTTAATATAAAATGTCATCATTGACTTGTATTAAAGTTTTCCACTAAGCCACACTTTTGCTATAAAGGATATGAGAAAAAACAGTAACTGAGTCTTACACCTGAATGACATCTTCAATTACTATTAAATTTTTGATTAAAAAGTAGTGGTAGAGATTGTAGACGCATTCCAAGTTAAATTTGCTTTCATTATGTGCAAATAGTAGTACAAAAATGAAATGGTCAAAGAGCATGAAAGGCAAGTTTTCAATTGCTTTTCAAGGCAAGCAACGTCAATGTAATATCAGTATCTGCTTTCCACAGAACAATTATGTCTTTAAAAACTGCTGGGGAAAAAAAAAATCACAACAGATGAGAGAAGTTCAGCACACTAGCAACTACCTCAAGGGAACAGATATTAAATAGAAGCTTGAGTCATGTTATTAATTACTTTATAATTTCAGTGAGTGATTCATAGTATGATTCGATCTTGATAAATTCCTTGGAGCAAAAATTATGGCTTTGTTCAGTTTCAGGAAGTGAATGTTTTTTCTAAAGGTGTTATTGAAAAGGTGCACTTCCAATTTCTGCACAATTTTCAACGCTGAGTTCCTCAGCACAGATTTGCAATTGTTCTTATTTAGTTCCTTTTTCTCTCATACCTGACTTAATATATTGACCTAAAGATTCAGATTTATTCCTTCATTTGAAAGGAATTCCTTCTACTTTTTATAACAGGAGAACATTGTCTCCTACTCTTTACAATAACTTGAACTGTATCTCTGTCATGCTGAGGTCTGTGGCAGATGCAGGTGCCCTGACAAAGACCCAACAAAAGCCCGTGAAAGCTTCCTGCCTAGTCACACCCACAGGGTGGTGGCCAGCACATAAGCATTTCAGTCAAAAGGTGAGGAAGTCACAGATCAGATTCAACTAGGGTACAAATGGAGCCCTGCTCAAGAGACATTTTGAGTTGGTCCTCCTCAGAGCAGAGGTTCTGCAGTCGGGGACTCCCCCCTTGGGTCAGGATGCTGCCCAAGGAAACTCTTTGAGGTTTAGAGCCTTCCCTTATTGGGTGAGTCATTGTGCATTTTGGGTCATCGGCCATAAATCTTAAGAATTCCTAAGTCAGTTGGGTAGTATTAACTCTCAAGCGACATTCTGAACCTGTGGATTGTTAATGTTTGTCAGAGTCTCAAAGCCGTTTCAGTTAGGGTAAAACTTAGTTTGATTTTGTTACCATCTTGTAAAAATAAATCCTGTTTTTAGTTTGTTAGTCGGTCCAGCTTGGTTTTGTGAGGTTCCGCAACAAGGTCTTTGACAGCAGAATTCCTTGAGTAACTACTTAGCTTCGTAAAACAGGAGGAAAGTATTTATGAGGAGCAGCAGTCGCAGGCTAGACTGTGGCTGAAGTGACTAGTGAAGAAGACAAGCCAGAAGTGAATCATATAAGAGAAGAACAGAAAAGAAAAGCTAGTGAGACCGAGATGATACTAAAGAAATAACAGAAGTGATAGCCCAGGATGACAAAGATGGATTGTAGGCTACGTATATGGAAAAGACAGTGAAATGTGTGAAAACTTGGGACAGATTTCAAATTTTAATTTGACCATCATTTCCACCCCATCACACTCAGGCTTTCATTGTTGCGAAATGAATGTTTTCCAGTTTGGTGAAAAAATCAAGAAATTATCAGCTATCATAATTTCCCAGTTTTAAAATTCAGAGCAAAACTGAATTTTATCTTCATCAACTGATGTCATCCTTATTAAGTCACAATGAAGGACTCAAAAGGAAAAAAAGACCTAACTTGCAGATGAGACAGAAATGTTTGCTGCAAGTGAATATATCTAGCAAGACCTTTTCAATTACTACAAAATATTTCAAGATGGAAAAAAAAAAAATTCCAGTGGGGGATTTTTTTTTTTCTCTGTCCCAGTACATGGAATTCTTTATAATATATTGAAATTAAGAATTTAGGATTTTGTATTTAAAGGATAACAGTGGTTTCCAAATACTGAGTGTTAAACTTCAAAGTGTTTTCTTGGTGTAAAAAAGCAAGGAGGAAAAAAGTTCCTAAAAGAAAACAAACAAACAAACAAACAAACAAACCCAGACAATTTATTTTTAAATTACAAAAACTCAGCATGCAATCCTGGAACATTCTGTTAAATATATTACATAAAACTAACCATGTCTTTCTATAACAACTTCTAAATTCGATGGCTCCGTGAAAGTAATCTACATTCCATCCATAACTTTTTATTTAAGCCAACTTTGACATTGGGCTTCTAACAAGTAAGTGATGTGAATAAGGAAAAAAAAAAGAAAAAAGAAATGGAATGGAATGGAAATATCTCTCAGATTAAAACTGATTCAACAACCACAGTGATAGTAAACATTAACTCACCATTTATAAAAAATATGCCATTCTTTAACGTTTTGATTTTGTGAAGACTACTGAGAGTTCTTTCGTTTTAACATGCAAACACCCTGAGATCTTAAAATTGGTTACTAGATCAACCAGCTTGTATGAGAAATATAGAAATACATCACTGAATAGAGGTTCTCATTATCAGTACCTAATGCAACATGTGTGTAAATACTTTCTGTATTTAGAATGTTATTGGAGCTGTCTGTGGATAACTTGTCTTTAGGGAAAATGCATGCTAATTTATAATATAGTTATTGCTATACACAGAAATTTCTTACAGCTCTTTTGTCATGGGTTAAATGAGAGATTTCTCATAAAAATGGGAATACCTATACATATTTACCTAGTTTTCCGTTTGAAAAAAATTTAATCTAGTGATGTTTTGTTGTAATTTTATGTTCTGTACGACTGTTCACGGAATTAGTAAGCTTAACCAAAGATTTGTATGTCAGACAATGTAGAAACATTACCATATTCATAAATACATTTCCATCTTTCCTATATGTTTTTTACAAACAGCTGATTTCCATTGTTGGCTGCTGCTGTTCCTAGCTAGAAAAATCAAAACATTGTGTGCTTATACTACCACCCATTATTCACACTTTGTATGCAATCAAATAATTAGCTGCAATTTGAGCAATTTACATAAACTACAGTACCAATTCAACAAAAGATGTAATGTGTAGAAGAGAACAGCTTTAGTATATGTGACTTAGAAATGTATCACCGAATCCTTATTTCTGCATTTTTTCAGCTGACTTTTTTTCTTTACTGGATCATTTACAATGCTGAAGGTGTTTGAAAATTACTTTTGTACAATGAGGCGAGTGTTTCTTTTAGTTTCATCAGCTTCTTTGCTAAAAATAAAAAAAAAATAAATTGGCACTTTATGTTTTCCTCACTACTATCCTTGAACAAATAAATGTGATTTTTAAATGGCAAAAAACATTGGAGCTTTACTGTCAAGAGATCATTTCATGGTATGAAGAGTTTGGTGGCAATACCAGTTTAAAATATTCCATCTCTTTCTTGCAATGGTGACAGGAGGTGGAATTATTCATTTAAAAACCTGGATCAGTTTGCTGCTCCCACTCACCAAGTGACTCCACCAGTAGCTGTTGCCAACAAAATGCGGAAGGTTATAGGGTCAGGAATGACAAACTGTAGTGGTAAGAAATGGAAAGAAAGGTGGGAATATCTTAAACCAGGATTACTGGATGTTTTGTATCAAGCAAGTACAAGCAACTACGATTATGTTTTGTATCAAGCACATGTTTGATAAAGTAATCAGCAGCACAACAAATATTTGGAGGGCGAGATGGGGAAAAAAATCACCAAGGTTTTCCATTAATATTTGACATAAACATGGAGAATTTGGAAATGCCTGACTTACCCTTCTTTTCTAAACTGTTCAGTGATGAGGCCAGATAAATAACTGCACTTTTCCACTGGAGTTCACGGTTTGTAAAGCTGTCACTGCTAACACTTGGTTGATAGCACTGGGGAAATGACCGCTCACAGCACAACAAGAATGCAGATTGAATTGCTTTGACTATGGGTGTCTTGGGAGCTTGCTAAACATTTTATCCAGGAACCAAGTCCTGTCACTTCTTAAAACAACCGGAAAAACTGCCCTGTGATACAGATCATATCCTACACATTTTTTAGACTACTAATCTCAACCATTTAATAAAAACAATGGTAACTGAACTGACAGCTGTACAAATTCTTGCTGAAAGTATTCTTAAATTAATTTGCATTATGCATATTTCACTGTTGGATAACACAAAAGTTGATTCTAGAATTATTTGAATTAATGTGCAGAAAATAATTAAGAAATAAGGAATTTCATACCCAATTTTAGTTTTAGCAGGAATGACTTTTTGCACATAAAGAGTTCTCTGGAAACTTTAAAGCAAGTTAAACCAAATCAGAAAGACTCCTGTTATTCCCTGAAATGTGAGTCTTTCATATTCGCATTACACGGTTGTTAGTTCTCAGCCAGAAATTGGAGGAATGATTTGGAAAATATAAATATGCACTGGAAATTCAGCTCTGTTTGATCAGGCTAACATTTTGCCATTAACATTGTGCATCTCTATAATGTTGAAAATTCACCATCAAAATATTTTGTAGCCATTGCTTGTAGAGAATATACACTGAGTAGTAACTTTAAATATGGGCCTAAGTAAAGTAATGATCTAAAAAGGACTGGACCTCCCACTCCGCAAGAGTTTGGGTCCAAGCCTGAATAACTGCAGCAACAAAAGGAGGCACCATCACATAAAGCACTGGAGGAAAAAAGAGCAGGGGTGTAATGAAGAAAGTTCTGGAACTGGGCTTTAATAGGTGGTTAAATAATTGAACAGGCTGCTCATCAAATCAGACTGAACTTCTGCCAACAGGTTTGAACTTCTGATGGCTGGAGAACTAGGACCTGTTTTTTTGTTTTCTTTTTTAACTTCAAAGGAGGCAAGGGAACAGCATCACTTCTAAATCTCATTAACTGCAAACGACTGTCCTATGATGCTGAAGCTGAAGAAAACCCTTAAAAATACCCTTTTTGGATGGAGGGTCAGAGCAAAATAGCTACCAGAACTAGGACTAAAATGGCAATGAATTCTGCTAGTCCATCTACAAACAATTAACTTGACTTCGCTTATAATAAAAAAATAAAACCATGCAGCTGACTTTTATACGCTCTCAATCTGAATCACATATAAACAAAACAAAGCTAAAGGGGAAAAAATGAACTGTGCCTTAGGTAAATCTTCAGTTCTGTGGTGATGGTGTATTCCTCTGATGCAAAATTTGTTCACGACTTCACACTTGATACTCATCTAAGTAAAAGTATTTGTTACTTAAAAATAAAATGAAAAAATGAAGATAGATCTATTTGAATAATACTAACTGTATAGTTATAAAAATTCCTTTTTGCATAGTATTTATCCTATGCAATAGTTTAAAATGCATACAATTCAATGAGATCATATTATATCACATTTATATAACCTAAATGTAATAGGTACTCTTACAATTAGTGTTCCTAGTTTATGCATATGTATATCAATATGCCTAAGTATACATTATATACAATATACATTACTGTTATATATAAAAATTTGCAATATATAACCTCTATACATAATACTATATAATATATAGATCTAAACATAAAATATATACGCATAATTTATTCATGTATATACACTTATCTATACCTACCTGTCTAGATCATAAGCCAACCAAAATGCACTGAAAAAATGTAAGCCTCAATAAAATAAAGAAATTGTACAGCACACTGAGAAGACACTGGCATAGGTATCACTAGTGCTTTCTGAAGTTGAGAACACGCAGCAATGACTAGCAAACCATCACCATAAAACACACAAGCTGGAACACAGGAAATTCCATCTCAACATGAGGAAAAACTTCTTTACTTTGAGGGTGACAGAGCATTGGAGCAGGGTGCCCAGAGAGGCTGTGGAGTCTCTGGATATACTCAAAATGCGCCTGGATGCAATTCTGTGCAACCTGCTCTAGGTGAACCTGTATTGGCAGAGGAGTTTGACTAGATAATCTCCAAAGGTCCCTTCCAACCCCTACCCTTCTCTGATTCTGTAATAAAAATTCTAAATCCCTGCCAAATAAGGTTCACAAAATTGTGTAGAAATGAATATTACACATGTATACATATATAACCAACCTCAGAATTTTCTCAGAAAATCAGCCTAACCTATCCAGTGATAATAGATCTAACTCAGTTGGGAAGAGTACAGAGGGGTTTTACATGACTAATATATTCTAATTGAGTGAAAGTGACTGTGGCAGTCCTTCTATCATCATAAAATAAAGTGTCATAAAGGAAGGCAAAGAGAGAAAGTACTGATAAAAAACTTTAACAGGGATGAATGTTCACGTTTCCTTATCAAACACACTGTCACTCCAGTACAGAGTTCATTGTGCTTTACAGGGGGATGAAGAAAAGGCAGGGAAGAGCTATTCAAATGATTTGATCCGTCAAGGGAATCAAGGTAGTTCGAGTTCTAGGGTCTGCAGATCATGGTTGTTCTAATTTTTTTCCTGATAACAGGATGCAATATTCTGTGTAGCATACACAGAACTTATTGTATTTGGCAAGTTTACAGCACAGGAAAAGAAACTTTGATATTTATCTAAATTAGAAATCTGAGAATCACTTATATAATGAGACAAAAGTATAATGGAGAACACTGGGGGAAAGAAAGGGAGACAAAGAGAAAAGACAGAAAACCCTCACATTCACATTTAACATTTAAGGTTATGTTTATGTTTACATTAACATCCTTCTGTATGAAAAAATTTGAATTCAAACCAGAATCTTTTTTCTTGAAAATGGGAACTATAACAAACATCTATACAACAGGATGCTGTGCCTAAAACCACAAAATTTAGCTGTATTCTCAAGACTCATTTATCTTATTGAAGAGGAAGGTGCCTGTGCAAATCACACTATCTATTATGAAATTAAATTAAAAATATTAAAAGGAAGTAAAACCAAACCAAAACAAACAAAAAAAACCCAAACAAAACTAAATAAGTTTCCCCCAAAACAAGCCTAAAGAATCTAAAGAACCTTTCTGCTGTGGTTCTGTCCTTCTGAAGTCCCAGTTCTTTGGAAGTTGCTAGTGTGCAATACTATCACATAGATTTATATATCAGATACAATTATCTTCATTTATTAGGAGTAAAACTGCTAATTCCCTAGTTACCCAAACTCATCTGACAGTTGCTGGTTTTGCAACTGATTGAACACTTCATAAACTCTTTACAAATAGGGGATATTTTAATTACATTTCTTTCACCTGCATTCAAACTCTACACCAGAAAGTTCTAATATACTCCTGGAGCCCTCAGCACAGGAAAGACATGGACCTGTTAAGAGGTTGGATGGGGTTCTTTTTCACAACGTGTGGTGAAACACTGGCACAGGTTGCCCAGAGAGGTGGTAGATGCCCCATCCCTGGAACCATTCAAGGTCAGGTTGGACGGGGCTCTGAGCAACCTGACCTAGCTGAAGATGTCCCTGCTCATTGCAGTGGGGTTGGACTAGATGACCTTTCCATGTTCCTTCCAACCCAAACTATTCTATGGTTCTATGATTCCATAATAGATGGGGTTGATATGCTACTCTGTATGACAATTTACAAAGAATCACTGTTCAGTGGCACAATGAACTCTTTCCAAAGATCCCGTGTTCAATAGGCCTTGCTAGGCTACTTTGATGGTGCTCTTTCTTGTACATTGATGCCCATGGAAGTTAAAAAGACTAATTACACACCTGAGCAACACCTTACACCACAGTAGTTCTGGTTTTGCCACCTCACTAGTATTAGGAATGTGGAGATTTTATTTAATAAAGATTGAAAGTGGAGTGCTTTTTTCCATAAGTTCACATAATTCTCCAAGGTCAACAGTAAATTATTTTTAAATTTTCTTTTTTTTTTTAGTGCTTTACCGCATATCCACCCAACTTCACCAGCATCGTCAGGGTGTTTTTATACTTCTGAATAATGAAAAAAACAATTGTAAAATAACAAATGATGGGAGTATGAGAATGTCTCATAAATCTATCCCTAAACTATTTCAACAAATAAGATTTCACAGGAAATATGTCACCATAACAATAAACAAATACAAAGATCTTCTGAAATTTACTTCTGTGCCGGAGCAAAAATATGTAGCTGATTTTGTGTGTGGGAGTAATGTGTCAGAACTAGAACTACAGGCATATTTAACAAGTCATTCACTTATCAAATATGTGACATAAAGAAGTACACAGATAAAAATCAATATTAATGGACAGCTACTCTTGATATAGTAAGTGCAAGTGCTAAAGTTCAGGAAATGTTTGCCAAAATTTGCAGAAGTGAAGGAGGCCTAGAATGACTTCTTCTCCAAATGTACTTTTGACCTACAGTTACGATGTACTTCGATCAGAGAAATGAGTTTTCTGCCTATTTTAATTTAGCTATGAAAATTAACCCTCAGTAACTAAGATTAAATATTTTGACTCTAATTTCTACCTTTTCATCCATGTTTTCAAGAGTTTCAAGGCACAAATTTTAGGAAAGCAAACTTCCAGCTGTTCAAGGAGTCAGTCAATAGGACCCTCTGGGAAACTGCCCTCAGGGACAAGGGAGCAGAACAGAGCTGGCAGATTTTTAAGGATGATTTCCACAGAGCACAAGACTTCTCCATCCCCAGGTTTAAGAAATCAGGAAAGGAAGGCAAGAGACAGGCATGGCTGAGTCGAGACCTGCTGGTCAAATTAAAGGGCAAGAAGGAAATGCACAGGTAATGGAACTGGGGACAGGTAGCCTGGGAAGAATACAGGGACGCTGCCCAGTTGTGTCGGGATGAGGTCAGGAAGACCCAAGGCACAGCTGGAGCTGAACTTGGCACGGGACACAAAGATCAATAATGAGGGCTTCTATGGGTATGTCAGCCAGAAAAGGAAGGTCAAGTGACAAGGGAAAGTGTGCACTCCTTAATGAACAAGACTGGCAAATTGGTAACAATGGATGAGGAGAAGGCTGAGGTACTCAACAACATTTTTGCCACAGTCTTCACTGGCAACCTCTGTCCCCACACGTCTTGAGTGGATGGACCACAATATGGTAACTGATACAGCAAAGTCCCTCCCACTGTAAGAGAAGATAAGGTTTATGATCACCCGAGGAACCTGAACATACAGAATTCTATGGGATGCAGAAGTCTATGAGATGCACCCCAGAATCCATTGGCTGATGTAGTTGCCAAGCCACTCTCCATGATATTTGAAAAGTCACGGCAGTGAGGTGAAGTCCACAGTGACTGGAAAAAGGGAAACATTGCACACATTTTTAAAAAGGGTAGAAAGAAGGACCCTGGGAACTACCAACCTCTCAGCTTCACCTCTGTGCCTCGGAAGACCATGGAAAAAATCCTCCTGGAAGCTATGCTAAGGCACATGGAGGACAGAGAGGTGATTTGAGACAGCCAGCATGGCTTCACCAAGGGCAAGTCCCGCCTGACCAACCTCGTGGCCTTCTATGATGGAATGACTCCATCAGTGGAGAAGGGAAGAGCTATGGATGTTGTCCATCTGGACTTCTGTAAGGCCTTTTACACAGTCCTCCACAACATCCTTCTCTCTGAATTTGAGAGGTATGGATTTGATGGGTGGACTGTTTGGTGGATGAGGAATTGGTTGGATGGTTGCATCCAGAGGGTAATGGTCAACGACTCAATGTCCAGACGGAGATCGTTGACAAGTGGTGTCCCTCAGGGGTCTGTATTGGGACCAGTACTGTTCAATACCTTCAGCAATGACATAGACAGTGGGATTGAGTGCACCCTCAGAAAGTTGCCAGATGACACCAAGCTGAGTGATGTGGTTGACATGCCTGAGGGACAGGATGTCATCCACAGGGACCTGGACAAGCTCGAGAAGTGCACCCGTGTGAACTTCATGAGGTCCAACAAGGCCAAGTGCAAGGTCCTGCATCTGGGTCGGGGCAACCCCCACTATCAATACTGGCTGGGGGATGAAGGGATTGAAAGCAATCCTGTTGAGAGAGGAGAACTGTACTGGTAGATGTAAAGCTGAACAAGAGCTGACAATGCATACTCACAGCCTAGAAGGCCAACCATATCCTGGGCTGTATCAAAAGAAGCATGGCCAGCATTTTGAGGGAGGTGATTCTGTCCCTCTACTTCGCTCTGGTGAGACCTCACCTTGAGTACTGCATCCAGCTCTGGAGTCCTCAGCACAGAAAAGACATGGACCTGTTGGAGTGGGTCCAGAGGAGGGGCACAAAAACGACCAAAGGGATGGAGTACCTGTCCTATGAGGACAGGCTGAGAGAGTTGGTGCTATTCAGCCTGGAGAAGAGAAGGCTCCAGGGAGACCTTATTGCAGCCTTTCAGTACTCAAAGGGGTCTTATAAGAAAGATGGGGACAAACTTTTTAGCAAGGCCTGTTGTGATAGGGCAAGGGGTAATGACTTTAAACTAAAAGAGGATAGATTTGTGGTGAAACGCTAGCACAGGTTGCCCAGAGAGGCTGTAGACACCCCATCCCTGGAAACATTCAAGGTCAGGTTGGACGGGCCTCTGAGCAACCTGACCTAGTTGAAGATGCCCCTGCTCATTGCAGGGGGGTTAGATTAGATGACCTTTCCATGTTCCTTCCAACCCAAAGTATTCTACGATTCTATAAAACTTGTGTTCACCCTCCATTCTGCATTTATGATCTTAAATATTCTCAGCTATTCAGTGACAAATTGCTAAGAAATACTTTCCCACTAGCTATTTGCCTGCACATCTAAACAATCATGTTTTCCATTCTCTAGAAGAAAGGGATCCAGAGGATAAGTTCCTTCAGTGTGGATCATAATTGCATATCAAAATTATATTTTAAATGAGGTAGTTCTTTTAACATTAAATAGGTCAAATTGGTCACTTTCCCTTGGGTGGTATTGAAAATATACTGTGCAACAGTTTATAGACGGGAAGAGTTCATTAGATTTAAGACGTGTAGGAAACGTTCAAAAAGCTCATAGAATAAGTGATTCAAGAAAGTTTTTGTTTCTAGACATGAAAAGTCTTAGAATGTGACATCATGTAATTAATTAGTTTCTTTGAGAACTAAGAATTTCTCTGTGTTAGTTTTCACTACGTTTCTGTCTAGTTTAATTTTAAAGGTCTTGATATATTTGGCTTTTACCATTTTTTTACTAAACTCCAGAAAGTGAAATACAGCAGTAGCAGCCATCTATCAAATTAAATAAATAAATAAATCCTTTACCTCTGTCTTATTTTCTAATAAACTTATGTTTAAGTAAGGTATAGACATGTAAGCTTGCTCAGTATAGTATAAGTTTATGGCAAGAAAAGATATTTAACAGACTAATTTCAAAATTAATCCATAAACTTCTTACGTGAAACGAAATATGTAATTTAAACAAAGCTTTTCCTCACTTTACCACCCATAAAATGGTGTAAGATTTCCCTAGTTTACCCAATTAAAAACCAAACCAAAACAAAACAAAACTTGGATAAAAAAGTTTCACTTTTGATCCTCAAGAATAGACATCATATAAATAACACAGAAAATTCAGTATATAATTCAGTGTTTTTAAAATTCAGTGTTTTCAAAACTTTAAGAAAGACCACAAGTTATGGAAAAAAAAAGTATCCTAGATATGTATTTCTAATTCTTATTTTCATTTAAAATTAATTTTGAATTTTTTCCCTTTCACTAGTGTTAACATATATATACATAATACAGCTTTTCTGCCAGGTATAAGCCATCTTTACAGAGATATATAATACAGAGGAGAGCAAAAGGATAAAATTTAAACTAGCTCTTGGACTACACTTAAGTGTTTATAGAATTAATTATTTAGCCTGCTTTTGAAGTTTCTGTCATTTGAAAATCTTACTGTGGCAAAATTCTCCAAGTGCAGTTAAATAAACAGCAATATCAGCTTCATTGACCAATTCTGATTTTAAATATGTAAAAGCCTGCACAATATCTATTGTATTCTGAAAATGGGATTAGATATAATATATAAATGTGGGGTTTTTTTCACAGTACCTGCTGACAAAATACTGCACAACTGAAATTAAAATTAGGTCTAATCTATTATGCCCAATTCTTTGAAAATGCTAGTGATGTTAAAATTTGATTAATTCATACTAGGAAAACAGTTCCATTAGCTCACACTTCAGTGGAACAGCATTTTGTGTAACAGACCATCAAATGCCAACCATGAAGTAAATTAATCTGCTACTCCAGGAAAAACTTATTTTAACAGAATTTTAACTACTTGTCAAAATTCTGTTTAAAGCCCGCTGTATTGCTTCTGTATGTTTATTGCATTTAACAGATAATATTAAATGTTCTTGAGACAGCTATTGCCAAAAGAAATAAAACATGTGGATTGGTTTTGTGCATTAAATTTGCTCCTCTTTCTATTTCAGATATTTATAGAAACACAAACAATGAAATAAACAGTTGGGGTTTTTTTTAAAGCTTTTTTAAACTTTAGGTTCCCAACTAAAATTTTCAGGATGCATAAGTGAAAGATGTCTTGAAGGTTGTTATCAGAATTCCCCTATTTCTTTTATGCACAGAATGTAGTGTCAGGAGAGTTTAGAGAAACCATTTTGATTCATTGTTCTCCAATGACAGTACCACATTTCCAAAGCAGCCTGAGACATAAGCAAAAAAAACAAACAAAGAAAAAAACCTTTAGTACATTCAAACATGTTTTAAAATAAGAGTGATTCACCTTAAGTTCATGGATAATACAATCTTATAAAGTTAAACACAATCTTTACCCATTTCTCATTGAGATCTGTAGTAGATTCCCCTTTAATTCAATGGGAATATGTAAAAATGAACTTTTATATACCATATACCCCTGAAAAATTCAGGTAGTAGAAAGAAAAAAGTGATTCATAAACCTAAAGCTTCATTCAGTAGTGATGACATTACTCAATGAAAGAGAACTTGATCCTTATTGTGCACAACAGGACTTGACCATGCCAACATATAATTCTACCCAGAACCTACTTATAGTTTGAATTTAATCCTTTCCTGATTTGAATTCATGCTTATGAAAGAAAAATGTCTTCAGATATCTCTTGTTCATGTATTCTCTAATAGTTAATTTAGGTTTTGTTATATCTGAATTCACATCTTGTGTTGGTGTGAGCTTTCC
Organism: Vanellus vanellus; assembly: GCF_965231255.1. Lineage (NCBI taxonomy): Eukaryota > Metazoa > Chordata > Aves > Charadriiformes > Charadriidae > Vanellus > Vanellus vanellus. The sequence continues at coordinate 47,837,267 of NC_138905.1, forward strand.
CTCCAGATGTATTTCCTGAATTACCTAGGAAAAGAGGAGAGAAAAAAATACTTTGCAAATATATATTATATTGTATTGCATTGTATTATATTATATGATGTATTTACTCTTTATTAAACTCTTTCTAATGAAATGGAAGCTTATAAGAAATGTTACTATTTCAAAGATAAATATTTAAGCCTGGCCTCTGTGTGTTTAAATACCTATGTGACCCTTACCATCATTACTTTAGTGCCATGACTATTAGTCTTTATGTCTTTTCAGGTGACTTATTTTCCAGTTGGAGGGTACATACAGATGGAATTTTCAAAACCTGTGAATGAAAAAAAAAAGAAAGTCTCTCCATGGCAGAGACTGAATGTTTTGTTATGGCAGTAAAAAGGAACCATGTGTATTACTGAATAGTTTAGCAACTGTATCTTACTTCTCTTTCGAAGTTCACTGAATTGGGCTTTTCCATATGGACAGTATTACAGTCAGTTTTCAAATGAAAAGTAGATATTAAGAGAATGCTTGATTATCTATATCCTGTATATCATCCTGAATACGGATTTCCTAAGGCTTATATTTCTTTCAATTTACTTTCTTCTGGGATTATAGAGCCACAATCTCATTCCACCCTCAAAACTTGGAACCAGTTTTCATAATCTTGCAGACAAATTTGCATTTCTACCCAAAGGGTTGGGTAGAATAGAAAAATCATATGTTTGTTTATCAATAAATGCCTTCAAACAAGGAAAAAGAAAATCAAATTTATTCTTATTGTCCCAGTTGACAGTTATGAAAAGTCAGAAGACAGTTTTCTATTGGAAAAAACAATTTCCAATTATTTATTGATAGCACTTGATGCATATCAAAAATAAATGTTTCAGCATTTATTTGCTAAATATTATGTTCAAGAGTCATGAAAGTTAAGCATCTCTCCAATGAACAGCTTAGAAAAGTGATGCTTACGTTTCTCTAAAGATCCACTACACAGTCAAATATGGCAATGTGCATATTGATATAATACACAAAAATAAATGTCAAATTGTCCAGATATTTTCATATTCCAACTGAGTTCTGACTAAATAACTGTCTAAAACAGAAGTTCATATTTTTTAATATTTTCAATAAGTTCATCCAGAAGTATGAAAATATTAGGCTTTCTTGCTTACTAATTATATTCACAAAACGTTTATATTGTAAAAATTGTTTTCCAATGTAAAGAATAAAATAATCTAGTTATCTACAAAATACTTAATTTCTTGCTTATTTGGGGAGTTTCAGAAGAAATTCATCTGAAAACTATCAAAGCAAACTAAGGGAAAGGAGACTAGCAGTCAGCAAAAATGCTAAATACTGCTTTTTCAGTTTTTTCATATGTGGTATCATGTTTGTTTTTTATATGGTGCTCACAAGAGGAAATGATTGTTAATCTAATATGACTGCGCATTTAATACTTCACATAATATCACGTGTAAAATCTCACCAGTGTATCTGAGATGGAGAAAAGCAGACTGAAGGCAGGAATGTGCAAAATCAGGTCTATATCAGAAAGATTTTTCAACATTTCCATAGTATAAAATACAGTAAAAGTGCATGGGAAGAAATCAAGCATTTGTAGTATTCCAGAACCTAATAACAACAACAAATGAGGAACTAACTTTGTGTAAGAGGCAAATATTGAAGACTAATGTACTCCACCCCAGAACAATGGAAGGTTTGCTGGATATTGTTCTATGGTGGGGTTTTTTAGTTGTGCCTTATGGAGAAGGCAGCAAAATCTGCCTTCTTGGGAAACTCATTTTGGGAGAATAAAGAATTGATGTTCACGGAATCATGGAGTTTCAGAGTTGGAAAGGACCTCTAGAGATCATCTAGTCCAATTCCCCTGCCAAAGCAGGATTGCCCAGAGCACATTACTCAGGACCGCATCCAGGCGGGTCTTGAAAATCTCCAGAGAAAGGGACTCCACAACCTCCCTGGGCAGCCTGTGCCAGTGCTCTGTCACCCTCACCGTAAAGAAGTCTTTCCGTGTATTTGAATGGAACTTCCTGTGTTCTAACTTGTGCCCATTACCCCTCATCCTGTCACTGGAAACCATTGAAAAGAGTCTGGATCCATCCTCCTTCAACCCACCCTGCAGATACTTGTAAGAATTAATAAGGTCTCCCCTCAGCCTTCTCTTCTCCAGCCTAAAGAGTCCCAGCTCTCTCAACCTTTCCTCATAAGGCAGATGCTCCAATCTCTTAAACATCTTAGTTGCCCTTCGCTGGACTCGCTCCAGCAGTTCCCTGTCCCTCTTGAACTGGGGAGCCCAAAACTGCACACAGTATTCCGGTTGTGGCCTCACCAGTGCAGAGTAGAGGGGGAGAATGACCTCCTTCGACCTACTGGCCACACTCTTCCCTATGCAGCCCAGGATTCCATTGGCCTTTTTGGCAACAAGGGCACATTGCTGGGTCATGCATAATTTACTGTCTACTAGGACCCCCAGATCCTTCTCTTCAGAGCTGCTTCCCAGCAGGTCTACCCTTAACCTATACTGGTGCTTTGCATTCTTCCTCCCCAGGTACGGGACCTTGCACTTGCTCTTGTTGAACCTCATTAGGTTCTTCTCTGCCCAGCTCTCCAGCCTGCCCAGGTCACGCTGGATGGCAGCATGGCCCTCTGGGGTGTCAGCCACCCCACCCAGTTTGGTATCATCAGCGAACTTGCTGAGGATACACTCTGTCCCCTCATCCAGGTCATTAATGAATATATTAAACAAAATCAGACCAAGTATTGACCCCTGGGGGACACCACTGGTTACAGGCCTCCAACTAGACCCTGTGCAGCTGATCACAACCCTCTGAGTTCTGTCACACAGCCAGCTCTCGATCCACCTCGCTGTCTCCTCATCTAGCCCACACTTCCTCAGCTTCCTAATGAGGATATTATGGGAGACAGTGTCAAAAGCTTTGCTAAAGTCAAGGTAGATGACATCTACGACTCTCCCCTCATCCAGCCAACCAGTTATAACATCATAGAAAGCTATCAGGTTGGTCAAGCATGATTTAACCTTGGTAAATCCATGTTGACCACTTCCAATAACTTCCTGTTCCTCAACGTGTTTGGAGATGACATCCAGAAGGAGTTGCTCCATTACCTTCCCAGGGACAGAGGTGAGACTAACCGGTCTGTAGTTCTCTGGGTCCTCCTTCTTGCCTTTTTTGAAGATTGGAGTGATGTTGACCCAAAATTCCAGCCAGAGGCAGTGAAATTGGAGCTATTTATGAAAGCATGCAAGATGGTGGCTCAGTTATTAGCTCTAAAAGGAGGATCATCCACATTATTCCCTATTTATTAGTTGCAATTAACTAGGTAGATGAGTTTGCAAATAAAGTATATGATTTTAGAGTCGGAAATTGGCACTGCTACATCTTATCAATGGCTAATCCTCCTGAGCACTTAATGGTGAGAATATTTGTGCTATGTATACATCAGTAAACAGATGTTAAAAATGGAAAGTGCTCAGGATTGATATTGACATAACCAGAACTTGGTCTTGAGTACAGACAGCCAGATTTGACTATGGCAACCTGAAGCAATATTATGGGCTCCTTGAAACCTACTTGATTTTCAGTTAAGGTCAGGTTAGTAGTGCCAAGATACATTATTTAAGGGGGTAGTTAATCTGAAGACTAGGAGTTATAAAGTGTTTTCATAGAGTTCTGAAAAAAATAGGAAAGTTTGCTTCAGGGTTGGATCTATTACTGAAAATAAGATACTTTTAGTACCTGCAGTTATTGAAAATAAGGGTTGTCACATCTGCCATGTTCAGTCATTTATCAAACACTACATTATGTAGGAGAATAGCTGATTGTTTCAAGGTTCCAAAGAATATATAGGAACAAGGAAAAAATGCATGGAAAAGCCTTTGAAAAGTCATCTATTTCAATATTTTACGATGGTTGGGATCAACTGAGTTAAAAATGCCAACACCATTAAAGCATAATATTATCCATATTTTTAGGTATTTTGTGCAAGTTCTGCACATATGCAATTTTAGTTCAATATTATATAAACCTGTATATCGATAACATAAAAGAAATTGGAAAACAGGATCTGGTACCCTGAATATGGAGACTTTATTCTGAGTAGAGTTTCAGAATTTAGGGAGATAAAGGAAGATTAAGCTATTGATCGTTTTGATACTGTACATACAAAAAGGCTAGAAAAGATGACAGCAAGATAAAACTATAGTGACCAAAAAGAAAGAAAATACCCAGTTTTTTTTTCACAGATGATAAGTTATATAACTTGAAATATATGAAATAGGAGAATTTCATAGAATATGAATCATTGCAAGTGTGGAAAAAGAATTTTAAAAGTTAGGGTTTTCTGGTAAAGAATTTCAATTTATTCTTCCAAGACTTGGGCAATAACATCACTGGCAGATCTGGTAAAAAGGGTTTAAAGGACATAGGTCATTGGCTCTTCAGTCAAATCTGTGAGGAATTTGTGAACGTCTATAGTATCACAACCCCAAACTAAATGTCCAGTACTACTTAATAGGTTGAAAAGGAAGGAGTCATCTAAACAAACATAGATTTATTGGCACAGTGTAATCTACTCAGGTGGTTATGAAACAAAGGTCAGGCACAGGAACTGATAATGTGCTTTTTAAAGCACATGAAAAAAGCAAAATTTAAGATTTATTGATAACCCTCTTGGATTATTTGCTAGTATATTGTGAAATATTCGTTTCATATTTGAAAATGCATCAACTAAAATGTAGCCACAGAATTTGACATTATTTCATAAAGTGCATTTGCAATAAAGACCATTCTATTCTATTAAGTCATGTTGGTAAGTAGTATGTCTTTCTGTATGGTCTCCATGGATTATATCTAACAACTCACTTACAAGGTAGAGTTGCCAAAAAGAAATGTTATTCATTTCTTGTGAGCTAGGTCCAAAGAACATTTATCCTACTTGGAAGTTATCACCAGAGAAAAGTTAAGATATTTATGTTCAGGTCATGATCGATATCCTTAATTCAACTAATGGAGACAAACTCTGGCTCCTCAGCGTCTTCTTGTCTGCCAACAAACTTAACCTGAGAGAAATAGATAAACCTTACTCTCTCAGTTTTTTACAATTACAACATGGTTTAAAAAAGGCTTTATGTGAGAGGGAGGGCTGAGGGAAACAAGGTGTTTTACATAAAGACTTAGAATTTCCAAATTATAGGTATGCATCATCACAGTCCTGAATCATGAACTGATCTTTTCATATATATATGTATGTATGTTTATGTGTTTGCAGCAAGTGGTTGGGAGACCTGAAAGGAACTGAGAAATAATAATAAAAGACAGATTTAGTAGCTCTTTCACCCTGAGGATTTGCTTATTGAGACTGGGTTTTCTTTAATGAAATGAGGGTTGATATGCCCTAGAATTTATCTTAAGTTAAATTCAGTGGTCAGTTGAGTAGGAACTTTTAATGTTTAGCACTCGGTTTTCATTTGTACTTTCTAATACCTCACAATAAAGCATTTCTTCCCTTTTTTGCTTTTGATGTATCTGCAAAGAAGATAGGAGATGAAGGCTACTGTGAATAATTAGAGAGTACCATGAACATTTAATATAGTACAGAAATACCATTTTCTACTGGACTAAAATGCTATGGACTTAAATAAGATTAGAATTTCCACTGTTTGAAAAAAGTTATGTGTAATTAATCAGAAGATAAATACTGACACAAAGAGTATTGCTAAGCGTAAATTCAAATGTGAACACTTTCTCAACAATGAATAGTAGCTGAATATAGAATCCCATGTATTTCTACTACCAAACAACTACAGCATAATATCAATTCATGCAAAAGAGGCTGAAATGAAATCAAAATGGCACACATGCACATACCCTCTTTAATTCAAGTTCAATGTCACCTTTCAAAGAATCATAGAATGGTTTGAGTTGGAAGGAACCTTAAAGGTCATCTAGTTCCAAACCCCCTGCCATGGGCAGGGACACCTTCCACTAGACCAGGTTGCTCAAAGCCCCATCCAGCCTGGCCTTGAACACTTCCAGGGATGGGGCATCCAGAGCTTCCCTGGGCAACCTGTTCCAAAGTCTCACCACCCCCACAGTAAAGAATTTCTTCCAAATATCTAATCTAAATCTACCTTCTTTCCATTTAAAATCATTACCTCCCATCGTATCACTACACTCCCTGATAAAGAGTCCCTCTCCATCTTTCCTGTAGGCCCCTTTTAGGTACTTGAAGGATGCTATAAAGTCTCCCCGGGGCTTTTTCTCCAGGTTGAACAACCTCAACTCTCTCAGCCGGTCTTTGTAGGAGAGGTGCTCCAGCTCTCTGATCATATTTGTGGCCCTCCTCTGGACTCGCTCCAACAGATCCATGTCCTTCTTATGTTGGGAGACCCAGAGCTGGACGCAGTACTCCAGGTGGGGTCTCATGAGAATGGAGTGGAGGGGCAGAATGACCTCCCTCAACCTTCTGGCCATGCTTCTTTTGATGCAGCCCAGGATGTTGTTGGTTTTCTGGACTGCAAGGGCACATTGCTGGCTCATGTTGAGCTTCTCATCAACTAACATCCCCATGTCCTTCTCAGGGCTGCTCTCAATCCATCCACTGTCCAGCTTGTGTTTGTACATGGGATTGCTTTTGCCAAAAATTGTATAACTAGAACATACTGATCATTTTCTTTCACTCCTTTGGACAACACATGTAAAGGAACATTACCTCCTTGTCAGCAGATATAAGGATAAAATTTCCTATTGAACTGGGTACAGCTATAAAAGTAATAATATGGAAGTATAAATATAACCATGAATCAAAATTAACGTCAAATTTAATAGCATTGATGCTTGGATCAGTTTCACTATGCAGTACTGTCAGCTGTAAGTTACATGCATGCTATAAGTTTCAACACAAGAACAAGATTTCACAACAAACAATGGGAAAAGTTTACTTTCTCTTTTGTAAATTAGACCCTGGGTCTTCTGGTGGTTCTGGTCTTGCAGATCATAGCACTTCAAGAGCAAACGCATTTTGCAGAACTAGATAGTATTTGTTTAAAATATTTTTGATAATACTACTTTCTGTCATTCTGTTTCTATTATCCTTTTTCCAGCACAGGTATTCAAAACAAAAAATAAAGTATTTTTTAGATACACTAAATGTAGCATCAAGTAGTTTATGTGGATACTTTTAAGGAAGCTACAAATACTCACAACATCATCTTGTCTTCCAGCCACTGAAATTCAGCTGTAATCTCTAAGTTGAACCAAAATCCACCGAAAGTCATTAAAATATAGTATGTGCAGCTCAATACTGAAAAGGACTGCTCTCTAGTCAAGTACTATTCCTCTCAAGCAAATAGGAATTAGAACTTTCCTCAAGAAACTATCATTGCTTGTCTCAACAGCTTTCTTCACTATCTGAAGACTAAAGCTTAAATAAACAGCTGATGGGAATACTAAAGAGTCCAAATATGTTTATTTTCACCCCTTTCATTTTATGGCCAGTCTACACATGGAACTTACTGTAATAGCCCTGATTGTAGGGCTATATGGACAGACATCTATGCTGCTTCGGGTCTCTCTATCACCAGATGAACTGCCTATCAGTTGTACAGAAAAGTATAGCTTAAATTGTTCCATTTTCCCCTCTCCAACAGATTACAGAGTGTGGATTTAGGCAATTGCTCATCCGCACCCAGAGACTTCTGCTCTGTGATTCTTCTTTGAATTGCTCTTCAATATGTATGTGGTGCTGCAAGGAAGGAGCAAGAAAGATTAAGTGGATGGTAGTGTCAGCAAAGATGTGAATGATGCAGAGCTTTGTCACTTTTTTAGACTAAGATGTCTTTGCTTTATGGGTGCATTGCCAAGAGTGAGTGACTGAGGGGGATGGTTTCTAGAGCTATAAGTAGAAAAGAAAATTGCAATATAAGTACACTAAGAGAAACCTTTAGAAGAATAAAAAGGGATTGAGAGGGTGAGGCTATTTCTTCATTATTTATAGTAATCACTTATTTCAGACAGAAGATTTTAGTACGATGCTGAATACCCACTTACATATCCATTACTTTTAGTAACATTAGCCCCAAATGCCTCTTTTCATTTCTATCTCATTTTAACTTTGTAAAGTTTCTGCAAATCTCATGCTAAGCAAAAGACCCAGAAAATACATTTTTGGAACTGGCACCAATAACCTACAACATTTGTTTTCTAAATTCTTTAGCAACCTGCCATGTAACTTGGATGAGGGCATGCAACGCAAAAAATTGTTAATTCTTTTGTTCATTTATTTTTAAAATGAATGAACACTGAATATGAGATTAATGCTTAGTGAGCACTTCTGTGAGCTGTTATAGGCAGAAGAATCAGGCATTTTGATTACAATCTAAACTTCCTGAAGTCTTGCCAGAGTTATAGTAATTTATTTTACAGTAAGACGTTAACCTGTTGAAGCAAACTTCCAGGACAACATCAATTTCAAGATTTAGTTTAAAGAAAAATGAAGGATTAATGTCAAATAAAATTATATACATCATTAATATATTTTTATTTATGTAACTAATAATAATACTGGATTCATTGCCATATAATGAAATATAGTCAGTATCAATAATGATCAGACACCTAAAACTGGAGTTACAGAGAATGGGATGCTAGTTGTTGGTGGTGTTGAAATTGAACTAATAGTTCACCAGTCAATAACACAAAGTCGTTTTGAATGAGGGCTTGAATTAATGAAATATCAAAAAAAAACTTAAGTATGATCGATGTATCCTAAGCCATCAGAAAATTAGTCATACTATCCATAGTTTGTTAAAATGTATAGGCTACAACCTTTGATTTAAAAAAAACAAAACAAAACACCCAAACATTTTTTCATTGAATCAGAAATTTATTTTTTTATTTAAATGTTCACATGTAGCAGGAACTAGCAAAACAAGAGCCATCTTGCCTAGTGGAACTACCTTCAGGATTTTCTTCAAACTGCGTAAGAGTCTCCAGCTCTTGCAGAGAGCCTTTCCCAAGTGACTGCATGAATACGAGAAGAGAAAGGCCCAAGTCAACTATTGATATATCCTGTAGTCAGTGGTGATGTGTGTTGGAGATATATCAGTATCACAATGGGAAATTTGATTGGCATCAGTAGTGAGAATGAAGAAACAGGAAAGGATACAAGAGAAGACAGGTAGGGAAGAGCAACTGCCCAGGGAAGGTGCTTATTATAAAATAAGAAGGGCTCAGATACTAAACCATTATAATCACAGTAGACTTGCCTGTTCCCAGTTACACTATTCATTTAATCACTCAGTCCACAGCTAGTAAGACTTCAGAACATTGGGCTCAATGCTGAAGTGTAATTCTCTTGAGCACACATAGTGGCCAAACATAGTCACTTTTAGACGGCTAGACTTGCAGCAAGCAGCCTGGGAAGAAGATGCACAAAAATCCATGCCTGTATCCATAATCACAGCAGCAGGACAATGAATTACTGATTTTTACTGACCAGATACATACAGTTAGTCACGTGAGACTAGTCATTCTACGTATCAGAATTATATATATATATATATATGCAGAATTATAGCAATACATCCAATTCACTAACAGCGTGATTCCTCTCTTCAGTACATTTGCTCATTACCCTATACCAAAGGGCAATTGCCATACTGGATGGAATAGCAAAAGAATGCATTTTTCCTTATTGATGTATCAAAACAGGATATTTCCTTAGCATAGTATAAATAAAATGTATATCAAAAAAATAATCAATACACAGATTAAAATGAATTAGTTGTTCACATCATCCATGCATTAATGTAATGCTTCCTTCCTGCATTGTTTGGATTATTCCATGTGGCATTTTGCATTGTCAAGCACTATGTTCCATGTCAGAAACACTGTTGCTAATTTTAGTAATTTACATAGATATCTGCAGTGCCTGTACTGCAAATGACTCCCTGGAGAAGATAATGTTATCATTGATGATGACAGATAGGGCAAAACTATATATTTCACTGGTTTGGCAATAGGCATAGTATAGAATTTGCATACTAATAATTTTCAATATTTTGCTTTCATGCAGGGCTTGTGGTATCAAATGTATATATGTTTTAAAATAATTTTTTCTCAGTTTTCTTTTAAGGTTTCTATAATATTACATGAACGTTTTCATATACCATCTTTTTTACCACCTCTACAAATTGTACATACATATATGCAATTTATACTAGTGACCTGTAAGTATCAATCACTAAGTCAATGCATAAACACGATACAAAAAAAAACGAGGTTACCTCCAAGTAAAACCTGAATTGTAGTTTTGGTTTATTTTAATAAATAAGGAAAAAAAATATTAACAATTTACAAAAAAACCCAAACCTTAAGAATTGAAAAAATTGCTAGGTTGAATCTATAATTATTGGTTGTATGTGAGAGTGCCTTTACTGATTGTAAACTTCTTACATCAGGTAGATGGAAAGCAAAACCCTTCATTTTGGTAATTTAAAAAGTAATTAAAATAAATATTTTTTTTTTCTATTTGAAATTGATTTCTAGTCACTGGCAAACTTCAGCTCTGAAAATAAGTATTGGGATTACAGTACTTTGACACTCAATACATTTCAGGACATACTCATCTTTATAAGAAGTTCATTTCAAATGACCCTGAAATTTGAAGTCAACAGCATATTCATTAGCTCACTATTTTGCCACCCACAACAGCTAAAATTTATTTCAGAGTAACTTTTAAAAAATTACTTAAATATCTAGATAAATAGCAATGTATTTATGCGTTTTGATATACAAGGATGGTAAATATGTCTAAAACATATTAATATAAATTAATTAATATGTAAGTCTAAGGTGTCAATAAAAATATTTTTGGAAGTACATTCTGGCCCAATTTATGTAGGTGGTATTCTAATAAGTTGTATAGTTGCCTAATTGAAATAGAGACTTTATAAAGCAAAGGCTATCAGACATTAAGCATGTGTTACCATCTTACACAGCAGCTGGTTAGAGAACAGCAAATCAAGAAGAGGAATAGATGGTTGCTTTAACAATGGAAGGTTACCTGAGAAATCCCTTGGTGACCTGTGAGGGAACCTGTATTTTTAACTATATTTATAGGTGGATGATCTGGAAAAAGTATTAAACAATGAAGGAATATATGATGATATAAAAACTATTCAGGATAGTCAAAGTTGACAGCAGAGTTACAGACGTGTTTTATGATACAAGTAACTGGATCATAAAATGACAGAAGAAATTCAGTATAATCTGTGTAAAGCAAAAATTATGGAAAAAAGACAATCGTATATATGTATATATATAACAATGGGTTCTAAACTAACACATAAGAAAAAGCACTAGACTCATTGTGGTAAATTTTATGAAAGCAGCAGTTCTTAGCAGCAGTCAAAATTCTGGGGTTTTAGAAAAGAGGAAAAAACTATAAAACAAAGCCATAAAACATCACAGTGGTATTTCATAATTGAGTAATTCATATGTATTTTGAATGCTGAACACCTTTCAGGTCTCTGTGATGGTGTCCTCCACTACCAACCTGATCTTTATCTCCCATAACGTTGCCCAAGCAATAACCACCCGTTGCGGTCATAATGGGTGCACCTAGTCGCGACAGCTACATCCAGCTCAACATGGTTTCAAGGAGACAGATAACAACACGATAGTCAAGGGCTAACTTAAGCAATGCGCCAACCTAACCTGAACACTGGTGCTGTGTTCGATATGCAAATATGACTATAAGTCAATAATCTTACCCCCATAAATAGCAAACAGCCCAAGAACCCTTTGAGCTCTCCTGCACGGCGGTGGGCTGCATGCCAGGATCTCACCTTGAGTAGGGATGCCACTCAAGGTTACTTTTCAAGATTAAGAGATTCCTTGCTGCAACAGATCCTTGGTAAGTGACTAATAGCATGCTAAACTTTGAAATCCTAGCTAAGTGATATAAAGGATTGATTATGCATATATAATCCTTTAGACATAAACCATTGGCCACGTCTGGGACCAGGATTGGATCCAGCCACATTTAGACTCCTCTCTGATAAGGAGTTTAGAAAGCAAAAGGGTCCTCTCTGAATCTCAACTCAATGGGATGGCCTCCCTGACAGTTCTGTCTGACCCTGTCCTCCACAGAGTAAATAAAAAAGTTTGCTTTGCCATTGAAACTTGTTAAAACACTGTCTCATTTACTATCAACCTTTATTAAGTCCCTGTTTTATATCAATAAATGTATTGCTGCTTTTCTCTACTAGTGAAGTCCATCACTCCATCTGCAACAGTCTCCCCAACTTAAAGGGAAAAGTACAAGTAAAAAAACGAAGTATGAAAAGACTTGTATAATGAGGAGAGCTTAAATCAACTGGGATTCTTCACCTGGACAAATAAATGATTGGAGGAGAATATATGATTGTAATATAAAGAGAAATGAATAATGCAGAGAAGGCAAAAAAAAAAAGAAGTGTTACTCACTATTTCACACAATATAATACCCAATAATAATCAAAAGAAATATTTAAGAATCCTTGAACTGAAAGCAGGTTTTTTTTCCACTCAATGTGCAAATGAATTATGAAACTTAATGGCAACATGCTGTGCCATGTAACTGCTGTTGCAGTTATTAAAGTGATATCAAACATAAGGATGTAGAGACAAACTCCAGTTCAGAAGTTCCTGAGCTACAGGATGTCAGAAGCTGTGAGGTTAAACCGAGTAAGGTATTAAATTACTCTTGCATCCATAATTGGCCACTGTCTAACACAAGATCTTGGAGTAGATGAGTCTTTTATCTTGTCCATTATTGTTGTTTTTATGAGCATTTCACAGTCTGATCCTTTATTGAAGTTAACTAAAGATTGACTGCTGCATTTTTGATATGGGCCTGTGTATGAGTAAAATTAATCAACTGAAAACCCTGAAATTTGGATTGCTCTATCTGCTGACATATGCAAAGAACATTTGTGTTGTTATAGCTATTGTTAATTGGCTGACAATCCTAAATAGTCACCGTGTTGCAGTCTGTTGTAGAGAGGGATAAGTAGAGAAGAGAGTGAAAGACAAGGCCCACATAAATGATAAGTAAACCCTTTCCCTTTGAACTAAAGTTACAAATGAGTACAAAACTTGGTTTTCTTATTATTTGTGATTTAAATAGATGTGTACATTGCCATGGTAAATACCATATTCTGCTGTACATTTTAGGATCATCACTGAAACTCAGACACCACAAAACTGAACACAGATGAGTTGAGAGAAATTTAAGTTTGTAGAAGTGGCAGATTGTTTTTCTCCCTGAAACTTGCAGAAAAACAACAAACCACAGCTTCACAGTTTCCTGTGATTCCATTTGAAGTATTCCTACATGCCTGAAAAGTCCTTCCCTGTGTAACTGAGAAGGATAAACTAGTATTGACTCATGTGTTCTGTAAGAAATGAGAGAAAAAAAAAAACGACCTATAGAATTGCTATGGCATTTATTCCATCAGTGCAGAATTGTTCCCAAATGTGTATTTCAAGCATTGGACTAGTCTGCCTTAAAAGGCTAAGCAATAAGTTTATGAACTACTTATTACAGGGAACCCTATTTTACGCTTACCATGAATGTATCTTAAAAGCATTACTCCAATGTACAATACTATTTTCTTGATTTAAATCACATTTCTCTTGGAAATCCCTTCTTGTATGTTCATCAAGAACATGTAAATTACTATTATAGAGGAAAACAATAGCAACAGCTTCAATTAAAATACCATTTTTACTACATTTTAAAAACACAAAACTTTCCTGTAGAATCCTTGATACTGTGTCTTTATATACTTCTGAACTATTAGCCTTTTAGGATGAGTTTTAACATGTTATCTTCCTTACACAGGGATTCTGAAACTGACTTTTATGATAAGGTCTCATAGAATTTTTGTTATTGTTATGCAGTCCGGTTGAACAGATACTGAGGGTGGCAAAAATAAGAAAGGAAATATATTCTTATACTGTTCATTTAAGAAAAAAAATCCAATTTTATTTAAATAAATTTATGTTTCTACAATGGTACACACAATCCTTAATGAGGATAATGTATATTCCTTTTTTCAGGAGCCTTAAAGAAGAAAAAATGCTGCTGGTATTACTATATTTAAACATGCCAATCTGATTGGTGTATCTTCCTTAAATAGAAGAACACTAACTGGTTCTAGCCTATTGCACCTTGCTCCTTTTATGTGCAGATCTGTTAAGAGAAAGTAGGTTTCATGCACAATGCAGCCGATTTTTTGTGGGTCTTTTCCTGTGAACAACCTAAAACAGAAATTAATAGAAATAAAGCTTTCATGTAGGGTAATATAAGCACCTGGTTCCCAACAACCTGATCTAGTCAATAAACCGGAATTGGATCTCCTCAAGGCAGAAGCAATACACTGAAGTGCATTTGCACTGAAGTGTTGCATTTGATTTCTTCCATACATTCAAACAAATGTAAAATCGCAGTAACATGAAATCATAAAAATTAAGCATCTTAAAATCTGACAATCTATGGTGATTCATAGCATTAAGTTAAGCATGATTGAGTATTACGCTAACTTCAGAGAATCACAGAATGGTTGAGGTTGGAAGGGACCTCTGGAGGTCATCTGGAACATGTACAGAGGAGGGCAACCAAGATGGTGAAAGGTCTCAAGGGCAAGACTTATAAGGAGCAGCTGCAGTCACTTGGTTTGTTCAGCTTGGAGATGGCTGAGGAGAGACCTCATCACAGTCTAAAACTGTGGTAGGGTGGTAGTGGAGGGGGAGGTGCTGATCTCCTCTCTCTGGTGACCAGCTACAGGACACAAGGAAATGGAATGAAGCTGTGTCAGGGGAAGTTTTGCGTTTAGAGAACACTATAACTGAAAGACAGTTACAGAAATCAAAGATAGATATAGAAGATTACAACTAGAAGATTAGTTTAGATTTAATTCAATAAACCTAAATAATAACTGAGTATAAAGCAAGGACCAGAGAGTATAGCGTCTCACCAAAATTCTAATGACTTGAGGGCAGCAAAAACCAGTTGACCAAACTGACCTTCTAAATTTTTTTGACCTTACACTTACAAATTAGCCAAGTACTCTGTGTCATTTTATTTGGTTTACGTGACAAGATTTGGGGGAGGGGGGCGCTGCAGGGGTGGCCTTCTCTCAGAAGAAACCAGGGGGTGCCCCCATGTCAGACAAAACAATTTCGAGCCAACTTGAAAGAGGACTCACTGCTGGTCAAAGCTGATCCAAATAGTGATGTTGGTGGTGCCTCTGTGATATTATATTTGAAAAGGGTGAAGCAGGCTGTCCCCTTGCAGCCTGCAGAGGACCATGGTGGGGCAGATATACACACTGTAACCTGTGGAGGAGCCCATGCCACAGCAGCTGGATAAACCCTGAAGGAACTGCAGCTGGTGGAAAACCTAGGCAGGAGCAAGCTCCTGGTAGGAGCTGCAGCCCATGGGTTACACGCGCTGGAGCGGTCTGTTCCTGAAGGACAGCAGACTGTGGAAAGAACCCATGCTGGAGCAGTTCATGAAGAACTGCAGCCTTGGGAAGGACTCATGTTAGAGAAGCTGATGTCCAATCTAAGCATCTGCACAGATTCTAAAGTAAAAAAAAATAAAAAATCTTACATTCTGTACCAAATTCAAAGTAAAAATACAAAGATATTTTCCTTACACATCTACAGCTATTCTATTCAGTTGAAGAAAGAGATCTCAGCTCTTACTCCACCAGCAGTGTCACTTACTAAGTACTTCCAAAGGACAAGTATGTGGAGCCAAAAGCAACAGGAACTTAAACTTAACTTCTGTTTCTCCTCTTTTTTTTTTTTTTTTTTTTTTAAAGTTGCAATGTGAAGTTAAACATTTACGGTGAAATTCAGACACCGTGGGACTAAAGCAAATTTCCCACAAGCTTCAACAGAACTTAATCATTCCCCTTACTTTGCATTATGACTAGCATATGTACTTCAAGAACCACTAAAAAAGAATAAACAATTCTACTCCTCCTGTGAAATAATAAAGGAGCTTTTTTCAAATGTTCAATGATTTATGAGGGAATTGATGGCATCTGGTCTCCTAGAGAGAGCTCTTCATTGGAAAACAAAAAAACAAACAAACAAAAAAAATTCCACCACTTCTGCTCAGGTTGAGACTACTAAAAATATCATCCTTAAAAAGAAACTGATCAGAATATGTATCCTGTTTATGAACCTGCATTCTCTAGTATAAGTTTAGAAAAGAACATATTATAGCTATGGTGGCAGAAACACAAACAGATTTTAATTCAGAATTGGCATTACAGCAGTCTCAGAGAGTCATTTTTACTTACAGAAAGCAGGACTGACGTCTTGAAAACAATCACCCAATAGAAGTTTTGCACTTAGTAGATGTAACATATTTCCTAGTGAAATATGTCACATGACTGACATTGCCCTAAAGAAGTTGGTTTCCTGTTCTTCTTATTTGGTCATAAAGATTTCATAAAAACTGCGCTGAAACTCTTGAAAAGGGGTTTAAGCCATCTAAAATAGATGTTACTTAACATACAGAGTTTTTCACATTAAGCTGATTCATGTTTTCTGTTTATAAAGAAAAATAAGTATTTATAAAGAAATAAGACTTTCCAGTGTCTGTAAGATAAGTACAGAATATTGTCACCTTTTAAAATATTTGATATACCAATATAGTAAACTTGAACCTCCTTAGGAAGGTTAAATTTCAATTTGGTTTAATACACTTTAATGCAGTTTTAATTCAGTTCATCTGGATTCTGAGATGTAACCAGTGTCTCAGACAAGAGATGGATTAAAAAAAAAAAAAAAAAAAAAAAAAAAAACCCACACCTTCAGAGCTTTATAAAAGAAGATTTCTGGGGTTCAGTTTGCATAAAGAAGCAATAGAATGAAGTTCTTTTTACAGTGGCACATAGTTAAAGATCAGTTAAATGATTCAGTAATTTACCAATATGTTCTAGAATAGTCATACATTCAGAATATTTTTACAATGTAAACTTCAAACTAATAAAAAGAAATGTTGCTAACTACACTGCAATAGAAAATAAATCTATTAGCTAAGAGGCAGTCACAGAGTAAGTAGTAACTAAACCATGTATTTTACAGACAACTGCACAGCAGTAAGTCATGCAAAAGGCAGTACTGAATTGAGATACGTGTACATTATTAAACATAATTCTGGCATTCACCGTAGCCCATTAGACTTAAATACTTCTTTCCTGGATCTAAGTTCCCTGCCAAGGGTCAGAAAGTGTAACTTTTATGCATTATTTTTATTATCTGTCTTCAACACATCCATAGCCTGTCAGCCAGTCATGTGCATTGCACAGTGCTGTTTGCATTAATTATATTTATAGTAGTTAATAATTAATTAGTTCAGGCACAGGCATTTTCTGCAGTTTTCGCCTTAGGCCCAGTTTTCTGCCAATTTTCAGAAAGTTCACAAAAAAAAAAAAAATGAACAATGTGCTCGGATGCTGAATACAGTAATCCTTACTTATGCAGATATATAGAATAAAGAGTTCAGCAATGGCCTACAAACTGCAGCTTTTACTTGCTGGAGACATAATTTATGCACACCTGACAACACAATATACAAACATTGGGTACATGCAGAATTCTTCAGAGAATTCTTAAACTGACAGAGAGTTTGCACAATATATTTTTGTCTATACAAGTCCTGATTTTCAGATCAAAGGGAATGGAGAAATTTTTTTTAAGCTGCCTTTATTGCAATGCCAAAACCTTAGTCTCCAAGGACTTGTATAAAGCTGAACTAGTCAATTTGTAATTAAATCTTATAGGATACAGCAGAGATGTGTTACAGAAAAGGCATTTTATGGTCAGCAATCTTATTTGCAACTAACAGGATGATGCAAAAGTCACAGTTCACAGAAGCTTTATGTCTGTTATTCTATGCTGGAATAATGCTGCACAAACCAATTAACCAGTATACTAGTGTCACTGTGCATTTAAAGAAAAAAATGGATCTGGCAAAATGTCTCTGCCTTTCTCATATTTATAATGTACTATGTATTACTAGAACAGTAGTTTTACATTGGAAGGGTCAGTCTTGTGGGGTGCTCAGCAATACATCTCATAAAGCACTTTTATATAAATATAGGATGGTATAATTCCCTTTCCATAAATAAGATTTTTCCTACAGTTGCAAACAATGCCAACAGTTCCAGAAAAACCAAAACTGAATAAAAACTATCAAAATTAAAGAAAAAAAAAAAAGTCATTGCAGCATAACAGCTACAGTTAATGCATCCATTAAAGTGAATGGGATGAGAAACTGCTATGTTTTTGATAGACTGCTGAATTAAGTCAGCAATGCACTGACCACAGCATGGAGGTTTTTCATGTCCACGAGTACTGGTAAGGATGACCTTTTTCTTTTGTATCTTTGTTTGAAACAAAACTGATTCAGGAATATCACATAAAGAAGGGGAAATGAGAGAGGAAGAAGGCTGAAGGGCTAATGAAAGATTTGAAGTGGGATAAATTTACTACCTTCAATTAAGCATGAAGTTCTGATTTCCAGAAAACCTCTTTCATTATATTCTTGTAGATTTCCATGTAACTGAGATCTAGATCAAGTTTTACAGAGGAATGATGAATGTTTGTAAAGCAGACCTAGTATTTAAATCAGCGAGTAAGGATGCCACTGAATTCTCAGAAAGCCACAGATTCTTGCAAATTCTACTGAAATGACATCATAATATTTAGTTATATTTTTACAATGGCAAGTGGATTTCACAAGATTATAAAACTAAAAAACCCAAAACTTGTAGGAAACCTTTATATGACTTCATATATCTTTGTCCTGTGACTACATGATGTTTTTAGGAAGATGCAAAAATCTTTGTATTGCTGCGTCACCATACACAACCTCAGTATGTGGAAGTATGAATGGAAGAAAATATTTCATCACAAACCCTGACTACTAGTTTCCCTCTTTCTAGTCAGTGTGGAGGACAGTATCAGTCTAAATCTGTAAATAAATCTCATTTGGATATTCAGATTGCCTCTCATTTCTCTTATCATAACAAGGGATTTACTTCACGCTTCTACCAAAATATCAACATATTTACATGACAATCTCTACTTATATTCTGCTATAATAGAGCAGTGACACTTTTTCCCTGTTTTAAATATTCAATTCTGTTTTAATTGACTGACCATTTCAGTTGCACATTTAAGCAAAACAGTATTTTTTATACGTTTACAAAAAATATCCAGGTATATTAGAGAATATTAAAGCAGCTTTACAGCACGATATATATGGGCTTGTCACCAGAGGCCAACAAAATAAGAGCACTTCAGAAATGAAAAAAATTAAAGTGATTTTTGAACATGGTATTATGGGAAGCAATTCTACTTCATTCAGCAGGAGGTTTATAGCTTCATCTCTTTCTTTCTTTTAAAGAAAAATGAAAATATCAGGTTTAAAGAAATAAACAAAATGGAAATGTTGCTGTGGAATTACCAGACAACCCATCTTCTTTCCAATAGCTTACAAACCACAAGAAGAAAATGGAAATCAGAGAAGCATGAATTTCTACAACTAGGAATCAAAACTAATTTCTTAAGACTACTGCTGGTGTTCTGAAGAGCTAAGAAAATCATGCACATTTTTTTTTTCCTTAAGTAGTAGTATAGTTACAACAGATTAACTTTCTTTGTCTTGTGCCTAGTTTTCTTCTGCTTTCCGTGCATTAGCTGTAAATGAACACAGCTGGGATAAGAAAATTTAACTAAGAAACTAAAAAAAAAAAAAAAACATTGAATGAATGACACAAGCATTGAAAGAACATCTATGGTATTTAAGTGACACTTCCCAGATTAAAAATGTACATAAAAATGTTAACCAAATACATTCTCATCTAAAGAGGAAAATTATTGTATGAAGTACTGGGTACAGATTTTTTAGCATTACATGCTCAAAAGCCAACTCACACAACATATTTTACATTTCTAAAGGAAGAAAAATGTTTCGTTTTCATGTGATGCCGTTTCCTGTTCAGTGTTTGAAACTCATGGTTGACTTGCAATAGTGTTTAACTAGACATGAGTTATAGTTTTGTGCTCTTGAAAAAGAAGAATTACTCATTTTAAGAATTTAAGAAGAATTTTAAGAAATATTATGTCTCTATAAATGCTTTTAAATGTATGTACTGTATTTGTCACCACTGCTTATTAGATATACACAGAAGGTTGAAGTTCATTGTTTAATTTACAGATTAGAAGGTGTGGAGGATTTTTCATTTAAATACTGTGAATTCTACACAATTGATCTAATTAATAAGCTGTCCTTCATAAAGACTTAGTAAGTAGTAATATAATAAAAATATCATTCAGCAGTGGAAGTGGTGGTGAAGGAGAGACAGGAATAATCCACGCAGGGTAAAGTTTTCTATTTGGTCTACAGTAAAACGGTTCTTTTAAAGTGGAAATGAACTAACTGCATTTGGGTTATGCTTCATCCCACTATAGAATATTCACTTCTCAACTGAAAATAATGGATTGATTTCCAGACATATTTTGCAAAAAAAAAAAAAAATTAATATACCAAAAATACTGCTTTTATGTAATAGTTCACGTGTCCTTTATTGCATTAATTCAGTATCATAACTTGGGAAATGACAGCAAAATGTACCAAAACATCTTTTTAGTACCCACACTCAGAGAAAGAAATTAAGTTGCAACAAAAAAATAGTTTGAATTAATGTGCCCTTTATCCATTGCAAACATGCTAACAGACTTTTAGAAAAATTGCATTGTTTTAAAATTGTAAGATGATTTACTTTCAGGATCTAGCATTCAGGAAGATTTTAGGACGGTCTTAGACTTGACAAAATAAGGCCTCCACAAAATAAGCCCGAGACTTATCTCTGTATCCTACAGGAATTCCTCCTTACCCTCAAAAAGAGGATCTAGTGACCAAATAAGAAATGTAATCTGTCTTTAATATGCAGCAATTACAACAAAAAGCTTTACTAACAAACATTAAAAGACTCATTATGAATCTTGACACAACAATCAGCAGCCATTCATTCAATCTTATAGAAGGTAGACATAAACTTTCCACAGAATGTTATCTACATTATATTAAATAATAATAATCTTTTCCGGAAAAAAAAAATCTAATGTAAAATCTCTAATTAGACAGAGATCTCAGCTGCCAAGATCTTGATAGAAACAGCCTGTATGAATCAAGCATGTTCCATCCAGTAGCATGGTTTCGACAACCCCTGAATGTGACCTGCTCCCAGTGGAAAGCAATTTAATGCTCTATTGCACATAGAACAGTATATATGAATGCAAAAAAACCCAGATAAATTACTGACAGGTACATCTGAATAGGACTGCTTCTTAGCCACTTATCTGTAGCCAGGCAAGCTTGTTTCACCTCACTTTAAAAAGATAAAGACACATGGCAGGCTGCCTCTGCAAGTTCTCATTAGGCAAACGGCCTCCATTGTCCATTAGTGGAAAAGTCTCCCTATTATTTAAGGAAATGTGACAGCAATGGAGGTGAAGTGAAAACTATCTGATGGCAGGAAATTCATCAGTGCATTACAAAGCTTTTTGCCTTCTACAACTTTCAGCAGCCTCTTTCTCTTTCCACTTTTTTATCTGACAGCTCAAATGCTCCAGGGTTGTAGCCATGGCAAAGGTCAAGAACATAACAGCAGGGCTATAAAATGAGGCTGTTTCAGGGGGAAAAGCTGCCAAACACAAAGAAGTTTATTGAGCACTAGACAATGAGATGAGAGCCCACATCTCAGCAAATTTATCTTAGTAGCAGCCACTGCTTTCTAAAAAACATTAAGAACCGTAAAAAAGATTGAAAAGTTTTACATACTCTCTGAAACCTAAAAAACCTCAGAAATATTAAAATATGTGCTATAATATAAGTATTAGAAAGTTTAATTTATGTTGGGAACCATTGTAAATATGCATAATTAATAGGTATCCTGTATTTAACAACAATCACATCAATCACAAACTATTGATTTAAAATATTCATAAAATAATATATGGCTTATATTAGACTTGCTTAATGCATATACAAATGTGTATTTTACTAAACACTAAACCGCTTCACTATGATGGTCAATTAAAAATAAACAGAAAATGCACTGTCTTCTTGCTTCCTTGAATAAAGACAAAGTTTGCAATGCCACAAATGTCAAGATGAAAGGCAAGAGTTTGTCTTATATTAATTTAATCCTGGAAATTTATGGCTTTAATTTTTCACAATCAGTGGTAGTAATAAGGTGAAGTTGAAATACCTTTTGCTATGTCCAGTAGTACACTTATCAAGTCAAAGAACAGGTTGGGTGTCTGATTAGAAAATCCACAATGCTAATTTCTGCTGAAAGAAAGAAGACAAAGAGAGGATCTTAGCTTCCTATTCTGTCAAAATGTTAATTTTTACATGTATACACATTGAGTATGTGCAAGGAATAAAATAGTTTAAAAAGGGTGAGCTAGCTTCTGCATATGCATCCATTCAGATATGATTTTAACAATAGACAAAAGACTGTCTATTGTCAACATCTGGCTATTATTATGATGCACACGCCACATAACTTATTCTAAAGCAAGTCACTCATTAAACACTGTTAGACTCAAACACCAATGGTTTTAGATAGACATATAGCTGTATCAACATTTGCATTCTCCAGATTGTATATTAATGTATATGATTCAAGTGAGAATAGTTGTGGTGGACTGACCTTGGCTGGATAAAGAGTTTTTTATTTTTAAACTGTTTGTATGACTAATTTTCCCATCTAGTTCCCACCCATACATATACCAATGCAATATGTTGCTGGAAGAGATAAATAACATCATGTTTAGAGACCTGGGATTGTTTTTTTTCTGGATTTCAGTTTTAGATTTCATACACGTATTCAAGACTGAGTTACATGCTTAAAGTGCGAAGCTTGGGTGAAAAATTATGTATCTCAGTTATTTTGCCTGAAAAATTCAAATTTAAAAGAAATAATTATGCATTGATTGCTATTATTATTATGTTCTTAATGTGGAATAGATAAAGATAGAAAGATGGAATATACTTCCTTAGACAAATTATAACAATACAGAACAATATAGATGTGTGTTCAAAACAGAATCACGGAATTTTCAGTGTTGGAAGGGACCTCTAGAGACCATCAAGTCCAACTCCCCTGCTAAGGCAGGATTGCCGAGAGCACACTACTCAGGACTGCATCCAGACGGGTCTTGAAAATCTCCAGAGAAGGGGACTCCACAACCTCCCTGGGCAGCCTGTGCCAGTGCTCGGTCACCTTCACCGTAAAGAAGTGTTTCCGTGTATTTAAACGGAACTTCCTATGTTCCAGCTTGTGCCCATTACCCCTCGTCCAGTCACTGGGAACCAGTGAAAAGAGCCTGGCTCCATCCTCCTTCAACCCACCCTGCAGATACTTGTACGCCATAATAAGGTCTCCCCTCAGCCTTCTCTTCTCCAGCCTAAAGAGTCCCAGCTCTCTCAGCCTTTCCTCATAAGGGAGATGCTCCAATCTCTTAATCATCTTAGTTGCCCTTCGCTGGACTCGCTCCAGCAGTTCCCTGTCCCTCTTGAACTGGGAAGCCCAAAACTGGACACAGTATTCCAGTTGTGGCCTCACCAGTGCAGAGTAGAGGGGGAGAATGACCTCCCTCGACCTACTGGCCACACTCTTCCCTATGCAGCCCAGGATTCCATTGGCCTTTTTGGCAACAAGGGCACATTGCTGGCTCATGGATAATTTACTGTCTACTAGGACTTCTCCTCAGAGCTGCTTCCCAGCATGTCCACCCTTAACCTATACTGGTGCTTTGCATTCTTCCTCCCCAGGTACAGGACCTTGCACTTGCTCTTGTTGAACCTCATTAGGTTCTTCTCTGCCCAGCTCTCCAGGCTGCCCAGGTCACGCTGGATGGCAGCACAGCCCTTTGGAGTGTTAGCCACCCCTCGCAGTTTGGTATCATCAGCAAACTTGCTGAGGATACACTCTGTCCCCTCATCCAGTTCATTGATGAATATATTAAACAGGATTGGACCAAGTATTGACCCCTGGGGGACACCACTGGTTACAGGCCTCCAACTTGACACTGATCCATTAATCACAACCCTCCGATTTCGGTCACACAGCCAGCTTTCAATCCACCATGCTGTCTCCTCATCTAGCCCACACTTCCTCAGCTTCCTAATGAGGATGTTATGGGAGACAGTGTCAAAAACCTTGCTGAAGTCAAGGCAGATGACATATACTGCTCTCCCCTTATACAGCCAGCCAGTTATAACATCATAGAAGGCTATCAGATTGGTCAAGCACAATTTATTCTTGGTAAATTCATGTTGACCACTTCAAACACATTAAAGAACAGGAAGCTATTGGGAGATGACATCCAGAAGGAATTGCTCCATTACTTTCCCAGGTACAGAGGTGAGACTAGCTGGTCTGTAGTTCCCTGGGTCTTCCTTCATGCCTTTTTTGAAGGCTGGAGTGATATCCGCCTTCTTCCAGTCCTCAGGCACCTCTCCTGTTCCCTATGACTTTTCAAAGATGATGGGGAGTGGTCTAGCAATAACATCTGCCAGGTCTCTCAGCACTCGCAGGTGCATCCTGTCAGGGCCCATGGACTTATGGATGTTCAGCTTGGCCAAGTGGTCTCTAACCTGGTCCTCCTCGACTGAGGAAAAAATCTTCCTCTCTCCAGACCTTTCCCCTTGCCTCCAGGGTCTGGGATTCATGAGGGACAGCTTTAGCAGTGAAGACCAAAGAAAAGAAGGCATTCAGTAACTCCACCTTTTCTGTGTCTTCCACCACTAAGGCGACCATCTCATTCATCAGTGGGCCTACATTTTCCCTAGTCTTCCTTTTTCTACTGATATACTGAAAGCACTTCTTCTTGTTAACCGGAATGGCCAAGCTGAGTTCCGCTTGAGCTCTGGCCCTTTTAATTTCCCCCCTGCATAGCTTCCCTACATCTTAGTATTCCTCTTAAGTTGCCAACCCCATTTTCCAAAGGATTTAAACTTTCCTTTTTTTCCTGAGGTCCAGCCAAAGCTCTCTATTTAGCCAGGCTGGTCTTTGCCATCGGCTCATTTTTCGGGACATGGGGATGGTCTTCTCCTGTGCTTTTAAGAGTTCCTGCTTGAAGTATGACCAGCCTTCCTGGGCACCTTTGCCCTTCAGGACTGTCTCACAAGGGACACTCTCAACTATAGTCCTAAACAGGCTAAAGTCTGCCCTTTGGAAGCCCAAGGTGGCAGTTCTGCTGGCTCCCTGCCTTGCTTCTCCAAGAACTGAACACTCCACCATTTCGTGATCACTCTGCCCAAGTTGACCTCCAACCTTTATATCCCCCACAAGACCTTCTCTGTTAACAAACAGCAGGTCCAGTAGGGTGCTTTCCCTAGTTTGCTCCCTCACCAGCTGTGTTAGGAAATTGTCTTCCACGCACTCCAGGAACCTCCAGGACTGTTCCCTCTCTGCTGTGTTATATTTCCAGCAGACATCTGGGAAGTTGAAGTCCCCCACGAGAACAAGGGTGAGAAATCGTGAAACCTCTGCCTGCTGCTTATAGAACATTTCATCAGCCTCTACATCCTGATTGGGGGGTCTATAACAAACTCCCACCACGATGTCTGCCTTATTGGCCTTCCCCTTGATTCTTATCCATAAACACTTGACACTATAATTCACATTGTTAAGTTCTAGGCATTCAAAACTGCCCCTAACATAGAGGGCCACCCCACCACCTCTCCCTCCTTGCCTATCCCTTCTGCAAAGTTGGTAGCCATCGATCACAGCACTCCAGTTGTGTGAGTCTTCCCACCATATTTCTGTGATGGCAAGTATATCATAGTTTCCTTGCTGTACAATGGCCTCCAGCTCCTCCTGTTTGTTCCCCATGCTGCGTGCATTAGTGTAGATGCACTTCAGCTGGCCTAATTGTCCCACCACTTTTTCGCGGGGATAAGCCCTAATTCCCACTTGATCATGCTCAGACACTTCTGTAGTTACCAACCTATCACTACCCCTCATGTCTTCACTACCACACAGATCACCATCCCCCACCATCACTGAGACAGACTGCAAGACCTTGCTAACACTTTTACCCAGAAGCACTGATATGCTGCTCCCAGGCTCCACTTTAGTAATCCTGGTTTCATCCCTATCCCCCTTCACACCTAGTTTAAAGCCCTATGAATGAGCCCTGCTAATTCCTGTCTCAGGATCTTTCTTCCCTTTCAAGTTAGGCTTTCCCCACCTGTTGCCAGCATGCCTGGTGTCCTGTAGATCAAGCCATGATCAAAGAAACCAAAGTTCTGCCAGATGCACCAGTCTCGGAACCAGGAGTTAATTTGCTGGCTCCTCCTGTTTATCCCGTCATCAATCCCTGCAACTGGTGGGATAGAGGAAAACACTATGCTCCTGATCCCTTAACCAGCCGTCCCAGGGCCCTAAAGTCATTCTTCATTGCCCTTACACTTGTGGTAGCTATTTCATCACCACCTACTTGAAATATCAGTAGTGGGTAGTAATTTGAGGGCAGAACCAGGGTAGGGAGTTTTCTCCGTATATCCTTAATCCTGGCCCCAGGGAGGCAGCTGATTTCCCTGTGGGATGGGTCTGGTCTACAAATGGGGCCCTCTGTTCCCCTCAAGAAGGGAGTCACCTACAACAATTACCTTTCTTTTTTTCATAGTTGAGGAAGTCCCAAGGCGTGGGGGTGAGTGACAAGCCCTGGGCGACTCACCGGACAGATCATCCTCTCCATCCTCATTCACTTGGCCCTCGATTTCCAAAGCCCCATACCTATTATGCAAGGGCAACAGGGAAGGTGAGGGGGCCCGGGACGGGTTTCGCTTGCCTCTCCGAGGCGGGACCTGTCTCAACTCCTCCTTGTCCCTTAATGACAAGTGACAGGACGGAAGGGGATCATCCACTTCTGGAAGGATCTCTTCCTGCTGCCTTTGCCTCAGGGTATGGCTCCACCAATCTATTTCGCTTTTGCATTCTCTAATGCTTCTTAACCTTTCTACCTCCTCCCTCAGTTCACCCACCCGCCCCAGCGGATTGTTTATTTGATCGCACCGCACACAGGCGGTGTCTCCGGCTCCTGCCGATACCAGTGCCAGGCTCAGGCACTCGTCGCAGCTGGAGACCTGCACGGCCACGCGCTCGCGCGGGAGCTCTGTCTGAGTTCCCACATTCTCCCCTGCAGTGGCGGTTGGCCGTTTGGCGGCTACGTTCTTCCCTCGCGACGGGAGGTGACCGACCGCTGCTGCCTGCTCCCCGCACGTGCCCCTGCACGCTGACGTTCCCCCGCTGGCGCCCGCCCAGCTCGTGCCCGCCTTAGCCGCGAGGCTTCCAGCCACCTTACCCCGCGGAACGCTGCGCACCTTTCGCCCGTTCTCGCCGCGGTGACGACCCCCAGGCTACCCACGCGCCGGGTGCTCCGGCACCGCCCGGTTAGAAGTGCCGCGTGCGGTGCTGGCTCCGCCCCCGCCGCGTCAGCAGCCCGCCCCCGCGCTGCCGCTGCCGGCACGAGGTAGGCGCTCTTCCCGGCTTCGAAAGCCCCCAAAAGAGCCCCTTGCCGGCCTTTCGCGCCTATTACGTGCTTTGGAGACGTCACGTGCTTATCTCTTTGGGCCCCACTATAGGTTACTACTATAGGTTGATCTAATACGCCCTAATCGCTCCTTGACGTGACCAGGGGAGAATGAATCACATGCAACATCACTTCCAGAGAAGTTTACTTACAAGGGTTGGAGCGTTTCCCCTTAAATCGTGGGTCATCAGAAGATGAGGAAACGGCAGACGAAGGTTGTGCGGCCGAGGTGCCTTTTTTCAAAGACAGTCAGCAAAACGGGAACAATACCAGGCAAAGAACTGGGAAGGGAGCAAGGTTTGTACTTGGAAAGAGCACGTGACGAAAGAGAACAGGCGGCGGGGAGGAGAGCTGCCGCGGGGCCCGGTCCCACCATCGCGCTCAACGCGGGAGCAGAGGAAAAAGCAGCAAATGGTCTATGCGAAGAAAGCAATGAGGCCCATGTACCGAACAGTCTTCAGAAGAAAAAGGAAACACAGTAAAGAGGACTAGCAGAGTAAGTAAAGATATTCACAGGAATGGAAACTGTTTTAAAGAAAGCCAGTCTTGAAAAGTGATATTTAAAATGGTACAGGGTGAAGAAAAAAAAGTGTTTGATCATCTAAAGTTGCTGTAAGAACTACGCGTGGAATAAGCGGATCTCACCAGAGATAAATATAAAAGTAATAACTTATTAAATAGATTCATAGCTCTAGAATAATTAGAAAGATTTGAATTAATCAAAATCAAGGAAGGCGAAAAGTTCTATTTTACGTCAAAGAAGATTTCACACAATTTCTTAGAACACTTAACAGCAAGTTGATAAACTGTAAAAGTACTATAAAAAACAGAATGCATAAAATCATACAAAGTATAATCTAGTTGTATTGGCCATACAAACCCAGATATAAAATTAGTTAAAGCATTTTAAATGTGCTTATAAATATTCTAATGGTAGCCTTTTTTTTTTTTCATTTGCAGATAACTTGACACTTTTCACTTGTAGTGAAATATTTTTAGTATTATTATTTAGCTCATTTGAGGTTCAATGTAGATCAGTTAATGCCTTTGACTAGGTGATGCACAGCTTTAGCTAATACTCCATGACAAACATTTTCCTAAGCTGCAGCACATGGAAAAGAGATATGCAACTGTGACCATTGGCTGAAAAATCAACTTCTCAGTCAACTGGTTCAAGAATCAATGCACAATTGATTTATAGCAACAAGACTCTCAGCTTCACTGTAGACCTTGATAGGGAAAGATGAAATGAATGCTTAGAAACTTGAACTGGAACTTTTCCAATTAAATTTAGTGTGCTTATGACACACACAGTTTAGAGTGAAGAAACCCCTTATTAGAATGAATTCTCAGTAGCAGTGTCATTGCTGCATGGGTCTTGCAGCTAGGCAAGTCCTCTCTGTTCCAGTGTCTATGGAAGGAGGGTACTCAGCTCCTCTCATTCTCAAGCTTACCCCTAAATAAAAGTAAAAAATGTAGTTACCACTAAAGGTCATAATAAGAACATAACATGCCCAGCTGGCCTTTTAAAAATATAATTACATTGTGGTAATGGGGATGTAGGTCACCCTTCCCCATTAGCACTGCCTGCTGGGAGGTGGGGTTTTTTGTGACCAGAAGCCACACCTATAGCTGGCCCGTTCAGCTTCGGCTACTCAGCACAGCAGAGGTATTCAGCCTACTTCGGTAGCCTAACGTAGCCTACTTCCATAGCCTAACATTGAATAATTAGTCATAGTGCTTTAAAAAAGTTGCCTTCAGAAGCTTGGAGGTGCAAAACATAAGCACATTATAGAATTTCTGTGTATATCACCAGTTCAGTAAAATTACTCAGATTGTGTATTGTCGGCATTTAGAGAGCCGTGTTACAATAATTACATAAATTATATCTAGTATATGCTTATGGTCCCATACATATCTGATGGGATGACCTTGGGTGGCTGCCAGATGACCACCCAGGTGCTCTCTCACTCCCCTTCCTCAACAGGACAGGGGGAGAAAATAAGATGGAAAAGCTCATGGTTTGAGGTAAAGTTAGGGAGCTCATTCATCCATTACAGTCATGGGCAAAACAGACTCAACTTGGGGAAAATTAACTCTGCACCCCCAAGCAGTGCGGGGGAAGGACAATGGGTAATCAGTCCAGAACAACTTCTGCTGCTCCTTTCTTCTCACATTTGGCACAGGGTCCTCTATAAGCTGCAGTCTGTATATCACTCATATCACCACATATAGATCTTACACAGAGGAAAACTATTAATTGAAGGGGAAATTAGATCAGATTTAAGAAATTTGTGTTATTGTCCTGCATAAGGTAAATGTAAGTAATTTTGCTTTTCTGCCTAAAGAACTTTAATATATCAAAAAAGCTGGACCATTTGCTTGTCTCCCTGCTGCATAACTAACTTTTGTCTGCTATTTTAATTTCTATGTCATTTTATATATCAAAGTTCCTGTATTCCTTTACAGATGATTTCCTGTATATTATGATTTCACATATTTGAGGAACTGAAATAGCAGTATATAGAATGTAAATGGGTATTAATAAGTGTTAAATGACCTCAGACATTAGTAACAGTTATGGTGTCTCTTATCTGAGGCTGCTAAAAGTATTTTGTTTTCAATTACTTTCAAACAAAGAAACATTTTCAGACAAAAATGTTGAAGTCATTGTATAGAAAATTCTATTTTCAAAAGCATCTCTTCCACTTTGAGGTCAAAATTTCACTGAATTTGCATCGAATTCTCCCTCTATATCACCCACAACTCCATATTCAACCCAGTTTTCCCTACTGCCAACCTGCTTTCTATCAGTTTCACTTAAATTGTTCATGGTTATCTCCAGCAGAAATGCAAGGAGAACTGGACTCCTCACATGTTGAAGACAACACTTTCTGATATCTTACTAGTGCTACAGTTAATTATCCTTCATTTTAATATATTCACCCAAAGAAAAAAGTAAAATTAAAATTATAACAAATAAAACCACCGGAAGCTTCACCATTAGTCTCAGTGAAGGGAGAACATACCTAAAACTGCAAAACTGAGAATGTACATCTTAATTTTATACTCGAGCGCTATGTACTAGAGAAGCGTTTCCAATTTGTATAGCAGTGTCATTGCAAGGAAAGCCAGTGATTTTTTTATAAAGAAAAAGCATAGTCAGTTGTATTTACAATATTATGTTTTTTTGATTAATACTGAAAGCATGACTAATTATAATACATACAATAGAAAATGATTAATGCAAACTTAAAATTCAGTTGGGGAATAGTATTTTGATCAAAATTAAGACTTGAAGAATAAATCATCATTAAAGTGACAATGAAAAGAGGATATGGGAGGGTAATTCTTCAGGTTATAAAAAGTGACTTTAACATATTTGATAGGATGAAATTAAAAATATCATAAGCCTCAGAATTATCTGAAGAACTAATTTTTGTGGTGAAACTTTGACCTTATTTTAAGAACCTTTAGTACAATTTGCGGAATAAGTTAAAAATTACAGAATCATAAAATAAATAGGTTCTAGCAATATGTTAGAGGAACTGCAATATTTTATAATTGTCAAATCTTTAACTATATTTGTGACAATAGCATGAATCATAAAGATTCAGTCTGGTGTTTTCACAAGTGGACAGTACCTTTTATCACAGTTAATTTTCATTTTCTGTTAACTATTAAAAAAATATTTCAGATTAGGGTTGTATGAAACATGTATAACAATACACAAACCGAGATGAAATCTAACTTTGATAAATTTATGGTATTGCAGAAAGTCACAAAACTATCTGCTTAACAGGACTGCATTTCATACCTACTAAGAATATCTTTAGTGTGCCTTTAAAAACAAAAACATAATTTTGTAATTGAAAAACATAAATAAAAATAAACAAAACAAAACAAACTAAAATCCCGAAATATATTTCTAGGATTGAAAGGAAGAAAACTAGACTTTGTGCAGTTGGAAGAGGATTAAAAAAGACACTCAGTAAGAATGTGGAAAAAAAACCAACGGGATGGTTAATTTTTTTCTGGGATCTATATGAGGGAGTAACATGAACATCATGTTGAGTAACTGATAGTTTGTTGAAAACTTACCTGAATGATCTAATAATCCATGGATGCATTTCACTATCACTGTCAATGACAAATGAACATGCTTGTTATGATAAATACAGTATCAATCTGCAAGAGGGAGCTATCTCATGAAATTGTTTTTAATATCAGATAAATGGCTGGTCATATTTCATTTTCAAAATCTACCTCTTATGGACAAGCATACCAGAAGCCTGTGACAACAGACCAAACTTTCTGATGATGTTATTCAGTGTCTCAGGGACCACCAACATCAGAAATTTCTGCATATGTATATGTTAAGAAACATTACTGTGGCCTCCATCTTTAATACAAGATACCCTTGAGTATCTTGTAAAATCTTGAAAGTGCTAAAAGGAGTGAGAAGGCAGCCTGGAAGGTGTGAAGAAGCATAACTAGATTTCTCATTCTTGTGAAGTAAATTCTAATATCAATTTAAAACATCTCAATTTAAAAAAAGAATAGATGAGACAATTCCAAGAAATCAAACCAAAAAGCAGCAAATTAGTTAAACTACATAACCCTTACTGTCTCAGGCAACTTATACTGCTGTTACCTTAATGAGGAAGATATTTCATATTCAGATAAAGATCAGTCAGAATGATGCTTATTGTCACATCACTTTTTCAGTCTTCCACATCTGAATATAAGATTGGGAAGAACGACTGAAGAATAACATTTCTCACACAAGAAAGTAGATGAAATATAGACCTTCCTCTCCTGATTTCATTGTTTGAATTCGAAAGACATAGAACAGAACAATGCGCCGTTCATCTTCTCTAAAACTATGGTTCAAAGATAGGTCGGTCTAATCAGTCTAAGCCTTCTATGACAAGAAACTTGATAGTCTTAAAAAGGTGAGAGAAATTACTTCTGGCTGAAGGTACCAAAGTGGGTGATTAGCCTAACAAGAGTTAGCACAGTTCTTTCTTTAAGCTTATCTGTAAAATAAATTATCAGGTTTTTTGATGCAGTACTGTAATAACCGAATAACTGTTAAAAAATACTTTGACTATTTTAAATAACAGATTTATTAAAAATGTAGACAGTCTACGACAATTCCCAATCTCTATTAAAGAGAGTTCCCCAATGTTCCACTCATTTCAGTGCCCTCACAGGAAGTGTTAATGCATATATACCCACTTGAACTTTCACGATCCTCTTTTTTTATACTATACACTATAGGGATTAGATAGTCTCTCCCTAAAGTTTTAAAACACATTTCTGATTCTATGTCTACTTTCACAGGTAGTATGATGATTACAAGTGGATTAACAGGTCAAGGCAATGAAGGCCCTACAGCTATATTATGCACACTTGGATGGGAAGGTTTATTTGGCACTACAGTTGGTCTGACCATCTGGACTAAGCTATCAGTGCCAGAGGGCTGCGAGGGCCAGCAGCTCCCTCTGGGCTGGGGTCTGGGAGCAGTGGAGGGACCCTAACGGGGGGGCAGCAGGGCAGGTTCTGGCAGACAGAGCCTGAGCCACCCCCACAGCCAAGCACTGGGGCAGCCCCAGGCATTGGGCAGCTCCACAGGGACCAGCCGGGCCAAGGGCAGGCTGGGACATCAGTCCACAGGTTGAGAGGTAGGATCTGGCCTGGTGAGGGGAACTGGTGTCTGATACAACCCTGGGCAGGGCTGTGTGGATGGAGCCAGGCTGAGACTAAGCCAGGCCGAGACTAAGCCGGGCCATCAGCCTGCAGGTGGACTAATGTGAAACATTTTTTTTCTCCCCATCGCAGATAAAACTACACTGAACCTTTGGTAAACCCAACAGAGAGAAGGCGGCAAATAAAGAAGAAACAAGGAAAAATGCAAAACCAGAAAATGAAAGGCGTTCGGTAACAAGATACAGCAGCCAAAGAAAAGGCAAGGAGGACAGGAAATGATACCAAGACAAGAAAAAAATCTCTGTGGAACACAAAAGAAAGAGCTGTAAAACCTGAGGGCTGGTAGTTGACAGCAAATGTTAAAGCACAAATTAGTTTTGTCTTCTTACATAGCCTTTCAGATAACATGAGAGTTCTCATTGGTTTGAAAACCTTCTTTTAGTGCTTGGTAGGCACTGAATTAAGTGGCACAACCCCCCCCTCACTATTTTGGAGTCTCGTGTCTGCACTACAAGAAAGCATGTGGTTCTCAGCTGGAGTGAATTTTTCAGTTTACTTTCATCTGAAAGGAATCTTGTTTATATACACTTTGTGGTCAAAACCAATCACAATAAACAATGAAGATCAGGGGGATTGTTTCAGAAGTGCATTACTGCTGCAAACTAAAATGCTAATGAAGATTCATCTTCTGTCAAAATATAAATGTGGGGAAAACTACTAGAAACATGGTCTCATAAGATTACTTTTCTCTCCTTTTCTGGTGTAGGCCAGTCCCTAGAGAAGCTATGAACTTTGTTCACCTTCTAACAGCATGGAACTTCCAAACTATACTCAGACATTGGCAACACATACTGGCTTAAAGTCATGAAATTTGGAGAGCACAGGCAAAGCTTATTCAGAAACATCAGATCTTAAAGCAATGTCCTAGTTACTGTCTTATCAGGTACTGTAAAACTAGATCATTGAATTTCAGAATGAGAGGAGTACAAAGGGACATAAATTACCTCACGTACATTAAAGAAGAAATAATTGATCAACCAGATAGGAAATTGCAAAATCCACACACTAAATGCAGTAACTTTAAAATAAACTGACTTATCCAAATAGTGAGATATATCTCCTGCTCTCCATATTTGCTATTACTCAGTTTAATGTCAGCAGCATATTATTTATGAAGAAATATGTCATGATGAGCAGCACACATAGTGCCATTGCCAGATACTAAAACAATGAAGAAAAATTAGTTTTCTATTTTCCTTTCTTTTTCTTTCAACTCCCAGTTGACTGACCAAGACTTTTGTAAAGATAGTAATTTTAAAAAATGTCAGTTGGTAAAACCAAAAAACACAGAGCTCTAAACCTAGTGATGATTGAACACCAGCCATTTTCTTTTAATAGTGATTCAGTAAGAAAAAAACCCTCTTTTGTGTGTTTTATATCAATTCAGAAAAATGTGCAGTTAGCTGAATGTGAGACAGTTCTCTTTTCCTGAAAAAAATTAAGCAGTTATCTAAGAAAGTGGAGAACCATGTTACTCCCTCTGAATAAATTAAAGTTTCTGGCGGCAGCAAAACAAGACCACACATAAATATCTACATTCTTGTTACAAATTAGGAGCAATCTCATAAATAACAAAGACACTGGGGGCTTCTTGAATGTATCATTCCCATAGTTCTTTTAGAGAAATTATAGCTTGAAAAATCATACGTCGTCTATACCAATTCTGAGGTTACTTCAGTTCCTCTCTGTTAAGTTACTCTACACAACAATTAAGCATATTTTGTTCCAAAGGTGGCTACATTTCAGAAGTGGGTTAAACAATAACCAAAATTCCTCTTTACCTATGTTTGAAAAGTATTTTGCAATGACAGGTGCTGTGAACATGTGAAATAATATACAGGTGACTGTCTAAAATGAGTTTTGGAAGACAAGAGAAAAGAAATTAAAAGAATCAATAAGGTTGCTGTGTATTTCGTAATCAGAAACAGAAAGCAGAATATGTTTTCTGTCACTGTCTCCATTATCTCTTATTATTTGTTATGATTCCCTCATTTATTAGTTATGAAGTTTCACAAATTAAATTTGAAATAGCTTTTCATTTTTAATTTATTTTTAATATTTAAATTGTGTTAGATTATATTTAGATCACAAATAAGTAAAACAAAATAAACATATACTATTTTTCTGTTCTTCCCCAGAACTGTTAGCAAACTGCTATTTACTAGATATCAGCAGAACTAGCCTCAAAAATTCAAGAAAAAAACCTACTTGTACAGCTCTATCAAGTAGAAATCTTCATACCTTGTAAGATGCCCTTTTTAAGGGTTAGATATAATTCTCTTTGTACCACCTAACAATTTGGCTTTCTCCTAACCTTTTTATGTACTGGCAAGGAGTAGGGGAAAAAATAAATAACTATGGCTAATATATATGAGGATCAGCTGTAAAACAAATGATGCACTGCAGAAAATATGAAGAGCTACTTCTGCTGGTCTTACTCATGTTCAGTACTTTTATCACACCAGTGGCAATATTAAGATCATGTTAGTACTCAGCATATAATGTTGGTAAGATCACACACTAAGTAAATTGCATGCATAGAATTTCTTCAGGAAACAGGAATCCAGCTTCACAGCCCTCCTCTTCCTGAGGCACTCAAACTCCCTTTCCAGGAAGTGCCCTAATAACAGCTTGGGTCTTTGCACTAAAAAATCATCAGATTTAGTTGGGATACTTTTATAGTAAGTAGGATGTGTGTGTTTGAACCCACTGTAACTTAAGATGGGGGGAGTTTCTTAAATCTTTTTGTGGAGGTGCTCTGAAGTGATTTAAAAAGATATATTTTTAGCTTTTTTGAGAACTACTTCTGCTTTCCAAGTGAGGAAAAACTTACTTTGCAGACTGGGGTTAACCACCTCTTTAGACAAACTCTTGTGCTTAATGTCTCTCATTAATTAACTCCAGGCAGATCCTAATGGGAATATTAGGTACCTAGACTCTCATTAGTCAGCAGAGAGAGGTAGAGTAGTTGGTCTTCTAACTGTTTTGCAAAGGAGGCTATTTCTCTTCACAGAGAGAGGCTATTGCCTGCCTACAATGAACATCTGCTTGCCAACAGAGTACATATAGTTCCGTAATGTACAACTTTAGGAGCCTAATGTAGGGTATAGCTTCCTTTATAATCTTCAAAATTGGAAAAAAAAAACCCACAACATTTTCATATTGAATATGTTATACGTTGCAAAAACATCAAAAATCTTCAGGCAGACAAATCAGATTCATTTTGCATATGGAGTGGATACAGAAAAAGACTTCTGGACATCCAATCCCAATAAAATTTACTTGCAGAATTTTAGCCAAGCTGATGGAATATACAGATTTGTCCATATTATAAATTATTGTTCAAACCCCTCAAAAATTGTCTAAACAAGATTTACGGATACTCAGAGAAAATATGTGCAGGTAATTCAGAGATGATGACTATTTTGTACATCATTAACACATTGTGAGAAATTGAACTCTTTTTTTCTGAAAAATGTGAATGTCATGAATTACTTAAAGGCAAATTTTGTTAGCTTTAATGCTGTATAATAAACTGTTTAAATTCTATATATCTCAGATGGAAGAGAACGAATTCTCAAGTCTCAAAGCTTACTAAACATGCAGAGAAAATAACACATCTCACACGATCAACTATAATGGTGTAGATTTATTTATGCATATACACACAGGTTATTAAAGATAATTATTTACCTTGCCAATGGCTTCATCTTAGATAGTTCCAGCATTTTAATTGGAATTAAGACACATGAGAGTGTGCCTTATTGATTCATTAATAACTGCATCAAGTGTACTGTCGAGCATAAGGTTAAAGTTTGCATACGTCCAACGTCCTGAAAGATTTATTAATAAATCACTTCTAAAAAACTTAGTGTAGATTATTACTACTATTTGGCATTGAATTATTGCATATGACTTACAAAAATAATACATAACAACAACTTTGGAAAAACTTATAATTATTGAAAACAATTCTCAAGGGAGGAAGAGGACAAGTGAAAGAAAATGATGTAAAGTTTAAAAAAAAAGAAAGACCTGAATAATGCTTCAGAACAGTGATGCTATAATGAAACATGCATTAAATATAATGAAATACTGAGGTACTGCAGGAAAAAATACAGGTGTTTTGCAAAGATGGTCTTTTTTCTTTAAATTGAAAAAAAAACCTTTGGTTGTTCCTTCAGTATAATGTAGAGAAAAAAAAAAAAACACAAACAGTAGGCCTTATAGTCATATGCCATATGGCACATGTCAACCCAGACGTAAGTAAAATTTTGCAAATACAAACTTTGGATATTATGATGAAAGAGCACGTAGTAATAAGACAAAATGCCTTGACTGAGCTAACACAGAGAGTGCTGAGGACAGGTTGAAAGGAAACTTTTCCGTTCACCTGCAGTTCAGCTTTCTAGCATTCCTTTAGTTGTGACATTGTAATAGACAAAGACCTTGCTCAAGAGGTGTTCTAATGGGCCACCATCCCCTGCACACCTGGGCCACCATCCCCTGTGCACTTGGGGCCAGGGCTTCCTCCTTCCTGGCTGCTGGAGCCCAGTGTGGAGTGCCCCAAGCACTGGGGGTCCCTGCCTCAGGTCTACAGACAAAGCTGCTGCTCTATACACGCACCCTCCCCACACACACATCCCCCCACATACATATCCCCCCCTACACACACACTTGATGGCCGCAGACACAGCACTGCCTTCAAACAGCAGCAACATACAGCACTGCCAGGACTCATCTAAACGTGAGCAGCCATGTCCCCTCCTCCTCTGCTGCTGGCAGAGGCAGCAGCTCACTAGTGAAAGCACACACACACGCACCACCCCTTGGGTTCACAAGCACGCACACACATGTGGATCCCTCAGGGAGCAGCACGGCCCCCCTGTCTGTCCAAAACTCCCACCCAGATCCTGGGTCCTCTTGTCCAGTTCATGGTCGTAAGTCTCCCACTCACCGGCTAGCCCACCCTGATGCTCACTAGCAGACAGACACATGTAGCACAGACTCATCTCACTGGTACCCCTCATTCGTGTATCCCCTTAAATACCAGCATGGACCCTCTGTCCACCTGATACCCTTACCTGGCGCTCAGGACTGCTACTCACCAGCTAGTCCTGCTTGAAGTTGCTAGCAAATTGCACATACTCCCCATGCACGGGTACAGGTTTAGAGAAGGGAAAATACTTGCCCCCACCAGCAGCCAGCATCAGGCACATGGGCTGTGATGCACAGTCCCGATTCTGCCTCCAGCACTGAGGCGCTCACTCGTCGCAGTCACACCAGTCCCTCACAGTAGCTGGTTTTTGGGACACACATTGTTCTCTCCCCTGTGACTGGTGGCAAAGGCCCTCATCCACTCCAGATGCTGGCACCGAGACCCTTACTAGCTCCAGTAGTTGACACCACTACACCCTGGTCGGACTCTAGTTGCTGACACCAAATCCCCTCATGCTCACCTCACCAGTAGCTGGCACTTAGTCTTTACAGCACTCACATGCACAAGACAGAGGGTGGGACTACATGGAAAGAGAGTTAAGAAAGGGTTTATGAGGAAGATAGGACAGACGATCAGATGCAGGGCTTGGTCAGGCAACTGTACTGACTTGCAACGTTTTTAATGCAATTGGTACCTTTTATATCCCTGTCTATTACCCGCTGTTCCTCCCTGATCCCCCTCCCCTAAACGTTCCTTAATAAATTTTGGGGAGTCTCACAAACCCCCTTGAAAATCCCAAATTCTCAGGTTCATCTTGTTTTCCCTTTCTTATCAGTTGCAAAGTCCAAATGGCCTTATCTAAAGCTGTGCCTGGGGATTCATAATGGTCTGTCAATTAGTAACTTGCGCCTTTTGGTCTTTGCAATTGTCTCTGTTATTCCTTGTTTATAGGTTTATGTCTCCCTGTGTTCTTATTTGTCACTGCCACATTTACTTATTACCCCCTTTTGCATTGAAAAGTTCCTTGATTATTGGATGACCTTGATGAAGCAGATGCTTTCACCTTTAAGGTAACTAAGTTTACAGCCTTATTTACTGGATTCCAGATTACTCATCTTCCATTTAGACTTCCACCTCTGACCATGATGCTCAACAAGGAGCTACCAAAGGAAAACGTTTTGTTTTGTTTTGTTTTGTTTTTCAGCTGAAGAGCCAATTGTACCCATCTCTTTTTGAACAACTAGGTAGCTTTTTTCCCCTCCTGTTAGTGTTCCTGTTTTACAGCCTCTCAACATTTTATTATTGCTTTCTGTGTTCTTATAGGATACAGTCATACAGGCTGTTCACATTTCAATTTGTAATGTAAACACTGGCATTCATCGTTGGCTAACTTCTTTGAAAAAACAAAAACAGCACCATTTTCCTCTGTTTCTACAGGAATTTTCTTATATCCCATTAACTAGATAACACCTATTGGGTGCCAAAGGGTCAGACTTAACAATTTCATATTGAAGACCTTTGTTCTCACCAGAAAGGCTTTAAACAAGCCAGTTTCTGCCTACAGTTCTTTTGTGCTTTTTTCCCTTAACATGCACCGACTATATGCTCACCTAACGAACCCCTTCTTTACCTAATTTCACCTGGACTTTGTAGCCCCTTTCTGCATCCAACACTTCTGCTTGAAATTTCCTTCACTGTTTGTTGGTACTATTTTTTTATCCAATACTGTCTCAAATTATCTTAGCCTTCTGCTTTTTTCTTTCCAACAGAAAAAAACTTTAGAGAATACCATATTTAGTATGACGATATCATATTTAGAGAATATCATATTCAGTCTGTTGCTAATGTAACAAATCACACTTTGCAGAAGAGACACCTTGATTTGGTTATCTTCAGCAGACTCTATTAATTCTTCTTTTAATGCCACCTTTTACACTGTACCCCAACCTCATTTTACTGTAAAGCCATTTCCCTCATCGATTTGACAAATCAGTTTTGAAACAATACTTTTAATTACTCTGTTTGAAATAACAAAAAAAGAAAGTTTCTTTATCTTATAAAACTGTAGAAGCTATCAATGAACAGTAGCAAAAGAAAAGCAAAAGCACTGAGACGTTCTTTATACAAGAGGGTAACTGTACAGCTAGCTATAATGTCAATTTCTATCAGTAATTGTAAAAATGTGCCTGAGTAAGGTATTTTGAAATTCATATCCTATGTTACTATACAATGATTTCTTTTGCTGACATGCCCCAATTTCATACCTTTGGTTAGGGAGAGGTCCAGGGCTTTCTGTGCTTGATTCTGTTTTAACATCAAGACAGCTACTGCAAGAATGATAGCTCAGTGGAACAGCCATGTTAACTCATTGCTCGGTCTGGGAGAAGGAAAAAAATTATGCACCCTGATCCTTTTTGTTGTTTCGTACAACCCTGGTCCTATCTGTTAATAGAGCACAACACCCATGCGAGGAGTACACCTGAGTTCTCTCTCTGTGGCATCCCAAGTGTAAAAAGTAGGATACCGTGTGTACGCTTACTCATTGCAGAGTGAGAACAGCAGTCAATGTATGTTCACTCAACTCATGTGAACTGAAAGTTAGAAATAATTATAAATCCTGCAACTGAAGGTAGTTTCAGACTTTTTCTTCTTTAATTCCTTAGCTGAAAATGGTATTTTCCTCCTTAGTGTTATTTTTTTATGAATACATAAAAGTTGTAAGATGGTTATTTAAGAAAAGACTGAGGGAGTTGAACACGTATTAGTTTAGATACTGTTTTAAGGACCTTAAATTATTGAAGACATTCATGTTAGGTTTGCACGTATGACATCCATGAAAGATTTTTGTTCTTCTGTAATAACTGATGTAGATCAGCCTGGACAAGGCGTTTAAGATATTGCTATACATCTACATTCAGTCATAGAAATTGCACCCAGGGTCTCATGGACTAGAGGTCATATTCAAAGTGAATAGTGTGAATATAAGTGTTCCTATAGAATTGGAGTTTTAAAAAAAATATTCTGACCTTCATTTATTATTTTTTGAGGTGGATGAGTAGACCAAGTAACTAATAAGGGAATATTCTGGCCACATATATTATTTTGTTCCATATTCTAATTATAATTATAATGCGCACAAAAATTATTTAGTACATGGTATTTAATATTCTTACAAAAGAAACATGTTACTCAAGTCAATGAATATAGTAAATTCAGCAGTCTTACAGTTGAATAAACGACCATATAAATATAGAATCATATAAACTCACAATCATATAAACTCCCTGATTCACAAATATTGCCTAAGATTTTAGCAAAATTATGAAGTGAAGGGACAAAGAAAAAAATAAATTTATGTACAATTTTGTTAGTATAACTTATTTCCCTTTAAAACGATGCCAGCAATTACATGAATATTAACTACTGTAGTCTTCTTATTTAAAGTATGTTGTTTTAAATGCTGCACATTACTTAATATAAATAGTATAGATTGCTTATAAAACTCTCTAACTTTCTATAATCCCATTTCCAAATGAAAACTGTAAATCTCTCTCTCTCTCTTGATCCCTTTGTAACTGGGATGTATTTTTAAATCATAGCAATGAAAAACTCAGGCTAGTGATTTTCATACTACAAAAACTGTGTGTTTGTTAAAGCCTGTTCTTGACCCTCTCACAGATTAAGTGCGTCAGTCTCAAGAAACTTCTAAAGAGTATAAATTTAATGTCAAGCAATTGTCTTCTATCATTCACAACAATACAAAGTGACCAGAACCAAAATTCCATCTCTATTCACATACTCAGTCAGGAATTTGAATCATAATCTTCCTAGGAACGATAGTTACTGTTTAATCTGATTAACTGCTGTTATTTTTTTTTTAAGTTTTCAATTTAAGAATTTGGAAGAATACTCTGA
The DNA here is from genome assembly GCF_965231255.1 of Vanellus vanellus. NCBI lineage: Eukaryota > Metazoa > Chordata > Aves > Charadriiformes > Charadriidae > Vanellus > Vanellus vanellus. Next base: position 47,879,600 of record NC_138905.1, read on the forward strand.
TCTTTGTTTACAAATAATACATGAACAAAAAACCCACAGTAATGAGAGATGCAGTAAAAATCCATTTAGCTAATCCATTCACACTTCTCACATTGTTAATGAAAGCCGTCAATGGCTTATCTAGGATACTAATTGAGTAACAATAATAAAAAAAGTTCAGCATTTGGTAACAGTGCTCTATTACCAGATCAGTATAACAATTCTCTGTAGCCATGAAAGAAAAGATAAATTGCTAGAATAAAGGAAATCCATCCATTACATAGAGACGAATAGAGTTAATCCTACCATACTAGTTCATCAAGTACTACAAATACCTGTCCCAAATCTGTATTGACTGGACATGGACTGACTACTGACTGGAAAACTACTGAGCACACAACGCTGTCTAATTATGTAGAAACCCACCTGCTTTAAATAAATGAGAAGATCAACACCAGTTCTTGAATCTGCTGAACTGTTTTTAACCGAATATATTTATAGTACTTACAACTTTTATTATTTTTTTTTCTTATTTGTACATTCCCCCTTTAATGAAATACATATGTGCTCTAGGTGATATTGGTAGTAGGAGAACATAACATGCTCCTTCTGTTTATTCAGTGTGACATTAAAAGATGAAAAGAAAAGAAGCTTACTTAAAGTCTGTATACTTTAATGTAAGAGAAATTGGGTTCAGAATCGTCTGCTTTTGAAATTAAATGCTTATAAATGCCTATAAACCATAAATAATTTAGCATCACTGTTGTAAGTGAAGTTACATGGGAAGAAAAAAAAAAACAAGATTAGAAAGAGTTAAATATTTGGAACCCTGAAAATATTTCTTGACACAATATTAAAACAAAATAACAAAAAATTAGAATGAAAAACATTTATCCTGAAATGTACTGTTTTTAACTCTTACTGGCATTTTAGTAACTTAATTATTTAAGTTAATTGAAATTTTAAAACAAAAATTAGTTTTGAAAAAAATAACCTTCTCCATATAAAATGGGACATTTGGATGATGTACATTAATAGATAAAGGAGGTAGTGTTATACAGTTTTCTGAAGGCAAACAGAAAATTTATTTACAAAGCTTGACTGAAATTTGCAATACAGAGAAGAGTATTTAAATGCATAAATCACGTTACTTTTAAAGAACAGTTAAGATTTCATCCTTCTAAATGCTTCTCCTAAAGTACTGTGCACTACTTAATGAACAAAGCAAATCTTAGTATAGAAGTTAGTTAAGGAAAGAAAACATTTCATGTTCCTGTTTTCCCATGGATCCAAATGACAACACAGGCAAGCTGATGAAACTGGGAAACCTTGTGTGGAAGGTGAGAAGCAACTTTTGATCATCTGAATTCTATGATCTCTTGCAAAGATGGCTCACAGAGGAGATAAAAGCTTACAGCCTTGATTTAAGCATAAGGAGCAAAGTAGTCAACAGGGACTTTTGCTGTCCTCTTTCTAAGATCGCAGCAGAAGAAAATGCACACCAGTGCCAAGTCTGGCAAGACCTCACTATGGTCTGAGTTATTCTTGATCGTGATGTAAGAAGGCCACTCAACACAGATATATTTTTTGGTTTTTTTTTTCCTGTGCTGTCTTTAGGGATCTGGAACAAACTCCTACTTTCCTTTCCTCCAAGTGGCCAACTTCTAACAGGTCTAATAGCAAGAGATATCTGCGGCAAAAGGCTAAAATATTATGTAATGGCACAAAAGTTGAAGCAGAATTTAGATACGTAACTTTGATTTTTTAGCTTTTGAAAAGTGCGCTGTGCTTTTTGCTTTATTCAGGGCATGGCAACTATAAAACCTCTATAAAGAAAGTAATTGGATTTTTTTTTCCCCCTTGAAAGATAACGTAATTGTAAATAGGGTTCCTTCACACCTGAGACAAGTGCAACGAGACATGGTAGGATTCTGTATTTATGTTTTTGCACTATGCTGTAATCACTCTGGTTATTTGAAAAGATTTACAATGGTAATTCAAGGTCTACAATGGAGTCAGTGCTTTAGGTGCTTAGTAGTTGTAATGGAAACAGTTACCTCTAAGTAGCACAGGCATGGGAAAGATTGTGTGCAGTCACATTTGTATGTTGCCTGATACATAGATTTATATGCATTTTTTACTAAAATAAAAAAATTGTATGTGTTATAAAAGCAAGTGTGACAGTTTTAATGAAACATATTATCTGAGAAAAATTCCAGAGAAGAAAAAAGATTGAATACAATATGGATTTTAAATTAAGATGTTTTAATTCTGAAAATAATTTATAGCTGCTTCAGTTCAACAGTGCTATAGATCCCTGGACTAGATAAAACTGTGAAGGCAAAGCTATACAGGGCATCTGGATCTTGCTGCTGTGAATACTTGACAGAGAAAGTGAGTCAGCCACTACAAGTACTGGTTCCCACTTCCTTCTAACTCCCAATTTTTCTGCCCCAGCCTCACGCCGAGCCATTGCACTTCTAGGAATTACACTAATGACAACACATGCAACAAGGTGGAGATGTTTTACTTACCTCAGTACTTTGGAAACACGTATCTACCTCTGTATTTTATACATGGGCTTCTAAGAAGAAATGAAGGAATTATTGTCTTTTATTTCACTCATAGAAAGCTGAGTTAATCTGACTTTCTGAAGACTTACTGCCTTTAAGGATTCGATAAGCAAAAAAATAGCAGTTTTGAATTGAATCACTGAATCCCAATCCAAGGATACATATATATATTAATAACAATGGTAATTTTGACTTTAGAAAAGAAATACTATGGTTATAATTAAGGTGGTAACATAGAGTTGTCTGCAATAAAGTAGTAATGGAAAAGCTAAACTTATCTGTAAAAGCTGTAGACTTTATATAAAATGTAGATGGCGATGTATTCATATTATGTAATTAGAAAGTAATTTCACGATAAAACAGGAAAACACGGTTGTCATCTCATTAATTATATTAAACATTATTCTTACAGATAGTAAATTAGAAAATAACTTGGAATGTCATGGTAAATATCAAGAAAGTAATTCTTGAGGCAGTTAACTAAACTGTAGTCTGGAAACATGCACCTGAGTGCATGAATGTGATAAGAAGGTTATTTAAACACTAGGTTACAATATGATCAAATATTTTGAGAGTGAAACTAGATAGAATTTAAACAGTTCAGGTTTTTTAAAAGGTATAAATAACAGATGCATCAGTTAACCAAGTCTTTGGAGAGCTCTTAAACACGTGTAAATTTTAGAGCAAAGCATCCATGCTTCCCCACAGATATGCTTTCATTCAGATTAGAATTTATTAAATGAAGTCCATTGGACTGGGATTTAGATATGTAAGGATTGTCATGATTTATTCCTTCTGGAATTATAATTCATAAATCAATAAATTTTTACTTTTTGGAAACTGGCTACAAATTCGAAAACAAACCCATAAGATTATTTTCACTGGACGCTAGAAAAATAATATGTTCCTGTTAGTCTTAACCAATTAATTAATTAACCAATTGCATTCTAGATAAGGTTTCAATGGCATGGTCATATTTCTTACACAAAGAACCTGGAAGTTTACAATATGGATAGCTCTGTTAGGTCTGGATGAGTGCTCCAAAGTTCTGAATTCATCAGACAGGAATGTTGTTCAGTTTTCTAGAAGTGTGGTTCACATCACCAATCTCCTACTGGTACTTGACTTTCGTTTGTAAAAAGCCAATACTCTTGTAGTTACACAATGTTTTCAGAATCAATAAGGGCTGGGTTGGTTTGTTTGTTTTGTTGTTTTTTTGTGTTTTTTTTTTCAATCTTACTCACTACTTTACATAACATCAGGAAGTTGCTTTGCCTGGATTTTAAACTGAGTCATACATAAGAACATACAAACTTTTCTTTCTTTATTGCTATCTACTAAGATACGTAGTTTTAGCATTTCAAGATAGAGGGATGGATAGGTAGGTATGAAGGTAGGTAGGTAGGTAGGTAGGTAGGTAGGTAGGTAGGTAAAAAGATAGATAAACAGACAGAAAGATGGATGTTTTCAGTATGGCAGCTCTCATGTGACTACTCGATTTTCAGCTATCCAGGGCAGGATTCACATATTCAATATTCCTGGGTTGGACATATACATTACAGTATCTTCCCCTTTATGAGACAATCATACCATGTTTTGATTCCTTTCCATGATTCCTTTCCATGAGCTGATAAGTATTATGCAGAGATTCCTTATATCAAGCTAAATCTGTTATTACAGACAACAGCCCCATGACTTCTGTTCATGTATTTTGAACTTTTCCTGTCCTTGAATAAGGCATTGTATATAGTATGGTACTTTTTATGTCAGCTCGCAAACCTTAGTGTCATCCATCCTCAGTTACACTTTGTCTCCCCAAACATATGTTTAATATTATTGTCATTGTTCTTCCTGCAAGTCAGCATGTACACAGCAGAGACTCATGTGGGGCTCTGTAAGCAGCATTATTATGTAAGTTTGTAAGATTTTTTTTACATTGGGATTTCTATTTAACATCTGCTGCTTTGACATAGACCCTTATTATAGCTTGATTTCTGATAAGATATCTTAAACAATAGTAGAAAGCTATGATATAATGTTCAGATGCATTGCACCATATATTTTGGTATGTCATGATCCTTCATTAAAATCTCATTGTGGCATGTTTATGGAAAGCTTGCCATCTTAAAATAATATTGGCATCTTTTCCTCATCTTCCAGATATTTTTTTTATGCATCAAAGTTCTGGTTTTGTGCATTCCTTACCATATTATACTGATTGTCTAAAAGTAGTTTGGCAAAAAATAAACTAATTATATGATCATGATTTCCTAACTTAACAAATGTGCACCTGTGCAAATAAACTTGAACATTTCCCATTTGAAGTATTGTTTGTTCACTAGTAGTAATAATAATAAGAGGAGGAGGAGGAGGAGGAGTAATAGTGTCATCTTACAGTGTTAGAGTACCACACAGATTTTCCTGACCCATTTCTCCTGAGACAAGGTAATGCTGCTCTTACATGGTCATTTACGCATTTATTCTGCCTGTTGTATACTAAGATAAAAGTCTTGATTGTAAGTAATCACATCATTTTGGTCTTCTTCAGTTTTATGGGTCCTAATTCTAGAAGATACATATTTTTTTCTACTTGGCCTATACAGGCATATATAACCTCACTAGTTTTGTCCTGCAACAAAAGGGAGTATCATAGATTGGATAGATAGGAAATTTTTGCACCCATGAAGCAGAAAAAATAGACCTGTAGGTCTGGGTATGGAGAATAGTTTGTGACACAGACAAAGGAAAGCCATATGATTCAGTCCTTTAAGGGTCAATGTGAGTGACATAGCCCAGGCTGTAACAATACTTGCAAAAATTCTAGGTATGCGCAAAATGTGGAAGCATTCTCTAGTCACCTGAGAAACCTTACGATCAACAGCGTAACTTTTGTCTTCTGAAGAGGAATAAATCGTTGCAAGATGACTGTGATGTAGTTGGTAATTTCTGTATTGCGACTGCAACACACCTTTGGGGCAGAAATGTCAGGGGGGTTTTATATACATATAAAGATACATACATGCATACATACATACTTATAGATATATGTATATATATGTACATATATCTCTATACAGGCCTATATAGACATGTAGAGATATATAAGGTTGGTTTTTGTTGTTGTTTGGGTTTGGGTTTGGGGGTTTTTTGTTGTTTGTTCGGTTGGTTCTTTTTTTCAGATATAGAGTGAAATTCTGTACACAGTAATCCAGAGCTTCCTTTAGTGACTTTAATCAGTTTGTCAGTCTTATTGGGTGATACACTAGAAAAATGTATCTTAAGAATTTTTAACTGAAATGCAAGAGACATGGTTATGCAAAGATAGTCACAGTTAGAACAATGCTACTCTTTAAAGGGGGGTTGATAATTAAGGCTTGGTCTTCACTTTCTGTTAGCACAGTTTTCTTAACAGATACCAATTGGAATAGGGAACAAAGAAAAGGGTGGCAACGATGTTAATGACGCCATAATCTGGAAACATGGGGTAGACAGTTGATGCTATTTTTATTTTGCTTGTAAGTGTATCTGGTTGAGCACGAAATACATGATTATCAGATACCTAATGGTCACCAGAGACTTGGCAATCTAATTTACTTAGGTCTAATGAAGATAAATAGCATTGTAGACATGGACATATAGTACACATACTGAAGAGAAATTGACACTGATGTTGTTGCCAAGCAACTCATCTCTCCATGTAAAACATGCATTTCCTATGATTTTACTGTATATGTATCCAGAAAAATGGAGGAGGGGAGGGCAGGCACTAGTATTCTCTTTCACTGAGTTACTGTTCCATAGAAATGTATCAGAAAAAAATCTCTATTCACTAATAAAATTTTATTATGTTCTTTATTATGGATCTTGCATATAAAACAAGGTAAGAAAGCACAGTCACTTACTTGTGATGGGTTTTAAAAAGTTAAATTGTACATTTTCATTAAATAATGATACTTTCTTTAGGGATTTATATTGGTAGCTGGGCAATTTTCTTGATAAAGTGCAAATCATTATCTGTAAGAGGGTAAATTGTGAGACTTATCATTATCTGTAAGTCGTAAGTCATGAGACCCCACCTGGAGTACTGTGTCCAGCTCTGGGGCCCCCAACATACGAAGGACATTGAGCTGTTGGAACAAGTCCAGAGGAGGGCCACAAATATGATCAGAGGGCTGGAGCATCTCTCCTATGAATACAGGCTGAGTCGGGTTTGTTCATCCTGGAGAAGAGAAGGCTCTGGGGAGACCTTATAGCAGCCTTCTAGTTATTAAAGGGGGCCTACAGGAAAGCTGGGGAGGGTCTCTTTGTCAGGGAGTGTAGCAATGGGACGAGGGGTAATGGTTTTAAACTGGAAGAGGGTAGATTTAGATTAGATATTAGGAAGAAATTCTTTCCTGTGAGGGTGATGAGACACTGGAACAGGTTGCCCAGAGAAGTTGTGGATGCCCCATCCTTGGAAGCATTTAAGGCCAGGGCTTTGAGCAACTAGATGATCTTTAAGGTCCCTTCCAGCTCAAACCATTTTCTGATTTTATGATTCTATGAAATCGCATTCTGTCTCTTTTCAGTTCAAACAGTAAGAATAAAGGATTCAGCTTTATGAACATTTATTCTGTATGAAGCCAATTTATGGCAGATTTTTGTTTTCCATTTTCATCCTCTTTCTCTTATTATAGAAAAGGTCTGTGATTGTTCTTTTTACATAGGCTTTTCCTAAGTGCTATACAAGTGCAACATAAGCGTCATAATTAAGATTTATTTCTAACAAAGCAAAATTGAATTACCATTAAGAGAAGTGTCTAAAGCTTAATGATATTCTAGTAAAGCTCAGAAGCCCATCCTGTAACAATCATTTCTCTAAGAACCTGCTCTCTTATGTTTTCTTGGTTGTGCTACAACATCCCTGATTAATAAACACTCCAAGAAGCATGAAGAGTGTTTACTCTAAAAGCAGATGTCATTTTGTATTTCATTCCACAGTTTGATTCTTTGTTTTATAAACTACTTCAATATACTTTGTTCCTGCATTCTCACGTATCTATTTGGTGAGAAGAGTAAAGCTATAGAAAGGCATCAGCACACTTACTATAGTGTAACAAGTACAGTGAATTAAAAATTTGTTCAGCAGTGTACTTGATTCACAAATGCAAATGCTTTGAAACTGGTCCTGTCTGTCTTCTAGATGGCAATAATAATAAATATTCACCCTGCTCAAGATGCCAGGGGCTTGCTTCTCAATTTTACACAACCCAGACAGAGTCTTTCAGTTTTCCTCATAGCTAATGATGAGATAGATAATTGGGAAAATTCTGATTTAGTAGCCTCCAGATCAAGTAATGATATCACCTGCAGTTATATTTTCAACAAACTTAAAACCAACATTGAGATCAATTTTATTTTTATTTTTTAATTCATTGTTGCATTCATTGCTTGACATCTTTTGGACTATTGAACAACTAACAGGATTATCATCACTTTAAAAAGAAAGTGCTACACAAAGTTTTGTTCAATGCTGCATCTGATACTGGATAGGAGAATATGTAGAACTTCCTACAATTTACGTCCCAGGGTTACACATGGTGATACAGCTTTCTAAACATGCTGTGGATAGGATTTTTCCATTTCTAATATAGAGGGTTCACTAAGTTTTTCTATGACTTTTTTATTCTTCATACATCTGTCTTGAAACTGTGTTTATTATTGTTTTAATATAGCCATAACTTCCTTTGCTAGATTTTACTCTAATGTGATACTGGGCAATGCCCTTAATAACATGCTTTGTTATATTTCTTTCCTTCCTCCACTACTATTTGATGGAATTCTTACTGCCCTGCTTAGAAGTTACTCAGGGTTCAAACTGGAAATACTACCTCTTTTAGTCAACCAATTCCTTCTGCCTTTATATAAAAGATATATATAAGCTTTGGAGACTAAACGCAGAACACCCATAAACCCTAAAAAAAAAAAAAAAAAGATTCAGGTGGACAGTTTTTTGCTTAGTAAGTATATTTCTGAGAAGTAAGAAAAATGAGGTGGTGTGGGCTGCACCCCTGCCAGTGAATATAGGAAATGTATGCCGCTTTGCTTTGGTGGGACAGGGTCTTTTTTGCAGTCATGTGTTCTTTTGTTTGATTCTGTTTATATACATTGCAAAGAAGTACATCTTAACAGGGTTCTCCCTTGCTTTTTCTTAAGGACCACGTAAAGAATATTTAGTGCTTTTCCAGTATCTCAGTTTTCACACCTGAGAACATGTCTAAATGTAGCAAAAAATGCAAGGTGGGTGCCAAGGTTTAACCCCAGCCGGAAACTAGAACCATGCAGCTCACCCTTCTCTTTCCTGCCCCCCAGGAAGGAGGTAGGGGTGGGAAAGAAAGAAAAAAAAAAAAGAAAAGGAGGGAAAAGGGAGAAAAAAATCCTCATGGGTTGAGATAAAAAAGTATAATAGACACAATAATAATAATAATAATAATAATAATAATAATAATAATAATAATAATAATAATAACAACAACGACAAGGGTCAGTCTCACTGCCCGTTGAATTGGCACCAACCTGAACAGTGATCATGGATTCCCATCCCCAGCAAACACCCATTTATATACTGAGCATGACATCTATAATAAGGAATATTTGATTGGCCATTCCATTGTTCTGTCTATTCTTCTATGGGAAGCTGAAAAAAGTCCTTGAATAGTGTAAATATCACTTAGCAACAAGTGAAAACAATAGGCATTAATGATGTTCTTTTCACAGCAATCACTAGAAAGAAAATTAACTCTTTCCCATCTGAAACCAGGCCAGTAGACAAGGGTAAAGAGCAAAGGAGAGGATCATGTACCTGTAGCCAGTGAAGAGCATTTTCAACTGGAAACAAAAGGAGTAGGACTTCCAGTCCTGTCTTCCTGGACTTAATATGAATTTTGTATTAATTGTTCACTGGATACTATATAAACAACATGTTCTATCAGGAATGCATTTTTCTCAGACTGATATTAATTTGTTCAAGCTTTCCCTAGCTTTTTGATTTTATCCTGATGAAGTATGTTGATGAAATTTATGTTGGAAATTTCACACAGTAGGGTGTAGGCTTCATCATATGATAATCTTTTATTTCTAATATGCTTTGATCATCAATGAGATAGTAAATGTTAAAATTCACATTATCATTATGGTAACATAAATGGACACCACTGAGATGAAAGGACAGGATTTTTGAATTATATTTTATTACAAACCATTTCAGAATCTGTCAAAACATTCAGTAATATTTATCGTTTGTTCAAGCTCAGAAAGGCTTTTATTTTGCAATCCTAAAGGCTAGAGATTTCATTTTATATTTAATGAAATATGAAATATTCAAATACACAATGGCAATCTAAAAGAGGAAATAAGCCAAGTCAGCCTAACCTCAGCCCTTAAAAGAATGGATGTAAAGGCACAGTGAAGGAAAGTCCAACTTTTTGAGGTAATCAGTATGTCTACCATCATTCTCACATATTACGTTATTTCTCCTCAGTTCTTTTCTGTGTATGTTTTTGTGTCACTTTAGATCTCTAGGAGGCTGAATTTTGGAGGAGATGAATCAAGGACTATTTACAGTTTTGTATTGTCTCATTTTGCCACATGTTTAAATAATTCCATACTATAAGCACATCTATAAAATGTTAAGCTACATGAAAATAGGGCATCTGTGAAAGAGGAAGATTCGCAGAATAAAACTGGGTTAGCAGGAAATAATCCTTGGTAATTCTTTTGTCTGTCTACAACAAGCTTCCGTAAGCCAAACAGTTCTTTTAGAGAGACTGAAGGAAAAAAACTACTTGAGTAATTGAAATGAGAAACTAGGTTTGTCTTCAGAACAAAAATAATGGTGAAGAGTCCTGGAGATGAGAACGTCCATGAGAATTGTAGGTATTTGAGACAGCACAGAATGAAAGAAGCTGTCTTGACTAACAAAAGTCCTCCATAGGAGGTACTTTTATAAATTCTGCTCTTAGACCCACAAACACAGCATTCACTGTATTCAAGGATCCGAGTGATTACCCAAAATTAATAAAATTCTGCCTTGTGGAATAGTTACAGCAACACCGGAGTTGTCTCAAGGGATGAACTTTTTATTGATACTCTTATATTTAAGCTAAAACCAGATGAAATCAAAAAGGAATAAATGACTGATTCTTATTGGGATTCCAACTGAATATGGTGGACATTTCATGAAAGTTTAAGGATCCAGTTTAAAACTATTTTTCTTCAGAACCTGGTTTCTTTTGCCGGTTAACTTATCGGTAAAACAGGAATTAGGAAAAGATACTTAAAAGTGAAGTGATTAGAGAGAAATTTAAATGAAGATTTTGTGCCTATTTAAATATTTCAATACAGTTCTGATATTAGTGACAGGGTTTAGCATTTATTAACAAGGAACATTCACATATACCTATGCTTTCAATATTAACATGAACTATAGCACATCATGTCCCTGGAATCTAGGCACTGAACACCAGTATGGAACAAAGACTGCAGAAAAGCTGACACTTCTGTATCTTTAAATTTAGAATTAGGTTTTGTGTTTTTAGACTGATTTCAGTTTTAACTTTAGACAAAAATTTTATTATTTCTGTAATAAGAAATAGCAACAGGAATTATACAAAAATATGGTATTTTTAATATTTATATTGCTGAGGCAAGTAGGTGACAGGTATCTTCAGCAATATAATGGTGCTGTGGAGAAAAGTTTCTGTGAAGAACTGTTTTATTTCAGTTAATAGGTACAGTAAGAGCCCTCTGGAGGCTACACTTTAAGGGCAACAAGAGATTCGACACATATAAATTCATGACAAGGTGGATAGATAGACTAAAATAGCAACTTTAAGAAAATATTTCCCATATAATATATTTTCTTAAAGGCCATACTTAATTTATTGTACAGGTGTTGGTAGTGGAGCAATGTAATTTATATTTATGTATAATTTTTTCATGCGTTTTTCTTCCTTCTTCTACCTAATGTGTACTTTGCTAAAAGTTAAATTATTGTAGTAGCTAAAAATATTCCAAAATACAAGATCTATCATCAGTATCTTAATTTAATGATAACCATTGCACTATTAATTTACTTCTTTAATTTTCCTGATCACAATAAGGAAGGAATAAATGTGTGTTCAAATTATTTATTGACTGATATCTCAAATCCTTTCCTGATAATATTTATAATTATTGTCCTTATAAGATATTTTTTGAATTATACATTTTGTTAATTTTCTGATTCTTTACAGTTGATGTCCTGTTTTCAGCTGGGATAGAGTTAATTTTCTTTCTAGTGGTTGCTGTGTTTCAGATTTGGTATGTCTATATTGCACACTGTTTAAGTTGTTGCTAGGTGATGTTTATACTATTAAGGACTTCTTTCAACTTCCCATAGAAGCTGAGAATGAGCATAGACAGAAGAATGGAACAGCCAATGGAATGTTGGTATATAAATGGGGGTTGGCCAGGGGGCGAGAATCCATAATCACTGCTCGGAATGGGCTGGGCAACCAATTCACCGGGTGGTCAGTGTGACTTGTGTTGGTATTACTTTATCTTGTATATTCTTTTACCTTTATTATTGTTACTATTATTATTTTCCTTTTTTTGATATTGTTTTATTAAACTGTCTTTATCTCAACTCACAAGGTGTTTTTTTTTCCTTTCCTTTCCCCTCCTTTTCTCCCTCTTCTCTCTACCCTTCTTGGGGTGGAAAGGGGAGAACTGCATGAGCAGCTGCATGATCCTAGCTGCTGACTGGGGTTAAATCACGACAGTTAGTTTGCCTGTTATTCTTAATATTCTGTTTATCAAATAACAATTTCCTTTCTGTAACTGTATGAGTGAAGGAAATCAAAGAGATTTAGAGTGATAATATGAATATTTAGAAACACTACATAACCTGAGACCAGGCTGATGAAGGCTGTGGTTCACATCCAGAGACGATATGACAGGTGGTTGGATGGGATTCATTATAGAATTAAGAAAACTAGTATTAGGTATATATGTGTGAACTTGGTGTCTAATCTTCTATTACAGTCAATGAAGGGCCAGCAAATGCAGTTGACAGAAGCAGCGTAATGGTTTGCCTGTCTAGATATTATTCACTGAATGTCGTTTCCTAAATAGACATGCCAAGTAACACTTGCAGCACTGCGTGGTTTCTCACACAAGGCTGGTGGATGTGACAAGGAGCCTATTGGAAAACCTGTGACTTGCTGGAACAGCAGCCAGAGACTGCGTGACATGTTTTAGTTTGACTAAAACTAGGTTTAGATAGCTGAACTATGCCTTAGCCATCAGAGCTCTCTAGGCTCCACTGGTAATGTTAGCTATCAAGGAAGCTTATATGTTGATATGTGGTTGTAGATACCTAAATTTAAGTGTCAGTCTTAACTGAATCCTACATTGCGGTCACAATCCACACATAAATTCCAAATTATCTTCTTAATGTAGGTGTGAAAAGTCATCCCGTTTAAATTAATAAAAATAAAATATCTTTACAATACCTAATGGGTACACATATAACAAATTTCTTTGCACACGAGGTTTGGCTTCACATATGTGGCAAAAAAACTCTCAATAATAACAGAGCATGAATAATCAACGGGAAAAGAGATCAATCTATTTTATTGCCAAACATATTGTTCTATACAAATGAATTAAATATATGGTTAGAATACTGTATGATAACAATTATAATGATTAATTCATTTGTTACAGAATACTATGGATAATCAAAACCAGTACCCTCTTAGAGGGCAAATGAATTCTGTCCAATTGTGCACAGGAAAAAATCCAGTCACAATACATTATTTAGAATAAAGATGTACAAACTCATTCCTTATTCATAACTTTATTCCAGCTATCTATTATCTCAAACGATAAGGGGAATAAACTACCTGACAGAGCATCTTTCTTTTACTGTTAGAAAGGGAGAATTTAATTAATACAAAAATATTTCCTGTATTTATATTTCTTTTCAAGTCAAAATCTTATTCCCTAGGATTTCCCTTCCTTAAGAAACTAAGTTTAATGTGCCCTTCTCATTACTAAAGCAAAATTCATGGGATGAAAAGAAAAAGCAACAAAGAAACACTCACATTTTTCTATTGATGAAAGCTGATAGACCATAGACTAAACAGACTGATTAGAATCCTGTATATATGTGTGTATGTATACATATATGTGTATATGTATATGCACACACATTTTAGGTTTTTGTGTTGATCCTGATTATCTACAAGGATGTGTTTTAAGTTTTGTATTAAGCTTTTTGAAATAAACAGAGATACTGTGCATTAGACTGTAGTCATGTTTTCTTCAAGTCTTTTCAGCTATTTCCTAATAAATCCCTGTATTAGTTATAAATACAAAATTCTTTCTCATTTATAGCTCAAATAATATCTAAATCACTAGAAAATATGACAATTTTACTTCTGTATTTATTTCATAAGATATATTTAAAAAAACAAACAAAAAAAACCCTCACACACATAGAATGCACTTAAAACAAGAACAGAGGTAAAGAAATTAAAAGCAAAAAATTTAACTGTGAATTAGTGTCTTTGCTGTTGTGTTTCACATTGTGTTTCAAGAAAATGTTCAACCAATGCTTGCCACAATGGACAAAACCAGAGTATTTCAGTTAGTAACAGAAGCAACTTTGCAAAACTTCTACAAGTCCAATTTAATTGCAACTAGAATTACGGTAGTGTTGGTAATAATAGATTCAAGGTTACTTCCAAGGGAACAAGAACAGTATTAAAAAAACCCCACCCCAACTGTGTTCTCATGTTCTTATTGCAGAATTACTGTTCCTTTTGCCATTCTAATTTGTTTCCAGATAATGAGTTATTTAGCTGAAAACAAGCTCCTAATACAGTTCTTTGTCTTTATCAGAAAGAATTAATTTTTAGTTATATTAATCCATCTTGTACATTGACACATGTTTCTATGTATGGCTTTCAGGTACATTGACAAGTAAATCACAGGTGGCTGTAAAATGCCTGAGGATTCAAATGTATTGTTTTAATCGTTAATGAACATTTATCTCACTAATATTCAGACTTCTGAATTTAATTCTCTTAAAGGCAGACTTCTTAAATATAATTATCTTATCACTTGGGTGATAAGACTCTTATCACTTGGGTTATAAGACATGCAGTATTCAAAATCAAAATATTTCATGTAAATATTCGTAGTCTGTATGAAGTCCATATGGACTTTTGCACATCTGTTTCTATATACATTCTATTAAATTGAAATAGTATTCATAATGTAGCAACATTCCACAGTTTCATTTAAAAACAATTTTTAAAAGCCTTGGGGTAAAAAGAAATCTTCTCTCTTCCTCTTTGTCATTTTGTGGATGTGCTCAAAGCAAAAATAATCTACTTTGCAGATTACTTTTCTCATAATGTGCATCTTTTTTCTCTTTACTTCAGTGAGTAATAGATGTTTGCGTTCTGAGTTTTGACATTGTATGAAATGATTAGCAGAGGTGTTGACTTTCACAAATCATATATATTAAGCTGTTGCTAAAAGGATCCACCGTAAAATGTCTACTGCAATGTCTCTATCCAGAACTCTGTTTACAGATTTTTGGAGAGGGAAAGTATTCTATAAATTAACTTCAAGAAAAACTTAATCACCTGTCCACCTACATTTCTAATTGTTTTCCAGACTGTTGTTTTCAGTTTTGTGTCAGTCTCCAAAAAGATTATTTCTGTGAACCACTCATAGTGTAAAAGACAGTATGTAGAGTTTTCACACTTCATTTGGAAACTGATGGACCTGTGGTATAAAAAGCTGATATAAAATATCATCTTTTTATCAGAGATTGTCAAGAAAGTAGTAGAGTCTTGCTAGTATCATAAAGAGGTCTAGACTATTATGCATATAAATAGTTTTGTCATAATGTTTATTAAAATAGTTTTTGGTACAGTTGCAAGGTCTTAACAGATGTTTAACTGCTGAAACTTGCAACATTATTTGCAATTCCTATAGGAAATATACATATTTTTGCCTTATTGAAAGCTCAAATGAAAAATTTATTTCATGCTCTTTTCCCTTTTTGTACCCTCCATCCCTGCCCTGCCCACCCTCCACCCTCCCCCCACCACCCATAAAATTAAACCACGCTCTGTTTCTTCATGTCTTCCAAGAACTCTCTCTGGTAGGAAAAATTAAAGTGAAAAAAATCTCTTGGACCATACTTTAAGAAGGAGCACCATTTCTGACGCAGTAAGTGATGCCTCTTTAAAATACCTCTACAATGCTTCAAAACAGTCCAAGCGGAGCTACAGAAGATAAAAAGCTTTGGAACACAGTTCCACAATTGCAATGGCAATGGTCTAATAATTCACAAAAATGTAATTTTGGAGACAGACACACAAACCAATTAGGACATAAAAGCAAATAAGCTATTCCATGAATTTTACCAAAAAGGACATTGAGATCAACAAGTAATAACATACTTGCTATTCAATTACAACCAAATATATGTAGATGCCAATGGCAGTATCAATACTGCACCATAAAATATCTCCTAAATCATCCAACTAGATTGGAGGAGATTATTCTTATACCTGATGGTTTTGAGGCTGGAGAGAGCACTGTTCTGACTCTACATATCCTCAGATCAGTTATTTGAGACTACCTTACTTTTATGAGGTTTTGTTTGCTTGTTTGTTTTAATTGGAAGAGAAAGCTTAAACCCAAACTATTTACAAAACTTTTACCTGAAAAAATGCGGTCTTCCTTCTCTACAGGATTCTATAAAATGATTGGTTCGCTCTTCCCTAATGGGGGCTACATATCCTTGATATTATATGAACTGTCTAGTGGAAGGGTTCAAAGATGTCGCTCAGAGCACAGGACCCAGTCTTCAACAATCCAGAGAATAAAAGAACTGGAGGAGCTTAGCTGGATTCTTTGTGGGAAAATCTATGTTGCCAAAGAGGGTGCTGGAACTTGATGATCATAGACTGAGATCTGCAGTAAGCTAAGTGTCCTTTTAGTTTATTCAGTATTTCCCCTGCCTGTATTAATATAATTTGTTTTTCCCTCATCAAGGATTACGTGTCAGAGATCTTTCACTGATGCATGCTGTATACCCTACAGTTATGGATATATCTGGATATTTTAATATAATGTATTTGCCATCTGCTGTTGAATCCCACCATGTAATTTTCCATATTTTCCTTTAAACTGCTGCCAGGATTAAGATTCCCTACTTTGATGAGGGTGTGGAAATCTGTGTTGTCGGACAGATTGCCAGTGAGCAGACTTAGCCACATTGGAACATTTCCACCTGCTCAGTAATCACAGACCCTTGAGCACAGAAAAAAAAACAGCAGTTTTCTTTGCCTCCATTGTGGCCTCTGAACATATGATGTCTTCCTGATGCAATTGGCTGGACTTGGAACGCTTTCTGCTGATGATACTCTAACCTTTTTCACTGCAACCTCATTTGTTACCATCCTAGTTAAACCATAATGAGAATGAATTGTGCCTGTAATTAATACTGATACTTGTCAGCCACAGGAGATATTGCAGAGTCAAGAATAATCTGAAACATATAGTTTAACAATTAGATACAGTAATTACAGTATTTCAGATGCTCACACAGAACATATTCCAGCTTTATTAAACCTTAAACTTTTCATGGTCCGTGTTTTTAATGCTTGAATTTAAAGTACTGTTTGAGAGCAAACATTATGCAAATACAGTTGTGCAATATGCATTACAACCTTGCGTCTGTCTAAAGATGACATTGCCGCATATTTCAAAAGACAATTCATCATACTGACACTTAATAAGACATTAACAATTCAAAAACTACTCTATGGCCCACCAGTGTAATGCATACTCGACTGTTGGTTTTGCAAGAGCTGCAAAGGCCTATTCTTTGTTGTGGTGCTAATGTGAAATAGGAAAAAAGTTGTGCTATCAGTAACTAATTGAATCGGTCTCAAAAAAAAAGGTCTTACGTATATTGTTAAAAATATCACCTAAAGAATGCTGTAAAATTCATCCTGTTTTATAAATCATAACTTCTTTATGTATTCTGTCTGTTCATATATTACATTCTAAATTTCATTTCTTTGCACTACTTCTCTCTCGTCTTTGATTTACTCATTTTTTAACCTGTATGTGTTCAATTATATCACATTTTATAATTACAGTATAACAAAACAAGTTAAAACAAAATAACACTCTGGTAATTGCACTAAAGAAGCAAAATTTTTAGACATCTTTAAAATCAATTTTATGGATTTGTCTAGTGTGATACCAGTTTAGATCCCATACAGACCTATAGAAAATAATTAAATCACATGATAATGGCAATATAAAACCGACTTCTCATTAAGTAAAATACACCCTAAACCCAAAACACTAAGTTAGAACCAATAAAAAACTGAGTAACTTTTCCATATTTTATAACCTCTTGAATGAGAATAATGGAGAGTACGGGAAATCTACTTCAGTGGATTAGCCTTTCTCTGAGAATCCCAGAGGACAGCTCTGAGTTTCTGTTCTTTCTCCTACAGAGCTCCTGCTTTGTTTCCACAAAGTATTGCTTACTATGTACAAGCATTACTAAATATTCCATATTGCACTGTCATTTGTATGACACAATCAAGCCAATATACCTCCACCATTTTTCAGGATCGATCTTGTTCTTTTCAACTACTTTTGCATATGATGATCAGTTCCTAGTTGTGTCTTAAGCTTCTGCAATTAACATTCCTCTGTGTGTTCCTGAGAGAATTCATTCCAAATGGCTATTACTTCTCAAACAGAAAGGAAAAGGAACTAGTCTACAGGGGAAAGATTTTCAGAGTAATAGATTAAAAAGCAGCTATATAGTCAAAACATATGATAAACTTTGTGAATTACGGTTAGTGGGCTATATGAATATGCAATAATTTTCACAAATAGATGAACAGTCTAAATATCAGTTTCCATGGAATCGAGCTATTTTTGGTGATGAAAGAAAAAGCATTCTGACAAATGTTTGCATACAAAAAGTGGAAAATAGTATGAAAGCGAAAGGTAATTTTGAGAAAGAATAAAGGCAACTCTTACAAATAATGAAGACCCACCACCACAGCAATAGCAACAGCAGGTATACATGGGATAAAGGCACTGCAGAGGTGTGGGACTGATAACCTAGCGCAGATGGGTACTAACTAAATTTGTTAGGCACCCTTATTTTAAATTGCCACAGATGTTTCAAAAAATTCCCACTTGTATTTCCATAATTGTTGTCTTCACAAAACAAGATGGTAGACAGTGTATAAAATTTACTGGATGTGTGAAAGCAGAATCAATGGCATACCCTATCTGCAATTCTTACTGTAAGCTTAAGGCACTTAATAGCAGTAGAGGTGAGAATTGTCATACATTTACTGGGGAGAGGTGAAAAGGGTAAGGGAATTTGACAGTTGGTCTCCTATGTATATCTCACTAATATACATAGGCTTTAATTTCACAGATGAGTTTTGGTCTTTTAAGAATTGAAAAGAGGAGCAGAAGAACAAGAACTGATGTGATGCCTATATTCATCGAGATACACAAATTGCCTCATTTAACAAAAAAAATTACAACTGCATAGGAGGAGTTATTTGCTGTAGTGCTATAGCACAGCCTTCAATGTGGTGGGAGAAAATTAAAAATTAAACATTTACCGTACTTGTTATAACAAGAGGTCTGGTCCCATACTTCTTTGCACCACATTATTACTATTACTATCATTGTACAAAGCGATTCCCATCACCATAATGGAGGAGAACCCGCTAGAAGAATGGAAGGACAGCTTTCAGCATTGCTGTAATATTTTGCACAGCTTTTCATGAAATGAGAAAGATCGAAACATATTTTGGCATGTTGCTTGCCTGGCTGATCTCCATGGCTCACACAATATTGATATAATGGGCTTTCAAAACTTTCATGTAAATGTTCACCATGACAGCCCTTGCTTATGGAAACTAGATGCTATTAAACCAGTTTGTTTTGTTTTGTTTTTTTTATTTCAAATGTATCAACAGCAGCTTCTCTCTGAGGTCCATCTAGTTGGTTTGCTTTCCTAAAAAGTAATATAAACTAATATCTTTGATGAAAGAACACCTAAAGCCTTGCTCTTTGTCCATCCTCAATGTCAAGGCATTCTTTGCCTTGTAAATACTGAGCAACATGTTATAAGACCATGGTCAAATTATGCATAAATAGCATTTAATTTGGTTAATGTGTTGAAAGAATGTCCTTATTGTCCTTGAGGCCAAAAATACAGTTGCAGATGTTGCTATTTATGATATTTTCCTACTTATTTTCTTCAAAGGAAAGAAAGATATTAACAAGGTCTGAGTGTTAATTATTCAAAGCAATAATGCTAAGAATCCAGTTGCAGCGTATTGGTATTTTAGAATTCCTGAACAATCCCTTATTTTCAAGTTATTATTGATTATGCTAACTAAAGCTCACCCTGTACTAAAGAAATTATTTGTGGACCAAACTGCTAATGAATTTAAACAGTTTCAAAATCTGTATTTAAAACATCGATCACTGGTAACAGGGCATTTTAGAAATCTAAAAAAAAGTCTCCCCCACCAAACTAACAACAGACCTAGACAACTCCACATTGTTTGCACTTATCTAGTGCACAAAATTAGTGAAGTAACTGAACACTAAAAGCTGATTTTGTGTGTGTGCATTTCATCGAATCATAGAATCACAGAATCATAGAATAGTTTGGGCTGGAAGGGACCTTCAAAGGTCATCTAGGCCAACCCCTCCTGCAATGAGCTGGGACATCTTCAACAAGAGGGGGTTGCTCAGAGCTCCATCCAGCCTGACCTTGAATGTTTCCAGGGATGGGGCATATACAGCCTCTCTGGGCAACCTGTGCCAGTGTTTCACAACCTTCATTGTAAAAAATTTCTTCCCTATATCTCATCTAAATCTATCCTCCTTTAGATTAAAGTCATTACCCCTTGCCCTATCACAACAGGCCTTGCTAAAAAGTTTGTCCCCATCTTTCTTATAAGACCCCTTTGAGTACTGAAAGGCTGCAATAAGGTCTCCCTGGAGCCTTCTCTTCTCCAGGCTGAATAGCACCAACTCTCTCAGCCTGTCCTCATAGGACAGGTACTCCATCCCTTTGATAATTTTTGTGCCCCTCCTCTGGACCCACTCCAACAGGTCCATGTCTTTCCTGTGCTGAGGACTCCAGAGCTGGATGCAGTACTCGAGGTGAGGTCTCACCAGAGCGAAGTAGAGGGACAGAATCACCTCCCTCAAAATGCTGGCCATGCTTCTTTTGATACAGCCCAGGATATGGTTGGCCTGCTGGTCTGCGAGTATGCATTGTCGGCTCTTGTCCAGCTTTACATCCACCAGTACAGTCCTCCTCTCTCAACAGGATTGCTTTCAATCCCTTCATCCCCCAGCCACTGATAGTGGGGGTTGCCCCAACCCAGATGCAGGACCTTGCACTTGGCCTTGTTTGACCTCATGAAGTTCACACGGGTGCACTTCTCGAGCTTGTTCAGGTCCCTGTGGATGACATCCTGACCCTCAGGCATGTCAACCACATCACTCAGCTTGGTGTCATCTGGAAACTTTCTGAGGGTGCACTCAATCCCACTGTCTATGTCATTGCTGAAGGTATTGAACAGTACTGGTCCCAATACAGACCCCTGAGGGACACCACTTGTTACCAGTCTCCATCTGGATGTAATAAGTAATTTAGCAATTCAGCTAAAATGAATGGGTGCTTGCTATGGCTTCAGCTAAGATGGGTGTGTGCTTGCTATGCATTTGGAAAAAGGATAGTGTTAGATAGGATATCAGACGAAAGCAACAGTTGGAAGTAACGACACTTGCAGAACAAAGGGTGGTGTAGTTAGCTAAGATAACCACAGGAGTGTAAAGAATGAAGAAGCCACAAGGACATGGTGATAAAGACTTCAAGCCTCCCTCCAACGACTACCAGGAAGATCCCTGAGGAAACATAGTGCCTCCACCGCTAGAAGGGAGGGGGCGTGCTCGGGGGTGGGTTGCATTCCAAGAACTCATTGATTATGTAATTGAGGATGGGTTGTGTTCCAAAAACTCATTGATTATGCAAATTATGTTCCAAGAAACATGAATAAGTATAAGGAATACAAAATAAAAATAAGTATTTGTGAAAGAAAAAATGACCCACAGGAGGAGAAATAGCCTGTGTAACTCCCAGCGCTGCTCCACCAGACTAATTTGCCCCAGACTAAAATTCAATACAGTGAGCGTGTTTCTCACATGGACTTTGAGTCGTTAACCGTTACCTTCTGGATGTAACCATCCAACCAATTCCTCATCCACCAAACAGTCCACCCATCAAATCCACACCTTGCCAATTCAGAGAGGAGGATCTTGTGAGGGACTGTGTGAAAGGCCTTACAGAAGTCCAGATGGACAAAGTCTGTAGCTTTTCCCTTCTCCACTGATGTAGTCACTCCATCATAGAAGGCCACGAGGTTGGTCAGGCAGGACTTGCCCTTGGTGAAGCCATCTGGCTGTCTCAAATCACGTCTCTGTCCTCCATGTGCCTTAGCATAGCTTTCCAAGAGGATTTACTCCATGATCTTCCGAGGCACAGAGGTGAAGCTGACAGGTCGGTAGCTCCCAGCATCCTCCTTTCTACTCCTCCTCATTTAAAAATGGAACTGGAACAGATTGCCCAGAGAGGTTGTTGAGGCCCCATCCCTGGAGGTGTTCAAGGCCAGGCTGGACGTGGCCTTGGGCAACCTGGTCTCGTGGGAGGTGTCCCTGCCTATGGCAGGGGGGTTGGAACTCGATGATCTTCAAGGTCCTTTCCAACCTAAACCGTTCTATGATTCTGTGAAGAATGGGTGCAAAGTTTCCCTTTTTCCAGTCACTGGGGACTTCACCTCACTGCTGTGACTATTCAAATATCATGGAGAGTGGCTTAGCAACTACATCAGCCAATTCCCTCAGGACTCTGGGATGCATCTCATCAGGTCCCATAGACTTCTGTATGCTTCGTCTCCTCAGGTGGTCACAGACCTGATCTTCTTTTACAGTGGGAGGGACTTCGCTGCCCCAGTCCCTTTCTTGTGGTCCATCCACTCAAGACGTGTGGGGACAGAGGTTGCCAGTGAAGACTGTGGCAAAAATATTGTTGAGTACCTCAGCCTTCTCTTCATCCATTATTACCAATTTGCCAGTCTTGTTCATTAAGGGGGGTACACTTTCTTAGACCTTCCTTTTCTGGTTGACATACCCATAGAAGCACTTATTTCAACCCTTATTTCAAAGGGTTTATTTGGTGTAGATTCTAAGATTTACCTTTCACAGAATCACAGAATCAGAGCTTAGCTGAATTGGAATCTAAGCGCTTTTTTTGTTTATTTCATTATTTTGAAATTTTATCAGTAAAGAAATTGTTCAAATTTACAGTGCTTTTATACTGAAGTAGGAGTTTACACTTGAATGTTGTATAAAATATTAGGCTCAATCACAGCCATGTAAATAGGGACTAATTTCATTACTTAGAAACTTGTCCAGAAATGTTTCATTTATTTGGACAACTGTAGCATTACAAAGAATTCACAGAATACTTTTTGTAACTTGTTCTTTATAACTGTTAAATATCATCCACACAGTCATATTAGATAAAAAAATCAATCTCTCCCTTGATTAATTTAATCAATTTAATTGCTTCTTTAGTCTGATATTCTAGTCTATATTAATTTTTCTGCATTAACACTTCTGTCCAGCTATAGTATATTTTAAACAAAGCTGAAAGCAAACATACAAAAAAAGAAAATATAAAGCACGTGTCCACAGTAAAAATTGGATATTTAATGTAGTTTTTTCCCTGCTTATCTATCAGTTACCAAGCCTGAAGGCAATTTATAGACAGAATTCTGGAGAAGGATATAATGCTGACAATAGAATCTGGAAACATCATCACTTCTAAGTTCCCTGGACTTTGCTGCATCACTGGGATTTTTTAACTTTACTGTCTCTTAAAGATTCCAAGATGCCAGCTGCAAAATAATTTTTGAAGAAGACTGAACTCTCTAACACTGCAGCTTAGGTAACTTCAAAATTACTAGCAACTTCAAATCATTTTCTCTAGATAGTTTTCTTGGAATCAATTTCATTTGTTCCAAGGAGTTACAAGAGCAACAATTATCGAACTGGAAGATCAGGAGGAAAATGTAAGATCAGAGAAGAGAATGTATGTTTAAGATGTGAAAGAGTCTCATTTTCTATGACAGAAAAGAAAACTGAAGCCAGGTTTTCCCCATGCTAGATAACTAAGATATAAGAAAGATGACAAAGGCGCTAGCAGCAATGATTGTAGCTCTAGCCATTCTTCTCTTTTTCATTTCCTACAGTGTTTTATTTTGGGTTTTGTACTGAACCTACAGGAAAAAAAGGGAAATAGAACAGGAGAGATTTCTTTTACTCTTTTAATCTAAAGCAAACTTTTCCCTTCTCTTTTTTAGGTAAACTCAGTCAGCAGAGGAAATATTAAAAGTTCAACTTAAATTAAATGCTGAAACATACATCTCATATTCTTTAAACACAAACTAATACCACTACTACACATAATGAAAATACAATCTTGTCATCTGAGTGCATATAGGTACTTTAACCCTATCATGAATTCAGATTGTTTAAAGAACCAAATATCTGCAGTATCACACTTCTGTCTGTAAACTGTATAAAATTGTTGGTTTCTCATATATGAAACATTTTTACATTGAATAAGTTATCTACGAAGAAAATGTGTTCTTGGGATGCATTAAATCTATTGCCGGTGCACTTGAAAAACTGTATGTCCCATGTCCTACGGCTTTCATTAGAAAAAATTTCCATTATAAATTTCCTTTCCTAAAAGAAGGGGTGTATATTATGTACTGTGTCATTGAAACATCTTTACAGGGACTATCAATGGAAGCAGACCTTTTTACGTATATATGACAATACAGAGTTCTATTTCAAGAAATAACTGCAGTTTCAAGCAAAAGTGGATAAAGTGGATAAGAGTTACTTGTGTTTCATGGGAACACAATATGTGTTGAGAGACCAATCAGTTTACTGTGACAAAGAAAATCCTCCATCACTTGATTCAGTATCATAACCACCATGATTTTGAAGATGCTTTCCCATAACATATTTTTACCTCATCTTGGTCAGTATACTAGAAAGATTAGAACATAGCAGACCAAATGGTTTGTAATATATTTTTCATTTTCAGAAGTTTTAAAGAAAACATGTAGAATAGAATAGGAAAAAAAAACAAACAACATAGTACTTTTTCTTATTGTGACTAATAGGAGCTGCTTAATGTGCTTAGGTTAATACAGCCATCTCTCCACCCATAAATGCGTTCACTGACTATCAGTGCCTCACTGATAATTTATTTATGGCAGAATGACTGTGACAATCTTGCAGTTTCGTAACTGAAGACAAGAGAATTTCATGGCTACTTCTTCTTCATCATTAAGCAAAACAAAAGTCTTTCTAGGTTCTCCCAACCAAAGCAATTCTATTTCAAAATTTCTCATGCCTCTTAACCATGAAATCCCTCCATGAAAATGTTCCAGTCTTCTAATACTCCAAAATGGAAAGTTGACATAAAATCTTCATTTATTTAGTAGCCTTGTTAAAATTTTTGTAAGCCTTATGATGAAACTCTCTCTCTAGCCTTTGGAAGTTTAAATTATCAGTTCGCCCCTTCACACACAGAAGACAAGACTTTCTCAATACTTATTGCCAGACCATATTTGAATAGAGTCAGAACACTTACATTCAAAACAGAGAAAATAAATAATAGAAGTAAAAGGATCCATACACAAACCACAAGTAAAAACGAATTTGACTCATCATCCTAATATAACATTGATCATAGAATCATAGAATCGTCTAGGTTGGAAGGGACCTTTAAGATCATTGAGTCCAACCATCAGCCTAACACTGCCAAATACCCACCACTAAACCATGTCCCTAAGTGCCACAACTGCACATCTTTTAAATACCTTTAGGGATGGTGATTCCACCACTTCCCTGGGCAGCCTGTTCCAACGTTTGATAACCCTTTCTGTGAATAAATCTTTCCTAATATCCATGCTAAACCTCCCCTGGTGCAACTTGAGGCCGTTTCCTCTTGTCCTATCCCATGTTATGTGGGAGAAGAGACCAACCCCCACCTCTCTTGTCCTTTCAGGTAGTTGTAGAGAGTGATGATTGAGGTATAAAAGGCATAGAGACATAAAAAGACATAAAGGTGGAAATAGCTGTGGATCTCTTCCTGATCCCCGTGAACCATTAGTATTCCACTTAAACTAAAGCCATGCTACCAGAAAGAGTTATTTATCTAAAACTAACTTGCATTTCAACTGTAGTCAGAGAAATAGGCGCCTTCAGAGGTGACTCATCTCATTGAGACAGTGCTGGAGATGACTGGCTGGAAGCACTGAATGTGTAAATGTCTGTTTCTGTCTACTAACCAAATGAAGTTAGAATGAGCAATTTAGACAAGAAAATCAGCTATTAGATGCCAGCTTCCCCTCTGCGTTGCACAGGACAAGGTGCAACAAGCACAAGTTGCCAGAAGGAAATGATGATTAGATATAAAGAGAAGCCTCTTCACACTGTGAACGGTTAAGCATGGAACAGCTTGTCCAAAGACGCAGTGGAATCTTGTCCTTAAGACATTCAAAGCTCAGCCTGAAGAGTTAAAGGGAAATTTGGCTATATCTTTGAATTTAGCCCTACTTCAAGCAGGAGGTTGGCCTAGATGATCTCCTGAATATAACAGCTAGATGTGTCTGCCAGCCATAGTCTTTTTATGGTTTTAGATCTAAAGTCCCAAGACAAATCCTATCTTAGTGAGATTTTTGTTCCAAATTTAGAACTATTGTCTATTTCAGAAAACCTGATTTTAATCAAATGGCAGCTGAGCTAAAATAACCCCTAAAACTCATGCAGTTGTCAGACAGACTGGCAAGATTATTAACCTAACTATTGCAATGATTTACGAATGCTGCTTATGGGAATAGCAAAAATTAGAAGCACAAAGGTGGGTACAGAAGAACAAACGAGCATAATGAAAACACCACATTCTCAAAAGGGAAAAAAATGCTGATTAAGATTTTACGAACTTCAAAAGAGATTTTATGAGGTTCCAAAATTTTAAACCCGTGTGCATTTGACTTTGATCATATATTAGATTCTGACTAAATGTGTTTACCTGTATCTACATCAAATCATAGCAATGTGCCAGTACATGTCAAGCATACATTGACCTTTAGCTCACCTGCATTTGCTATGCACCAAAGTGCTTTGTAGCAGCTTGTAGTTCTGGATTTTTTTTTCAAAGGTTCCAACAGTGCAGCACGTGCTGAAGAAAGACAGACAGACAGTTGGACAGACATGTGAGTATAGGATGCAAAAGGTATACTTTATTAAACTTTCATTGTAAAAATTAGAACCATAATGTCTACATTCATTGTTCTACATTCATTTCTGCCTTCAGAACCAGACATGTTCTCAGAGATGCAAAGGGTGGTTCAAAATTCAAAAATGTCTTCCAAGTAGGAAATCTATGTGTTTGTAAGTATTTATGGCAAGCCTTAAAATTAAAAAATCTAGTGCGATTTAAGGTTTGAAATGCAGTGCTGAAATAGAGATGTTAATTTCAGCTAGTGAGTGGCCTCTCAGTAATGTACTTACACCCTTATGTCACATTTTATTGTACCTGGACACCTTACATAATCATATCACTCTTTGATTTGCCAGCATTTACTCCTTACCAAGTTCTAAACAGCTCCTAAGGATCACTTTTTTTTTCAATGTTTTCAAAAAGTGTTATAAAAATGGAAAGTTAAAAAATAACTTTGATTTGTCACATTCTTTTTAGCGCACAATGAAACTAACTAAACTAGTTTCCTAGAGATTTGTGTTGATTTCTCCACAGTAGTGCATCAGCTTTGCCTAAGACACCCGTGCTTTGTGATATCTTCAGTTTACCTCTTTGCTCCTCGCCTACCTTATGCGTATTTCTGGTTCCTTCTATGCTCTTTTCCCACCTATGACCTGGGCAGGAGCGAATAGGAGTCACCAACGTCCCCACCAACACAAGTCATCCTTCAATGGGACAGTTCAGAAAGAACAGATAACTCCTGAGCTCCTGATGTAGCTTTTCTCACAATATACTATAGACTTTTCTTTCTACCCACCTGTGAATTTTAGAAAATCTGAACTATATACTGTTTTTGAGCTTTGTACTTATGTGTCAAATTTGGTTTAAATTGGCCAGCAGGCAAAGGGTTATTAGGGAAAAGGGAATGACAGACGGAACAAATGATTGTGTAAACCCTTCGTAATGAAACTAGGCTAAAAATGAGAAGAAAAGATAAAAACCATAAAATTTGTTCACGTTCAAAATAATATCTTCAGCGTTCAAGCTCCTAGATAGTTTTTAAAATGTCTTTCTAAATCATCTTTGAATAAATAATACCACCCTTCAAACCATAAAAGGCAGTCCCAGGGGACTGAATTCAGCTTTATGAATCTTTGCTGTCTGAGAAAGTCAGGCATGGTTTGTCTGTAATTGCTCTCGGAATAGGGTCCTTTTGAATAAATCTTTTTTTAAAATAAGAAAGAAGAAGAACAGGAAAAGGAATATTACCTATAAAATATTTTTAATGTACATGGCATTGGTTTTGAATTACAGCTTGGTTTTTGAGGTTTAAAATTCAATGTTTTTTCCTGCAAAGTTTTAACTTCTCAAATTGAAGAAAAAACAAAATATGTAAAAATAGATAATGAGCTGAATTAAAAAATTTATATTAAAGGTGAATTAGAACTAGATAAAAGCTGAACTTGGATGAAAGGTAAAAAATTTTCTAATATAAAATTTCCCAGTAAAAGTTTCAAGTTTTCATAAATGTAAGTCATCGCTGGGATAAACCATGTTTTTCTCTGGGATCAGGCAATTTTCACTCTTCTTACGCTCCAAGCATGAACTTTCTCCATTGTTTGTAGGGGAAGCTAATATTTGAATTTAAGTACTTCTGTAAATTCATGAACTTATATGTACTAACCAAGGATGGATTGTCAGCTCTGAAGCTGAGGACCTGGAGAGGACCTTCAGGCAACAACTATTCCTATTCCAAAATGGGAATCAGCTGACATTGAATTTTTGGAATTGAAGTATTTCTCTGAAACAAGGGAATTCCACACATCTTCATCCAATACAGAAGAACTTCTTCAACTAATACAGTTTTCCAGTTTAAGAATCATAAATGTCATGGGTATTCCTGGAAGCTTGTTAGCAGCTGTATAGGACTAACATGAAATTAGATGATGCGAGAGATAAAGCACAGTGTTGAATACATTTATTACTCTTCCACAAAGATAATTGCACTCCCACAAAAATAGGGCTGATATCCCCAGAAACAGCTTCAGCAATAAGAGATAATTGAATGCCATACTTACTGTGTCTAAAATGCTGTTTAAGAAAAAGTTTTATGTTACTTATCCACTGTTTTTTTTTTTTTTAAATTGACTGTTCAAATGACCTTGAAAGAAGGAGAAAAATCTTCCTGGCTAATTGCTGCACCTACATTTTTAGGTCATGCTCTAGAGAATATAGACATCTTCTCATTTTGTAACACTTAAGTTCTTTTCAATGATATTTAGCTAAAATACTGCCACAACTTCAAAGAGAAAGAAAATCATATGTTAATTTATTCTATCACAGAGACACTGGACAGAGGTTTCAGACTCTAGAGGCTCTTGCTTGTGATGAAGCTGTCAAAAAATTGCTAGAGTTTCTCCACCCCTAAAGGAACGATGATGCCTCTGATAAAATCAAAACATATTTGTACTGTAAAAACTTTGCTTAGAAAGCAGAAAGGCTTGGTGTTTTTTCATTTCCACCTTGACATCCTTTGTGAAGAGGTATGCAATTATTTATTTGAATATTTATTAGGTCCCAAAATAATTGAAAGAAAGTCCAAATTTGATATTGAAAAAAAATCCAGCTTTGAAAAGTTGGAAATAGAAAAGTAGGTCTGCCAATCACTGTCTCTAAGTTCTTTAAAAATACAGTATAAAGCCAAGAGTGGTTGCTTTTCATCTGAGATACGCTTTTTCAAGCAGCTAACTGACTCTGAAAATCCAGCCACAAAATTATCTCAATACCAGAAATATTTCTCAGGTTGTCTTTGATTTAGAAAGTCTGGCAAGCAGCATAGCTCTGTGATAACACTGGCCAAAGAGAAAAAAAACAAACAAACAAACCAGATCAAACCAAAAACCCCACATCCCGAAACCAAACCAAACCAAACCAACAACAACAAAACCAAAACCAGACAAAAATAACAAACTGCAGCTCATTGGAGGAAGAAGGTGTTGAGTTCAAGTTTCACGGAATCACAGAGTTTTCAGAGTTGGAAGTGACCTCTAGAGATCACCTAGTCCAACTCCCCTGCTAAAGCAGGATTGCCCAGAGCACATTACTCAGGACTGCATCCAGGCGGGTCTTGAAAACCTCCAGAGAAGGGGACTCCACAACCTCCCTGGGCAGCCTGTGCCAGTGCTCTGTCACCCTCACCGTAAAGAACTGTTTCCGTGTATTTGAACGGAACTTCCTGTGTTCTAACTTGTGCCCATTGCCCCTCGTCCTGTTACTTGGAACCATTGAAAAGAGCCTGGCTCCATCCTCCTTCAAGCCACCCTTTAGATACTTGTATGCCATAATAAGGTCTCCCCTCAGCCTTCTCTTCTCCAGGCTAAAGAGTCCCAGCTCTCTCAGCCTTTCCTCATAAGGGAGATGCTCCAAGCCCTTAATCATCTTAGTTGCCCTTCGCTGGACTCGCTCCAGCAGTTCCCAGGAAAAGTACCCAGGAGAAAGTACTGATTCATTGGTCATGCATTGGACAGTAAATTGCATGGAGTCTATATTTTGCACAGCCAGCTGCTGGTTTAGTATTTGTACTCATCACACAACTCCTCTCACTCTGTTTAGTAAATAGAATGCATCCAATATTTAAACTGTAAATATCATTGTTTTGCTGGTACCTTTCTCAGACTGTAAAAGCTTGTCAATATTTGTCATATTAGGATATATACACCTAAAAAGTGTAAGCATGCAACAAAGTAAACATCCTTTTTCTACTCTTTTTTTTTTCCTGCTGATCCTGATTTGCTTCCTTTTATTCTTTGCTATCCCTAAAACAGTTTTTAATATTTCCTATAAATTCAAATACTGTATCCTTCTCTTTTCCAATACACCAGAGAAAACCAAAGCTCTATAATCAAACATAAATGTATAAGTAGATGAAGAAAGTTTGTGAACCTTAAGTAACCTTGTTAGGCACTTGTCACGCAAATGCTAATTTAAAATAAATGATGAAGTTAGGATTAAATGAAGTTACCTAAAGCACGAATTATGGAGATTTGTCAAAGTTACCAAAAACTTAAGAATTTCACAGGAATCACTTTGAATTAAAAATAGTATACACTTGACTTTAGCTGCTGTCCAGGGAAATAATGTTCCTGGTCTGAATGGTTCTGGCTGTAATTTATGGGTTTCAGAAGTAGACTGTCTTCTGCGTACTCTGAGCAGCAGTTACAGACTTATGTAATGCATCTGGAAGACTATTCAAAAACCTTAAAGCTAGTATATATAATCTATTGCTGCTTTTGATCTACTGGAAATAGCAAGGATATAAAAAAGTAATCTTCTGTGTCGGCATTCAAAGTCCATCTAGTGTTTTTACTAAAAATCCATGCATGTAAATCAGAAGAATTAAAAAAGCTAGTAAGGTAAAACACCAGGTCTGCACACTCTGTCACAGAGATGGTCCTTTGGAAGGGTGGAAATTTCAAAGACCTCATAAAATACAGATATTGTGAATATGTAGAGTACTTAACATATTACAAGTATTGTTGTGTTCCGGGACCGTAGGGTGTATTTCCTGATGAAACTTAATTTCCTGGATGATAGTTACTGCAAATCAGTAGTATAAACTGTAAGTCTATGGATATATCACTCCAAGGTATGCATGGAAATAGGAGGAGTTGATATGCACAGTTACTGGTAGGACAGTTTATGCTCTTTGGGTCATTCTCAAGAGGTCCAATAAAGCAAAGAAACAGTCTTAACTTATAGAAAATTATCCTAACAATAGCAAATGAAAAAAGAAATTAAAGACTTGAGAGTGGCCAAATTAGAGATTTGCATGTAAGACAGGTTACAGACAGACACTACTTTTTCAGGGTGAGAACATTTATTGCTTTATCATCCCCACTTTCTCATCAATGATAGTGTATTAAATGATATGCTTTGTGAAAAATGGCTGATCAGTTAATAATTTGAATTGATTGACACCTCACTACTCAGAAAAAAAGTAAATGCTGCAATTTTAATTTCATATCTGATAAAATCATCTCAGTGAACTGTCAGGAGTCTAAAATCTTAAGCCCTGTCATCAGCCCATGGGAAAACTGTTGACTAGAAGTCTGAGACTGAGGATGGGATACTGGTGATTCACAAAGGAGTCAAAAATACAGTTAAGTGGTAATCAGCCAACCAAATAAGTAAACAAAACAGACAGTGATGCAGCAAGAAAAACTGCAGTTGTAATTTTAAGCTAAACTTGCAAAGTTAAGATTAAAATTTTTAGGATGGAACAGTCCTTTATTTCTAATCAAAAGATCAGTGAAGCGAATAAAAGTCTTTTATGATCACATCAAGTTGTCTTTCAACCAGTTCTTCCTTTGCGCGCAAACCCATTTTCCTGTGACTAACTTATGTTACTCTTGTCTTCCAAGATGGTCTAACATACAGCTATATTTAAGTAATCTATACCTTACTCCTAAAGGCTATTGGATGATGATGCTCCTTTGCATTCAGAATAAGTATTGAGAACAGATGGTGAAAATCTTAGATTAATCTAATTTTGGCTTTAAAATAACCTGTATTAGCTGTAATTTTCAGTATAACAGCAGTTTAGTTTACTAGAAAAGGAATTTATGATGCATTGGAATTAATTGCTAGATATACATACTTGAGTAATAGATTTCTGTATTCGGAAATTCTCTATAGATAAGATCTTCAGCAGCTTTTTTTTTTTTTTTTTTTTTTTTGCCTTGAGTGAAAATTATGAGGATTTTATGTATCCAAATTAATGAGAGTAATTCAGAAAAAAGCACTAGTGTATTCTGTTGCCTGAGGCATGGCTTCGCATTATGAAGTGGTTGGCCAAAGTTCCAGCTTAATGTATTCTTGCTCCTCTCTCAGTCCTTATTATAAGCCCCTGCTCCCTGTCTGAAAAGCACTGCTCCCACAGTTTTTTCGGTCTGCTTTTTATGGAGTTCAGTTGTGAACTCGCTTAAGAAAACAAGAATCCCTCTAGGGGGACAAAAAAGCCCCAAACCAAACAAACTAAAGCCCAAGTACTCTTAATTAGGCGTCTACATTTTTTATAACAGTATATGTTCACAGATACAGTAATTTTAGTTGACTTCCCACACAGGCTGCTTGGTATTCACCTCTCAACAATGCTATGTAGCTGGGAAAGCAAGTAAGGAGGCTGAAAGGAAACGAAGAAGGACTTGACTATCCATATTTATGGTTATAAAGTGTAGAAGGGATTCAAGTGGAGGTGGAGGAGATATAAGATTTTGTGTCCCTTCCTAAGGGCAATCCCAAGAATATTTCTGCATTTTGTATTAGGTAACTACTGGAATAAAAATAGGCACCAAAAAATTGGTCTATGGACGAGTGAATCTTGTATCACTAGTTTCAGAGTGACTTTATTTTAACAAAAATAATAGTTTCCGAGAGTGGTGGCTTATAATTTGAGAATAGCAGGGTCCCTCCCCACTAGAACTTCAAACATAAATCTTATTTTGTACTACTACCAGGCACAGAGAAAACAGATACTGGCACCAGACCTGCCACCACAACACTCTGAACCAAGAAGCTTGCACTGAAATGGAAAATCTGCTGCACCTGCTTGTTGATATCCTCATCAGATAAAAGAGAAATCAGTAGTTTCTGGCTTGATTGCTGGGATGTTCGCTTTGGAAATAGGAGGTATAAATTTCAATCCCTCGAACTAAAGGTCACCTATAGATTTTACAACTCCTGGGCAATTTATCTAACCACGCAGTATTACAGAAAAGGATTGTTGTGGACAGCGGTACAACATACAGCTGTGTTGTCAAAACAAAGAGTAAGTCATTCAGCTATAGCATGCAAATTATACAGATACCTGAGCGCATGGAAATATTTTCAGTCTCTGAATGTACATTTCACAGCAGTCTTATGTCTACATTGAGATATCAGAGTCCAGTCAAGGTAAAACCGTGAAATACACACCTTTTCTCACTCCAAAACTATTTCTAAAGAAAATAATCAAGGGAGGGAAAATCATAATAAAACTAACACAAAAAAGCTTCTTATTTTAAATATGCAAAGATGACAATGACAGTTATGTGATGTATTCAGTTAGAGCAAACAGCTGTTTATAGTGAAATACTTAATCAATAGTGAAATACTTAATCAATACTATTTTCAAAGGTTGCATAGAAATAGAATTGCACCACAAGTTATTTGGAATAAAAAATGAGAACCCTCTTCCAGACTCCATCCAGTGAAGGACATCTATACTAATAACATTTCATCTTCTGGACATACGGAACCCATGTAAAACATGTTGCACTGGTACTTCCCTTGAAGTGGGAAGGATAGGTTTTTTGTCGAGGTGTGCTGTACCGAAAACCTTGTAAAAGAGTATATGTTTTGCCTTGAATGAAGATCTGAAAGAGCTATCTGATTTCTGGAAGGAAAAAAATGCCACTGATGGTTGAAAATAAGGTTGCAAAAAGCCTGTTTAATTATTAACAAAATGTTCTGCCTGCTGTGTAAGAATGGACACCACTGAGCAACTAATTTAAGATGGTTCCATTTTACGTTCAGGGTCAATACTGAATCTCTGCTTTTCTTATCCTGTGACTGATCTGCAGCAGCCTGCAATAAGACAAAAGTATATTGCATTTAAAATAGAAAAATGAATCTATTTTTTGAATTCTCATACCTCAGATCAATTTTGCAAAATGATTAACATGATCCAACATATTTTATATATAGAAGATTTCACAGCTTCTGTGAAAAGAACATTTTTGTTCAGAGTTGGGTAACATACAAATTTGAAATAGAAAATTTATTTAAAAGCAAAAAGCAATATTGCAAACCCCATCATTGTTGTTCTTTACCCAGATATCCCGGGTTCTCTTTGTGCCTTGCATTTACCTCCCTTACGATTCCAGCAAACTTTGGGCTTTCCTGAAACCTCCCAAGCATGCTGTTTCATTCCTCACAGTAATAATAAAATCAGTAACATTTAATATAAAATTGGGGTTATAATTCTTACCCATAGTTGTAAAAGTTCTCAACAGAATTGTATGGACCGAAACAATAAAAATCATAAAATTATCTTGAGAATTTGGATAAGAATTGCTTCCTCCTATGGTTCACTTTTTTTCTGAAACTGTCTCCCTTTTTTTCATTGATTAAAAAAACGGGAGCAAAGAAATATTCACTGCTTGTTACTAGAATGATATTCAAAACCCCAGTTTATTGTCTGTAATCTGCTATCATAGATAGTACAAATAGCATAAGAGTACTGTATAATATCCATTGAATGCCGTCTCTAGGAGGTCATTAAAAAATAAAAGCAGGTCAGCAAAAAACCCTAGTAGAATACAGGAAGAAAAGCTAGAACTAACAAAAAAGAAAGAGGTTGAGGCAGTGAATACAAATATATTTTCACTTGAAAAAGGTTCAATTTTAGCACAGAGACAATAATCAGAGATGCCAACTTCAGAATTTTATGGTAAGTTAGTTGAAATGCAAGAGAAAACTCTACAGAATCAAAGTACTAAATAAATTCCTAGCAGATGAGTGGTAAAAAGACAGCGGAAGCTAAAATACCTGAACTCAGCGGGATTTTTGTATCAAGATAACTAGCCTAATATAAGAAACACCACACTAGTGTGACATAAAGTTGCCAGAAGAGGAACCAGTAATAAGACCTGAATTTACCTCTGAAAATAACTATAAACCTTTGCCCTTAATATGGAGCATGTCTTAAAAATACTGTTTAACTTGATTTAAATTTCATATACACTAATATTGTGTGAAATTAATGAAGGTTACAGAATACCTGATGTTATCATGCAGAAACTGCAGAATTAAACACTCTCATCTTACCAGTTTTTCAGAAAATGAGTGAACGAAAGTCATCTTAATGAACGATAGATCTGAAATATGCAAAGCAGCAAAGTGCCAGCATTTTCAATTTGAATCAGTGGGTACTTCTGAGATAGGAAACTATGAAAAGACATAAACGTTAACTTCTTTACAGAATCACTATGGGAAGGAGAACACATTTTTCTTTCTTAATGCTTGTCATGTTTTGAGGACAAGGGAGCATCTATCGGTCGCCCAGTGGCCGGTTCAGCCCAGACCATGACAATGCTATAAATAAGATCATTATTTCCTCCCTTTTTTTGTTATACTTTTGGCTGAAGAACTTATAAAGCCCCTGCCAGCAACTAACACGTACTAGTTCACTATAGGGCAGACTGAAATAATTAGATATGTTTCTTTGGTAAACAGAACAGGACAGAGAGATAAAGGCATTTCCCTCTTGGTTAGAAGTAATTAAGTATCCAAGTTATAGATATGCAGACATTTATCTAGGGAGATTTAAATTGATTTCCAAGTCACATGAAAGACAAAAGTTCTCCGTCTTGGTATGGAGGGTGAATACTGCAGTTGCTCACATTTGCTCATTTCTGAAGGCCAGTTGTTACATAGATAAGATCTGCTAGGAAAAATGCAAATGCATAAATTGCATTTTGACCGTAAAGCTGCTTCAGAGGATCGTGTTCCCATGATCCCAAGGGAGTCTTCTGACTAGCATGGAAAATCCTATCCTTCTCAATCCTTAGTATGAAAGTGTCTATTCCGGTGTGTCCTCTCTGTGTCACATACAGGAAGGTATACATGCATCATTTGAGAATTTATATCATTCAGGGAGTAAGAACAGGGAAGAAAATCATTATGTATTGTAATGTCTTTTGCTGGTTTGTGTTAGGGAAATGCTGAGAGACAAATGGAACACAATATTTATAAATAAGTCTTCAATACTTATTACTTTTATGGTAGATATTCTAAGACATTCCAGGCAGAATTGGGTATGTGGTGCTAGGTATTAGATAAATTTATGACAAAGAACCTTCCCAGTTGAAATTTACAATCTAATTATAAGAGAAAATAAATGGGTACACTGTCCTGGAACAAGTAAATTGTGGATACACAGCTATGGATCTTGCTTTATTCTGCCACACGTCATAATAGCTGGCATATTTTTTCCCAACTACCCATCTTAAAAGAAATAAAATTGTAATTAGCCTGGCATCAAAGCTACTATTTAAGAGAAAAGACAGACTATTAATATACTGTTTCTTGTTTTGTTTTGTTCTGCTTTGCCATCAAATTTAATAATAAAAAGTAAAGAATTCAGAAAGGAAAAAGGACAATATAGGGAAAGGAAGAGAAAAATAATTCCTCTGAATTCTTTGAATGAATATTCAAATGAGTCAAAATGAAAGAGAATGATAAGAAATAGAAATGCTTCACTAATTTTTGCTGGGAGACAAAAGGACACATAAAAGCTCATTTTGGATCAGAACTAGATATCTTTCTTTCCTTTATGGAATGATAAAACTTCAACAATGCTCTGTATATACCATTTCAGCATGGATTGTTCAGCTGTCATTGACTTAAAAATGATAAACCTAAATCCAAAGTAATCCTTTATTCTTAATGAAAGGCAAAAAGGCTGTGTAAAAGACAATTATGGACTAGCCAAAATACTATCATCTTAGCTTACAAACTGCAGAATCAAGTGAATACATCAGATGAACTTAGGCAATGTAAAGATTTTGTGATGCAGGGTGCTATTCCTATCTTCCAGGGTAGAGAAACATGAAACAAAAAGAGCAGTGCCCATATTCTTATATGTCATTTTAAATGAAGATTTGTACAGCTTCCCAAGTTATTGACCTTGGGAATAAGAAGAGCAGAGGAAATGTGAGTGTAACATCAGAAAAAAAGGGGTAGGCTGTTAAGAAGTGTCTATTCAAACCTATTATTATCAAAGAATTTCTGTAAAAATTACTTTCTTTTTCAATAATAACTGACCTGGAATGATAACAATGCTTTTTTGTTTAGATTGCAGTTAAACTAATACTAAATCCGTTGTTTTGTGAATAAAGTATGTTCTGCTGGTCCAGGTAAGCTACACAAGTTGTAGCAACAAAACCCCACAATAACCTGACAGAAGAATATGGGATACCTAGGCTGTAATTTAAATGCATCATAACATCAAAGTAAAGAAAATAATTTAATACTTTCTTTTTAGTTATGCTATTATTAGAGGGTTACTTTTCTAAAACAATGACAGGAAAACAGACAGCCCGCGTTTGCTAACACTATTACAAAAAACAAGGGACTACAACTTTCAGAAGATGTGGGCCACATTCCAGTTTACTAAAGTACGACTGAATTTATAATTGCAGTCCACATATGTTTTGTAAAACAACAATTTCTGCTTTTGCATCCTTGATGGAAGAATGTAGTCAGTATAAGTATGGAAAGACAAATTGAACGTAACACGTCAAACACCACTGCTGAAATGAAAATGATAAAGGAAGAAAATACTGAATTAAAATGGAATTAGAGATCAATCAAAACTTTATGCAAAAACATGCGTTGGCAACTTGCAAAAGGATTCAACATGTCCAAAAGGGAAGTAGAAAAAGAAGGAGAAATTTTTGTTACAAAGGCAGAAAATATATTTTTAATCATTAAAAAACATTTTACATATTATTCAGAGAATGATATGTAAATTATATAGATAAAAGAATAAATATTGAAGATGTGAATATTATATGAAATTATCATAGTTATATTTGGTCTTCCATAACATTCTTAATTCTCAGCCAATTCCATGAAAGGAAAGGAAATGCTCTATTACACTATAAACTCACCAGCCCCTCTTTCATCCTTTCCTTCAACCTAGCCAACGCAGATTATTTGTTCCTTTAGTTGACCTCTAAAACTTCTTATCTAAATATTTACTTTGCATTCAATTTCATTAAGTGTTCACAAGTGATTGCAATTGAAAACAGAGTACAAATGGTTTTCTTCCCTGTATTTGCAACATATAATGTATTTTTACTGGTACAATAACAAATACAGAACTTCTAGTTTCAATGAGATTTTTACTTAGATTTCAGGATTTATTAGAGTGTTGATCCAGTGATGACTCTTTAATGAAGGACACTGAAAGTACTGATGTTGTAATTTTGTGAAATGATACCTTTCTCAACAAAAAGTCTAATAGAAATTTAGTAATTTTTCTATCAAGATAGTGATTTTGACTAAGTTAAGAATTACCCCATGCAGACCATTTTATACCAAAATTATTTCTACATTATAAAGTTTTCAGAATATTTTTGAAGTATTTTTTCAGTTTTTTAAATTTATATTATAATGACTCTTCTAATTCAAAAATGGTCACAAGACTCCTCTTTTTGTGGCACAAGTAAATTTTCTTTCTAGTTATTTTAAGACATCCTAATTAGACACAGTTCAGCCTGCTTTGTACAACATTATGGGTAACATTCGGAAAATGTCATCTGGGGCAGCTAAATTTGTACGTAGAAGATGAAGATATATGGGAAGGAAAGGTATTAATGAATTTTAGCGGAAAGAACAATAGACAACCAAATTACAGCACAGGTTCTACTGTAAAAGAAGAATATGAAGGGTTTTTTTTTCAACAGCAACAAAATCATAAACATTCGGTGTGCTAGATAAATTAGAGTAACGATTTTATCACAGTTAGATAGAACTACTGCATCAGAACTGGATTCTCAGAAAATGAAAGTGTAAAATGACTTATCACATTCCTTGAACAACCCAGTGACATACATTTTTATAAACCAGACCATCAGAGGAAATGTAGTTGTAGACATGTAGAGTAATCTTATATTGCCGGTGTTCATAAAAGTACTCTGAAATTGGAAAAGATTAGCAGCCCAAGAATTTACAATTTAAAATTACTTATCTTTAAATGATTAAGAGGAAGACTATTTTCAGATAATTAGGTATTCTGAACTTCAAAGAAAAATCTATCAAGCAAAGATATGTCATTTGCGGTCTTCACTACGATTAAAACATTTAAAACCCGCTCGATGATTGCTTAAAAAAAAATATTCTTTGTTAATGTATACATAACAATAGTTGAATCTTCTAATGCAGAGTAAATGACAAAAGCAACAGAAACAAAGGTAATCCATCTTCCAAACCACACAATTACAAAGAATGTCAATGCTTGAGATTTAAATTTATCAGTGACCACGCTTTGTCTCTCATTCATGTATAAATAAATGCAGAGAACATATAACTGGGAAAACTATTAAAGCAAGTGTGAAAAAAATGCTTGCAGTTAGTTTACAATATACAGCCCATAGCAGTATAGTGTTTCTAAACTTAAAAGCACTCAGGTTGTATTATTCAATCATTCTCTTCAATGAGTGGAATATGAGACATACAACATTCTTGTAAATTTCTATTTTTTTCATATACTAGGTAATCCCATGTTTTATAAACTCTGAAATTCATAATCCATGCTTTTATTATTCCGCACTATTTAGAGATCTAGATCTATAAATCAGAGTATGTTGATCCATCACCACATGGCTCCCTCTAGACATGCATTTCCTGCCTTGTTGGCAGCACTGCGCCATTGCCTCTCTGGCATTCCATTGAGAGCTTTCATAAGCTGCAGGGAAAATTCTCTCCTTTATCTAAAACTGATTACAAAATAAAGATGATATAAAACCAGCCAAATTATTTTTGACAAGAATCACAGAGAGAGATTAAATGGTCCATAGACCTACAGCAGAAGTGCAGTGCTCCTCGCATCACAGGAATTTCTGAGCCAGGTTTCTCATATCATCCTTCATCTTACCTCTCTGCCTCCCTCTACTTTTCATGAGGCAAACGAGAACTGTGCACATTTGTAAGCCAGGACTTTTTTTTTTTCTATAATCTGTTTGTGATGTACTCATTAACATAAGATCTTTCTAATATTAACAACTTTTGAAAAGCTTTGAATTTCAAATCTCCAAACTCTTTCTCCCTTCCCAAATAGTATGAAAGAAAGCTGGACAAGAGATTGTCCCTGTGGAGAGAGTCTACATTAGTGTTTTTGTTCATACCAGGAGTGTGCTGTTGAAGTGGTCAGGCCCACTTACTACATTTTGCCAGACATGGACATACAAACTGGATTTGGGTTGGTTTTTTTTTTTTTGATGATGCAGAATTAGATGGTGTGCTCTAAGAGTACAGCTAGTGACCTCCAACTTCTCATTCAGTCCAGTGGCGCAAATAAAATACAGTATGAAGTAAAACCACCCACCATGTTTGTAGTGATGACCTCACCTCCTTTTTCTTCTGAAAAGCCATTTCTTTGGGCTGAAGTGGACCACCTTGCAAGTACTTTGAGGAAAAGGAATCCTCTTAGACTAAATTGTAATTCAAAAGCTCTCCCAGTTGAAGAGATGTTGCTGAATCATTTCTAGGGAAAGCAATATTTCCCTTTATTTAAAAATACCTTTTCAAGTTATGTTTTATATGATATGTTGGAATATAAAGCAAGGTATTACTTTACACCTTACTATTTTAAGAAAAACAGAGAAGAATCTTCTCAGTTCACCTGTTGGATAGCTTCAAAATATAGAATAAAGCACCAAATTACGTTAAAATGTAGATATAGCTTCCAATTTTGCTTTCTTTAAAATCCAAAGCACTCAAAAACTTTAAAACAAAGATGAGGACATGAGCAAGAAACCAATCAGGGTTTAATTTCCTCAGTAATCTATACTTTACACTGGCAGATAGTCAGCAGAGGGAAAGGAAGTTAATTAACAAGAATTTTTCCCAGAGCTCTACTGATGTAATTAATAATGTAGGTATACACAGACATAAACGATGAAAAGGAATACTGATTTGTCATATATGAAAAAATTAGGGGTAGAATCCGTTAATAACAGAAGTCTTGACGAACAGTATCTCACCCCATGAAAGAACCTCTTAACATTTTTGCACACAGGGCAAAACATATAATGCTATATATAGCTTTTGGAAAATTCTTCTGACACAGTTCAAAGAATGACACTTATTCTAAGATGATGGTTATGAACATTAGTTTGTAACTCTTGGTATCAGGCAACCTATAGGATAGTCATTTATTCTTGGATAGTTATTTAGTTATTGATCTTGGATAGTTATTGATAAAGCTATTGATCCTTGGATAGTTATCGATAGTTATTTTGTGGTGCTTGTTGACCTACAGAATTCTGCTGTCCCTCATCATTTAAGTATTGTATTGATGTTGTGGTTTGGGCTGGACTGGCCACTGAAACGAACAACAGTTGCTCTCCCCCACCTGTCTTTCCAAGGAGAGGAGGGAGAGACAGAGACTTATGAGTTCAGAAGGAACTCAACTACTTTAATCAAATATTAATAACGAAATAAAAAGAAAATAAGGAAAAGGAAATAATGAAATATATACAATATATACAAAACCAGTATCGAGCTTCTGGGATGATGATCACATCACCAGCAGGCACTGGGAAAGTCCCAAACTGGACTCAGTGATGGACGGGAACTGGATTCCAGATCTGGACTCAGGAATGCACAGATCAGGATCAAAGGCAGATGGACAGACAGAGTCTTCCTCGGACACCAGCCATTGAAGAAAGAGGGCTGACCCTTTGATCCTTCAGCTTTTATACTGAGCATGAGGCAGATGGGATGGAATACCCCGTTGGTCAGTTTTGGGTCACCTGCCCTGTCCATTCCTCCCTGCAGGTGGGACGCCTCTACACTTTTCTGCTTCCGACCTTCCAATGGGGCAAACAACTAAGTCAGCTGCCCTTGGCTGCTATAGCAATAAGTATAAGCGAGAGCCTCTCTGCCTATCATTCCTTGGCATGAATTACAGCTAATCAGGTCTTATTACTCTGAGAAGAGACAGCGTCTCCACAATGTGCTGTTAATTTCAGAGAGTTTCAGAGAGTTCAGTTAGTTTGAAGAGGCTTAGCTATAAAGTAAAATTACTGAAAAGAAAATTGGTTCTGTTTTACCTCAAACCAGGACAATTAAATAAAGAAGGATGAGACACTTCAGCTGGAATCCAGAGTATTCTTTCTCTTTGAGTCACTTTATATTCCCTGTAAGAAATCTGAAACACTGGGTTACACAAGATATTTCTTGTGAGGTACCTTTTGTCATCATTTGAAATATATCACTCTGCTTCCAAACACTTAATTTCTGAAGACTGGCATATGGCCATCGACTGCACTGAGTCTTTCCACTGGATCACAAAGTTGCTACCAGTTTAACAAATAATCCCAAAAGCCTCTTTTCTGCATTTGCTTTTTTTTCACTTGTGTAACAGCTACTCCTTCTTTACTTGACTAGCACAGAGTGGTTTAAATGAACAGTCTTAGGTAAGCGTGTTTGCTAGTCTCCGCTGTACTAAAGCATAAACAGCACTGATTCCAAATCAACCTTTCAAACAGCAGTAGGAAAACATCAGCAGATCAGTACGTATGAACACACTGCAGCCGAGACAGATTAGCTCATGTGGTGCTAATATTCCTGAGGAAAAAAAAAATAAAAGCACTGCAGTGATCCTCCTTTACAAAACTGAGATACAGCCTCAATCATCTGAGCAGCTACTCAATCCGTAATACATAACGAGTCCTCTCTTGAAAAACGCAAGCAAAGCTTGAAAATTTAGGGGGGCTTTTGTTGTTCTTGAACATCAAAATTGGCAGAGTATTAAGTAGGCCTAGTATTTCAAATTCATTTAAAATTGCAGGAACAGCAATCTAAAATGTGTGATACTTGCAGGCAACTGCCCATGAAGGTTGAATTAGTGAATGGGAATAGAATGTGTCCCCAGAAAGGGACAAACTGTGATATATTTGCTGACATCATAGAAAAGATCCGTAACTTGAAATATGGAGGTAAAAGAAAAGCCAGTTATATAGGAAATGAATATATAATAAGTGACATGAGAACAATCTCTTCAGGAGAGTCGGGTCGTTAAGGTAACAGGAGTGACCTTGTGGAGTAACAGATGGATGAGAGACTATAGCTGTAGATATAATAGGAGGAAGACGTGGAACTGCTGAGGCTCCAGCCTGCTCAGTTTTGGAGACTGTTTGCTGTCTGAAAGGAGAAATGGCTTTTCAGAAGAGAGAAAACTAGCATAAGTTATCAGAGAAGGAGAAATATAGTTGTTCCTTGTCAACAGGTAACTGCAACCAAGTAAAATCAGAGATGGATAAGAGGAATCTGTATGTCAGCGATCTTGAAAAAAATCATAACCTTTGTCCATTTTATCCAGCTTATATAGAAGCTGGCTCCATTGATTTATTTCTAAAATTAATTCATGTAGCCTGCACGAATGAGGAAGTGGCAGATAAAAATTAAACCCAAGCATTTTTAATAGAGATCATGACATTTTTAATACTGAAGGGGAAGGAATTTTAAATATATGAAATACAATCTAAATTCTTAATGTTGAAGCTATTTTAATTGATTCCTCAATATTACATTTTATTACAATTTGTTAAGTAAAGGAAAAAAGCTGTGGGAAGCACATAATAGGAGCCATGTGTGAAGTAGAAAATAGAGTTTTGTCTTCGGTCTGTGACAAGGAACATCATATTCATGCACCAAAGCTAAAAAATTACATATTGTTGAAGTACTGCCCAGGCCACTGAACAGGTGTTCAAGGTATATCAGAAGATATCAGAGAGGAAGGATTAACTCTTTTGTAGGACTTTAGGGATGACTGCGTCAAATAAAGAACATCCAGGCAAAATATTTATGTAA
Organism: Vanellus vanellus; assembly: GCF_965231255.1. Lineage (NCBI taxonomy): Eukaryota > Metazoa > Chordata > Aves > Charadriiformes > Charadriidae > Vanellus > Vanellus vanellus. Next base: position 47,924,258 of record NC_138905.1, read on the forward strand.
GTATGTTTCCATCAGGAGCCAGGAAAGAAAATACCTTGACTACAAGTAATAATAATAAAAAACAAGCCACAATAAAAACAAAGCTACAGGTATAAGTTGTGTTACTACCATAGCTATTGAAATGCAGGAGTCATCCGGAGCTAGCTTTGCCATACAGGTGAAGTTTATGAGTTTCCAAGTGCCTCGTCGCTCATCATTCCTTTTACATCAAATAAGTACTGCCTTTTGGAATATCTTTTTCCTCCTTCTAAGCACAGCTGCAGCATCCTTGTGGCAGGTTTGAAACAACTTTCCAGTCTCTAATGATGGGATAAGGACCATAATAAGGAAATAAGGCTCTTAGGGATTGTACAGTCTCAGTTTCAGTTCTAGAAGGACTGTTGCATAGGAGAACTAATGGATTAGTTGTTCATGATGGCAGATATGCCAACGTCTGAGAGAGTTCTTACTGAAATGATTTAGAAATAAGATATTGTAGGCGAAATACCAAACAAAAATGAACTGTGAATCAGGGAGAACCTATGCCTTAAATTAAGTGAGTCTGGTTTAATTTGAAGCAAGGAAAATACTTTTAAGAAAACCAATTTCTCAAATGTACTACAGGCAGAATGAGGTCCTAGTTTGCACATATTATAGAAAGTGGTAACTGTGCTAGCATTGCCTTCCTTTAAGGTCACTTACAATATACAAAACCAACATGGCTACAAAGTTGTCCAAACCCAAGCTAGTTACACCCAAAGGTGAAGAGGAATAGGACCTTGGTGGTATAAATACCTGTACCAAAGAGAATCATGGCATATAAGGCCATATAAATATCATACAATAAAGTTTGTTATAATAATTTATACATAATACATATGTTAAATAATAAAAGTTATAAACATGCCAAAACATATGAACTGAAGAGACACTCTATCTCAAAAACTGAATAACTGGAGAATCACATTTTTTATTTCACTCCACCCAAGACTGATTCTTGTTTTCTCCAGACATTGAAATATATTGAAGATTAGGTTGTGTGCAATGCAAAAACCTGTGTTTAAAATGTAGTCTAAATTTTAAATAAATTAAAAGTATTCTTACTGATTATATAAAAACATGTCTTACAAAGTGAGAGCTACACTTTTGTGAAGTCTTCTCTGTATTAAAGTATATAGATGAAATTTTGAATGTTAAGGTCTAAACAGAAAAAAAAAGACTGTAAATGTGGCAAAGCCATCTCATCTTTGAGGTTTTCAGGGTGAGAGTCTGTTTGCCAGATCAGAGCAAAAGAATAAAAATTTCTTGAATGCTGCAAACTTATCTTCCTAAATTTTGCTAACTCTTCAGAGGACATCCATTGATCTGTGTTAGATGTTGCTTTGTCGTTCCACAGTAACAGTATTATAGGCTGCTGTGCTATCATGCTATTTATTTTATTATTTTTTTTTTTTTTCAGACACTTAATCCAACAGGAATGAAGGAAGCTTCATTTTTTTTTCAGAAACTTAATCCAACAGGAATGAAGGAAGCTTCACCAGGATAAAGTTTAGATTGAGATCTCAGATTTTATTGGTCAAAATAGTTCAAAATACATGTTTCATTTTAGTACTGATAAGTACAAGTATATTATAATATGTTTTCTATAATGTTGTTTTTGAATTAAATAATACAGGAGATTGTTTTTTCCAATGTGAATAGTCAGAAAAATGATAAAGATGAGAAACTAGAACATAGTTATAGACAGAAACTTTGAGGAGAGAGAGGAAAACAGAGAGAGATGAAGTGAGATAAGGAATCAGTGTGTCACTGGCAGAAAGACAGTTATTGGTGTAACACAAGTTCAATGAAGGAAAAGCATTTGAAGAACAGAGGAAGAAGCACAATTTTACAGACAGAAATTGTGAAGTACTGGAAGATATCAGCGCAGAAAAGGTCAGAACTAGAAAAAAAGTCTGAAACTGTCAGAGAAGTGGATCTCCAGGAAAGATACATGATCAACAGTGTTAAAAGGGGCAGGAATAAGCAATAATAAGCATGAAACAGAGCTGACAGAAAAAGTAGGTAGGTATTTTGCTTAGGGCACTTTAGTTAGCCTAAAGACATTTAGCATTCTAATGTAATGTGATGCATGACAGCAACAACAAAATAAAATGTCATTGACCCATATGAGTTGACATAATCCGGTGCAGCTCTTCTGTAAGCAATGTAACCCCTATGATTCATACTACATGAGTGTTGGGTGGACAAAATGAAAGCAGGAAGGTTCAGACTACTTGTTACAGTATTCAAAAAGTACAGATTTCTACTTCACCTTCCTTACTTTCCCCACCCTCCCTCACAGAGAAGTGATGTTCCAATATTTGATTAAATCATTTGATAACAGATAACTCTCTTCAGGTCATCCAAATATAAAGAAATAAACAGAAAAAATTATACTAGATTATATATGAATCATGTACCAATCACGATAGCAGATATTTTTGTGTGGTATTTAGAAATTAACCTTTTCTATGAATCCTTTCCAGAGGATAAAGCTTATTCAAATACATTTATAGAAGGCGCAAGTAACCGTACTTTGTTTAGAAGATTACCTCATCAAACAATAATGTGCACTGTGCTGCCCACTGCAAACCAGATGATGGAAAAGAACAAAAACTTGAATGGACTGTAACTAAGGAGGTGTTTGTAACACAGAAATGTGTTCTTAACAACATGTTATGCTTATGTCTCCCTAGCAAGCTGTGAATAGATCAGATATGTTTCTAAAATTTTGTAGACTCTTCTTTCAGCTGTTTACATCTTGAAATTTAGACCTTGTTCAAAGATACCTGGTCATGTGTGCACCTATGTCAGTACTCTGCTTCTGGCTTTCCAATTTTTTTAAATTCTATTCAATTTTTCATTCCATTTTATCATATTCTAGGGCTATTGTCATGTGAATGTTTCTCAAAACAAAAATACACTCACATCAGAAGAAAAAAAATGGGGAAAAAACCCCAAACAAACAAATGATTTTTGCCTCTTTTGAACCATGGCACAAGAAGAGTAGGATGCAATCCTATCACACACACAAAAGAAGTCCAAATTATGATTGCACATCAAACTTATGTTCTTGGCCACCCATTGTAGGGCTTTGGGATCACTTAAAGCTTAATGAAAATTTTGAAAATGTAAAGCTTTTTTTTCATTTCTATTGTTAAAAAAAAACATAATACAGAATTCAAAGTTACAGAGTATCCTTCCTTTAAGCTGACTTCTCTTCTTCTGCAGGAAAAAAAAAGGCAAAAAAATACCTCATTAATAAAAAAGCAACCTTTGTAATATCATTTTATTAACGTTCCAATAACAGTGCCACAAGCTGAAGTTATGGAGATTTTCTTATTTGCAAACTTTTCATATTTAAGTACGAAACCAATCAGTAATAAAAAAGTGTCATAAGAACAGCAAATTCTTTCTTTTCAGATATCCTTGACTACAAGACATTGGTGTAAGGGAGATTAATTTAGTGCATTTAAATTATTCACATTAGTTGCACTGAATAGACTGGATCCAATCTAAGAGAAAAGAAAACTTTCAATAGGATAGTGAAATACATGTTGGAAGTTCAGTGCTAAAATTGAAGACTTCTAATAATTATACATGGTATAGGGTAGTCACGATGGATTTCCTGAGGTGCTAAGTAACTTCCTTTCGAGTCAACCAAAGCAAGATATTGATGTTCAGAGCTTTGAAATATCATGGCTAAGACCCCAGGTGAAGCCCTAAAGTATGTTCAGTCTTGAAAAAATTAGTTAACTACAGCTATGCATTGCTTTATGTTTTATTTTGTCTGTTAATAGTAAATCTTTTCTCATTTGTTAAAAATGATGAAATAAAAATATTACTATGTCAGTGATGTACACCAAACATCACGGGGGTTAGATTGAGAAGTACATCTACATTTACATCTACACCTCCATGCAAATAGAAAAACCACCTACTTTATATTATTTGTCTGAACCTTCCACAATAGCTTTCATATACAAGCACAGAGTAGGATTCCATGAAGGAAAGATATGTGCTTTGGGATGCATCTCACTGCAAGTTTTCCTTTCTTGATTTTATTATAGAAACAAAATAAAATAACTGCAAGATTGCAAAGCCCTTCATAATTTATTCTGGGAAATATCAGATGCAAAGGTAATTTGGTATTTCTTCAAGGCTCTCTTACCTGTTCCAAGAAAATCCGTTGCCTTACTAGCTTCAAGTAGTCATTTAGCTAACACTAGCTCTGAATAATTGCATTTCAAATATTTTCAAGTATCATAGGTAGTAAAGTGACAAAAAGATTTTCACAGCTCCTTCACTGATCTGCCATATCACTAGTTATATATATTTGAAAAGTCTATGCACTTTAATAAAAAAAAAAAAATGTATATGCACTTTTGTTATCTTCTGATCTCTAGAGTTATCAGTTAAAATGCCTGAAATACTGAGAAAAAATGCAAAGACAAAATATGGGAAATGGTGTTATTAACCATAACCATCCAATAAGACAAGTCACACGTTACTGCTATTTATGGCTCTTTGTTTATACCTCCATGTGAACAAATTGCTTAGTTTTGTAATAAGTCATTTATTTCATTAACGTGATGATGTCTTCTACTGTAAATGCATTGTTCTATGAAAAAACTATAATATGAGATATTGTGTGGCAACTCATTACACACAACCTCAGACGGCCACAAACAAGCATTTAAAATATATTCCTACTTCAATACATCTTTTCCTTTTTCTGTGGAAGAACTAATTAAAAAGATGCCTTATTATGCAATCATGACACTTTGCAGGAGGATTGGTAAAAAGCATGGAATGTTTTCTGATCGTTTCTGCACTTGTTAAGAGGCAACACGCCCATATGGCCAAGCTCATTTTGAAAAAAAAAAAAAAAAATCTTCTCTTGATGAGCTGCGTGGCAGGAGAGGCTGAGGTGGTTGGCCTGTTCTCAGACATCCTACTTAGGCAGGCAGATTGACTCTGAATGGGAAGCACTGTTGCATGCACGGTGTAGAACTGCCCAGAAAACAGCAATGCTTAACCCCTTTCTTTACATCCCAACAAATACAAAGCAATCTCTCTAAATAACCGGTTTTGTAACACTGTTTATTTATCAAGCATACGCTAACAATAAAAATAAACCTATACTATCTATATATACACACACTATATATATATCATGTCACAGAGATAGTTAAGCCTGCCAATGTAGATGACATTTTCCTGTTTTCTGAACTGGCTTGAACTGAAATATCCCCCTTCTAGACCACTGAAGTCCAACATAATAAGGAAATAAAAGAAATAAACAAAGTAAAATTAAATAAAATGGTTCAGAAACCATGAGAAAGTAAGTTATTGTTGATTAAAACAAATCTTATTTATTCGGAGTGCAAAGTAAGGAATAAGCCAAGCTGATGCAGATTTCAAGTAATTTCATGTAAATGAATATGTAAATTAGTTGTAGCCCTCTGGTTCCTGAAAAGTTGCCAGTATTGCTTTTGTGTTGTAAAGGTTGTAATCCATTGCTCTAGACAAGGGGAGCAGACCACAGAATAAATGAAAGGCAGAAAGAGTTATTTAAGGAATTAAAACCAAATAAATTAGAGAAACAACAGCACCACAAATGTCCTCTAGATACACATATTTTTCATTCATTTCCTCATTATGCTCCTTAGTTGTTTCCAAAACACCCAAGTGATATTAGTGTTAGGTATTAGCGCTCTGTTCCATAACTACTTTCAGGACTTTATACATACTGAGAGAACTCTCTTATACAGTAATCAGTCTGATTACTTTTCTCTTTCATTGCATTAATGTATTTTGGCAAGACTACCAGCATACAGTGTTTGTCTTTTTCTTCAACAAATGTAGTTGTATTTTTTTTACCCTAGACTAGAAAGCTGTTCCTGAACTATTGTTAACTATGTCAATTTAATTCCTGCCATTTACATTGCTTTTTTAAAGGCTTACCTCAGAAAATTATGTAAAAGAAAAAGGTAAATCTATACTTATGTTTCCTTCTTCCCTTTATGCTTCTAAAACATATTGTAAATCAATGAAAAAGATTTCTAACTGCTGTTTACCTCATCTCAACCTTATGTATGTGCGTGTAGGCACACACACTCTCTCACACACCCGTTTCCCAGCCTCTGTTCAGTTGGACATCAGGAGGTAGATGAGAGTGAACTAGAGCAGAAGAGAGGACAAGGTGGAAATGTGAAGGTGGGATAAGTGACTGGAAAGGAGGTGGCTATCGGAACATTCATACAAATTGTGGGTTATTATCTAGAATTTCATAATACAAATAACAAGGACTAGCTACATATAAGATAGTCCATGCCCGAGGACAGTGTATGTGAGAAACATATGTGGCAGAAAATCCAAAACGTTAGGAAAAAGCATGGCTAAAAACAACCTGGGTGAGTCTAGCTGGAGCTCTGATAACGCAGGAAAGCCAAAGGCTATATGGAAAATACCAGGTAATATTGATACTGTAGATCCACAATAGGAGTTGACTTAACAATAGCTGATGCAGAGGACCCCTCATCTCAGTATGTTTACACTGGAGTACGGTTAGCCTTGGCTCCTAGCCTGAACATCCTCACTACCTACACGGTTTGAAGCAGAAGGAAGGATCGCTACTCCACAAATGTTTGTTTTCTGGACTGTGGGTCCCTTAATGAGTTACATCATGGTATGCATTCATTTAACGCTTCTACTGATACTTTTACTCAGGTAAGGTTTTACAAGTGGAAGCAAACCTTATTTCTCTTTCCATACCTATTTTCAGCTTGTTTCTGGTTTTGCTCATTTATAAGTTATATCACGATCCTGCTGCCTGGATCTCCTCCTACCTCTGAGACCCATCATTGTCAAAACAAACTTTCATTGTGTGTGCATGAATTTCTGTATGAGGGGAAGGGGCATGAAATGGTGACTTTCTTATTTGGGTTACAGCAGCTACTACATGTGCCACCCTTGGATGATTTGGCTTGATCTTCCTGAATGTACTTTTGGCTGAAGAGAAAGATACAGATAGTGATTTTTTTAAGAGCCTTTGACTTGCTAACAGATTTGGCCTTGGATGACCAGAAACTGTGCTCCGTGGAGACAACTTCATCAGCAGGGTGGTGTGATTCCATCCTCTTTGGCAAAGAGATAGACTGTGCCAGCTGCAGAACCTCCAAATGCAGAAGGGCATAGCTGAAGCTGTATGCTACAGGTATTTTTATACAATTTTGTACAATGTTACTTTAAATAGAAGACTTTTGGGGACCTTTTAAATGTAGAGAAGAGAGTGCCTAAGTGAAGCTCATAATCACAGAATCATATAATCACGGAATGGTAGTGACTGAAAGGGACCTTCAGAGATCATCTAGTCCAACCCCCCTGTTAAAGCAGATTCACCTATAGCAAGTTGCACAGGATTGCATACAGGTGGGTTTTGAATATCTCCAGAGAAAGAGGCTCCACAACCTCTCCAGGCAGCCTGTTTCAGTGCTGTCACCCTCAAAGTAAAGAATTTTTTCCTCATGCTCAGATGGAACTTCCTGTGCTCTAGTTTGTGCCCATTGCGTCTTGTCCTGTCACTGGGCACCACTGAAAAGAGTCTGGGCCCATCCTCCTGACACCCACCTTTTATTTATAAGCATTGATAAGATCCCCTCTTAGTCTTCCAGGCTAAACAGACCCAGGTGTCTCAGCCTTTCCTCATAACAGAGATGTTCCCTTGATCATCTTCACAGCCCTCCGCTGGACTCTCTCCAGTAGTTCCTTGTCTTTCTTAAACTGGGGAGCCCAGAACTGGACACAGTACTCCAGATGCGGCCTCACCAGGGCAGAGTAGGGGAGGAGGATAACCTCCTTCTACCTGCTGTCCATGCTCTTCTAAAGGCACCCCAGGATACCGTTGGCCCTCCTGCCCACAAAGGAACATTGCTGACTCATGGTAAACTTGTTGTCCACCCAGACTCCCAGGTCCTTCTCCGCAGAGCTTCTTAGGGTCAACCCCTAAGCTGTACTGGTGCATGGGTTTATTCCTCCCTAGGTGTAGGACCTTACGCTTGCCCTTGTTGAAGTTCATTAGGTTCCTCTCTACGCAACAGTCTAGCCTATCCAAGTCTTGCTGAATGGTGGCACAGCCTTCTGTTGTGTCAGCCACTCCTCCCAGTTTTGTGTCATCGGCATACTTGCTGATGGTAAACTCTGTCCCCTCATCCAGGTCATTGATGAATGTGTTGAATAAGACCAGACCCAGTACTGACCCCTGGGGAACACACTAGCTCTGGGCCTCCAGCTAGACTCTGTGCCACTGATCATAGCTCTTCCATTCAGCCAGTTCCCAATCCACCTCACTGTCCATTCATCTAACCCACACTTCCCAAGCTTACCTGTGAGGATGTTATGGGAGACAGTGTCAAAAGCCTTGCTGAAATCAAAGTGGACAACATCTACTGTTCCCCCTCATCTACTCAGCCAGTCATGCCATCATAGAAGGCCATCAGATTGGTCAAGAATGATTTCCCCTTGGTAAATCCACATTGACCACTCCCAATAACCTTATTTTTGCCCACATGCTTAGCGATGAGATCCAGAACGTGTTAATTATTTGTGTGTGATGGCTGAGCAGTTGGAGAGGACACCTTTCAAATTTTCTCCCTGATAATACATACGAGAAATATTGATGATATTTCCCATCCAGATACGGGAAACATGAATGTCTCTTCTTTGTGCTTTCCTGGTGTGTGGGTGTGTTGACAAGCTCCAAATTTCACTGTTATGCCTACTCCAGGATATTCATGATTCCCTAAACCATGATTTGGGAGGCTTCCCAGGATGCAAAACAGCTGAGTTCCTTTACTCTGCCCCAGATTCAAAGGGGGTGCTGATATCTTTCTCAGCAAGACAGGGATGTTCACAGGATTCAGATATCAACTTGTGATATTGGAGACTATACTCCAGCACCACTGGCTCTAGTCAGATAATGATAGCCCATGTTATGACGTTATTTGCGTGCCACGTGGCTGTAAAACATAGTTTTCATTACCTGAGTGCAAAATGGCTTCAACAGACACCAACATTCTCAACATCTTCTTAATTAGGGGTGCCAGATGTGTCCTGCACAGCCTCTGTGAAGGTGTGATGAGACGTTCTATCCAGACCAGAACAGCAAGGACCCAGTTTTCTCAGGAGCTATATGCTCAGATGTTCATGTAATCTGCAAGGAGTCAGGACTCCTAGAATAACACTTGTCTGTGCTTTCATTGTAAGGAATGCTCTAAGTGTTGAGGAGATTAAATAGGACAGGAGGAATGTAGCTGCACATCAGTGTCTTTCATTTTTGTCCCTCTTTTGGCAAAGATTGATGAGCTGTGCCTTTTCCTCAGATTCCTGAGTGGCACCACACTGGATCTTCTGATACCAAAACAAGAGACCAGGGACAACTGGTTCCCTGAAAAAGGGGAGACTGGAAGTAGTGTATATAAAGAAAAGAAAAGAATATTGAGACAAGAGGAAGGCTGGATAGATGAGGAAAAAGCAAGAAAATCCACTAAGGAAACTGGGTGCAAAAGCAAATATAAAGACGTATGAGTCATGTTTTATATAGCACAGGAGTACTCCATAGTGTTGGCTGACAGCCTAATGTTTTCAAAACTTTCTGATTGTGCCCACTCATCGGTCCATTTGTTCCCATTAGAGACACTCCTGATTAGCTCTTACTGTCCAGTTTCATTTAAAAGGATTTTTTCACCTGCACAAAGCTCACCCTTCATGAAGAGCAACCCAGTAAGTGGAGATGAAGATGGATCCACTGCAAAAGCATGCTCTAGGTCTGTATTAACACCAAGTACAATAACTGCCAGCAAATTTTCTTATCTAAAAGTAAATGACATGCAGCAGGCCATCCAAAGCATAGAAAAAGTCAAATGGCACATTTGTTATGCAAGAAATTCATTGAAGTAGCTAATCTTTTAAAATGTGAATGGAAAAACATGTTACCAGACAGCAAAACTTATGAAATATCAACAAGTATATTCTTTAACACACAAATAATTAAGATGTCCTAAAATTAGTCTGACCTATACAGTTCTGGCAACTGATGCAGGCCTATTCAATTTTTAGACCAAGGAGGCGTATGAAAACTCAGAATTAAAGTGCTAAATGAGGAATATACACAAGCAATGCTTAAAAATTACTGGACTCGGAACCACTGGTTGAGTGAGGCTCCATATAGCATAGAATTACTGAATGTACTTCTCCAAAGTTTGATTTGTCAGTCGCAAACTCTATAACTTTAAAAATGTATCTTGGTTTAAAAGGAAGCACTTTAAAAACACTTTACATAATAGTTTTTCCTTCTAGTGGTGCAAGAAGTACATATGTGGTACAAGTAGATAAACTAAAGTGGGTTTAGATCTGCACTGCGAAGTCTAAATAACATGCTTAAAATATAGACAAACTTTTTCTTACAATGTGTCATAGCAATTACCCTGTAGGTATGAATCACAATGAAAAATAATGGATTTTTTTTGGTCTTATGTCCAGTGTTGTTTGGTGGAGTTTTTTCTGCTCAGGTAAAATAATTATTGACAATGTAGAAACTGAAATTTGTACATGACTTGAATCTGGCTTTTTGTCTGTAAGAGAAATAAATCATTGCTTACTTCTATATAAGCACTATTTCACCTTTTTCAGCAATTTTTCATGTGCTAGTAATTCATGTTTAAAGAAATCAACATAAGAAGGACAGGGACCTATCGGAGCAGGTCCAGAGGAGAGCCACAAAGATTATTAGAGGGCTGGAGCACCTCTCCTATGAAGACAGGCTGAGAGAGTTGGGTTTGTTCAGCCTGGAGAAAAGAAGGCACCAGGAAGACCTTATAGCAGCCTTCCAGTATCTGAAGGGGGCCTACAAGAAGACTGGTGAGGGACTTTTTATAAGGGCATGTAGTGATAAGACGAGGGGTAATGGCTTTAAACTGGAAGAAGGTAGATTTAGATTAGGTATTAGGAATAAATTTTTCACTCTGAGGGTAGTAAGGCACTGGAACAGGCTGCCTAGAGAAGTTGTGGATTCCCCATCCCTGGAAGTGTTCAAGGCCAGGTTGGATGGGGCTTTGAGCAACCTGGTCTAGTGGAAGGTGTCGCTGCCCATGGCAGCAGGGTTGGAACTAGATGATCTTTAAGGTCCCTTCCAACCTAAACCATTCTATGATTCTATGAAACATTCTTTTTCTGAAATATATTTTTATTTCCTGTTATATATAGGTGTTATATCATGGAACTGGAAAGAGACCCTTGAAAAACCAATTGTAATAGTGGTGGAAAAAAGTTAGGGAATGAAATTCAATTATAGTTTTATAAAATCAAGATTAAATGTAAGCATACTAAGGAGATTTAGATATCCAATGGAAGAAAGTGCAACAGTTTTTTCTTCACATCATAGAACCAGAGAATCATAGAACCATATAATTATTTAGGTTGGAAAAGACCCTTAAGACCACCAAGTCCAACCATAAACCTATCAATGCCAAGTCTATCAGCCAAAGGAAAGCCAATACCTTCAGTGGGTTTCTACATAGTTTGGACATTTCTTAAGCTTCATTGATGTACAAAGTCCAAGATTGCTGTCAGAAACTTGGCAAATTATACTATTTATGACTCAGTATGGGCTATGAGATTGTAGATAGTGTAAAGAGAATTAAAAGGACAGAATAGTCATTGAATGATATTTTGAACTCCCCAGTCTTATTTTTAACACAATGGTATAAAAGAATCATCTGAGGGATACAAAAGAAGGCAGATATATTTTTTTATTTCTGTGCTAGGTATTATCATCCCTTTAGAGGATGGCAAAAGTTTATGTTTTAGCCACTTATAAAGCACTTTCAAGCCTTAGCTTGAAAGTAGTCCTGGAGTCATTGGAGTTCAGACTGGTTTGTGTGGAAACTCCTGTCAGTGTTGTTTAGAGAGGATCAAACGATAATTTCTCTCAGAAGACCACTGACATGTCATGTCTCATAGCACCCTGTGATCCTAGCAACCTTCCACAAAACTGTTCTTTAGGTTTATGAGAGAGGTGCAAAAAAAAGAAATGCACCATTTACACAGTGTTCATCCTTGACAAAACAAATGGAAAAGATCAAATCCATTTAATCAGGTAGATATCCAGTGTTTGATCTCTGAAAGTGACCAGTGGCTGATGTGCAAGGACAATGGCAGGTTTGTAAGAAAAGAGCAAATATGCAGCTGTATTTCCTGGCATAGTCTGTCCCCTCTCAGAGATTTGTGGCTCAGAGACACAAGCAGCACGTGTCTCAGAAGTAGCCCACATTAGATTCCTTTCCCATATGTTTATCAATTTGTTTCTTCAGTCACTCTGAATCTCAGACACTCACAGCGCAGAGACTTCCTGCAGAGTCCATTACCTTCCCTTCTCTTATCACTGTCCCTCCTACCCATGGAGAGTCAGGCCGGTCTTAGAAAGCAGCCTGAAAAAATCTCTGCTATTTTGTGACCTCTGGCTGTTCCCCACAAACACAATTCAAATATTCACATGTTTATAATCTTTTGTATTACCTTTTGGATTTTAAACTTTAGTTGCATTCTCCTATTTCACTTCAAATTAAGCCCATTAGTGCTGTGCAGAGGTCCTGCATCCTAAATGCTTACCCATTCAAAATTTTACTTATCAGGATTTAGACTCCACTTTTTTGCCAAATCACATATACTCTGTACAGAATATTGTAATGAATGTTATATGCGGATCTTGGTTTTTTAACCTAGTGTCATAATCCATCTTCTGTCAATATCTATGTCACTCATACAGATATGAACTGTATGTATTAACTCGTCATTAACAAGTCCACATAGATTATATATATACCCTGTGAAATCAGCATATTTATATCTAATAAACAAATCACCGTGTAGTCCTCTCTGATTAATGGTCTCTATACGCAATCTTCTAACTGTGTATCACTAGAACTATTAATTTTTTATTTCTATTTCTTTTTCTGATGAGTAAAAATATCCACCCACAGTTACCTTCCTAGCGTCAGGAGACACATATGCATGGTTTGGTGAAGATGTCTCATATAATTTCTGCTTTTGCCATGAGGAGGTCCTCCTGTGCAAAATGAGCCTTAGTCTAGCAATATAGTAGTGGTTGCCCAGCTTGTTATGGCTTTGAAAATGGCATGAGAAATTTTCCCTCTCAGTATGTTTTCTTCTATTAGTTCACCCTGACCAAAAGAGACCATTCTGATTCATTTAACCTTAGTGATTACAATGTAGGAGGGTTTTTTCTGTTTCAAATGTGTCTTTCATCTTTTCTTGGGGACTGGTAGTATTCACTTGTGGGCGCTGCTGGTCCTCTCAAAGTGGTTTATCTCCTGATGTAACCAAGACTGCAAATGTGCACCAGAGCGTCATCAAGAGCATGCCACTTGCAACGTGGACACAAGGTGACCTGTTAGCTAGTTCTCTGTGCTTGCCCAGTATGTGCCTAGGCTCTTGTGTCAACTTCATTGCTATTAAAGGCATGATATGAACATGTGAACATATGAACATATGAACAATCAAACCCTGGTGCTCGTCTCTTTACACATGCTAGTCCATAATTGGGTGTATTCATCAGGGACTGAGTGAGCTGCTAGAGTCTTGGGAAAATGCACTTGCCCATGGGGATGGTAATTCTACGTTTAATACTCAATAGAGTAGTTCGACACCCCTAATTATGTGGGACTTCTATTTGCTTTTTTACTCACTTGCAAGAGTGAGTAGCTGGTTTTGTTTTTTTTACCAATTCATCTAAAGTATTTAGCTTTTCTTTTTTGTGACTTGTCTGTGCATTAGGGCTAGAGCTTGCCCAGTTTTGTTTATAAAGTTTTGGTGAAGAAAACATCCATTTATTATTCTTTTTTGTTTAATGAGAAAAGGGGAGGTTAAATATATCAAACTTCAAATATCTCTGGTTTCATTTCAAGTTTTCATTGGAACATTTTTCAGCTCCTCTCACATTGGTCTCCCACTATGTATTTAAGAAAACAATGCGTTCCTCTTTCTTATTAAAATGTTTGCAATAAGGCTGAGGGGACTAGATTATAAATGAGGAAAAAAAGAAAAAAAATATTTGCCATTGCCTCCCAAAATCTTCTAAAATCCCAAAATATTTAGAAGCAAATGCATTTGGGGAAAAAAATCTTTACAAGGAAAACCTTGCAAAGTCTTTTCCTTGCCAGCTTGAATGGTGTTCATCCTGCTGTCCAGATCTTGTTCCTGAAGGTCCGGGAAAAACAGATGAGTTCACAAAACACTGAGGTTCCACACAAAGCAGTGGTGCTTGCTCAAGCCTGGCTGACCACTACCCAAGAGCTTTACTATGATGCAGCTACCTAAGAAAGAGGCTATTGCTGCACGCAGTATCTTCTGTATTTCAGAACAAATGAGAACAGCATACGAGAATAAATCAGAACATCTTTGTATCTGAGTTTGTGAAAGAACACTGAAAATTTAAACAGCCTTTGGAATGAAAGAACACATAGAAATTTAAACAAAATGATGTCTTCAATTCTCAAATTTGCTAAATTACCCTTCAGTCTTTCACCAAGATATCTACGAGAAGAATGTTCAGAGATTTATCTTAGGAGCAAAATGATATATTATTTATATGTTTATTAAATATGTCATTTCCCAAAGATATTTCCGTCCAAATGTCTGGTGAAACAGTCAGCTTATCTTGTAATTTTTTTCCCCAACATACAAAGATGACAAGATTATTTATGTTTGCATGAAAAGAAATTTCGGATGTAGCATTCTGTGTGTAGTGTTGCCGCCATTTGTAATGAATGATTTCAAATATTACCTACAAAATGTCAGAGACAGAAGCATGAAAGGTTATCCAAAGGTTAGAGGATACAGTACACAGTGCGGCTGGGCTGTCAGAGGGTTCAGTATGCACAGTCCATCTCACGTGTGCTATTCTGTTTGGAATAAGACTATTCCTGCTGAGAATGCACTGCAATATTATACAAAAGGAGTAGCAACATTTTAAGGATGTATATGACTTCAATGTTTTAGACTGTGTTAACTTACTTAAAGCTGTGGTATATCCAGGCTAGTCTGTGGCATTCTAAAATCCTTGGTGATACAGTACTGGTGTTACACAAGGTGTGAGTCACTCACAGAAATTCTAAATATGATATACTCCACAGAAGCCTGCAAGACTTAGATAAACAATATTAATTATGTTTTTCCCAGTCACTCCCGATACAGTAATTTTACAATAGAACCTGAACTCATTCTCATTCCAGAAAATATAAATTTCAAAAACTAAAAATAGAATGTCCAATGATTTTTCCACATGTTCAAGGAAAAAGATCTTTCAATGAAATGTCAGTGCTGATCTAAGGAAAAAGACTAGAAGTTCCAATTTCCAGCAGGAACTAATATGTGTACTCAGAAGTCCAGGGAAATACATATCTAAAGTCCATTTTAGATACTTATGCCTTTAAAATCTAAAGGAGTCATGGATTTTTTTTATTTACAGTAGTAGTTCTAAAAAGGTTTAATTCTGAACTTAAAAGTTTAGAAGAAACTGTTTTCTTAAATTTTGGCTAGGTATATATTTTGACATTCTAAGATATCCAAAGGGTAAGGTTACTACATATTTAGATTCTGTTTGTGTGTCTCTGATTTTGTAGAAGTCGGATATAAACAGACAACAGTCATACCATGAAAGGAATGCAAAGGAAAAACACTGACAATAACCAATGTCTTTCAAAAGCACCTCTTTTCAACTTTTTCCAGGAACTTAGTGAGTTTTTTACTTCAGTGCTTCTTTAACACAGAGATACTACACATGGTTCAGGATGGCCAAAAGCCCAACTGCTGAATTTATTATGTGTTCTGCATAAATAGCCTACATGTATCAAACCCATTTAAAAGCTTGTTACAAATGCACTTAATGTACAGACTTTAATAAAATACAGTGAATGCAGACACTTTATACTGAAAGGTACAACATGAGTTGCTTATGAAGGACCACCTGTTGAGTCAAGAAATTGTTAAATCAAGATCAGAAGCTGACACCTTTTCTGACAAAGAAACACATTTTTATACCTAAAAGCCTGAAACAAGATTTAATTGGGTCTTGACACAGCTCCCTCCCAAAAGATTTAGAAGCACATACATTTAGGGGAGAAAGGAAATATGATAGGTTGGCAGCAAAGTGTGAAATTATATCTCTATGTTCCTTTTAGAGGACTCCAAAAAGAAGGTAATCTATGAAAACTGACTTCCTCCTGTACGAGAAACGTGTATCTGATATCACCTGACACAAGGGATACATAGAAAGACAGGATCCCTGATGAGGTGTGAGTCAGAAAACCATTTATCATAAATAAGTTGGCCTGAAAAGAATAAAAGACCTTACAGAAGTAAATCAAGTGTAAATAGAGGGAGTGTTTTTCCTCCTATGTTTTTTATGTCTTCTATAAATACATGAGCTTATCGCATATTTTGGTGTCATAAGTGCTCTTACGTGCCTGTTATCTTAATTTAGCTGGAGTTAAATGTGAATTACAGCCTGATAAAAAAGCGTTCCTCTCCTGAAAGTGTGCATATCTGTAATTCAGACCCTTAAAGGTTAACAGATTTCAACAGATTTGTCAGCGTGGAGAGGGTTAAACTCTGTACCAACGGAAGATGCCTGAAGTGATTTGTGAGGAAGTATCAAAGATGTCAGAGGAGGAAAATTCTCTACCAGGGACAGGTTACAATCAGGACATGGTCTGTGGTGTACATCAGTACAAGGGGAAGAGGGAGTTTGGAAGATGTTATCTTTTAGATGCATGTAAAGTAACAAAATAAGTTAATACGTTAATATCAGTGAAATGTGCTTTGAACAAGAGGCCTAGTTTTCCAGTACATATTTTTCATGCCAAAACTTTAGACCAACCATTTTGTAATAACAAGATATAGCCAAAATATAGGCACATCCAGGAGATCAAAGCACGTGTTCATAACGGTTGTTTCATTCTACACAACACAGGCCACGGTAGCACTGCTCTGTGGAACTGATTTCAATAAAGAATGGATACCATATTTCTCTAGATAAAAAACAGCTGAATCAGTTATGAAACAACAGGATTGGATCAGCTGTAAAACTAGACAAGAACATTATTTAATATTTATCAAATCAGAACGATAAAAATGAACATGCAATATTTACTGCTATTATTAATTTGGGTGTGAAGTGCAAGTCAGAAGCCTAAAACAAAATTACCAATATAAAAGTCCAGTAAGGTAGAAATTTTAATATTTAAGGTGCTTTACACGTGTTTTAATATTAATAGTTTTATTGTTTTACATCAGTAAAAAAGAAATCTGAATAGTAGGAAGCGAGTGACTGCTTTCCTGATATCAGACTTCTAACTATCATAGGAATATTTTAGAAGAAACAAGAGAAATCCTGTGGAAAAACTTACAAGAATTTAGATGGCAGTTTATAGAAAATGTTATCTATAGTACCATCATCAAAAATACTTGCAGGACATATGAGGCATCAGAAGCAGACACAGTGAGATAGTCTCAAAGAATAGTTCACATGCTGTATGAGTGAAGAATTTAGATTTATTAGGAATATGAAACACGTGGGATAGGTGGCCTCTGTCTAAACAGAATGGAACAGCAATGCAAATTGCTGGTTACAATACCGAATAAAATATATTTTGACAAATTTAAGATAAAACCAATAAAAAGCACGCTCCACAAAGTCCCATTTAAGTGGGACATGTCAATAAATATCAAAAACAGGATCAAACATAACATTTATTTAAACACAATGGTGGAAGTCTGATGAAAAAAAAAAAAAAAAAAAACAAACCAAAAAAACCTTAAAACTGAAAATCTGATTCTAAGCCCATTGACTAATGTGTTTATAATGTTAGATTATCTATTTCAGTGCAAGACCAATTCTGTGTGTTAAGAAAAGCTTATACTTAAAAATTGATTGCTTCCTGAGTAATTTAGTCAGACAGCCAAAAAGACAACAAGCAGCGCTTGACTTAGGCCTGGCTTGTGTGCAGGACAGGGTTCAAAATGTTACAGGGTCTCAAGTCCAGCAGTTTTCCAGCAACAGACATACATATTAAACAGCTACTGCAGTAGTGTTGTAGTAGTGTAGCGGTATCTCTCTCTCTCTCTCCCATTTAAACTAAAAAATGGAATAATGTGAATAATTAGAAAGGTTAATAAAATTACGTTTAAGGTGTAAAATATTTTCCGTCTAGACTTCTATAAAGATAAAAGAGGCTGTTAAATTGCTATCTTGGAGAAAACATACTCCATCTTGAAAAAAGCATAAATAAACAACAGCAAAAAGGAGGTCTGGTCTGCTTAAATAACACACACAATAAATCTTAACAACATAGATGAAATCTATTCCAATTCTTGAAAACAAGCAAAATATATAAGTACAAGTTTTAGGAGGTATTCCCAGAATGACAAAAGAAACACTTAGGATTCTGCTGTACACCAAAGACAAATACAAGAAACTGTTATTAAAAAAAATTAAAATTAAACAATCAAAGCACATATCAGCAAATATCTGGGGGGAGGAGGGAAGAAAGAGAAAAGAAGCCAGTACAGCTTTGCAGGCAAAAGTCATGCTTCATAAACCTAGAATTTCTGTTTGGGAGATATTGAACATGAGATATTTGCTCAAAATCTTCTAGCTGGATTTCAACATGGGACTTTGCATGGTTCTCAGGCTCTTAAAGAGACCAAGGTGTGATGGGATAGAGGTGAAGGTCCTCCCCTGGGCTAGTGAGTGGTTAATGCTTTGGAAACAAAGGCAAGAAATAAATGTTGAGGGTTCCCTGCAGTGGGAGGTGAATGGTTACCTGCTCTGTGACCTGAACTAATGGAATGGAAAAAGAGGTGGCAGACCAATGAACAGAACTTGCTAGGGGATGGTGACAAAATGTGGTAGATGGCAGCAGTAGCCACCTATGAAGATATGCAGAAAGACTTCTCAGCCTTGAGTGGCCGGGGAAGACAGCAGTGAATATCTTTTCTCCTCACTGCAGTATAATAATGCGCATATGCCACTAGTTTCAATTGTTTGGTGCCGGGCTTGGAAAGAGATATTTCCACTCCAAAATGGACATCTTGGTGTTACTGCTTCTTTGTCCAGTTCAAACGCGACGAGTGTTCAGTAGGTTGCAGCAGCTTGTGAAAGCTGATGTGTATTTTCCAACCAGTCTCCACTGAACTCAAAGGCATAGCACAGGGCTGGAAACCACAAAAAGGAGGGCAATCAGGGTGACAAGGGAAGGAAAAGGACTCTGTAGGCACATCAGCTCAGCACACTGGAGCTTCTGGGATGGAAAAGAGGCAAGTGTGGAGGGGTGCAGTTGTGTCACCCCAGGCGGGTGGGAAAGAGAAGCAATCGTTCACTCTGTTATGCAGCTGTGCCCTACCTCCATTCTCATGCAATGTGGTGGCAGGCACCAAGGAAATGGAAGGGGGAACTTTGTCACAACCATATTAGTAAGCTGGAGAAGTCCCAGGGTGCTGTGAGTGTCTGAAATTCAGAGGGGCTGAGAAATCAAATAGACAAGCAAATGGGAAAGAAAACGTTTGTGGGCTACTTAAGAGAGAGGTGCTGCTTGTGGCTCATGGTGTCTCAGAGCCACAAATATCTACGAGGGGACAGACTGTGCCAGAGACTTACTCTGTAAATTTGTTGTATATTTTCATCTTATATCTTGTGTAATTCTTTTTTTTTTAAATTTAGGAATTACAGCAAGAATGACAGACACGTGAAACAGTTTCTCTAAACTAAAGAGAGTTTAGAGAAAACTCTAACTCAAACTAGACAAGGGTAGGAAGTCCTGGAAAAAACATGAGTTATGGGGTGAAAAAGAATGAAGATAAAGTAACAGCGAGACTTTCTCACTGAGGAATTAATAGAGGACATGGGATTGATTTACCAAGAAGGAAGTAACCAAAAAGAACAAGAATAGTTTGGTGGTTTAGTGTGGTTTGGTTTTTTTTTCACACTTTTTCTCTTCTTTATCCTGTTGTGAACATCAAGAGTTTAATATGATTGATATAATCTATTATGCTTTATAACATTCAGAGATATGAAGCACATGGAAGATGGGGAAGTGATTCGAGACAGACAACATGGCTTCACCAAGGGTAAATCATGCCTGATGAATCTAGTAGCCTTCTGTGATGGAGTGATTGCATCAGTGGACAATGGAAGAGTAACTGATGTCATCCACCTGGACTTCTTCCTATAAGTCCTATGGCATGGTGTCCCACAACATTCTTGGCTCTAAATTGGAGAGATATGCATTTGATGGATGGACTGTTAGATGGATAAGGAATTGGCTGGATGGCAACATCCAAACAGTTACTGTCAATGGCTCAGTGTCCAAGTGGAAATCATTAATGAGCGGTGTCCCTCAAGGATCTGTACTGGGACCAATACTATTTAATATCTTCATGAATGACATAGGTAATTGGATCCAGTGCACCCTCAGCAAGTTTGCGGATGATACTAAACTAAGTAGTGCAGTTGATATGCTTGAAGGAAGGAAAGTCAACCAGAGGGACCTCAAAAGGCTTGAGAAATGGGCCCATGTGAACTTCATGAAGTTCAACAGGGCCAAGTGCAAGGTCATGCACCTGAATCAGGGAAATCCCCATATAAGTACAGACTAGGGGATGAAGGAATTGAGAGCAGCCTTGCAAAGAAGGACTAGGGAATGCTGGTTGATGAAAAAGTGGATGTGAGCTGGCAATGTGCAATTGCAGCCCAGAAAGCCAATTGTATCCTGGGGTGCATAAAAAGAAGCTTATCCAGCAGGTTGAAGAAAATGATTCTTACGCTCCTCTGCTCTCGTGAGACCCCACTTGGTGTACTGCATCCAGTTGTGGGGTCCCCAATACAAGAAAGACGTGGACCTATTAGAGATGGTCAACAGGAGGTCCACAAAAATGGTCAGAGGACTGGAACACATCAACTATGAAGAAAGGCTGAGAGAGTTGGGGTTGTTCAGCCTGGAGAAGAGAAGGCTTCAGGGACACCTTGTTGCAGCCTTTCAGCATATTAAAAGGGGCTTATAAGAAAGATGAGAGACCCATTTTACCAAGGCCTGTAGTGACAGGACAAGTGGCAACAGTTTTAAACTGAAAGAGGATAGATTTAGACTGGACATAAGGAAGAAATTCTTTACTCTGAGGGTGGTGAAACCCTGGAACACGTTTCCCAGCGAAGTTGTGGATGCCCTATCTCTGGAAATGTATAATGTTGGACAGGGCTTTGAGCAACCTGGTCTAGTGAAAGGTGTCCCTGGGCATGGCAGGTGGGTTGGACTAGGTAATCTTTGAAATTCCATTCCAACCTGAATCATTCTGTGACGCTGCATATGGAGACTACATAAGTATCACTGCATAGCTAGAATGTTTTATAATCTTCTCATTATACACTTATGTTGTAGAGAGGATAAAGAATGAGATTGTTTCGATGTACTGTAGCCATCCTTTTGATATTATCATACAGTTGCTACTTTGTTAAACTCAGTAAGAGTTATGCCTTCAGTGTTGATTTTGGAAAGATTTTTGAGAATTCCATTTCTCTAAGGAATTTGCCCATTTCCTTCTAAATGTGGAGACTTTTTTCCTATTATATTACAGTCTTTTATTTTAAATAGTCCTTGTCTCTCCTCAAAGCTTTCTTTCAGATATCAGAACTACCCCTTTTTCCTTTTAACAAGAGTAGCCTTGATTCAAGTGAAGACAGGAGTTTGAAAAATTCTGATAAACCTATTCTTGGCTACATTGAAGAGATTAATTGGAAACAGACTTTTGGAAACAAGTTGTGCTAACATAAAGTATATAGACATGTGGTCTGGGTGAACAGAATTACTTACAAGATAGAGAACATGAGTTAATATGTCATACTAGTTTACCTAAAGTACTAGTTTCTGCAGTCTAGAAATAAAATCTTAATAATCCACTGAAGAGCAAGCCTAGTCTTCTGCTTTTTGCTTGACTAAAAATTAACTCTCTTAAATTCTTCACTGCATTCTATTTAAATTGCAAATTTTTGTGAAAATAACTAATAATATTTTTTTTTCAGATTTAAAAAACCTGGAGTGACAATAGTGCAACTGATGTTTTAACTGTATGTTTGAGTTATTTTTTACTTAATTTGTTAATGTCTCCACACTAGAAAAACTGGTAGTGTGAATTCTTTCATTTGTCTAATTAGTATCTCTACAGAAAATAACATTAAACTAAAAATTAGTCTTTTTGTTATAACTTCCTCAAAAAGGATTAAAAGTGGTAGCAATTTTAGTAAATTACAACATGACGAGTTTATTAAAATGGCAGACATCGATTTAACATTTGAAGTTAGTATTTTCTCCATATATAAAAGAAAGTATTAGCATTCATATTTTACAAGGAAAAAAATCAGTGTATTGATTGTGTTTTGCAGACTAATTTCTGGCTCTAATTATCTTATAGTTAATGTATCATTACAACTACTTACACTGAAATTTTGTTATAAAAATTGGTAAGAAATGTACTTTGTAAAATAATCTAAATATAATAATCTACTTTTGACCAGTCAATTGTCCTCAATACCAGTTTTGAATAGATTAGAATTTATGACATTGTACTATTATTATTCAGAGCAAACATTCTGTGGTATGTTCATTTCTTTACTGATTTCCTCCTCACTCCATACAATCTAGAAAATTGTCTCCAATGACTTAATTATTTTCAGCACAAGTTTTGTACTAAATACATTCTCCCAATAGTTTTATTCTGTCTTAGATATAGCTCTGGTGGGAAGAGTTGTAAGATTTGATCTACAATATTCTACTCCTCTATCTTCCTGTGTCTTGAGACCATTAAATTGGAAATGATTGCTAAAATCAAGCCATGTAATTAGACGGCATAACATCTAATATACTCCTTTTGTCAGCTTGCCAGTAAAAGAATTTCAGTAAGTGATACATTATACCATGAAAAAACTCTTTCAAAGAAGCCTGTTAATGATGATAAATAAAGAACTTGTGCAAAACCAAGCAATTAATCCTTTGGAAGCTTTCCATTGAAGTTACTATTAAGGCATCAAGAAATGCAAATACATACATAAACTAATCCTTTGTGAATATTCCGCTTTAGGTTAGTGCAGTTTCTTGCAAACCCATCTGTAGTTAACTTCTTTCATATAATTTCTTATTCAATATAATATTGTCTTTATTTTAATAAAGGAACAATCGACAGGCATTCATAGCTGAAGGAATCAGTTAAAGAAAGAATACATCATATTATGTGATAATTTGAAATATTCAGAGACATTGTATTTTATTTTCAGAGAACAGATATTTATTTATTTACTTATGAACCCACAGTGGTTTTTGTTTCTGCTACAGGGACAGAGCAGATTGCAATATTCTGGCATTAATAATACATTGGAAATAAAGGGGAATGGTAAGCAAAATTTTATGCTGCAGCTTGTAAAAAATGTGAGAAGTCAAAAGGTGATGGAAAAATCCTTTCAGTATACACTATTTCAAGTTACAATCTTGTAAAGCAGTTTCTCAGTGTTCAGGCAACTAAGCAGATCGATGTCTCACTACAACAGAGGGTGGTGTACGTTGGTGTTTTCAGTTATCTTTTTCTTTCCATAGGTCCCTCAAATTATTCCCTGTTTGTATTATAAGATGTGGCTAGAAGTGTAAAAGAAAGTAAGAAATGGTTTAGCATTTTTTTTGCTCAGTAAACACAGAGCAGTTCAGATCCCACCTTGTTACCAGATAGGAGGAAAATCTTTTGGACCTTTGCTTTCAGTATAAATCACATAAAATAACAAAAAAGGTAATCAAAGTATGCATCACAATAAAGTGTGGAAGTATTTTGCTATGTGTAGCACAAAATAGATATGAATCTCAGACAGTTTGGAATCATCTTTTGCTGAATCACCCCACGCTCCTTTGGGCAGATTATTCATAGTCCAAAAGGTGCCATAGCATAAATTAATATAGGTCATATATATCATCTGAAGGCAAATATGTTTTTGCCTTATAGATCAAGATTTTTTCCTTTTTTTCACTTTTCCATGTACTTGAACAATAAACATAAAAAATGCTACGAAAACTGAAGAGGTACTATGGTCATTGATTTTTACAATGGGACAATAATGGGCGAGTGATTTAGTGGAAAGTAGTATTAAACCAAAATGATCTTTAAATTTGTGACAGTATTGGGATTTTTTTTTTTTACCAAAATAAACTGCAAGATTATTCTAAGGCAATTTTAAGTTAGATTAGATGTAAACACTTCATCAGGTGAGGATGGTATCACCGGCATATTGTCGACTGCTTGCAGTTTTAGATCTTTTTTCTTTTGCAAGACACCATTTAAAGAAAGAGAAATGCCAGAGGTAGTGTTTTTCCAAAGTGAATGAATGGGAAATCAAGAACAGGAAGGACATAATAGACAAATTAATCAGTTCTATCACAGCAAGAGTTGTAACAAAAACTATAATGAAAGTACTTAGACGAGAGTATTGGTCACGGACATTGAGGATTTCCTTGTACTTGTAGGGACTGATAAAGGAGAAGCTGAACATTAAGTCCTTATTTTTCTCCAAAGCAAGTAAATCTGTAGCATAACACTTAGTAAAAATTGCTGAAAACACAGAATAACAAAATCACAGAATCAGTGACTTATGAGGTTGGAAGGGAGCTCTGGAGGTCATTTGGTCTAACCACCCTGCTCAAGCATGGGTATCTGGAGCCAGCTGCCCAGGACCATATCCAGACAGCTTTTGACAGTACGGAGACTCTACAACCGCTCTGGGCAACCTCTGCCAGTGCTCAATTACCCTCACAGTAAAAAAGCATTTACTGATATTCAGGATGAACCTCAAGTGTTTCAGTTTGTACCCATTGGCTCCTAACCTGTCACTCTGTCTTCTTTACACCCTTATTTCAGATATTCAGACACTTTAACAAGATCTCTCTTGAGCCTTCTCTCCTCCAGGCTGAACAGTCCCAGCTTTCTAAGCATTTCCTTATAGGAGAGATGCTCCAGTCCCTTATTCATCTTTGTGACCCTTTGCTGCACTGTCTATATCTCCATATCTCTTTTGTACTGGAGAGCTCAGAACTGGACACGGTACTCCAGATGAGGCTTCACCAGTGCTCAGTAAAGGGAAGGATCACCTCCCTTGACCTGCTGGCAATACCCCTCCTAACAGTATCCTGCAGTCCAGGCTACTGTGAGGCGCCTTTGTGGCAAGGGTGTGTTACTGACTTATAGTCAACTTGGTGACCACTAGAACCTCCAGATCATCTTCTGCAAACCTGCTTTCCAGCTGATCAGTTCCCAGTATTTATTGGTGCATGGGGTTGCTCGTCCCCAGGCGTGGGACTTTGTACATACTTTTGTTGCCTTTCATGACTTTTCTGTCAGCCTGTTGCTCCAACCTGTCGAGGTCTCTCTGGATGGCAACATGACTCTGCTGTATCAGTCGCTGCTTCTAGTTGGGTGTTGTCTGCAACTGCTGAGGGTATGCTCTGCACCATCATCCAGATCATTCATGAAGACATTGAACAGGATGGGATCTACCAATGACCCCTGGGGGTCAGTTACTGGCAGGACAGTCTTGTTACTGGCCACAAGCTAGATGTTGTGTGACTGATCACCACCCTCTGGGCCCAGCCATTCAGCCAATTTTCAATCTATCTTACTATTTGTTCACCTAGTCCATAATTCATCAGCTTCTCTATGAGGTTCTCATGGGAGACAGTGTCGAAAGCCTTAGATGTATTGCAGAGGATGATTTTATAGGTAAAGTTCTCCACTCATTTATCAGTTTGGCTACACATGTCTGTAACTTAGTAATGGACAACATCTTAATTTCTCTGTCCCTCTATGGTTTGCTAAATGGAGGCAAATGATGCTTCTCTTTCTGCTGATGATGTCTGTGGGGCCAAGTTCTTATTTTTGAAGCTCTCATTAACTATTGTGATGACTTATCATAGACTTGTACTAACATTAATAATATCTATGCTTTTATTTACCAAATGAAAGATTTTTATTGCTATTTTTGCACTACTTTTTTTCTTTTTAATACCTTGTGGTGACTCAGATACTGCTGTTGGCTATATGGTAAAATGTTGATCACCTAAGCGCAATTGTGAAAACCACAACCTCTGTCTACCTAAATGGGAACCGCTATATAGGAGCTGTTATTTTCTGGAAATGTTATTCATTTAGTGTAGCTAAGCTGGGAGAGGGAAGGAGAATAGCTGGAGAGTATTCATAATGTATTCTCTCAATGAAATATCTGTTAATAAACATTTAATTATCCAAATGATTAATAAAATCAATATCTATTCTTTTTGTGTTTATTAAGAGACAAATCTTCCTGACACATCTCTGTAAGAGACAGATACATGCAAAATCAAATTCCTAACACACTAAGCTTGTAAATAATATTAAACCATTTTTAACCAGGCAGTTGTACTGTTGTGGTTAAATCTCTCTTCTTATGTTATCAGTTACTTTGCATGTAAGAGTTATGGGTTAAATAGAGCCAAAGCAAAACAGACACCTCAGCAGGTTCTGTACTAAATAGCCACAAGCACTAAGTCTGAGCATCTGCAGAATCTGCTGTGAAAGAAATATACCATGCTGTGTCAGTGGGGGACTGAAAACGGTGGAAATAGAAGTGTTTAAGTTTGAAGGTGAGAGATATTTTTGCTCTGACTCGAAATTCAGTAAATCAAGATTATTGATATGAGATATTGAGGGAGAGTCATAAGCAAAAAAAAAAAAAAAAAAGAAGAAAAAGAGAGAGGGGAACAATAATGATGTCTTCTTTTTTTTTTTTTTTTAATGTGTACAGGGTAATGAATAATTTTTCCATGCTCTTCTCACAAGAGAAATCCCCAAATCTATGGGTGTTTTGGGACAACAAGACTGCATAAAATCATGTGTTAAAGATTAAATGCAGAAAAGTACTTAGTAGTCATCATGCTTCTGTACAGGACTATTTTAATCATTATTTTTATATCAGGAGCTAATATTTTTCCTTGTAGTATATTAACAGAATTATTTGGAATATTTTCTTTCTCAGAACTGTTGATAGCACTCAGGCTAATTGACTAATATATTCCCCCAAGAGACGTACCACAGCTGAGAAAAGAGTACAGTCTGAAAAGTTTTAACTTCAGTGGGAATTGATTTAGAGAGTCTATTTTTCAAGTTTTTATTGTATCTCTGAGATAATTGGTCATCTTGGGCTCTTGCGATGAATTCCATATTTGGGTCTCAAGAAAGAAACATGCAGTCAATTGTTTTCTTATATCAGAAGTAACCTAGAGGGGCTGATTCATTTTGGCAGGGATGATCTGCTGGGGATTGCAACAGAAATTCAATCTTCTAGGGAGAAATAAGAAAAATAGTATACATTCTGGGCTACATGTCACAACATTTATCACTTTGAATAAAACAAAGGAAAAGTTTTAATGTGGGTGTTACATGTCCTCAGTCAGTATTATAAACTCTGAAAGTGATGTTTGCCTTTCTCTGTGTTACTCTTCCCATCAACCATGCCACCAGACTTATTCCAAAATGTTCCCAAAGACTTTAAGCTTAATATTTAGTTGTTAGAACAAAAGGAGATTGACGGTCATAACTTCAAATGATTCATTTTTATGTTACTTTTTCATTCCCCGAAATCCTGGCTTCCTTGCAAATTTTAAACTAAGACATAGCTGATTTTACAGGTAATATATAAGCACTTCTTCCTGTAACTAGTCATTTAGAGGCCTTGTGATTTTGAATCAGCTTGTTCATTGGCCTGGGTGTGATGATTTTAATGAGTTACATATATATATATATATACATATGACCACAGACTATATATTATAATTTCATATGTAGTGGTCTGTATATGAAATTAAATCATTACTATAATATATTTTTGAGAATATTTATGTCATTCTATTATTAAAATAAAGCTCTGAATAAATTTTAAGACACAAAACATAATAATGTATTTTATTAATAATACACCTTTACTCTGTGGCCAGGTAATGGCCAGGAAGAACAAGACTTGGATCAATGAAATATTTTTCTGATAAAATAGTCTGAAGGAAAAAATACATATTTCAGTATCAGAAGTATTCAGAAGTTGGTCTGTATCTTTGTCAAGGACATTTTTGAGAGCTATGCTTGACAGACGAAACCAGAAAAGGTTAAATTTTTTGAGTGCTTTGACATTGCCCATAATTTATAATTCTTCTTTTTGCTTTATTTGCAGTAACTTTTTAAGTAATATGGCTACACTGATAACACTGAATCCACAGCACAGCAACTGTAGAAATTTTAGTGGCCAACAGCATGCAAAATATAATGGAAGGTGCAAAACAGATCTGATTGACTGCTAGAAAGAGTGGAAGACAAAATGATGGATAGAAGAAAGGGCCATGACCAGCATTCAGCCATTCAGGAATCCAGAAAGCAATGGATATGTTGGTACCATAATATATAAAAATGTTCCAATGAAAGGGAAATGTGGGGGGGGTTCCTACAAAAGAGGGAGAAATTGATCACATCTGTTCTAAATAGATGTGAAGATTTAAGTGATGTTTGGAAACACTTCAGTTTCCTCAGTTTTAATGAAATACCTTGATGGAACTCATAATTTTTCCTTGCTCCTATTTACTTCTTTGTCAAAATATCACAGCTGCATTTCAAATGAAATCTTCCTAAAATTTCCAAAGTTGTAGGTCGCTTCAATATTTCAGGTCATGTGCATCTTAAGTGAAAAGAATAATTTGAATGTTCACTTCACAGTGACAGCAAACAGATGAAATGGTTAAGCTTCACAGTAAGTCGCCAAGTAGACAAGGAAGGCTGTTCCAGAAAACAAATTATTTTTTCTTTCACAAGTTCATTTGTTTTGTTACAGAACTTTGAAACTCTCTCATGCAGTCTACAGGACATTGCAGTGCGTGTTAATATGTTGGTATAACAAATTCTGCAAGTGGACAGTGTTATTAGTGAGCCACCATAAAATATTTGATTGCAAGAAGAAAAGGTGTTTTACTTGATGTAGAGTGGTAAATGTACAGGATATTTTCTTTCTTTTTTCTCTAGTTCTCTGCCCTAATACATCTCATTTCTGCTACTTAAATTATGACTTTTTGATGTAGTAAGGGTATTGATATTTTTCAAAGTAGAAAATATTTTTAAGTTATCAGCCTAAGTTTCATGATATGGATAATACTTTTTAAATCTAACTAGTTGTTTATTCTTCATCACTGACTTTTATTTAATTTTAAAGGCAAAATAATGTTTTCTAATTGATAACACTAGTGCATCTGAATGGTCTTTCTAAAAATATGTTCTTAATTTTAAACATTGTCTCTGGAAGGACATATCAGACCATATCAGAGGACTTCCCTACTAATATAGTTATGAAAAACAAGGATTTTCTCAGAGCAAACTAGCATTATCCACCCAAGGGTACTGAGAGAGCTGGTGGATGTGCTCATCGAGCCATCATTTATCAGCAGTCCTGGCTAACCGGGGAGGTGCCAGTTGACTGGAGGTTAGCAAATGTGACACCCATCCACAAGAACAGCCAGAAGGAGGATCCGGGGAAGTACAGGCCTGTCAGTCTCACCTCGTTGTCAGGAATAGGTCATCTTGAGTGCCATTACATGGTACATGCGGGACAATCGGGTGATCAGGCCCAGTCAGCATGGGTTTTTGAAAGGCAGGTCCTGCTTGACAAACTTTATCTCCTTCTATGACAAGATAACCTGCTTAGTGGATGAGAGAAAGGCTGTGGATGTTTTCTACCTAGAATTAAGTAAAGCCTTTGACACCATTTCCCACAGCATTCTCCTTCAGAAACTGGCTGTTATGGCCTAGACGGGAATATACTTCGCTGGGTGAAAAACTGTCTGGATGTCCGGGCCCAAAGAGTCGTGGTGAATGGATTTAAATCCAGTTGGCAGCCAGTCACAAGTAGTGTTCCCCAGGGCTCAGTACTGGGACCAGTTCTCTTGAATATCTTTATCAACCACCTGGAAGAGGGGATCGAGTGTAACCTTAATAAGTTTGCAGACAACACCAAATTGGGCAGGACTGTTGATCTGCTTGAGGGTAGGAAGGGTCTACAGAGGGATCTGGACAGGCTGGATCAATGGGCCAAGGCCAATGGTATGTGGTTCAACAAGGCCAAGTATCAGGTCCTGCACTTGGGTCACACCAACCCCATGCAGTGCTACAGGCTTGTGGAAGAGTGGTTGGAAAGTTGCCCAGCAGAGAAGGACCTGGGGGTGTTGATTGACAGCTGGCTGAATATGAGCCAGCAGTGTGCCCAGGTGGCCAAGAAGGCCAACAGCATCCTGGCCTGTATCAGGAATTGTGTGGCCAGCAGGACTAGGGAAGTGATTGTCCACTTGTACTCAGCACTGGTGAGGCTGCACCTCTAATACTGTGTTCAGTTTTGGGCCCCTCACTACAGGAGGGACATTGAGGTACTGGAGAGTGTTCAGAGAAGGGCAACAAAGCTGGAGAGGGGTCTACAGCGCAAGTCTTATGAGGAGCAGCTGAGGGATCTGGGGTTGTTCAGCCTGGAGGAAAGGAGGCTGAGGGGAGACCCTATTGCTCTCTACAACTACCTGAAAGGAGGCTGTAGGGAGGTGGGGTGTCGGTCTCTTCTCCCAAGTAACAAGCAACAGGACAAGAGGAAATGGCCTCAAGTTGCGCCAGCGGAGGTTTAGCATGGATATTAGGAAAAATTATTTCACAGAAACAGTTGTCAAGCATTGGAACATGCTGCCAGGGAAGTGACTGAAAACACCATCCCTGGAGGTGCTTAAAAGATGTGTAGATGTGGTGTTTTGGGACATAGTTTAGTGGCGGATTTGGCAGTGTTAGGTTAATGGTTGGACTCGATGATCTTAGAGGTCCCTTCCAACCTAGAAGATTCTATGTTTTTATTATTCTTGATTAGATACATAATTCCTTCCGCAATTCACATTGTTATGTAAAGACATTCAATTATAATAGAAAGAAAGAGGATAAAAACACATGAAAATTTGCCATTAAATATGTTGAAAAGTGATAGTAAGGAAGATCTGGTATATCCCTCAGTACTTCAAGGCTTCTTAGATAATTGAAATAGATATACAAATATGAGACTGGGAGAGTGTATTTCAAAATACTCTTCAGTTTCATCTGGATTCCCCTGAAAACCAGTCTCTGAAAGTAAATCATACTCATTTTTCTTTTCTGTCTTCTTTACTTTATTTACCTAAAATGTATCTTTTCTTACTGTGAATATGATCCAGAGCTTGCAGATTGCAGTACAATTTGTACAGACAACAATGCATTTTGCATTATGTTGATATTTGGGCAGTTCTTCACACATAGTCTATTCACATATCTGGAAAGTGATGATGTGACCTTTACATCAGAAACTTGTTTTCTCCTTTATGGTAACTTGTCTCTGAAGCCATAAATTTTGTCTTAGCTAAAATCCATACAGGAGACAATCTCTTGTATCTAACTTTTTTTTGTTTGTTTGTTTAATTTCAGTAAACACTTTTCAGTTTACATTTAATACTTAAAACAAAGTTAGACTTTCTTGATTCATTGATTATAAATCTTTCTTTTATTTCATTGATGTAAGGCTTTTCATTAATAGAAAGCTTTCATTGATTATAAGTCTGTATATAATCAGATGCATCTTTTATTTCATCATGTCTTTTTCCTTTATCTTCAGGTTACGAATTTCTTCTAGTCAACTGCTTATGCATTAATTTTTCAATGTATTTTTTTCCACAGGCAGAATCATATTTA
The DNA here is from genome assembly GCF_965231255.1 of Vanellus vanellus. NCBI lineage: Eukaryota > Metazoa > Chordata > Aves > Charadriiformes > Charadriidae > Vanellus > Vanellus vanellus. The sequence goes on from NC_138905.1 coordinate 47,956,196, forward strand.
TGAGGCTGCTTTTGTGCTGAAATCCCTTCCCTGTTACATGAAAGGAGAACAAAAAAACACACTAACTAGCATGTTGGATTATTTGGGCATTCTCAATCTTAATGACATGTTAAAAGAAAAAAAAAAAAGCCAAAATGTTACAGAAAGTCCAACTAAATTTGAAAGATAAGTTTACCAGTCACAGGTGCTTCAAAGCATCTGCTCACTTTAGCTTTTGACATTTACTCTAATTATACATGTATATATTTTCACAATTATATTTCATAGACAGATATATGCCTAATATATATTTATATTTTTACATATGTATTTATATGTATTTTTTTACCTGCATTTAACTTCAGATTAGAAATAATGTTTTCACAGTGTATATATATGTATGTGTGTTATATATATATATATGTATGTCTTTGTGTATATATAGTTTCCATTCTGTGAAATGCTTTTCAGAGTCATTGCTGAAGCAGGAACATACTGACACATTGTAATTATCCAGCTAGACTGTAAATGTCTACATCTATGTAGACATCCTAATTTGCTTTTGTTAAATAAGGGGAACAGTTGCAGGTAAAAAATCCAGTTCATGAGAAATTGCATCATTCTCCCTGCACAGGAGATGTAGTTAAGGAGTTCCTGCCGAAAGGCTGAATGCTATGAGGAACTTGGCAGCACTTAGAGAAACTCAGAGGCTTCTGCTAGAGATTTCACTTAAGAAATTTGTTCACTGTCAAGAATATTGTATTAGCTACAGGAGAGAGAGTTTATCTGGACCAAAAAAAGCAATAATACAACTAAAGGATGGCTCCTAAATTGTGCTGTGCTTAAACTTTTTTTGAGACAGTCCCTCTACTGCATGCAGTCTATGATAACTTAAATTCTTGTTCAACTTTATTGCTTTTGGAGAATGAAAATGAAATGAAATTAAACCCCCAGAGTGTAGTAGTACGCCTGTACTTTCTGATTATTGTCTTCAAAACTGTCAATGGCCTGCCCCCCTCAATCACTGTCCTGGTTACTTAGAAGAGGCTTAGCTGCAAAGTAAAATTACTGAACAGAAAATTGATTCTGTTTTACCTCAAACCAGGACAATTGCTGTGTAGAGAATTAAGAATTTATACAAATCTCCATATCTATCAGCAAGACCTAATAATTATGTGTTGTAGTTGTGCCTCATCTTGCAAATCGGAGATCCAGAGTTTGTGATCTGATAACCTCTCTATGTGGGGAAAGAGATAAATGTCCATACACAGTTTACGGGTTCCAGCTGGAACGCCCTAGGGATTTTTACTGTCCCTCAGCAGCCATTCCAGAAAAGCCAGGGACTTTTATACTTGTCTTGGTCTTACAGGACATCTACTCTACTCACATAGATATCTCAACTTTTATAGTATCACCATGACTGAATGCAGGATTTAAGATGGAAAAACAACTGGAAGGTAGACTACCTCTATTTTAAGAAATTACAACGGCAGTTACATTTTCTCTTTCAAATGTTCATTAAGTCAGAAAAGCGAAGTCACAATGATGTCACCTTTGTGATTGGATGGTGCTGTAGCTACCCCTATATGATGCCAATATTGCCATTTGATAAAGGGAATAAGAACAATATCAGTGCCTCGTGACCATTTCTGGAGTTACTAGCAGTTCCTCATTAAACATTTAATTTGTATATTCTGCTATCATAGTAGCCTTCCACTTAATCTAGAATGAAGTTTCATGCATAGAAAAAAATTTATCTTGAAACATGTTTTTATTGTTCTCATTAGTCTGTTTGTACAAGTGAGTAATCTACCTGGACTACCTCCAAATTAAAAAAAAAAAAAAATATTGCTGTTGTAATATTCGAGCAACAAAGCAGAAATGATAAATGAGGGATCACTGATATTACCACTGATCTTGGGAAAAAGAGAAAAGAAAATAACACAAAACATTATATCTTTGAACAAATTTTCATCTAAAATATCTAAATGAGCATCCATACACACACGTATATACATACACCAGGGCTGCAAAGTTGCCATGGTTCAATAGTGAAAATAAGATTTTGTTCTATTCTTCGTCAACGTCTTTTAACATTCCACTTTATATTCCTCTACTGTTGCACGGACAAAAGTTGGTATTTTCATTTTACTTGCATGTTAAAAGTAATTCTGAAGTCAGTCATAAAGCAACAGTTCCTTTTCATTAATCCTACACAAACATGTTTGGGTTTGTGTTTTGGTGTATCTAAGCTTGCATTCAACTTCAAGATACTCTGAAATAAAGATGCAAACTGAGTATATCAAGGAAAGATATCAAATTGTAGTCTTAATTCTAGAGCAAATCCTTGGCACATCTGGTAATTGCATAAACATCATCTGGTACTATAATAACAGGTTCTTTTATCTAAGTATGCTGTCAGTGTAGGCTGAATGGCTTTCATCTGATCTGGCAATTATACCGAATGTTGATACTCAATACTTTTATAATACCTTCCCTTTCTGTTGTGTACAAACACTCACACTGACTATAAACAAACATTTTGTATGAAACATTTACACTTTTAGTTATAGGTTTGTGTTTTGTATGTTTGTGCTGAGCCTATTATAAAGTGACCCTTACCCCAGACCAGACAATTTAAACAATAATAAATTTACTAAGTTGTGACTGAAGTATGTAAGAAATTTTGTCTGAATTAATAAAAAAATATTGTGCAATGCTTGTGTGAAAAGTGCACATTCTGCCATGAACTGTAACACATGCAGTTCATTATATAGTTAGGAATAAAATAATATGAAACAGTAATTATAGACCTCTTGATAAAATATGTCTTATTAAAAACAAGCATTATTAGAATATAAAAAAATATAATATCATAAAATGTAGAAAGCTACATATGTATGTAGGAGAAGAAAGTGGCTTATAAAATGGATTTATGAAGTGAATGATGCTTTTATTGGGACTGTGTAAAGGAGAGAGAATCCTGGAAATATAATAGATTTTAATCTAGCTGTACAAATTTTTGTTATTTCTGTTTTGGTGATCAAATAGAATTTCAGGAAATATTGGATTAACCCAAAATAGAAAGACAAAAAAAATTATGAGTGCTTATTTTATTTAAAATATCCAGCGAACAAAGGTAATTTATCATTTGGAGAGGGAAATTTTAATATTTCTTTAGAAAAATGTTGAATTCTTCTTATTTTCTCTCTTTTTCTCTCTCTTTCAGTCTTTTTCTCTTATTGGAGAGAAATGAAACTTCAAACAAATGACTGAATTTAAATCAATTTCACTGGGTTTTTTTGGCCTAGAAGTCATTTCTTGATTTGATAAAGTATTTTTACACAGCTTTATAAACAATTGAACTGGCAAAGTTCAATTCAATCATCTTGTCTTTTAGTTAATTGGATTAAGGAGTTGAGATATATTGATCTGCAAATCACCTTTATCTTCAATTACATGACTTTTGTCTTATTGTCTTAATTATTTGTGACCATTTTCAAAGACTACCCAGTTTTAATGAGCATAAATTGGGCATTTTTTCTTAGCTATTTTCTACTTTTGAGCTTGAAAGATCTGTACTTTAACGCTATAAAGAATATTCCAGATATTTTCAAGTGTTACATGAATATCTAGGTTTTAAATGAACTATTCTGCAATACTTGGATAACAATAGTCATATAAGCAATGGAAGTCTTTCTTTATGAAAATGTTCTCAATTTACAGCTGTTTACTTACAGCCTCTGTACTAATACATCTAGAGCTCATCAACAGTCTCAGTAACAAATTGCAGTAATATGTCGACCTACCTTTGGTTTTGATGACTGTTTTCTCTCTTCATATAACATAATATATTGCGATAAATATTTGGAGACTGTTTAATGTTTTAAGGTAAGGAGGACTTTAAACTATGAATGATGGGGAATGGAGAGAGTTACTGGTAGCCCTGTGAAGAAGTGATGGACAGGATTGATGAGCAAAGGGTCTGGAATGATGTGAATGAAAAGGAACGCAAAATCAACAAAATAGAGCTTAAGAGGGGTCATCTGCAGCATTTGCACGTAAGCAAGGAAGTGCCCTCAAATCACCATTATGGAAAAAAAAACATCAACCAGACTGCCTCTGGGAAATCAACAGGTTGAGGTACCTCTCTGAAGTGCACGTACACTAATGCACACAGTGTGGGAAATAAACATGAGGACTTAGAGATGCGTGTGTCATTGCAGTACTATGATCCTGTTGGGATCACGGAGACTAGCTGGATGGCTCCCATAAGCGGAGTGTTGCAATGAGAGGATACAGGCTCTTAGGGAAGACCAGTCTGTGAAGATCAGGAGAGGAAGTTGCGCTTCATATGAGAGAACAGCTGGATTGCATGGAGATCTGCCTGAGGATGGATGATGAGCCAAAAGGGAGCTTATGGGTAAGGATTAAAAAGCAGACCAATGTGGGTGACATCGTAGTGGGTGTCTTCTGTAGGCCACCAGACCAGGAAGCACGAAAGGATGAGTGTGTCTAAAGACAGACAGGAGTAACCTCACATTCACAGGCCCTGGTCCTCTTGGGGGACTTCAACTACCCTGATATCTGCTGGAGAGATAACACAGCAGGGCGTAAGCAATCCTGGAGGTTCCTGGAGAGAACCAATGACAAATTCCTGATCCAGGTGACAGAGAAGTCAATGAGGATAGGTGCTCTGCTAGACATCGTACTCACAAAAAAAAAAAAAAAAAAAAAGGAAGGGCTCATTGGGAACACAAAGATTAAAGGCTGTCTTGGCTGCAGTGACTGTGAGATGGTTGAGTTCAGGATCCTGAGAGGAGGCAACAAGGCAAAAAGGAAGATCACATCCCTGGACTTCAGGACAGCAAACTCTGGCTTCTTCAGGGATCTGCTTGGAAGACTCCTGTGGGATAAGGTTATATATTCAAGAGCAGCTCATCCCAACAAGCAGGAAATCAGGCAAAAATGCCAGGAGGCTCCTGACAAAACTCAAACATAAAATGGAAGTATACAAAAGGTGAAAACAGGGACAAGTACCTGGGATGAATAGAGACCACTGTTTGAGCATACAAAGATGGTTCTAGGAAAGACAAAGCCACATGGAATTGAATCTGGCCAGGGATATCAAAGACAATAAAAAAGGCTTCTATAAATATGTAGGTAACAAAAGAAAAACTAGGGAAAATGTGGGCCCATAGCTGAATGAGCCGGGGGACCTGGAGAAACAGGACTTAGAAAAGACTAAAGTACTGAATGCCTTCTTCACCTCAATCTTTATTAGCAAGACTGATCTTCAGGAATCCTGTGTTGGCTTTATGTGGTCAAGTTTTGGTAGCAGGGGGGCTGCAGGGGTGGCTTCTGTGAGAAGATGTCAGAAGCTTTCCCCATGTCTGACAGACCCAGTTTCAGCTGTCTCCAAGACCACTGGCCAAAGCTGAGCCAACTAGCAACAGTGATAGCGCCTCTGTGATAACATATTTAGGAAGGGGTAAAATCTGCTGCACAACAGCAGCCAGGAGAGAGGAGTGAGAATATGTGAGAGAAACAACTCTGCAGACGCCGTGGTCTGTGAAGAAGGAAGAAGAGGAAGGAGGTGCTCCAGATGCCGGAGCAGAGATGACCCTGAAGCCCATAGAGGAGACCATGGTGACATGGGTTATCATCCTACAGCCCCTGGGGGTCCATGATGGAGCAGATACCCAGCTTTCAGCCCATGGGGGTCCATGGTGGACCAGATATCCACCTTGCAGCCTGTGGAGGGCCCCACAATGGAGCAGGTGGATGTGCCCGGAAGGAGGTTGTGACCCCATGGAGAGCCTGCTCTGGAGCAGGGTCCTTGCAGGACTTGTGACCCCATGAAAAGGAGCCCACGCTGGAGCAGATCTCCTGGCAGGACCTCTGACCCCATTGGGGACCCATGTTGGAGCAGCCCATTCCTGAAGGAATTTCATGGAATTTCCATGGAAAGTACCTATGCTGGAGCAGTGGAAAAACATGAGGAGGAAGGAGCAGCAGAGACCATGTGATGAACTGACCACAACCCCCATTCACCATCCCCCTACCCTGCTCGGGGAGAGAAGGTAGAGAAATCAGGAGTGGAACTGACCTGGGAAGAAGGGAGGAACAGGAAGAAGATGTTTTTAGATTTGTTCTTATTTCTTATTATCCTACTCTGGTTTTAATTGGCGATAAATTAAATTAATTTTCCCAAGTTGAGTTTGGTTTTGCCCATCACAGTAATTGTTGAGTGATCTCCCTGTTCTTATCTCAATCTATGAGCCTTTGGTCATATTTTCTCTCCCCTGTCCAGCTGAGGAGGGGGAGTCATAGAGTGGCTTGGTGGGCACGTGGCATCCAGCCACGGTCAATCCACCACAAATCCTGAGCCCCAGAGACCAGGGGAAAAGTCTGCAGAAAGGAAGAAGTACTCATAATGGAAGACAATCAGGTCAGCAAATATTTAAGCGAGCTGGACATATGGGATGCACCCATAAGGGCTGAGAGAGCTGGTTGATGTCAGTGTGAGACCACTCTCAGCATTGGAAGATCATGGCAACTGGGAGAAGTTTCTGAGGACTGGAGGAAAGCAAATGTCACTCCTTTCTTGAAAAGGGGCAAGAAGGAGGGCCCAGGAAACTACAGGTTGGTCAGCCTCACCTTGATAATTGGGAAGGTGATGGAACAACTAGTCCTGGAAACAATTTCCATGTGCATGAATGAGAAGAATGTGATAGGGAGAAGTCAGCATGGATTCACCAAAGAGAATTCATGCCTAACCAACTTGATAACCCTCTGTGATGAAATTACTATCCTGGTAGATGAGCGGAGAGCAGTGGTTATTCTCTACCTGAACTTTAGTAAGGTCTTTGACACTGACTCCTCTGAGATCCGTGTAGACAAGCTGATGGAGTAGGGGCAAGAGGAACAGACAGTGAGGTAGGTTTAAAATTGCCTGAAAGCTGGGCCCAGAGTGTGCTGATCAGCCACACAACATCCAGTAGGAGGCCAATAACTAGCGATGTACCCCAGGGGTCAATACTGGGTCCAATCCAGTTCAGTGTCTCCATTAATGATTTGGATGATGGGGCAGAGTGTACCTTGAAAATGTTTGATGATGACACAAAAATGGGAGGAGTGGCTGATATACCAGAGGCTCATGCTGCCGTCCAGAGAGACCTTGACAGGCTGAAAAAATTGACTGACAAGAAACTCATGAAAGGCAATTTCAAAGGGATGTGCAAAGTCCTGCACCTGGGGAGGAACAAGCCTGTGTACCAGCATATGCTGGGGACCAACCAGCTGGAAATAAGATTTACAGAAGAGGAGCTGGAGGTCCTGGTGGTCAAGAATTTGACTATGAGGCAGTAATGTGCCCTTGCCAAAAAGAAGGCTAAGGGTGTCCTGACCTGCATTGGGCAAAGCATTGCCAGCAAGTCAAGGGAGGGGATCCCTCCTCTCCACTAAGCATGGTTGAGACCACACCTGGAGTACTTTTTCCAGTAAAAGAGAATAGAGAGCTACTAGAGAGAGTCCAGCAAAGGGCTACAAAGGTGAAGGGACTGGAGCTCCTCTACTGTGAGTAAAGGTTTAGAGGGGTGGGACTGTTCAGCCTGGAGAAGGCAAGGCTCAGGGCGAATCTTATCAGTGTATATGAATACCTGAAGGAAGGGTGCAAAGAGGATGGAGGCAGGCTCTTTTCAGTGGTGCCCAGTGACAGGACAAGACCCCATGGACACAAACTCAAACACAGGAGGTTCTGTCTGAACATCAGGAAACACTTTTTTAATGTGAGAGTGACTGAGCACTGGCACTGGCTGTCCAGAGTGGTTGTGGAGTCTCCCTCCTTGGAGATATTAAAAAAACACCTGGACATGTTCCTGGGCACCCAACTCCAGGTGGCTGTGCTTGATCAGGTTGGACCAGATGACCTCCAGACATTTTGTAATACTGTGAATAGTATAATATAATGAGCTAATCTAAAGCAATATGAACTTTAATACATTGAAAATAGTTTAAATTTTACTGGATAACACAACACTATTACCATGCAAAACAACAGGGTTTTGTTTGAAAAATTTCTTATTTTGTTTAATCAGGTATATTTCAAGGATAATATGCAGAGAACTATCACTGTGCTACTTCTAGTGAGTTACCCACACTTTCCTGACTTAAATGAAATGATAGGCAATGTAAAATTTGTCAATAGGGTCCTCATTCTGTGATGTATTGTCAAGACTTTATTACCAGGCCTCCGAATCGAGCATGTTTCACAAGATCTAAACTGCATTTATTTAAAATATGCAACATAAAATAGCAATAAAAGCTATTAAAGATTTTCTTATATTATTTGGTAGACCACTCTCAGTCATAAATCAACATGTGGTATTAATTCATGTGGCAGAAAACCCACATATTAAAGACCTAAAATTGCACAAAGCATTAAACCGACATTTTAAAAAAAAAAACATGTAAAAAATCCCAAACAGTAAAATGTTTCATGAAACTTTTTCTTCTCTGTCTCATAGACAATACTTTATTAAAACTATCATATAGTCACTTGATTATAGGAGCATTATAGTCTTGGCTTTTCTTTCCTATTGCATGATTTTACTTGTAGATCTTATATGAATACACTTTCATCGAATTCAAGCTGACCTCATTTGTGAAGGTGTAAGAATCTGAAATAAACTTTCTCTGCCCAAGTTCCCCCTTCTTACTCTATAATCTTGCCATTTTGCATTTGCTGGCTTCTAAACATGTACAACTTTAAAGTTTTGGGGTTTTTTTTAATGATCACTTCATTTAGAGCATTATATTTATTGTGTTAAAAATATTAAATTGTGTTTTATATTAAAGCTGGCTGCAGTTGAAACCTTAGTAAATGGTCTTCTTTCATGCAGAGAAAAAGGAAGAAAGAAAGAGTGCTCTAAATTGTAAGCTAATGGAGTGTAAAATTTTCATTATCTAAATCTGTTTGAGTGATAAAAGCCTAATCATCATCAGAAATCCCTATTTTTGTATTATTCTGCAACTTCAGACAGAAAACTATCTACAGTGCGTTCTAAAAGATAACTTAAAAACAAGTTTCCATTTATGCCAGTCTCAAATGTATGTTAGTGCCTTTTGAAAACAAGATTGCTTCGGTATACTTGATACCAGCATTATTCTTTCCCTAAATACACAAAACTGCAGGTAGGGAGAAAGCATAAGTACTGTTTCTTTTTAAAACAATGGAGTAAAAATATGTCCTTTGAACATTAAAATAAATTTTAGAGAGAGATTCATGATAACTGAAACACGACTGATTCTTTACTACTCTCATTCATTATCTGAAAACATTATCCTTTCTCCCTTCATCAAATATTTGCTTTCTTTTCTCAACAAAATCAGTCCAGTCATCAAGAAAAAACCTTGAGGATTTTTTGAGTGTTTTATAACCAAGAGCTCAAATTATTTCAGAAGAAACAACAACTAATGAGGCTTCATTAAGTAGGTTAACCTATCAATTTCCATGGGATGAGATTGAATTAAGAGGCTGCAAAATAACGTATTTTTTAGAAAAAACAAAACAAAATAAAACAAAAAGCTTGAATTTTCCCTCCCAACACTTATGAGCCTCATTGTCAGTCAGCAGTAGAGAACTAGTAAATGTCGTGCTTATTTGTATTATAAATCGATTGAAGACTTATAATTGATTTAAGACTTTAGGACTAGACTTAAGAGTCAAGCAAGACGTTTGTGCTCGATCCTCTGAGCGTCCACATGAAGGCTGTTGCACTGTAGGTTCCAGGACTCTAATTCTGCAAGACAAATCTCCCTGACTAGAAGCTTTTATTGGTGAGAAGGTGGTGGAAATAGAACAGAATTAAGTAAAACACTGTGATATTCCTGGTGTTCTTGACAGGTAGACCTTGCTGGCATAACACGCATTGATAAGAACCCTCTTGAAGTGGATGCTGTGTCAAGCAGAGCTCTACAACAGTTTGCTGTATGTATAGCTCTCTTCAGTATTTTCATAAATTACCTGTATAATGTAATAAGAAACAAAAATATTCCATTTCCAGACAACTCAAAACTTTGGAGGACAACAAGCATGCTCTAGGACAAAACCAAAAATTACAATTACCTTGACAAATTGCAGAACAGTTCCAAAACAATAGAATGCTTTTTATTAGAGAGGCATGCATTTACAAACAAATTACTTAAGTGTACTTCTATACCTAGTGCAGAAACAATGAACTGCATAAATACATGCTGGGGAATGGCTTGGTTTTCTTCAGTGATTTCTGAAGATGATATAGAGCTGTATGAAGGGGGAAAAAAAAACACAGGAAAACATGCAAAGCCAATATTTGACTTCGGTTATGACTGGAAAGAACTGTTGTTAGGTCGCACAGCATAGTTTTGCAAACTGCTGTCTAAAAGATTATGAACTAAATGATAGAATCATTTAGATTGGAAAAGACCCTTGAGACCATCGAGTCCAACCGTAAACCCAACAACGCTAAGTCCACCACTAAACCGTGTCCCAAAACACCACATTTACTTGTCTTTTAAACACCTCCAGGGATGTTTTCAACCACTTCCCTGGGCAGCATGTTTCAATGCTTGACAACACTTTCATTGAAGACATTTTTCCTAATATCCATGCTAAACCTCCCCTGCTGCAACTTGAGGCCATTTCCTCTTGTCCTGTTGCTTGCTACTTGGGAAAAGAGACCAACACCCAACCTCCCTACAGCCTCCTTTCAGGTAGTTGTAGAGAATGATAAGGTCTCCGCTCAGCCTCCTTTCCTCCAGGCTGAACAACCCCAGATCCCTCAGCTGCTCCTCATAAGACTTGCGCTGTAGACCCCTCTCCAGCTTTGTTGCCCCTCTCTGAACACTCTCTGGTACCTCAATGTCCCTCCTGTAGTGAGGGGCCCAAAACTGAACACAGTATTAGAGGTGCAGCCTCACCAGTGCTGAGTACAAGTGGACAATCACTTCCCTAGTCCTGCTGGTCACACAATTCCTGATACAGGCCAATCAACACCCCCAGGTCCTTCTCTGCTGGGCAACTTTCCAACCACTCTTCCACAAGCCTGTAGCACTGCATGGGGTTGGTGTGACCCAAGTGCAGGACCTGATACTTGGCCTTGTTGAACCTCATACCATTGGCCTGGGCCCATTGATCCAGCCTGTCCAGATGCTTCTGTAGAGCCTTCCTACCTTCAAGCAGATCAACAGTCCTGCCCAACTTGGTGTTTCTGCAAGCTTGCTGAGGGTGTGCTTGATCCCCTCATCCAGAAATGGAAAGACGTTAGAGAAAAGTAATAGGAATGAATAAAGTTTTCACCAACAAATCCTGTGATGACAAGCTGGACTAGTTTACCCTCTCAGCAGAAAACTAAAAGAAGATTAAAAAAATTTCAAACACATCGTAGCCCAAGGAGGAAAGGAAAACTAAACTTCTCTATAACTGAAATTAATAGAACAAACACTGGATTAAAAAGGTTCAGAAAATGAAAAAAAGTACCAAAAGCAAGGCTGTTTGAAGCATTCTAACAGTCAGTTCCTTAGAACAGATTAAATAAAATGGGGATATTCCTGACAGATGTGCAGCTAATACTGTCCTTAGAAGATGGGAAACTTGTTATATCAGCTCCTAAAGCTGCTTTGGGAGCTATTGGTCTCTTTCTGTGTGAAAATGTGAGGTTGTTCTTATTTCTTAAAGAAACATTCCAAATAGCTCATTACTTTAAAACCGCTACAGAGTGGTACAGAAGCTGGCCCAGAAAAAATCTTCTTGTAATCTTAAAATGGTAAAGTATTTGTGAAATCTATGTGCAAGCATGAAATTAAACCAGAAGGAATATAAAGATACAGTTACTAGCTAGCTTGTCGTAAGTATACTGGAACGAGGGCGGCAACCATTACAAAACAGCATCAGAAAATTGCCACCTTTGTCTTTAAGACAACCTGTCAATCACAACTCATCAAGCCCAGCCAGTTTTTAGACTTTGGTCAACACACAAGTTTTATGGGTTCTGGAGCTCAAGTTTTTTTCACACATTTTTTTGCTGTGCATTTTTTGGTTTGGTATTTTTGTTGGTTTGGTTTGGTTTGGTTTGGTTTTTGATTAGTTGGTTCATTAGGGGATTTTGGTTCTTTTGTTTGGATTTGGTGGTGTTTTTTTGCTTAGTTTACAAGTTTGTTTCCATGCTCTGATCAAAATTAAATGTTTGCAAGTTCAAATGTCTTGGAAGTCCCATTTTCATACCACATTTCTAAGCTTTATTGTTTTAAATATAATATGACATTTCTAAACTAAGAAGTTCAATGACTTCAAAAGAAAATTTCTCCAAGCAAGGAAAGTAGACTGAAAACCTTATGCATATATTAATATCAAAATTCTGAAAAATCTAATACTGTTTGTCTGCTATAGTTTTATCTACTGCTACAATGCATTGCTAAAACATACTTTTAACTACTTAAGTAGGATTCAGTTTTATCAACTATTGAAAATGTATGCAGATTTCAATGATCTATTTCTTTGCATAAAATATTTTTGCCCTTTTTACAGCTAAGCATGAACAGACTTCAGAAATTAGAATCACTTAGAAACTGAGGAAGAACTTTGCTAAGTTAAAATGAGAAAGCATAACATAAACACAACACATTTTAAATATCTGACAAATTACAGAATGAGATTCAGTAATACCTTACTAAATAAGTATTGCTAATGAACAAGTAATTTCTATTTAAATGAAAATAATAATGAGATCTACCCTTGTGCCAAAACTTCAAGAACTTTAAAATCACTGTGGACAAGTAATGATGACAATGATGGCAGTGGTGTCGGCGGTGATCTTTGTTTTTAATGAATCAGAAAAACATACAACTACAGACGTTAACGACCTAATGTCTTTTTTGCTTGCAGAGTATATTTCACAACAAATATCACCTCTGCTTCTCAGATTCCATTTCCACCAAGGTATCTTGATAAAAATAGATTGGAATGATCATGAAGCCAATTGAAGGACTGTGAAGTAACAACTGATTATAAAAAATGTACTTAATGTTATTTTTAGGCTTTGCCATAAATATTCAAGTCAACAACAGTGGTATAATTCTTGTGCGAGACAGGAATTTCTACTAACATATTTATCTAGAGACTTTGTGAATATATTATTTGCTATTCTGAACCAGTATCATATTTCCATAACACCTGAAGGAATGTATTCATTACTAGAAAAATTAAAACAACCAAGTTAGTTTTAAATTATTTTTTGTAAAAAAAAAAAATACTGACTTGAACAACAGTCAGGGTATAAAACTGTAAAAATATAGATTGTTCTTAGGATTTTAGAACGACTGGAGTTTCAGGAAAGCTAAAGGCCACAATAAAACCTTGAAGCAAACTATGTCTTTTTGTACAAACAGTTGGCAAAACCCCCTTATTTAAGGTGTATTCCAGTGTTAAAAAGGTTTATTATTAATGGTTGTTGCAAAAGGAGCAATCTTCACTTCTTTCCCATTCCATTTTTCCTCTCCCTCACCCACTCCTGCCATGTGGTTTTGCCTTCTCACTCCTGGCATTAGAGTGACTTCTCTGAGGTCTTCGTATGCAGGACATTTATTATTTTATTTTTTTGCCTATAGTGTGATCTAAGCTTACTAGGCTGAATTAATTCATGAAGGGTTCAGATGAGTACGTTACGGTGAGTACATTATGGTGCAATAGAGCTTGAAGAAATATACAGCTGAGAATACAAAAAGAAGTAAGGAAAAGGACTGGTATCTCCAGTGAGCTGCTAGCTTTGCTAAGTTATATCTCTGCTCTGCAACCAGGTCATTTTTGGGTTTATATACATATGTGTGTGTGCGCGTGCACACACATGTGTATGCATAGGTTGGTTTTATACTTCATATTAATGGAAATTTTATATTGAAATCCAGAAAAAAGAAGCACTTTTAGAACAATTAGCATGGTGTTGCTTTTAAAGGTATCTATTCTGTAACTGCTGGCACAGATAAAGAGAAGACGAAAAAAAACAAGAGAACTTTAAAAATATTTTAGTCATTTTAAGGGACATTTTCTTTGCTGAGAGAGAAAAAAATATATTTTATTCTTGCATAATTTGAAACCCCTCTAATGCACCACCAGGAAAGCTCCCATCTCCTCAGTAGGCAAGAAGCATCTTATGATTATCTGCAAGTCACCTCTTTCCTAAGAGGAGCTTTAACATCTTAATTTCTTTGCTCTTTGTATAACTCCACACAAAATGAACTAGCAAATAGACAGTTCCACAAAATTCCAGTCTGCTTTACAGTATCTGAGAATACACAGCCAACAGTAACAGTCATAGAATATCAAAAATAATAAGTGACAGATATTGAAAGACAGAGCAGGGAAGAAAAATTTGAAACAGTTGTCAAGATGCAAATGGAAGAGAGACTATTTCTTGTTCAGACTAGAAAGTTGAACAAATTGCTATTAGACAATCATGCTAGCAGTTATTTTACCATATTCAGAATTTGGTAAACTTAGCCTTATTTAGGTTATAGTCTTTCTAATATATCAGAAATTATTCAGTTACAGTGTACCTATTACATTTCACCCTCTCTTTGTAATTTCTATCACATAGTGTCAGCCATTAATTTAATTGTACGACCACTGCCAATTTTCATGCATATGTAATAGTTGAAGGCTAGGAAGATCAGGTTATTTCCTCATAGTCCCAGAAGTTAACATCCCTACCCTATTCACTACATTTTCAAAGGAGAAAATAATAATCACAATATACTTTCTAGATCTTTGTTTTTTCTTCTACATAGATGTTTTCCCTTGATGTTTTCTCCTCTTGGAGAGGTATTAGTTTTTAGTTATTATCTGTAATAAAAATATCTATAAAAAGTACACATACTCACTAGGCAATACACTGAAAAATCGAGTTTCTATGATCACTTAGTCTTTAATTCCTTTCACACTTAATAGTATTTCTGTTAATGTCTGTATCTACTTCCAGTTCTTCCATGTTAAATGTCTTCTCAGTCCTGTAGCCTAAGATATGACATTCTAGTTTTCAAGGGTGTAGTGCTCCAGCCTGAGGAGTTCCTGCTCAGGACATAAGTATGACCATGTAACTCCAGAAAAAAAAAACAAAACTTGCAGATTTGGACTCATCTGGATGTTCTTTAAAAAAGAACATTTTGGGGAAATCACTTTATAATACGATGACCTTCAGACTATCAAAAAAAAAAAAAAACAAAAACGAAAAGAGAGTGAATGGAATATTCAATGACTTTTTTCAATAACAAAAGTTATAAAGAAAGCTCCTGTTGACAGGCAACCATTTTACAAAGTAATACTGTTCTCTGCAAGCTGAGTGTTATATTTCTCTGCTCATTGAGTACACTTTCCTGCCGTTAAATAACTGAGCTTAATTTCTCAATGTCAAACCACTGCTGATCCCTGCATTCCATGCCAGCTTTCAAAGCAGCCTATTTGTTTTGCAGAAACTGCGCACAATATCTTACTAAAAGGGCAGTTTTCTTATTCTTCCTACCAAATAAAAATACATATTTTTTAAAAAGTTGCTATTGCTCTGTTTATTCAACTTCAGTTAAATAGGAAATTACTTTTTTTGATAACATTTCCCTTTCTCTCTCACAGAATTTTAGTAATATAACTCTTTACCTGCTACTCTTTTTTTTTTTTTTTTTTGGCTAGTGACCATTACTCCAAGAAATTTGCATCCTCCTATTAGTATATAAGTATAGGTATGCCAAAATTCACATTTATTGATTGCTCTAATGTGATGAAGTCTCTGCAAGCTACTCTTAGGTCCTTACAACAAAACAACAATGTTCGTGAGAGTTTGGGATCCTTTCCCTTCCCTAATTAAGTCTTGTAATGTAATTCCATAATACAAGATCCTAGCCAGCAGTCGATAAAATCTAGAGGTTATCTGCAAAGCGCACAGAAATAAAAGCCTTTATGCCACTTAGACTGACTTCTGGCTTATTATGTCTCTCCTTATGTATTAAGTAAACCACATAAGAACTAAAAATTACTGAATTAGCATTAGCAGTATTTTAAGATTTGAGATATGAAATTAGATCCTAACCTCAGAGTCATTCAGATTTTTCCATTTGTTTTCATGTTTCACTATAAATTCCATAATTTCTCATAACTAACAATGATTTCATTATAAAGTTGCAGGATTTTATGAAACAGCAGAAATGTCAGAAGTATTAAAAAGGAGTTTTCATTCACATAGGGACTTTCAGGTTGGGGAATTGCATCTGAACCCAAATAGCATTCAGTAATTGTAGCAAATTCCCTCTAACCTTTACACCTGAAGCAGATGGAAGAAAATTGCATCAGGAGATCAACCCTTTCAAATTACAATAGTTTATGATGCTCATCTGCATTTTAATCAGATACAAAGGATTTATTCCTGAAATACATCAAGAAACACTATTTTTACCTCCTGAAATGCATCAGGGAGTTTATAGCCAATCAAGTAAAATATGTTGCACATTTTCAGTTTGTATATCTTTCTCTCTGGTGTACGCAACATTACATGGATATAGGTGTCAGTGATTTTATTAGCAACTATATATAAGCCTATCAAAACAGAAACCAGAAAGGGATTTCATATGCCAAATCCACTTTGTTAAGGATTTAACTCCTGAGCTCAACAAAAAAGAGGAATTTATAGTTACATTAGATATGTTATTTTATTCAAAATGCAATGCAATACAATACCAGCAGATAGATAAAGCAGATCATGTTTCAGCAGAGACTAGGGGAACTGCATGATTTGAAGGTACAGAGAATAAAGACTTGTCATGTTTCTTCTTGAGACCAGGAAAAGCATGAATTGGAATTAGTTTTGTCAAGCGCAAAGACTGAATAGAAAAATTCACCACCTGAAAAAGTATGTCTCATGTTCTTGACAAATAAGTACAGTATGGATATTGTCAAAATATTCCTATACTGACAATTATTTCAGGAAAATTGCTTTCTCTGTTGAATTATAATCACCTTTTTTTTTTATTCATAAACCAATAGTAAGTCAAGTGTAAATGAAATTCAGTGGCCTAGAAACAACTGCATGTCAGCAGATTGCTAACAGTTACTTATTTAAGTCAACTAATGGAGAAAAATATAAATAAAAAATATTAAAAATCTATTTTCAAACCATGTTATCTGAAGAACAAGCTACTATTAATGGGCAAGAAAAGGAAAAGGAATACAGGAGGAATTACTTTATTAAAAAGTACCTGTATTGGTTGCTAGAAATACTAGAGGTGGAATAACTGATGATAATACATATTAACATTAACTGAATGCTTGGTTCCTAAGTAATCCTTCATTTTCTTCATCCAATAAAGTATTTTTCAAGTTTTGACTTGTTCTATTTATCTGGAGCATAAATGGACACAACGACCTAGAGTGCCTTATTAGCTTCTAGGCTTAGTTTTGACAGGAGCTATTAATGTGCGCTGCAAAAATATATTGATAAGCTATGTAAGTATAATGGCAGGTCAATGGAATGTTGGAAGAGGCAACACATGAATGACACAGTTTTACGTCATGACAAGAGAGATATTACTTTCCTGGGAAAAAACAAAGTTTTAAGCAACTGGTTTTACTAGTGTTATGTATTGAAATTGAATTTTTCTGTGTCAATAAGGAGATCAACAGAAGAGATTTAAGTGGATATAAAATGAGGATAATGTTAGATCAGTTAACAGGAAAGTAAAAAGATTAAAACACATCTCTGATACCACTGTGTGCTGGTGGAAAAAGACATTCAAGCCAGATTTCATTATTAATGGCATAGCAAAGTCAATCATAAGAATAATAGGAGTTGGAGGGGTGTGCATAATGTTGATACAGCATTTCAGGAAAATACACTTTCTTCAAAACAATGCAACAAAATCTTTTTTAAGTATCAGCTTACATAGTTTAAAACAGTATTTTAAAAACATTTTCTGTTTTATGAGTCATTCAACATTTTTCTCATAATCAAGGGAGCAGTTTCTATCAGGAGGACTTGGGAATTCTGTATAAGGATAAAGAATGTTTTCCAAGTGTTTTCAAACACACAGACACACAATAGAGTCATAGAATGAACGGTTTGGGTTGGAAAGGACCTTCAAAGATCATCTAGTCCAACCTGCCATGAGTAGGGACGTCTTCCACTAGATCAGGTTGATCAAAGCCCCATCCAACTGGACCTTGAACACTTCCAGACAACTTCTCTGGGAAATCTGTTTCAGTGTCCCACCACCCTTATCACAAAACATTTCTTCTTTATGTCCAATCTAAGCTTACCCTCTTTCAGTGTAAATTCATTGCCCCTTGTCCTATCCCTGCAGGCTTTGATAAAAAGTCTCCATCTTTCTTATAACCCCCTTTAAATATTGAAAAACTGCAATAAGGTCCCCCCTAAGGCTTTTCTTCTCCAGGCTGAATACCAACTCTCTTCATAGGAGAGGTGTTCCCTCCCTCTGATCATTTTCATGGCTCTCTTCTGGACCCTTTTTAAAAGGTCCATGTCTGTCTTGTACTGGGGACCTCAGTACAAGAAAAAAAATTCTTCTTTTGATCAACAGTATTGCTTGGAATATATTTTATATAACTATTACTGAAAGCTCCACTTATTGCTCTCATCAGAAACAAAAATGGTGATTTTAGAATTATTTATGAACCTTTTTTCTCCATGAGGCAATATCTGACCCACAAATATGTAAAGGATGAAAAATGGCTTTCGGACAGATAAAATAAATGCTTATTTACATAGCATTCATTTAATTCCTCTTGATTTATATTAATTGTTTAAGTAAACTTTTTGTATATTATGTTTGGTGTAAAGGACTGATTACACAGATATTCTTTCTCTAATCTGTCTAACAAAATCAGTGTACTTGATGACACTGGTTTTACTGAGGCTTATCTCACAAAAGACATCCCACATCACGTAAATGTCCAAGCCCTGACATAACAGTTTTGTCAGCCTTGTGCTTATTTAACTCTCTTCATTAGACTTGATTATTTCAGTTAAGGTTGGCCTGCTTTGGAAAAAAACAAACAAAACCCCTGAAAGATAGAAACAAACAAAAATTTAAGAAGTACACTTGCCTTATTTGTAAATCCACAGACGAAGCAGGTTTCTTAAGAGTTATACAAAGCAGCCCACTTTTCATTTGTAATCACCCTGTTACATCTAGTAGATTTTAAAACTTGAATTCTTGTTTTAATGATCCCAAGTCATACAGAGAAAAATTTGTTTGCAATTCCACTTCTCTATTCCCTTTCTGTAGGTGGGTTTTTTTAACTTACAACTTAGAAGCTACCATGAAGAAATTAAACAAAGCAATACATTTTGAAACAGATAAAAGAGCCCCTCCCCTTGCAGATGTCAGATATTTTAATACGTATTATTAATAATAATACATACTAAATACAGAGGTTTCTGTTTTCTGAAAAGGATTTGCTTTAATGTTTAAAATTTTACTTACCTCTTAACCTTGCCAAATCTAGCAGTTATCTGAAGGGCTTGATAGTAAGTTTCAAGATCACACAATAAAATCCAAGTTACAGCTTCTTCGCTAAAAAGAGAAAAAAGAAATCCATGTAAATCTTTCAGAATACTATTTTTCTCTTTCTTTTTACACTCTCACTTGACAAAATAACTTTATTGTGTACAAAATAGCTAAACTCGGTCAGGTTAACATTCTCTTTCCTGGTGCTAACATGAGTTGATCCACACATTGTGAATGAGTAATTCATGAGGAGAAAAACTTTTCAGAGAGTAAATAGATATTCTGGGAGCAGAACCACAGAATTTGTGTTCCTTACATGTGGTGACTGCTCTGGGAGAATTCATACACATACCCCTCATTGTTTCAGTGGAGCAGTAACATTACCATATGCATATAAAGATTAAAGCTGTAAAAGTGCAAGACGAAATTTGAGTGATCCTTTTTTTCAAACTAGAATAGAACAGAACCGTGGTTGTATATTATTTTTTGTTCCTTATTTAGGTGATGAAGTGTTTTAGTGGTCTAGATGACAAACACTTGCATGCAATCCGTTTAGAATGATAAGAGAATGATAGAATTATCATTCTGAATTATAAATGGTTTAGGTTGGAAGGGACCTTTAAAGATCATCTAGTTCTTTCTTGGTAAATTGCTCTTTTTAGTTTGTTTGCAAAAATAGAAATGAAATTTGAGGTGTTGTTTGGGGAGAAAAATAATTCTGCTCTATAGCAGAGAAGGACTCAGATTTTTAAGCATCAGGGAAAGTTATGAATTAAGCTGCTTTTAATTGCTTCTCATCTATTAGTAGTTACCTTTCCACTAAAACATGGTGCCTGAAGTTAAATATGTCATGCAAGCATACCGTACATACCATCATACAGAACCCCTGAAGCACCACTGTCTTCCCTGTAATAGATGTTTTCCAAAATGCAGAGTTTGAAAACTATCTTGATTGAAAAATGGAGTCATAATGCATAAAGATTCAACTTTCCATGAGATGACAGGCCATTCAGAAGAGATATAGCAAACACTCCTGTAAACCGTGACAAATTAGCAAGAACCATTATTGCCCAGGTATGCCTGTGCTTGACCCTTTCTTATACTCTCCTTCTGATTCTGGGGAAGATAAAATGACTTACCTAATTTAGGAACAACTCCCCACAAAAAAAAAGGCAAAATAACTGATTCTGAAGATGTGTATCAAAGGCAAACACTTGCAACACAGTAACAGAATGTGTGAATAATTCAGCTGTTTCTTTCCTGTTTAAACAGGCATAAATTCCCTAAAACGCTGTCTCTGCCATAGAGCTTGCTGAACTTGGGTAGGTGTCTTTAAGAGACAAACTTCAGACTTTCATTTCTTCCTTGACAAGAGTTACATAAGGTGTTCCTCCTCACCTGCTTAGTTAATGGCTTTTTTTAATAGCACCTTACTATTAACAAAGCAGGTCAGATTTGTCCAGCAGAAGTCATTCTCCAGTTGGGTGCTGAACTTAATTTTTCATGTAGAAAATAGTCTTCGAACTAACAGACATAGGCTCATGTGACAATACCAGACAATGGACATCTCTAAAGGTTTCTTGCCAAAGTGTACAGCACAGATCAAGATCACCAAGTAGTATGACAAACATAATGATATATTAGCAAACCAATTGTGGGGGTCTTTTAGTTAAAGTACAAGAAAAATGGAACTGGTCAAAGTGAAAATGAAGTCAAAACAAAAAAGTATGGGAGTCTCTCTCAAAAGAACTCATACATTTTCCAGTACTAATTCAAGTTTATCCATAAAAGAAATATTGCCACTCTTATACAATGGGTTTTATTTAAGTTCAAGATTTATGACATCAATAAAACTATGATTCTTCTCTGACTGAAGTTGCACTAAAATCAGAACTTGCCATGTTCTTAAAAATATCTCTCTCTGTATGTATTTCTGTCTGTATAAAAAAAATAAATAACAGGCCAACTTAGGCAAACTGTCTACATGTCACTTTAATTTCTCAAACTTTGAGGAAAATAAACAACTCCATAGACTTTGACTTAGAGTATGAATGTCCCACTGAAAGTATTTAAACATTTATTTTTTGAGACACTTAGGAAAAAATATGCATTAGGAATTCACATTATACACAATATTTATTATATATACAAAAAAAAAAGGCTCACAGTAGTATTTTGAAGCAACTCAAAAATTATAACTGATAGACAAACCAAAAAATATTGAAACCACCCTACCACTTTCTTTGTAGTTAGATACTGTGAGGGAAAGATTAATATACATAAAGTCAGAGATTATGCTGAAGAAAGGTTGCTGAAAAACTTAGACCAGCTCTATCTACCGGGTTTAAATTTTTTTAGAAGTCTCAGGACAGAAAATGTAAGTTGGAATGAAAAAAAATCATATGCGTCAAGTACAGCCTCTGATTGACTGACATTATGAATAAGTTTTCTTTCTCCCATAGTATCACAGATGGAATTAGGCTATTTATTATTCAATGAAGGAATGGAAATGAGTGTAGATCTTGTCAAACACCAAAATGCACCACAGGTGCAGAAAGAGATGAGGCAAAATGGAAGGACCTAAACAGTCTCTGAACCAGAATTGTTAGGACAATGTAGAGTTCATGGAAATAAGCTTATTCTGACTATAGACACACATGTAAGTTTAGGGAAATACAAGATACAGCACCTACTAGTCTGTGTGCTCTTGCAAGAGGTGTACAATACCAGGAACTTAACCAGCACTGCAGAGAGGATAATGCTAGTATTAGTGACCTTTGTTTAGTAACATCTGTCTTTCAATCATCTATTAAAAACACTCTAGTTATCCAATACTGAATAATCATCTAAGAATAGGATATTTCATACTGAAATGGTATTTGGAGCTGAACAAGAAAGTCAAAGAAGAAAACAGAGATTGTTCACAGTAATGCGTGCACATGACAAGAGATTTTTTTGTTGCTGTCACTGAACTGCTGTTCATCTGGAGACCAACGTACATGATTGTCAGCCACCTGGTTCAGAAATATACAGGCATATGGCACAATTATTAATACTGACCCAAAGATATTGCAGTAAACATATTCCAAGTTTGAAAAAAACATTTGATAAATATTCATTTAATAAATGTAAACATATGTGTTCTATTATAAATTCGATTCTATAAACACACATGCTTTCAGTGCCAAAGCAAAACCTCCTGAATGCCAGTTCACTACAGTTTGGGGAGTTAAGCATATTATATCTATGACTTTCAATGATATCTGATAAAATTAAATGCAAAGGAGAGTAGTAAAATAAAAGTATAACATCCTGCCGATCAGCATTCAAATAAAAAATGTGGCTAAGGTCTGAATTAGCATAGTGATTTTGCAAATACAGGTATAACTCTTAAAGTGGTCTTAAACAAGCCAAACGTGTTAGAAACAAAATGGTAGAGATCTTGACAACACTGATCAGAAAAGGCCCAGATCTAAATGACTCTTAAAAACAAAAAGGCATTACATATTTTTAAAAGAATTAGCTAAAAAAGATTTGAATAAAAAAAACCTCCACATACCCTCCACAAGAAAATTATAAAAGAAAAATTCCCACTTTTTCATGTATCTTCACATCAGTTCTGAAAGTAAACTATACTATTAGCGACAGATTCTAATGCATATTTTTGTTCTAGGTTAGGGGGAAAAAATACTTCCAATGTGAAACACACCTGATAATTAGTTTAAATAAGCAGTTCTCCTTCTCATTGATCTACCAACAACCTCAGTTGCAAGGAGACATGGAAGGTTGTAATGTGGAAGCGGACTCCATTTCATTCTCTAATAGGCTGCAGAAAATGAAAAATCCTGTTTAAAAAGCTAGTCAGTGAACTTCAGGAAAACAAAGCCGCAGAATGAAAGTGTGACTAGGTGAAGAGCTGTCTTTGGGGCTAAATCATATGTTTCTAACCCTCCAGTTGCTAACCTTCATGTTAAATGTCCTAAAGTGAAGATTATAAATTAAGAGTTACGGACGAACGAACCTAGAAACTACTGAAATTGTTTATTATATATACCTGCTATACGTAATTCCAGTAAGTTATTAGCTACCAGCAGTTCCTGCTACTGGAAAGGACAACTCAGATTTTACAGATATAATTTCTAGATGTGCTTTAACAAAGTAGTCAAACTAGTCTAAGGAAATTATGCAAAGTCTAGTCAAAACTATACATTGGGGGAGAAAAAGGTTTAAATGTGATCAGTCTAACCAGTGCAGATAAATCACCAGTAAAAACTGTGATCCACTTGAAGTTTTTAAGATATTTCTTTTTAATTAATTGATTTTGGTCCAAATTAAATGAAGCATTATTTTCCTCTCATGCTCCCCACTATAAAAGTACCCTAGCATTTTCCAGTTGCTCTTTCTTCTAGATTTACCAAAACCAACAGGTCTTCCAGTTTTAAGCTATAGCTTTGCAGCAGGAAGCACTGGAAGGATTATCATTCTTCCTGCTGTATAGACTGGTGCCAGCCCAAGTTGCAAAAGAAGGCATGCCAAGCAGTAAGGTATGAACATGTGATGGGAAGGGGTAAAGAAGAGAGAGGCAGACTTTCCTCAGTGGCACCCAGTGGCAGCAGAAGAATCATTAGACATGAGCAGAAATACAGGAAATTCCATTTGAGTGTAAGAATAGATGTAATTATGAGGGGGGTTACTATGAGGGTTGGGGGGTTGGACTAGATGATTGAGGGGTTGAACTAGATGATCTCCAGAGGTCCCTTCCAACCCTGACCATTCTGTGATTCTGTGATTCTGTGGGTGGTCAAACACTGAACCAGGTGGCCTGGAAAGGTTGTGGTGTCTCTATCCTTGAAGATATTTGAAAGCCCTGAATGACCTGCTGACCCTGATATAAGCACAAGGTTTGGTCTAGATGATGTCCAGATACCCCTGCCAACCTCAGTCATTCTGTGATTCCACAAAACAGACACAGAAGCTCTGTAATATGGTGAAGTCTCTCAAATTGTGGACCTTGAATCCCAGGGTATAATGCTCCCACGGGAGCAGTTACAGTATGCCAGGTTCAGGAATCATTTGCTTATAGCCAGGGTCCTCAATGTTTCCACGACTACTAGATCCAGGCTACGGTTTTCCCACATGCTTTCTTCCAAGCAAGACCTCAGAAAGGCTGGGACTCCCAGCAAGCTGTCAGGTCGTCCGGGAAGAGGCCTGTCAAAATAATATCCTGAATTCAACCACTCCACAAAACATTGTGAGTGAAATCTTCCGGAGATGAAATCTAGCCAAATCAAACCTCATACTAAACTGCTGCAACTTAATTACCTTATTTTAGTTTAAACTTCAGCTATTGAGGTTGATGTGTAGTTTGGCAGACAGCAACAGAGCAGGAATAATGGTAGACCATACTTTTTGTAAGACTAATCAAATTGTCAAAATCTTAAAATAAACAAAAAACTCTTCCTCTGATCCCTTGCACTACCCAGCAAAGAGTACGTTAGTGACATGTATCCTATGATATATCGTAGTGAAGACATTTATTTGGTTTATGCTGTCATGCTTGCCTTCAAGAGTCAAAACGAATGTCCAACATAAGAGTTTCTCAACCGTATAAACAGCCAAGCCTCTGCTAAAGAGTGTCATAACCTTTTATATTTAGTACAAAAAATAGAAATGTTTCACATAAGCTTAAGCAAATGCCTGTGCTCATATATAACTAATATAATGCGCTTGTGTAAGAAATACATCCTCTAAGAGGTAATTTTGAGATAATTCAGTTAATTTTGAGATAATTCAGGTAATTTATCTTAGAGATAATTTAGTTTTCAAACTAGATAACTGAAAATATCAGGGTCCCACAATCCTAACCTATACTGGTTTTGTGTTCAAACTGCTTGTAACTGACTAGCATAGTCAGTTTACTAGTTCCATATTTTACTTTTGACTCTTCCCTCTTTAATCTGTCCTGATACTGTGCTTCTTATTAGCATAACCGCTTAACTTTACTTATTTCAGCAAAAGATAACTTCGCCTAATAAGCCCATTACAGGCTCATTAATGTCAGGCCTCTAAGGAAAGATGTATATCAGTTGTCTTTCATCATTCCCCTCTCAGACAGTTTCTTTTTCTCCTCCCTCAAAACTCTTTTGGAAAGAAGAGAGGCAGTATGAGCGCTACTCGTTTGCTACCTGTCCAGTGGCCCCTACCATTTTTCTTTTTATACACTTCTTTTACCAACTCTGTTATGGGTCAGCTTTGTCTTTTATCCTTCACTTATCTTGGACATATCTTTCTTGTGTTTCATGAAAATTCCTCAGACAAAATATTTAACTTTCTATTTCTAATCGACCCACAACTTCGCCATTGCAAAAGCTTTGTCACTTTCGGCTGCCCAATTTTTATTATATTTTGAACATCAATCTTCTAAATGCAGTTCTCCTCTCTGCCCCTGAAAGGATACCGTCAGGTTTTATACAAACAGAAAAAGTGGCAAAAATCCTTCTCTGAATTCTTTACAAGTTATTTACAGCTCTTCCTATCTCACTGCAGCCCAACAAATCTTGCAAATAGGTATTTGTGCATCAAAACACCAATCTGTCTGGTTTTCATGTAGGTTATCTCAAGTGTATGAAAACGTTAATATGGTTCATAAAATAGGAGTGTTACTTCAAGGTCTCTGAAATCCCCAAAAGAAAGATGCTGTAGTTATAATACATTTGGATGCGTAAACAACCTGTTCCCCCCAAGAATAAGTGGACCTTCTCCCTTTTGTGGTCAAGATAAGAGGGTTTAGAGAAGCATAGTGATGCCTTATGTCATTTTATACTGAACTTACTGTAAGATGAGATGACTGAATATCTGTCAATTCACTACATTTCATGGACACTTAATCCATTCTGAGCACTATGAAGAGCTACGTTATCTATTTGCTTGTGAACCCTTTATATCAGATTACCTTTATATGCAAAGGGCTGCTCCTATAATTCAGCTTGGAGTTCAGTGTTATCTTTATTTCTGTCGTGGTTTGGGCTGAACCAGCCACTGGTTGAAGGACAGATGTTTCCCTCTAACTCTTTTCAAAGACAGAGGCAGAAGAGAGAGAGAGAGCCTTATGAGTTTAGAAGGAACTAAACTGCTGTAATGAAATATTAATAATAAAAGAAAAAGAAAATAATGATATATATACAAAACTATATCAAGCTCCCAAGATAACAATCATGTCACCAGCTGGCACTGGGGAAGTCCCAAACTGGACTCAGTGACAGATGGAAACTGGATTACGGATCTGGATTCAGTATCGGTATAAAAGGTAGATGAACAGACAGAGTCCTCAGACGTCGGCCATTGAAGAAAGAGGGCTGACCCTTTGATCCCTCAGCTTTTATACTGAGCATGAGGCAGATGGGATGGAATACCCTGTTGGTCAGTTTTGGGTCACCTGTCCTGTCTGGACAGGTGGGACCCCTCTACGCTTTTCTGTTTCCGACCCTCCAACAGGGCAAATAACCAAGTCAGCTGCCCTTGGCTGCTATAGCAATACGTATAAGTGAGAGCCTCTCTGCATACCATTGCTTGGTATCAACTATAAACATAGGCCTTATCACTCTGAGGGCGAACAGTGTCTGCACAATATGCTGTTAATTTCAGTAGTTAGAAGAGGCCTAGCTAAAAAGTAAAGTTCCTGAACAAAATTGGTTCTGTTTTACCTCAAACCAGGACAATTTCAATGCATTTCTACATCTTAAGCTCCCCAAATGATTCACAATGTAAAACCTTTCCTAATGGGTCCCAGAGAGCAAGGCTGATAAAAGGTATTCACTTATCAAAAGCTCTGCTTCAACGATCAGCATGTTCATCAGAAGTGACAATACTTTTTTAGTAGAGGCTCTCAGGAACTCAAGACACTCATTAGAGATGCACTGCTGAATGACAACTGTATAAAGAAAGAAAAAGGTCACCTCATTGTTAATTAATTAATGTTGCATCAGCAGTGCTAACATATCTTACATTAAACTAATTGCCAGGAAGCAAAAGTGAAACATTTCTCTAGATTCTGCACTCTTGATTAGCTATATTATATAATTAAACTGCTTAAAAATATCATATAAAAAAAGACGCAAATCAAAACAGGTAATAAAAATTATGCACATAGAAAATACTTTTTTTTCAGTTTGTATAAATTAAGTCTTCTGAAACTTTTAAAATCAACTTTTAAAGAACATACAAGAATCTTTCACTGAAAATAGAGAACTTTAAGATTAATGATGTAATTTATTAAAGAAATAATGAAATGGGGTTTAATATAACTAGGGAAAAATGTTAGTGGTTACCTACAACACTATAAGACTGAATTTGATAATAAATAAGGATTGTCCAGTGCCTTAATATTCTGACATTTATGAAACAGCTTGACTGGTTTTGTAAGCATGTCCTCACCAGTGTATTTTCATGTTACACTGAAACAAAACCTATATTTTTGTACACAGTTTTTATTTCTTCCTCAAATCTCCTTGCGGAAGCGTCAGTAAGCTTTCAGTGATAGTATTTCATTCTTTACAGAGAACATTTCCAAAACAACAAAGTTAGTTTGCTGTTTTTTTGTTTTGTTTTGTTTTGTTTTCTTTTTGTCCTAGTAAGCTGTTATTCATCCCTGTGAGAGGTAGCAACTCCCATCTCCCACAGCCCTGTGTTGCTAAATAGATTGTGAACTAGTTCATATTGAGATTGATGGTGGGTTTTCATATCTGCCCAGTTTGGTAGATTTCATCCACAGTTTGAAACATCAGGAAGTTGTAAGAAATATCACTGTTACAGTTACTTTAAAATAGATCAAGTATCACCTAATTCACAGACAAATAAATAAAAATACACAAGATCAAAAGCCATAATAAACAATTCCTGCAGCAAGAAGCTGTGGAAGCAATTTCACTGAAAGACAAATTTAATTTCAAATTATTTCAATGTTGAACAATAGTTAGCTAAATTTATTATTTTCCAACTATTCTCAGCAGTGTTCATTCACCAGTAATCTGAGTTACAGTAGCAAGAAGAATTGCAAAGGAAAATCTCTCCAATGACTTGAACTCCAGGGATCTCAATAATCAATGTGTTAAAGTCTTTCAAGTCTATTGAAATTAACCTTAAAACAAAACCAGAAACTTCACACAGGAAAATAAATAAAACTTTAACTTTATAAATCTGTCTTAGCTGACAGACAAGATCAGTAACACAATTTCACAGATCTAATTCTATTCCCAATTCATTGTGTTTGTTGGGTGTGGGTAGCAGAAATAGTTTAATCTGTGTGAGTTCTCAGGGAGTTAATTTCAGCTGTTGGACAATTTATATTACTTAGGGTAGAATCTCACATAAAACTGGGCTAAGAAAACACGGGAATAAAGTGCAGAATTAAAAGGACAAAAAAGAAACCACAAAAGTTGAGAAGTTAAAAAAGAGAAACACTTTCAGGGGAGCAGCCTAGCTTTTCTGTAGGCAAAGCTAATGCAACTGAGAGAAGGCAGGGAAGATATTTTAGATCACAGAATCACGGAATCACGGAATCACGGAGTTTTCAGAGTTGGAAGGGACCTCTAGAGACCATCTAGTCCAACTCCTCTGCCAAAGCAGGATTGCCCAGAGCACATTACTCAGGATTGCATTCAGGCAGGTCTTGAAAATCTCCAGAGAAGGGGACTCCACAACCTCCCTGGGCAGCCTGTGCCAGTGCTCTGTCACCCTCACCGTAAAGAACTGTTTCCGTGTATTTGAACGGAACTTCCTATGTTCTAACTTGTGCCCATTACCCCTCATCCTGTCACTGGGAACCATTGAAAAGAGCGTGGCTCCATCCTCCTTCAACCCACCCTGCAGATACTTGTACGCCATAATAAGGTCTCCCCTCAGCCTTCTCTTCTCCAGGCTAAAGAGTCCCAGCTCTCTCAGCCTTTCCTCGTAAGGCAGATGCTTCAGTCCCTTAATCATCTTAGTTGCCCTTCGCTGGACTCGCTCCAGCAGTTCCCTGTCCCTCTTGAACTGGGGAGCCCAAAACTGGACACAGTATTCCAGTTGTGGCCTCACCAGTGCAGAGTAGAGGGGGAGAATGACCTCCCTCGACCTACTAGCCACACTCTTCCCTGTGCAGCCCAGAATTCCATTGGCCTTTTTGGCAACAAGGGCACATTGCTGGCTCATGGATAATTTACTGTCTACTAGGACCCCCAGATCCTTCTCCTCAGAACTGCTTCCCAGCAGGTCCGCCCCTAACCTATACTGGTGCTTTGTGCTCTTCCTCCCCAGGTGCAGGACCTTGCACTTGCTTTTGTTGAACCTCATTAGGTTCTTCTCTGCCCAGCTCTCCAGCCTGTCCAGATCACGTTGGATGGCAGCACGGCCCTCTGGGGTGTCAGCCACCCCACCCAGTTTGGTATCATCAGCGAACTTGCTGAGGATACACTCTGTCCCCTCATCCAGGTCATTAATGAATATATTGAACAAAATTGGACCGAGTATTGACCCCTGGGGGACACCACTGGTTACAGGCCTTCAACTAGACCCTGTGCCGCTGATCACAACCCTCTGAGTTCTGTCCCGCAGCCAACTCTCAATCCACCTCGCTGTCACCTCATCTAGCCCATACTTCCTCAGCTTCCTAATGAGGATGGTATGGGAGACAGTGTCAAAAGCCTTGCTAAAGTTGAGGTAGATGACATCTACGACTCTCCCCTCATCCAGCCAACCAGTTATAACATCATAGAAAGCTATCAGATTGGTCAAGCATGATTTACCCTTGGTAAATCTGGAAGAGTCTTAGAACCAGGGCACAGGAATTCAAAAGAATTCTTACAATATGATTCTTCACTGAAATACAAATCCAAAACCAAAATCCCTTCTTAACCAAGCACTTGCAAAGAAAGACGTTCTTGCAGTCTGGCAATATAGTGGGAGCTTTCTGTCTTTTAATTATTTGCATTTGATACAGAGAACATTATTAAAATATAATGTTACACTTTATGTGGATTAAGTACATAATACAGTCAAAATTTCCAGTGTACGTGACTCAAATAGATGAATATGCCCAGACAGAAAAACGCTGTGCAACACTCATCCTCAGTCTATATGTGAACAGATTTTGTCTTTTAGTTGAAATTAAGCTAGTTTAAATGGGTTAATTGTGGATGTTCTTGCCCTGTGTTCACTTAATCCTTATTCATGAGAATTTTCCTTAAAAAGCGCACTAATCTACATATTCTTATAAAATCCATGATCCTAACATAGTAATACATTTTGTTAATAATCTTGATTAAGATCTCCCCTAGGGATCTGCTGATATAACAAAACATTGGCTTGAAGCATCTTTAGCAATATGGATGTAGAGTACTGTGGCACCAGAATACTGGGGTCTAGAAGACTGGAAGGTACCACCAGAGGAGAATAAACAAAACATCTCACAAATAGGATTGGTTTAGTCAGCCAAACCATGCTTTCCTCATGCTCTACAATCACTGAAGAACTGAGCTTAGTTGGCCTGCAGAAAGCAGCTGTTATGATTACATATTCAAGAGTCAGAGTATTTTTATTAAGCATCTATAGTTACTAATGGTGTTTTGGCTGTTTCATTATGATATACCCAATGCAGCACAGACTAAAGCAGGGAAAACAACAATCTCTGAATGAACTCTTCAAAACTTCAGATAAATATCTGCAACAGCCTGGTGCAAGTTAAAATATCTTACATTCAAGTCCTGCACCAGTACACCACATTTTACACCAAATTGATTTTAGTAATTACTAAGTCCTGGGAAACAAGTTGATCTCAGAAATTTAAGTTTTTTAGCCTCTGATTCATTATCTCTCCAAGGTCTAACTCCTTTTTCCCCGAGGTAAATCTTGGTCTATTATCACCATTATTATATGAGAAAGACTTAACTACTTAAAGAGCAGAAAAAATATTGCTTGATTTAAGTGATTAGCTTCAACTAGCAATTGTTAAGTACTGATGTGAAGAAGAAAAAAAAAAAAAAGGAAACCAAAATTCAATAAAGAAGTACTTAGGCCAACAAAACTATAAATATACAGTATGGTGTTTTTCCCCCCATTGAGTTATTTAAGGAGATCTATTCATATAAGGATCTTCATATAAGGAATTTTAAATATCCTTAGAACAAAGTCAGTCACGCATACTTGACAAGCTGCTTGTCATCCAACAACAAGTAAACAGGATGCTTTATGCATAAACATTAGCATATAATGAAAATAGATCCCTCAAATAGCATGCCAAAAAATTTCCATTATCCTGGAAATCTATACCATAGTGTAATGAAACAAATAAACAAAACCTTAAGCAGTTATTTTTGTAAACATCAATTACAGATCACAGGCTATTTAGCAAAGCAAGAACTAAAAAGGAAAGACTAAAGAATCTGTGCTGTTCAGCACGTTACACAGACTGTGAGATGTGAAATTAGAGAAAAAGGAACATCACAAAAATGATTATACCAGAGCAGAACTAGATTCGGTGACATTTCTGGGAAAACTAAAAAGATAATAATCAGTAAGGATATCAAGTTGTTAAAGGACAGAGGGTTTGCATCTTAACTCTTAAATAAGTTGTGATACTTATTTCAATTTTCATCATCACATGAAATATTTATTTGCTCATGGCTTCATGTCCTAAATGATATGAGAAGCAGAATTTCCTATTTATTAGAAATCAAAACAAATACTGAAAGTCTTTGGAAGAACTCTTAGTTTTATGCTCTGAATAATATCACAAGTCATCCTGTTTTTAAAGCAAGTGTATAGGCTAGATAAGGATAACTTCTTGCCTGTCAAATCCCCATAGATTACCTTAATTTTAGCAGTTTTTTTCAAAATCACAACCCAGCCAGATTGCATTGTTCAGATTTTCATGTTGCTGGAAACATTTCACATTTTAAAATATTTAAACTACTCCAAGAGTAATCATGGGGGAAAAAAAGATGTTCTTCAACAAGGTCGTGTTAATATGCATGTTTTTTTTTAAGTGACAAAATAAAAAATTATTAAAGGTTTGACCTGAATGTAGTTATATGCATTTTTCTTAAACACACATATGCATAAGAATATACATATAAGCAGAAAATATCTAAACGGAGTTGTGTTCAAAAAGATTGGAAAAACAAGCAAAAAAAAATGAGTTTTTACCAAACTCTTATCTATATATGATTTCTTCTTAACAAAAAACAACATTAACGAAAACAGCTTCCTTTGTTTAGCGTAATTTGAAAGCGTGAAGCTTCATAGAGCTAAACCCAAAATTACTTCCAGTTTACCTTTTCTTGAGACCTCCTATGGATATTTCTCTTCCGTGTGTTGACTTTTTGGATGTTCTACCACTTTGGTGTGTTAATTAAAGTCAGGCACGAATACACTGTAACTAAAGTGAGTCAGATCATATCTGAAGCTTAAATGAATTGACCCGTAAAGCTTTGTTCAGGTTTGGGGTAAAGCAGAAGCAATTTTCTGTTCAGTAATTTTACTTTTCAGTTAAGCTTCTTCTAACTAACTGAATTCTGAATTCAACAGCATATTTTTTCTAACAGTATCCGCTTCCAGAGAGATAAGACCCAAGTGATTATAATTTATACCAAGGAATGGTCTGCAGACAGGCTCCTGATTACATTTATTGCTATAACACCCAAGGGCAGCTAACTTGGTTATTTGCCCAATTGGAGGGTCAGAAGCAGAAAAGCATAGAGGTCACACCTGGGGGGAGGAGTGGACAGGACAGGTGACCCAAACCTGACCAACAGGATATTCCATCCCATCTACCTCAAGCTCAATATAAAAGCTGAGAGATCAAAGGGTCAGCTCTCTTTCTTCAATGGCCGGAGTCTGAGGAGGACTCTGTTCATGTGCTTTTGTTCCTGATTCGTGCATTCCTGAATCCAGATCCATAATCTAGTTCCCGTCTATCACTGAGTCCAGTTTGGGACTTCCCCAGTGCCTTGCAGGTGACATGATCGTCATCCTGGGTGCTCGATATGGCTTTGTATATATTATATATATTTCATTATTTTGTTTTTATTATTTTATTAATATTTTCATTACAGTAATTTTTTCTTTTTAAACTCGTATATCTCTTTCCCCTCTCATCCTTCTCTTCCTGAAGGGAGATGCTCTCCCTTCTCTGAAGGGGAGAGAAGTAAAAAAGAGCACCTGTTGTTCATTTCAGTGGCCACCCCAGCCCAAAACATGACAAGCTTTGGTAAAATCCATATCAGGATTTCAATAGCTCTCACAGTTTATTAAGTCCCATATTTTCTGTCAAAAGTCTTAGAGCTCATACATCAAGGGGGTGAAGGTTAATCATAAAGCTAAAGCCAGAAACATAGACTGCAATCCAAAGTTTTGAAACTTCTTTATATCAGGGAGGAAGTTTCAGGCCCAGCAGCATGATGCTAGTTTGGCCTCATATATTCTTTCATCATCCTGTGGTGCAGCAGGATCTGGAGGTAAAAAATGTGCAGTGCACCCTGCAGTTTCCTAAAATGCATGCAACAGCACGCTATTTTGCCTTCCAAGTCATTTTTTATTATCGTATCAAACAAGAATGACTTTTCTGGCTATCCATACTCATAAAACAAATAAAAATATTACTTTAAAAAACAATATTTTTAAAAAGAAAAAAGAATTAATAAATAAAAGACTCTGCATGTCCATTTGGTATGAATAAGTCTATGTCCCCAGATTGTGGAGATATTTAATAGCAGACAGGGCTGAGCTACTCCATCAGATGCATGTGAGAGAGATGGCACTCTATGAAAGTGTTTCAAAACATGATGTAATTTAGTTCATGTGAATCCCCTTTACAAGACGTTAGAAATTCAAAAGTACAGTTTGTAGCAATAAGAAGGGGTTATGGATTCAGCTCATGGTTCTACAGATGATTTCCCAGTTGAACTGTTTGGACAGGACGTTGGACAGGACAACTCACCGGGTACTCATGACCACGCTCAGTATAGAGTATAGCAATGACCTGCCTTCAGGAACCAGGTATGATGAAGACCTGGTAAACCAGGCTGTTGCTGAGATTATAGAAGAGGAAGAAAGGCATCAGTTTGTGAGTTCTGAGAAGGCCACTCTAGAGAAAATGGCTTGGGCAGTCTGTGCCGGGAGGATCTAACAGTTCTCTCAAAGACTAATCCTAATCTTAAACCTCTTAACCTGTCTTAAATCTCTTTCACATTGTTCTTGATGTGAGACCACTGAAATAGCAGTCCACAGGTACAAGAATGGTCTAGAAAAAAAACACGTCTGTCCTAGAAAGATGATTTAGAACATCTATTCTCTCAAACTCTATCATCTGTGGTGAAAAAAAGTTTAATTCAGTATCTGCATTGTGTAAATCTTTCTGAATGATTTGGGAATAGAGCAGTGGTCAGTCACAACCTAGACTGACAGATTTTTGAACCCCACTACATTCAGTGATTGACTCCAGACACTATACTGTCATCTCTGAGTGAAGAAAATTGGATTATTTCCTGAAAAATGGGAGGAAAAAAAAACAACACCAAAACAAAACCCACTTTAAAGTGTCATTATCATAGATTCTAAAGCACTTTGTCATGTAGATATCACAGAACATCCATATCAAGGAAAGTTTAATGGATAAACCATTTGATTTCCTTTTCTCTACCCTCCATAAACCTTCATTGGGTGTAAACTAAGAAATCTGAAAGATACTGAAATATCTGTTTTCAGATTACCACTGTGTTACTCAGAATTACCACTGAAAAAATAACCAACTATAACAAAGAGCAGATTTTTTTTTCTATTATTTGCTCAACCTCTCTTCCACATTATTCCAATGTTTGTGCAAGAAGATGAGTGCCTCTTTTGGCTCTTACTGCTGGTAAAAGTACTCAGCAACTCACAAAAATCAAATCCTAAGCTCTTTCACAAAGTCACTGGGAATTATAGAAGAAGATCTCCAAGACATTAAAAGAAAACAAAACCCACAAGCAGTTGAAACATATTAAAACCCCAAAATATTTTGAAGTCAGTGCCACAAAATTTGCCCATCTGCTCCTCAATCATCAAACCAGAAAATTGAAAAAGGCAAGCTCTGATAAGAACTATAGCTGAAGACACAATTTTAATTAAACTATGCTTTTGAGCTTCAAACTTTAAAATATGCTTCCAGTTTTCTGCATTTTTTAATTCTGTACACAGATGTGTAGTAAGACTCTGAAAATCAGATTTTTAAGATACCTTCTCAACAATGACAAAGGCAAGAATTTCCCAAGACCTATCACTAACACTGTAGCAAATATCAATTAACCACACTTTTCATTTAGAAAATAAGAGAGAGATTGACTTTTTAGTAATCCCATGCAAAATGCATCTCTGTAGCAAGAGGAATATACTGGAACTGAAAAAGTAGTATATTTGTAGGACTTTCATAAATCCACTTTGACAAAATTTCAAGTCATTTTTCAATTACTAACAATCTTTGTCAGCTCTGGAACAAAAAACTCTACAAGTACCACTAAGACAAATCTCAAAATTAATAGACAATGTGGAACTGCCCACATACAAATTGATACTTCCATGGAATTATGGCCTTTCTTTTAGTGCCTCACAACCTTGCAAGAGGATGAATTGTTAATAATACCAGACACTGCTCTGAGACTTTCCTTTTAGCTCAAACAACATCCCTGCAAGACTTCACTCCAAGCAAAGTTCAAATGCCAGCAAAAGCTGCAGATTTTAATGACACTTGGAGTAAAAAAACTTGATTTAATACCACTATGGGCTTCTACTATGTACAAACAATGCATTACACTCCCTGATCTGCTTGTATTTTAGAAAACCCGATCCTTTTGTAAAGGGAAATATTACAACATTAACTTGCCTTTATAGACATTTTTACGTGTACGATAAAACTCACCAGAACTCAAACCTCAAGTGGTTTAAATCTATCTGAAATTTCTAAAGCTAAACTATATAAAGCACTCTTCAGTCTTGTCCTACGAAAGTTTATTACATAGAAAAAAATTTGACTAAACTTATTGTTTTACTAAATTTTGATTTCCACAGTAGTGGCAATTATTTTACTTTCCCAAAGATACACTTGCCTAAAATTTTCCTTCTAAACATTTATGTTTAGAATAGAGCTATCCTGATGTAGAAGACTTACATAATGTGTAAGGCTGGGTCTGTTTCCGCTGTGTGCAGAGACAACATTTTCTGTCTGCAAAGCAAATCTTTTGGTTTTCCTCAATCCTCTGCTTGTCAGACAACATGTCTATTTCCAAAGGTCCTGACTGGAAGAAGGTGAACTTGGTGTTCTGTTTTTCATAGTCTTAATCCTGAGTTAAATTGATCTTCATTAGAACAGACACCTGCTTTTCTTTTCAGCTTACAGTGGATGTTTTCCTCAATTAAGAAGGATAGACAACTGCTGAGGTGGCTAACATCCAATTTGTCAAAGTATCAGTGGTTATAGAGCACTAGAGGAGGTGAAGAAGGAAGCCATTTATTGGAAAAGAGTGACACCAGCCCATCTAGTGCTCCTGCACAGCCCATGGTATTCCTAATGGTGGTAAATGTTTCCTTTGGAGACCTTAGCTGTCAGAGGTTAAGTTTACACTGAGCATAATCTATTCTTTCAGAAAAAAAAATACCCTATAAATTATTATTTTTCACGCACAACCTAATTATGCAGAAAAAAAAAATAAATAGAAAGAACTATCCTACCTGGACAGAGACGTAAAAGTGCTACTGCTGCTGCTTCCTACATGTACTCATTTCAAAATTGGGTGAGGTGTTTTCTTGTTTGGGGTGAATTTGTAAAAAAATGAGGGAACTAGCTGTATTATTTGGCATTTAATTATCAGCATAAATTATTGGATTTCTACAGTTCCTGGCATCACGTGAAGCAGAAACATATTCAAATGTTTCAACTTTGTGCTTGAACTTTTACCACTCCCCACAAAAGATGGCTTTTGATGCCATAGGACCATAAGCAGCCATTAATTATGACAATTATGTTTAAGCACTTTCTCGTGTATTGAGTACAAGTTACAGTTCAAAGAATGTAGTTTACCTTCCT
The DNA here is from genome assembly GCF_965231255.1 of Vanellus vanellus. NCBI lineage: Eukaryota > Metazoa > Chordata > Aves > Charadriiformes > Charadriidae > Vanellus > Vanellus vanellus. The sequence goes on from NC_138905.1 coordinate 47,993,811, forward strand.
TAGAGCAAAAACATTTTCTACATAAAATAACCTGTTCACATTTTTTGTGAACCGTGAGCTACCGACCAGCTAAGCGCAGCAGAGAACAGGTGATTGCACAATTTAGGTTCTTCTATATAGTACAATAAGAAAAAACGTAAGATATCATGTAAAACTTCAGGGTGAGTGACATATATGAAGGGAAAGATGCCTCCAACACCAAAAAAACTCTGTAATTTCTCAAGAAGTAATAAATGCAAATATCAGATAATCAGATAATTATTTGTTAGCCCACAATATAATTAATTGTCTATTAAGCTTCATTCCAGCAGAGAAAGAAAAATCGACGGCTAAATTAAAATTAGTGATTTCTTAACTACAAGGGAACCTGTACAGCTTGTGTTAAGTTCATGAGACATAATGAATACTACGTTAAATGACTAGTTTCACAGAGCTAATAAACCTATCAACTAACTTCTTAGAAAGTATTTAGAAACCAGATTGATAACGGTTTAATCTTATATATGCACATACATATTTTAGTAAAAATCCCCAAATTCATAAAACTAGAAGGAAAGAAATTGTAATCATTAAGGGAAAAGAATTGAGTATGTTAATAAATTTTGTGTGGTCTATATATAGTAAACACCTTAAATATATAAGGAGGCATATCTTGAACTAATGAAGTTACCTTTCTTTTCCATTGGCATGGTTATTACTGTAGCAACCAGTCTACCTGTCTGGACTGCGAAAAACTCTGCAAAATATTGAGGACTATTCAAGCACACTAATAAGAAGCATTAAAAATTGAATATATTTTATGTTTCCTATTCCAGTTCTGTTTCAAGGAAGTCAGTCAGCTCAGTTATCAAGGAGGTATTTTTTGCAAAATCTTTAAATGCCTCCCTGGGGAACAGAAATTTCCCAATAGAGAACTTCCCAGTCTGACATACAAAGTTATAACCAAATAACAAGCTGGAGTGAAACTAGATATACTGAGAATAAAAGTAGATTCTTTAACATTGTTATTTTATTTTTTTTGTTAACAAAAGAAGGCAATTATTCATTAGAGCCATTACCTGAGGCTGAGCTAAATTCTCCATGACTGGAGTTTTTTAAATCAAGATTTTGTTAGAAAGACCCCACTTCAACAGCAATATTAAACATGCAATAATAATTGAGTCTTTGATTTATTATAAAGGAGAATGGACTACACGATCAGCATGAATTTTTCTGTCTCTATGAAGCTACTCAGAAAAAAAAAAACAAACCACATTAATCCAGCATTCAGAAAAGCAGCCTCCGTATTAATTTTCCATAATAACCCATCTTTTTCATAATCCTTACTCATTTTGGTTATTTGATATTATATATTTTTAAGGAGAATGAATTAGAAAACATGTAGCATTAGTTGTTGGAGAAGATGGCAAACTTTCCAATAAATGAAAACAGAAAAATCTTTTGATATGGATTACACTAAATGCAAAAAAACCCTATGTTGAGTGTACATGCAGTAGCATAGATATAGCATATGCATTACAGCATACTGGTAATCTATAATAAATAAATAATATATATTGCTTTACTCTAAGAATAGTTATAATGCCAGCCAATGAAAAAATAGAATTTTTAGTTAAGACAAAAAAAAATACAATATTACTAAAAACTTACTTCTCTATAATTCAATTTTGCCTGTAGGAAGAACCACGCCATTAAAAATACAAGCCTACTAAAGAAACATTTTGATGTAGTTTTGAAAAATTCTGCCTCTTCTTCCTTACATGCTCATTCATTCTCTATCAATGCCTTTTCAACTCAAGTTAAGCCTATATAAGGGCAAGGAAAAGAGAAAGAAAAAGCAGTGAATGCCATACCAATGTTTTATGTCCTAAACTTCGGGTGGAAGAGGAAGAAAGGTTTGCTTACTACATATATTCCTTATTTCTCTGGAAAAGCTGAATTGTTACAGCTATGCTAAAAAGAATAAAAAAGTCTGTATTCTATGAACACTTTTCTAATCAATTTACAGCCAACTTAGAGACATGAGTTTAATAGATCTTAACTGACCTGTTATACAGAGATACTAGCAAGCAACAACTACTCACTGGGGAGATGCTATATAATACAGAACTTTTTTGAAACTTGTTTACGTTTGGGTATTCTGACTGGGTATTCTGCCCAGTCAGAATGTTTCACCACTGATTATACTTAGACATAAAACTAACATTTAAGGATCATTTTGGGGCACATTGGCAACTATTTTTGGAAAAACAGAAAATAGGCAACAGCAAATTTTCACCTCTTCCCTCAAGACCCTCACTTTAGTTAAGATTTTGAGACATCTATTTCGATATGTTCAATTCTTTTCATACCATTTATGCTGCTTTCCATTGTATACATAGACACACCCTGGAAATGTCTCACTCAGTCTCTGCCTGGATTCTTAATTTCCTTCAGACTTAACATTTTTTATTTGTTTTTATTTGTTATTATTATTAGTCCTTTCCTAAGGTCCGTTGTTACAGTTTGTCACATTGAGGCATTCCCTTAATAACATGTTTTCTTTTAGATGACATTTTGTCTAAAAATTGGAATAACATGTTGCATAACTTTCTAATAAGAAAACCTCAAAACTCAATAGTTGAGTCCCCCACAACGGATAGTCTGATCTATCCTCTCTTCTTCTTTTTCTTTACGTTAAAATAAATATATATACACACATGCATTCACAAGTTGTGTGGGGTAAGGGTTTGAAAACACAAACATAAGTTTCATTGTCTCCTCTGGCAAGATTCCTCTCATTTCTCGTACTTTTCCTGAAAACAAAATAGTAAAAAAAGAGTACCTTTTAAACAATATCATCCTATTGTTGGAAATTGAACACTAAAGAATCTTTTAATGGAAGTAATAATAAATGTCAGCAATATTTGATATCACATCATAGAAGCATAATATGTAATAATACAGTTACGTTCAGAGTTTACTGCTATTTAATTGTGGGCTAACTATAAAATAAGATGTGACATATTTCATCTTATTTTGTGTTAGAAACATGTATTTTCACTTAGTGGAAATAAAGACTGTCTTCTCCCACTATATCTCAAAGGTAGACATAAGCTAATAAATATTAGCATTAATATAACTATATAGTTATACCTGTCATTTTTATTAAGTATAATTTTACCCTCCAGGCAACTGTTTAAAACAGCAAATTCAAATTTAGCTTTAAGGCACTCACCTAATTTATTTTCAAGCATATGCTCATTACTAAAATGATCTGGAATGAAACCTTAACACATTTCTGTTGTATAATGAGTACTTAAAAACATTGTTTAATTGCTATCTATGATGTTTTGGGAAAAACACAATTACACATTACTTTTTTTTCTCTTTCTTTTTTCTTTTATTTTCTTTTTAATAGGAGGACTTGCATTCTCTGCCAGGCTGCATATCCAGTTTAAAGTTCTCCTTTGATGCTGTCTCTCTCCTATTACTTTTTCTTCATGGTGAGGTCATATATACAGAAAACAGCAAGAAAGATTTTTAAAGCAATCATTGGACAAACAATTAATTACTGAATATTTTATTTCACTTTACAGATTTGCCTACGTAGGATTAAAACTAAAAGTAAAGAAGGTCATTATTTGGTTGAGCAGCTGAAAAATTTCAGGCAATTCACATCAAGACTTAATTTGCATGAAATTTCAGGGTACTTAGGAATAGTAGTCTGACTCTTGGTCTGCTGCCAAAGCACATACTTCTGTTTACCTTTTCTTTTTCATTAAAAAAATGCTTGCGAGTATAAGGAAAACTCAGAATGTTAAAAATGAGAAATAACTGCACAAAGCATTGCTGTATCCGTCCAAGATACCTATCAGGAAGATCAGGTATGTTCTACCTCTTGCGAGAGTGACAGGAATGTTGTATTAGTAATTGCTATCTCTGTTTCTTTAGAATAGCTGACAACAGAAGTAATATTTGCAATTTAAGAAAAGCAAGCGATGTTAATAACAGCAGTGGATTAATTGTGACTTGTCATTGGATTTGATTAAGCAAGACACATTTAATTTAAGCTTATAAATTAGCATTTTGCTAGGGCAGAGATATATTCTTACATTTTTTTTGTCACTTAAAGAGAATCCATAACTAAATTCTAGAATGCTTATTTCATTAAAAGAACAGTTAATTAATACGAGGCATTTATTCTGATTAGATAAAGCCAGAATTTCTTTAGGTTCCATAGGTTTTCACTTAGTTTTTCGTACAGAATATTAGACAGGAACAACAAATCATTAGAATTCTTTCATCTCACAAGAAATCTGAAAGTAATGCACCCCTCTCTTCAAAAGCTAGAGATGAATCTAGTATTATTAAAGACTTTTATCAATAATAGAAGAAATTACAATAATAAATTCTCTAGCCTGACTCCCTTGAACATAAAGAATACATTTTCCTTTACTAAGTAAAATAAACCAGACTATTCAAAAGACTTTCAATGAGATAAAAATCAGACATTTCCATTTATTTTGTGCTTTTGAAGCATAGCTATGTGTAACATTTGGTTAAATCAGCCTCCTGGTATTCTAACCAAACGAGGTCCAATATAATAAAGCGATTTCTGGCAGTAAAGCTGTTACTAGATGTACTTAGCCTTTTACAAATTCAAAAAAAGAAAGAGAATACGAAGCTTTTATGTAGCTGTGCTTCATCACGTGTAAATGCTAGCAAATTGCATTAGTAACTGGAAGTGGTTGCTGTCTTGAGAGAAACTGAAGAACTTTTTACTGATTTATACTCTAGGAAATGCCTACTTACTATTTAAAATCTTAAGAATGCATGACTCAAAATGGGTAAAACTCTCAATGACGTTGCCTTTCCTTCCATGCTTGCTAAGCGTGTTACAGCTCAGGCCCACAGAAATGAAATTGTGTCTCCACTGCTCCAGCTCTCCTCACAGCACCTTGGGCACAGGAATACCCTGAAGGAGAGCATCCATCTCACAGACAATCCGGCCGCTCTGCACATGTTTTCTTTCAATCTTCCAATTTGCACCATGTAATTGAGAGGAAAAAATTTTTTTCTTGGAAATTTAAGACCAGAAGAACATGTCTCATTGAGTTCCCTCCCCCTCAAATCATAGATACAATTGCATTGCTTGACTCTCCAATGCTCTCTGCAATTAGCAGTAAGCCACTGAGTTTCTGACAAGCAGACATTAAGTCTGGATGATTTATGTATTTATTTTCCATTTAAATCCTAAATCTGTTATTAATCTGATATTAATCCTAAAAATACTAGCCACTTTAGCCAGTAAATTAGGTTCATCAGGGTCCCAACTGAAATGCCTCTATGCAAATGCATGTAGCATGAAGAATAAACAAGAGGAGTTAGAGACATGTGCACACCTGCAGGGCTATGAGCTTATTAGCATCATGGAGACGTGGTGGGATGGCTCCTGTGACTAGAGCTCCTGTGACTGGAGTGTTGGAATGGAAGGATACAGGCTCTTCAAGAAGGACAGGCAGGGCAGACAAGGAGGTAGTGTCGCCCTCTACGTCAAGGACCAGCTGGAATGCGTGGGGCTCCACCTGGGGAAGGATGAGGAGCTGACCCACCAAGACCTTATGGGTCAGGATTAAAGGGAAGGCAGGGACAAGTGATGTTACAGTGGGGGTCTGTTACAGACCACCCGACCAGGGAGACAGGATATGAGGTCCTCTATAGACAGGAGCAGCCTCACATTCACAAGCCCTCGTTCTCATGGGGGACTTCAGCCACCAGGGTATCTGTTGGAGGGACAACACAACAGGGCATAAGCGACCCAAGAAGTTCCTGGAATGCATCAATGATAACTTTCATTCTCCAAGTGACAGAGGAGCCAAGGAGGAGAGGTGCCATGCTGGACCTTGTTCTAACCAACAAGGAGGGGTTAGTGGGGAACATCAAGCTCAAGGGCAGCCTTGGCTGCAGTGACCATGAGATGGTGGAGTTCAAGATCGTTAGGGCGGCAAGGAGGGTGCACAGTAAGCTCGCTACCCTGGACTTCAGGAGAGTAGACTTTGGCCTCTTCAGGGATCTGCTTGGTGGGATACCATGGGATAAAGCCCTGGAGGGAATTGGGGCCCAAGGAAACTGGCTAATATTCAAGGACCACCTCCTCCAAGCTCCGAAGCGATGCATCCCAACAAACAGGATGTCAGGCAAAAACGCCAGGAGGCCTGCATGAATGAATAAGGAGGTCCTGGACTATCTCAAACAGAAAAAAAGAAGCTGACAGAGGGTGGAAGCAAGGACAGGTAGCCTGGGGGGAATATACAGAAATTGTTTGAGCAGCCAGGGATCAGGTTAGGCAAGCTAAAGCCCAGATTGAATTAAATCTGGCCAGGGACATCAAGGACTGCAAGAAAAGCTTCTATAGGTATAGAAAGACTAGGGAAAATGTGAGCCCTCTCTGGAAGGAAACGGGAGACCTGGTCAACTGGGACATGGACAAGGCCAAGGTACTCAATGATTTTTTTGCCTCAGTCTTCACTGGCAAGGGCTCTAGCCACAATGCCCAAGTTACAGAAGGCAATGTCAGGGACTGGGAGAATGAGGAACCACCAACTGTAGGTAAAGACCAGGTTCAAGACCATCTAAGGAATGTGAAGGTGCAGAAGTACATGGGACCTGATGAGATACATCTGCAGGTCCTGACAGAACTGGCAGATGAAGTTGCCAAGACACTATCCATCATATTTGAGAAGTCATTGGCAGTCCAGTGAAGTTCCCACTGATTGGAAAAGGGGAAATGTAACCCCCATTTTTAAAAAGGGAAAAAAGGAAGACTCGGGGAACTACAGGCCAGTCAGGCTCCCCTCTGTGCTTGGCAAGATCATGGAGCAGATCCTCCTGGAAACTCTGCTAAGAGGTAGATGAAAAATAAGGAGGTTTTTGGTGACAGCCAACATGGCTTCACTAAGGGCAAATCATGCCTGACACATTTGGTGGCCTTCTGTGACGACGTTACAACATTGGTGGATAAGGGAAGAGCAACTGACATCAACCTGGACTTATGCAAAACAATGACACTCTTCCACACAACATCCTTGTCTCTAAATTGGAGAAACATGGATTTGATGTATGGACCAGATGGTGGATAAGAAATTGGCTGAACAGTTGCACTCAAAGAGCTGAGCTCAACAGCTCAATGTCCAAGTGGCGACCAGTGATGAGTGGCATTCCTCAGGGGTCAGTACTGGGATTGGTTCTGTTCAACATCTTTGTTGGTGACATGGACAGTGGGATTGAGTGCACTCTCAGCAAGTTTGCTGATGACACCAAGCTGTGTGGTACAGTCAACACACCGAAGGGAAGGGATGCCACCCAGCGAGACCTGGACAGGCTGGAGAAGTGGGCCTGTGCAAACCTCATTAAGTTCAACAAGGCCAAGTGCAAGGTCCTGCATGTGGGTCCGGGCAATCCCAAGCACAAATACAGGCTGGACAGGGAATGGATTGAGAGCAGCCCTGAGGAGGACTTGGGGGTGTTGGTGGATGGGAAGCTCAACATGACCTGGCAATGTGTGCTTGCAGCCAAGAAAGCCAACCACATCCTGGGTTGAATCAAAAGAAGCATGACCAGCAGGTCAAGGGAGGTTTATTCTGTCCCTCTACTCCACTCTGGTGAGACCTCTCCTGGAGTACTGTGTCCATCTCTGGAGCCCCCAGCATAAGAAGGACATGAACCTGTTGGAACAAGCCCAGAGGAGGGCCACAAAAATGATCAGAGGGCTGGAGCACCTCCCCTATGAAGACAGGCTGAAAGAGTTGGGGTTTTTCAGCCTGGAGAAGAGAAGACTCCAGGGAGACCTTATAGCAGCCTTCTAGTAATTAAAGGGGGCCTACAAGAAAGATGGGGAGGGACTCTTTATCAGGGAGTGCAGGAATAGGATGAGGTATAACAGCTTTAAAATGAAAGAGGGTAGATTTAGATTAGGTATTAGGAGGAAATTCTTTACTGTGAGAGTGGTGAGACACTGGAACAGGTTGCCCAGAGCAGTTGTGGATGCCCCATCCCTGGAGGTGTTCAAGGCCAGGTTGGATGGGGCTTTGAGCAACACGGTCTAGCGGGTGGTGTTATTGCTCATGGCAGGGGGCTTTCAAATCTAACCTTTCTATGATTCTGTAATTCTAATCTTAACCTGATAGTAATCAATTATATCTTGCCACTTTGGCTTGGCAGCTGAGTATTTCTATATGTATTTGTTGATTAAGTAAATGCTTTACAGTAATTCTAAACTACACTATTTACATTCTGCCTTTTCCTACTACAGAAATAAAAGTTATAAACTTCAAATTAAAAATAAATCTGTGGTACGCCTAGAGACTCCACCAAAGTTTTTCTATCTTCACCCATTTTTCTTCATTGTATCTTAGAAAAATATTAAGCCTGAAAGTTTATAAAGCAAAGCTGGTAATGAAAAGTCAATGTTTTTTACTTAGAGTACAAAAAGAAGTTTCATTATTTCATCTGTAATAGAAGTTAAGCAGTACAGAGTGAAATTGAGAAAAGCCAATTCAGTTAACCTGCCAATCAATAAAAAAGCTTTTGCTTCACAGATAATGGTTAATTTGTTTCATAAAAGACATTTCTGGAATAAATGCTCCAAGGAATCCAAGGATTTTTAAGAAAAGTTTTACAATTTGTTTAAATTTGTAACAATGGAATTTCACTTCTGTGTCCGTAAGGAAAATGTCATTTGTACATGCAGTGATGGCTGTCTGAGAAGTGAAAGATTAGAAGCAAGCGTGAAAAACACCCAACACCAAAATAACAGAAATATTACAGACCAAAAATTGTTACAGAGGAGTGAGAAAAGCTTCACTTTAAACAAATAAGCAAAAACCAATTATGTTGTGTAAACATCCCTAATTGCACTAGGATTACACTTGTAGTCTGTTTTTTAGAATAAGTTACTTAAAAGTAATAATGGAAATACACGCTCAGACCTCTGGAACACATTGTTTAGTATATTTACATCTTGTTCTCCTCAGAAAGGAAGCCCAAAAGAAGAGACCAACTTGTCTCAATAGGTTTGTGTCATATATGTATAAAGGGAAAAGAATATACAAGACATACCCATATGAATGAAAGTTGTGTAATTTTCAGAAAAAAAAATCATTCACAGGCAGTAAATATCTTTTGATGAAACACGTGTGTATTTATAAGCACATCACTAGTAGAGCAATGTCTCCCCATAATATCAACTCCAGCCTTGTCCTTCTTGATGTTTTTTACAGACAATTACAATTGTCTGTATTCTTAGATCAATCTTTCCTTGACTTAATGACTTTGTCATCTCTTCATTAACCCTTTTCCAACTAATCTTTCTCTTCATCTTCCTTCCTTATCAGAATTCTGCAAATAATCAACAGAGGTCTGTTCTTGGTCCCTTTCTTCATCTTTACAAAGATGTGAACTACTGTAACAGTACAGAAAATCTTTTTGCTATACAAACCACTTCCTCCTGGCTCATCTGGTTTCTCCTTTTACTGACCAGCCATTGACTTTACTTCCAGTGACTCTAATGAAACTCACTATTTCTTCTCAGACAATTGCCTCCTGCTTTTTCATTACTATGGACAAAATAAGTTCAAAAGTTTGTGATATCTCTTTCTTTTGAAACAATGTGCAAATCTTTGTTTTCCAGTACTAGGAGTTTTTTTTGTAAACAAATATGTCTTTTATAGATATAAAAAAAAAAAAAGTAGCATATGCAGATGTAATTATTTTCTCTGATGCTCTAATAATTTCTTAGAAAAAGAGCTGAAATATCCAAGCAAAGTGTTATGGCTCACTTGAAAAAAAAAAAAAAAAAGAAAGAAAGGATACCAGAAACAAAGGTAGATCTTGTTCACATTCAAAGATTTCGATGACTTTAAGAAAACAGAAAAAAAAAACCAAACCAAAACCAACAAGAAAACAGACCAAAAAACAAACCAAAAACCCCAGAGCGAAAACATAAGGTTGGATTTCCCTAAGAGATAAACATACAGATTCTGATTCTATCATATAAGGGGAAAATTCTGACATTTTATGCACTCAGTAAACAAAAAGAATTATATCCTCACTGAAATGTCAGTCTGACCTGAAGTCTTTGAGAAAATTACAAATGTTGCAAATAGTTCAGCCAAAGAAGGGACATTAGAATAATACCAAAAGCTCATTACTCCTTATTCACTGTTCCTATATCAAGTTTGCTCAGAATAAATCTTCTAATTGATTCCATGAAAATAGTTTATTTAAGTTGTGAACTACAGATTTGAGGTTTTAGCATCAAGTTTTGCAAGCAATGAAATAATTGCATACAGCCTTACTTTCTAATAGAACTCAAAGCACAAGGAAATCAAGGACAAAACCCCTTGGCCTAAACCACGACAGATGTACACAAATTCAAAAACGTACATTATTTATTGAACTTTAAGTACTAAAACCCAGCTGTAATGTTTATGGCATGTAATTCTTTTAAATGCATACTGTATATCTCAAAAAAGCCTGTAGTAGAGAAAAAACATAAAATAAGTCTTCCATAATGGTACAGTGGTAGCTCGATTTTGGTACTAACTGATAATTAATAATAATCATCAGCAACTAATATTATTTTTATATTGTTTGCAATGCATAGGCACGAACATCATATTTTCATGCTGTTTTTCTCTGGAAAGGCCATTTGCATTTAACAGATTTGGTCATTTATTTCTCTGTGACATAAACATGCCTTTTGCTCAATTCCTTTTTCCTCTTCATGCAAACACAACCATGAAACATACAAGTCTGGAAAAATATTCTTGAAATTCCGATATATGATTGAGCCAATACATTTAGACTAAATTAAATTTCAAGCCAATGCTTACTGATCCAAATAAACTAAATATGTATGAGCTATAATTTTCTGCTTTTTAAACTGAAGCTTTTCAATATTGGAAAGAAATAATCCATAAGAAAAGCAGGTGAATAACTAGATAACACTTATGTGGCTATGAAACACCAATCAAATTATACAAAAAATTACAGATTTCCACAATCCAGAAAAGTATATTGCTTGACCATTAGGAAGATGCTCCTTGTATTTCATCCTGCATCTTCTGCTTATATCTAATTATTCCTCACTTATATTTGGCAGCTGCAAACAGGGAATAAATTTGCAAATTAGAAACCAACATTTTGTTTTCAAAATCTTTTTGATTTATCCCTAAATACTTTTACATGGTCAAAAGTAAACAGGTAATGAATTCAGTCCACCAAATTAACTTCATTCAGTTATGGGCTTCCTAAACAGCAGATTAATGTGTTTCTGTGGAAACTGAACATGCTCCAGGCACCTGAATCTACAGGAAATAATTCAGAAGTTGGTTGTAGAAGGATTAATTCCTTCATTTTATTTTAAAATATTATTTTTTCCGTCTGGATGAAATTAATCCACTGTAAATTTCCTATTGCCTATCAAAAAGTTTAACATAACTTTGTCAGTCATTGCTTATAAGCAAATTCCTTTTTTTTATGTATTACTTCTAAAAGGTAATAGATTATGCATGACAATTTTTTTTAAAAAAAGCTTGTCTATCTTTTACTGCAATGCACTTTCTAAATCCTTATATTTCCTGCGGCTCTTCTGAACACTCACCAATCTTTCAATCCTCTTTCAACTCTGGGTGCCAGAAACTGGACAAAAAAATACAGCAGAAGATATCAAATACCAAGTGCAACACTTTTCTGGACATTTTCTTCGTTGGGAACTAAATGATATATATGTAATGGAATTGCTTATCCTCCATGGTCTAAGTTTTTTCACAGTCACTGCTTCCTAAGATGAAGATTCCTGTGATGTTTGCATGCTTAGAATTCTTCATTTCTACACTGGTCTATTTACACTGGGCTGCAATGACACGCTTGCTGTTTGTATTAATCCTATCTGCTTAGAAATTCATTTCACTGGCACGTTTAACCCCTTTTCTTCTTTATTGACTACTCCTAACCCAATCTTCCTCCCACATTCAAATTTCATCAGTGCCACTTCTGTGTTCCCTTTCAAGAAACAGATAAAAACTAGGTGAATACAACCAAAGCTATCAGTGATTCCTCTAGAACTGAGATAGAAACACACCCACCAGCTCCTACACAGAAAAAAAAACTTTTAAGATGTATCAGACGATCTCCAAATTGTGGATTTGATATGATTTTCCTTCTTTAAATGCTTGCCATGTCAATTCTAGTGCCTTGTAGCAGTCTGTATAAATTTCTGTAATCAAACTTGTGGCAAGTATTTTATTAATAAAAAGTTAAGGTTCATAAAAATATTCTTCATAGATCTGTACTAATCAGGATGAATTATTTCAAACATCTGCTGATTGATCACTCTTGTTTAATCTGTCATTATTACTTGTTCAGATCAAGGTATTGCTCAGCATCGATATCAGGCCTGTTATTTCTCTCCTGCTTTAAAATATTGGTTTCTTTTTGTTCAATTTCTGTTGACTTTCTCTGCCATTCTAAAATTTGCAGACACTAATACAGGAAGATTGAACAGTCTCGGGGTACTGTTTATCTGCATTCACAGACTTATATATGCATAAATCCAGTGTTACCATTAATATACAAGTGTTTTGCTATATAAAAAGAAAGTACATGGTATAGGTATGTATATGGATTTGTATCCAGTTGTAGAAGTCACCTTGCTTTTTTTACTCTATTAAAAAAATTAAAAATAAACCCCAGTATCCATCTTCTAATTTGCATATACCACCTTCTCAGTTCTTCATTAACTAAATAAAGTCCATTAATTTTGACTTTCCAGCCATGCAAATTTTCCAGCAAGTTTTAGGAATAACGATTGATTTTAAATTCCGTATTCACAAGTGAGCAGCTGTAACTCTTGTATCGTCCAGACTTCCAGTATTTGTACATATACAATTAAGAATTCCTTCTCTTTGTATTTCTAGTTGTCTTGATTCTTTGTTAGTATTCGTAACGTGGCTTTGTGCTAACAGCTCAGAAACTTGACTTTCAGCTCAGTTTTATTTTAATGTCTTCCTTCTTTTTTACTTTTTCATTTTGTGTCAATATCTATTAAATAGTTACAGCAGTCAGTATGCGAGGTCACTGTGAGTACTGGTGCAGATGGTCTATAAGTATCTGAAAATTTGACACTTACGTATCTATGATTCATTCATTCTTCTAGAGATTAAAGTGAAGTAGTACAACGTTCCTTTAAGGATCTGCAGTTGATCCAAACCTTTTAAAACACTTGAGTATCAAGCGTAGTAATCCTTTTAAATATGTAAACACACAGTTTATGATCAGCTCCACAATTCTGGAGTTAAACCAGTAATACTATTGAACGCTGTACATTGCATAAAACTAGGAAGAATCTTCATCGCTACAGCAACAATTTTACTATTTAAAAAAAAAAAAAATTACTTTGTACTACAAAGTTCTCCATTTCATTAATAATCAGCCAAAACATGCAAACATTTCAGCTGACAAAGGGGAACAAGGATATAAGCTGATTTTTAATTTTTTTTTTTTTTAATTTTTTCATTTTTTTTCCCCAGATTGGTTTTCTGTTGTGTCTTGAACCCCTTTTTCATGTGATCAGAAAAGCATCAAAAGTGCTTGATGGAAAATTCTTGATTAAATTCTGCATGTAACAATCACCTTTAACTTTCTGTATACATACATGAATGCATATTAAGATTTTTCTGTTTTATCTCTCTCTCTATATGTATATGAATTCACATATTACATCTGGTACATGCAAACAATTGACAATTATAAAACCCTCGGATTATCACAACAGCAAAGCAAACCTTAAAGTTTTATCTCAGTGCTCACAAATCAAAGTTTCACAGTGCTATTAATGAAAATGTAAATAACTTTTCCGGTTTGAAATGGAAAGAGGTGGCAAATGCCCCACAGAATTTTCTATAAAATACTTATTTTAACCTGAGATCTATTTACCAGTTAAATGAAAGTCTATCACTGCATTGTTTGAACACTGCAAATATGAAATGGTGAAGCAGCATTATTTTGAAGATAATGAGAAATATTTAGCTTGCAGATATTTCAAGCCATTCAGACAACCTCATTATTTTCATCCTGGCTCTGTAATCTTTACCCATGATATCAAATCTTAACTTAAAAAAAAAAAAAAAAAAAGAACATTCTTATTCCTTTAGCTTGTGACTTCCAAGTTGCAGAGATATTAATAAGTAAATGAGAACACTGTTTAGGGGAACAAAAATCAATTTTGAGTCACAATTAACAGAACTAAGTTCAACAAGGTGGCATTATAGACCTGCAAAATCTCCAGAGAAGCTGGATAACATTTTATTGCATATGGATGTTTCTTAACTTTACAAATATCTTACTAGATATAAACCTTCAACCTTCAGAAATACTACATGCAATAAATTCTTTTGTTTTACCAATAAGGAAGCACTGAATCCACAAATTTTTAAAAATAAACCGTTACAGGATTATTCATTATTTAAAGATGTTTAACCCGTAACTGGAAGTTTTAATGCCTAATACAGTGGGTTATCTGTTTCAAAAAATGCTGAGATTTAGCAACAGTGCAAGCGCATGCACAAATGGGCAAGTAATAAGAAGAGAAATGTATAGTCTTTGTGTAATTCAATAGCTCCCTGCTATGATGTCCTATACCTTGGCCTTTCCCTCCCTCCTTTTTGTACCTCTTCTGAATCTCATTTTCCTTGCCTGAGTATGTGATTTGTTGTAGGTTACAGAGACACATTTTAAGGACCTGTAAGGGCTTGTTCTTCTAGAATAGGAAAGTGGGAGGAGGGGGAGAGCAGATGAGCTATGTTGTGTGTTCCCCACGTGGGCATCTTAAAGGAAAACCCATTATAGACCAGAAGAATCACACTTGGAGTATTATTTAAAAGCACCCCCAACAACCAAAATATCAGCACACAAAAATTACCTCCATTAACACACAAAGAAATGCCATAGCTGGTCAGCCAACATCTAGAAGATAAGGTCATGAGCTATGAACAGCAAATATTTTCACATATTTATTAACATTGGCACTGCTCCAATCAAAAAAGAACAAAAGTAAAGTTAGTGACAGATCTGTTTTATTTTTTTCCCATTTAAATTAATGTCTTTTTTTTCTGCATTCCCAATGCATTTGACTGCTTTATTTTAAAGTGTTAGATTTACTATGTAAATTTGGATTCGGCTTGGTTTTGTGAGAGAACAGCAGTCTGTAAGCCAATAAAATAGCTGCCACACACATTCTTGTTTGTTTCCACTTTGTCATACACAGAGACCAAGATCACTTTCAGATGAAAAAATTACTAGAATGGATCGATTTTTAATGCAGCTTACATTGTTAAATGCAGCTCATTGAGGAGCTATAAATTTTCCCTAAAGGCTACTCAAGTCATGCCTAAAGGTGCAGTTTTGACAAAAAGTGAATCAAGAGAAACTATCACTGAACTGAAATATAAACAGCACCAAAAATTAAATAAAAAAATTAAAAAAATAGAAAAGATTTGTTCATGTGCAATTGGACAAATAAATGTAAATACATTCAGTTAATAAATTTCTAATAGGAAGATATTAAGGTAAGTCTACACCTTCCAGAATTTTAGGATAAGAGAAGAGTGGTCTTTCAGCTTTCCTGAGCTGTACTTAAAAACTGCGTTTTCTGTTTCACTTTATTTCTAGCTTGCTATATTATTAACAAACTAAATCTATTAAGAAGTTTAAAGCCAGAAGTTCTGTTAGCACAGTGCTTACAAGGCTCTCATTTATTCCAAACAACATTGTAGGTCAGAGGATAAAATGTGAATTTACTATTGTGAAGAAATAAAAATTCTCATTTCTTTTATGTAAAAAAGTGCATTGACAACACTCAGGAAGTTCACAATGCGTACTTCCCCTATGCACTCATATAGTAGAACAATGCAATAACTTAAAGTGGCACCGATTCAAATAATCAACCCAAAGAGAATACATTTGCTGTTCAGCGAAGGAACTCTTCACAGCTTTCTTCTGTATTTAGATTTCATTGCATTGGGCTTATTAGCACTGTCATAAGGCAAGAGTGCTGAATAGAATTTATGAATTATTAGTATAGCTGATTACTGCAGCCACTTTAAAAGTCAGCCAGTCTCTTTTTCATGCATAAGAGAGAATTATTAGCACTAACATAACTAACATACATGTGTTAAGGGATACTCTACTTTCTGGCTGTGTTACAAGAAGCAGCTTCTGAACACCAACCACTTTAAAAGCAATTCATATTGGATAAAGCTTGACACAAAAAGAAGAGTGGCTAATTTATTATTTTTACCTTTTTTTAATGTTATATAAAATCCTATATTTTATTAGAATTTTCATGCAGACTATGAATTAAATATGTATCACCTCAGGCCCTTTGATAGAAAAAGACTGTGTAATTCATCATCTACCAGAAATGTTTTACAGTACTATAAAGAAGATGAAAAATAAGGTGCAACTTGAACATTTGTTCATTGTTTAACAAGAAATATTTGCTTATACATACTTTTTCAGTGCATGGGTCCCTTCTGTTACACTGAGATATTAGTGCCTGTCATCCAGCCTTGGCGAAATCATCAATATCAAGAAAAGGCAACATAGTTTATTTGAAGGCATCTTATACTGACTAGTTCAGATTTAATGGTTCTACTTGTATAAACGGAGGTTAGAAAATACGATCACCACACTCAATACTTTGGGTATAAATTTACTTTTAAACTGCAACCTTCTGAATGCTTGAATAGGAAGACAGGAGCTATTTCTTTGGAATACTGTCACGTACACAGGATATTCCAAAAACTCATGATACAGATACCTTTCTCTATAAAAGACTGAACAGACCACTTTTAAATTGGAAAAGCTCTTCAGGGAAAGAAAAAAAGGGAATGCAAAGGTTTATGAATACTGGAGCTTATCATACTTAGCACACTTAGTACGAGTATTCTACTATTCTCTTCATACATAACTCTTAAGATCGAAAAGACCCTTGGTGCAGAAAAACCCCAATGAGGTGAAACATTTGAACCCACTCCAGCAAAGTTAAGATTATTGTTTGGCCATTTGATTTTTTACCTTGCAAATAACTTGTGTAGAAAATCCAATAGTTCACAGGACTGAAATCTCAACAACTGTTGCAAAAGAGCTAATAATTTCAATCCTTTTTTTCCAAATTATAATGCCATGTATTACATCTGCCAATGAGGAAGTCTCTGAAGGTTTAATTATCTAAATTTGTGCCTGACTTGAGAGACAAACCAAGAAGTGATTAAATACAAACTAATGAATTAATTACTCTTCAGCTTCTTCAAAGCAAAAAGACAATCACCTACAGTCCTTTTCTGTTTGTTTACAGTGCTTCAACTTCAGCCAGAAATGTGAATTACAAGGCAATCTGAGACCTAAAAATGGTGATTTTTGAGCAAAAAAGAGGAATAAGAAGCAAGTAGTGAACTAAAGATGTGGGGGGTTTTTGTTTTTAAATCTCCACAAATAGTTTTATTTCTTCATGTGGTTCTGGAAAGAATGGAAGGAACTAACGTTATTTGCTACGAAAAGGATGAATATCTCTTCTATTTCATATAATTTCCAAATGAAGTTTGACTTATTAAAGTTAAACTTATTAAAAACAACCCCAAAACTTATTAGACTTACTCAAGTTAGACTTATTAAATCAAATTTAATTGAAAACAAATTAAATCAAAGATCTAAATATTAATCACGGCCCCAATTCTCAAGCCTACTTGGAAAGCTGGATGGATTTTCCTAAGGCAAACAGAATCTCACATGGACTGCAAACCATCATGAAATAAAAAGAAACTCATGGTCAGTTTGCAAGTAAATGCAGAGATATAATTCTGATGCATGTGTGTGTGTGTCTTTGTTGGTTGTTTTGCCATAGATCAATATCTTTTTAAATATTTTGATGTGTTTCTTCACAAGACCATCCTAACCTTCAGCCATTTATTTGAGTAAAGGTTTTGTTTCTAACATTCCTAAGAGTGTTCTTAATGATCTCTGTAGTTAAAAGCTATGCGTTTAAAAGCCATAGCTGACAGAAAAGGAGCAGAAGGAAAGAGTCAATATTAGCAGCTATTTGAAACTCCAGCACATGTATTTGTATGTGACAGTGTGTTTATGTGTAAAAGAAGTCTGGTGGTTTAGGTACGAGTGCTACATAAGTTCATTTCAATCACATTTAGTTTATTCATTCTGTTTCGTTCTGAAGGAACAAATTCATTCTGATCATTTCATCTATGGCTGAGAAAATTGAACTCTAACAGATTGCAGTCCCAGAAGAAATTGCTTGGTGTTAGAGCTGCAAGTAATTGTTAAACTCCCACATGCCTCAGGGGAGAAAGCATGTCCTTGATTAGAAAAACAAGTGGAGGAGGGAGAGAACGAGAGAAACTATGCTTGTAGTTAATGGGTATGGTGGCATTGTGTATTAAATGCTCTGGTCAACTAAGTCATATTTTCTATTTTAACTAGAATATTAATTCATATTTAAAGTAAATATTAATATTTAGAGCCTATATTTTTTCCTACTGAAATGTAGATATCCTTTTAATAGAAAATGAACTGTTAGCGAGCAGATAAACACACAGTGCTAAGACACCTACTTCTATTCATTCTTATTCTCATTAAATTATATACTTCTGACAACTCAACAGTGAAGACAAGTTTAGTTGTTCCCTCCTGAAAAAAAATTGCTGAAAATTCAATCCATGATAACAAGAACATTTTGATGGTTTCTAAGACTGCAAAGAATATGATTATTGAAACTTGTGTGAAGAACATTTTTCATATTTCTGTTCTATTCCAAGTGAGACTCATTTACACACTAACCAGCATGAGTGACAGAAGGAAAGTTGCAAAGGCCTGAATTCATTCGTGACTCAAGATTTGTATAGAATCTTTGTTTGGACACAAAACTGTAATTGTGTATACTGTGGCCATAACGTTTTTTAACTAATTACTTAAAGGTATTTAGTGTTCATATTTGAAGATGGAAACAGTGCAATTGTACTAGCTCCCTAGAAATCTTTGCTGCTATTGAACAGAATATATATAGCATAAATATTCTTGAACTTTCAGACTTGGAGAATGTAAGTGAAGTTAAGCAAATGGGCAGAAGAGGATGTAAATTTATGGGCTAGAGTTCCACCTAGATTAGAAAGCTTGACATAGTAACAAATTGCAGTCTAGCTGGAGGTCAGTAACGAGTGGTGTCCCTCAGGGGTCAGTAATGGGTCCAGTCCTGTTCAGTATATTCATCGATGACCTGGATGAAGGGATAGAGTGTACCATCAGTAAGTTTGCTGATGACACTAAACTGGGAGGAGTGGCTGACACGCCAGAAGGCTGTGCCACCTTACAGCATGAGCTGGACAGGCTGGAGAGTTGGGCAGAGAGAAACTTTATGAAATTCAACAAGGGCAAGTGTAGGGTACTGCATCTGGGGAGGAATAACCCCACGCAGCAGTACAGGTTGGGGGATGACCTCCTGGAGAGCAGCTCTGTGGAAAGGGACCTGGGAGTCCTGGTGGACAACAGGATGACCATGAGCCTGCAATGTGCCCTGATGGCCCAGAAGGTGAATGACATCCTGGGGTGCATCAAGAAGAGTGTGGCCAGCAGGTCAAGGGAGGTCATCCTCTCCCTCTACTCTGCCCTGGTGAGGCCGCATCTGGAGTACTGTGTCCAGTTCTGGGCTCCCCAGTTCAAGAAAGACAGAGATCTGCTGGAGAGGGTCCAGCAAAGGGCTACAAAGATGATTAGGGGATTGGAACATCTCTCTTATGAGAAAAGACTGAGGGATTTGGGTCTTTTTAGTGTAAAGAAAAGAAGACTGAGGGGGGACCTGATCAGTGCTTACAAATACTTAAAGGGAGGGTGTCAGGGGGATGGGAACAGTCTTTTATCAGTCGTACCCAGTGCTAGGACAAGAGGTAACGGGCCCAAACTTGAACACAGGAAGTTCCATCTTAACATGAGGAGGAACTTTACTTTGAGGGTGGCAGAGCACTGGAACAGGCTGCCCAGAGATGTTGTGGAGTCTCCCACTCTGGAGACATTCAAAACCCGCCTGGATGCCATCCTGTGCAACCTGCTGTAGGTGACCCTGCTCTGGTGGTGGGGTTGGACTAGGTGATCTCCAGAGGTCCCTTCCAACCCTGATCAGTCTGTGATTCTGTGAAATTAAACTCTTCTCAAAGATAAGGAAGACTGTTTTTTTTATTATTATTATTATTTTTCTCTATATCACTAAATCTTAGAAACATTGAGAAACTGCTGTGTGGTCGTTCTCAGAGGAGTCTGAGGTTTAGGTTTAGGAAACCTAGAACATTTATTTCTAATAATCTCCCTTTAGTAATTACAACTTCTGACCCAGACTTGTTTGGGGCAATTAACTATCACACTCATCTCAGCAACAGGAATTTCAAGCTATCAAGTTTTCAAGCTTGATCAATGTCCTCTGTTTTTCAGGAAAGTGTCTTAAGAGCCAAATTACTCTAGATAGGGGACCTTCCTTAGCTCCAGGCTGCATCACTTTGAATCCAAGTTAACAGGAGCTTGGCACTAAGATCTAATAGGAAGGGATGCGCTTTAGCATTAGAAAAGCCTGATTTCTTTTTGTTCATTCAGGGCCTGACTGTATGTTTTTCAAACAAAAGAACAGAACAGAACCAGGCAGAACAGAAATGTATCCACACAAGAAGGAATCAAAGGATTTCCATTATCAGAGGAAACCTTCCCAGATTAATGCAGATACAGGGTCTCTATTGTTCATTCTCTCTCTGGCCTTCTTGCATCATGACTCACCTTCAGAAGAGTGACTCCATTTCATACTTCCCTCTAACCTGGTGGAAAGGATATTTTCTAGTAGAGCAACAACAAATGGTCTGAACCTCCATAAGTTCATTGAAAGCCAAAAGCCTAAACATCTCATTACCAAGATCGTGGATAAGTTAAAAAAAAAAATGTGAAGAATTTTTTCTTTTATCACATGTTTGGCCATAAAAGTAATTTTATGAGTCAATTCAGTTGCTCTTTTTGGCTAATTCCATGCTGTTCCTAGCTCAAGAAAAGTCTTCGTTTCCTTCCTTCCTTCCTTCCTTCCTTCCTTCCTTCCTTCCTTCCTTCCTTCCTTCCTTCCTTCCTTCCTTTCCTTCCTTCCTTTCCTTCCTTCCTTTCCTTCCTTCTCTTCTTTCCTTCCTTCTCTTCCTTCTCTTTCTATACAATGATCCAATTACAGGCAGACTTACCTCTTGGAATACGCTATGGCTTGTTAATGAGGATAACAACACCAAGAATAACCCCCATCAAGCCAAGTGGGATACTTATATAATCAATATGAACCAAGATGTAGATATCTAAACACCTTCTGTAAATTTCTATTATTCCCAATATTTTATCCTTTGTAATTTTATCTTTGCACATTCCACACCTGAGATACAGGTAATTATTTTATTCTTATTGTATTTTAGGAAATTCTTCTTATTCCATTAAATTTTTAAGTTTTCCTCTTTCTTAAAGGAGGACACAGAGTACTGAAAAAGGTACATAACAGTATGAATAAAGCATAGTTTGATGTCAGTTAGTTCTCAAATAATAAATTCTCAAAAAGCTAGCTGGGTATCACTAGAGATCATTGAAATGATGAGCCAGATCTGCGTAGTAGTTTTAGAGTAAATAAATAAAAAAACCCACTTGCTTGGAACTTGTAAGAAAAATAATGCAAAGGCTTGTGAATTGGAGGTTACAGTATGAAGACACTATATCCTGGAATGTGTGAATTCTCCCACTGCTTAAAAAGACCCACCCAGTGTCCATTTTACACAGAGTTCTCATTGATGCATCCCACTGAGTTTGATATTTTTTTAAATAGTGCATATATTAACTCACATATAGACAAATATTTCAGTAAGATTCAGACTCAGATATTCTTCCATATGACTGCCATATTCAGTGAACTACAGTGTCATTGGAGCATTTTCCTCTCTAGTGAAAAAAAGTTATACAAGGTAAAATGGACGCATTTCAACAGGAAGGACTGTAACTTTTTTTTTTTTTCCCCGGAATATACAATAGAGCTTTTATTTGAGAGGCACAGATGCAGATTTGCATAAGCAATAGGAAATTAAAAGGAAAGGTTTCCCCTTTTGTGAAGCATATGTTATTGTTGCTGAGCTACTGGATGTAAGTGAAATGCTACATTTTTCTCTTCCAGTTTTGCAAATTTTTGTTTCTTCTGCTACTTTTATCAGTCCAGGGTATTGAAGTAATCAAACCAAGAAGAAAGAATATTTAATAACTTAGAGAAAATTTTATTAACTATCTCTCTGTCTGCTAAATAATTTGTTAGCATGTAAAGTTACATTTTAAAAAGTTTTTATTATTGCTATCCCAAAATACCTGATGCTTTTTTCAGGAGAAGAGTTATTAGCAAGTCAAATAAAGCATGACTAACCTTTAATATATCCTAAAAGCATGGAGTGGGACTGTATTGACCTATTTTAGTGTAACAAAAAAGAATCAATCTAAAAAATTCTAATTATAGATATTACAGCTATGAAATCAATAGCATGCTCATTTACAAATAGCTGGAAGTATTCAAATCTTTCTCAGAATTCATGGGGTTAAACACAGCACATCTATTCCTAGAATTTCTTCTATATTGACTCTACTCACAGAGTTAAGAAAAGAGTACCACAGGTGAGAAGTATAATTTGTTCACTGTACTTGTTTTCATTTCTCCGAATCTATCAACTATGTAAGAAAAGAGGCATTAAATAAAGTAGATCTATTAGTGGAGCAAAAACTACCTGTTTGTAACCATTATGCTATTAGGAAACTAATGAAAAATACATTACACAAATAAACAACTTGGGTTCATTGAGACAAAAAAAAAACAAAATTCGAAGTCACATCACAAGAACATTGAAAACTAACCTCTTCCATTATCATTGCAAACAAATCTTAAAGCATCTTATACTTCCTTCCCTGCCATTTTGAAGGGTTAATCATAATAGGAAATGACTTCAGACCTGTCAGTCACTCTCCCAGGTATAGGTCCAAGGTAACATTTGTAAACTTATGTTCTTGAAAATTACTGCAGTTTGAGTTGTTATAAATATATTATATTGCCTATAGCTTTTGAAACACCAGTTAGAATAGATATGTAAGCATTGGCAGCCTGTGTCTGCATATATTTATAATTAGATGTATTTACCTTGTTAAAACCTAGGGAAATTGCAACTTTCTGAATAGAAAGGTTAATTCAGTGAATGCACTTAACCTGCAGTTCTTTGTGTTTTTCATAATTACACAGTGTAAAAACCAACAGCTCTTCGGATTATATTATTTCAACCACCAACTGCATTAACAAATTTTTTCCGGATTGTCTTACTGTATTTTCACTACCTGATGTTACACACCTGGGTTTCTGAAATCCAAGAACACTGTTGTATATGATCACAGTAAATAGGTTTTCTTTTTTTTTTTCCTTAATCCTGAATTTTGCATCTGATGATCTTTTTTATCTTTGTTTTTCAAATATTGAAGACCTACACTCTGTTGCCCATGAGAAACAAAAATGCTATTGTTCACTTTAACAGGATTTAACACATATCAAATGTAATACGATTTTCAATAGACATTTGTGCAGAACTAATACTTAATACAATAATCCAGCTAGCATTCATAACAACGTTTAAAAAGCAATTTTCACTAAATGTATGAAACTTGAAATGTACAAAATAAAAGCATTTAATAAATATTTTTATAAAAGAACTAATCCTTTTTTTCTGCTTAACTGCTATGATTCCTATTCTCAGTGTATACTGGACAGTGAGTTGGTTTCTGTTTTCACTGTAAGGTTTGATCCGTACTGTTATTATAAATTCAGATTGGTGTAACTCAGACAATAGTATCACAAACAGACTTTTGCTTAAATAATGACTCTGGGATCTGATCTTCTTTTGATACAATAATGTGTTAACACATTATCAGGAAAAATGAAAAGGAAAGCAATTCCTACTTCACAGAAAAAAACCCTACATCGTTATCTCTCATTAACAACAATTCTATCCGTTTCCAAATGATTCCTCTCTTTACAAACACACACACACACACAAAAAAAAAAAAAAACTGCAAAAATACATACACTAAAGTTAAGAAAACCGCCAACCAAATATAAAAGTGACTAGGTCTGATTTTCAAGCTATCCATATTCAAAGAAGTTCCAAACCAGGATGCACTGCAGTGTAGAAATTGAGTGAGTTCAACTGAAAAAGAGGATTGAACCAGATGCTGTTCAATTTATCTTGAAGGCAGAAATCCTACAGGCACATTCTCAAAGGTTTTCCAGATTAATTTTAGGCAATGAAAATTGGCTCAATTTCTATCCAAATAAGCAATGAAAAATATTCTGATGATTTTCCTATTCCTTTTCAAGTATATAACGCTTAGCAAGACAAAAATGCCTTTTCTTAGTCATGTTCTGGAATACCTTTTTATGATTTTGCAGAAAATTAAATTTTCAATGTGGAAGATTTGTCTGGTATTCTATCTATTTGCTTTATAATGAAAAGTTGGCCCGATATGTTATTTATATCAGGCATATATAGTACAGCAGCTTTTGTTAAATACTGTGGAAAACTCGGTTTCAGTTTGATATACTCTTAAACAAATGGCAGTAATATAGGGCTAATTCTTCTTTCAGTGAAACTAGAAAGGAAAATTATTTATTCATAAGGTATCGCACAAAATTCATTAGCACAGCTGTTACTGCCTGCACAAAGAATTCCAAATGAGCATGATGGGTTATAAATTTAAATTAAAATTGATTAGTAATGCAAATCTTAATGACTGAAGAAGCAGGACTATGTAAAGTCATGACATTGTGTACAGTATTTCTCTCTTATGAGCTATTTTAAAAATATCTCTATGGAAAGTGCCAAACTGTATCTATGGAGGAATATCAGAAATGAGCCAAAACTCACACATATCATTAGCGGCCAAAGAAACCACTTAGTGAACCAACCTGTTAGTGTATACTCTGTGCCAGGGGAAACGGTCTTGTTTAGCACTCTTTCCAGGGCACTTTGGGAATATGTAAATTATGTTTTTCTGGCTTCATTT
This sequence comes from Vanellus vanellus, assembly GCF_965231255.1. Classification (NCBI taxonomy): domain Eukaryota; kingdom Metazoa; phylum Chordata; class Aves; order Charadriiformes; family Charadriidae; genus Vanellus; species Vanellus vanellus. The sequence continues at coordinate 48,018,999 of NC_138905.1, forward strand.
TCATTAGCAGGTCAGCTAACGTCTTTAATGCTGTTGATATATCTACCTAAATGCTTAAGATCCCAAATCAGCTGTCCATTTTCAAAAGTGATAAACCTACTGTCAGGTGCAAGTAATGTATTATTCTGCTAAAACGTGTTTTGGTAAAATGGACACATATTTTTCAGTATTTATTAGAAGCATGTGGTTGGTTAAGTTAGCTTTATAAAATCATAATCAGAATTCACATGTTCAGCTCAATCCCAATTGGAAAAATAGGTCTTGTCTCTAATTAGAACGTCCTTTGACACACTTACTAATTACATGTTACATTTAAAACATATTCAGAAATTACAGTGAGGAGAAAAAATACAAAGCCTTAATAGAGAGACTGCAGTTTGAATCCATGATATTCTTTCCTTTCTCTTATTTTTCTACTGAGGCTGTTGTACTTCGCAACCGTGCAGATACTCAGTTGTACTTACACGTTGCTTTACAATCTGTAAGTCTACATTTAATTTTTACTAGTAGGATCTCTGCTATGATTTTGACCAACAAGCTAATATTCGAGTTTAAGTCTACGGATTTAATCCATCTCAATTATAGCTTTAAAGTCACGTTCACACTCAGGAAGGACTTGATTCCAACTCAAAGAATTCTTAACAGGCATTTATTTGAGATCTAGAAAAAAAATTATGTTCCATTTTTTTAATTTCTTTTTTTCTTAAATCAAATAAAAGAGAGGAATGTCTTGCTCATTTTAATCTGTGGGTACAGCAAATTCCTCTATTGAAGCAACACAAGAAAAGCAGGGACACCAAATTAGGTAAAATACTATGTAAAGTTGAGCGAAAGAAGACATTCCTGAAATTATCAAACTGTTGTATCTCTAAATAAATAAGCTAACCCTGCTGTTACCATCTATCTCAAAGGGGAAATTATTCAGCTTGTCTTTTCTCTTCAAAACAAATGATTAATTAAACTTTTAGGTTTTAACTGGGAAGACAGAATTACACTTAATTTTATGGCTAGTTCATAGGAATAAGTTTCAAGGAAAAAAAACACTGCCAGTTCAAATGAATGAGGAATTATCTTGACCTGAAGCAGGATTGTTTCTCTTTTGAATATATATTTTTGTGATGAACAGTACTTATTTTGATGGCAGACTGGAACTACTCAACTTCAGGAAAAGTATTGAAGAAATAAATCTGAAACGAAATTTAAAAAAGGCAAGACCTTTTTGCAAGGTAGACAGGAATCTTGAGAAATATGGGACAACCAGGCAGAGCATGTTTAAAAAGTCACATGTGACATGGAACAAGTATAAGAAAAAATGAGACACAGAGGAATGACATATGTGTTGAAAAATATGGGGAGGAAAACATAAAGTTAAGAGTGCATTATTTAGATAGAATGGCAATAATAAAGATGTTATAAAAAGATTAAAATAATTTCTTATAAATAAAAGCTACTTGACTATGTAGGTACGTAAAAAAGATTCTGTATATCTAAAGAAGGGAGGAAAGCATAAGCAATTTGCAGATTTTGTCACTTGCAAATTATATGAGTCATCTCAGAAGACGGTCAATGAGAATAATGTAATACTTTGTAGATCACATGTTTTATAGAAAGAAAGGGTAGGACGGCATCTACTTTCAAAGTAGATTTAGACAGTTATGTAAAAAAAAAAATCCCTAGAACTACTTTTTTTCTGATTGTGTATTTCTGGGACCTGAACATAGGATCTGAAAAGATATAAAATAATTCTGAAATAAAAATGTAGAAATATAAAAATGGAGCCAAGTTCAGGTAGCTAAAACTCGGTTAATTAAAAAATTTTAAAAAATGCTTTGCTGTTTGATATGCAACCATTAGAGCGGAAAGAAGCTTAGAGAAAAACGTGAATCCAATGAGTTAGAAATTCAATTGGTCACTCCATTGAAAATCATCAGCTCATTCAATCACTGTTCGTTTTTCTATGAAATACGTTTGTAGATCATTGTTTCCTGTTCAGCTAATAATACGATGGCTATCTGTGCACCATCTGTTAATCATCTAGGGAACAACTTTGATAAAAGCAGTTTCATTGTGCAAGTGTTAAATAGGCTGAGCATTGGTTCTTTCACAGTCCATACACCTTGCATTTCAAACAGCAACTGAATGAGAACAATAGTGTTCTTCCATCAACTGAATGAGAAAAGTGAAGTTCTTCCATTAGTTGAGGTTCTTTTGGTCAGCTGTCTCCTCACATGACACTATGTACAGCCAGCTGCCAAAAATTTCTGTGTAAAAGCTGGTTTTATTTTTAGATTGACATTTCCACACTGCTAAATAGTAACATAATTCTGATGCCTTGCAATTCTACTGCTAGGGGAGAAAGTTGGGAAGTAGGGAAGTACAGTTTAGCTATAAGTACAATGTGTGCTATCTACACATTATATGACATGCACAAAATACCAGGCAGGATTTTTTTTTAAATTATTAATGATTTATTTTATTAATACCATTTGGATATTCCTATATCACTGCCTTAGGAGAGGTGTTGGAGCTGAGTACGGCTACCCAGTCTGCTCCTTGTTTAACAATCAGTCCAACTAAGACAAGATGATGGGTGATAGTAGTAGGCAATTCTCTTCTGAGAGGTATGGAGGCACCCATTTGTCAACCTGATTCTTTGCCTCAGTCTTTAATAGAAGGACTAGTTGTTTGTTGGGTACCCATCCCCTTGAGCTGGAAGACAGGGATGGGGACCAGAATGAGACCTCCATAATCCAAGAGGATCAGTGACCTGCTGCACCACCTAGACATACACAAGTCTATGGGGCCAGATGAGTTACACCCAAGAGTGCTGAAGAAGGTGGCGGATGTATTCACTAGACCATTCTTCATAACTTATCAGCAGTCCTGGCTAACTGGGGATGTCCCAATGGACTGGAGATTAGCAGATGTGACACCCATCTACAAGAAGGGCTGGAAAGAGGATCCAGGGAACTACAGACTTGTCAGTCTGACCTCAGTGCCGGGGAAGCTTACGGAGCAGATCATCTTGAGTGTCATTACATACTATTTACAAGACAACCAAACAATCAGACCCAGTCAACACAGGTTCATGAAGGGCAGGACCTACTTAATGAACCTGATGTCCTTCTATGACAAGGTGACTTGCTTGATAGATGAGGGAAAGGCTGTGGATGTTATTTACTTTGACTTCAATAAAGCCTTCAATACTGTTCCCCACACATTTCTCATGAAAAAAATGGCTACCCAAGGCTTGGACAGGTGTACAGGCCACAAAGATGATCAGAGGGCTGGAGCACCTCTGCTGTGAGGACAGGCTGAAAGAGTGGGGTTTTTTCAGCCTGGAGAAGAGAAGACTCCAGGGAGACCTTATAGCAGCCTTCCAGTAATTAAAGGGGGCCTACAAGAAAGATGGGGAGGGACTCTTTATCAGGGAGTGTAGCAATAGGGCGAGGCATAATGGTTTTAAAATGAAAGATGGTAGATTTAGAATCGATATTAGGAAGAAATTTTTGACTGTCAGGGTGGTGAGGCACTGGAACAGGTTGCCCAGAGCAGTTGTGGATGCCCCATCCCTGGAAGTGTTCAAGGCCAGGTTGAATGGGGCTTTGAGCAACCTGGTCTAGTGAGAGGTGTCCCTGCCTATGGCAAGGGGGTTGGAAACAGATAATCTTTAAGATCCCTTCCAACCTAAACCATTCTGTGTTTCTATGATATTCAAGACTGGCTTTCAAATGCTGATACTAACCAAGAAGGTAAAGTTGGCATTTGTTTTTTGTTTTTTCTCTTTCTCTTTATTTTTTTTTTTAATGTCTTTAATTGTGGAGAACACTGTTTTTATCCAAATATATTAAGCAATTCCACATATATGACGCTGCAATGCTTAATGCTTTTGGTAATTGGATTAGGATGTATTACAAATACTCATCAGTTTTACTATATAAAGAAAGAAAATTATGTTTAAAACTAGGTTCATCATCATAATAAAGAAAAATAAGACACGGTAAGGGAAAATAACCACATCATGTAATTACTTAAAGAGTAGAACTTTGCTGTCAAATGCAGACACTGTGCAGTACAAATGTTTTATAACCAGGATCTTCAATAGAAAGAAGATAAAATAGCCTAACATGTAATGCAAAATCAAATTTCAAAGGAAAAAAAAACCACATATTTTCCCCATCTTTCAAGGAACACGCTTTTGTTTCTCACTTTGACTGTGAACTTCTTTGAACAACTCAGGCCTTTTCTAAAATGAAAAAAAAAAATCAAAGGAATTTGAAGTAAAGCTACTTGCCTTAAATTACAAGTGTAAAGATTAGATGACCTTGAAGACTGCTCAGCTCTTCAACTGAAATAAATAATATAGATCCTGGACTTCAGAAAATCTGAATAGTACACAGCAGGATGTCTGAATCTTAAAATATACTGCTGCCTCTAAAATTCTGTGATACAAACATGCATCAATTTGGAGTGAGAAAAAAAAAAAAGAAGCAAAAGAAAATATAAGTAGAATACAAGAATGCTTCTTGCTGAATAAAAGCCTCTTACTGATTACAAAGAATATGGAAAACTAAAACCAAACAAATATATGTTCATCTGTAAACCTTCAACATTTTCTGGATGAAATTTCAGAATAGTTTACTTCTAAAACACTTTGGTAGTGCAAGATTTTAAGTTACACTTCTTCATAATAAATATTGTCAAACCATATCATTTGGCACCTTGTCATCCCTGACTCTTATACACTTAAATATTTTTAGGATCTGTGACTTTATCTCTAATTCTAAAGGATGATGTCTTAACTTCTTATGCATACATTTCCATGTTCTGAAGAAGGCAATAGATTAGATATCCTTATCTTCTTCTTTGCCAAAATAAACAATAATTTAGATTAAGACTAAACATACAAAACCACAACTTTTCAATTTGAGCAACCCGGTATTCACCCTGGGTATATGTTTAAAATTAATCTTAAGCCTTAGGCCTCATGAAAGAAAAAATAATGCAACAAGAGATACATAGTAAAATTCTTCTTAAAAAAAAAATATATATATACATCAGTGAATCCTTGTTTTTATGAAGCGGTATTAAATTCACTGACATTTTATGATAAAATAGTATTGAAAAAGGAAGAGGAAGGAAAGTGAGCAGGACATTTGGTGATTTAAGCTTTGAAGCAAAAGATAAGGAGCAGTGAAACAGAAGCCTGGCAAAAAAAATAGGCCAAAATAATGTTCAGATGTGAAAGTTCACTAATCAACCTTTATAGGTTATAAATAGTGAATTAATAATGACGAGACTAGCAGTTAACTGATGAAAGAAAAAAAAAAACCAAAAACAAAAACAAGAAAAAAGAAACCTGAGGAAGTTCATTTCACATCAGGTGGTCCACACCTTGTGCATCATCGGCTACTAAGAAAATAACTGAGTTTGTCTGGTAGTAATTTTTTTAAAATAAATGGACACAGAACATTAAAGGAATATTGGAGTATTGGACATGCACTTTCCTTACATTTCATCAGAACTGTTCTCTTCTGATAGAGAGTAAAAATAACTAAATCCTGAGGCACCTGATACCTATGACACAAAAGTTAAAATAAAATAATCAAATCCAGCAACCTTAATGCATTTTAAAATTTTTCTTATAAAATTACTTAAATGATTAGCCTTAGCTATACTATTTCAAAGACAAAATCCACTTCAAGTGCAATGATTATGTGGGAAAACAAGGCAAATTTTTTTTTTTCTTTTATTTAATATAGCACAGGACATTTAAGGGAGATTTTAGGTTGATTGATTACATTTACCCCCTTTTTAAGACCTTTACTGAGGCATATTTTCTGTATCAGATGTCTTTTTTTACTATTTTTTATCCTTTTTCCTTCCATCTTTTCAATTACATATAACTTTATGGTCTTTTATACACCTATTCATAGACCTGGAACCACCTCCCAGAGAATGCCAGTAGTTCTAATCTGGTCCCAGCTCTGCTAGAAATCTATCTTTTTTATCTGATGCATTCTACCCTCAAGACCTTGTTGCACTTCAGTGGTAAATTTATGTGTACGGTAAATCAACCTATACTGTTTCCAGCCTATGCCTTTAAACTGTTAATGGAAATTCAGTTTACCTCATATATTTTGTGATGTTCTGTTACAACACTTCGGTATCTCTGTTTCTTGGGACTGGCTGAGAAGCAAAAAATTTCCAAAGTTTTGATCGCAGTTTTATCCACCATTAGACTGCAAATAAAGCAAGCTGCCATTTTTTGTAAGAAGGGAAAAGGAAACAAGAATTCCTCTAATGGTGTATGGAAGTGGCTAGCAAATTTCTCCTGTATGGACAAAAGTTCAAGATCTGTATCACCTTATTAGGAGGAGAGACTGAATTGCTGCTCACCGGTCTGGTGAGGAAACGATATTCAGGCTGTAGTGGTAGAAAGTAACATCTTGCTGATGTTATTTTCTACGTGTTATCAAATATTCCAGAGGAGAAAGAAAAGCTGAAAAATCATGAATCTTGTATCTATTGTATAGGAATATCAGCTGGCATAAAAGAAACCCAAGCGAACTCACTCTACCAAATCAGAGAGAGAGAGAGATTTGTTCCTAGAGCTCCTACAGTCCAGAAACAATCCCTTATTGTTCTTTTCTCAGAGGGTTTGTATACAGATATGACAAGAGACTCAATCTTGGACTCAGAAAAGCTCCCACAATGATATTTTTATTAAAACAGCTCTATTTTCATGAAAGGATATATTTTCAATAACCTGACATTTTCCAATGTTTTATTTTAAATAATTCTCAGTCATATCTGTTATATAAATCGCACATTAAATAACATAAAGGCAGGGAGAATATCATCTAAATTTGTATCGTCACAATAACCTTGCTTGAATAAATTCTTATCTGAAAGTTGCAAACAGAATATCTTACACAGCATAGGAAATACAGAATAAGACTTTATTAATATTGGCTCACCATCAAAATTTTCATTACTGTTCTTACACACTCTGTGGAAATAATCTTTAATATCCCCAAAAGCAGCAGCCTTTCAGCTCTTATGAAGAATGATTCCTTTTTCACTTTCATAAATAAGAAGTAAACTGCGAGTTACATATACAAACATTTACATATACCAAAACAAAACAAAACAAAACAAAAAATAATCCCAAATAAACAAACAAACAAAGGAATTGTATGCAATCATTCAGATAGGTTAATCTATACAAAATTAAATCAGGAACAGGCAAAATAAGTAAAATGTTACTGATAAAATAAACTGCACATAGGTTCCCTATCATCTCTTTGGAAAGTTTTTTTTAACATGTCATGGGCTGGTTTTTCTGTTCATGTTTATCATTATCATTATTGTAAAAGAACGTGAAATAATATAAATTACAGTTTTTAAAAACATCTTCTTATAACAACTACCAAACACAGATGCTGGGGCAAAAGTATGCTTATCACAAAAGATGAGTGGAGTGGATTAGCTAGTTAACTGGAAGGAAATAAAATCTTTCAGTTAATGAACTATCTGACTCAAAGATTGAGTTGTTTCAATGATGAAGTCAAAAATAAATCTTAAATAATAAGAAACCATTTATAGCGGAGATGCTTCCAAGAGTGATCCTTCCACAGAATCTATAGAGGTTCACTTTCTTTTTCCCCCATCTTTTAATCATTAATGAATCATTTTATTAATCATTTAGAATCCCTGACATGCTTATTTTATATAAGATCCTAGATATTATTGTTCTCTGTTCTCTGATTCTACTTTGTATATTCTGCACCTAATGTTAAATCAAACCATAGAGTTAACTGTCTTCTCAAATGAGAAGTAGTCCTCTGCACCTTCACAGTCACACTTATGAGCATATGCAATAAGTCCTTCTTCTGTGTTAAAAAAATGCTAATTGTGATAAAATTATCTTTGAGGCATATCTGAAGCTTTCTCCGTGAGAGGTGACCATTACTCAAAAATGAGGAACCTGCAATGTCATTGACAACTGTAATCAGAAAATAAATTGCTCTTTTTCCTTTCATTTTCTTTTTTTTTTTTTTTTTTTTTTTCACTTGAAAGCATGTGTAATGAATTCTGAGTCATGACTGACTCATGTTCTCTCTCTGGAAACAAATTCACTGGTAAATGAAAACAACTATAAAGAACAGAAACAGAGGCTACAGGATCTGTAGAAAAAACCAGCAGTTTTCTTGGAGCTCATCCTAAGATGCCAAATGTCTTGACTTAAAAAGACTTCATTCGTGGCAACTGATCCAAACTGGATAACACACATTTTCTTCTTATGATGTTTTCTGTCAGCCCACTGAGTCAGAGTTATACAGACTTAATGGGCTATCATTGTTCTGGTTATCAGTTTCCAAGTCTTGCTCTATCTCTGTTGCATCTGATGGCTTCACCATTCTGCTAGGTGACATGTTGAATACCAACTACCTTCAAATGATCTCATGAGACAATCTGAGTGTTTATTCCTTCTATTTTTTTTTTTTTGAGTATTCAGTTTTTGAAAAATCCCTGATGAGTCCCAGTTTTAATAAAGAAACCTCTATTTTAATTTGCTGAACAGGAAAAATGACATTTTTTGAAGACAGTGTTTGGGAAATTGCCTAAACAATTCCAGGTCCAGAAATAAGATATAAAAAATATTTTTAACCATAGGAATATTCAGTGTTTATTGTTATCTAAATTCTCCATTTGCATCGTTTAATAAGGTAAATTGGTGGGATCAGAACAAGAAATAAGCTGTAATTGAATTGCACATGAAATAGTACAATGACTAGAAATGTGTTGAGCTCATTTAAAATTTTTGAAAGCAAATAAAAGTGTTCTAGGCTTTGCCACTGTAAATGTCATCTAACTTTGTTCATAATGATAATGCCTACTACATCTTTCAGACTTCTTATCAGAAAGCACATCCTATAACTTGTGTAAAAAATGTGCAAAAGTTTGAAAGAAGAAAATAAAGATAAAAAAAACCCTATGGTTACTCATTTCTGGATGTCACATGAAATCTTTAGGCCAGCAAAGGTTCTAGCCATCAGATCTGGATGAAGAACTATGCTTCTCTTTGGAAAAATTCAGAGAGACTTCCCTCTTATTTTCAAGTGTCCTTGTTTTACAAGTATGTTCATGCATGTGCAAAGTGTTCTCAAGTCTCCTTTGCACTGAAATAGGCAGTGATAGAGAAGAAACTTGGGTGTATGCAGATAGCAGCTCTCAGATGCAATTCTTGGGCATCATTGTGTTCAGCAGCAGAGAGCAGACATGATTCGCGTCGTTTTTGAATTTTTATTTCTTTTCAAAGATTTTGGAAATTTTTAGGCTGAAGAATTTACAAAGAGAATGTGCCCTTACTATGTAACAAAATAGATGGGTTCATGGGAATATATCTGGATGTAGTAATTGTGGGTTTTTTTAACAGGTCACTGGAAAAATTTATACTTTTAACTTTGGTAATAGACAATAAAGATTTACTAAATCAAATGTAATATTTAGCTAGGTTATTTGAATGTTAATCCACATTCTAAAGGCCCATCTGAAACTGTTACATTAAACATTATACCAAGTTATAATTTCAGTGTTAAAATAAGTGCTGAGTTATTTTTTCTTTTTTTTTTTTTTAATTAGTAATTTTAAATGAGCATATAACATTCTATTTACAAATTCTAACAGAAATAACACTGATTTACTCTGTCCACTCTCCTTCAAATGGTATTAACTATGTGACCTAAAAAACTATGATAGGCAAAATTTCTGTGGACAGAAAAATGTGAGTGTTAAAATAACCGTTGTAAAGAAAGACAAATTCTTTACAGCTTATATATCATAGAATCACGGAACAGTTGAGGTTGGAAGGGACCTTTGAAGGTCAGCTAGTCCAACCCCCTTGCAATAAGCAAGAACATAGAATCATAGAATCATCTAGGTTGGAACATCTTCAACTAGGTTAGGTTGCTCAGAGCCCTGTCCAACCCAAACTTGAATGTTTCCAGTGATGGGGCATCTACCATCTCTCTGGGAAATCTGTTCCAGTGTTTCACCACCCTCTTCAGAAAAACTTTCTTCCTTATATCTAGTCTGAATCTTCCTTCTTTTAGTTTAAAGCCATTACCCTTTGTTCTATCGCAAAAGGCCCTGCTGAAAAGTTTGTCCCCATCTTTCCTGTAGGCTCCCTTTGAGTACTGAAAGGCTGCAATAAGGTCTCCCCAGAGCCTTCTCTTTTCCAGGCTGAACAACCCCAACTCTCTCAGCCTGTCCTCATAGGAGAGGTGCTCCAGCCCTCTGATCATTTTTGTGGCCCTCCTCTGGACCTGCTCCAACAGGTCCATGTTTTTCCTGTGCTCAGGGCTCCAGGGCTGGATGCAGTACTCCAGGTGGGGCCTCACCAAAGCAGAGTAGAGGGGAAGAACCACCTCCCTTGACCTGCTGGCCACGCTTCTTTTGATGCATCCCAGGATACGGTTGACCTTCTGGGCTACAAGCTCACATTGTTGGCTCATGTCAAGATTTTCATTCACTAGTACCCCAAGTCCTTCTCTCTCGACAGGACTGCTCTCAATCCCTTCATCCCCCAGCCTGTATTGATGCTGGGAGTTGCCCCAACAGAGGTGCAGGATGTTGTGATGTATGTCAGTTACAATTTACAATTACAAATGTTAGGATTAAGAAAATAAATTGGGTGACTAAGGAAGCTTATTCCTAAGAGTGAATGGGATTTGAAAATATCTGGTCTACTGAGCCTGAAGCAATTAAAAAAAGTTAGGTGATTATAAGTTGATTTTTCTAGGACAGTGTTTTAAGAGGTACAATTACATTTGACAATGCACTGCAAAATTGGATCACTACATTACAAATTTAGGGTGAAAATCTGAGTACTTCTGGGACTGAAGTTTATTGTTTAAATTCTTGCTTTATTAAATTCCCACATATGAAATCAGACACATATAATAAAAATGTACATTTCCATCAATAGCAAAGCCAGGTAACTATAACAAATTCATATCCTTGGAAGGAATATTTTCAATTAACGTATTCACTGGTTTAACAGCCTTTATTAAAGATATTCTTCTAATCTTTTTAATTCTACTGCACAGCTGACAATACCTATGTTTTGATCCAGGTACTCAAAAGACAAAAATTGCTATATTATTATAGACTTCTTAAGGTACTATTAATTTTACAGTAAGTAGGAATTTTCCCTTTGAAAAAGTTTTCTGTGACATTTGAATTGGTATGCTCTTTGAAAGTCCTCAGAATTTTCATGTTTGTATTGATAGATTCAGTCCCTAAAGGAGATACCCACAATTTGTTTTGCAATTAATCATGTTCTGTTAAAACAATATTTGCATTAAATTAATGGCGGTTCTTATATAAATCATAGCATGGAGATGTCTTTTGAACTACTACCACTGCAAAATGGAATTATACTATTGATTTTTCATTCTGACAGGTTAGTAGGACACAGTTCAAATAAGCTCTAATTGAAGCCAAGAATAGGATGAATCTATTCAAGCATCAAGAATAGAACAAAATACTGATTTAGTAGAACAGCAAATTAACAAGCTAGGGGACCTGTCTGCAGATCACATTTCATATAAGATTAATTCCTAGTGCTCCAGAATGGATTGAAACATGCAATTACAATAATTAGCAGCAATTTTGCCCCCTACCAGGATTCAAGAGTGGGAAAGTTACTTTATGAAATGATTGCTCCCCAGAGAACTCGTGAAAATAAATTCAAAGAGGAGGAAATATATAAAGAAGCTGCTTACTGCAGAAATTCAGGGTTCTCTGCCACTTGACTGATGGTGCATATGAATGATACCCGCCCATGCCATTTCACAGTGTTTATTACAAATCACTACTGCTCTCACAATTTGTAAAGCAGACAGGATGAATCGAGTAAACAAAGGAAGACCAGATCACCTTCCTTGTTATTTAACCAGCCATATACCATTACCACTGCATTTAATGTTCAGACCATTATACAGGTATAAAATATTTATAAGAGATATCCTATTTATAATCAATATGGGCAACTGGCTTGCTATACGCAAAACACAAAGGACTTACACAAAAAATGTGTGGAGCTGGATAAAATTCATACTTCCATTGAAATTATTGGGAATTTCCTGCTGATTTTCTTAAGTCCAGTGTTAAGGCCACTTTAACACTGGGGGGGGGGAATGGTGTTTGGATTTGGCAGTGGGGAGGGTTAATGAAATACAGATCTGAATTAAAGGTACTTCAGAAATTTTGTTTGTCTTCTCTGCCTCTTATCCAAAGCATCTGCTTTGGAACATTAAGAATTTGTTGAATATAAACACAATCCCTGAGCAAGCTATACCTTTCTCCTAAAGGGCAGAGGAGAAACACTATTTAAATAACTGACACTTGTAGTTTGTGTATTTCCTAGCTCTTCTATGATACACATCACATCCTCATAAAAAAAAAAATAATGCAAGCCTGTTACCTGTTTCTAAATATTTTCAGAGTTTGTACAGTGTACTTTAAGTGAGTAATTAAGAAACACACAAATTCATCCACAATGGAACCATGCAGGTGTCAAAAAATACTAGATACGGTATATTTAGTCTCTAAGTAAATAGTACCAAGTACCAAGACAGTATGATGTGATAAGCCTTATCTGTTCTTCACGGATAGGCTTGAAAGCCACCACGAAGACCAAGACCCACAACTTATCTAGAATTTAATCCTCTTTTCACTGAAGTCAATGGCAAGACTCCTATCAACTTTAACAAGACTCGGCAAGTCACTTAGAGCTCCTAAGTAAAACATCCCATAATCATAATAAATAAATTTCACATAAAATTCTTGAAAATTGCCAGAGTAAAAGATTTTTTTTTTGGTCTGCTGATTGTATAATTGTACAGATTTTTTTTTTTTTTTTTACTTCCACATATCCCTATAATATATTTTCCAATCATTTGATGAAAGTAGAATAAAAAAAGATGGTGCATTTTAGGAGCTGTTCGTAATGTATTACCCAGACAATCCTAATCTTACAGTTAGGCTGCTTTTTTTTTGAGATTGTACTAATTTTATATTTCTTGACATGTTTTAAAAATCTTGTAAAAGAAAGAAGGATGCATCACCTAATTTCAGTTTGATTTAGTTGTTCTTCTCTTAACAAATATTATATTTACATGTGCTTTCCCTATTCTCAGGCAATGAGGAACAAAGAATTAAGAAAAGAGTATATTATCATAACAAAGGATGAAGCTGGAAATCAAGTTTCAGAGATGTTAAAAGTATAACAGGAGAAGAAAATAATCTTTACATCTCATATAAAATATTCTAATAACAAGATAACATAAATTTATACACTTTTTCAACATTTTATATTTTTTATATTTTTTCAACATATTATTTAATTTAACAATAATAATGACAATTGGCAACATACAAAACATCTACATTCACCTTTCCCACTTACTGAGAATTTTTATCTCCAAAACTTAGAATGCAATTAAAATGTTAAAACAAAAAATCATGGTCTGACTCAGTTTTAGCTTGCAGGTTTCTGAGTTTAGGAAGCTTTTAAAAAATATTTCTAAGTCACACTGGCCTCCTGAAAACTTAATTCACATTTCTTAAAAGGACATTATCTAAGGATACAATCAAAAGTAAAAATACATAATAACAGAAAGCTGTTTCTCTGTATGCAAATCTCTAGATCCTTGCATGGCAAGTCTTGTTGGACTTTAATCTTCAGATTCTACCTTTTGCTTTTGTGGAAAAAAAAAATATTTGAATAGATGTAACTGAAGGAAATATGTCAAAAGGATTCATACGTGATTAAGTAACTCCCACTGATCCATACTATATATATACCAACAACATGTATAACAATTATTTGTCTGAAATACACAAGGGCAGAACTTCTGGTTTTTTGGTCCACTTTACTCAGAGGTTGAAGGTAACATGAAGGGGCTTACATTTTGTGTGTTTTATAAGAAAAAATAATACTACCACAGAATAATATATATGACTTCCTTTGTCTCCTTGCTTGCCCATTACAGAAATAACGATCAAATACTAATACATTCTTTTTTACGTATGAATAGACCTTGTAGAAACTAGCTTGTGTAATGTTTATACCCTCACTGTTGCACAGTATGTACCTGAGGCAACTTAATGTGGATTCAGTACTTCAAAGAGTCAAACAACTGTTTTTTTTTAATTTACACCAGAGTAATTTATTTTTAGTGCAGAAGAACAATATCATTCCAGCTGAGAGGAGTGCCTTATTAGTGTGATTACAGTGGAGTATGATTAACAAATCTCGGCAGAAAAAGAGATACCTTATTACTATTTTGTCACCACATACTACAGTGTAAAGACAATTGAAAGATTCTTTCTGTGACATGAGATTTTCTTTTTCTTACTTTTCCTTTAAGCAAATTTGCTAACTTTTTGATTTGATTACTTGATAACAGCTTAATAATAAGGCAAGAATGTAAAGTTGAGGTGATCAAGTCTAGTCACTGCTGTACAGTTCATATATGTAGATTTATGCATTTCTGTCTCCTGTTATCCAGTTAGACTCTATGCACAACACTGCAAAATCAACTCTTCCCACATTTTGCAAAGTTATTCAGTCTTTGAAGACTGTATACTCACTTTACTCACTTCTTTTTTACTTAACTAGGAAAAAAACCCTAATGTATTGTGTTTCAGATTTAAGTGAATTTAACAAATGTTTTTAGGCAGGTGAATGCCTAAATACGAATCATGTATTTACCCCCAGTATCCTCGATGTCTCTAATCCAGAGAAAGGTCAAGAAATATAAGAGAAAATAAATGGTGCTTCATAGCTTTTTTTTTGTACATTGCTGTTCTGTTCCAATTTAAACAGGGGGAAAACTATTCTTAGAACTAAAATAAGGCCAGCTGTTAAAAAGAAAAAAAATGTGCAAAGTGTTTGGCAAATATTAATTTATGTTGGTTTACTTTCATATTAGCCAAAGATCAAAGTAATTATGAAGTCCCTAAACCTAATTACAGCAGGTACTTCAGAAAAAAATTGCCAAGGCGAAGAGCATACCTAGTGAACATCACATAAGTACTTTTGAAATAAATATTCAAGAAGAAGCAATAACATTTTAATTAGAACTAACCAGTCATGTTCACACTTGCCTCAGCAAAAGAACAACAGGAAAACAAGCATACAAGATACCCCCTAAATATTTCTGGTTCTTTACACATCAGAAATCAAAACAAACAGAGACTTTGTACATTAAGTTAGTCAAGCTCTAAATGAGGTTGTTACTAATAGAATTAACCCCTTGTCTTGCAGATGAACCTTAATGCACCAGAGGAAGGTCTTAAAATAGGAGAGTAGAAGTTGATTATCTCAATGTGAAATGTTGGTGAGCTCTCTGCTGAACAGCTCTTCATGCCCTTAAAATAATCTCTTCTTTTGGGCAAATAATTTCATTAAGATATGCTAGTTTAAAAATAAGTTTTGTTCCCATGTTGAGTGTCCCTAATGAAGAACATGACATATACAACCTGACTGAAAACATACAGTTCCAAGATCCAATTCAAGAAACGTGAGGATGAGAAGTTACTAGTCCTCAAAAGGATGATACTTGAGGGATGGCCAGAGGCAAAGAAAGAAGCCTCATGCTTAATTCATCATCGCCGGTCTGTTTGTTATTAACTGATAGTTGTTGGCAGTTATGAAAGGAAAGAAAAATAGTGATTTCCAGCAGAATAAAGAAAGAAGAAACTTATAACTTTCATGAAGGACATTTGAGTATTGAATTATTTTAACAAATAAAATCATTAAAAGTGAAGGACTTTTCCTTCACAGGGGTAGAGCAAATAAACAAATTGACGCTATGATTTGAGAATATTCAGGTAGTCAAGTGTATTGTCTGAAACAGTCCAGAGAGCCATTATATTCTCAGCAAGCACTAGAAAACCTTGGATGAACAGTACTGACTATTTTTGTATCTTAGAAAACAAAAAAATATTTAGGACTTGATGGTACAATATAAAGAGATCCTTGAGCTAGGAGCTACAAAGCTATTGTGTTGGCATAGCACAGCACAGCAGAAAACACAGAAAATAGTTCTGAAAACCACGTGACTGTATTTGTGTAATGCTAATAGCTACCGTCTAAGCAGAACTAATTAGCTGATCCACTGAAATGACCATACTGAGACAAGGATGGAGCTAGTTTGGAGATCTCTCACATTGCAATATTGATATGTTATAGCAGTTTTATTTCTGTCTCTCTGAAGACATGCTCTTTTCTGGGTATGCACAGCTGAAATTCTAGATTTACAGAGTGGGTCCAGAAGGCTGGTAGCTGCATTTGTATGGTGTCATACTTGAGCAAAGACAACTTCTACTCTAGGTTCAAATCAGGCTTCTATGAGGGCAGCTGTTTCTGGCCATGAGACTAGCTTGTGTAGCTCAGATCTAGAAGTGCCTAAATTTATAAAGTAGAATTTTACTGAAATCTGATAAACACAAATTGTCACTACTCTGAAACCTTCTTTTAAATAAGTCAAAAGAAATGAGGAATGATATATTCAAATAAGAGTCTATGCATGCCTGTATAAAAATTGATTATGGTTTTAAAACAAGATAGGGGAGATCAGGAGGCTACAATATTTTCCTCAGTACCACATCAGCTAGTGGGAGGAACTGTTCTTACCTCAGGAAGGAAGGAGAGTAGTTGGGACCTTTACTTGTTTACATTTATAGACATTATGACAGCATATGTAATCATCTATTTAATTACTAATCCATTTGGTAAATTTTTCTTAAATTAAGCAAAAGCGATGATGGATTTTGACAGATGTGGGCAATAAATAATTTTCTTGTTTTACTTAAATGGTGTTTAGAAATGGCTCTGTTACACACAGAGATGAAGAGAAACTCTTCTGAAGCAGGAGAAGAGTTAAACATAAGTCATACAGAAGACCTGAACTTCAGTTTTCACATTCTCTTACTATCAAATGATGGATACATGTACCAAAGACATACCTAAAATGACACTTCCAGGCATAATGAAGTGCAGAGAAAACTGGTGATGAAATTCCAAAACTAATGCTGATCCAATACTCCAGTATTCATACCACAGCAATAACAGATGTGTTATCTGTGCCTGTAGCCTCTTGGCTGTGCTTGACAATTTGGGGAAATCATCACAGAGTTTGGTTTCTAGACTGCTGTTGTTTTGTATAGTGTTAAGGGTTGGGCTGTAAGCAGAAGTAGCAAATTCTAATACAATGAAACCTTATAATACCTCTGAACTTTTGCTGAATGGGATTTGTGTGAAGTGCCACCATTCTGGGTTTAGCTCACTGATCAAACGCAACCATCTCCTCCTGTTATGGTGAGATAATCCCTGTCGCTGGAATTATTCTCACAAATTTAGACAACTGTGGTTTAGCAAGTCAACTCAGACCCTTCAGGGTCGGGATGCCATCCAGAGCGACCTGGACAGGCTTGAGAAGGGTGCCCGTGTTAACCTCATGACGTTCAAATAGGCCAAGTGCAAGGTCCTGCACCTGGGTCGAGGCAACCCCCACTACCAACAGGCTGGGGAATGAAGGGATTGGGAGCAGCCCTGCCAAGAGAGAAGGACTTGAGGGTGTTGGTGGATGAAAATCTCTATATGAGCCAACAATGTGCGCTTGCAGCCCAGAGGGCCAACTGTATCCTGGGATGCATCAAAAGAAGTGTGGCCAGCAGGTCGAGGGAGGTGATTCTGCCCCTCTACTCTGCTTTGGTGCGACCCCACCTGGAGTACTACATCCAGCCCTGGAGCCCTGAGCACAGGAAAGACATGGACCTGTTAGAGCAGGTCCAGAAGAGGGCCACAAAAATGATCAGAGGGATGTATTATTGTATTATTTGAAACACATTTGAAATACACCCTAGTCAATATATTTCTGGGGTCACTAAACCCCCATTGTTCGAAAGTTCTTTGGCTGTTAAAATGAGCTAAATAACCAATAAATTTTCCAAATGACAGATTATCTTTTTAAGGTAAATATAATCATCATAAAGTAGAATGTAAATGCACTAGCCTGCAGATGCCTGGGTTGTTTATTGACAAAATAAACCAATTCTGTAAGCCTTGATCTCCTAAAATTCTAAGCCTAAAAATATTAAATATATTTAAAATTTAATAAATTAATATGCAGCTAAAATTAGAGAATTAAATTATTGCAGTATTGTCTACCACCAACGTCCAGTGCAAGTATCTCAGAAATTTCCCTTAAAAGGTTTAATTTTCCTTAAAAATCCATGATTGAAAATTGTCTCTGTGGCAACTTCTTCAGTACTGTCAGAAGACCTCCAGAGAGGCTGAGATTTGTCTATTAAGTACAGATAAACAGAGTTTTTCTATAAGAAAAAGGAAGAAGAGATGTTTATTGTGGCTCTATTGCAGCAGTGATATGAAAAAAGAAGGGAGAAGCCCAGCCAGAGTCCTAGCTTAGTCCTTGTCAATTAGTGGGCTTGATCTGTGACAAACAGCTATTCCGTGAAATGTAGAGGTATTAAAGGTGAGAAGGAGAACTCCACTGCTGGATACAGAATGTTTTGGAGAAAGTGATTGGGTTTTTTTCCCTTCAGGTCCCTTTCTCTGAAGCAGTTCTTTGGTGTTTTCCTGCAAGACAATGCAAGTCTAGCTGTCAATGTAGAAGGTAAAATTCCAGTTTCCCATATTATTTCAGCTATCAACATATGCCTTGAATGTCAATTTTAAAAGAAAAGAAAACAAATGTCAATATTAATTTGAGTCTTCTTATAAAGACCTGGTGGGTTTTTTTTAGTTTGTTGTGGTTTGTTTTTTTTTTTTTTTTTTTTTTATTTAAGTGTGTTCCTCCTAAACTGTCTATTAAACTAATCTAAAATAACCAGGTATCTGTCAATACATACACGTATACATATATCATGACTGTCCATTAAACAAAAAAAGAAAGAGCATGGTAAACCACAACCAAAATTTCATTAGAAAATAATACAAAGAAAGAAACAATTAAAGTATAAGGTTGGCAGAGTTTCTACAAAGTGATAACACCAGCATAATTTATACAGACATTGGCAAGCTCTTATGCTACAGAATGAAAGAAATTAAGATTTATTTTACAGAAAAATATTCAAAATCTCTGAAAGATTTCTGCTTATCCTTCCATGTACTGGAGCTCAATATGCAGCTGAACACAATACAGCTGGGGGGAGGGGGGGGGGGGCAAAGAAAAGAGCACGGGGGAACAGGGGGCGAGCAGAAAATGGCAAAGTCATGTAGGTCCAGGCTGCAGAACAAAAGATCAGTTGGCTGAGGTAAACGATGAGAGGCCAAAGGGACCAAACCGGCTGAGGTGGAGAGTCAGAGGATGATTGTGGGTATAATGCTGATATATACGGATAGAAACCTTCACTCTCAGAACCGATGTAAAATTTCTTCACCTCCCTTCTTAGGCAAAATAAGTCACAGTTCCCACAGGAATGTATTTATCGAATCCGTACTGAATAAATACGATTTCCAGCAAAGTGCATGAACTTTGCCTAACATTAATGTTTTCACAGGACTGTTTTGGGTGGGGGAAGGAGCTTCACTAATGTAAGTGTAAAGGTACCCTCAAAACCTCAGCCAAGGAAGTCTGAAATATTTTGCCCTGTCATCACTGGGATCTGCTTTTGCATTCCATTTCATGTCAGCTTGCCAGGCAGTGAAGCCATGACATGCTGCTCCTGCACCTGGCACAGACAGAGCTCAGTCTGAACTTCCACTCAGAAGCTGTGAACAGACTTTAGGAGAAGCAGAATTTAGGGAAAATTCTGACTTTAAAAATATATTGAACTGCAAACCCATGGTCTGTAGTCTCAGTTAATTAAAAAATATATAATTGTCATACGGACCGCTTGCTCTTATATAATTTAGGCATTTAATAAATCCTGTTTGTTTTATGAAAGAAAATTTCCTTTTCTTCTCAACTTGAGAAATACAATCCCAATAGGTCTATACTTCATACTGATACAAACAGCAACTGTACATCATACTTGTTAGAGAAGTATTTATTAATAATTAATACATGAAATGGTAAGAAACGTGGGGTGTGGGAGAAATGGTATCCTACAGACAACTGCGAATTAACTAAGATTTAGGGTAATACTTTTTCCCATGCAAATTCTACTGCTATGTTCTATTAATTAATGTAATTGATAACAGTTATAAAGATATCTGGCATTTTAATAATGCAGATATGTCTTTTGCTGTCAGAAGGGAAAATTAAAACAGCTAGAAGTCCTTTATTTGCAGAGTCAGTTGGAGAGGAAATTAAAATAGAGCTGGTAATAAATGAACAATACATTCGATTTAAGGGATCACAGATGTGGGTCACAGGGGTAAGAGGACACATAGAAGGATCATGGCATTCTTAAAACTGTGTTTCTTTCTAGACATAAGCAAGTGGAAACTCATACTCATGGTTTTGGTCGTTCATAATGTTATCATTAATACAAAGATTTACAATGTATTTGATGTTGTTACCCTTAATGAATAGTAAAAATACCAAAGCAACCACTGAACAAGTTACGCTTTGCATACAGATTCTTTTTATTTAAATGCATGTAGGTGGATTCCATTTTTTAAAGGAATTTACTCTGATGTTATATAGTCTGTATGCCAGGTACTTAAAGGAAAACATACACTATTTTAATTAACTGGGATGTGGGCTACATAAAGAATTTAAGTAGCTCTGACCACTACAGGAAAGTGAAAATTTCACATGGAGAAGAAAATCTGGAATGGATAATTGTCTCAAACAAACATTAAAAAATGAAAAGACGAGCACTCAAAGCAAGACACAAAAAAATCTTGTATTTCCATAATACATATGCCTAGCTCTTTTGGGTATCTCTGGTGTGAAGAGAGACAATAGCTAAATGTTTCGTGATACTTTGCCTATTATTTTATGATGTAGCTGGTACTGAAGCCCTCTTGCTGTTTGTGGGTGTTTTCCCTGCTGATATGTAGATGAAAAAGAAAAAGTAATAATTTTATTCTTGTGGGACATAATGCCAGTTCATTCTTTCTTTCTGAGGAAATCTGCCCCTAATAAACCCATCTTCTTCATTGCCTGTCATTTTTCAATGAAATAAATCAGAAATGCCTAAGATGAGGCATATTTGGGAAAGCTACTGGGACTGTAGCTGGCACATGCTTTGGGTGCCAGGCTGCAGAATATTAGGTAGCTCCTTAACATCAGAGGATGCTAACTATTAGAGAGATCCCCGAATAAAATTCTACTATGCAGATGAAAAAAATTAAAATCCAAAGAGGTCATGATGTTTGAATCAAACCTGAAAGTATGTACAGCCTTTTCTGAGGGGATCCAGTGCTCCCTTGGGAGTGTTCTAGATCAAAGCCGGTGATAAATATTACTGTGTGGGTTCAGATCAACAGAAGATTAGCCAAAACTCTTGTGGAAAAAACTCTGGTAATAGTAAATGGAATGAAAATATATGGTCATCAGCAAGCATCTTACACCCTAGGCAACACCCAAACTGATAAGATATCTTGAAAGATAAGAAATATATGGAAGGAAGATAATATTTTTTCCCATAGATTAAGAGGTCACAGATATGAATCACAGAAGAATACAGAAAGAAATATCTAGCCATAAAAAAAATCATTTTTGTACCCCTAGACATACTGTAAAACCGAAACGTAGTTTTCTGAAATAAGAATTTCTGACATTCTTATTTCTCTCTATGAATCATGAATGATCCTACGATGTTACCAAGAACAAAGACACCATTTTTCAGTAATGCATAGTACTCTCAGTTTGAACTGAGAAACCGAACACTTGAGACTCTCATTCGTGAGGTTGACTTTCTTAACATGCCTGAGGAATTGACACATATGTTCTGTTGCAAAGCATTCGCATTTGTGTCTCCTAAATATAATCTTTAACTTTGCTGGGAAGAACTGACTAGCCATTTATTAAAATAATGCACGCTGAGTCTCTGCTACCATCAACAGACATCTTTCTGGAGTGAATTTAAACCCAAAATGAAGAAAAAACATCACTAGCAAGTTTCCATCTCTCTGCATACAAGAGACTAAGTAGCTACTTACTGCCTTTGAAAATGCGGAGTACTCAGCCACACACACAATCTTGGTGCTGGACAATAGCATTTGAAAACATAATTCTGGTACTGTACTAACACACTGCTAACGGTGAGATTTGCTGACTGCTAAGGGCTTCTTTTTTCTTTGAAAGATATATATACATCTTTGTTGCTTATTGTACTGAGAGTCAACATTTATTATGACTCAATATTATTATGTTGAAGTAATAAAGGGGAGCAGTTGGAATAACTGGGTTTTTATCACTGAAACCTGAAGCAGGAAATGAAATCAGGTAACATCATGCATATCTGATTTCTGAAGAAATCAGACAGAAATAAAGGCCATTTTCAGGCTTCCACAACTCATAAAAAGTTATAAAAATGTAACACATGCAGACACACAGACACACACACAAAAAACACCTGTGAAGGTTAGAAAACAAGACAGACTACCACTGTGCTCGATCTGGTACAGATATTTACTGCTGGCAAATTAGAGATCATCAAACTCTGCAGAAACACCTTGAGTGGGGTTTGTAAACATTAATAATAACTACCAACATACTCATGTAAGTAAGAATCTCAGTTTAAGTGAATCTTTTTGGAAATACTGCTTAGAAACAGTATTTCAATTGAAACAGCGGTGCTCGTTTGAGGCTTGGTGCTGAATCAGCTTACGTGTCCTTTTGAATATATGTTCTGGCTGTGTGTGTGTGTGTATGCAAATGTACAACACAGTCCTTCTTTCACTTTCTTCAGTCTAGAATCCAGCAAATTACCCACAATAGAAGAATTAAGATCTCTGAGATAAAAATATCTTTTAAAAGGTTTTTTTATCTAAGAACTTGTAGAAAATCGGATTGAAATGTAAGAAGCAAAGTGAGAAAGCCAACACCTAGCAGAGTTATAATATGACTTAATTTCATGTCTCAAAGCACAGAGGGAAAAGAAAGAGTGAGACAAAAAAAACTGCTGGAGTGGAAAGGTAAGGAGAAATATAAGGGAAAGTTATTTTCAGGAAATCTTTAGTTCTGTGACCCAAAATACAAAGTTTAAGCTTTAGAGTCATCAAAGTAAATAAGGTATTTCTTATTTTTTTTTCTTAATTTTTTGTAAAGGTTAGACAAAATAACCTTTTCCACATTTATGATGTAGTTGTAGTTCCTAACCACATTGACTACTCCTCCCTTTTGATCCTTCTTTAAGTTTAAAATGTCCTCTTTTGATCTTCCTTTATAAACATGATCATTCATTTCTTAGAAAAAATATTGTAGAAACACATTCGATGTAACATCAGATAGGGGGGCGTTGCTGTTTTTTTAAATTTATTTTTTAACTTACAGGTATTCTCAGAAAATAGCGTTAGCTGTTTTCCAGGCTGAACTAAAATGAAAGGTGCTTAAAGCAGGTGTTTTCCTCCTTGAGCCAAATGTTATTTTTTATAGTCTGATTCAGGGCTTCATAGGAAGAAAATTGCTTTGAACTCTACTTTTATACTTTTTAGCCTACAAAAATTAAATCACTACCTGTGGTTAGTAACTTGAGTACTGTTATAAACATGTTATATATACAATGTCATATTTCAAGAGAAAACTGGATCATTTAAAATATATACGTAAGGATGCATGTGTATGTGTGTGTGGTTTAGGAGCCTTGATCCCTTAGATATTTTTGAAAATCTTCATAAAGAACTTGTTAATAAAATACAGATTTCTTTTTATGCATGTATGTTTCCTGACCACTTTATAGCATATTAAAACAGACACACAGAATTATATTATTCAGAAGCAAGGAACTTAGCAAAGTTGATGTCCCCCAGGACCTTAAAATTAAACTAAAACAAATGGAAAGAGATAGTCCAAATGTGTCAAGCAACAATATATAAAGAATATACTTGAAGGTTATTCAAACAGTAAATTAAAGCTGAACTGCTGTATACTATGGTTTAGATTAGATTAGATCAAATCAGAAGAGCACACAAATAGAAATCAGAGTAATCTTATAATATTCCTACTTACATGTATCTATTTTAGTACAATAACAAATGCAACATTTAGTAAATATCCAAGTTTGTTTTGCTACTCCAGAAACAGTGAATAAGAACTGCATGTTTGATCAAAAATGTGAAATTTAGGCACAGCATGAAAATTCTTAAAGAGTATTTTCTTTTTTCCACAGATTTATAAACCTCTATTATTCTCAAAACCTAAAATTGTGAACCATTTACTTTCTCATTTAAATTAGAATGATGTCTTCTCCTCCATTTTCAGTGGCTCTTCACTACCTTAAATCATCACTTTATTACAAGTTCATGACTGCAAATTATTAAAAGACAAAAAGTTAAGGAGAAGAGCATTGGCAAACAACTTCACCAACAAGATTTTTTATGATACTAAGGATGAATGAACTACAGAGCACGTTCTGAAGAATTTTATTTCAGAAAATGCAAATATGAAGGTCAATTTGAAAGTTTCAGGAGAAAAAAGTGGAAAGAAAATTGCTTGAGTCACTTCAGTAAAATATTTTTTGACACCTCACTCTGACTATTTATAGATAAATAATAAATTAAATTATATTAAATGATCAAAATCTGGTTTGGGATAATTTGAATAAGCACACCGGTCAATTCATCACGGCAGAACAACTGCAACATGGGAAAAAATGTTATCCTTTATTTCAGGAGATTTCTTCCTTGTAATGATAGGTGAGCTTATAAGAATCCATACACTCTGAAGAGTACATTGTCAGAGCTCCAAATGAAAGATTGTGTGGTATTATTTACAATATACAGAGGTATAGGCAATCCTTAGACAGATATTGAAAAACTATCTTAAATGCAACAGAGGAAACAGTCAATATTTTTTGAAATTCAGGATCCTAAAAAAAGATTGCATAATAAATGTTTAATAAAGAGATAATTCCAGCAATAGTAAAATGACTTGTGAATAATGGCTTTTGTACTAGTAAACATTCATACTACAACACGTTTTACTCTTTCTTATGGCAACTTCAGAGGCAACAACAGAAACCATCCAGATTAGAAAATTGATGTAAGATAGTCTACACCCAAAGTAGTCTTTTTTAGCAGCGACAAAACTTCAGAGCATCAAATACCTTTATTAGTAACAGAACTCTTGTAATTTTTCTACTGCTGGTATAAAAGATTGTTGTGCATGCATATAGAACCGTTTCAGCCTGCTCTGACCTAAATGCAGGTTGCTGAAGTAAAGTGGGAAGCCAGAAGATCCTTTCCTACAGTTTCAACCAACTTTGGAGTTGCTAGGGAGATTTTCGCGAACCTCCTAAAGCAAGCTTATGCTCAAATAGAAAGCACTTCTATTTGGTTTTCATTATCATGTACTAAAGTGTCTACAGTTTGTTCCTTCTTGCAAAAGGTTTGCTGAACTTTGATGGTAAAGCCACATTAGGTGGATTTAAGGGTACCAGCCAAATTTTACATATCACCAGTGGATGGTATAAACACAAAAAGCCCTGCTACACTAAACAAGATCATATTTAATTTCATAATTCAGTTTGGGATTCAAAGAGTCAGGAAAACATGAAAAATTGCCATACAACAAATTGGACCTCCCCTCAGGCATTCTTAAATTATTCATCAGTCTTTTTGAGAAAAATTGTTAAAAGTAGTTTAATCCATTTATAAGCTATTTCATGTATTTTTGTTATTTAAGCAACAAATATTAGAGTTTGTGCTGGTGTAAGCAGAGCCATTTAGAATTTAAATTGCATTCCTAGGTGAATAAAGCATTCTTTAGACACTCCTCAAGCCAATATTAAGAAAATATATTCTTTAATTGTAAAGCATACATATCTTTCTAACTCAGAATTAGAATCTGGTACAAATTAATGCAAAAGAAAAAATGGAGGGGATGGGGAGCAACAGATCAACTGGACACACAAGGTGAAAAAACATGCAAGGGCACATTGGACAAAAACGTATCATTCAAAAGGCAACAGAGTGGAACGTCACACAGGGAGAAAAGACTTAAATGAAGAAACGCTCTTCAGAAGGAACCCAGTATTCAATTAGAAGTGACTGCTCATGCAGTAACAGACACCTGGATTGGAAAACAGCAAGATAAACTGAGCTGCTGTATATCAAAGATACAGCATGAGCACTCTTTAAGCTAAGATAAATTATCCTCTGTCCCTGAAAGTGAAGAAGAAATATTGGATTTAATTGCTAGAAAACTTGAGGAGTTCATAGTGCAAGCTCGATATGTTGCTTAAGTATCCAGATGTATAAATAAGAATGACAAAATTTTACTGATATTATGTTGTGAGAAAAGCCTGATTAATATTTTGCAATGAGCTTTTATTTTTATAAGTATACTTAAAAAAAAAAAAAAAG
This sequence comes from Vanellus vanellus, assembly GCF_965231255.1. Lineage (NCBI taxonomy): Eukaryota > Metazoa > Chordata > Aves > Charadriiformes > Charadriidae > Vanellus > Vanellus vanellus. Next base: position 48,045,517 of record NC_138905.1, read on the forward strand.
GAAATAAATTAGTTTATGTGGTTTGTAAATCTGTTCTATACATAGGTCCAGAAATTACAATACCAAAGTAGAATACAAATCATAAGATGACCTCTTCATCCCATTTAAGACTTCAGTATGAAGCACAAAAAATTCATTGCAGCAAAACAAATGTTCAATTTGTCTGATATTTGCAGGTGAAATATGTTACTAAAGAAAAGAGACTAGTCTTGTTTTTCTATCCTAAGCCTTGATTTATGTCAGTCCATCTTTAGTTACATAAAGATGCTGGTAATAGTAAAATCTTTCATACCAGGTGCTTTCTCATATTTTCCACCCTTTCATGTCAGGTTGATCAGTATCTATTGTTTCATGAATTGTTCTTCCCTATCTTTTTCAAATACCCCATGGTCATAGCCTCCTGTAATAACAGTAAAAACTGCAGAGTTCTAAATCCAGGAAACCAATGGGATTTTTTATATAGGTAATCTCTGAGACATAAACTTAGTACTTGCTTTTCTGGCTTTGTTGTTGTTGCTTCTAAACAGAGGCATTTATACAGAACAGGGACTGGCAGGAAATAAATCAAGCTGGCAATGGTGTGAAACCTCACTGGACACTGTTACTATATGTAAAGACAAGCAGGAGGTATGTGTCAGGTTAAAAAAAAGTGTCAGGAAACAGTAAAACTCCAGTGAAACCTGCTTTTATCCATTAGAAAAAGCAGAGTGAGGGAGATAAGATATTATCTTCTTCTGATCTTTATTTATTTTTTTTAAGATTTCATAGAGATTCATTCACCCTTTTATTATCACTGTAAATTAAATATATTATCAGTGTAAATAATTTTATATTTTCCTCTTTTTCCACATCAAAAGGTTCACACATTCTACACATCACTTATAGCAGTATTTTTCCATAGCGTGATAAATGAAGAATAAATAAACCTTCCAAAAAAAAAAAAAAATCCCAGCTACGGTCAAAACTTGTAAGCAGTCTCTTGTTGGAAAACATTTCAGTGGGAGATATTCCTAGCCCAAATATGAAACGTTCTCAGTCAATCCTTATATCCATAAAAATTGATACACACTATAAGTTTGCAATTCTAAAGCCATTACATTCTGGTATCCTTTCAATATGTTATAGTCATAAGAGCCAAGTCAAGGGGTCTACTATTCAGCCAGCGTAAAGGCATTTTTCTAACAATAACTGGATATAAGTGTTCCACAAGATATTTTATTCTAAGACAAAAGAGTGGTTCTATTCTTATTTCTATTTTACACATACCAGGTGTCATTCCATTCTTCATAAGTTCCTTTTATTCCTCTACGTTTCAATAGTTCACTGCTGGACATTTCTACTTAGGCAAAAAAAGCTTGTTACAGAAACCTGAAATCAGTTTTTCTTTTTTATTTATACTGGTGTAAGAGAAAAAATAAATATGACAGTTCAGCACTTCTTATATATTCTGAAAAAAGATCAGAAATTTCACAAAATTGTCAGAATAAAAGAAAAAATGCTATTTTAAAAATCCATAAATACAAATATTAAAGAGCTCATTATTCGTCAATTTTGGTATAACCTATCTAAAGTATAAGTGAAATTAGAAGACAGAGCTAGCCCAAGATGACCCGGCAGCATAGGGTAAACCTAAACTGAGTTTTAACTCTGAAAGATTTCTTTCAGTGTATGCTGTGACTGTGACCATGTATTTCAATCTAATCTGTGCACAGTAATAAACTTTCCTGTGTAAATTAATTCACTTAAAGCTCAATGTCTCTAAATGACATTTGAATAACAATCAGTGAAGGAAGGAAGAAAAGAAGATTTTTCTCCCACATTTGTACTGATAAGCAAAAACAAGACGAGGAGCTGTTCTCTGGTTTCCTGGCAAGTGGAGTGGCCTGTTCATATCCACACTATGTACCATGTGCTCTGAGGCCTCATCTGAGCTCAGTGTGATCATGGAATCATGTGGTTTGGATTGGGAGGGACCTTTAAAGAGCATCTTGTCCAACCTCCATTCTGTGGACAGGGACATCTTTCACTGGACCAGGTTGCTCAAAGCCCTATCCAACTTGATCTTTAACACTTCTAGGGATGGAGCATCAATGACTTCCCTGGGCAACTTGTTCCAGCGTCCTATCATTTTCATTGTAAAAAATTTCTTCTTTATGTTCACTCTAAATCTACCTTTTTTCAGTTTAAAGCCATTGCCCCTTGTCCTGTCACTACAGGACTTGATAAAAAGTTTTTTTCCATCTTCCTTATAAGCCCCCTTTGTGTAATGAAAGGCCACAATAAAGTCTGCCCAGAACCTTCTCTTCTCCAGGCTGAATAACCTCAACTTTCTCACCCTTTTTTCATAGGAGAGGTGTTCCAGTCCTTTGACCATTTTCATAGCTCTCCTCTGGACTTTTTCTTATGGGTCCATGCCTTTCTTGTACTGGGGACCCCAGAGCTGGATGTAGTACTCCAGGTGAAGTCTCACACAAGCAGAGAAGAGGAGAAGAATGACCTCCCTCGACCGGCTGGCCACGCTTCTTTTCATGCAGCCCAACGTACAACTCTCTGTTCTGCAAGCACGCATTGCTTACTATTGTCCAGCTTTTCATCCACCAGTATCCCCTAGTCCTTCTCCTCAGGCCAATCAATTCACCCCCCAGCTTGTACTGAAATTGGTGATTGCCCTGACTCAAGGACAGTGCCTTGCACTTGGCGTTGTTGAGCTTCATGAGGTTTGCATGGACCCATTTCTCAAACCTATCAAGGTCCCTCTGTACGGCACCTCTTCCCTTGAGCATATCAACAGCACCACTCAGCTTGATGTCATCAGCTTCGTGATACGCCTGTTGCTCTGAGATATAGTATGTTTGTTCATTTGTTTGGGTTTTTTTTCAGTTTAATGTCTCTATTGTCTTGGTTACATGGTGTTTCCATGGTGTGGGATGGAACGTAGGTGTTACATGTCCAGGTTTATAACTTAATGTCATACCAGAGTGAACGAGATTGCTGAGGTAAAGCTGGATTAAGGTCGAGGGAGTCAGATACAATGCACGTCTTCTCCAAACAACCTGCTGAGAGTGGTTTCTGTCACATTCCTTTGAAGACCTCAAGGGCAATTCTCGCAGAGACCCTGATCTGATATGGGTGAAAACCATGCGGAAGATGTTTTAACAGTTAAGCAATGGATGACCTGTGATGCAGTGTTTGAGCTCCCTCTCTCCCCTCCTTTACACAGCAGTAAAGACTGGGAAGAAGGTGCAATGCCTAGTGCCGTCTTTAAAACAGATGAAGGATGAATGCATACCATCTATCTTCAGGCACTTAGATGTTTTAAAGACCTGAGTAGATATCTTCTCCACTCAGCAGAGAAAGCAACCACTCCCTTCATGACAGTTACAAGCAGGAGCATCTTTCGCATCACCAGTTACGCAAAAAGATAAGATTAGCCTTCTGGCATCTAATTTTCTTAGATGATGTGACTGTTAAAAATTTGATCTTTCCCTCTACTACAAATCCAGAACAGAAATAGCAAAAGGAAAATTTCACTTAATATCCTTATTTGTTCACTTTAAAAAGTCAATTAAAAAGTAGCAACTGATAAAAAATAGGTGAAGGAAGAACAGAAAGCAAAGGAGAAAGCAGAGAACATACACAGTGAGAAGACATATATTTCTGAGGAGAATAATTTTTCATGTAAGTGGAGAAAAGCTGAAACTTATCAAATATTCTCATTTCCAGAAGGTTGATGTTTATAAATGTGAAAAGCTAAAGGTCAGCTGATCACTTTTACAGATAAATAGTAAAGCAATTTTTAATACACTTTCCTATCATGGTTGTTTAATAGATAATCAAGAACATAAGCTAAGCATAGGTATACACACAAGTCTCCATTTCATGCAGGTTATTATGTAGCAAAATTACCTCTTAAAAGTTAGCATATAGAAGAATTACATTGTGTAATGTGAAATTAAGTCCCAGTTCTGCACTGAGTCACAGACATAAAGTGTATATCTTCAAGGCCTTATTTACTGAAGATGTATTTAATAAAGATTTTCCTTAGATGGTATAGGACAGTTGTTACGATGTAGCCTTCCACATAATAAAGCATATACATCTTTACACAGGAGCATTTGGTAAAGTGCATGAGCAGTATATAAGAAGAGAAAACTCTACTGCCTGCAGTATAGTTGGTTGCATTGTACTGTAATTATAGAGTCTTATCAAACATTCACCATGAATCATATTTACCGAGTACAGTAAAGGAACACCTCCACAGCAGCAATCTGGTAAGTACCTGTTTAAAAACAATGCATTTTGCTTGTTATTTCAGTGAACTAATAATTTGAGCACTGCCACTGTTGCACCTTGCAAGTAGTTGTCTGATCACGCCTGTGTAAAGAACACGTTGTGATGGATCACAGCAAAGACCCCCCACCTCACTCAAGTAAGATTCAAAGCTGAGTGCCAGCTACAGGCAAAGCGCAGGAAAACTCCCTTGCTGAGGAAGCAGCGGTTCTCCAAGGAGTCTTTTCCACCAGCCTTGTGAGCTCTGTTCTGAAGACACAGTTTCTTTCCCCCACCTATTTAGAAGATCCCTAATGTGGTAATTTCAGAAGATTCCCAAAGCAGGTGATCAACTGGAAGCTTTGACTGAGTCTTTTGAGACAGATAATTTAATTTTTTTTTTTTTTTTTGGAACTGTTCATTGACATTGATAATACTCATTATTAATATAGCTTTTTAAAGTTCTAATAAAATTTTCTTATCCCCTAACTACTAAATGGTGTTTGGGTAAAATATATCTGCTTACCAAGGTTGAGATAATTACAAAGACAGCTTCTAAATTACTTTTGTCAGTTTGCCAGGAACAGATTTTTACTTAAATGATACACTTTACTGCTGTATACACATTACATTGAACAAGCTAATGAGGGTGGATTTGATATTTTTCTTCAAAAAAATTATTTATCTTGCAGCAGAGCTGGGTCTGGATTTTTTGAGGATTACAGTTATGCTCCTTTCATAAGTTTGGGGTTTTTTTTCCCCTTTTTAAGAGAAATACTGATAATGTTTGAATTTAGGCATAAAAATACTGACTATTCATCAATGTGAATACAATTAGCTTTGTCCCATCTCCTTCTTCAAAACTGGACTTATTTGTATTTTTCTACTACCAGCTTTCATACTCATTTGGCATTCGAGAGCAGTTAAAAAATTTACCAGTCTGCCTGCTGCACAGACACACACATTTTGGTGCTTGTGATTTTGTGGGTTTGACTGTGAATGTGAATAAATGAAATCAGTTTTGCTTTCACATGAAATCACCTTATAGAATCATAGAATCATAGAATCAGTGAGGTTGGAAGGGACCTTTAAGATCATCAAGTCCAACCATTAACCTACCCTGATAAAAACACCACCACTCCTAAACCATGTCCCTAAGCACCTCATCTACCCTTTTCTTAAACACCTCCAGGGATGGTGAATCCACCACCTCTCTGGGCAGCTTATTCCAATGTTTAATAACCCTTTCAGTGAAAAAGTGCTTCCTAATATCCAGTCTAAACCTGCCCTGACATAACTTGAACCCATTTCCTCTTGTCCTATCACTTGTCGCCAGGGAGAAGAGGTCAGCTCCCATCTCTCTAAAACCTCCTTTCAGGTAGTTGTAGAGGGTGATAAGGTCTCCCCTCAGCCTCCTCTTCTCCAGGCTAAACAACCCCAGTTCCCTCAGTCGTTCCTCATAAGGTTTGTCCTCCAGACCCTTCACCAGCTTTGTAGCCCTTCTCTGGACACGCTCCAACACCTCAATGTCCTTCTCATGAATTAAAAACTTACATTCAGATTTTCTACAATATTTCAGTATTAGTCCCTACATATCTGTCTACGTGCCCATTTCTAACAAAATTGTTTTTTATTGTCTTCCTCTGTCACAACCTCTCTTTGCCTACAGTCCCATCTTGTTCTTTACTATACTGACTGTGGAGGGAAGCGTGAGTCATCATGAGTCATTTGAATACTATAATAACTGTTTGCATCCCAAACAATAAGTCTGAATCTCTTCTTAGATCCAAAAAGCATCATTTTCCCTCAAAAAGATGTTTTATTTATAGGGTTACCACCCTAAGGGGTACAGGACTGTGATTGTTCTGTCTCCAGAGAAGCTCATGAATTGCCACTCAAATTCAAATATCAAAATAAGTACAAAATCATTAAAATAATTTCAAACCTTCCTATCATGTTAACTAATGTCTTCTTGAGAAAACCAATCCAGATCAATCAGAAGAGAGAGAGATACTCATCTCTCTAAAAATTAAGACACATAGACACAGAACATTTTTCAGGTATCAGGAACCTCAGTACTTTTCACTGGGTCAATAAAATCACTTTTGGACTCTTAAGCAATGTTGAGTGCCATTAGCTTGTCAAAGCCAAAAATAACACTTTGGAAAGTAAGGAAACATAAAGGAGGCAAGGTAGTGTAAGTGTGAGGTTTGGCCTGAATTTGAGAAATGTTCTCAAAGGCCCACCGTATTACACAAATTGAACAGCCCTGTTCTGAACCCTACCCATCCTAAAATTTCTTTATATTAACCAAGCAAAACATAGCAGTATCTTTTGAAAATCATGTTTTTTCACATTTCCGATTAATATAGGGAAAAAAGATTTCTTGTGATAATAGATGCTGTAAATAATTTCTTTTTCTTTCTCTTGTTATGCGTTGCTCAGCTCTCTATCTCATAATTATTCTGCTGCTAACGTGCAAACTAGGACTACTGAAAAAATACCACACAAAATAAATAGAAGTGCATTTGTTTATTTTTCTGGACTCTAGAGTCTATTAAACATGCTATTAAATACTGTATTTTTATTATCACAAAAGCTCCTTAAAACTTAAGGAGCTCCTTAAAAGTTTTAGTGTCCTGAATTTCCATAAATATAATGTGCACTGTCAGATAGGCTTCACTTTCAAATGTCATCATTAAATGCAGAAAGAATACTTTACAGCAAATACCAAAGAACAAGACACAGCAGAGATCAAAAACACAGTCAAGGATTTAAAGCAATCACTCTGAAAAAAGTTTGTATTATTTAGAACATTTAGGAATTAGCCACACTAGTTTCTGAACTGAACTCTCTGTTGTGCAGGAATAGCTAAGATTTAAACTGGTATTGAAACTACACGAAGAACTTAAGAGCAGTAATAAACTGCATGCCTGGTAGAAGGCTGGACATAACTGCAGGGAAATAAACCCAAGCATAACCTGGGCACAGATCCTGTTTTATGTGAACAGGCCACTAAACTGCTGTAGGATCCTACTGGAGAAGGGAAGAGCCCAGAGCATGAAAAGACTTCAAATATTTCCATGTTAAACAGCTTGCAAGGTCATCCTATACTGTGACCTGAAAAGCGAAATTAGATGCCATTGGTTTTTTTTATATAACTTCTTAAAACCAAGAATGTAGCCTGCAAAATACCTCACTGATTTTTTCTGATATGTAAGATTTCCTACAGGAAGAAGAAAAGTAGGGTTACTCTTCTCTTTCCCATGAAATGACAAAACAGAAATCAGAACTTTGGCAGTGTAAGATCAGGTAGGAAATTCTTTGGAAACCTCAATGGGATCAGGATCATATTCAAGGTCTTCTGATTCCCAACTCAGTGAGGTGCAAGCGGTCATATAGCCATCACTCAGCAGAGTGACCTATAGAGCACTTCGAATACGGACAAAAAAAAAAAAGAAATATATATTAGGAAATATTCGAAAACTGGAATTCTAATTTTAATTGCTGTTGGCAAAATTTTGACAAAAAATTTTTGGATAAAACCAATCACTGTCAGTTGATGTTAATTTCTTTTCTTTATAGGATAGCTTTCTATTTTTAATATAATTTTAATGATTTTTAGTTTCTTTTCAAAGGGTTTTTGAACCTTTTGTGGGATATGGAAGCACTTCACACGTCTCATATCTGGCCATATCCCTCATTCTACTCCAACTCCATGACAGGAGAAGATACAGGTGCACATCACTCCTCACATTTCAGTGGTAAGGAAAACTAAACATCAGTTTGGAAAAGATGTCCAACCTTTGCCAAGGCACTGAGTTCAGACTCCAGTCTCCTTGGTTACCTGTGCATATGTTCAGCAGCAGCAGCTTCAGGGTATATTAGAGATCAAACTGACGATTCAGAAGTCCAAGTTCTGGATTCTAAGTCCTTGTATAGTCCAAGTAGGTATGGTGGGAATTGGAGCAGGAGAGGAGAAAAAGTGGTAGAAAGTAGAAGCATGCAAGGGAACAATTCAGAACATTTAGGACATCTTAAGTGAGATTGTGTGAAAGTCACCTAAAAAAAAAGAAACTGTCTTTACTACTGGTTTTCATTTGAGGACTGCATATCATAAGTATGAACATAAGCGATCAAATTGCAAGACTGAAGAGTAAGTTTGGATATTTGTTTTATTTTACTAAAATAAATAAATTAATAAATAAATGAAGAAATAAAAGCAAATAAGTATGTTATGTTGAATGCAATTGCATATTAGATTTTTTTCACTTGCAAAAGCCAGTCATTGTAATATGATAAAGAACACTTATAAGGTATTATGACTTCTTTGCTATGCTGCTACAGAAATAAAATACACAACTGTATAATATTCTTTCTCTTGAAGATGAATATATGTTGGTATTTTGTGACAGAACAGAATTTTATTTTGTAAAGAAAATATTAAGAAGTATGATATCCAAAGAAAAAAAAAATCTATAGTGGATTCTAATTTAACATACAATAACTTCACTGATTTGCAGTTATCAGTCTTCTCCTAGCTAAGCTGAGGGTTCTGTGTGATCACTGTAGAAAAAAGGCAGCCAAATGTTATTAAAATGATATGTGGAAATAGAAAAGGATTTTGGGAAGAAAAAAGACTATTTTAAAAAGTGTAAAATAGATCTTTGGTACTTGCTACACCAAAATCAACAAAAAAATATTGAAAAAAGAAAAAGTTGGCCACACAGAAGTAATTTTTAAAAGATAAGGAGTAACAAACATATTGCTTTCTGGCTTTTTTTAATATACCAACATTCACTCACATTCTGCAGAAAACATTAATAAATGACTGTCTATTTAAAAAAGAAGTGATAGGAGAGGCTAAAATAGAACTAGGCAAAAATTGGTTAAAAGCTTTGTAAATTTTAAGAATTTATCATATTTTTCCATATTTGCCAAAAGAAATAGATTCTCACTTGGAACCTATTTAAATATAAACAAAAATATATTCAAATAGATTCCAGATCTTTTTTCCCTTCAACTTGTATTCTTCAACTTGTTTCCTTCAACTTGTTTCCCATATTTCTCGGGGGTTTTGTTTGTTTGTTTGTTTGTTTTTAAATGAAGACTTTTATATAGAAATTTTTAGCTGGCTATAACGCAACTTTAATGAGGACTATGAACTCAGACAAAAATCTCTGTTAAGTTCAGTTACTGTACATATGAAAAATAGAAATGTAGTATAAAGGAGAGAAATAGGAACAGAGTGAAAAAGATGGGAAAAGAAAACCTGAAGATAATGACTCAACTTGCCATTCTCACTGCATGTTGCTAGATGATTTGGATCATCATCATAACTGGCTATCTGATCAAACTGATTCATAAACTGAAGCACAGTGATGCTTTATTGGCCAATCAGGTTCCTTGTTTCATATCTTCTAACTTTAATCTATTGCTAAGCAAAATATCAAGACAAAAAATGATAGCAAAGAAGCTGTTAACCCAATTTATAAGACTCTTCTGAGTGAAATCAAAAGAACCTGTTAGTGGCATTTTTTTATTATTATTATCAGTCTTGTAATTTCTTTTCAGTTTCTGTTATTATGTATTTATATAATACATGTCTAGATGGGGTACAAGAAACCTACCTGTGTTAGATAACTTTACAAGCTTCCCATATTAGTTCTTCTTACTGTCAAATTTCACTTGAACTTTAGTTATTGCAAATCTGGGCTTTGTATGTTTGCTATTTTTTAAAATTAAACTCATACTTCCATCTTTCCCCTGGCAAGGAACCAATATTTAGAATAATCTTTTTGATCAGAGTGTCAGGGACACCATGAAATCCTAGGTTGGGAGAATTCTTTTCAGCACTTTTAGTTGGAGAGTTCATTTTAACATATTCCAGATACTTCAAAGCTTGAAATTTAAATTTTCGCTTCAACACTTTTTTCCTGCCAGAGTATCTTAGAAATAGATAACATCACAGAGTAATAGTACAAGATCTACAATTTCATGTGAGACCAGGTCTGCTGAGAAGGATGTGACAGGCTCATCTTGTTTCAGATGTTTATTTCAACAATTCTACATCATATAACAGTGTATTTGCTACAGGGAATTAAAAAATTGCATATTGTGAAAATGACAAAATAATATATACCAGACTGAAAAAAAAAATAATTTACTTGGCAAACAAGACATGGTATCATTCTTAGGAAACAATAACACTGGAAAAATCTTACAGTGAAACAACGGGATATATTTGATTAAAAGAGAACTCAAGATGAACATATCTGAAAGGAATTTGTGGAATCTCTGATTTAAACTAGTTACAAAGATTTAGGTACTACATGCATTTAGAGTAAAGCACATGAACTCCTGGCTACAGCTTCAGAAATCTTGAAAAAAATATTCCTGTAAAACTAAATATTAGCAATTATACATAGTTCAGTATTCAAAGATGTTCAACAACCATAGATTTTGTTATTTCCATGGAAATTGTAGCTATTCACAACTTGGAAAACATTGTGTGTGAAAGGTAAGAGAATGGATAACAATGGACATTCTTATGATGAAAGTAAGAGACATTAGGGAAAGGAGATAAAATAAAAACCTCCATATTATTGAATCATTTATTAAGAAAAAGAATCACAATACATTAAAAAGTCTTTGACATACTTTCTGTTAAAATTTAAAATTCCTCTTTCTCTTCTTTTCACCAGATTTTCATATCAAGAAAAAATCAAAAAGACTGATTACTTTAGATTAAATAATTTGCTTTATTTTACAGTAAGAGACAAAAACTACTCAATATTCAAGCAATAGATAAAAGAAACTTAAATGTAACCTGCATTTTCTTGTACATGGCAAAAGCTTTTACTTAATTGTCAGTGCAGTTAGTCTCAAAAAGTTCTGAAAGTAGACTGATTCATCATTCTTCAAATCCAACTCATAATGGTATTTCTCAAGATCATCAAAGCATATCAGAAGCATTTTCTAACTCCATCTATATGAACCATAAATTGTTTAAAATCATTTTAACAGATATCAGTCCTGCATTTGGATCTAATCTTAAAACAGAGTAATTTCAGATAAGAAATCATACTTTAAAAACCCACACTGAAGAACTGTAGCTCATTCTGGAAACTCATAACTTAATTTTTGAGCAACGCTTCACCACTGAAATTGTTACTTTAGAGATTATCTATAAAAACTCTTACCTTATCAGCAAAGTATTTTTTTTTCAAATATTTTGAAATGAAAGTAGTTCTGCAGATTGAAACTGTAGATTATCTCTTAAACCAGTAGTGGTTTTAAAGTTATACCTAACGGCATACTGTGTTTCTCATCTTGAGTCTTTTAAACAATCTGTCTTCACTGAATTTTGACAATGGCAATTTTGAAGGGAGTTTTATCATATTTTCCAGTCTGACATTAAAGTTTTTGAAAATCTACACCCAGAATCCATGGGCTGAATCATCTTCTCTAAATAGCTACTTTTCTGTACTGAGAACTTGAGCATTAACTGTTAAAGATCAAAAGATTAAAGAAGAAATCAAAAAAAATCATGCAAAAAGACCACAAAGAGCTGTGACCCTCTCAACTCCTATGAAAGGGTCATCTATGTAATATATAAAGGCACATTTCTTCTGGTTTGAAAGAAATGAAGGAAAAATGTTCCTCTTTTGTGTGAAAAAAAAGTATTGGTTTGGTACCATTTTTGTCCTGAAATACTCTCATTTTCTTTCAGTGGCAAAGATTTTGTCACGGTTGTTTGCCAAAGCATGTGCACAAACTCGCCACAACATCATTTTAATATTCCCTTATCCATCTATGTTACCTTTTAAAATGTATCTAAAAGCACAAGATCCACTTAAAACACTCATGGTTTGGTCCTTGTTCCTTCCATTAGATTTTGGAGCAAGACTAAATTTATAACAAACATAGGATTTTTATTCACTTTGAACTAGAGACACTTTACTCTCAAAACCAATATTCACACTTCTGTGTGAATCCTTGAAACACTACGAGGAGCTTCCTACTAACAAGAATTTGAACAAAAGTCTCCGATTCTTTCTATGGCTCAGATTAAAGGCATGTGAACTGAAAAACTTCTGAAGGAGTCTTTTTACCATAACCAAGATCTTTATTTTATTGGAGTGTAGAAGAGAACAGTTACTTCATTTTTTTCAGATAGCTTTACAGGACGGGAGAATGTTTCCTCTTCATCCAGTGTTTAAAATTCTGTTCCATGTAAACAAGCATTCACAGTTTGATCTTTCCTGAGTAGCACTGAACAAATAGTCTATAAAAGATAACTTTGCAAGCATTTGTGATAGGATTATGAGTCAGCCTCAAGCTTGTGATGAGCATATTCACCCTACTGCTTATTTTTGCTTGATATAAGCGTGACAAAAGACAATAAAATGCTCGTAAGCTCTGCAATTAGGCTTTATCAAACCACAGGAAAAAAAAAATATATTGAAGAAAATAAATTTTTACAGGGAAGAAACTTAGATCTCTTGGATGAGACATTAAATTAAATACCTGAGAATTAAGTCTACCCTCTCCAACAGTTTGGAGGAGGAGAAGTCCTTCCCTTGATTCTTTCTTTCCTTTGCAGCAATTTTCTTTGATTTACAGGGAAGAAAGTTTCCAAGTTTTCCCCTGGGAGTCCCAAGAAAATATTTTCTCCTGTCTGTGGCTTACTGGCTGAAAAACTTCTCTGCTCCTTTCAGGAATCCCCCAGCTATATCTATCCATTTTGCAGGCTTTCTTCTTGGCTTTTTCGGATCTGCGTGTCTCACATTACACTCCAGAAGCTCTTCTGAGCTAAGTGTTATGAGTTCTCAAGGAAGGAGAAATTTCCCCTGTATGAAAAATTACTCCTGTTCGAAATGCATTGGTCATAGTAACATGATCAGGGAACCTTCCGCTCTGCTACTTGGCTACACCCTTTTAACCAAAAAGCATGTATGCAACAAACTACGAATGAACAAGCTAGACAGTTAGACCATCTGTTAGCATCACAGAATAATTGATGACATGCCATTTTTGCTTTTTCTAATTAAGTATTTACATTTTAGGATATTGAATGAGCCGGAATACTTCAAAATATAACCTAAGTGCTACTACCGCTGTGATTCTGCTGAGTAGGAACACGGACCTTATGTACGATTCCCTGTTATAGACTTTTCTACAAACTTAACTGAAGCATAAAAATGTAACAGATCAGTAGAACTATTTTAGGCTGCAACATTGCTATAATTTTGTTTTTTTCTTGGTCAGGCCTTGATTTATTTTCATGGTCAGCTCTTTCTTGTACCATAGTATGCAGTTAGTTAATGAAAACTGAATCTTTGAAACTTCCTAGCCTGGTATGGCCCTCAAACTGCTACTCACCTTTACTCTTCCATGTGGGTGGCAATGAAGTTGCAACATGTAGTCTAAGGGTGATCAAAAGAGACTTCAGGGCCTTGGGATGGTTGGTAAGGGAATCTGAGGCACAAGTTATTTTTAATTTTCTCCTTCCAGTTGCAGACAGTGACATCGGAAGAAACAGACACACGTAGTCTGTTAATACATGGCTCCGTGGCTGGTGTCACCAACATAATTTTGGGATTTTGGATAATGGGATAGCCTACACGGCACCAGGCTTGCTGATGTCAGCTGGGGTTCATCTTTCTCAAAGAGGGAAGATGGTCTTTGCTCATGAGCTAGTGGGACTCCTTGACAGAACTTTAAACTAGACTTGATGGGGGAGGGAGATATTATCAGGCCTGTCCGTGACAAGCCAAGGGATGACACACCAAGGTTAGAGGGATGGGGTGCTAACAAGGGCCCTCAGCCTGTTGCTCCAAGATATGCTGGGTACACTGCAACATACTGGAAGTCTTATGGAGATGAGCCAGGGGCTCCAGAGGTAATAGGAGCCAATGGGGAAACATGGGTAAAACAACTCAAAGAAAAGCAACTTGGAGAGCAATACAGAGGAATTGCAGCCGCTCCAGACAGTAAGTCTGCTTCAGTGGGGAACAACTTAAAGGCCTCTATGCAAATGCACGTAACATGAAGAATAAACAAGAGGAGTTAGAGATGTGTGCATGCCTGCAGGGCTATGATCTTATTGGTATCATTGAGACATAGTGGGATGGCTCCTATGACTAGAGTGTTGGAATGGAAGGACAAAAGCTCTTCAGGAAGGACAGGCAGAGGAGACAAGGAAGGGGTGTTGCCCTCTATGTCAAGGAGCAGCTGGAATGTATGGAGCTCCACCTGGGGATGGACAAAGAGTGGACTGAGAACTTATGGGTCAGGATTAAAGGGAGGGCAGGGACTGTTGATGTTACAGTGTGGGGGGTCTGCTACAGGCCACCTGACCAGGATAATGGAGCAAACGAGGCCCTCTAGGGACAGATAGGAACAGCATTGCATTCACAGGCCCTGGTCCTCATGGGGAACTTAAACCTCCATGATATCTGTTGGAGGGACAACAAAGCAGGGCATAAGCAATCCAGAAAGTTCTTGGAATGTGTTGCTTACGACTTCCTTCTCCAAGTGGCAGAGAAACCAACGAGGAGAGGAGCTATGCTGGACCTTGTTCTAACCAACAAGAAGGGGGTGGTGGCGAATGTGAAGCTCAAGGGCAGCCTCGGCTGCAGTGACCACAAGATGGTGGAGTTCAAGATCCTTAGGGTGGTGAGGAGGGTGCACAGTAAGCTTGCTACCCTGGACTTCAGGAGAGTAGATTCTGGCCTCTTCAGGGATCTGCTTGGTAGGGATCCATGAGATAAAACACTGGAGAGGAAAGGGGCCCAAGGAAGCTGTTTAAAATGTTCAAGGACCACATCCTCCAGCTTAGAAGTGATGCATGTCAAAAAAGAAGCTGTTAGGCAAAAAAGCCAGGAGGCCTGCATTAATGAACAAGGAGCTCCTAGACACACTCAAAAGCAAAAAGGAGGCCTACAGAGAGTGGAAGCAAGGACAGGTAGCCTGGGAGGAATATAGAGAAATTGTCCAAGTAGCCAGGGATCAGGTTAGGTACGCTAAACCCCAGATAGAATTAAATCTGACCAGAAACAACAAGGGTAACAAGAAAAACTTCTGTAAGTATGTCAATGCTAAAAGGAAGACTCAGGAAGATGTGGGCATTCTCCAGAAGGAAACAGGAGACCTGGTCACCCAGGATATGGAAAAGATTGAGGCAGTCAATGACTTTTTTGCCTTGGTCTTCACTGGCAAAGGCTCTAGCCACACCACCCTAGTTGTAAAAGGCATAGGCAGGGACTGGGAGAATGAGGAACCACCCACTGTAGGTGAAGACCAGGTTCGAGACCATCTAAGGAATTTGAAGGTACACGTGTCCATGGGACCTGATGAAATCCACCCACAGGTCCTGAGGGAACCGTCAGATTACCAGAAGGCTGCAGCACCTCTCCTACGAAGACAGGCTGAGAGAGTTGGGGTTATTCAGCCTGGAGAAGAGAAGGCTCCAGGGGGACCTTATAGAGGCCTTCCAGTATCTGAAGGGGGCCTACAAGAAAGCTGGAGGGGGACTTTTTTCAAGGGCATGTAGCAACAAGATGAAGGGTAATGGTTTTAAATTGGAAGAGGGTACATTTAGACTGGATATCAGGAAGAAATTTTTCACTCTGAGGGTGGTGATGTTGGAACAGGTTGCCCAGGGAAGTTGTGGATTCCCCATCCCTGGAAGTGTTCAAGGCCAGGCTGGATGGGCCTTTGAGCAACCTGGTCTAGTGGAAGGTGTCCCTGATCATGGCAGGGGGGTTAGAACTAGGTGATCTTTAAGGTCCCTACAACCTAAACCATTTTATGATTCTGTGATTCTATGTTAACATTTACAACCTCTGAAAAAGTCTTAAAAAGTTAGCCATCACCAAAAATAATAAGATTACTGACTGCTTAAAATAATGAAATTCCTATTATTGAAGCAACTAGGACAAATGTTTTACAAATAACATCAATTTAGGTATAGTATTAATATTGGATTTTCATTTTCTCAAAAAGCTCAGTAATGATAACAAAAACCCCTGAAAATGATTGTGAAAACCAAGAGGCGATAAGAATGTAAATTCAAAAGGTTCTTGAGCTGTATCCAAATTAATAGAAGTCATTCTGGGAAAAAAATATTTTGTAATGTATACAGACATTTACAGTTTAACTGTACACTAAGACTGAAAAAATGTATTCATGTGATACATTTCTAACAAAGAGTTTAATAGCTTCTCTACCATGGGTGTAATTTTAAATGGAAACATCCTTTTGCTTCAAAACAAGTTCAAATACTATACAAAAATAATTTTTCTTATTATTTTAAAAGAAAAAAAAACTTCAAGGAAAAAAAACAGGTGCAGAACTGCTTTGTAATAGTCACAGCAGGAGATTGTGCAAGGCCGAGACCAGAGAAAAATGGCAATCGTGCTATAAAATTTCCAAGTGAACTTAGTAGCTTAAACAAATTCACTAAAAGAGTTGACATACTGTCATAGACTGAAAAACCTGACTGAGAAAAGTGGCTAAAATTCAGAGAATGGAGATACAACACATTATTGTCATTAAAAAAAAAAAAAAAAAAAAAAGGAAAGAAAAAAGCCTAGGGTCTTTTTTGTTAAGCGTGAGAATGTTTTGCTGTCATCATTATGAGCTGATACATAAATATATCCATATCCATGAATTTAAACAAGCAACTTGGAAATTTGTTCTCTAGTGAGACTGTGTATGTTGGAATTTGATTATAAGGTGACATGCCTAAGAACTAGTTGCTAAAGGTAGATAACCCACACATAAAACCCCAACAGTAGGCTTTGTGAGTTGCTGCCATGGAGACAGGCACTCATTGACATGACTGTTCTTATTTGAGGACTGTTTGCCTGAGAAAAACCTCACTGTACATATGCACGTTTATAGCACAGAGAAGATTCTGGCCCTCCTCTGCCCCAAAGTGCCCAAATAACCCAAATACCTGTGCCTGAGCACCTAGCCAGAACAGTGGTTCTCATTGCACTGGCACCTAATTTAGTACCTGCTTTCATATTTCCTATGAAAACATTGAACATTTTGATAAGAATTTGGACAAAAGTAAATAAAGGGATGATGAGATATTGATGTATTAGATTACATATAAATGATTTTGTTGCTAGATAAGGGAAGAAGTAATAAAGACTATGACAATGCTACATATATAGTATAGACTATACAAACAGAGTATATTCTATATTTACGCATAGGACCAGTAGACACTTCTGATAAGATAATAAAATGATTTGTGGTTGGAACATGCTATAGTTTGCTGTGGTCTTTTATTCTTCTTAACTAGAATATTAAATATCAAGATCTTTCTAGAAAAAAGACAACTTCACATTCTTTTAAAATTGTATAATGACACTTTCTATTGTCAGAAAACAGATTCTAGGATAGGTGATCTTGTACACTGCTGATTCTATTACCCACAACTTTTCTGCTATTTACCAGAATCAGTTATTACTTTTAGGACATGCCTGAACTTGACAAAGGAAGCTTTTATAGAAAGCTTTCTATTTAGCTAAGGAAGTCACTATTCTGCATGTGATGTCAGCTGACTATAACTTGTCATCACTTGCACGGCAGTCAACATCTTTTTAAAGAAAACCTTTCTTTACTTAATGCCAGTGTTTAATATTGTTCTAAGAATATTCTTAGTCAAGGTAAACTATTGCTTTTTGGGAAAAAAATGTTTTGAGAAAGCTGTCTATTAGCGAGCAGCTAACACACTGAATGAATCTAAATCATATTGCCAGCTGATTCTCAAAGGTCAGCTCCTCCAAGCTCCACAATTGTCTTTTCTATTATGCCAAAAATGACAGGCAAGAAAAGGAGACAGGAGGCCTTTGCAGGTGAGCAAGAGGCCTTTACAGGTGAATGAAGAGAGGCATACAAGAAGTGAAAGCAAAGCCTGGTCACCAGACGGAATATGAAGACACTGTGCAAACATGCAAGGGGTGGTGTTAGGAAAGCCAAAGTCCACCTGGACTTGTGAATCCGGTCAGGTACATGCAGGGAACTGGAAGGACTTCTATACGTGTATCATCATCAGCATCCTGGGATGCATTATGCAAAGTACTACCAGTGGGGTGGAGGAAGGGATCCTTCCCCTCTCCTCAGCCCTGATGAGACACCTGCAGTGCATGAGGGTTGGACCGGATGATCTGCAGGGGTTCTTGCTAACCTCAGTTGTTCTGTGGTATTGCTTCTTTGTGTATGTACTCTTTCAAAACTCTATGTGTGCCCAAATAATTTCATTATATAGACTCACAGGATCATAGATTAATTTAGGTAGGAAGGGTATCTGAAGGACATTTGACTTAACCTCCCCAGTCAGAGCAAGGCTGTGCTATGGCTAAACTAAAGTGATTGTGACACTAGTCCTTCAAAAAGGTCTGGAATAAGATACAGGTAACCAGGATGTCCGTTTCCTTCATGTACCCCCTCATGTCATTAATGCTGTTGTCAGACATTATGTGACTGATTCAGTTTCAATACAATGATAAGTATGAAGTTTCAAAATTATCAACTTAAATATAGATATTCTTAAAAATCAGAGATGGTTCTCACTTAGAGTGACTTTAGCTCATTCTAAATAAGTAAGATAATCTATGGGCTGATAAAGAAAAAGATACAAAATTTGCTTTAATTTATCTTCTTTCTTAAGTCACTGAATTACCAGAAATTTATTAATTAAAAAGATAGAAGAGTCAAAATATATCTGAATGCAAAAAAAAAAAAAAAAGTTTCTGAAATGTTTTACTTCTTTCAGAAACCTACTTCTCTAAAACACAGTGAGATATATCAAAAGCAGTGGGTATCAAGACTCTTAATACTCTTTAACAATTTATTGTATGAAACGTTTATAAAGTGAAGTTAGATTTTTCATTTTTACATCTTAAATATAGAATAAACTTTTACAATACAGCTTTAAAAACACAAACTTGCCATGTATTGATAGTACTTAGTATTTTTTCATATACTACTGTTTGGCCGTTATGAAGACTTATGTTGTAGCAAGGCTAGAAGATTGCTGCATCTCAAAGCTCAGCATGAATTTCAATTTTAGATTATTTCATATACCTGTAGCTTAGTAAAATAATTTTGCCAAAGATCACTTGAAATAACATGTATGATTTTCACCTGCTTTATTTGGAGCATTTTTTTCTCCCATTTATATGGACAGCCTAAAAAAAACCAAAAAAAATGCCATATGACAAATGGAATAACTTTATCTTTTTTCTGTGTCATTCACCTTGTTCTTCTTCTTTCTCTGTAGTCCCCAGGGCTTTATGCCCCAGTGAGTGCCTGAGGCTGATAAGAAGGAGTTACTCTGAGTAAGCAAGACAATTAAGCCCCTAATCAAGTAATGAACTTTCTGTCAATCACCTTTTCATACTGCAGGTGACACCTGCCTGACACTATCAGCTCTGGCTGACGTGGATTCCATGTTATACATAAATCTCTTGACTTAATGATCAGATAGAAAACTATAAGATGAGTCCACCAACTCCTATGTGTAAAAATATTTTTTCTGCCTAAACTTGATCATCAACATACCTATGTTAATGATTTGGGAAGTGAAGCTGATGTGCTCTCTGCTAAAATATTGCAGTAAAGCCAGATCCTAGGCCAGTGTGCTGTATTCTGATGGCTTTTGAGGAAAATAGCATCCATTCGAGGTATTCCTTAGACCTACTCTCAGTGAGGCTAAGTATTCATCAACTTCAAGATTTCTTTTACTAAAATAATTCTATTCTGTTTTATAGGGATTATATCTAGGGTAATACCCATCATGTGAATTATATTTCTGTTCTATTTTCTGGCAAAAATTCTTTTCACACGTGCCTAAATGAACAGCATGGATTTCAACATGGACAAAGTTTTGTTTGTTTTATGTTTCTGACCTGCTAAATTATATTATGTGAAATTACAGCAAATTACAGAGTATCACATCATGTTACATGGTTCACACTGTAAGTCAATTCAACTTGACACACTATGACAAAGTAATGCAATATATCAGTTCTGTAACCACATTCTTTAAGTAATGAAGTCGTATTTCAGTATCCAAACCAGAGCACCTATTTAGTGTTAAATATCCATCATCTGCTCCAACAGCGACATTTGGAGCAATTGGGTCAAGTATCTACAGGAAGAGGATATTTTTATTGTCTTCTCTGCTAATTGATTGAACAGGACCATGCTAGCATTCTTTCCACTTTATATAAACTCATTCATTAAATCACTCCCTATACATGTCAACAGTCTTGGAGTAATACGTATCTCAGATGATAAATATACATGTTACTAAAAAATGCAACTTGGTTTTTAAGCAACACTGGTCTTCATTAAATCTATAAGTGAACGTACTGCTTCAGTAGTCAAACTCCTGTTGAATAAGAAATATTCGTGCAAGATTGTGGTATAAACAGAGTGTTTTCAGGGCAAGGAACTTCAAGTGAATTTTGCTCAATAAAAATATGCCAGTCGATTCCAGTAATAACCTGTACAGTAAATCTGGCAGGAGTGATCAGAATAGTAGTCCCTGTCTCCATACAGCAAATTCAGCACCAAGCAAGCTGCAGGTCACGTTTGCACTGCCTCACCGCTCATGTTTTAAGGATTCATCTGGAGAGCAAAGGTCCAGTGACAACGCTGCAGCATCAAGGAGGTGAAATGCTAAATATACGTCTACAGTGAGATTGCAATGCAGAACACAGGTATTCAGACTAGTTTTGGTAAACAGTAGCAATTTGAGCTGTGACATGGAACTTCACACAAATTTGAACAGTAATCTACTCAGCTTCTGGAGAGTGTCCACACTGACCTCCACGCTACTAAAATGAGGTTGCTCCTGGTTACGCAGTACAAAAACTGAAGTGTGATGACTCGCTGTTGTTTCTGCCAACTAACCCTTGCATTCAACGGGAGAAACCCTTACCAAGGTAACAGGGCTTTCAGTCGCTGCCCCTTTAAACATCCCCTATAGCGAGAGAAAAAGAGTGGTGAAGAGAGAGACTAATTAAGCAGCCTGTTTCCAAAGCAATTCTCCCATGAGTTTCTCCAATTAGATGGCTTAAATGGGAATGGAAAAGGCACTTTTTCTTTGATATTTTCTAGTTTGGTTAGCTGTGTAGCCAGCTGTACATCCCTTTCTGCCATATCGATAAGAGAAACAGTGTCAGAAAAGAATTCAGAAAGGAAGGAGGCTGCTCAGCCCAGCACTTTTGACGTAATGTTGCTTGTTGAATTATGGTCCAAGGAAGAAATGGCAGAGAAGTGCTACCTGAAATAGACCAGCTAGAATTTTATTAATTTTACACTAAAAGGTGCAGATCTTTCTATATTGAAGAAATTAGTTCATCCTGTTTTCTGCCAAAGAGGTCTTCTATGGAAAAGGCAAACATTATTATCCTGAGAATTATATCTGGGTCTTATTCCTGGATCCCAAAAATGTACAGTGAAGCATATCACCACTTTTGAGAAAAATCATTGTTCAGGCAGATAAGCATAAATTATGTGTTTTAAAAATAGTCCGTTTGTACTTTTTCATAAACCGTACTGGAGATCTCTGAAAAGTAAAATAAATTATCTTTTAACAATCCATTACACAAGCCAGTTTTCTCTCAGTCTAAGAATACTAATCAGAACATTGCTAAAAGGCATTTTAATGGCTAAGTAGAGTATCTTATGTTTCAGGTAGGTTCCTTAATGTTTATATGCAAATATTATAGAAGATAGAGGTTTTTGAAATTAAAGAAATAAAAAAGTTATGGATCTTCAAACTAATTTTCAACCAAAGTTAAAATGTTCCATTTCAGTGTCAAAGTCTTTTTTTTTTTTTTGCTGCAAGATACTATCTTTTCATTATCTTTCACACCTCTCTCTCCTCCACATCCCCCCCTTCTCCCTCTCCCCTCACAAACATACATACAAAAAAACTTGTCATCTAACATCAGAAGCAAGTCTACTCTGGTCACTCTTTTTTCCTTTTTTAAAAAATAATAATGGAGCATTAGATGAAGTAAAAAGGCAGAGGACATGGAAGAATAGTTTATAAAATACATATCATTTTTTGTTGTAGGTACTGAAAATAATACACTTGAAAATAAAACATGTCAAAGTACTGCACACCTATGACCAATTCTATATGGTAAATTTGTAATATGTTGATAAAGAAGTGAGACAGATTGTTTTGAATAATTCAATCACTAAGAATAAAATTTTAGGTTGATAAGCTACTTCTAATTGGCATGATGAACCAGTAAAGTTCAGAAATTTTGCTTTTGTATTTTTTAGCCAAATTTTCACTTGATGATGAAGTAGTGTTTTATAGTACAGCTAACTAAATCTAAATATTTATTTTAAGTAAAAAACTAAAAGCTAAAATACTTTTTTAGGCCTTCCAAAGTATTGCATTGCTCTCTGTATGAGCCCTTGTATGTGTATTACTTGGGTAAGTCAGGTTTCATTTGAAGCTGGGAATTTTGACATGCAGTGTTGGCATTGAACCAAACGTGTGTTTACTTGCACACCTTCTGTCTGTGGGAGGGAATGGGTAACGCATATCAGCTGTGCATCCTTGAGATTCAGTTACACCACTTGACAATACTGAGAAATTTAAATCCTCACCACAGAGCAGGTAAGGGACCTACAGGACATCTCTACAGGAAACCCTGGCCACAGAACAAAGCGAACATAAAGATCTAGTGCTAGTCAACGTCTTGTACACATCTCGTATTATAGGAAGGGGGGATACTCACAAAAAAATATTCATTCCCTCAGTTAAAATATCCCTAAGGCTGGGAAGTTCCAAGCTATTACAAATAAAATAATTAAAAAAAAAAAAAAAAAGCAGTTGGAGCAAGTCCAGAGGAGGGCCACAATGATGATCACACTGCTGCAGCACCTCTCCTACGACTCTCCTACGAAGACAGTCTGTGAGGGTTGGGGTTGTTCAGCCTGGAGAAGAGAAGGCTCCAGGGGGACCTTATAGAGGCCTTCCAGTATCTGAAGGGGACCTACAAGAAAGCAGGAGGGGAACTTTTTCAAGGGCAGGTAGCAATAAGATGAGGGGTAATGGTTTTAGACTGGAAGAGGTTAGATTTAGATTAAATATCAGAAAGAAATTTTTCACGCTGATGGTGGTGAGGCACTGGAACAGGTTGCCCAGGGAAGTTGTGGATGACCCATTCCTGGAAGTGTTCAAGGCCAGGTTGGATGGGGCTTTGAGCAACCTGGTCTAGTGGAAGGTATCCCTGCCCATGGCTGAGGTTTGGAACTAGATGATCTTTAAGGTCCCTTCCAACCTAAACCATTTTATGATTCTATGAATACTTTGTCCTTATGTGTTCATACAATTACAGTATTTGAAATGACATTGTGCAGATTTTGTTCAGAAGAAAAGCCAGGTATCCGTGTGGAATTATGGATTAAGAACTTTTTGAGAACTTCGTTTTATCTTTCCTGGGCACTGAATTTGAATTTGCCTACTGCTTTACCAATGCAGAATATTGTTTCACATTTATTTCTAGGAAAGAATTAATAGATTTCACCTGCATGTACTTAGAAGACTACCTTATTTCACACAGAGGCCAAGTGTCTACCCAAAATGACCTTGAAGTCTGCCATTCTTATAGCATTAGATATACTGTTTGCAATAGTTTTATTTTGAATAAATGCATCACATCCATTCAGTGATCTTTACCATTTCAAAACATAAGTGCTTGCACTTTATGGTTATACTCCCTCTTTCATTTCACATGTGTGGAGATGCTTTTGGTGTGGAATTTGAACTCTTTTTCTAAATATGGTTGTCTACCTATATTTTACTCAAAATCATTATGACAAAATATGTCATTGTCACTTCTATGTGGCTGGGTAATTTCAAGTTCAAGTAAGAATTCAGCTTTCATTCCTGATATTTTTATTCTTCTAATAATAGTAAACTAAAGAAAGGAAACAATGGAATTATATGGATTTGTATATGATTAAGTTCCACTTGGCATCTTTACAGAAAAGTATGATGCTTGCGATATATAGTTTGTAATTGCATTTGCAAGTATTAAAGTGAAATTTGAAAGCCGGTGATGGCAGAGTAATACTATTAAAATATATAAAGGCATCGTAAGAACAAAATAAAATTGCATGCTATTTAAACTTTTCTGGCAGTGACCAATACAGAGATGTTTAGAGAAGATGAAACATTTGTTTTATACTAAAGTGTCCTTCAGCTTATCTACATATGTATTATCACTCACAAGGAAACTATGTTGTATTTTACGTTTGTCCTCAGGAGGCTGGGTCCATCTATGTATGTAGCACAAAATAACATATAATACCACATACTAAATATTATGCTATTTTGGGCTGCTACAGGAAAAATAGAATAATATCATCAGTTCAAGCACCATTCAGTGCACTTATGTTTAAAACATACTACCTGCCTGCAGCTAGTGCTACTAAGTGTGCAAGGAGTTACTATTTCTTGCTTTTTTCACGATATTTAACTCCAAAATGCCTAATTTTGACCTTTTAAAAACTTTTCTAATAGGATTTAGAAAATACTATTTTAATAACAATAGATATTGTTAATATAGTAACAATAATAGATTCATATCTATATACACATACATACATACGCATATAGCTTTCTGTCTTCTGTGATCTTGAAATGTGATTCACTTGACTTAGGCAGCAAGAGATGCTTTAAACTTGTTGAAAATATTCTGGCTCATGCACTTAATTTCACTTTCAGTACAGGAAACCTTTTATGAATAAGCTCCATTCCAATAATAAATCACTGTACTTTTCCCTCTACAGTATCACATTAATTCTATTCAGAAAAAAGTTAAACAAGCAGTTTTGGGGATGACCCATTTGCAGTTAGTGACTCCTTATTTAATGAGAGTTTCAACTGCATATATTTACAATGTATGTGTATATCAACTTTCTCACCCAGAAACCTAAAAAACTAAAATACCAAGTCTCCTTTGTCTAATACTCAAGACTTGTAAGCACTCAAATTAAGGATCTAAAACAATAAAATAATAACACATTTTCTCACTAGTGGAGAAATAGGAGATACATTAAATTTAATATAGCAGACCAACCAATCAATCAAGGCAGACTGACAGTTGCATACAGTAGCATCTTCAATCTTGTTTCCTCCTTTCCTTCAGTACATTCCACCTATAGTTTGTTTTTTAAGTGTGGTAGAATCCAATATATTGACAGATTTGAAGCACTTCACTGCATTTCCTATATTGGCTTCTGCTGAGATAATACAACCTTATCACTAGGTTCTCATCAGTTACCACCATTACCACCAGTTCTCACCACCACCTTGAAGATAACTCAGGATCTTAAGTGGCAAATTGATTGTATATCAATTGATACACAATTGATTTTGATGTACACTTGATATCACAACCACAATGGAGGGATTCTTTATAGGAATCCCTTATTCCTTCACTGTTCTTGAGTTTTGAATCATTTCCTTGCACAAGAATTCAGATTGCCGTCTTTCTTCAGATGACATCTCAAGTTAAACATATTTTGCTTTGTTTTGTTCACTATCCAAAAGCTAAAATCGCCTTATGTTACCCTTCTTTCAGTTTTAACCAAATATGTTAAAATCAATAGCTTTCCCATTCATTTAATTCTTCTTTCTCACCAATAGGTGCTCTCATCAGATCATTTCTTTTCTTCATCGTAGAATAGAACAAAGTAGAGTAAAGTAGAATAGAGTAGAGTAGAATATTTCAGTCAGAAGGTCACCTACTCAAATGCCTAACTAATTCAGGGCTGACCAAAAGTTAAAGCATGTTATTAAGGGCATTGTCCAAACACTTCTTAAACACTTACAGGTTTGGGACATCAACCACCTCTTTAGAAAGCCTGTTCCAGCGTTTGACCATCCTCTTGGTAAAGAAATGCTTCCTAATGTCCAGTCTTAACCTCCCCTGACACAGATTTGAGCAATGAGGTTGTCCCTCAGCCTCCTTTTCTCCAAACTAGACAAGCCCAAAGTCCTTAGCTGCTCCTCAAAGGACATTCCTTCCAGCCCTTTCACCAGCTTTGTTGCCCTCCTCTGGACATATTTGAGTACCACACACCCTTCTTAAATTGTGGGCCTCAGAACTGCACACATGTGGTGAGGCCACACCAATGCTCTATACAGCGGGATAATCACCTCTTTTGACTGGCTGGTTATACTGTGATTCATGCACCCCAGGATGTGGTTTGCCTGCTGGGCTGCCAGGGCACACTGCTGGCTCATATTGAGCCTGTTCTCAACCAGCACCCACAGATCTCTCTCTGCAGGGTCAGTTCTCCAGCCACTCCTCTCCCAATTTATATTAGTTACTCCATCCTGGGTATAGAATCTGGACTTGTTGAATTTCATCCCATTAATCATAGCCCAATGCTCCAATCTATCTAGATCGCTCTGCAAGGCCTCTTGTCCCTCAAGAGAGTCCACAGCACCTCCCAGTTTGGTATCATCAGCACACTTGCTAATGGTGCATTCAGCTCCTGCATTCAGATCATTGATAAATATATTGAACAGAACTGGCCCTAGAAGTGAACCCTGAAAAACACCACTGGTGACTGCTGGTGACATCATACTTCTACAGAGTAGCTAGGAGTCATCAAGACTAAATAAGACAAAAAAAGGAACAAACGGCTTCATTTTCTGACTTAAAATCCTAGCTCCAAAGTGCAGGGAAGAATATTATTTTTAAGCAAATTAAATACAGAATCTTGCCTGGGATACCCAAACCAGTTTGAGGTAGATAAAAAGAAAGCAGATTTTACAATTTTTTTAGGCATGTATTACTTATTTCAACAAGGAGAAGCGCAAAGTCATGTACCTGGGGAAGAGCAACCCCATGCACGGATATATGCTGGGGGCCACCAATCTGGAAAGCAGTTTGGTAGAAAAGGACCAGCGGATCTTGGTGGACACCAAGGTTATGAGTCAGTAATGTACCATTGTCGCAAAGAAGACTCCCAGATTGCATTAGACAAAGTATTGCCAGCAGGTTGAGGGAGGTGATCCCTCCCCTCTACTCACCACTGGTGAGATCGCATCTGGAGTACTGTGTTCACTTCTAGGCTCCCCAGTACAAAAGAGACACTGAAAAATTGGAGAGAGTCCAACAAAGGGCTACCATGAAGGGACTGGACCATCTTGCCTATGAGAAAATCCTGAAAGTGCTGGGACTGTTTAGCCTACAGAAGAGAAGTCTCAGGGAGATCTCATCAATGTGTATAATTACCTGGAGGCTGCAAAGAAGATGGAGCCGGGCTTTTTTCAGTGGTGTCCAGTGACAGGACCAGAGGCAGTGAACACAAACCAAAATGCAGCAGGCTCCCTCTGAACATCAGGAAACACTTTTTTACTGTGAGGGTGGCTGAGCACTGGCACAGACTGCCCAGAGGGGCTGTGGAGCCTGCTCCTTGGAGATATTCAAAAGCTGACAGGATGTGGTACTGGACAACCAACTCTAGGTGGTCCTGTTTGAGCAGAGGGTGTTGGACCAGGTGACCTCCAGAGGTCCTTTCCAACCTCAACCACTCTGTGATTCTGTTTAACTATATTAGGCAGGAGTTCCACGCTCTGTCTGAAGGCACGGGAAAAATATGGTCCCGATCAAGCTGAAGATTAAGATGCAGAAACACACACAATAAAAACCTGGAAACACTTAAAGCATTGCACATTTCAAGATTTACCCAGATACTTAGCATAGTGTACCCAGTCCCTTTAATCTTCAGCATTGCAGTGGCAGCCAGGAACTAAGAAACAAAGAAAGAAACAACCCCCCAGACTTCGAAGGGGGAGGGACACAGGACTGACAGACCCAAAACTACAAAAAACAAGCAAAGAAACCAAAGAGTTTTTGGAAAACAACTTGCATGAAGGAAAACAAAACAAAACAAAACAAAACAAAACAAAACAAAAACCCAAACCCAAAATAAAAACAAAAACAAAGCACCAAGAGAAAATCTTAAAAATTCACTATTGAGTATGTCAGCACATTTTCCCATTTTTATAAAAATGATCAGGTTTGGGCCTTGTTTAACTAGATCTAATAGACTGTACAGATGGTTCTTAGAAATTCTTATTGACTTACCACTTTGACTAGTGCTGCAGCGGGTGTTTTGGCGGCAAGGGAAGCTTCAAAGCTCTAAGTGATTTCAATCTCCCTGTTTGGCTGCCAGACTGCTTGTCCCCAAGGAGGCACACACCAGAACAGTAAGACCTTCTCTGAAAGTGAGCAGAGATCTTGTTTTTCCTCCACTGACACTTTTTGGCAGGAGGTAAGGGAGACATACAAAGAGTGCAAGGCAGTTTTAAGGTGAGGTTAAATGTTGCAGTTGATGTAATCTCACAGTTTACTGCAGCAAAAAGGAGGAAACTGGTCCTTCCACCCCATTTCTCTACCAGCCTCAGTCTGTCTGGTCTTTTGCTGATGTGATTGAGGTCTCAGATTCATCAGGCCCTTAGCTGACATGATTCAAATTACTAAACTATTGGAATTTTTTTTTCTGCTGAGTTAGCTTTCCATAAGGCTTCTGCTTAGAGTGGCTCATGGAGAGGTTTGACAAGTTCCAGAGTCAAAGCTGTTGAAAAGCCTCTCCAGAAGAGGGAAGGAGATAGCATGACATCCCTCCAGTGTTGGCAAGATGCTAAAGTGTCACAGCTGTTGCATCACATTCATGGACACCCTCCCTTCCTACGAGGAACAATAGTAAAATGTATTATATGATAGTCAACATGGATTACAGCAAGGAGGAGAATATCAGCTTGTACATGGGAGGGAGTGAAAGAGGACCGAATTGACTGCTGAGCAAGGAAGGCCAGATAGAGGAGTAACATTTCAGTGGTTTCAAAGCACTAAAAATCATCCCTAAATTTCAGAGACTGCGCTACATTGATTGCAACATATCTATAAATGCTCTTGGGAATACAGAACACAGAAAACAGACCAAAATATTTTTCTTACATTATTTAAATGTTTTGGGAGTCTGACCTTTTTTTTTTTTAATCTGTTTCGCTGGCAATGTTTGTTTTCTTCATGACTTCGCAAGCAGAGAATAGATAAAATAGCTTATTAACTCCTTTTACCCTTATCCTCTACACAATCAAACAGCTGGAGAAAGCATACAGGTCCCCATATTTCTTAAAAAATAACAGTCTTATAAAGCAGAATATCTTAAATTTGAGTTTCTTTCACTGTTGTCATAGAGTACCAGAAAAGTTAAACCTAATGAAAGTTGAGCAAAAAGGATAAGAGGAAATACTGGAAAAAGGAGGTAAAGCTTAACTAGAGACAGTTGTCAACTCCCCCTTGATTCAGAGTGTACTTCGATTTTATAGAGAACACTTCCATCATTACTTATACAGTAATGTTCTACATGTTTGAAAACACAAATTAGAAATGCTTCTTGGTTCATCTGAAAATATGCATTCTTGCCAAGGTTTCTTAATGTTAATTGCTACTAAAAAAGTAATCAATTTAGAACTTGAATTTTTTTTAAATAGAAGTGTGTGTAATGACAACACATCTTAGAAGTGTATCCCAAGTAATACCCATATAAAATACATGTATTTCATACCCCTAAAATAATGAAAATTTGGGGCATCAAATTAAGAAGAAGCAGTCAAGAAATTCTTTATAATGCTTTGAAACAAAATTTGGTCATCTGCCTTAAATTCTGATGAAGCAGTTTTCAAAATTTGAGAAGCTATAGATAGTTGAAAAGTGTTGCTAGTCTTTAGCAGCAGCTGGAAGAGTAAAGCAGAAGCAGTTTTAAGTCCAAACAAATAATCTACCTTTCAAAGCCTTATTAATAGACATGGGTTAAGACAGGAACTTCACGCCAATTGACATGTAGGGGCAGACAGGGGTATTTGAACATACTGAGCCCAATTCCACTCTCATTTATTCCATTGGCTTCAATGTAGTGACTTCCAGCGGTGCAAGAAAAAGGTAAACTGGATATTAAATGATGTTCAGAAAAAGATATATTACTATAATTTCTTCAGGAATGTTATTTATCTCTCTATGTGAGACAGCAATTCTAATGACTGCATTAAGATAGAAAAGCACTACTGAAGCTCCTCAAACAAACCAAATTTTTTATTTCACCTGAAAAAAAAACCTACTGCAGAGAACCCTGTGTATTTATTGGCAAGAAGAAGAGACCAACCCTGAATGTTTCAGAATAACTTCTAGCCTCAGCAATATAGAAAAGAAAGAAAAAACATAAGAAAAGATTAAGGGTATAAAATTCTTTCTTTTTGAGGCATATTTACTTTCTACTGCATGGAAAGGAGGAAGAAGACTAAAATCTACAACAAAATCTTTAGTTAAAATAATTCTTGAACTACATGCTTACAAGTCTTCAAGTTTTCTTACTCTAAAATTAGGGCTTTCCAGAAAGGCACCAGGGGTAGTTATTACAGGTTTTCAAATGTGGTTTCATATCATTTGGGGGATGGGGAGTGGGGAAGGGTCACCAACAAAAAAAAACCACAAATCTTTGGAAGCTTTTCAAAGCAAAATGCTTTGCTTAAAATATATCAAACTAAGTTCAGTCACAGAACAAAGGAATTTAGATCCACTTTTAGAAAATTATATTAAAAATTATATAATCTGAAAGATATTACCCTCAAGCCAATATCAATTGATTGATGGTCTTGTTGATATTTTCGTAAGCTATGTACCTTTCAACAGCTACCTTGGACTGTAAACTTTGTTTATTAAGAGGATATGTGTAACCAGAATTGTGTTATTACTTGGTCTGAATTCTCTTAAGAGATGGGGAGAGAATAAGTCAGGAGAAGAGAATTCTAGTACTTACTTATCTTCTTTTTTTTTTTTTCATGAAAAGATGAACAAATATCTACTCAGTTGCTTAAATATCAGTGTCTACTAAAATTTCAGATATTCTCCATAACTGAGATAAGGGGCTGAGAGATACAACACAAGACTTATGTGAGGATTTGTACTTGTACCTGTAGCTAGGCAGAGTATCCCACTGTTTAAGAAGCTGGATCACAGTTTGAGAACGTGCTGAAGCATTTCAGCCAAACACAGTTTGAGAATGTGCTGAAGCATTTCAGCCAAAATAAGACAGCTTTGCCAATATGAACTAGCTTTGTACGGTTTTGCCACCCTTGTTTCTTGATGTGCTTTAAGATAATCAGATATGACTATCAAGGGAAAACATCTTTTCACTCTTTCTCACTCAAAATTGTGAAATTATGTGTGTGAAAACACAGATTTGCTGTATGTCATTAGACCTACTTAAGTCTTAAAAGAATTACCACATAATCAAATGTGTTTCCTAGCTAATGGTCTGTGTAAAAAAATAAACTTGAAACAAAAGAATACCCTTCATAAATGCTGTACATAGTGACAAGTCAGTCCTGAAACCTTAGAAAGACGTATAAAGGGAAGAAACAAAGAAGGTCATAGCACATCCTCATGTTAGAAATATCCAGGTTTTGTGTGAGTGTGTTCATTATTGTTTTGCAAATCCTGTTATCCAGGCCCCTAGACCCTTCGTTTTCCAG
Organism: Vanellus vanellus; assembly: GCF_965231255.1. Lineage (NCBI taxonomy): Eukaryota > Metazoa > Chordata > Aves > Charadriiformes > Charadriidae > Vanellus > Vanellus vanellus. The sequence continues at coordinate 48,077,396 of NC_138905.1, forward strand.
ACACTTTTTCCAGTAGTTACCTGTTAGAGTTCAAAGAACAGATAATGTCAAACAGTCATGAATTATTTTTTTTCCGAAAAAGTCCCTAAGAGTTGTTATTTATATCCACTGTATAGAATTAAGATAGTTACCACAAACACATTGTCCAGCATAAAACAGTTAAGTAAGAAGAATATAACACAAGTAAGAAGGTGCCTTTTTTACACCAAGTCCTATGTAATATCTGTACCTCCCAGAGGCTCACTCTGGGAGAATAAACTCCAACCTCAAACAGCTGTTAAATAAGCACAAGGTAAACCAAACAGCATTGCAGAAAAATGTCAAAACTGATCTTTTGATTTTATGATTTGTCTAGCACACAGCAGAACAGAGAAGAGTGGAACCTAAGAAGATATCAAGGAAGGAATAGAGTCAACACTTCACCTTACTTACTCAGGCAAAGGGGAGCACAGGAGATAAGCGGTATTGGCTGAGGACTGCTGAAGAACGTAAACAAGACTTCTTGTACCAGAAGACTATGCTTTAAAGAGGGTGGATTTAACACTGTAACAAACAATTTGCGCTTGAGTTTTCTTCCTTTCCAAAACAGTTTCACCTCTTTATGCTATAGCACATTTTGTAATACAGTTATTTACACAAATGGTCTAAAAGGATTTCAGAAAGCAGCAGAAAGTTCCAGATGAAAATAGCATAATATGTGGGCACTCCATAGATCTCTATCAAGAGAAGGGGGCATATCTATTACTGCACAGCATGGTAGATGAAAAATAACGATGTGAAGGTAAAGATAGAACATAAAGATATTAATCTTCATTTGTTACTATTATTATTTAATATTACCCTCCCATTTAAACCTTTTTTTAATGTCTTTAGTTTTCATCTTACTTTGAAGAAAAGATAATTAAAACTATTGTTATGTTGCTGTTGGTTACTCCCCAGTGCCATATATCAGGAACAATTATATTTAATTAGCTAGTGTTTTCAGTAACCCAACATTTAAAAGGAAACATATAATTGGACCCAAAGGAGACAGAATGGAACGAGATCTGGAAAAGTTAAATTTTCATATGAGCAACCTATAATAAGAAATGCCCATATTACCATCTTGGGCTGTGACATTCATAAGTGATTGCACAAAACGCTGAAATATCCATGGGTATACAGAAGCAGTTTAGGAGGGCTCTGTATATTTGAAGAAGAAGCTTGGATGAAAGGGAAAAACACAGATAATGTGCGTACTTCCTTTAAAAAATAGCTTGGTGGTGGTGGGAGCCTCTAGGGAGAGTTTAATGAAAGCCTCTGCCTCAGTCTTTCTAAGGTCCATAGGAAAGGAAGTGCTTTAACAGAGGCCATTGGAAACGGGACAGAATCAATCTCTCTTCTTTTCCTTCAGCCTTTCCAAGGCTGTAGAGGAAAGGAACTTTTGGGTGTTGCATACGGGAGCAACATATACTACGGTAATTTATCATTAATTGCCTTGAAAACATTGTATTTCATAAATATATGTTAAGCACACTAGAAAACGTTCTTCTCTCAGACACTGATTTTAACCCTTATGGGCTTCTGAAATCTTCTGCTCTTATCTTTGTTACCTATTCCTATCCCGTTGTTTTCTTTCAGCAGTACATTAAAAAATATGACAAACATCTATCGCTTGTGACTAAACATCCAGTTCAGCATGCCCACTGCACTAGCAAGTACACCATACACAAGCTCTTACCTCATTTCCTCTTGGTAGCATGACAGCAGCCCAGCAAGTGCACTGGACAAGAAACTACAGGTAAGATTTTTCTTTTTTTTTTTTTCAGGGCTTAACTCTTGCTTAGCCCTGCATCTGCTGTCTTTTTGTGTTCGAGTCTCAGAGCTTGTACTCAGGTAGAGTGCCAACTCAGGAACGACACAAGGCCAGGACTTTAACTTGAATGTGGCAGTGCATTTTCCATATCTGCAGCAACTCCCGCGCTTGGAATAGTTCAAAAACCTCTGGCTGCTTCTGCAATTTAGAGATCTTTCATTTTTAGGTCAGCCTGCCTCACAAGCTACACTGACAGACATGCAGTAAGCATTTCAGATTAGGAGACAGATGCTGTAACTCCTCTATAAACACAAAAGTTTAAAAGGCAAGAAAGTCGTCTTTACAGATTTTGTTTTTTAAAACCCTGTTGTGGTATATAATCCCTATGCTTTTTTAAGAAGCTCCTGGAGTCTGGCAGTACAAATGCAACAACAGGCTTCTGTTACATATCTAACCTCAGAGATTTGCAGAATTAAATATCGGAACTCCCCATGCAAAAGGGTGGAACATCATAGCAAACAAGAAAATATCTAACCCCACAATTATTTTGTAGTACTTTAAGAGGAGTTCTGCCCATACCCAGGTTTGGAAAATATTTTGCAAAATAAATACTCACCTATAAAACATTTAAAGTCAGAAGTATGATTTTGTTCTTCCTTATTCAATTTTTCAGAAAAACAACATTCTCTGGACAGTCAGCATCAACTTGTGGCAAGGTTATATGCAGCAGAATGTATTTTTGCCTTTTTTTTGTTTAAAGGTTAGGGATTGTTTTTTGCTTGGAGGATTGCTGACAAAGCACTTGACAGTAGGTACAACACATCTACAGTAAGTAGATCAGAGTATTTTACCTGTAAACATGCTGCAATAAAGTGCCATCATTCAATCAATACAAATTACTTAGTTAACATTTTTCTTAATGTATCCGGATTACTAGTTCATTAGATCATTACCTGATAAATAGTGTGGGTAATGAATTGAGAGAGTAACTACATACCTTCAGGAAGAACCTGCCCGATAACAATAATCCATTAGAAAAACTGGCAGTATCCTCTGATCTATTGCCCGCAAAGCTATGACTTGATGGAGAGTTTCATTCCCTCTGCTCAGCACTCCAGAAGAAAATCAGCACAATTTAAATATTTCTCAGGATGTGACAGCTCTCTAGATCCCTGGTTGCATTCTGTTCCCAGGGGTTGACAATCTGGTGTTCCAGTGTGCATAGAGCAGTGAAGATGAATTGAAAAAGCTTGAGATAAATTAGGGATGGCTAAGTTAAAATTGTCTCTGCTCCCGAGTCTCTCATCTGCAGTCTGCAAGCCTATTTTGCTGTGAAAAAGCTAGATGGCAGGCTGCCTCAGTGAGTTCTTCTTAAGCGACAGGGAGCATTTTCAATGAAGAAAAATTCTCCCATTATCTAAGCTAATGTGACTGCAGCTAAATCTAGTCTTAAAAGTGTCTACTAGCATGAAATTCATTCTCACCGCTGCTTTCTTTCAAGCCACAGGTTAAAAAAAAAAAAAAAAAAAAAAAAAAGAAGGAAAAAACACAGCACCACCCTAATTTTTTCTATGTGAAAGAAATAAACTTTTTAGCTTATAAATGGCATCATGTTTCATATTATAGCTGTGTCCAACAATCTAAGTAGGGGAAATTTTCACTCTTTGCCAAACTTTATCTGCTTATACTCAAATTATCCTTCCACTTCCTGTTCTTTCTGTTTTGCTTTTAATGGCTATCATTTCTTTGCAATTACCTTCATTTTGAACCTGCCAGGAGAGAAAGTGGCAGTATTTTCCCCTTATTGACAAAAAATGAAGTGACAGCTAAAATTCTGAACAACTGACATGTTTAGCTTTAGTAGATAATCATCCAAAAAAATGTGATTGACGTTTTGCCATGCCACTAGAAAGTTTTGTTCAAAGAAAAAAACAACAACCTTGTAACAGGTTGTTGATCTTTAATTACGAACCAGTTCTCTGATTGCACTAGTTTACAAGGAAGATAGAACTGAAGATTTCTGAATATCAGTTTAGTGCCAAAGCTGTTTGACAAAGTCACTAATTTCAAGCTGTTATGTAAAAAGTTGTGATATAGATAGCTCAAGCACAGGAGGTTATCATTACACGTAGTAGATGAAGTTTAATATTTTATCCTCTCAAACTTTGGATACATTTTATTTTTAAAAAGCGAATAATTTCATAGAGCCAATGTCAGTCATACCCTCTAGTACACATGGACTTTTGCAAATCCTTTATTTAGTTTCAACTGATCTAGCTTTCTAAAGTCCTAGGTATCTACCACCAATATATTTCTCATATTCGAATTCCCAATATCATGGAAATTCAGGCCCCCACACTAAACTGTAAACAAGCAGAGATGCAGCTGAATACATGGGAATATAGCCATGGTTCTAGAGCATTCTGAGAATGCTAAATAAGTATACCACCAAAAACCAGATGTAGACTGTGCTTCCATCAAACAGGCAAGAAGAGACTGAACATTTTGGGGGCGTGACTGCTGAAGTCTGTTTGGTTCCCAGCCTCCCTGAGGTAAAACAAGTACTCGCATTAACAGAACTCTACCAGGTGAAGTGAAAAGGCATGATCAACATTAACTGATTTCCTTGGGGGTTATGTCACTAAAGCCACCAGCCCCACAGAGCCTCCATGTTTCATGCTGAAGGCATTATGTTCACTCTAAATCTTTTAAACTGAAGCTCCTTTGGCCTTTGTCCCAACAACCACCTCTTGGAGCATATGTAAACAGCTGTTGAGACCCAATTGTTCCGTAAATGCGATACATGTAAACATAGCCCACAATAGCATATATGTCTAGAGGGATTAAAAATTGATCAGCTTCCCATGCTGTCTTGCTCTAGATTTATTTCTGGTGTTGTGACACTCACACTTCTTAATTCTAAGTGGGACTGGATGTGCTGTAGTCCCAGCCATTAATATTTGTATATTCTCCATGTAAACAGATGATGACATAACGATTAAAAACAAACAAAAAAAACAAACAAACAAATATAAAAAACCTCTCAACTTGGAAAGAATTTTTGATGCAATTTTGCAAAACAAAAAACATGGATAAGTATATGAATTTTGATTGGCTGAATTTAACCTTCACTAGTAATCCATTTAGTTGCATCTTGTAAGGCATGTAAAACACAGTTTATCCAGCAAAGCTATTTTTGTAACAAGCATGTTGTTTAGAAGAGATTCATGGTTAGTGATAGAAGTGCTCAACTTCAGTTGGGATTCTTATGTCAATCTTCATTTGTGTCAACATTTTCCTTTTTTCTTTTATTTTTGAGGTTTTGACAGCAGTCAACAGAGGTGATCCTTCCCCTCTACTCACCACTGGTGAGGCCACACCTGGAGTGCTTTGTCCAGTTCTGGTCTCCCCAGTACAAGAGAGACACAGACATACTAGATAGAGTCCAATGAAGAAAACGAAGGGACTGGAGCATCTCTACTATGAAAAGGGCTAAGAGAGGTGGGACTGTTTAGCCTACAGAAGAGAAGTCTCAGGGACATCTCATCAATGTGTATAAACAGCTGAAAAGAAGATGGAGCCGGGCTTTTTTCAGTGGTGTCCAGTGACAGGACCAGAAGCAGTGAACACAAACCAAAATGCAGCAGGTTCCCTCTGAACATCAGAAAGCACTTTTTTACTGTGAGGGTGGCTGAGCACTGGCACAGACTGCCCAGAGGGGCTGTGGAGCCTGCTCCTTGGAGATATTCAAAAGCTGACAGGATGTGGTACTGGACAACCAACTCTAGGTGGTCCTGTTTGAGCAGAGGGTGTTGGACCAGGTGACCTCCAGAGGTCCTTTCCAACCTCAACTATTCTGTGATTTCCATTTTTGTGTAGGAACCACCAAAATCCTAAATTCTTGGTGCCAGTGATTTTCTCTGTTAAAATGGTTCCCAATTTTGTTGAGATTTTGTTAGTCTTTATTGTCCAAAACATCTTTCTAAAATGGGGGCAGATCATTAGCATCCTCTTCTCTTCTGTTCACACAAGTACAGCATCTGCTGCTGAAACTAAAGAAACTGCCTGGAAAAATTACTGACCGAGACCTCAGTGTGCAACAGCCCAGCTGTAAAGTTCCCAAAGTCGTCCTCTTCTCAGTGAGGTAAGGCTTCGTGGAAGACTCTTTAGAACTGAAAGCCACCTACTAGCCTTAAAGACAGAGTTGGTTTGTTTGCTATTTATAAATTTTAGAATAGTCATCACTCACGTCTCCCCTCTCTCAGCAGCTACAGTTTCATGTAACTACCAGTGACAAGCTGCTGTTTTTCTTAGAGCCTCAGTAACTTTGGTCAAAGAGCCACATCAGTGTCTCAGCTTCTACTCAAGAAAATCTATTAGCTTGAAGAAATTTTAAAAATAAAATAATTGTAATTCATTATTTATTTCTAGTGCTTTCGTTGTTTTACAAGGTATGATTCATTCACGTTAAGTGACTTGAATCAGTAACATTAAAATGACAGTTTCTAGGAGGTTTCTTGTTGAAATTTGGAGTGTGACATGAAATGGAGATGCTATTTAGCCAACAAAACAAAGTAATCCAAAATGTCTTAGTAAAATTCTCAGCATTGACCACACATTCAACTCAGTGTTCACTTCTTAAGCAAACAGAGAAAGACAAAAGGTGAACTTCAGTACTAACAATTGTTTTTTTCTAGGGAAAGAGGTTTAATAATCCCTGAATATTATTAGGCCCAAGTCACCCAGCAAATCATAGTCACTGAGGTAAAATGGATAAAAAATGGATAGCACTTCCCTCGCGCGTCCTCCCCCCCCCCCCCCCCAAAGTTACCCCCCCAAGTTATATGCTGGTGTGGTTTAATATATTTTTGGAATTAAATGGGCAGTCCTAGATGTTCAAATTGGAAGCAGAGGTGACACTGTTAGCACATCACGCTAGATACTTTTGGTGTGCTGTAATCCCATTACAAAAACATGTTTCAAAACGTCATAAAACAGCAACAACATTTGGGCAGAGGCTGAAAAAGGTGATCATGGAGCAGTGCATGTTGTAACTCTGGTGTGTTACCAACTTGGATAGCAGAAATTATCATGGTTTCAAGAGTACTATGACCTGGGTATCACGGAATCACGGAATCATGGAGTTTTCAGAGTTGGAAGAGACCTCTAGAGACCATCAAGTCCAACTCCCCTGCTAAAGCAGGATTGCCCAGAGCACATTACTCAGGACCGCATCCAGGGAGGTCTTGAAAATCTCCAGAGAAGGGGACTCCACAACCTCCCTGGGCAGCCTGTGCCAGTGCTCTGTCACCCTCACTGTAAAGAAGTCTTTCCGTGTATTTGAACGGAACTTCCTGTGTTCTAACTTGTGCCCATTGCCCCTCGTCCTGTCACTGGGAACCATTGAAAAGAGTCTGGCTCCATCCTCCTTCACCCTTTAGATACTTTTAAGTATTAATAAGGTCTCCCCTCAGCCTTCTCTTCTCCAGGCTAAAGAGTCCCAGCTCTCTCAGCCTTTCCTCATAAGGCAGATGCTCCAAGCCCTTAATGATCTTAGTTGCCCTTCGCTGGACTCGCTCCAGCAGTTCCCTGTCCCTCTTGAACTGGGGAGCCCAAAACTGGACACAGTATTCCAGTTGTGGCCTCACCAGTGCAGAGTAGAGGAGGAGAATGACCTCCTGACCTCCTTCAACCTACTGGCCGCACTCTTCCCTATGCAGCCCAGGATTCCATTGGCCTTTTTGGCAACAAGGGCACATTGCTGGGTCATGGATAATTTACTGTCTACTAGGACACCCAGATCCTTCTTCTCAGAGCTACTTCCCAGCAGGTCCGCCCCTAACCTATACTGGTGCTTTGCGCTCTTCCTCCCCAGGTGCAGGACCTTGCACTTGCTTTTGTTGAACCTCATTAGGTTCTTCTCTGCCCAGCTCTCCAGCCTGTCCAGGTCACACTGCATGGCAGCACGGCCCTCTGGGGTGTCAGCCACCCCACCCAGTTTGGTATCATAAGCAAACTTGCTGAGGATACACTCCGTCCCCTCATCCAGGTCATTAATGAATATATTAAACAAGATTGGACCGAGTATTGACCCCTGGGGGACACCACTGGTTACAGGCCTCCAACTAGACCCTGTGCCGCTGATCACAACCCTCTGAGTTCTGTCCCGCAGCCAACTCTCAATCCACCTCGCTGTCGCCTCATCTAGCCCATACTTCCTCAGCTTCCTAATGAGGATGTTATGGGAGACAGTGTCAAAAGCCTTGTTAAAGTCAAGGTAGATGACATCTACGACTCTCCCCTCATCCAGCCAATGAGTTATAACATCATAGAAAGCTATCAGATTGGTCAAGCATGATTTACCCTTGGTAAATCCATGTTGACCACTTCCAATAACTTCCTGTTCCTCAACGTGTTTGGAGATGACATCCAGAAGGAGTTGCTCCATTACCTTCCCAGGGACAGAGGTGGGTATAAGGTGGGTATACCTTAGAACTTTAAGAAAGTTAATTTCTAGAAAGCCAAAGTTATACACTTGGCCTGTTTATAAACTTAACTAGTAGTGTGGTTCCAGAGTTACCAGGCAGATATCTAAAGAATATTAAAAATACCATCTATATAATAGGATACACTAATTATATTTGGCTCAATCTTCACAACTACAACTCTTCTCCAACTGGTAATTCTCAATGAGGGAAAGAACTCAATTTAGGTAGAGGTTTGTCTTTTTTATTTCTCCATCATTCTTCACTGGAGACAAAATAGCAGTTAAAGAATTCAGAATATTTTCTCCATGCTTTACCCTGCCTGTCTTGCATTAGAGCTTCTAATGTGGAAGCCCAGTGGGAGTGGAGATATGCAATTCAAAGATGAAAACTTCAGAGTCAGAAAGTGAGATTTTTTTTGCTACCATATATTATATTTAATATATATAATCTAATACATATATATAATCTCTATATACAATCTATTATACATAGATTATATGTTATATATTTTTATATAGAGAACAACTTTGTAAAAACCACAATGTGTATGCATATAAAAATATAGTAAACTTTTTGAAGTCGTTTTTTCATTATTGTGGCTTGAACTCCTGCATAATTTTAGCTGCTTCATATGTTTCTTCACTGTTTTCTCTTGAAATATGGGTTACACCTTGTTGTCAGTGCTTATATGTCTTTTAGGCCATAGCTTGTTGCTAGGTCTTTTTTCTTAGATTCATAGAGGATTAAGTCTGGATATGAAACACTTTAATAAAAATATTTTTTCTAATCTTAAAACTTAATAGAAGAAAGTGTTAGCTTCCACTATGAACGTGCCTTAATCCAATGTACAGGGACTACATAGTCTTGCTTTTCTGCCAGTGGTTTTCATACACTAACAACATGGGAAACAATGTCCAAGATAAAAGTATGTAAATTTGAAGAGGAGATTTAGACGTTGGTGTGCTATTTGGGACTGACTAGACAACTTCACTGGGAGAATTTACTTAATCCCGAAACACATCCCTAGAACAAGGAGTGATTTAGGCTAGTGTCAGCCAAAAGGCTCTCTTCAAACTTTAGTTTGCCACTTTATATGATTCCTGGAAGAAAGCAGTTGAGACTTAGTGAGGAGAAGAAGGATGGAAACATATACTCTGAATATGCTCGTGTTCATTCTCCTTTTTGACCATTGTTAAACGTCCTGCTTTCAAGCCTCCTTCACTGTGCCTTTTACAAAAGCAACAGTTTTCAGACTGGAACGTACAATATTAAACAGTAAGATTTTTTTCCCCTCTTCAAAATAAGCAATTAGGTAGGTTGTTTGGTTCTCTTTCCTTCCTACATTTGTACAATAACAGAAGGCAATAGAACAATTATATCCCAAAGACCATTTAAATATTCAGATGACCACAGAGAAGTAAAAGATGTGAGAAAAAATCAACTTAATCCAAGAATTCTTCTACTGAAGTTCTGCATGAGGATATGTTTTCTCTATTCCTGCCTTATACAGAGTCATCAATCATTGTCTGACAACTGGAGACAAAATTTCCTTGTTTCCATCTTAGGCTCAAAGCTTGTCACGTGATCCCTGTTCCAGGCTACACGTTCTTCTTTTAATTTATGTACAGTTTAAATACTTTGTGCAAGCACTCTCATACTTACTATAAGAGTAGTTGACAATACCTATTATCACCAAGATGTGAAGACTGGAAAATAAGATCTGTAAAATGTATCAGTTCACTGAGGGGTCCTGACATCAAACACTATGTGTTTTTCCAGAGTTTTTATTTCCATGGTATCTAGATTTGTTCAATGTATTGAATAAACAGTTGGAGTGCATTATGCGCACTTCTAAGGCAAATATTTTTTTTGTGTTTTGTGTTGCTTTGTTTTTTTTCAACCAAAAGGAAACCAGATCATGCTCTCTGACACCACTCCATGAAGAAACACAGAAACTGGATACACATAAGATGTTTGTTCCAAAATAGTAATGTCAATGCCACCATACTCAACCTGACAAAGCTGAAAGTGAGAACCGAAAGAGAGTTATGATCAGTTATAATTCAAATAGTTAAAACCCTACCTATGTTAAAACAAACAAAAAACACCACCAAACAGGCACACTTCTCCATCACTCAACTCTGCTGCCACTGTTGTTTTTTTCCAGGTTTGTTGCTACTTGGAGTTTTGCAATTAGCCATTTAGTCTAAAAATATTTGTTTTATAGTGAAAGATCTAGTGAAAGATGTTCCTGTCCATTGAAGGGGGGGTTGGACTAGGTGATCTTTAAAGGTCTCTTCTAACCCAAACCATTCTATCATTCTATGGTTCCATACTTCAATTTTCATAAATATTCCCAAGCTGTTTGGTTTTTTGGGGTTTTGGTTTCAGGTTGGGGTTTTATTTGTAGCATCTGTTTTTTTTCAGATAATTCCATTTAAACCTGAAAACATCACACTTTTAAAAAAAAAATCAAAACCAAAACCCCAAAATCAATAATACATTTTATTGGTTAGTATTAAAAAATATCCACAACAAAACCACAACTTGATTTTGTCTTGGAGGCAATTAAATACCTATATTACAAAAGAAATAGAATCTTACTAATTAAGAGATTTAATTTCAGTTTAATTATAGGTGTCCTAAATTATTCAACAAGAAATGTCCCAACAGTTTGCATGTGATACACAATACATTTTTTGTTCTGGTTTCCATAGTCCTCTCTCCTCCACTGGCTAGACTGTAAGGAGGAACATGCACTCCTAAAATTTCAAAAGATCCTTCGAATTTCCTGCTTTCAAGCTTTTAGCTACATATTTGTTTCTTTCAGCTCTCTTTTTCATTATAGTGAATAGGGTCTTACTTTGAATTCATACATCGCAAAAGCTCATCTCAAAAGCTCAAGGCAGGTTTAACATGCCTTTCTTGAAACCTATAAAACTTGTGTTACACAGCCTGAAATCTCAGCAGCTGTATGTGAATTGAGAGCAACAGATTAGGAAAATAAAGCAAAACAAAACCCCTGTTACATAATTCCAGCCAAGTGGAGCAGGGCTTTTAGACACTGCTACGACGCAAATAAATAGTTAACTAGAGAAATAATGTTTTAAAAAATAAGGAAGAAGAAATATGGAATATAAACACCATGTACCCTGTGGGAGTATACTGCAGAATTCAGAGCACGTTCAAGCATGTCCAAACCTTTTAGTTTGTTCAGAAAGCTTGTGCTTAGCTCTGAGGTACTCTTGAGTGGTTTTGCCATGATAAAACCTGATAAACCTGCCCTGAACATCCTAATTTAAAATAAATAAATAAATCCATAAATAAGTAACAATGAAGAAGAAAACAATCATAGGCTACTATTTGTTATATTGAAATAAGTAATTGTCTTTAATTTTAAGATTACCTCAGAAATAGATATCAGTGGAAAAATATCTCCTTTTATGTTGTTTTACCACTTAACATTTTATAAGGAGATTATTTAAGGCGAATGTAGGGAAAATGATAGAAAGGTTCACATCTTGTTTCCAGTTCTCCCATCAAAACAGAAGAACGAAAAAAAAGATGATACGTTACACATAAAAATAGACTCTTTCAGACTTTTGTCCAAAACTTCAAGGTATTATTCTTCATGTTTCATCTTACATATAGAACACAGAGAGATATGAATCTTAAAAAATTAGAAAAAAGAAAGTGCATCTTGATAAAAGACCTCTTATTATGAATTTATAGTAAGTTTATCTCGAAAATAACAATCCTAGGACACAAGAAACTATCTACCTCTAATGAAAATAATGGTCAGGTGACCAGATATCCTTGGATGTTTAGATGTATCTGCTGCTGAAAACTGTCTAATAATTCTCTCACAGTCAAGAATTCAGGGGTATAAAACCTGATTTCTTCTGTAAATATGTCTCTTATTACATGTATTTTTTAATACATTATAATATGAAAATGGGGGGGGGGGGGGATGGAGTGGCTGTATTTCGAAAGCAAAGTGGCTAAATAAAACCATGTCCAGAACGTCTAACAATGAACACAGTTCCCTATCTTCTGTGTACCTGGATTTGATTTTGAAGCATGTTTGAGAGAGATGCATTTCAAAGGCAAAGTGCCAGCCTGCATTTATACAGAACACATGTGAATTCGCAATAGACCTATAATTTAAGACAAACCAGAATGAATGAAAAAAAAAAAAAAAAGCAAACCAAATTTTCAGTTTCCTTTCATTTTCCTTTTCATTAGAGAAACAACTTCATAGAGTCACAAAAGCAAAGCCTTCCTATGCACTTGTCAGGCCAAAAGAAATTGTTACTCATTCCAGTAATGAATGTGAAGGTGCATTAGTGAACCTTATTTAATGCACTAATGCATTCTCATATTAGAGATCTCTATAGGCATAACCAACTGTGTTGCACAAAGGTGCAATGATGGATACACTCATAGCATGAAGAATACGCACATGTTGGAAAATGAAGTAATTTTTAAATGCAACCAATTTATTGCAGTTAGATGAAAAAAAAATCATATATGACTATACAGCTGAGAACATTCTTTTGGTATGCTGCACAAGAATTTCAGTCCAAAGGAACAGACCAAAAAAAACCCAAACAAACAAAACCACTGCAATTGACTACATGCATCCTATTATTCATTTTTCAAAACCTGTACAAAACAAGATTAATAGCTGCAAGGAGATCAGTTTAGGCTTCAAATAAGTTCAGACTTCCTCCTGTATAATACAGGAGGTTCAGTCTAAAATATAATAAAGTGAGATTCCTAAAATCATCTCTGTTTTGGAATAACAATCATCTTAAACTCAGCCTTTTATTCCTAGACTGTGCTTTTTTTAATACAACTGAATACACGGCTTGGTAAGGGGGAAAAAAAAAATCAAACCACAAAAAAAAAGGAAAAAGGGACTCACAGTGGATGTGATCTGACAGGATCCACATGTAGTAGGGAGCGTAGAATTTTTCTTTAGTAGAAATTTTGTGTAACCTCATTGCTTTTTTTTTTTTTTTCCTAAGAACTGTAACACACAGGCTAAAATGAGTCTCTGACAAACTGGGCAGACCCGAAGTAAATCTTAGTGATACATCTGTTATCGTCAATTCATACCAAAGTCCTTTCTTGTGGTGAGAGGCTATATCTTTTAAATGAATGAGGTGGTCAAGTCCTTTGATGTATCAATAAGTACATTGGATTTCAAATAGTAATAATTTAGGCGGGCCCGTTGTCCATATTCATGCAAGAAATTGAACTAGATTATTCCAGTTGCCTTTTGTGGATTTTAGAAAATAACTAATGAATTACTTCATGATCATTGTCCCTATGAGATTTGCTCGTCTTCTCTGTTTAAAACAGTTGCTAAGACTTCTTTTACTCATCCTGACAGTTAATGACATGACCGCTGCTGCACCTATATACCTTTCATTTTTGATATATTAATTTGACTAAAGAGCAGACCATTCACCATTGTGATATCATCAGAAAGTCTCCCAAATATCTGTCAGGTATTTTAAAATTATTTGTTGTGCTATAATAAGTCACCATCTGAAAAAGTCATCACTTCACTTTAGAAAGCACCGACTTAAATAGCCTTCTGTAGATTGAATTGCAGTTTTGACACACTGTTTACACTTTTGTGGACATGCAGATGCTCTCCAAAGAACCCAGTGACTGCATTTAAAATAATTTACAATACCTACAGTCTACCTCAGTATAAAAAGAGTTTATTGATGAGAAACCCCTCCCATTTTAGGAGGTAAAATGAAAACTAATTTCTGCCTAATCATTGATTTTAAACCTTCATTGTACTTTACTCCTCCCAAAATTCAAAAAGTTTTGAAAGCTTTCAGCTTGACTGTATAATTTTTGCCCCCAACTACCACATTTTTAAGTACCAAATTTAACTTTAATGGAATTCTATTTAAAGAATGTGAGAATATGAGAGAAGGAGAGTAACAACAAAATGCACACATACTCCAATGAAACATGCACACATACTCATTTAAATGCAGCATAGAGCAAAGCCTATTTTACTCTCCCAGTGCTGTTTCTACTACGAAATAAATTAATATGGCAGTTTCCTTCTCACTGGTGAAAATAAAATTGCTTCTTTCAGAAATAAATTGCCTGTATATTTAAAAAGGAACTAATACCTCACACACAGATTTTGTTTGTACTTCCACAGATTTTTAAAAAGACTTCCTCACCATCACTACCATGCAGGTCTTCTCCCTTACCACCCTGTCCCCCCAATAAATCACAGTATTATTGGTGAGCTATTTCAATAGTATGCTCTTGACACTTTTTTTGGAACCTTTTCTTTTTAAACAATTAAATTGTTTTTAAGCAAACAACTGTAAGCATTGTGACAGTAACTTCCTTTTAGATGTCAGGAGCATTGTCATTGGCATCTTGCAGATCAGCTTTAGTTACCATTGGAGCAGCTGTATGGGGAAAATGAATTCAGCTTCCTGCCAAAAAAGTAGGAGAAGGAACATGAGGAAATAAAACTCTCTCATTTGGTCAAAAGGTCATCCCATGTTTACTGTGGCCTGTTTCTTGCCATGTTCTACTCATCTAGACCAAGGAATGCTTCAACTTGTGTCTTATACGAGTTCAACAGAGCACCAGTGTTGCCTTCACAGTAGTCAGCAAAAATTCACCCTGGAATTCCTCCTCTTGCAAAAGTTTTTCCACATCCTCATTTTGTAGTGATCAATGAAATGATATCCCATGGACACCCCATTCAACTGGACATGATGTCATGCTGGTAAATGAGAAAGGTCACCCTCACTGTCCCTTCTTGAGGAATACCATCCACAGCTGATCCCATCTGCAAGCTACTTGCTGAAACTGGAAATGAAAGCGCCTGTTCACACTTCTTGAAGACCACGGGCTCCCTGTAATCCACAGTACTTACAGTTATGCAGAGACTGGGAAAGTCTCATCATCAAGAATATGCCACTGCTACACACCTTCAATCCACAACAAGCGGCATGACTTCCTGCTGCTTGGAAAGTGAGGGCAAAGGGAGACAAGCATTTCTGTAATCAAAATTCTCTCATCTAATAGCTTTGCATTCTAATTAAAGGCAAGGCATCCCCACCTGTGCTTGCTGTTGTCCTTGGGGCTGTTGATGAGAACTGGGCAAAGGTCTTCCTGATATCTATATTCCCTTTCTTGGATCTTTTGCAAGGTCCAGGGTGTGGATCCTGAAGCAGTGACAGAAACTATGGTCTCTTCCAAACCCTTCCATATGGCATTCTCAGGCCCCAGTATGCAAAGATCCAGCCAAATGGTAGGCTTAATGGTGTGCTCCCACCCAGAGGGCTTTTCACAGTCTCCAAGGTACATCTGCCCTGAGGTTTAATTATTGCTTAGTGTGCAAAACAACAGCTTTCACCTTTCTGAACCATAGGCAACAATTGCACCCATTTTCAATGGGAAGGAAGCAAAATGAATAAAGGTTCAGTGCAAGTCATGCTTTTTCCCTTCAACACATATCTTCTATGTCCTACAGGCAGCTGTTTTATTTGCCAGTGGACAAATGTCAACAGCAGAGCAGATAACTCTCTCTATTCATTTCTATTCCTTCTTCTCTTTTGGGCACCTTCCTCTTCCCTGTCTTATTCCTCAAATGTCCACGTGGAGGATTTCCAGTGTAATTTTGAAGGCCTGCACAGAGTGCATAGATGAAAGCAACTAACATAAAGCAACCTTGTCTGAAGAAGTTTGACAACCGCCTTTTAAACCAAAAAAGAAAATATTCTTCTTTTTCAACTCTGGAGTACCTTGTTATTAGTATTAAAAAAAAAAAAAAAAGAGAGACAAGTTTTTAATGTTATATTTTATTCTTATGATAGTCTATTTTAAATATTTAAGGATAAATATACTGTATTTACCATAAATTTCAATGAAGTTACATATGTGATTATATTCATTTTATTAGCTTTCATTATTCTGAAACATTTCATACAATGCAATAAGACAGAGCAAGTGGAGTCATTTTATTCTTGATGCATTTAATAGCTTAGATTATTATTATTTCAAAGTAACTTTTTTTCTCCCCATTTAGTTACAGTTAATATAGCACGCTTTGTGTGGGAGATCTTCTCTTCTACTTCTTTCACCTGAGTGCTAATGTATCTGATGTATCAATGCTATTAAAGCTGCTAATCATTTTCCAACCCACATCAGATTTCTGAACTAAATCTATTCACTTAATAACACATTCCAGGTAATATCGTGAGGCCATGTCCGCAAAATAAATAGGAATGTAAAATATTTTAGACTAAACATTTTTTATAGGTAGATATAAGCATACATTCATGCACTTGAATGCTTTGCAAATGACTGCTTTGGGCAGCAAAGAACCACAATAAGTATTTGAGATTAAATAGCCTATTAATTTTGTTACTCAGATTCAAATGCATCTAATTGGATCATGTGTAATCACAGAGATAAATTTTTCTACAGAAGCATTCTCCATTCCACATTTTTCTTTAAAAATACCTGCATATTCAAATTTTTGTAACTAGATAATTTTCATTTGAAAACATCTCCTGTTGCTCACACACTTTTCAGCAGAAGGAAAATTACGCTGCAGTGGTACCTTAGAATTAACTTCTAAACTAAATACAATACCTTGAGATTTGAAGTGAAAATAGAATACTCCTGTTAAAGAACAATTGTCAGGTGATTCATTTCAACATGAAACATAGTGGACAACAGAATTTACACTGGGTTCTGTCAACCACTAAGAAATTGTTTCTTATTCTTCCTTTTCTCTTTACTAAAATGTTACTCCTACTTTCAGTCACTCAGCAAAAAATTCTAGGGAAAAAGACACCTTGGAGCATGTATATTTGGCTGTAATTTAATCTACAAAATATTTTGACTCTCTATTACTAACACTTACATGTAGGTCATTACATTTAGAAATGGCTTCTGCAAAGAGAAAGAAATGAAATAGGTTTTCAGCTGACACTGAATCTCACATAAACATTTTTTTTTGTCAGTCCATATGCTACATTTTACTATGACTCAAAAGAAGATTGTACAGCATATTTAAACTATGATACAAACTGTATTCCATTTGATTAACAGAGATTGGAAATATTTACTGCAGGTTAGTACTTATTCCTTGTTCTAAGAAAAGAAGATAAGGATATTAGATGGAAAAAATAAAATTAAAAAAAAAAAGGAAAAAAAACCTCACTCAAATGTGAGTTAAATTCAGTATTCATGGTATGATAAAATGTAAGTTTATTTTACAGTATTTATATTATTATATAGTTTGTGATAACTTATCGTATTCATTAGTGGGTTTTTTTCTTTACAAATAATAGTCAAATGTAATTATATAGGCAGTATAAGGTTTTCAATACAATAACCCAAAACCCACACTGTTTTTTGAAAGTACTTTAGATATTTACATGCTATGAAGAATATTTAAGAAATGTTTTGTCATTTTGGACAACTACACTTCCTGTGCATTCCACATCACTTAAGTCCTACCAGGGCATTAACTAAACTTAGCATTTGTGATTCTAGGAGTACATGATTTAAAAGTACAAAATAATTACAAAATAAGAAAATAGGCACCTGACTGATGGATGCGGTATTCTTCTACTTTTTTTATCTCATCAGGATTGTTCTGGGGATGTACAACAAGGTCAAAGCATGTCTGAAAGACTGTTCTCATCTAATGTATATGTGTTTTTTAAAATATTGCTAATTAACACATTTGGAATTACTTCAAGACTATATTGCATTGTACAGAACCCAGACAGACCTTCATCATCTACGCAAAAGCACAGAAGTGCTTTTTAAATCCTTTGTTCTGCTGTGTTGTTGGCTGCACTGAGGACACTTATAACAGCTCTGAGAACTGGTATAAAAGAGTTCATTCAAATAAATGTCTCCCAAAATTTCCAGATTCAGAAAACAATTTCACCACAATCTGACATTTCAGGACAGAGATCTTGCATATGGCTAACTTATTTGACAGGTCAATGGTTCTAATTAATTATGTACTCAAGGAAAGAATGTGCACATAGAGTGAAAAGGAACCACTTAACCCAGATATTTCTTTTGTGCTCTCGGCAAGTCCAAAAACACCCAAGAAGGGTGAAGAAGAAAAAGAATGTTTTATCCACCCTTTCAAGTTGCAGATGAAAACTGGGTATACTGTGACTGTAAGACTTCAGATAACTTTGGTACTTCCAGCATTTGCTGAGATTACTGACGCCTACGCAATCTTTTATCGTAAGTAATCTGCTTTGCTCCATTTTTGTAGCATTTGAGAAAAACATAAATTGATACTTCCCCCCAAATTTTGACATCAAAACCACTTCTGAATATAAGAATAATGTCATTCATAATAGTAGCAAAACAGTACTTCAATCTGATCCTTTACTTAAATATAAACCACTAGATAGCATACTTAAAAGAGAGGAGGAAAGTGAGTTAGAAAGAATATTAGAGATACCTTTTAAAAATCCCTAAATTTTAATTTCTAGTAGATTTTTAAGCAATAATATTTCAGTGGTGTTCTATTATTAAATGTTATACCTGACTAGTCAGAATGAAAATAAATAATTAAATAAACTACTTATCTTAATGTCATTCTCTCTTTTATTTCTTCTATATTTAGAATATTTTACCCCATTACAAACGAAAAAGGATTTTCATTCTGGATGGGAAAAAAAAAAAAAACACGCTGTAAGCACCATCTATTCAGATGTATGGTCTCTATTTTAGGTCTTTCCTCTGTGCAATGTATTGCACAATGTGTTCCTGTGAAAAGGTGCAACACAAATCAACAGCTTACCATACCCTTGGTGCTCACATAGATCGGAGCATATTCCTCAGTTTGGGGATGTTTCCAGAACACAAAAGGAAGTGGGGAAAAAAAAGAACGAGAAGAGATGTATGTAGCAAGAAGAGATCAGGGGATGCTGAGAAAAGCAGTGAATAGATACACAACCAGACTTCACAGGAGACTGAAAAGACTTTTCTTGGATACTCAGGGGTACCTG
This sequence comes from Vanellus vanellus, assembly GCF_965231255.1. Taxonomy (NCBI): domain Eukaryota; kingdom Metazoa; phylum Chordata; class Aves; order Charadriiformes; family Charadriidae; genus Vanellus; species Vanellus vanellus. The sequence continues at coordinate 48,096,730 of NC_138905.1, forward strand.
TGTGGAACGTGTTGCAACCCCAAAAGTCGGTGAAGGTTCCTGGATGAAAAGCAAGACTGGATGAAAAGAGCAGTCCTAGAAATACACAGGGGTCAGAAGGACTTATGAACACTGATTACTCTGTCTTTAATTATTTTAGAAGTTCCCGCCTGTGTAGCTTTAACTGAAGCTAGATTTATTGATTCAGAAAGTAACACTAATTACATCAGTACATGCACATATTTTACTGGGGATCTGACTCAAACTTCTCCTTGAAGACGTAAACAGAATATACAGTAGGGTCAAGAAAAACAATAACAAGAAATTATTCTAGGGCTCAAGCATCATGTGGCAACATACACTGTGATGAACAATTTGTCCACTTTTTCTCCTTTTTCCTGTCATCACACATGGTCCTTTGTTCTGACAATGTTTTTTTTAATATAAATTTCCTCTTCTCATTATCTTGTATCAGATATAGTGTGGACAGCAGGACTAGAGAAGTGATTGTCCCCCTGTACTCGGCACTGGTGAGAGTGCACCTCGAATACTGTGTTCAGTTTTGGGCCCCTCACTACAAGAAAGACATTGAGGTGCTGGAGCATGTTCAGAGAAGGGCAACAAAGCTGGTGAGGGGTCTAGAGAACAACTCTTATGAGGAGCAGCTGAGGGAACCGGGGTTGTTTAGCCTGGAGAAAAGGATGCTGAGGGGGACCTTATCGCTCTACAACTACCTGAAAGGAGGGTGTAGTGAGGTGGGTGTTGGTCTCTTTTCCCAAGAAACATGAGAGGAAATGGCCTCAGGTTGCACCAGGGGAGATTTAGGTTGGATATTAGGAAAAATTTCGTCACTGAGAGTGTTGTCAAGCATTGGAACAGGCTGCCCAGGGAAGTGGTTGAATCATCATCCTTGGAGGTATTTAAGGTTGTGTAGGTGTGGCACTTAGGGACATGGTTTAGTGGTGGACTTGGCAGTGCTAGGTTTACAGTTGGATTCGATCATCTTGAAGGTCTTTTCCTACATAAACAATTCTATGATTCTGTGATTACTCATAGCTACCACAGCTCCATCACGTCTTCGAGAACAAGGTGTCTGATGTTAACTAAAAATTGGATCAAATTAATCAGGACCTTTAAACAACTAATTTTTTTATACCTGTAATACCACCTGCTCTGAACTGAGGAAGATAATGTGATTCAGGTAGTCTTTGGCAGCCAGTTGAAATCCTGTTTATACAAGGAGACTCACTGCTGCTGTCAACAGGAAATACTGCTAGTAAAGTCATTTTATTTAGGAATTTCAACCATAGCTACATACTTTCTATTGGGAAGCCAAATAAAATGAAAGTTTAGCACAAGTTTTGTTGATTTATTCAACAGTTGCTATAAAGCATGTCAGTTAAGCTAACTGCTCCTTAGCTCTGCCCGTTTCTGGTTTATTACTCTGCTCTGTCCTTGCAATATACGTTTCAGAAGAAAATAAATTACTGCTGGTGACAGAAAACAACAGTAAGTAACTACCTATTCTTCATTTCCTGTAATTCCTCACAGCACTAACCAGGGTAGACATATACTGGCATGTATATGACTAACCTTGCATTTGTGAAAGCTCTGAAACCATGCCAGGGCAGGCATCCTCAACTATGTTATGTTAAGCTACTAAAGGCAGTTCTGAAATGCAGTGTTTTGAAACATGTTTCCTAATAAGATGTTCAAGTGTCATGGAAATTCAAGAGTTGAACATGGAAATATTTAGTCTGATGATTAAATTGACGTATACAAGGAGCTCTGTGAACATCAAGGAATTATTTAACTTGAACACACATATAACTAAGGGCAAAGCTGATCCTAATTTTTTTCCTGACTGCAAAAATTATTAGATAGTACATATATGTTTTTTCTAAGGGATTACTTATTCCCATGAAGCAGAGATAAAGAGAAAACTGAGGAGATAGAAGTGACAAAGAACATTCTTGCCCAGTAGTCATTTTATCATATCACAATTCCACAATATTACCTACACCACAGACCTTTCAACAAGCTATAGTAAAATCAATATCATACACTCTGTTTATTTTCACTTAAGTGATAGACCATTTATCAGAGACTGGAAGACCAGCTGTCAGAACAGTAAGCATACTTGAAATGCTTCTATTTGTAGGTTATCACTAGAATTAGCCAAGGTTTTCAAGTACTACCTGTTCCTCACAAGTATTTTATGCTTCTATTTGTTCCTCCCCTAACAACTAAAAATTTGGAGGCGGGGGGGGGAGGAGGGGGAAAGTAGGGAACAGCCATAATATTCAGTGGCTGACATGTCAATATTTTATTTTGCCTTTATTAGGTATATTATTTCTCTTTTTTCAGTTTTTCACTATTTCTCATAGGACTGTTTAGCAAAGGAGAAAACATCAATACATTTGCTCAAGTAGGCAGGAAGGTTTTAATCCTGCCTTGTTTTCTGGAAGGACACGCTGACCAGGACTCTGGGGATTCCCACAGAGAGGAAGGAACATCAGTTTTGGGGGAATACTGTTACAATGCACGATGTCTTCTAGAAAAAAAAATGAGACGAGTATTCACAAAAGCCCACTTCGAGAGTCCGAAACTAATTAGGCTATAATACGCCACTAAAAATAATTTGTTTGTATTACTAAAACTCTGGGGAAATCTGTCTCAGCAATAAAGCCCAGCTGTTGCTATTCGCTACGTTTGGATATTGGAGTTCTTGCAGTTCAGATAATGTTAAAGGGATGCAGCTGTGAACTGCTCTGACTAGCAACAGTTTGCACCTTGGGTGAAGTAAAAGTAAACTGAGCTGATACTATTTTCTCCTCCCATTTGTAATAGACTTTTTGTAGTTGTACTTTCATCAGCAAAAAGCTGCTATATGGTTATTAACACTAATCCCGAATAGGAAAATTTGGTATGAGAAAATGTTCTTCTAAGTTCTTCAGTTGGCTGTACAAGATAGTTATATATAGAAATTGATCTAACACATGATTCTGCCGATTCTACCTTTAAATGAACCCCACTATGAGAATCATTTGAAGAATCACAGTGGAATAAACATACAGATTTTTAGACATTTCCTTGTAAACTGCTGCTTTACTGATTTCCCATGTTTCGCAGACACCGGCAACTGAGACTAAAACCTCTGCCTAGTAGTATGAAAGTGTAATGTGAAACTCTAAAGCTACTATTTTATGTTAATTTCAGTGTTAATATTTCTAAATATTGCAGACTTTGCCACCTGCAAGAGTAAGACAATAAGAGATATAACTAATTAAGACTATAACTTATTTAAATTAGTGAGTCAGAAATAAAGCAGTTTTTCATCCTATTTCTCCCACCAGAAACTTCCACAATGTAGATCTTAGCAAAATGAGAACAGTTATTAAATAGCAATGCCACTAAGGCATCGGACAGATTAACCAGCCTTTCCCCTAATTAAAAAAGATTATGCCTCTTTCTACCAACAGAGATATTCTCAGACTACAACTACACATTTTATTAATGTGCTACTGCTTTTCACAAAAGAATACTGTTATAAGAAAGTTGTGCAGCCTTAAAATTACATATGTTACAAGTCACATAAGTTTAATTAACTGTCATTTTATTAATCAGACCTCCATAATCAGCATCAGACTGCCAAAAAGCAGAACGAAATACATTTGGTGAATTTGGACTGTGGACTTTCAAAGAGAAGATAGAAAAGTACAAGAGACGCATGCAAAAAAAGAAAAATATATATATACAACCTCAACTTTAGGGACTAATTTTCACTAATCAGTCATTCTGTCCAGACCCCACCCCCAAATCTCAGAGAGGAGAGAGAGTGAAAAGCAGCCAGCTTACCCAAAGGAAGCAAACATATCCTCCACGTCACTAACAAAAGCCTCCATATTTCACAAAGACTGAAGTGGTAGGATGAACTGGGCATGGAGGACGTTGCTATTCTGTGTATGTGTTTGCTTTGTAACATGTGAGTAGTTCAATTAGATTGTTTACCTATGGAATTACTCGTGTAGTTGTTTGAAGAACTGATGTCCACTTCATCCTCAGGGAAGTTAAAAACCCACACGGGGTACTGTTACTGTAAGACCACTGGGTAGAGGAGGATAAAGAATAGAGCTGTCTAAGGAGTTTGGGTTTTAGCTGTTTGGTGACAAAAAGTTAGTCAATCACAATTAATTCCAGTCTTCAAGTGAGAACCATAGGGGGGTCTTGTTTGTTTTTTTTTTCTTTGTTGGGTTTTTTTGTTCTTGCCTTTTTCCCAAGTAGCATAACCTCTTTTTAAATTGAATTATATAAATTAGGTAGTTTGGGAGAAAATAAAGCAAGTAAAACTTTTTTTGGTTTTCTTTGTTTTGTTTTTTTTTTACATTTAAGAGAAATACAAATCATTAATTAACTATTAATAGTTTAATTTTACTGGCCCACATCTCATTTACTGAGAAATTTAAAGTTATAACTCTTATTTCTTTTTTTTTTTTAAAAAAAAAAAGGTAAATAAAAAGATTATTAGAACAGTTCTCAGTTGTGTGAGATGATTCATTCCTATTTGATTCAGTGGCCTGGATTAAACCTGGTAGCAAGTTCTTTCCAAATCCACCCTCGAATCTTTTCCTTGCTTTAGTTCCTTTCTTCTGTAGATCAGGCAGCCAACCTGCCAGTTAATACTGTATTGGGTTTGTGTGGCAAGGTTTTGGTAGTGGGGGGTAAAGGAGGTCTTCTGTGAAAAGCTTCCAGAAGCTTCTCCTGTGTCTGATAGAGCCCATGCCAGCCAGCTCCAAGATGGACCTGCCCCTGGCCAAAGTGTAGCCCATCAGTAACAGTGGTAGCGCTTTGCTGATTTAAGAAGGATGGGGGGGGGAGGGGAGAGGGGACTGGAACTGCAGCCAAAGAGAGGAGAGAGAAACAACTCTGCAGACACCAAGGTCAGTGAAGAGGGAGGGAGAGGAGGGGCGCCAGAGCAGAGAGTCCTCTGCAGCCTGTGTTGAAGACCATGGAGAGGTAGGTCGTCCCCCTGCAGCCCATGGAGGTCCATGGTGGAGCAGATATCCACCTTGCAGCCCATGGAGGACCCCACGCTGGAGCACGTGGGTGCCCGGAGGAGGCTGTGACCCTGTGGGGGTCTGTGCTAGAGCAGGGTCCTGGCAGGACCTGTGGCCCCGTGGGGGAGCCATGCTGGAGCAGTATACTCCTGAAGGACTGTACCCCCTGGAAGGGATCCACGCTGGAGCAGACTGTGAAGAACTGCAGCCTGTGGAAAGAAGCCACATTGGAGAAGTTTGTGGAGGACTGTTACCTGTGGGAGCAACCCCACGCTAGAGAATGGGAAGGGTGTGAGGAGTCCTCCCCCTGAGGAAGAAGGAGCAGCAGAAACAACGTGTGACGAACTGACCACAACCCCCATCCCCCTGTGCCTTATCTCAACCCAGGAACATTTCATTATATTTTCTCTCTCCTGTCCAGTTTAGGACATGAGTGCTAGAGTGGCTTTGGTGGACACTTGGCGTCCAGTCAGCGTCAACTCACCAAAAATACATCAATGGAAGTCCCATTAAAGTGAATTTTTCAGAACCTTTTTCTTCAAGGACACTTTTGTTGTTCAAACAATTTGCAATTAATCAAACTGGGTAAACTATAGAGTACCACCTGGCTCAAGCTGCTCATGCTTCTGTCATCTATAGCAATACATGCTCTGCCAACTTTTTCAGTTGACTAGTATGGTAAGCCTTTTTATATGTTTTGCCCACAGATACAATACAGCCAAAGCAGAATAGCATGCTAATGTGGGAGAAATCACAGGCAAAAAGTAAAAGCTGTGTCCCTTCTGTATACTAGGATACAGATGCAAATACAGAATAAATACATATATCAAATGACTTAGGATCCTCCATAACATCTCAAATAGATCTTGCCCCTTTTATGTTGATGCCTTTCCTCTGAATGGCTCTGCACAGAACATCTTGTTTGATTCCTGCTGCTCCCTACCTTAGTTTAGGAGCCTGACATTCTTTTCAACTACAAGGAATTAGGTTAAAATGGTGGTATCAAAATCTAATATTATATTTAAGTAACATTGATGAAAACGTACTAGCTTAACCGTTAGAGCATGCACTGAAGAAGCAAATTTTCCCAGAAAGCTGGGTTGGTCTTTTTATAGTTAGATCTGTTTGTTTGGTTGGTTGGTTGGGTTTTTGGATTGTGTGGGGGGTTCAGAATTAACTGAACAGGGTTTTGTGTTTACTTCTGAAACACAGATTACCTTGTGGTTTTTTGTCATAGACTCATTAGAAGCCAATGGAGAAGAGCAAAGAAAGACTATAACTTGCATTATGAAAGAAGAATATTTTCAAACTTTAGAGGTTTGGGACTATGAAATCCACTGAGCTCTGAGGCACTATATTTCTCTCCTGGAAACAGGGAGAAGAGGATTTAAGACATGCTTTCTCTGAAGCATTTTTAAACTCCTCTGAAGTTTAAGTGACAACCTGCTCTGTGGCTATTGTGATATCACAGAATCTTGGAGGTTGACAGGCATCTCTGGAGATCACCTAGTTCAACTCCCCTGCTCACTGCAGAATCAGCTACAGCTGGTTGCAAAGCACCATATGCAGTCGGGTTTTGAATATCTCCAGAGACGGAGACTCCACAACCTCTCTGGGCAACCTCATCCAGTGTTTGACTACTCTCTTGTGTTCACGTGGAATTTCAGGTGGGTTTTAAGTTGTGCCCATTGTCTCTTGTCCTGTCAGTGGACACCACTGAGAAGATTCTTGCTCCCTCTTCTTCATTGCCCCCATCAGGTATTCATGCACATTGGAAAGATGCCTTTAAGCCTTTTATTCTCTGGGCTGAACAGTCCCAGCTCTCTCAGCCTCTCCTCATATAAATCATCTTTGTGGCTGTTGCTGGACTTACCCCAGTAAGTCTTGGACCGGGGAATGCAGAACTGGACACAGCACTCCAGATGGAGCCACCTCAGTGCTGAGTAGAGGGGAAGAATCACCTCCTTCAAGCTGCTGACAACACTCCTCCTAATGCATCCCAGGATGCTGTTGGCCTTCTTTGGCAGGAAGGTACCATGAGGGGCCACTTTGTTGTCCACAAGTACCCCAAGGTCCTTCCCTGCAGAGCTGCTTTCCATCCAGTCAGCCCTCAGGTTGTGTTTATGCATGGGGTTATTCCACACCAGGTGGAGGACTTGCATTTCCCTTCGCAGAACTTCATAAGATTCCTCACAGCCCAGCTGTCCAGCACGTCCAGGTTCCTCTGAATGCCAGTGCACCCGTCTGATGTATCAGCCACTCCTCTCAGTTTCTACTCTTTTTGTACTTGTTAAGGGTGCACAATTATTAAAGATGTTGAACAGTATTTCTGGCCCAGTATCAACCAGTGGAATACACTGCCAGTGATTTGCCTCCAGCTGAACTTTGTGCCACTGATCACCACCGTCTAACCTGTACTTTGTCAGCTTGTCTATGAGGATGGGAGTTAAAGTCTCAGGTAGCTCCCTCAGCACTGGTAGGTGGAACCCATCAGTCCTCATAGGCTTATGTATGTCCGATTTGTCTAAGTGCTCTGTAACTTGGTCTTCCTCCAATGAGGATAAGTCTTCCTTGCTCCATACTTTCCCTCTGGTCTCCCAGGCCTGGGATTCCTGAAGGCTGATCTTACCAGTGAAGACCAAGGCAAAGAAGGCACTGATTGCCTCTGCTTTTTCCGTGTCCTTTATCATCAGATCTCTTGCCTCATTCAGCAGTGAGTCCATGTTTTCCCTAGCCTTCCTTTTGCTGTTTACGTATTTTCCTTTCCTGTTAGAATCCCTTGACAGATTAAACTCCAGGTTGGCCTTGGCTTTCCTAATGTCCCTACACAATCAAACAAGAGCTTATGCTGGGTCACCTTTCTTGATTGGGATGGACCTTTCTTGATCTTGGAGGAGATGAATATCAACCAGCTTTTCAGGACTCCTCTTCCCTCCACGGACATATTCCATGGGATATTTTTAGGCAGATCTCTACTTTTTTTCATGTAAATTTTCTTTAAATTGTATAGAGAACCTAGTCGACTAATTCAGGACAGTGGATTCTACTTCGATAAAGCACCTAAAATTTGTATGTCTTTACATTACAACAACAACAATAATGATAAATATATTGTTGTTGTTATTATTCTGGTGGGCAAGACCATTATGGTTACTTTTTTTATTTCAAGGTAAATTTCACTCAAAATGGATCACATCAATTAAATATTATTTCTATTCTCTGCTTATCCTCTGATACAACTGTTTGTAATACATATCTTTTCAATTCTGTAAATAAAAGCATAATATCATCTTCCAGTTCTAGGTCTTTCAATATCCCATTACTCAAATACAGACACACACAAATGTGAAATTAAAACCAATAATACCTTTACAGACTGCATCCCACACAAAGACTCTTAGTGAAAGAGGCTAAAATTTCATTGTGATGTGCATTTCAGAAGGGAGACAAGCAGGAGAGAACAACACTTCAAAATGGAATACCGCAGCACAAGGGAGTAGTCTATAGTAGAGTTGATAATCAGCAAAGCAGAGAACTACACTTTATCACATAGTGCAGGCTGCATGGCAGCAAAAGATAGTGCTTTGGTGCCAGATAGAGGCAGCACAGTGAGCTTGGCAACGCAGGAGAGCACTTTTTGTAACAATGCATACAAGCAAAGTGGCAGCCTCCTTGCTTCCACACAGAATTGATTAAAAAGCTCTGTGCTTGAAATAAACAGTGATCTGATTTTTTTTTTTATTTTTTTTTTCAGTCAACTGCATACAGAGACTCCATTTTGACTATATGTTTTTGCAAGCTGTCATCTGGGGTTTTCTTTTGTTGCTGTGTTAATTAAATCCTGCCAAAAAATACAGGGCTGTAATATAAACCGATGTAACTGTAATGCATTTATTTTTTTAAAAAAATGTCCTTAGAACTCCAGAACTTCTTTCTCAACAAAATATTCACATAATTTAAACTTGGTAAACTTGAGTATGACCTACTTTTTTGCACATATGTTAATACCTCTTGAACCAAAATGCAAAAAAACCCCAGCGTACAAGAGATGGAAATGACAGGAAACAAAAGAGAAGTATAGAAGCGTTTCTCAGATACTTAGGGAGGAATTCAAGAACAAAGCCCAGCTGGAGCTAAACCTAGCAAGGGACATTAGAGATAAAAAAAGGGATCCTGCAGTTAAACTATGTGCAAAAAACCATTCAGGGAAAAGGTAAGTTTGCTAATGGATGGGAGAACCAACAAGTGAGAGGTGGCATGGAGAAGGCTAAACAACTCATTCCTTTTATGTCTTGATCTTCATAGGCATTGCCTGCTTTCAGACCTCTGTATGGAATAGCAGTCTGGAAAGGAATAAGACAGCTAACAGTTGGGAGCAAAAGCTCAAAAGTACCTAGAGAAACTGGATATGTTTAAATCCATCATCTTGAACAGCATCAGCATTTCATCAGCTATTTCAGCTTGAAGGTGCTGAAAGAGTTGGTGGATCATGATTGTAAGGCTATTGTATGTCTCCTGCAGAAAACATGGTCAACCAGAGGTGGTATCCATGACTGTGCAAAAACTTCATGTTATGCTTATCACTAAGACAGACAAGAAGGAGAACCTGGATAATTATGGGTTAGCCAATTTCTTCTCAGTCCTTAGAAGGGAGCATGTTGTAATAAGTAATTTGGCAAAAATTTTGCTTCAGCTAAAAATGAATGTGTGCTCGCTATGGCTTCAGCTAAGATGGGTGTGTGCTTGCTAGGCGTTTGGAAAAGGGATAGTTTTAAATAGGATATCAGACGAAAGCAACAGTTAGAACTACCGAAAATTTGCAGAACAAAGGGTGGTGTAGTTAGCTAAGATAACCACGGAAGTGTAAAGAATGAAGAAGCCACAAGAAGGACATGGTGATAAAGACTTTGGCCCTCCGTCCATGGACTATCAGGAAGACCCCTGAAGAAGCATAGCGCCTGGGAGGGGGGCATGTTGCATTCCCAGAACTCATTGATTATGTATTTGGGGGTGGGCTGCATTCCCAGAACTCATTGATTATGTATTTGGGGGTGGGTCGCGTTCCAAAAACTCATTGATTATGCAAACTATGTTCCAAGAAGAAACATAAATAATTATAAGGAATATGAAATAAAAACAAGCGGTTGTAAAGGGAAAAATGAGGCACAGGAGGAGAAACCCCCTGTGTAACTCCCAGTGCTGTAATAAATATTCTTTGGTCCACCGTATTTGCCCCAGACTAAAATTCAATACAGTGAGCGCGTTTCTCACAATGTCCTTTTGGAATACATTTTCAGGCATGTGCAAGACAAGAGAGTAACCAGAAATACTTAACATAAATTTGCCAGTGGCAAAGCAGGCTGGATGAACTTATTGCCTTTTACCACAAACTCATTGGTTATATGGATAAAGCAGAGGGCTGGAAGTTCTATACCATGACCTCTTTAAGCCTTTTGGCACTGTGTCCCACAATATTCTCATTTATAAGATAAGGAAATATGGGCTGGAAGAATCGACTGTTAGGTGGGTTCATAATTGGCTGGACTGGGCTCAAAAGGTGTCGGTCAATGCTTTAATACCTGTCTGGTGGCATAAAATAAGTGGAGTATATCCTGGATCGATACCACAGACCTTATTTTTCAACAGTCACATCAACGATTTAGATGATAATGCAGAGTACACCACCACCAAATTTCCCAATGACACTAAATTAGAGGAGTGTCTGACAAAAGAAAGAGTAGAGCTTCAGTCTGTAGTACACTTGAGGACTGAGCTAGCAGAAACCTCACAAAGTTCAACAAAGGAAAGTGCAAAGTTTTGCATCTGGAAGAGGGGAAAAAAAAGTTTCAGTATGGGCTGGGGGGTGACTGGCCCTGCAGTTGGACTGAATAGGAGCCAACAGCTCCTATTCAGATGTCATGAATATGTGAATATTCACTTTTGTGATGAACAAGGCAAATTGTGTCCATTACGAGCATTGTGGCTGGCAGTTTGAGGGAGGTTATATTCCCCTCTATGTAGCACTGGTGAGGCTACACCAGCACCAGTCTGTGGCCCGTAGTTCACGAGTGATGTGAAGAAGCTGGAGGAGTGCTTAGTATGAAGACAGTCAGTCACTTTTGGCACAGGACCTTTAAGAACAGGTTGAGAGAACTGGATTTCTTTCATGAGCTGAAAAGGAGGTTGAGGGAATAAATATCAGCCTGCAGCCAGAAATAAAGGAACCAAACTCTTCTCAGTATTGGTGCACAATATAAAAAGGGGCAACAGCCAAAAATTGTGGCTTGGGAGTTTTGAGTTGGACATTGGAAGAATTTTTTTTTTTTTTTTTTGCTATAAGAATTGTGCAGCAGTGGTACAGGTTTCCCAGACAGACAGCAAAATAAGCTCAAGAATCACCTACACAAAACTATCCATGCCTGTCCTGACCAAGTGTTGGCAGTACTCATCCTTTGAGCTGGAAGTTGGACCCGATGATATCCTGAACTCACTTCCAACAGATATCTGTTTCTATGAGCTGTGGTCCTATTAAATCCCCACAGTTCACATAAGAAGTAAGAACATAGAATTTCTGTTCTTCAAAGAGATCTTATCAATGTCAGATATTTTTGGCCTGTCTGCCTTAATTTCTTGCAGTTACTAGGATGAAGTTGACAGGTACACCCCAGAAATCTAATAATACTATAAGTTCTAAATGGCACCGTATTAGAAAATAACAGATTTAAAATTGAGAAAATGGATTTTATACAGTACAACATTGACTTTTAAGTATATAACAACATCATAAAAGCAAAAAATTGTAGCAGGGTTCAAAAATCTACACATGGAATTTTGTAGGGTAAATGAGAAAATAATGATTGTAAATTATGGAAGTATTTAAAGATGGAAAATTACACTATACAGCAGCCCATAACTATATAGAATTAAGGAATAAATGTATGTGTATGTCAGGGTGGGGAATATGTTAAAAAATATAATTAACCAGATGGCTGAATGGTCAAATCTGATGAGTGATTCATACGGTCCTATGACAGACAGAAACACAAGAGCTAAAAGCAATTTAAAATGTATTACTTTGTCTGTATGTATCCATCAGTTACTCAAAAGAGCAGAGGATGAAATTCTGGCCCAATTGCTATCACAAAGTCTTTTGTCATTGACTTTAAGAGTGTTAGGATTAAACCCAAGAAGGTTTGCTAACTGTAACCTCCTGTAAAAATAGCTTACGTAGAAGACATTGAAATAATAATTTTACAGGTTTTTGGTTAGTTAAGTAATTTCTACAGCAAAGTATAAAGCAGAATCAACTCCCGATTCTTATTTCTGACTCTATTAAACATATAATAGAAACAAGGTATGAAATTATTATCTGTTCCTTCCACAATCCTTCCCACTTTGTTTTCTCAAAACCCAGTATTTTCTACAAGATTTTTTTATTATTATTATTATTTTGCTTCTCTCTTACATGGTCTTATAAGGCTCTATCATATTTTAATTTGCTCATTTTCCCTACATTTTGAGTCTGAGGTCAAAAGGTATCCTAACTGTTTATTACAGAAGGATTGCAGACATTTCAGAAGAGCTTAACAGTCTATTACATTAACAATTAATTTCCTTAGTTTTTGGAAGAGCTGCCTTTGCTCTTGCTACACTAAACACAAAACTCTTGCTCAGTGAATTCTGGTTTTCATCCTGAATGTTGTTTAGATGTTTTCATTTGTGAGTTCTACAAAATCTAGCTTTGTTTTCTAGCCAAATTGTTTCTGATTCATCAATTGATGAACTGATGCTGACAAACCCAACATCTGTCAAAAGCCTAAATATGTTTTTTTTTTTGAAGTTTCTTTCTAAGGAAAACAGAACAGTTTAAAAGCAAAAGTAGAACATGTCATTTATCTAGACTGGGAGGGTATAACAGACGTTACTTTTATATAACTGGTATTTTTTGTACTACTATTACTTTCATTATTTACCCTGTTCCTTTCTCGTCTGCTTGCAATCTGAATTCCATATTGTGGAGCTTAGCAAACACCCCTCACTTCTCTTCAATAGGGCAAATACTGAAAAAATCTCATACAGTATTTTTTATGGAACGTCATTTTTCCTCAAAACTTTACAAAAATTATTGAAATCTGAAATGTGCTTGCAATTCACCCAGTGGTATTTTGCCAACACAATTGTTATGTTAGCAGCCTTTTACTTGCAAGCTCTAAGGTCATTACTTTCATATGTCTAGTGGCACCAAGTCACACATTAATCCTGCTAATTAATTTACATATCAACTGCGTAAAGGCTTTTGTAGCTGTAGTCTAAACCTTGCTATACAATTAGTAGTCTGGAGCCGTGAAATTATACTGCTTCTATTGAAAAGGCACATAACTAAAACTGTCAATAGTGCCAGATTACATGACTTTAATTAGATTGTAATCTGAAATTAAATGTAATTACAATTGAATTTTTATAAAGGTATAATTTCTTATACATAGTTCCAAAATGTAATATTCTTGAAAGTTCATCTGTCAAATTAAAAACCATAAGATTTCATTATTAAGGGAGACTTCATTACAGATTAGAGAAAAAATGAAGGATTCTGGTTAAATTTTCAGTCCATTTTAGGTTCTATATCTTTAAATCGTATTATTTTTTTAAAAAAACAACATGAGTTATTTTCAACTATTATGGGATCAAATAGCTGAAATAAATAATGACCTTAACCTGGGACCATTGTCTATTCCCCTGTCCCAAGCAAAATTTATGTAGCAGGCAGATGTCGATAGAGGGTACTTCATTGGGTACTGATTTGTGAATATTCCCTGATCCATGCAGAGAGGAGGAAAAAAAAAAAAAAGAGTCTAAAAGAAGGGAAGCAGTGAAACAAACCACAAGCACCATCAGCTCAGGGAATGGCAACATCTGAAAGAACATGTGGACTAAGTGCTCTGAAAAACACTGGCACTAAGACAGTCCTGCTGTTTCTTCTCTGCATCCTGTTGTGTTTATAGAAATAGTGTTTTGTACCATCTTTGTAAACAGGATTGCATCAAAGAAACACCATGTTTGATTTTTCCTCCTAGTGGAAACAATCCATAATTCCCCAAATGTGGTAAAGTGCTGGAGACAGAAGGGAACATTGCATTCTGTTCAGTTTGATTTGCCTGTTAAGTGAAAGGAAAACACAGCAAAGTATCTGAGACAAAGATGATTTTGCATCTTTGCATGCAAAGATGGTGGTTTTGCATTAAAGCTGGTCATACAGTAGTGTATGGTGTCTCTACTCTGTAAACAGGACGTACAGCTCTTGTGGAAGGGATGAGGAACCATTCTACAAAAGGAGAGAACGTCCATCAACTTAGCTTAGAGTTATTCTTAGAAAACTTCTTGAAAATATCATTAACGCTCTTGTACATAAGAAACTGGAAAATAACTTCAAGATGACTGTTAGGCATGATCACTAGTCACAAGTTTCAGAACATCAGAAACACGAGTTTCTATGTGATTCATATATACTAGTTTTCTGTACAAGAGTAGAAGGAGTATGCAAAGACTGACACTATGACTATTTATATATGGTATATAGAAATATAAGTGAATATGAGCTGGGAGTTTGCCCAGATGGCCAAGGAGGCCAATAGCACCCTGGCTTGTATCAGAAACAGTGTGGCCAGCAGGACTTGAGAAGTGATTTTCCCCCTGTACTCGGTACTGGTGAGGCTGCACCTCAAATACTGTGTTCAGTTTTGGGTCCCTTGCTACAAGAAAGATATTGAGGTGCTGGACCATGTTCAGAGAAGGGCAACAAAGCTGGTGAGGGGTCTAGAGCACAAATCTTATGAGAAGCAGCTGAGGGAACTGGGGTTGTTTAATCTGGAGGAAAGGAGGCTGAGGGGAGACTTTATCTCTCTCTACCACTACCTGAGAGAAGGGTGTAGAGAGTTGGGGGTCATCTTTTTCTCCCAAGCAACAAGCAATAAGACAAGAGGAAATGGCCTCAGGTTGCACCAGGGGAGTTTTAGATTGGATATTATGAAAAATTTCTTCACTGAAAATGTTGTCATGCATTGGAACAGGTTGCCCAGGGAAGTGGTTGGGTCACCATCCCTGGAGGTATTTAAGGTTGTGTAGATGTGACACCTTTAGGGACACGGTTTAGTGGTGGACTTGGCCGTGCTAGGTTTGCAGTTGGATTTGATGATCTTCAGGGTCTTTTCCAACCTAAACGATTTTAAATGATTCTATGATTTTATGATTCTATTTTAAATGATGAAGACACTGGTTTGGTGTTTCATGCTTTTACCTGTACCATTATTTCATTGTTGCCAGCAAGATATTTTTTTTTTCATTATTTAAAGAACAAAAAAAAAAGGGGGAAGGGAAAATAAGCTCCATATTGCCTTGTCATGTGCATCAGTAGAATAAAAATACTGTGGAAATACAAAATGAAGTTACAAACTTCTGTTGAGGTGATGCCTGAGACACTAAAGGCTTCACCGTAGTATGTATACCATTGAATTAATGTTTATAAAAGTATGGGTGCAGGTGCTCATGTTGGCATCAGGGGCTGCAGGGGTCTCTGTGAGGATTCATCAAAAGGAAGAATCCAAAAAGAAAGTAAAGAAGGAACTGCAAGCCTCTAATTAGTTGCTTAGAATAACAGTAATGACTGTTTTAATATGATGTCAAAGCAAACTTCTGGGAAGGAATGGTATTCCTTCTTTGCCAAAAATGAGAGTAGGAGTCTGACAATCTGTTCTGCATATCTTCACTGATATAGGAATCTTCAGCGAATCACTTGATTTCAGATTGCTGCTCGATGATAGGCACCATTATTAAAATTGCTTCAATTAATCATGTGCCTTACAGGTAATTAATTCCATATTTTAAATTAGTGGAATGCTTTCAGATCATTGAATAAACAATAGTACAAGGAAAACAAGTGTAATTATTTAAAGTTTTAGTTACCATTAGCAATTGCAGGCTTCAGAAAAAAATAATGATAATGATAATCATTTATATTACAGGAGATTAATACATGCATTGCCAGGAAATTCCAGGAAAAGAAAAAAAGGGATACATTACATGCCTCTGACCTGTTTTTTCATATTCCATATTCCTAAGCCATCCCATTTTTAAAGCTGGCAACTATGACCAAAAAAGCCTTCTACTCCCTATGACAGCAACTGTGATAGCACACTTGTTGAATAACATAGATGGTATAGAATTGCACTGTAACATAAGCTTGAATGGACAGAAGTTTCATCTGCATCTATCACATGCAAAAAATAAAAATGCTAATGGTTTCTACGTTCAAAATAATATCTACTGTATGTTTTCTATTTACTTGATTGCATCAATTTATTACTAAGATGGCCAAATATCATAAACGTCTTGCAATCGAGATGAGATTTTATGAGCAACTTAGAATATATTCTTCACATATTTTTTAGTACACTATGTCAGTCCTCCAATTCCTTTTTTCCGTTCTGTCAGTCTCAGAATAGAGTAGCATATTTTTCCATGAACTTCCAATGGTCCAGTTTCTCCTTCACTATTAAAGAGTATTGATATTAAGCATAAGAGTTCTAGCAGTTTCTGTAAATGTTCTGCAACATATAATTTATATCACAGTCTTCTCAGAAATTATTTGCCACAAAATACATAATGATCTAAAACACTAGTTTGAGGTCCTTAAAGGTACTACAGAAAGCAGAAAGTAATTCACAAATGTATGGACTAAGAAAGCACAATTGTTTAAAAAAAACAATGTGAATGATAAATGTAGGATAAATTCTCCAAGATGAAAGAATCATTATTTGCATTCTGCAAGACTGGACCTAATCCTAACGCCCATTTGAATTTTACTAATTCAGCACTGTGTAGAGGTTTTTCTGAAGGGAAGACAGAAAATATCACCAAGATGAAATGAACGTATAGTACTGTTTTCAAGTTAGACAACAAGTAAAACCATAGAGATTAAAGATTTAATTTCAACTTCCTTTGGACTGGGTGGATAACAAGTAAAACAGTTGGCATTGGCCACAGCAACAAGTTGGACATCCAACAAAAACATCTTGCCAAAGAAAGGTTAGACTCGTCCAGAGCAGATACGGAGAGCAGCTGATAAAGTCACAAATTATGAGACCTGTGGTATTCAAGTATATATCTCTATTTTTATTTTGACCTGAAGCCTAGTGTTTAATCTGTAAGTTACCTGAATAATTTAAGTTATTACTTCTCCAAGTAACAAGTCTTGTGTTAAACTCAGTCTGAGCAATCGACTGCACACTTCTTCCAAGATTGTGAACTTGTCTTTAAAAATGGACTGGAAAACTCAATTATCAGTAAGTTATGAGTGGTCTCAATAACGTGAATCAGCACATGTGTTTTCTGCAGAAGACAGTTTCCCAAATTTTCCTAATTCCAGTATGTTGCCTGTGCCTTGCTGCTTCTGCTGAAATGTAGTCTCATCAGTTATGAAGCACTCTCCATTTGTTCATCTCCACTTGTTTAACTGTTGGTCACATTCATTTTTTCCTTTCTTCATTGCCCACCTAATTCCTATAAAATATTTGCCTTTGACGCTATCCAATTTCATGCCAGCACCTGCAAAAAGGTCACAACCTCTTCAGAATTAAATGAAAAATTATAGGTAACCTGCACTGTGGTAACACTACAGGTCGCTAATCAGGAAATCTCACTGTGTCATGATAACCTCCAACATGATGTGGAGTTAAAGGTCAATAAAATCAGGTTATTCTTGAAATGTCAGTACTTATAGCTTTTCCATTACACCAGTGGATGATCACTAAAGGATGAAGGGTACCAAAGGATGCTATGTTGTCTTGCTTAACAAGATCAGGTAGGAGACCTGACCTTTATCCACCACTAGAATTCAAACTCACTGAGGAAAAGACATTGCTGTAAACTGTGTTCTCATTTAATTGAGATAAATCCAGAACAATTCTACTGATTGTAAAACATCTCTGCATTTTAAATAATGCAGCTAAGTTTAAAATCCACTGTGTTAGCCATCTTGCTCACTCCATTAATGAAAGACGAGAGGCAAAATCAAAATGAGACAAAATAAGACTATTTATCTTAGGGTCATAGGTGTCAAGTCTTTGTTTGTAGACACACAATCTGTACGGTTCTTTCTCGAAGCAGCGAAGTTGTTTTTATGATAGGGAAAAAAATTTCACATACGTGTTTTCAGAGCTGTGAGTCCCTGCTGGAAATGCAACTGGACTTCACAGAAGAGCTCTCTTTGTTCCACATTCCTCTTCTGTACAATAACTTGAAGTCTTACACTGTAGAGTGAATTTTGAAGAGTTACATCTTTCTCTGCATTTTTTAAAGGATAATGTTCACTCAATAGCACAACACCAGAAGTACATAATTATAAAGGGTGAAAGAAGCTGCATTCAAATTACCCATGAGTCTAAATGCTTGGCTCTGTATAATTACTTTCAAATTATTTCTGTCAAACACACGTTATAGTTGAGTTAGTCATTTATATTTTAAAAAGAAAATTAAGAAAATCAAGGAAGAACTTATTCAGAATTTTTAATAAGAAGAGTTTTTTCTTTAACAAAAATGATCAGGTTTTTAAACTATTCAGTACTTAGCCAACTAAGTTCTGTGGATGTGCTGGAAAACAGATTCACACATTAAAGGTCACAACTCCAGCATTCAACATGGACAATATGATGATCCAACACATAGAGTTTAAGATAATAATGTGTTTGTATGTGAAACTTTTGCATATTTAAAATTAATCTTTCATTTCTATGAATCAGTATCTTTTACTGTTCTCACATCCAGTGAATGAGAACTCCTGAAATCATAATATTGTGACTGTAAACTACATTGTGTTCTATGTAATTGTTGTGTTAATGGTCAGGACAGGAGACAAGGGAAAATAAAAGAAAACTTCCATCTTCTTCACTGCATTTGTATTTATGATCACCAAGATCAGCTGTTCTGTGAAATTCAAATCAATTTGAAAGGAAAGAGGCAACCATCCACTGGTAAAGATGCACAGCAGGGCATCTAGAAGCTCCAGGATGGATTATCTCCTAATTTACCAACATTTCTGACAAAACGAAATCTGTACATCAATGGATCGAACACAGTGCAGGCTAGACAGAACTGAAGACAAACATCAAGTACTAGATGATAAGTTACTGTATAAATGAGTTATCCCACAGAGCTGTGATAGAAACTTCATATGCTGTGTAAACCATAGAAATATGAATAAAACCATTTGTATTGTGCCACATAATTGCTTTCTGCTTGTAAATGACATTTTATACAAAAATAAAAACCTTCAGAATTATTGAAGTGTTAAATTTTTATTGGTTCGTTTTCCATATTGTTGTTGTTAGCATCCTGTACTGCTAGATTCTCTGAGACCTAAAATACAGTTCTCAATTATAAGCCAGTTGATTTTGGAAGAGTCCATTGAGAAGACTGATGAGATGCCTTAACAGTTATGATGTCCGAGCACTGCAGATAGAAGTGTTTGTCTCTAACAGTACTTCCAACATGCGCTGCATATTGTAAGGAAAGATTTCAGGCTTTTTATTCATATAAAGATCCCATTTCCAAATCTCACAAAATGCAGAGATCATCTTTAACATCGTCTACAGGGGGATGGAATTTAATGGAAACTGGCCTAACTTCAGCCTTATCGTAAATGAAAATCTCCATTGGATTATCTTGTTCTAGAACAGAAGAGAAAAAAAATCCTGGGTGGGGAGTTTGCATGTTTTGGGTGGGTTTGAACAGTACAGCTATTTCAGCTATGTAGTTGGTTGTATAGTAAGGCTGTGTCAGGTGTTTGTGTGGCAGACCACTGAACGTACAGGTCCACTTCATGCCACCTTTGTCTTTTTCCCTTGAAGTATCCACATGCAGACACCAGAAAGTTTGCCACATATGCGATGTAACATTCCTTATGTCCCCAGTGAAATCCTTCTGCCAAGACACCAACATATTGTAAATTTGAGCTAGTTGACCAAGCTGGAAATACAGCTTGGAAAATGGAATCTTCTTTAATGTCCCTAGAGTCTATTTTTAAGTTTAAATCGCACAAATACTAAGAGTCTGATAGTGCTTTCCCAGGCACCTTCCAGTGAATGTTCAAAGTCTACTCTGTACAGCAAAGCTATAGAATCATAGAATATTTGGAGTTGGAAGAGACCTTTAAAAGTCCAACCCCTCTGCAATGAGCTGGACATCTTCAACTCGATCATGTTGTTCAGAGCCCCGTTCAACCTGACATTGAATGTTTCCAGGGATGGGGCATCTACCACCTCTCTGGGAAATCTGTTCCAGTGTTTCACCACCCTCATCAGAAAAACTTTCTTCCATATATCTAGACTGAATCTTCCCTCTTTTAGTTTAAAACCATTACACATTGTGCTATCGCAACAGGCCCTGCCAAAAAGTTTGTCCCTATCTTTCCTGTAGGGCCCCTTTGAGTACTGAAATGCTTCAATAAGGTCTCCCCAGAACCTTCTCTTCTCCAGAATGAATAACCCCAACTCTTTCAGCCTCTTCATAGGAGAGGTGCTCCAGCCCTCTGATCATTTTTGTGGCCCTCCTCTGGATCTGCTCCAACAGGTCCATGTCTTTCCTGTGCTCAGGGCTCCAGGGCTGGATGCGTACTGCATCCAGGTGGGGCCTCACCAAAGCAGAGTAGAGGAGAAGAACCACCTCCCTTGACCTGCTGGCCACACTTCTTTTGATGCATCCCAGGATACGGTTGACCTTCTGGGCTGCAAGAGCACATTGTTGGCTCATGTCAAGATTTTCATTCACCAGTACCCCAAGTCCTTCTCTCTCGACAGTGCTGCTCTCAATCCCTTCATCCCCCAGCCTGTATTGATGCTGGGGTTTGCCCCAACCGAGGTGCAGGACCCTCCACTTGGCCTTGTTGAAGCTCATGACATTACATGAGCCCACTTCTCAGGCTTGTCCAGGTCCCTCTGGATGACATCCGGTCGCTCATGCATGTCAACCACACCACTCAGCTTGGTGTCATCTACAAACTTGCTGAGGGTGCACTCAATCCCACAGCCTATATTTCATTGCTGAAGATATTTAACAGTACTGGCCCCAGTACGGACCCTTGAGGGACACCACTTGTCACCAATCTCCATCTGGACATTAAGAAGTTAACTACTACCCTCTGGATGCAACCATCTAACCAATTCTTCATCCAGCAAACAGTCGCTCCATCAAATCTGTATCTAATTTAGCGAGTAGGATGTTGTGGGGGACCATGTCAAAGGCCTTACAGAAGTCCAGATGGACAATATCCGTAGTTCTTCCTTTGTCCACTGATGCAGTCACTCCATCATAGAAGGCCATGGGGTTGGTCAGGCAGGACTTGCCCTTGGTGAAGCCACCCTGGCTGTCTCAAATCAGCTCCCTGTCCTCCATGTGCCTTAGCATAGCTTCCAGGAGGATTTGTTTCATGATCTTCCCAGGCACAGAGGTGAGGCTGACAGGTCAGTACCTCCCAGGGCCCTCCTTTCGACCCTTTTTAAAAATGGGTGAAATGTTTCCCAGCAATCTTGGTGCTATGTACACTATCCCATTATCGAAAAACAAAACTGTGTTAGTGACATCAGCGATGGACCCGCATATTAATATACTGGGCCGTCTGTTTCTTCCAATGTCGCTGCCCACAACTGGAAGGAGAGCGGAAATATAACCTGTGCTCCAGATTCCCTTACCAGCCATCCCAGGGCCTTGAAGTCTCTTTTGATTTCCCTTGGACCAGCCATTGTGACTTCATTGCCGCCCACATGGAAGAGCATTGGCTAAGAAGAATCCAGAATTATTTAGAATTAAAGTGCCTCCTGCCAAATACACATGAAAAAGTTCACAATATAGGACAGTGAGGAGCTAGACTAAAGTAGTTAGGCAAACCAAGGATCTTAGATCTCAGTATCTGTTACCTCCTTTGCTCATCCATTGGAGATAATAGCTTTAGCATGTAGCACAGGATTGTCACAGGAGCGGCAGGGAAAATATTTTGTGCTGTGCTGCCTATCAGTAACTGAATTGATATAATCTTTAGTATTGTTGATAAAATACTTATGCACAGGAATGTTTCTCTAGGAAACAGATTTAAGCTTGCGAAGAAAAGAAGTGGGAAGAATCAAATAAAAGCAGCTTTTTACAACTGGGTATATTCCAATGAAAATGTTGCATACTCCAATGTGGTAAAAATTAGTATAAAATCACAAATGTCACAAAAATTTTACCTAATGCTATATATTTTTCCATTACATATGTCTGATTTTATTCCACTAAGGACAACTATTTTAGAGCTGAGAATGTTGTTTTGATCTGTTTCCCTGGTGACTTTTTCCCTGCAATTAATTAAAACGAAGAAATAAATTCCAAGCCATGGCATCATCAGGGACCTGTGTGGGTGCTAGAATTCACGCACTTGGTATTTTCTAAAGGAATAAAGTACATATAAGAGAAATTATTACAGTTGATAAATAGGTCTTAAGTATAGAACAACTTTTTGATTCTTTGTAAGAAGCCATTTCATTTGAACACATCACATAAAAATTAATGTAAAGCAAAAGTGGTATGGATTCACAATTTAATCTAAATGCCATAAAATATTCACATTAGAAACAAGCCATTTTATTTCTTGCTGCAAAACTCCTAAATACCAGACAGCTTACACTAAACTGTTCAGAATGTATTTTTAAAAAATTGAAGTTAATATTTATTTATAAAGCTTAATTGGCACAAAATACTAAAATACATTTATCTCGACACTTCAGAACTACATATTTTAGCAATAATTTGGTTGTTAAGTTATAGTAACGTATCCTTCCTGGGGGAAAGGAAACCAGCAGGAGATTGGACTTAGTTGCAACAAAAATTAATTTTTTCAGCTTCAGTGGATAAGTGTTTTGGATGACATGACTATTTAGTGTTGACTGGTTTAAGTGTGAAAGTTATAATATAAATTCTGACACATTTCAATGGAAAAGAGAGAGCATTGTAATTAAGCCTCACAATAGTGGTGTGGTGAGGTGTGAAAAAAGGAGGCTTATTCAGCACCCAAGATAGGTTATTGTAAATCCATAGTAGGTGTATGTCAAAAATGAATTCAAAGTAACCATAGAAGATTTTTCATTACTTATAAAACTCATGACAGTGCAAATTTTACTGCTGACTGCTGTGTTCAGGAATTAGGCTGTGGAAAAGGTTTGCTAACTAAACTGTAACAAGAAGTCTTCAATATGCATTATCCATATGAATTCCATTTGCCCAGAGTGCTGGAGAAAGAATAATTTGTCTCACTGTATCCTTTCTTTCATTTTGTTGTACCTTCAGCTTTGTATTTTCAATCCCCATTAAGTGCATAAATCAGAGAAATGAAAACCACATCTCAGTGTCTTTGTAAAGACTGAGACAATAATACTAAAATTTTTATCAATAAAATAAAAATCAGAAAATATCTATAGAAGATATATTTAAAAAAAATAATCCTGCTATAAGCCAGTTACTTGCTTTCCTCATCAAACATTTGCCAATGTATATCCAATTATCCTGACTCTCAAGTAACTTTCCGAAATGGAGAAAAATCATTTGAATCTGACAAAAATTCCTGTAATAGCACTTAGCCAAAATAATCTAGATGAGATGACTGAATAGGTAATCTTCAGCACAAAAATTTTTGTTTGATTCTGTAAATACGTCATCTAAAAACATTCCTAAAGGAAGTATCAGAAGTGACTGTCCCCAAGTAGAACATGAATGTCTGGAACACACAAGTGTGGACACCCTATTGCAACTCGTTGGGTTGGGTGCAACTCATTAGCTGGACCAAGTGAGATACCTTGCAGAAATTCTAAACAGACTCACCGTCTGCAAATGAAAGGCAAGAATGCAAATATTGTTCTCATGAAAAACAGAAACAAAAGGTTCTGTCATGAGGACCAGTTAATTAACAACTTTGGGAGCTGAGGTAGCTGCTAGGAGGAGCAGTACTTTCATAAACTAGTGAGGTTATTTTTGCTTTGAAAGATAACCTTCACAGCCTGGTACGTGCTACACCAGAACTCATAACAGTACAGTTGCTGATTTGTAAAATGTTTCTTATAATATCTATTTAAAATCCCAATTACTAGAAAACAATTAATGTTTATAATGAAGTAGGAAATGCAGGAATGCTTAAGTGGATATGTGTTTAACTTACTAAATAAATAAAAAATATTAACTTCTAGCAAATTAGGAATTTAAGTTTTGAAACTATGAAAAAATTGTGCTCAGACAACCATAGAAGAGAAATCTTTATTCTGCAGCCTCCTAGATCTTCAAAACTGCAGTCTACTTTGTGGCCTGAACATAAGTTACCAAGCACGTGAAATAAATTCTCTCTAAACTAAACTTGCTTTCTTCATCGCCAGCCTGCTTTCTGTATAATTTGACTGTGTGGGGGTCTGGTGAAGAAAACGCAAAATCTGAATGGTCAAGTTGGGGAAATAAGTGTTTTTTGGAAAACTTCCCACTGTTCAGTTTCAGAACTGTCCCCAACCTTTTGTTGCTTAATATTCTTTAAAACAGTAAATTCTAAAGGGATTATGAAAATAGGGTAAACTGTAAATCCAAGAAATTAAAAAGTTTTATGAGAAAGAATGCAGATTTTATCTTTTAAACAAAAAATGTTCCATTTTTTGTTCTGTTGTGAAAAAATAAAGATGGTCTACCAAGTCCGTGTAGTACTCTTGTGATAATTTTATAAAACATTCTTGATCTGAGAGAATTATGGAGGCTGGCCTGCGAATATATTTTGAAAGCAAATGCTAATATACATGTATATCAGTACTAAGCTTGGGAAGCTTTTTTGTTTGTTTCTTTGTCTAACCTTTAGAAAAAAATGCATAAAAAAATTAGGTCTAATAACTCTTTTTGGCATTAGAAAATTGCTTTTGAGTATCCTCACACATAAGTTAGGTTTCACTGAATCAGAAGCTGTGATGACTTTTTCTGTTAATTATGGAAGAAAAGCAGAAGACAGTTGGGTGAGGTTAGGGCATCTCAACTATTAGATGAAAAAGATTTTGATTAATAAGGAAGCCAACATAGCTCTATAATTATGATAATATGGTAAATGCTGATAATTTGTCTTCATAGAATTTAGTAATTTAAATAACCTATAAGAACTAGATACCTAACATGTTAACAAGCTGTAAATACAGAAATGATTCCAAATTACTATAAACTGGAGTACAAGAGTACAAAATGCAGGCACAGGGAGGTGGTGCACTTTAACAAATGCTTGACTTCTTGTTGTCATAAAACTGTGATATCTTGTAGTTATCTCTGGAGATGTTCAGTGAAACAAAACTACTGGAACTAATAAACATTTGGACCTATCTTATCTAAATCTTATCTGACCACTGACATCAGTTACACAGGCAAATTTTCTGCTTATCTGCAGTGGATAGATCTTGAATCCTTTTGTCATGTTAGCAAATACAGTGGTGGTATTCTTAATGTTTGCTTATAAAACCTTTGACCCGAATGTAGAACAAACCCACGTAGGCTAGATTTTCCTAAAGTTTAAAACACTGATGTGAAGGAGGGAGAATTACCATTTCCAAGCACTCACTGTGACATTAACACCCCTTCTATCCCTGTCTCACCTCATCCTCGACAGGCAGCCATCAGCAGTATCCCCCAAGTAGGAGACAAAGGGTGCATCTATTGATTACAAGGCGGTC
Source organism: Vanellus vanellus (assembly GCF_965231255.1). Lineage (NCBI taxonomy): Eukaryota > Metazoa > Chordata > Aves > Charadriiformes > Charadriidae > Vanellus > Vanellus vanellus. The sequence continues at coordinate 48,122,528 of NC_138905.1, forward strand.
CAGTTGATGGGTACTTTTAAGACAGTTGTCTGAGACATAATACTAATTTGGTCAGACATTCATGAATGTGCCTGGAAACCGCGCTGTCTGAACTTTCTGTATTATAAGTGCACTGTCTCATATTTTTCAGTGTACCTGATGGGTTATCTTTATATTTTCTTTATTCTATGCTCTTCCTTTTGAAAAATCTAAGAAAGAAAAAAAGGAATTGTCTGGCAAACCTTGCACCAGTAAAATAAGAGTTTGATTTCCTGAGATCTTATACTGAATGCCCATGACGTGGTTTCTGTGGCACCAAAGTATCAGGAGTCAAATCCTTTCTTCTGAAACTATACAAGATTTTTTTTTATAATGCTACGAATGCTAATAGGATCTAAAATACTTGTTGAAAAAAGCTCTCATGAAAGGAATCTCTGTACAGAAGCAGAAAAGGCGACTAGAGGGATAATTTGGAAGTGAACAGAATATTCTTTTTTATGGCTTTTCTGTCAATGATAATGTTTTTCCATTCTTCTAGAATTAGTGAAAAGTTTCTAGAAAGGATAAGGGAAATGTAAAAATCCTTTGAGATGTTTCAGAGTCACATATACAAGAATCAAGCTGATGATTTGGATGGAGGCTGCAACTGATTAGAAAATTTGGTCAATATTTAAAAGGATCTCTTTCTGTTATTCTGTTAGTTTTTATTAGATAGATCTGAGCAAGTATCCGTGTAGTAAAATGAAGAGTAAAAAGTAGTCTCTTCTTATGAAAAGGTCTCTATTTCTTAAATGAGTATAAATACTTCATAAATACAAAGATCATTTGCATTTTCATGGTGGAATATTTTCTGAGAAACTGGATTTCAGCAGGAGAGGTTACAAGAATAATTTCAACTTTCCTGGTTGCATTAGGAGTGCATTAAGAGTGTAAAAAAACACACACAAACACTATTAAGGAACAATTAATATAACTGTTCTGATGATCTACTTAGTTTAATAGAACTATCACGAGGTTCTTATTAAAAGTTACTATTAAGTTTAGAATGTATAAACTCAGCATTACACAAATCTTAATGTCCTGTACTCATCTTTAAAAGTGAAAAGGGCCAGAGCCTGAGCTGATGCAAATGGGCATAGGTGCACTCACTTTCAGTCACTCCAGCCACTGGTGTGGGAAATGTTTTTCTACATTTTGCACCTCACATTTTTCTGTCAATGGAATTTTAGAATCCATCAGTTTTTGCCAACATCACAGTTTCCTTCTGTCTTAAAACAAGATCTCAGATCTCAGAGAGAGCTTCACTTTGATGCTGTTCCTGGTAAAACAGTCTCCTAGCATGTAAACCAAAATCCACTAAATCGATGCAAAGCTACTCAGTGATGTAGAAAGGCTTGAATGAAATCCTCAGTGTACTTCTTGTTGTGCATTGAAATATGTTGAGGTAAAACACAACATCTTTTGAGTTTTTGCTTTTTCCTGAGGAGAATATTTGTGGTTAATCTGTGATGATTACACGTATTTAGCTCAAGTAAGCCAGGGCCCTACAACCCCAGAGAAAGACAGTCACTGTTTAGGAAAGTTTATGGTAAGGACAAAACCAAACATAATCCTGCCAAATTCCAGTTTAGTGCCCCAGAAACAAGATCATCCTTTCTCTGTTACTGTCACTTAAGATCTTCATGACATTAGTTAGATTTAAAATTAAGTTTGTCAAATACCTTCTCATCATTCTAAATCTCTAAAGACTTGGTTTACACTGTAGGGTGGGAAGGTGGGAGAGTTTTGGGGGTTGTATTTCTTTTAATCTCCATTGACTCTTAAGTCATCTTTTCGAGTCATCCACAAAACATTCAACTATTTTTATACCAGTATGCCTTTATTTAAGTTTAACGTAAAACATTCTTTACTGTTGACAAACCTGGGAAGTAGATGCAGATGGATTGTGTTGTGACAACAAATGACCTTGTTCCAAAGATAACTACTGTCCATTAAGACTTCAACACATACTGATGTCTCAAATCCATGGAACTGTTCTTTGCAGTGTCTTCTTTTCCTGGAGAGAAACTTATGTAATACTAAACAGCATCACCTAAAGTTTTTAATATCCACACTATGCATTAAAACACCTTAATGTTATGTAATTCCTGTAGCCTTAGCACATTGGATGCCTTCTTTTTAATACTGGGTTTATTTTTGCTTTTGACATCTTTTTTTTTCTTTGAACTGGTTTCCTACGATAAATTGTGCAGCACCTTCTGTCTTTATTTACTCTAATGATAGTCTATGTTTATCATTAGTTTATTTGGCTTTTACATTGAGGTAATATACTATAAACCCTGCTTGTCAGGGATATTATTATTCTGTTTTCAATAATTCTTAGCTTTTTATTTTATGTTTTTGTTTTATGTGTTAGGAAGAAAAATTCTGATCGACCAATAATGTTAAGAAAAATCATATGAAAACTAAAAGGAACCTTCTGAAGAGGAAACTTAAAATCTAATTGTTTGGGGCAGTTTACAAGCAATTAAGAATGGAAGATCAGTTATAGTTCATGTTTCATTCATGTTATAGTTCTGAATCAACGTAATTAAAAACAATTGATAGAATGTATATTCTATGTTATCTATGCCATGATCTCTATGGTCATCACTTAATTTTCCTAAAGTGCCCAAATAACCTGCTTTGAGACCTTTGAAACAAGCTAAGAATCTAACATTACAGTATTGGTAACCTTTGGAACCTATATTAAAAGTGATGGCAATAACATTATTCGCAGGAGATGAGATAGATTCACCAGCTGATGAATCACACAACCCATATATAAGATATTCGTAACCAGCTATAATGTTTTTCTGAGGGAACCCAATGAAAAGTATTGAAATAAAACTAAAAGGTGAAATCATGATAGCTTAAACCTAACTTAGGAGTAAGTGATAAATACATAAATAAAAGAGAAAATAAGATAGTTGTAGATAACAATATAAAGATCTGGAGAAAAACAGTTTACAGCAGAGTTTATGAAATCTGCCATGTGAAAACAAAGACATTCTGTCTGCCTCTAACTTAAGCAAAGGAGAAAAAAAAAAAAAAACAAAAGAAACAAAAATTAATGAGATCTTGAATGTAAATCTAGGTAGAAAGAAAGAACGAACCTTAAAACAGGAAAAACATCACTAGTAGCTCGTTATTAGAATGACTGATTAATTTATCTATGCATTCAATTATCTCCAGGTATTTTATTCTTTAGAAAACCTCTCTATGCTTCTCTTAGCTTTATGCATGCATTTAAAAGAAAAGTATTCAAATAATATGACAAGTTCTTTTCTCATCCTACGTATATGCTGTATATTTGTATGTGTTAGAGTTAAACATTGGTGATTAGTTAATGTACAAATTAATGTTGGTTTTCAAAATAAGTGGTTGCATGATTCCATGTCCTAAGTACATAGAAAGTATTGTTTTAGGTTTAGACTTTTAAAGCTGTATTTGCTTCCTTGGGAAAAATCACAAGACAAAGCTTTGGCCATGGCTAAGATTTTTTTCACTTGGCCTGTCTGGGAGTCTTCAATTATTCTCTAGTTCTCAATTCTGACTCCAAAACAAGTTCAACTGCCTAAAAACCCAAAACAAAACAAAATAAATCTTTTGGAGACCAGGACAAATAATGGAGAAGACCATACATTTATGAGCATGTCTGGGAGAAGGTTGTCCAAGTTAATCAATCCGGTTCATTTTAAAGTGATTTTTTTCATCCTATTTTGGATCGGAATCTAAAAATTTCAGGCTAATCCTGTCTCTCTACTTATAGTGTTTCAATAATGCACTTAAAGTATCTAAAGAAAATGGATTTCCCTTATAACTCTATTTTTCTGTTCGGTGTTATCTTTGCTGTTACTCTTACTGTTTATTACTCTGGATTGAACTCAGTATTTCAACAAGGGTCTTGTGTTATGTCTTGTATCAATATATTTAACGAAGTAGTAAAAAAGTAGTATTAATCTGCAACACTATTTGTCAAAGGATTTAACCTATACTCAGGGTATCTTTATGTATTTCAATTCACCATACTTTTCACTTTATTGTATTTATTTTATTTTTATAAAATCTCAATTAGAGAATTAGCAATTTCACAGTTTTTAAAATTTCTTTGAAAGAGGCCTCTTAGCTAAAGATACATGATCTCAGACAACTGACTTTTTCTTTTTTATTGCTACTACCACTATTTTAACTTGTAACAGGGATTTGTATCCCTCTTTAACTAGTCAAAATAGACACATTTAACTTTGCCGAGTTCACAGACACTTTATGTTTCCTCTACCTGTATTTAATGTCTCCACCCTTCATGACGTGGCTTTGCTGACTGTAGAAAAACATGCCTTATTATTAACATATGAGACCAATGAAGATGTCACCAATCCAGGAGAAATACATGTTCTCCTGTGGTGGTAAACACTTGTGCTGAATTTAGTTGATATTTTTATGTTATTACATTTATGGTATCATTTTAAGCTGGCTATGTCTGAAAGAATTGAAAATTTTGGAATAGTAAATGAAACACATGATCAAAGATGTATAGCGATTTTTTTTTTTTCAAAAAAAATAATTGAGTATTCAAATTTTGATGTTACGTTTCTATTAGAAACTAGATTTTTATGGTGCTTGTAGTTTTTTAATTAAGTTTCTACATTTCACTTCCTGAAAATGTGAATTATATTAAGCAGAAGTTATGTATGATTCTAAGTGGGGATGAATGATACTATAACTTTGCCAAAATTCCCATTTCTGATAGATAAGTATTTCTTTTGTCCAGCTGCCCAGCTAATTTTTTCCATTGTTATTTCAGTAACTACTTACTTCAAAAATTCTTTTTGTAGTTGATCTACCTAAAATGTTTTAATGAAAAAAATGCATATCAGTTCTTCCCATGAAACCCATTGTCCTGCCATTGACACTGTACCAAACATTAGTTAGGTGTAGAATTTTTCTGATGGATGGAGAACTCTCCATCTTAGTTGATATCATTCACTTCAAAAAATATTTTTACATTATGATAGTCAGTAATAAAAATATTTTCTTAGTAGAAAGCATGAGTGGGAAACCCAAGTTTAATATTATTCCTCTCTTCATGAGTCTTAAATTTCACACAGTATTCAACCTCCCTTTGTCCTGAATTACTATCATTCTTCTCGGTCATTTATATGTTATCATACATTCTGTACTCCCCCCTCTTTCACAATTCACTGTTTTCCGGCTTGTGAAAATAGTTTCTTGATTAAACGTAACCTGGTTTAGCATTGGAACTGCTGATAAGAGAGGGTTTAACAGTGGCTTAGAGTACAGTGTTTTCTGTTCCAATTTCTGGGCTCTTCTTTCACATGCTGTAAGTTGTTTTTTGAGACAAGTCACGTAGTTTGTATGACATTTTTATTCATGTCCTTGAAAGGCTAACAATTCACATAATCACACAAGGTAGCCTTTGCCCACTGAAGGTGTCATGTGCATTTTATCAACCTAAGCCTAGGTGTCAGTGCATCATTAACCATGTCTTTTGTTGCCTCATGGTGCTGACCTGTAATCTTCCCCAAATAAATATATAGAGTGTTTGATGAAGTTAGTGTTTATGATAAGCATTTGATTGAAGCAGCAAAACAAATCGACAAAATAACATTTTTTTTTCAGTTTTATCAGAGGAAAAAGTATATAAACAAAAGACAGACCATGCTTAGGGAACAATCTGCACTTGAGGGACTTATTTATTTTTTAGATTTTTTTATCTTTAACATATGAAATATTGATATGTCTGCCTTAATGGGGATGGGAAGAAATGCTAACATATGTAAAAATGAAGAAGAGTGGGAAAATCTAAGCATTAAATCCTTTTAGAATAGTTCTGTTTGAAGTATCTCACTTTTTCCTCAACTAATTAAGTGAGATGAATCATTTATCATCATTGATTGTATCAACAATGCTTTCAAAATGATGGAATACCAGGACTAAAACAGCTTGGGGAACATGTATCATCATCTCACCATTCTGATTGTACATTAAGAAGTGAATAAAGTAATAGAAGAAATTAAAGTTTAGATTCCCAAGGTCTATATACTTATACAAGAGGAATTAAAGTTTCTATTTTATTCTACAAGGTTACAGAAATTTCTTACACATAGAATGTGTGTTGTTGCAAAATACCTTTATAACTTATACCCTTTTGGGGTTTAAAATTAGATGATAGTCCAGTTAAAACTTTGATAAACATATAATATTTTTGTGACTTGAAGAACAATGTTTAATGAGCACAACAGAAAATACTGCATGAATTATCTTACATGTATTGTACTGCTAAGTTCATATCAAAACGAACAAGTACTGCTTGAGTACAACATATCTACTGTGTTCAACTGTGGGAGAATTATTTTAAAAAACAATGGTTAGCTACTTGCATGCTTTTCTACACAATTGAATGAGCCACAGATATGACCAAATATTTTAAGACTGTGAGACCTTTCTAAGTTAGTTGTGACACAGTTTAGATCCTGCTCTTTTCCAGTGGTGTAGAGAATCAGTCCTGGTGATCACTACAGAAATCCAGTTTTTCCAGTACCAGTGGAGTTTGTGGTCTCATGCAAGAGGACAATATTTTTTCTTGACCATCACAAGTGTAAGACTGTGTTTTTCCTTTTTGGTGGTATCATTAAGGGGAATACTGTGATCATGGCACGTGTCTGTACTGGCTGCACCATCTCCAATAACACACATGAGAAAACGCAGAAATAATATGTTAGAATGTCTCTCAATGATTATGTGCGCACAGAAGTTTTAAAAGTGACATACGCATTTCCTTATACACCATTTCACTATGAAGTTTTAAAAAACCCATCATGTTTTGGTAAGCAAACTTCATGCCTGTGAATATTACGTAATTTGCACAAAACATTTAGTTTAGGTGCTGTTTCATATTTCAAAAAACTCAAACACAAAAATAAACATTTTATTAGAAAAGTGTTTGTTCTTTTTTTTTTTCTTTTTTTTGTTAAAAGGTAAGATTTTTCTACTTTTTAAGTAAGACTTAAGTAAGACAGGGCACAATTTTGCCATAAAATAGACCAAGAAAGTCTTCAATACTTTTTTGTACTGTATTTGCTCTGTTTGTGTCACAGCTGCACACTGCTTTATGCCTCTGCAGGAAGCTTCATGTAGTGGTAGTGCTTGAAAGGTTAATGGCATTTACTGCATTACTAATCTATTCTTTGAACCACTGATTAGCATTGAAATTGATTCCTAGCTCCTCGTGGCTGAAATGACATTAATCTAGTCTCCGCTATTAAAAATGTTACACCTTTCTCATGTTACCAGGTGATAACACATCATTAATTTGACAGCTTCCATTGTTCTGTCCTTCACTGGAACACCTACAAATGTGAGCAGTGAGCAAAAATTTAATGTATTCATTCAGAAAGAAAAATTACAGTAGGTTATCATTAAGTGCATTTGAAATGTGAAGGACAATTATTTTTTGTAACTGTCAGGTATCCAAAAGTATGGATACAGGCACTAGGTTGTGGTCAGACAGATACAACATTATTATAGTTATAAAACTTGCAAATGTAATCTACTGTGACAGCACTGAAGGGTGGGTGGACAGTATCCAATTTTGAACTACTACTGCCCATCTCCATATGGCATTCAAATTACAAACAAACTGATAATTTAGTGTTTTATCCATCAGATCAAACCCAGATGCACAATTCTACAATGTGTAGTTCAAGAAAACATTGAACATCAAAGAAAATACTGTCTTCAAATCTACTTTTAGTTTCTGAACACCAAGTCCACCCTTGCCATTACACTATTGGGTTAGATACCCCAAGAGTGGTATCTCTTCTAGGTATGTACAGTCCTGTGTCTCAGCTGCCTTGTCCGGAATCCTACTTTCATTATTAAACTATACAGATGGTAAAGTCAGAACCTATTTTAGCAGGATGGTTTACTCCTGCTAATCCTAACAGGTATCAAAAGAGAAAACCTTACATAGAAATTTCTAGAATGGCAGCATTTGTAAACATCGTGTTGTTTTCTGACAGTATTTCTGACACACTGAAGGTTAAAATAATGACAATATATAACTTTTTGAAATTTCAAAAGAAGCAAAATTAAAATAAATAATAAAAGCATCCATAAGACTTGTTTGTATGTTATAAAACACGGATGACATTTGCATAAAAGAAAAAAAGAAAGCGAGCTGCAGGATCAAGAGAACTCTAAGAACCTCTTAATAACAAATATGTTTTTAAAAAGGAGAAAAAGACATCACAATTAAAGGTGTTGAACTATTAAACTGAAAAAGAAAACTACTAAGAGTTTTAAGGCAGGACAGAGAAAAGTCTGTAATTTAAAACGTGATATAACACAAATGTCCTCAAAGGAGAAAGAAGAAAAAAGATCTTATGAATGACTATCCCGGAAAGGTCCTGCTCTTTAAAACAAAAGCATACAAATGTAATGCAGCTGAACATGAAAAACCTCAAAAGAAAGAAGTACCGTTAGCTTAATTTTGAAGGATGAAGTAAAAATGTCCATGAGGGCATCAAGATTGGAGGTCACTACAAAATGTGTGCTTGTTGCCAAAAAGGCCAATGGAATCCTGGGCTGCATAGGGAAGAGTGTGGCCAGTAGGTCGAGGGAGGTCATTCTCCCCCTCTACTCTGCACTGGTGAGGCCACAACTGGAATACTGTGTCCAGTTTTGGGCTCCCCAGTTCAAGAGGGACAGGGAACTGCTGGAGCGAGTCCAGCGAAGGGCAACTAAGATGATTAAGGGCTTGGAGCATCTCCCTTATGAGGAAAGGCTGAGAGAGCTGGGACTCTTTAGCCTGGAGAAGAGAAGGCTGAGGGGAGACCTTATTATGGCATACAAATATCTAAAGGGTGGGTTGAAGGAGGATGGAGCCAGACTCTTTTCAGTGGTTCCCAGTGACAGGACGAGGGGCAATGGGCACAAGTTAGAACACAGGAAGTTCCGTTCAAATACACGGAAACAGTTCTTTACGGTGAGGGTGACAGAGCACTGGAACAGGCTGCCCAGGGGGGTTGTGGAGTCCCCTTCTCTGGAGATTTTCAAGACCCGCCTGGATGCAGTCCTGAGTAATGTGCTCTGGGCAATCCTGCTATAGCAGGGGAGTTGGACTAGATGATCTCTAGAGGTCCCTTCCAACTCTGATGATTCTGTGATTCTGTGAAATACATCAGGCATCATGCTGAACTTCATAAAAAGAAAAATTCCCCAAAGTTATGGTGAAAATACGTATGTATGGGGTGGAGAAATATGTTGAAACTAGTTGAGAGACAAACGGATAAAGATAAATCTGAGAGATAAATCTGTAAGTATCAGTATTATCTTTTTTAGACTACAAATTTTCTGCTGTAAATATTAAGAATGAAGGAGAATCAGAGAAAAGTTCCAAAGAATCTTCGCAAACGACCTAACTATTTCTATCATTAAAGGTTAAAAAGAAAGAAAAACAACACAACATATTTAGAGAACCAATCTATGTGTAGCATTGTAATTTTGTGTTGAATAAAGGGACAAATAAACATTTGCAAAGCAAAAAAACCCAATGCTTTGTAAAATAGGTGTTAATATAGAAAATTATCCTGGTGAAGAATGTATAATTAGTCATGCAGTGCTAGGTTACTGATATGTCTGCTCCATCAACAGACTGTACCAGCTGCATTAGGAGAACATGTGAAAAATAGTCTGGAAGATGCTTATAAAACAATTCACTTAAAGATAGTTTCCATTCATTGGACAGTCACTAATATTTAGAACTATCCGAATTAGTATTAATTCCAAATACATTTTTTTTCAATGTTCATTATGTTAGACACTATATATTTTTAGATGCTCTAGATTATCTCTATGCGCACCTATATTATTAATCCCTTTTTTAAGTCAGCTTTCAAAGATTATTAGGCGCATATTAATGAAAAAATCTATTTCCAATAAACAAGTTTTGGTGCTTGATCAACAAATTATGTATTGTTTTCTTTTACTAACTGTAAATTTGCTGTGTTTCAGTTTAGTTGATCTTTCTGTTTTCTACATAAGGTGAGATAAAAGTTTCCAGTCCACCTCTTTATGACAGAATTGCAATTTACTGTCTACCTTTTCAAAAACATTCCCTATATTTTCAGTCCTTTTTACAGGGTTTGTTTTTTCTTGGTTTTTGGGTTTGGGTTTGGGTTTGTTTGTTTGTTTTCTCAAATGACTTTAAGTATTCAGAGCAAACTTTGCTGAAATTCTTTAGTTACTATATTTCTGAAAAGCTTTTCATGTGAAAATATACCGGGGAAAAAAAAATTAAAATTCCATAACCAGACCATACTAAGTCATGTTCCTTAATTGAATATAAATTCTGATTCAAGTGAGAAATACTGGACTCCATTTCTATCAAGTATTACATTAAAACAAAATTAAAATTATACATAAATCAAAATATGTAAAAAATCAAAGATGAAATAATTAAAACTATATGTTAAACAAATTTTTGAGATGGGAAAGATGAACAATGAACCATGTGAGAGGTACAAGAATATATGGTAGAAATATACTTCTTTAACAATATGTTTTAGTCACATAAACTTAATGTTAAATCCAGACATACATACATGTCGGAGGTATAAAATAAAGAATAAAAAGCAGTATTTTAGCCATTTAAATTTCTCATTTTTCATTCTAGAAGAAAGGCAAACAGACAAGCAGACAGACAAATAGATAAAATTTCTTAGCAGATGGTGGCTGAGAAGTCAGGGAAAGTAATGACCTGTTTCTGAGTAGCTGAGGAAGAGGTGATATCTCAGGGGGCTTTTGCTAAGAGAATGAAAATTAGGCAGATGGTTTCCATTTTCACCCATGGCTGAGGTGTTACAGTAGTATTATGTCATCACAAATCTATAGCTGAAACAGTAACTATGCACTCTTTCTTCTCTTTCTTAATGACTCTGCAAAGAACAGAATAAAATAAATGTGATGCTGTTGGTCATATTACTTTCTGGTCTTATTATCTGATACTAGAAGTATCAGATATTATCGCTTTCCAATCTGCATATTTGTAGTAAGGATTAAAATGCACCCAGATTTGTTAGATTACATAATGAAAGATATAGAATTTATACAGAATTAAAAAAAAAAAAAAAAAAACAAACCCACAGCCAATTATTAGACCAAATCAGAACTTTAAATGAATATGATTGTGATTCTTTTTGGGCAAAAATTTTTTAAGGATAATCCAATGGTGTGATTTTTATTGAATAAGAACTACTTAAAAAAGGCATTTTTATTGAAACACAGCTCAAAAAGTTAGAACAAGCACATGGAAACTGTCTTTTACAGTCTTGGATGTAAATTTAACATCTGTTTTGGTAGTTTGAGGCCTAAAAGTTCATATTTGCAAAGTTTAGGATAATGTTGTATGCTAAGTAGTCAACATGACAAACACCTATAGCAATCCTAGTCAAATCATACTTGTCCTCAATTCCCTTTAAGAAACTTTATTTTTGACTTGCTAGATAGACTCTTTAATGCTGCCAATCTAACAAATACAAGTAACTTTAACGTATTCTAGACTTCTGAACAACAGCAGCCTGAATATTAAAATAGTTGGTTTTGAAGCGATAAGAAATTGAAACTGCTCCAGCAGGAGAAAGATTGATTACTATCAAAACCTTACATAATCTTACAAAAGGTATTGTTCCTTGCTCTTATTTCAACTGTTCATGGCGGTAAGGGGAATTTGGCTGAACCCCTCAGGGGTCGGTACTGGGGCCTGTACTGTTCAACATCTTTGTCAGCGACATGGACAGTGGGGTCGAGAGCACCCTCAGCAAGTTTGCCAATGATACCAAGCTGTTTGGCAAGGTAGACATGCTGGAAGGGAGGGATGCCATCCAGAGGGACCTGGACAGGCTGGAGAGGTGGGCCCAAGCCAACCCCATGCAGTTCAACAAGGCCAAGTGCAAGGTCTTACATCTGGGTCGGGGCAATCCCACACACAAATATAGGCTTGGTGGGAAATGGCTGGAGAGCAGCCCTGAGGAGAAGGACCTGCGGGTGCTCATTGACAAGAAGCTCAACATGAGCCAGCAATGTGTGATCGCAGCCCAGAAGGCCAACCGTATCCTAGGCTGCATCAAAAGAAGTGTGGCCAGCAGGTCAAAGGAGGTGATTCTGCCCCTCTACTCCACTCTCATGAGACCCCACCTGGAGTACTGCATCCAGCTCTGGACTCTCCAACATAAGAAGGACATGGACCTGCTGGAGCGTGTCCAGAGGAGAGCCACAAGGATGATCGGAGGGCTAGAGCACCTCTCCTATGAGGAGAGGCTGAAAGAGTTGGGGCTGTTCAGCCTGGAGAAGAGAAGGCTCCGGGGAGATCTTATTGCGGCCTTCCAGTACCTAAAGGGGGCCTACAGGAGAGCTGGGGAAGGACTTTTTACCAAGGCATGTAGCGAGAGGACGAGGGGGAATGGCTTTAAACTGGAAGAGGGCAGGTTCAGATTGAACATTAGGAAGAAATTTTTCACTTTGTGGGTGGCAAGGCACTGGAAGAGGTTGCCCAGAGAAGTTGTTGAGGCCCCATCCCTGGAGGTGTTCAAGGCCAGGCTGGATGTGGCCTTGGGCAACCTGGTCTAGTGGGAGGTGTCCCTGTCTATGGCAGGGGGTTTGGAACTCGATGATCTTCAAAGTCCTTTCCAACCTAAACCATTCTATGATTCTATAATGTGTTTTGTGTCTGGCTGAAGATGTATTCGTAACTTTACTGGAGAAAAGAATTAACAATACAGAAGGTTGCCTTTTCCTCCTGTGAACAGATTTCATAATATGGATATTATGGCACCTCTGAACCATAAAAGTCAAGCATTTAATGATTTACTTAAGCTCTGTAAAATAATTCTAAGAAAAGGATTAATGTATCAATGTGGTAGTCATGCAACATCCTGTTTTCAAATAACTTGCCCTTGGAACTTTATTCAAAACATGTATTATCTGGGTAAATGAGCTATGAAATCTCTGGACTTAAGACAGCTCTGAAAAGATTCTAGAATAGCCCACACTTGGAACAAGATGCCACAGGATATAGAATATACTATGAATTTTCTAGAGCTAGTCGAAAGGAAATAGAACGTATTTTGAACTCTGAACTCTGTGGTATTACATGCCTTTTTTGTACTTGGAAACATATAGCTCACGTCCTTTTTTGTTTGTTTCTGGTTTTGTTTTTTTATTCAAGCTGTACTTCTTTCTTTCCATTTTACACTGTAGAGTTTTAAGTGCTCACAGATATTTTAAGAAACCTGTATACAATTCCCTCCATGTCATGGGATTTGAAATTTAAAGACAGCTATACCATGTTAAAAAACAAAAAAGAAAGGAAAAAAAATAAGCTGGAAATCTTTTACCCAACCTGAAAGTAGCTTGGCAAAAGAAGGCTTAGGGGTCCTGGTGGACACCAAGTTGATCATGAGCCAGTAATGAATCCTTGTGTCAAAGAAGTTTAATGATATCCTGGGCTACATTAGGCAAAATACTTCACATTGTTGAGGCTCTACATGGAGCGCTGTGTCCCGTTCTGGGTTCCCCCATGCAAGAGAGGCACAAACATACTGGAGAGAGTCCAACAAAGGGCCACAAAGATGACGAAGGGACTGGAGCAGCTCTCTTATGAGAGATAAAATTGCCCAGAGAGATTGTGGAGTCTCTTTGGAGACATTGAAAAAAAGCCAAATCTAGACTTAGTCCTGGGCAATTTACGTGGCCCTGATTGAGCAGGTGGGTTGGACCAGATGACTTTCAGAGGTCCCTTCCAACCTCAACCATTCTGTATTTCTGTGGTGTAGGGTGCTCAAATTTAGCACAGCTTGGTGAATATGGTACTCTTGGGTGAGTTAAGCTTTAATTGCCTTCTGGCAGGAAAGAAAAGAGAAGAAAGTTTCTCACATTAGTATATTATAAGAACGGGAGAGGAGCATCCCCACAAATTTTAAAGATGGCTGATAGTACAGTTACAGTGCCAGTCAATAGCACTCTGGAACGATTGCCAAGTTCATCCCTTAAGAACAGCTGAAGGTGTTAAGAGCACTCTAATACCCCTAAAAATGGATTTGAAATCATGGTCTGTATACCTAACTATTGACTAAGCTACTTGTGGACATGTGCAGAAGCAGAATTTTCAGCACCTAGGGAGGCACTGAAAGAGAGGCACTATGAGGGCATAAGGGGGGCACTTTTCTAAATTAAAAATCCCAATATGGACAGACAAGTCTCTCCTTAGGCCTTGGCATAGAAAGAAAAGAAAAGAAAAGAAAAGAAAAGAAAAGAAAAGAAAAGAAAAGAAAAGAAAAGAAAAGAAAAGAAAAGAAAAGAAAAGAAAAGAAAAGAAAAGAAAAGAAAAGAAAAGAAAAGAAAAGAAAAGAAAAGAAAAGAAAAGAAAAGAAAAGAAAAGAAAAGAAAAGAAAAGAAAAGAGAAAAAGCACTGAGCATTCCACCCTGGATACTGAGTGTTCAGTTATACAAGGAATGTTTTTATTTCTGTCATTATTAGAATGGCTCAACAACATCTGGCACAAAATTCTGATGTTGCATAAAAGCATGGTGGATGACATTTCCTGCTAAGCATTGATTGTCATAACAGTGTAAAATACAAAGTAATTCTTAATGTTGTATTAAATAACAGCAGTGTTAATACAAGTATCTTTAACAATAAAAACTAAATTGTTTAACGACTGTTAATCAACAAAATAGTATTTCTGTAATATAAGACATGTAACTCCATGTTTTTTCTCAATAAAATAAATAACCATACTGTGTACTGGACTGGGTCAGAGATTTACAAAGAGTACAGCTGCTGAGAGAGAAATAAAATAGATTTTCTACCTAAGGGCTGTTTCATTATGCCAGACACCACTTTGTATTGATCCTTCTCTATTTATTTCTAATTTTGTTGTCCCTGATTGAGCTGAGCTCTAAATCTTGTGATGGCTTACACGCTGTTAGGATGCAGCATTGTTACGTGAAGTGCAAGGTAGCAATGTTCTCATTTTAAGCTCTAATTTAGTCTGATTTGCAACAAATTAGGCATTCTAACATAGCATTTTAGTACAGAGAGACCATTGGTTTAATGTTTTCTATAATGCGTGTAGGAATTTCTGTACTGAGAAGTCAGTGAAGTTTTGTTGTTAGTTTCACAAGGGTCTTGGGAATCGCCTAATAATTATTCTTTTTATATTGACACTTCATATCTAAAGTTCTCACTTTTTATGACAATAGAAGTAATTTTTCACACAGAATCATAGAATGGGTTAGGTTGGAAGGGACCTTAAAGATCGTCTAGCTCCAGCTCCCCTGCCACGGACAGGGACACCTCCCACCAGACTAGATAGCTCAAAGCCCCATCGAGCCTGGTCTTGAACACTTCCAGGGATGAGGAATCCATAATTTCCCTGGGCAACCTGTTCTAGTGCCTCACCACCCTGACAGGAAAGACTTTATTCCTAATGTATAATCTAAATCTACCCTCTTCCAATTTAAAACCGTTACCCCTCATCCTATCACTACCTGCCCTAGTAAAAAGTCCCTCCCCAGGTTTCTTGTAGGCCCCCTTCAGATACTGAAAGGCAGCTATAAGGTGTCCCCAGAGTCTTCTCCAGGCTGAACAATCCCAACTCTCTCAGCCTGTCCTTATAGGAGAGGTGCTCCAGCCCTCTGATCATCTTCATGGCCCTCCTCTGGACCCACTCCAACAGGTCCATGTCCTTCTTATGTTGGGGTTTCCAGAGCTGGTTGCAGTACTCCAGGTGGGGTCTCACAAGAGTGGAGTAGCGAGGGAGAATCCCCTGCTGGGAGAAGCTGCTGGCCACGCTTCTTTTGATGCAGCCCAGGATAATTTCACCATGTCAGTAGGTCACAGAATATAGAAAAGTAGTTTTTTGTTAGGCTTTTATTGATTTAAAATATATGCTGAATTACATGAAATTGGTTTACCACACTACTTTTTATTCCTGTTTCTGTAGATTACAACTCCATTGCCTAACGAGTAAAGTTAATTCAAGATAAGAGAAGGAATGGAAAAGCTGGTTCCTGGTCAGTAGAGATGAATCTGCAAAAGATCAAATTGCATGATAATTCTATGGAATGTTTTAAGAAAGTACCCCAAAAGAAAAAATAGAATATATTACTAATTGTAAAGAAACTGTATTTTCCCATTAATGTCACCAGTCATTCACATGTCACAGTTTCCCTTTCTTGGCAAAATACATCCCTGATCCACTTATGTGATATATTCAGCTACATAAATGAAAGAAAATAAATTGCAAGCATTTGTTAATGTGCTATGAATTCTTAAAGGGAAAAAAAAAAAAAAGGGAAAGATGTGTGTAAAGTATATAATCTCCAATCTAATAAACCTTACTCTTTTCATTAAAGATGATATAGATGGTCACTCTGGGACTCAGAGTCTGCTAGTTAGCATTTTATGAAGCTAGTTGGCTTCTTTGAACATTTCATCCAAACTGAGAGTAATACATGCTTCTCAGAGGTGAAAAAAAAGCCAGTAGAAAGCATCCTCAACGATCTACGTTAACCATTTTTAATAAATTTTTCAGTAATATTTTTACACCCTTCCCTCCATCTGCATAACGGTTTTTTTCTTTTTGGAGATGTGTTATAAAGAGAAGAAAAGTGAGTTTAGATTTTTAAATTAGTTTTAACTTGGTTTTAAATGTGGAGTTTATATTTTCATGCATTTAAAATTATTTGCCAATCATGGTCTCAATATCTTCAACCATACAAAGATAATGCTGGAAGAATGCAGACTTTTAGTAGATAAAAGTCTACAGAGAAAGGCTTTTTTGGTATCCCTCTCTTGGCATAGTTTTATTGTGGATGACTAATTAAATTGCTTTTGCGAAAGAGGTAAGTCACATTATAAAAATTATTATTCTTCTTTATGTGCTTTCCTGTTATCCTTACACTGGTCAGCAATGTAAGATTTTTTATATGGTGATAACTGACCAACCAATAAAACTCTGAGCTGTAGTTTTGGCATAGATTGGGCTACCTTTCACGTAGCCCAGTTAGCTATGCTTAGAAGAGAACCTCTTCTAGCACCTTGTATGAAATTGGGTAAGGCACAATTTATCTTCCCAGCTTCCCACATTTTAATATGCCTTCTGCTGAAACTTTAGACAGGGACCTAAGTGAGTTTTGCACCTGCATGCCCATGGGATGTGGGGTGCCCACAGCTCAGAAAAGAGCTGTCTGAAGTGCCCTGAACCCAGCTTGAGTGCAGGGTGTCTGTTAACACTGACTGCCTTTGAGGACCTGTTCCCAATGTTTCTCCAAGAAACCCCATCTCACAAGCTTGTAAGTATGCATCTGCGGCCTATTATAAGATGTAATAGGCATCAAAATTACTACTGTCCCTTCTTGTCTCAATTTCTGCCCTTTGGAAAGGATTTCCATTCAATATTCAAACTGCATTGACTGGCAAATTTAAACAAAATGACAAGCATGGATCTGCAGATATACTCTTTGCGTCTTTATTGCAATTAGGAGGAGCTGTGAGAGAGAGCTGTGATTCAAGTATTAGGGAGAAAGGGTGACATCATTCATGATGGCACATCTTAAAAAGTCATATTAACATGATTAATAATACACGTACTCAAGCAGCAAGGTTTTATGTTTAAAGATCTAGAGGCCAGTTGCATCTGGAAACAGGCAACTCACAATATAGAAATAGTTACCATGATATCCCAAAATGAATTCTATATATAAAAAAAATATTTTTTCTTGTTTAAACTTTCTTTAAAAGCAACACATTTATCTGTGAAAATCTAGCCATTACCATGCAGGGAAAAAAATGTACAGGTTCCTCTATATATGTCCAGCTATTGTGAATGGACACTTTTTTTTACGAGATCTTTACTCTGACCTTAATTGGAATCTATCTTTGACCTTAAAACAACAACAACAATAGTAATAAGCGTAAGTTCATTCAAATTGATAAAAATTAAAAGTTGAAAATCATTTTAATGAAATGCTTTCTTAGGCTTTGTGTTTGACGTTAAAAAGTAGGCCAAAATCCACTAGATCCTGTCTTTGAAGAGGGGTACAATTTCAGGCATGACATTTTCATCTGTACACAAAGCTATCTCTGTTAACACCTTACAGACATATGTGACTCTTTTTTAATCCTCTCTTAAAAAAATAATTTAAAAAAAAAAACAGAATTTGTTGATTGACAATAAAACTAAGGTCATAACGGTCTTTTGTATAAACCCGATTGGTTATTTTGTCTGGAATATAGCATGAAACTTTGGCCATTCCTTCATCGAATAGGCATAAATAAAAAGTTAAAAAAGTGCAGACAAGAAACTGAAAGGAATTGGTAATATTTCCTTCAAAAGGAAAAAAATAATACACCAAAATTAAATCACAAGTAAATAAATTGTGTTTAGCCCCTCTTAGAATTTAAAAAGATTATATGCAGTAAAAAAGAACAGAAAATTCCAAGTTTATCAAAGAAAATACTCTTTCGTACAACTTCATACTTAGCCAGGGATATAATATCTACAGATAATTTTGATGTTCAAGATAATAATGCTATTAAAAAGATTCTTTTCTTCATTAAGAAGAAGGGTGTGGGGTTTGTTTTTGTTGTTGTTTGGTTGATTGTTGTTTGTGTGGGTTTTTTTTATTCTGCAAATAGTTACTTATTTCAGAAAGGATACATAAGCCTCCTTCAGTCTCCCCAGTTTTTGAGAAATACAGGTATCATGTATTGTTTTTGATACAAGTACAGCAGTTCATAAATTTTGAAGTGTGTTATTTGTTAACACAATTAAGAAAATAACAGGATTTTGCTGAAATTATAAGTGTTTGTTAAAGTTTTATCATTGTTTGTTCAATATTTCACAAACAAATTTCAAATTTTCACAAACTTTGATGCAATGACAGGGTCTTGTTTGCTCACGTTTTCCCTACTGTTATGAAAAAAAAAAAGTAAAATATATAAATAAAAGAAATTACTCAAAAAGCTGGCATCATAAATGCTGCTGGCAACACAACCCTAACATGAGTGATCATATTTCCCAGTCTTTCTCAGAATTATTGACTCCTTTGTTATTTATCCAGGAAACTGAATTTCTCAGAGGTATCATGCAAGATAACTCCACAGTTCAAGTGGATTGCTCAAGAGTTTATGCAGATTAATTCCACTCATCTACTTAAAACTGATCACATGAGCTGAAACAATCTTTAGATTGAATAAATACACCATCCAGTTGATTCTTCCTTGGCAAAAGCAGATGGGACTTGATGTTCTTGTAACTACTTTGACCTAAGAGTGACATTTAAATGCATTCTTAGCAAGTAGAAATCTACAACAAAAACATACCAGCATTTCAGGACTCTGACAATACTGACCTTGTGAAAATATAAATTGACACACAGAATAATTACAACTGCTATTTTTTCTGTTGATTTTGTTTCTCCTTATGGCTAATGATCGTGTCCTTAGACAGAATTCAAAGAAAATAACCTTTGTCAGGCTTAGAGAGTGAAGTACCTGTTTCAACAAATGGAACAAAAAATTAGCTTTAAGGAATTTCAAATCCTGGCTTTTCTTGTTCTGCCATGCACCAAAATAAAATCCTACAGTATTTTCTTTTAACACCATATTTTGAAAAAAAAAAAAAAAAAGATATACTTAATTTTGTCTAATTTTGCTATCTAGCTTACTTAGTTGAATACTAAGATGTGTGACATCAAGGTTCCTTTTCTTTTTTATATCACAACTTTGAAGCACATTCAGTTACACAGCACTATTGTATGACATATTCTGAAAAAATTCCAGACTGCACAGAGACACAAATAGGAGCCTAGGAGTAAACCCCACTCAATTGGAGGGTTGCCACTGTGGCTAGCAATTATCATCACGTAATCACAAGCTTCTGGTGGAGTAGAAAGAATAATGTAAAAGAAACTAAAGAATTATGAAAACTGTCAGCACTTCAAACAGCTGCCCTTGGGTCAGAAGAGGTTATCCTACAATTTTGTTTTGTTTTGACTTAATAGAGGCACTGTGTTTCATCTCTTCTGCAGAACTAGTGAGAGTAGCTCACACTCTGAGCACAGCTCTTTGGGATATATTCGGCACCTTTTAGACCCAATTCAGCTTAAGCTTTGGTTTGTATACTGACCATCAAATTCAGCAATTTCACTCACTATAGGTTTCATAAAAGAAAAGAAGCATCATGTGATATCTAAGAAAAAAACGACTATTTGAGAAATAGGTTGGTCAGACTATGAATTGCGGGATATCACTTAAAAAGGAACAGCAATTTGGTATCAGTAGAAAAGAACAAAAAATGAAGAGATACATACATTCTTCTCTCTGTTCCATTTTCTACTCTTCCTGTTCTTCTCGTTTTTTACTTTTGCCATTGTGATCTCTGTGATTTGCACACCTGTTTAATTTTCATACCTTTGTGTAACTAAGGAAAGGAAGCCCACCTTTACGTTGCCATATTTTGAAAACCAAATGCTTTTCTGGAACATGGAGATGACGAGGTCTGGTGCTAGTAAAATATTTTGAAGGCATCAAAAAATTGTTGAGACAAGGGTACGATTACACTAGTACTGATCTCTTCTTGTGAAATTCATGGCTCATGACAACAGTACAGAGCTGTGAACCCATGACTGGACATATGTTCTATAAAACAGTCTATTAACTATGAGATACTGTATTGTACCACCTGTTTTCGTGTTATGCTGCAGCTGTTAATGTATTTAGGTTACCTTGGGGAAGGTGAGGTATGTTAGATGACTCCCATCTTCGGATTCTGTGAAAGAGTAAAACACATTTTACACACAGATTGAAGTCCATACTTTAATAATGTTAATAGGAATTTTGCCATAAGTGTTAGTAGGCCAGGTTTTCAGTCTGGTACACTTTGCCCCAGTACACACCATAAGGTATGCTCGCAGCATAAAGGTTTCACCTTTCTGCTGGTGAAATGATCTTCCCAGTTTTGATTTCTTCCCGGGTTCACAAAGTGACATCTTAAATCTTCCAACTTTTCCTTTCCCTTTCCTTCCTAACTTCATCTTTACGTGCAAACATATATAATACACAAATAGACGAAAGCTATAGATCTTTTGCTCCTTTTTCTGACATATCTGATTTTGACTATTGCTAAAAACAATCACATAATTGTGTTGCAAATATATAAGCCTTTTACTTAACTTTTTTTCCTCCTGATTCCACTGAAAACAGACAGGTATTTTGAACTTGTGTTTAGTATATAGCTCAGGAAAGTTTTCCAAAAGCCTCAATCCAGTCTCTGTTTATTAGCGTGTATGAAATCAATCATGGAACAGGGGCAGTGTAACTCTGGAGCAGACTACTTTTTAGACTCTTTTCCTGAATTGATGCATATAAATGATACCGCTTTTTTTTTTTTTTGAAAGTCACTTCTCTTTTTTTTTTAAGGAACTCATCTGAAAAAATTTGGACACATCTAAAAATCTTAGACATGAAAGACAAATACCACTTTCTTGTTTGCATGTATTACCTAGAATGTACAGTTTCCTAATCTTCTCTGTTCAGGGTTGGAAAATGAACGCAATTGTCAAAATCTTCCCTCCTAATAAAGAAGTTAAAATTTAGAGATGATTTATGATCTATATTTGCATATGTAGATGTCAAAAGGAGATTACTGAGACTATGCAGCTTTTTAATCTAGGAAAAAGAGCATCACAAAAATAATGTTTAAAATTTACACTGCAAAAATGTACTTACTTTAATAATAATATGCCGACTTTTAAAGAGTGGGAGTGATCACAGAACTAGAATAATTTACCAAGGAATACAATAAATTCTTTGTTACTTCAAGCCTTGGCAGAAATTAAATATCATTTGAAAGAACATTTCATTTTCTGCAGGGAATATAAACTTTATTCATTTTTTCAACTGGAATTCCAAGTCACATTATGCAATAGGTCAATCCAAATAATTATAAAAGTTCTGTTTTATTTCTAAATCTGAGAAAAATGCCACAAATAAAATGATTCTACCAGTAAACTCCTATATTCCTTCAGAATTTAGATTCCAGTGAATTCTGTACATGTAACTACACTAATTATGCACAAAACCCAGATACACTTGAACTCTATCGTTTTAGGGGTACTGATAGCAGCATCCTAACAACACGTTCTTCAATCAAATACACATTTATTTTTTACTTTATATTGCATAGCAAGTTATAGAATTAGACATCAAATTCTCCACTGTCTTTGACTTATTAATTAGAGAAAAAATCTTGCTGCCTTCTAGGAGAGTGCTTCTTCATGGAAGAAAACTTGTGTAATACAGGAAAACTTCACTTCTATTCAGCTGTCTGAAACTTTACTATTTTGATTTTCTATGAATCTTAAACTCCTTTTTCTTTGCTATGTTGCATGCAGTTTTCAGCTAAAGATTTCTTGGAAAATTTGTAGGAAGGTTTCATTCTGCTCCAATTTTCATGAGTGTAAAGAGATTTAAAAAAGAAATGAAAACTATTTAAATATGCAACATTTGAAACTGCTTGTTCTGTGTGGAAGGGAAAATTCTGAAGAAAATTTCACTAGTCACTTCTGTCTCCAAGAGCACCTCATTGAGAAACTGAGAAGTCAAAAATCAATTAGTCAAAAAGAAGTGAAGTTACTGAATTTGATGAGTAACTGTGACCTGTATTCACATACCTTGACCATGCCATTTTTGTCCAGTGTATAAAAAGATGTATAAACTTGTTGCATTCCTCCAAGTACAAATAAAAGCTGATGTAAGAACACAAGATAATTTGAAGATTATAGACCTAAGGAAAGAAAGGAGTTGCTTTCGTGTGTTAGTAAATGAACATAGCCTTGCTGTTGGTGATGAGACAATATTCTTACTAGGCAAAATTCAGCTACTCTTGAACTCAATGTCCCATTCATCATTTCTGCATTTCACTTACACATGCAAGCTGTCTTTTAAAGAATAATAAATGAGCTTTTTGGCCAATATAAATCTGCACAGCTTCAGTTGCATCCATGAAATAAAATAAGGAATATCAGAAATTTTAGCACTTAGTATATTCTTTACTACTGACAAGAAGGTGATACTCACTTTATGGAGAAATAATATCCATAGAGATTTAATTCTAAATCCAGGTAGGTTTTCCAGCATTAAGCTTTTCTTACAAGACTCCCAACAAAACTCCAAGAGTGTCATATTTTTTCAGAAATAAAATACTGATTTTATTAAAATGAAACATTTATAGTGAATTATTTTGTACCCCATCATTCCTAGTGTATTTTTGGTGTTTGTTTCATATTTTTTGTTTGCTTTTCTTCTATAAGAATATTTCCATGCCCTGTATCAGTAACATGCTCAGTAATATGACTAGAATCTGGGTCAAACTATAAATAAGGTGAATGCTTTTAAAGAACTTCAAATGACTTTAGCTGAATTAGGCATGTAGGAGGTATTAGAGATTACATAACCTTCCGTAGTCAACAGGGACAAACTCCAACTCCACTGCCAAACTTCGTATATGCGGGTTTCATTTTAGGAGTACTTATATAATACTATTCTATTTATTCCACTACTTATTGAGTAAAAGAAGAAAAATTATTCTTGATGAGAATTGAAGGAATATTTATAAGAAATATTGACATTCTGAATTATATCCTAATTCCATAGTGATTGAGCACCTCTAACATTTATAAATATATTCAGTGTTACCTCACAGTTTTTTTCTACTGTAAGTGTAAATTTTGTAGCTTTCTCAAATATCTGTGTATGGAAGCTGCTGCTAAATCATGACATTTGAGAAAATGACCACTTAGAGATCTGTAAATAGCCCATAATGGTTTTGTGCAGGGGATAGTATATTTTAGATTTTTCTTATAAAATCTCCAAATTATTACTGTCTTTACCTTTCAGCTTGTATATATATAAAAAAATAACAACAAACAAAGGCACACATTTATCTATGTATGTATTTGAAATCTATGTTGGAAGAACTGTATATCTGTACACACATAGTGAAAGCTTTCCTCCCTGTACAGACACTGTAAAGCAAAAGAGGAAAATCATTCAATTTTATCCTCGGGGACTGTTATCTATTTAAGGCTGCCTAACGTAGAAAAACTCCTGAGTAAGCATGGCAAAATAGACTGGTTTTAATCTCCAAGACATCTTTAAAGCTACATAAAAAGATTATTGCTTTTATGAGCTTCTTTTAATACTGTATCAATATTGATCTTATCACATAGTTATAGAAGACTCCCCAACCCTGTTTTCCTGGGGATGGTATGGAACTGCTTCAGAATTATATATAAGTTGTTTAAAAGTTTTTTTCACTAGGACTGAGTATGCTGGAATGAACCGTGCATTCAGATTTCTTTCAGCTCAGCCTTTCATGTCCTCCAAATATAGTCACAAAGAAAATCTAATTTATTTTCTGTAAGTATAAAGTAAGGGCCAGTGTCAATAAAATTGCTTTCCAACATAGTCACAAACACTGGATAAAAACAGGCAAAAGGATTTGAATGATTATATTTGCATTTAATTAACATTTGGCAGCCTAGCTAACTCTCTGATGGCTAGTATATGGATAACACCAAATCTCCGTTTCCAGAATGGGAAACTGGTTCAGCTGAAGGTGATCTTCTGTCTTTAAGAAAAAAGTACAAGGCCATGACATACAGTTGAAATGCACTCAAATCTGCATCTTCTTTGAAGTAATCTGCCCTCCTGTTCTGATCTGTCATCAAAAATTATTCTCCTCCTGCTGCTGCCTTGTGACATGCTAGAGTAGTATCCCACACAACCATGGGCTGGAGTGCACATCACAAGCGAATACGAAAAAAGTATTACATGGTACTGGTAATTGGAAAAAGTGCAGGAAGAATACTAAAATAGTTTTTGTTTTGTGATGATTCCTGCTTTCGGGGATTTTCTGGAAGACTAAAGAAGGTCAGAAATACCAGCCTGACAAAGAGGAAAATGGGAGGAAACATCTGAAGAAGAAACATGCCTTCAAAATTTGACTCCTTTGGGAGTGTACATTTCAGTGCCCCAGGACCATATAGAGTCTTTGATGGACTTGACTAGTATTAGGTGGCATCCCTCACAGCTCTAGCTTCAGAAAGCCCTCTGTGTACACAACACACCCATATACACGCAAACACAGACAGCTCAGCAAGAATCTAACAAAAACAACTATTACATTCTCACATCCCATAATGTTGATATTTCCAACTAAAATAATGTAATTCTTGCTTAGTATTGAATAGTATAGCACTACAGTTCTATATAAATAAATGAGATGTCCATGAGATGTTTATGATGCTCTTTTCAAATTGGTAAAACGTTATTTTGTAGTCATGTGTTCATCTTAAGTGAAAGAAGAAACCAAAATTAATCACACAGCTTTTTTGTTCAGAAATTAATTCAGTTTATTTACTTTTTACCAGAAAAGTCAAACTTACTTTTTCTTATTTCTGTTAAGTGCTTATGAAAAGTGGGGCAAATTTCATTTTAAAATAAACCTATACATAATTTTTATAATACACTTTATGCTCTTCTGTTATCCTATATTAATGGAGCAGATATCAAATAAACAGTAACTGCAAACATGAAAATGTCAGACTTCTCAGTCAGATTTTTATTACTGTCATAGCAGAAGAAGAGTGTTTTCCCCTTGCAAATGCTAATTTCCACATGCTTTCCAACAGAAACAAATTTCACATGCTTTACTCAGAATAATTTTGGCCCATTCTTTGCTTGCCTTTATCACATACTGTAAACTACTATAATAAGTGATGAAATGCTCCATCATTCTAAATTTTCAAGTATGTACTATATACTTACATGTTAAGGTAATTTTTAACTCATGTTATCAAGTCAATGTACTGGTCCTATAATAATAAATATGTTCTGTTGGACTAATTTCAAGAAAATGCAGTCATTTTATTCCTTAATGTAAATGATCAGACTTCTAAAGTCTCCGAGAGAAACCATGCCACCAAAAATCTAGTGGCATTTCAGTGAATTCCATTATTAAATACAAAAACTTATTAAGGACTTTAAGACTGCTAAGTAAAAGAATTCAAGCTAGGAAATTATTAAAGTAAGGTTATTTGTGCAACTTAATACACACAGGTCCTTTGTGCATACACATTTAAAGATAAACTGTGATTGCGCAACCTACTAATTACATTGACTTTTTTTTTTCTTTGGCTATATGTACAGTAACACTCATGGGATTGGCTAAGAGCAAGGAGTTCATATGCTCAGCACCACTGAAATTAACAGACGCGTAGAACCAGATTTTATATAAGTAGCTTAAATAACATAAAATATCTTTAAACTTACGCTTCATCCACTAGTTATAACTTGAATTTTCCATGAAGAGCTGAAAATGTCCTATGCGAAACAAACAAATGTGGCAAAGCTACCTGAAAGTTGAATAAAAATGTCTAGGGTTACTGACTAAATAAACCCCTGATTGCTGAAGTTCCAGTTGCAAGATTCACTGATACTAAAGTACAGAAAAGTCAACAAAACCCCCCCCTTATTTATGCAGTATTAAAAGACAACTGTGTTTTCTGCAAGCGAAAAATTATTCAAAATCGGAACTTTTTGTGGGATATATATTTTCTTTCTATTTTCTTCAGATTTCTTAAGAGTGTGAAAAAACAGACCTAACATCAGACTCGAAGAAGCCACATTTGTGAAAATCAGCTTGCAAATGGTACCTAGCTGAAGTAGGAATGTGTTCCAGGAAAAGACTACACTTCATCATTCTTTATCATTACTCAGGACATAAGCAATTTAGTTGGTTAGGGAGTCTATCAGGGGACATTTTCATTTGTCCTGAACAACCCTGCATAAAACCAAATTACAGAATCTTGTCTGCTGTGCTGAAGTGCAGAAGGAAGGTACAAGTCAGTATAGTTCCTTCCTTGAGTCACAAGTTTGAGCAGGTGAGATACTGAAGACTGTGGAGGTAGAAGTCTGTTGGAAATTTTAATTTCAGAAAACGTTCTCAATCTAATAAAAATATTTTTTGTTTATTTGGAAAAATCCGTATTTATTCTTCCACTTTTCTGTGTTCCATTGCAAAACTGCTATAATATCCCTCTATTCCCCCTCTGTCTCATTTTCTGCTGTTTGCTTTAAACATATTCTAGAAGTCGCATGCACATATTTCGCCACAATGTATTTTGCTTGTGGCAGAATCAAGGACCTTGATTGAAGAATCAACAAGCTTGAGAAAAGAATTCTTAGGAAAGGTGTCTGTTTAGGAGCAGAGTGAAGAGCCCTTTCTAGCATATGCAAACACCCAAAAGATGAGGGCAACAGGAAGGTAATCCTTTATGCAGTCTCAAAATCTCAGCCCTCTTGCATATTTATCTGCAGGTTAGGATTAATGAAAAGGAGTTTGAACAGCAGGACTTGCCTGGCATAATTCATCTGGGATTTTTTTTGGTCGATGATGAAAGTGTGTGTATGTGTGTATAAAAGCATACTGGAACTGCCTATGAAGTACTATCTTACTGCTAAGCCTTCAAAGAATACTTTTCAAATATTGATCTTCCACTTCTTTGGCTGTGCAGTAAATGTGATTTCAAATTAAAGTCTCAGAATCTTTAAAGTATAAAAAGAGTGGATCCATTATTTTCCTTCCGAAAATTTTAAAGAAAAGTGACGAAAAGCGTCACATACTGTCTTTTTATATAAGGAAAGCATCTGAAGACCTTACTGCTTTATTTAATTTTTTTTCAGTATGAATTATAGTTCACCAATTAAATACTACTCTATAGAGATAGGAACCAGGACACTGTTAAACAACCATCTTTCAAACCTTAGGCCTTAAAAAATACAGATTTCTCATCTGAATAGCCCACTCAGTCTATTTACATGGACAGTTTATATCACAGACTTGAAGAAGTGCTGCCCAACTCTAGACATCATGTTCACAAGCAGCAGAACAAATATACCCTTGTTTTCTCTAGTCTTCTGCTAATAGTATTGTATGATTAACCACCACCTGGAGATTTGGTAGAGAAGATATCTCCATGAAAACATGATCTTAGTATTCAGTAGGGACCAAAAAAAAAAAAAGCAAAACAAGTGTTATGAATTAGCATGAAAGGAACAAAGAATAAAACAAATACATAAGATCATTTTATCTATAGTTTACCCACACCTCAAATATAACGTGCAGTTCTTGTTCTTTTATTTCAAAAAGGTTAAAGTAGCACTTGAAAAGGCCCAGACACTGCCAATGAAAATGATGAAAGGTGTGAAATGCCTTCTGCACAAGGAATAAGAAAGTAGGCTAGGTTTCTTCAGATTGACGAAGGCAAAACACCAGAAGTCCCTTCTAACTTAAATTATACTGTTATTCTAAAATATGATAAAGACTAAATTCCAATGGGGATAATAGCTTCAATTTTTCTTCTTTCCCCAAGACAACCGGTTTTCCTGGAATCTATAGAGACTTCAAGCTTTGAAGTGTCTTGACTTCACTACACCTACTTTTCTACACCTCTGTGAAATTTGGATTGAAATTTGATGAAAGTATAGTTGACACAAATCACAGATGAATGAATGCATGGGAGTGTTTAAACCTGAATTTCTTAAACCAGGCCATGCTGTACTGTGGAACCCTACTGTTATAATTGTCCAAACTCATATCTTTGCATATCTGAATTCTTCATTTTTCTATTCGCTGCTATTAGAAGTTTTCACAAGATCACCAGGACAACAAAAGTATTTAAAACTTCAAGCACAATCTGATCTTGAAATGATAAAAAATGCTGAAAAGCCAATGTCGCTCTGGTCAGCCCAGGGAAGGAAGAGCTGTTTAGAAATTGACTGTTTCCATGTCTGGAATTGTACTGTAGATTATCATGATTCTCTAATCAGTAAATGTTTTAAAATTCTCTGCGTGCTTTTCTTTTCTTACATTTTTAAAAGTCAGAAATTCAGTTTGTGTAAAAAGGATGAGAGAATTAGGGTAACTCCAGAATTATTTCCTACTGGTTAGATTAACTTAATTAATTTCAGACAGCACATTTTTAGATACTGATTTGCTTGCCTGGCTAAGAAAGAATGCGAGCTTAATGACTTAATGACACAGCTATGTAAATATAGCTTTAATCTCATCTCAGCCACAACTACTCTATTCTTAGGGCTTATTATATAAAGTCTCTTGACTCTGGTAGTTTTCCCTTGAGGCAATGCGGCAGGGTATCTTTGTCTTGGAAACATTTATTCTCTGTGAAAAACTAAGTCTTCTGTTTTTCTTTCCAAAATATTTACATCCCTATTTCTTTCACCTTTTCCTGTTATCCAAAGTTCTTCATACCCTTTGTATTCCACCTATTTAAGCTTCTTAACTCACCATGTGGTCTTTAGTCTTTCCTTGCTAAGAGGTAGTAGTGAACCTAGCACTCTGTATATGTCTGTGAGGACTTTGGAGGATTGGAAGGTGGTGCGGTTTTTTTTTTTCTCCTTTTGAATGAATTGTATTCTC
Source organism: Vanellus vanellus (assembly GCF_965231255.1). Lineage (NCBI taxonomy): Eukaryota > Metazoa > Chordata > Aves > Charadriiformes > Charadriidae > Vanellus > Vanellus vanellus. Next base: position 48,152,137 of record NC_138905.1, read on the forward strand.
TAAAGCTCCAATAAAATCTTCAGGTGTCTCAACTCTCCCACTGCCTCCAATTGAGAGCTATAGTCACCTACTATGGTTACTTGACTTTAAACTGTTGTAAAAATATACTAGAAAGGAAGAAAAATGTAAAGTCTGTTCCTCAAGAACTCTAGCATTTTAAAAATATCAAGATTCTAGCGGAAAAATATCTCATAATTTATTTTTGGAAAACATCCATATAGCCCTTCTGATATCAATAAACACTATCAGTGAATATTACCACAGTATGATTTTTACATTACTGTAACAAGTAAAATCTCTCTTTTTCTACTGTATTTTTAAAATCAAACCTTGCTACTTAAGCTTTAGAAAATAAACTTGGCCCCAAAGGAAAAATCTCACAGTTGAGACATCACAATTGAACTGGAGTTTAGTATCAACTACAGAAGGTGTCATTGTTGAAAACACTCATTCAAATTCATAATACATAACAACACACTGCAGAGTTCAATAAGTTGCCAAAGATACTTCCAATTACAAACATGTAAAATCAGGAAAACATAAGCTACACAAAAATATTAAATATTATTTTTCTTATTACTTGCCGTGTTGACTTTTTCACTTGCAAGTCAGTATAGTACATCATTTGTTAACTGTTCTTTGTCATGTTTTTTTTAGCATTTCTTGCAGACATATGCAAGTAGAGAATTCTATACATCTTTTTCACAGGGCTCAAGAGAGAACTGTGATGATCAACAAGTGTAGCATGAAGTGGTGGGTCAGAAGATGGGTTTTTGAAGATCTTTCATGTGACTGAAGAAAATGCTTTTAATGGAAACGTGAATTTATGTTGATCTCTACAAGAAAAGAAATAAAAAGGTATGTCTGGAATATATATATATAAATTAAAACTTTCCAAACAATTTTAATTCTGCATGCATTTGTGTTTTCACACATTTTCATCATTTTTTGATTCAAGATCACAAGATACTTTTCTCGAGTCTACCTTGCTGATCTGATAAACTTTATTCATGAAGACACATACAAACACACACAAAAAATAAAACTACCATAAAGTTTCATCTTTGCTGAAACAACGTGTGACAAGGTAATTTGTGCTGTCATTGGTGCTGACCTATGTGTTCACACCAGTCACTGATTCTAAGTAAAGGCTTATATTTTGCTCAACAGAGAAATTTCATTTATGAGCCTATGAATAAGAAAACACTGCCAGTTTTTTTTTTGTATGTTTTGTCAATTTTCCGTTTTTTTTCATGAAATTTATACATTAGAAGATTAAAACATAAAAAAGTGACATGAGAACATTGTTTGAACGTCAAAGAATATATGTCCTCATCCTGTTTCTAGTTAAAGACTACTGCAATAGATTTATTTATTTATTTATTTATTTATCTATTTATTTATTAAGATGAACTGGACACAGAACAGAGAAGAGCCAAATAAATGTGTTAGGAAATCTTAACCATGTTTTTATGTACCACAGATGATCAAAATTAAGCTAGCCATTTAGGCTCTATCTATAATCAATGGACAGGTATAAGCAACATCTTAGCAGTCCTCAGAAGGACCTGGGTGTGCTGATTGACGAGAAGCTCAACATGAGCCAGCAATGTGTGATCGCAGCCCAGAAAGCCAACCGTATCCTAGGCTGCATCAAAAGAAGTGTGGCCAGCAGGTCAAAGGAGGTGATTCTGCCCCTCTACTCCACTCTCATGAGACCCCACCTGGAGTACTGCATCCAGCTCTGGACTCTCCAACATAAGAAGGACATGGACCTGCTGGAGCATGTCCAGAGGAGAGCCACGAGGATGACCGGAGGGCTAGAGCACCTCTCCTATGAGGAGAGGCTGAAAGAGTTGGGGCTGTTCAGCCTGGAGAAGAGAAGGCTCCGGGGAGATCTTATTGTGGCCTTCCAGTACCTAAAGGGGGCCTACAGGAGAGCTGGGGAAGGACTTTTTACCAAGGCATGTAGCGAGAGGATGAGGGGGAATGGCTTTAAACTGGAAGAGGGCAGGTTCAGATTGAACATTAGGAAGAAATTTTTCACTTTGTGGGTGGCAAGGCACTGGAACAGGTTGCCCAGAGAAGTTGTTGAGGCCCCATCCCTGGAGGTGTTCAAGGCCAGGCTGGATGTGACCTTGGGCAACCTGGTCTAGTGGGAGGTGTCCCTGTCTATGGCAGGGGGTTTGGAACTCAATGATCTTCAAGGCCCCTTCCAACCCAAACCATTCTGTGATTCTGTTGTTCTGTGAATCACAGGTATCTCTGTTACTAGGATGTAATCGTCTTAAAGCTCTCTATTTTTCGGTCTATCTCTCTGATGTCTGCAGAAGGAGCCAACATAATTAACTTAGACAAGATAGCTAATTTTAAGACAGCTGGATTTAATGAATTCCACTCAATATTATTAAGATGTTTAAAGCTATCATCAGAGTGTTGATTAAAAGCTTATTTCAGGATAAAAAATAAAGAAATTCCTAGAAAAAAATCAATTTATTTTTTCAAAATATAAGTCTAGGCCTTACTGTCACAATTAGTCTTGGTGCTTATTTTTATCATTCATTAAGTGTCAACATTATGTGTAATTTTTTGACCCCACTGTTTGAGGCATTCTAATCATAACAAGAAGACAATTTTTGCTCTTTAGCCAGTACTTAACAAAATACAAATCCAAATGAACCCCAGAAGAAAATCAGTTGGCAATATAAGCATGAGAAGAGAGCAAGAGACCTTCCTTTGCATTTACTTTACAGTTTATAACTAATTGTTCAGAACACATTGTAGTCTGACAAGATTAAGACTTGAACTAGCATTCAATTTTACATAAAAACTACCTCTATAGGGAGAACAAAAACTGTAATTCTTCCTATCTAGGGTTAATTCGTCAACTAACTCCCTCTTAGGGGCATTCTAGAAACATATGTATATACATAAAAACATACATAGGATTCGCTCATCTTTCAGAACTTTTACCTTGAAATTCCTATTCAATGTGAAACATAGTATGTCAAAATCAGCTTGCACAGTCTTAGGTTTTTTTGGTGGATTTTTTCCCCCCCCTTTTTAAACACACATCAAAGTAAAACTGAGCTTGCCATTAAAATAGAGGTTAGGGCAAAACATGATACTTATGTTACCACAAAGAGTAAATAGAGTTTAAGAGGAAAAAATAATGTTCTGACTTTGCATGCTCTCTGGATTATTTAACACCCACGAAATATAACAAATTTGGAGTACGAAATAACTATGTATTCACTCTTTGCAGGTTGCCACTCTTTGCTAGGGCGAGTAATAACTTTTAAGTGTTAATAAATTGAAAAGGAGCTTTTCTTCCTCGGTGACTAATGGAAACAAGTATTGGCTGGGACATTAAATGAAAGGCCTTACCAGATCCTTTGATTTATCATTCATTGAAGAAACATACTTCTTTGTTATTCTTCTGACACAAACTGCTGAGAAGTGATTTAAATTAGTCTGGGTTAGAATCTTCAGACTGCAATTCAGCCTGCGTTTAAGGGATAATGAAACGGTTCCTTTATTAAAATACCTGGCTACTTAACTATTGGGGGGTGTGAGCCCATTCAGACAAAGCATAATCAACAAAATTTATTTTCTCCCTGAGTTTTCAAAACCAAATTAACACAATTTTCTCCACTGCAGACTTGTTTGTGAGAAAAATGTAAATAACGTGTGTACACAGGACACCAGTAAAAACTGGTAAGGCAGTCAACACGCCGCTTATCACTCAGCTGAACATATACTTCCCTTATATTTGAGTAACAGATTCATCAGCAAAGCAAGGAAGTCATGGTAGGCAAGAAAAATACTTGAAACACAAAGTTATTTTTAGGGTGCTGAGCACACCATCAGACTCTGCAACCTCTACCCATCGGGGCTATGGCTGCCTGCGCTCAAGGCCAGCTTTGCTATGGTGTAGCTGAGTCACTGTGAATCAGACTGCTGGGAAAAGATCTGTGTGAGGAAGCTGAGCTGAGGACTTTTGTCCTATGCCTCGGGTCCTGCTCAAGCACTTTCCATTGGCCCTTGCCTAAGCTGTGTTGTAGACATGCCTGTGGCCATCCTTATACCTGGCCTGGACGGTCTGAATTGACGTGACTTTGAACCTCTGAATGTATGCTGTGACTATGGTCTTGTCCATGTAGCACTGGGCTGTAGCTGACCCTGGCTGCCACCACCAGACCTGCTCTGCTTTTCCTCAGATAGTGTGGGACAGACCCCTTGTTGGTGAGGGCACTACCCTGCCTGCCATACTGTCGCCCTCTGCTCCAGGCTCAACATCCCTCACAGGGCAGCACAATATGCCATTACTAAATGAAATCTTGCATAAACTGTAACTGTACTACTTTTTGCAAAGAGGTTGCAATCTGCTTTAATGAAGTCTCACTAAAGTTATTTTGCAGTTTCTCTACCAAATAGAAATATTCTCTGAGACAGAGGATTAGTTCCCAGAAGTTTATGGGATAAATAGCAACTGTATGAACTCACACAACTTGTAGGTGCTTTTTTAAATTGCTAGTTAACTGGTTTCCTGCAGGGCATACAGGAAATCTGTGCCAAAGCTACCTCTTTCCATCAAGTCAGGGAATAACAGACTTTGCCTCCTTCTCTCCCTTCACCAGAGGCAGAAAATCTGAGTGTACTGCTGTCCTCTGCTTGCCATACTATGGCCACATTTGCCTCACCTCTACCAGCAGCTCTGCCTTCTGCCCCACACTCTCTCTTTATGCTCAGCCTAATATTTTTCTTCTCTTTTCTAGAAAAAAAAAAAAAAAGCCAGCCCTGAAGAGGAATGGAGGAGAGGGTAAATTTTTTGCTTGAAAATGGGAAAGGTTGCTATCAATTAATTCTGTGCTCTCCAAATATACATAGCAATGGTTGAAACTCTGTGGCTGGTTAATCAGATGCTTGACATTTTCATTCAACATAATAATTTCCAGAACATGCATTGAAATTTTTAAACTAATCAGAAGCCCAAATTAAAAATATGTTACAGACCGCTCCGAATATTAGCTCAAAACCTTGCTTCATTCAACCAGTCATACGCAAATATGTATGTGGACTTATTTTAAAAAAACACTTGCTGGTTTCACAAAATTTCTGTGGTAAATATTTGTGAAAAGTTTATAAGCAAGAAAAAAACCACTTTTTTTGTAATTGTCCTCACATGAGAGTGGAAGTTTTATTGTGTAAGTAACAAAAAAATATTAAAAGCATATTAAAGAACATTAAAATATTATTCAAATGTTTTTCTAAAAATAATTTTAAAATATGTATTCTTCTGTGAAGGAAGTTTGATTAAAACTTACAAAGAAAAAATCATAAGCACAATAAAAATGTGTTCCTCTCAAAAAATATTAACCAAAACACAGTTGACTTTAAAACCAGAAGACTTCATGCTCAATGTTCTGACATTCTCCTGACTGATACATTACAGGAAGCTTAAATCAGGTGAGATTCAGTTCATTTATTCTCTGTCAGATAAGGTACTTCAAAGTTTTCTAGGAGAAGGTCTGGCTGGAGATAATTGAAATTATGCCTATTGAAATGGTGAACAATGATTTTTTTTTCTATTAACTCACTTAATTTTCAGTTTTCTGAGATAGCAATTGAGCAAATAGGTATTATACCGATTTAAGTGAGACATTTGACAGTACGTGTAGCCATGTCATGGCATGTTCTTTAAAAATGGAGTCTCTCCCTACAAGAAAACACAATTAAATCATCAACCTAGTTAATATTTTGCCAATGATCAACTTAGTTGGAGAATATTTCTGTCTCCAGTCCTATTATTTTCAATTATGAATTTACTTCAATTATACTCAAATTGATAGTTGTAGACACAGACAAAGAGTGTATCCCTCAACCCTGTGCAAGTAGAAATACCCTAAGGAAAAATACATTCTACAGAGATGTACAATTTATCTGTCCGCCTAATACAATATTTATAAACAAGCTCCTAAACCAACACTCAACCTACCAATAGACATAGGGTTCACTTAGCCAGGGTTGTCCTGCAAACAGTGTATTATTTAGTGCAGATCTAAGAACTTTCACAGTTTAGGTAAAAAATCAGGGAAGTTAAAATTCAGAGAGTTTATTTTGAGATTCACACAACTGGTTTTTTACTTTTTTGTTCCATCCATGTGACTTTTCAGGATCTAAATTTTGTTTTTTTCCTAATATTAAAGTCACTAGATGACTCAAGGAACAATGTTCAACTACTACTTCTTTAAGAAGAAACATTGAACCAGTCCAATCTCTTATGAAATTATTTAACATAGAGCCAACAGAGTCCCAGACAAAAAACTACGTGAACTTTCAATTTAAAGAGAAGTTTTGCTACTGAAAAATCATCTCATGATGGATTATCCTCATCAGAAACTCTTCCAGCCTTACAGGATACTCTAACTGAATAAGTGGATCTAGACAAATATGTTGGTTCAACTCCTTAATTTGGTTCTATAAAAACAGGTAATTGACTTCCTAAATTAAATCGATAAATAATTAAGATCCTTTGCAGTGATGTACCCCACAAGAAATCTATACCAAAGTGCAGCTATATGGAAATCAATAAGAGTTCCATTTTTTGGCTGTTTGGTCTTCCTGAATTTAGTTGATATGCAGATTGAAATCTCAAACTGCTTAGCAATTCCAAGCAATGGAATTATTGTGTTAATGTTTTTGCAATTGTATACTACTTTTTCTTAAGTAGCATTTTTCTTTCATTTACAATTAAAAGAAATATTAAAACCTAGATAATAGAACATCACAGCTCTTTATAACTTTAAACAGAATAAACATGGTAACTTCTGATATTTTTTTTTTTCCAATCCTGTCTTAAACAATACAGGAGTTTAAAACTGTAATAATAATATTTTACCGTGGGGAACCCTAGCACACCCCTTTTTTCCTTTAACAAACCTCAATATCTTACAACATCAAGCATGACATAACTGAGTTCCTTACTCTGTATTGAATTTCTTATTATAAAGCAGAGAGAGTACTTAGAGGGAGTACTTTCTTTCTGTCTTAAAAAGAAATTGCACTCAAATCAAATGTGTTCTAACTGCTTTATTCTGAAAGTTTCTGATCCCTTAAAGTACCTCTAAGTATGTTCTCACTGTAGATAATTACTGTAACTCTCTCTTTCTGATTGACCATGATCAGAGTAAGTTTTTAAAATTGCGCGTAGGAATTCAGTAATGAATGTCTGATGGGCATTAGTGGTTTTGTAAAAGGTTTTGAAACCTTCAATATTAAATTTGGCTCAGGTAGAAGTTTCAAGGATCCGGTTTTGAATTTCAGTATGTGCTTGGCAGTCTAGAACTATGCATCCTAATTAAGTGAAAGTAATTTGTTCTTTTTGTATTTCTATTTTGAGTAGGCACATGATGAACATCTCAAACACTTGTTTAAATTTCTTACAAAAAAACTTCAGCACATGTAAAACCAAGCAGGTGACTGTTTTCCTTGACCGCAGATTTCAATACTAAGCACATGCTTAAACATTTTGGCGAATCAGGACTGAATTTTGTTAAAACATTGCCCCAAGCATGAACCCTTGCAGAAAACATAACATCATAATCCACACATACAAAAATTTGTTAAGACTCAGGTCAAGTTAAAACTGAAACACAGCCCAAAAAGTAGCCAAGAATTGACCAGATACAGTGTTGGGCTGGAGCTGATATTCAGAAGGATTTTCAGCTCCTCTTAGTTTACCTAAGTTCCCAATGCCTCTGAAAAATCAGGTGATATTAGGGGATGAAATTATTTCTACTGGATAATAGTACTGCAGAGACTTAATACAAAAGATATTCGCAAGCAAAGATGAGACCATTTTAAAAGATCCCAAGGAGCTTCATACAGTAATGTGAAGAACTTAGTTTTCTGAAATGATTTTAAAGTGATATTTAAGAGAAGGAAGAAAGGCAAGTTCCCTCTCTGAGGGAGGTAGGCATATTCGTATCGCTAACCAGGTACACAAACACTAGCAGTTCTCAGGCGAATCTGTCAAATGGCCCCTAGTATAGTTTCTTGCTTGAACAGTCTGGCGGAGTAAAAAAGCAAGTTCTGTGACCTTCCTGCAGCTTTTGCACTGAGGATAATTTCTGCTGAATAGAGCTGAAAATAATCAGGATACAAAAATGTAGAGCATAGGTATCTGATCTCATTTCATCATTATGGTACAAGTAGTGAATCGTACGAAGATTACACTTTGATTTTAATTTAAATGGATTTTACTGGTAAATTGGATTTTGTCATGCTTCGTAAGAATATATTTCATGAAGCGAGCTGAATCGCCTACCTTTACAAATTGATATGGATCAGAAGAGAAACTTCATTTCATGCAACCTTTGAAATACCCATACAGAAATGTAAAATTTACTCTTGCAAGTCATCTGTGACTCTAATGCATTAAGAAGTATTTTTATCTAACCAGATGCAAGAGTTTGCTTTTTTATTTATCATATTTTCGGTTCTTTTATTTTCGTTTCTCATATCAAGCAGTATTTAAAATATAATCTCTTTACATTTCTAAAAATACTTCTATTAATTTTGTAATCCCACTCATTCTACATATGCCTCAATTTCTTTCTTTATTCCTATGCCTCATTCAAGCTAATCTTTTTCAAAGTAATTTGAAATAACTCCTCAGTCATGGTATCCTGAGTATGAACTTTATACGAAATATAATTCTGTTTTTCTGGAAGTTTCAATAATAGAGAATACGCTTGCTTCATTCTACACTTCTCATAGGATTCTGCATATGGTTTGCTGCATTGCTTCACTCAGGCCATAAAACCTAGTGGACAAGTAAACATATTCTAAAGTTATAAAGTCACTTAAGTCTATCACTTACAGTAAGAATTAAGCATAGACATAAATGCTTTCTTGAAGAAGGAAGTATTAAACTTTGTATACACTAATATCCAATATACCTCATATCAGCAAATAATTATGTTAAAAGCATTTTAGTTATTATAGAACTAAATTGGTGAAAAAAAACTTTCATGCTGTACTTAGATAATAATACATAAAGAATTCACTGTATTTTGCTTAAAGGAATATTTTATTTTAATCTAGGAAGTACTTTTAATATTTAATTTCTCTATATTATTAATATAATTTAGGATATTTTACTCTTTTATACTATATTTAGTCACTCAGTATATTAACATTTCATCTTATTAACAGTACATATCTACTTCTAAGTCATGTACTGACAAAAACATCATAACGCTCCCCCATGTGTTAGTCTAAAACTGTATATCCAGAAATCATCAATCAAAATTATGCTTCAAAAAGCCCAGACTGCAATATTTTCAAGGTATACTTAAAAAAAAACAAACAAACAACTGTAAGACCACAAACAAACCAGCTATTATACGTAGCTACTCCTATTGCTAAGAAGAGAATTACATAAAATCAGTTTACATACTAAAAATATTATCCTTTATACATTAAATGATGTATCATAACATAGCTATGGTATCAGCTTGTCTCTAAATATTGTGTCCTGCAATATGTTGTAATAAGGTATATGGAAGGAGCAGCAAGAGGCTGATAAAGGTAAACATTAGTTCCATGCTGAGGACAGATCTCACTCTTGTTAAAGATCAGAGGCGGAGTTTGGGGTCTGTGCTGCGTTTGGGGATCTATAAAGCTTTCAAGTTCAGGGAAGCTGGGTGGAGGTAATTGTAAAAGCTATGTGTCTCCGGGTGGTTTTACCTACATCTTTTTTCAACATGTTTTTCTACATTTTAGCTGTATTCACATATTCTAATCCAAAATTGCTTTTTCTCTTCCTCCACACCAGATAACCAAATAATTTTAGAAAGGTCAAATTGTACCAAGCGGTCAAACCCATAACGAATTTTTGCTCATAAATTTAAGGTGCATTTTCCTGATACCAAGCCCTTCCTGCATTAATAAATGTCTTGTAACATTTTTATGGAGTAAAGGCAGTGTAGCTTAAGTGAAGGAATTTTAATAAAATATCAGTCAGTTTTGTCTTATTATTATATCTGTTTCCACGGAGATTAAAGTTAATATTTACCTTCTCTTGAACATAAAAATGAAAATGTGTTCTTCTTCCCGAGACCACACAGAGCTATGCTTGTGGTCAACAAAAATATTGTGAGTGCTGTTGCCTAGCAACCTTCATGTGAGGAAAATTATATTCCTGAGCACAGTTTACACTGTAATATAAGATTCTAGAATACCTATAAAATGTTGAAAGCTACAGTGTTGCTTCTATAAAATGAAGTCAGCATCCTATAAAACACAGTCTGCCAGTTTAGGTTTATTCTAAGAGTTTTAATTGTTTACTGAAAAAAAAAAAACAAGATATGAAAATGTTAAATAATAGGAAAAAAAATGTTTTGAATGCAAAGAATCACATCATTAGACACTAGGGAAAACACACTCAAGTCCATCATTAACATTGAGTTCTTATTCATTCCAAAAATTATGCTGTGGTGTTTGGGGTTTGTTTTTTTTTTTATTACTGATAAATATTGCTACCTTAAAGAGAGATCTTATTTTATAAATGGATAACAAATACATCAAAAAATCTTATGTATATATCTCAGTAATATTAATGCTATTGGAAGAATTGGACATCCTACCCAGCTTCACACATTCACCATATAGCCCCATCAGAAGGTTAGTTATGCTCACTCTATACGAAGGATCATTTTCTTTAGCTCCTATTTTATTTCAGATAAAAATAATTAGGATTGAAAGTTCCCATATTTGTAGAATGAGATAACAAAAAGCTAAGTGAGATATTTTGGTATAGAAACTGGCACAAAACTTGGCTTCGTCTTCAAGTATAATCAACCTATAGAAACCCCTTAAACAAGGTCAACACTGCAATGAACATCCCATTCAATACAAAGCAACAATATTCAAGCAGGGCCTTCTATTTATCGTGTTATTCCATTATGATTAAGAAAAAATATCACTAAAAAACCACTTTCTCTGTTGCTAAAGTCATGTTAATTGAGGCTTAAAATAAATCTATAAAATAATTACTGTAGTGCTTTCTGTGGAAGAACATTTTGAATTGAGTCCAGCCTTGTGCATGAGAAACCATTACATAATAATAATAATTCTGAAAACTGCTCTGAATTATCTTTTTTTTACGTAATTAGAATGGAGATATTTGGATTCCATTTGGTAAATATTTCAAGTCACTTAATTAAACTTTGATAAGTTACATAAGCAATGCTAGATGAAATTTGGCGCTTCCTCTGAATGACTTTGTTTTCCCTTTATATAATTTGAGTATGACAAGAAATGTGACCTCAAACTTGTTAGATGGATCAGTGTAGTAGCAGCAAGATACCATTCAGATATGCTGGTTACCACCAAGAGCTATTTTGTGATTTGTCAGAAAAGAATCAGTGTTTCGTCTATTTGTAAGTGTGTGTAGTTTTAGCAAAAACAGCAGAAGAGAGGCTTGTGATTTTTCTACTTGCTTGCTGTAAATAGCAAATAGGGACTTGAACATCAGTATTTAATGCCACATCTGCTACATTTATAAAGTGATATCGTAGCCAAAAAATATGAAATAAAGTCTGCTTAATTTTTTTCCTTTGATAGTATCACCCATTTCTTCCTAATAATCCTGACTGAGAACCCCCCTAGCTCCAGCTATTTAAAATGTAGGGACTACTATAAAGTAATCTATTTAGATTCCCATACTATCAATGCATAAAGAAGTTTTAAAAAGATCCACTTAAAGTAGTTTTCTTAGATGGTTGTTTTAGGCTGGAATAGGTCATTGCTTGCCTATGTATATCCCCTGGCTATGAAGAGAACAAAGAAGACTAGCTCAAACTAGGCACAACAAAACTTCCTGTTTTATCTCAGGTAAAAATTATGATTATGCTACAACTCTGTTACATATGCAAACAAGAATTATAAGCACTACACAGTTTAATTAGTATTTAAGGCTGAAACTAGAATTATTTTGTCAATTAGTAAGAAGGAATTGGCATTTATTAACTTGCCTATCTTATTCAAATTCCTTTCAAATTCTCATTTCCTCCATCTAACCCAGCTCCCTGGGTAATTTTTAATTGGAGAAAATAATATATTTTTTGTCCAAAGCCTCTCATTTCCATACTAACTCTAATTGGTGTTCCTAAGTATAAGAAATATCAAGTATTCTGTCTTCTCTATAGCTGATGTTGCAATAACAAACGCACAGAGGCCCTGCTCTGTGAAAAACCAAAATGTGATGATAGCAAGTGGGAACAAAATACCAGAAAACACATTTCAAGTATTAAAACTTTAGGATAATGGTCCGATGGTCTGACCAGAGCATTCTAGGTCTGCCAGACCTGCCAAGAAGAACCCGGACGGGATTCAATGGCTAAACCTTCCCAAAATGCTTAGGGACTTCTTTTCAGTCTCTAAACGTAGACTTTTCTACAGATTCCTGAGAAGTTTAGTGTCTTAGATTAGATAAGAACTCACACATGTGATAAGAGCAGAAGGAACCTTTTTTTTTTTTCTTAAAAAATACTCATAGATATTCTCTTTTTTCTTAAATTTTGGAAATTCATCATAGCCAAGAGTTAAATTCAACTTAGAAGTCAATCCCATCTCACTGAACTTTTACTACACTGAAAAGCAAGAAGGAAAACTTATACTTAATGAAGAGAGGATAAGATGTAGAAGAGTGATTTTTTATTTTATTTTATTTTTAATTTGGGGTGGGTGGGCTTTGGTTTTAGGATTGTTTTGGATGGGGGTGCTTTTTTAAGAAAGAAGGATAAAAAAAAAAAAATAGGTCACGCCACCAGAGGTACCCAGATAGCAAAATCAGAGAAAGAAAAATATTCATTGCATCTTCCTACTGTCCTTTGAGATAAAACATACAGAGGGAATTCTCTCTGTTTTCCAATATACAAGTTCAGTTTCAAAAGCCTGCCCATCGTCAGGGAAGAGTTGTTCCCAACGACTGTAAATAACCCTTCCCTCTTGGCAGTTCTGCTGCTGCAGTAATACCGCCAGAAGATATAGGCCTCAAGGTATCTACAGTACAGAACCAGTGAAATGTTTCACTGTGAATAATGTATTTTGGCAGATGCTTGATCTTATCTTTTAAAAGTAAAACTGAAACTAGGCTTCCACAGAGTTCAGACATTTCATCTTTTTGAAAGGGTTCCTTTGACAAAGTAATAGGGACTTGGCTATCCTGTGTCCCTTTTTCTCCTACTACATCAAGATATTAAGCTGTACAACTTTGATGAGCATGTCATTCCTTTCAAAATCACAAAAAATATTTCAAAATGTCTATTAAAATAGGCTGTCTGCAAATGTTACCTCCTTATGTTTCAGATCTCAGCTCGCTGTTCCATCCGGTTCTGTTCCTTATTTTGCAGTGGAAGAATCCCACTGGAGCTTGAATTCAGGAGCGAGACCTGAATCAATTAGGTATTCAGTATGTGCAAGACCCAAAAAGAGTCATTGGAATGAGAATACTTTCAACACACAATCTCATAATCTATTCATTAGTGAAACTAGCAATCACAGGAAAACATATCTGAGATAAAACAAAATGGAAAAAAACAGAGACAGCACCTGGGATGGTAAAAACGGATAAATCATCTGTATAAATATGTATGTGAACCGTATGTGGAAAGAAGAATGAAAGACAGAGAAATGAAGAAACACAAGCAAAGAAAGATATTGGAGGGGGAAAAGGCTAAAAGGAAAGATAGCTAGAGACAGTTTAAACTGAAAGAAAAAGAGTAAGAAACAATTTTATTAAACATGAAAATAAGAAGAGACACAGGAAACTATCTACATATATAATACATTTACCAGCACCAAAAATGTGAAAAAAGAATAAACATAAATAAATGGATAGAACCAGCCAAGTCACTTGTAATGAGAAGTGTTTAGGAAAGAGAAGAAAAAAAAAAAGTTAATAAAGAATACGAGGACAGCACAAAAAAGGGAAAATAAAATCCAGACTGGTGAAATAATTAAAAAAACCCATACATTATTAATAACTTGAGATTATTATTTTAGGTTACTTTTTCTGTATGTGGGCTGCTAAAATTTTCAATTCTGTAGCTTACATTCCCAGTTCCTCTAAAAACAAACACTTTCTAAAAAATTCAGACTAATTCATGCAATTTCTTGTTCTGTACAGTATTCGGGGTGGTGAAGTAATTTGAAAATATTTGAGGAAATGGGAAAAGCAACAGCAATAACTCTTAGGAGACCAGTTTAACATTTTGCAAATAAACTGAGGAAAATATACGTCCGGTCTTTTTGTTTACGTGCTGAAAGTTCTTATAGCTTTAGTTTGCCTAAGTACCATATTCTCCTTCATTATTTCTGCTTCCTTCTTCTGTAAATTGTAATATACAGTGACATATTCCTTTTCAGGTCAATTTAATTTCTCACTGAGATCACTTCTAGAAGCAAGTATTAAACTTGTGGAAGAGAGCTCACGTCTAGGTTAAAACCCCAAAATTTAGTTATCCAGATTTTAGCTATCTGTGTGTGAATCAACTGTTTAGACTCGTGCTGCAGTAAATGGAGATATAGTTAGGTATTTCAATAAAGCCCAATGAAGTGCACATTAGTGGTTATGGCACTTGTCTTCACAAGTAACACTGACACACGCTGAGACCATCCATGCTTCCTAAGGAGTGGCTAAACATCTGCCTGCCAGTGGGAAGTAGTGAGTAAATCCCTATTTCTCTTTGCTTGCATGCACAGCTTTGCTTCGCCTGTTAAAGTGTCTCACCCCACAAGTTTTCAGCTTTTCCTCTTCTGATTCTCTCCCCCATCCTGCTGGGGCAGAAGTGAGTGAGCGACCGGGTGGGTGCTTAGTTGCTGTCTGGGGTCAGCCCATTACAATGAACAACTGGATAGAGCCCCTGGTTCATATAGAAGTATCTACACAAAAGCACACCAGTATTTTGTATACTATTCTTTACTTTCAGGAGTCATAATGGACATTCTGCATAGAAACTCATTTTATTCAGTTTTGGAACAGTTATTTCAAGAACTCCAAAGGCTCAGCTGATTTTCTGAGGGTTCTGATTTTCCACTGTTTCACTTTACGTGTTGTTAGTTCACTTTCTCCGGTTGAATATTTAGCTTCGTGACTGCTATACAGTCCTGAACAGTTGAAAATCAAGTTACACAAAACACATCATGTTCATTTTTACACACTCCCGATGGTGTTATTTCATGATCTGACCACTGCAAATGGTGTATAGGTTGGACGAAAGCGTAAGTCTCATGGGCAGAAAGGAATGCCTAATTCAGCATTTATTTATAGCAGCAAATGATTGCTTCCCCTGTGAGTGCCGAGCACCAAACCTGATTACGAGCCTAACATTTGATAGCCTGCATGATCTGTGAGTCAATAGGTGCAGCACTGCTTTCTGGATAGATTAAATCTTGAAACCGGAGGGAAAGAGAAACTGTGGAGGGAAAGATAATTGAATGAAACTAGGAAGTCAAATCACAGTCACCAAAATACAGTTAATTGAATATTTCTAACTGCTTAAGTATACCTGGGGCATAAAACTACTAACACTGGAAAATTAAACTGACTTCTAGGAAGGTTAGGGTAGGAAATTTTGTTCTCAATTGCATTAGTCAATTATACTATTCATTGATGCAAATCAACTAACTTTCTATTGATATAAATGAGGCCAAGTAGATCCTGTCAGAGAATGACCTTTCTTTAAAGGAAAACTTATTTCGGGTTTACTTTTTTTAAGTACAAACCTTAATCTAGAGAAAAAAATTCAAATCAGCGTACAAAACTGAAATGGACTAGAGGAAAAGATAATTTTTATATAATTTAGACCGCTTCATCTATTCTATATGTGTAATATATAAATGATATATTATAATTACATTATGTATAAATTAAATTGCATATAAATAATATATATTGAATACACAATATATGTTATATATTTATATACGTAAAACTGTGTACATGTGTACAATCATTTTACATTTTCTATACTTTACACACATATAAGATTTTTTTAGTATAAAAATAATTTATAAATAAAGAAAATCTATTTTTTTTATGGAAATTAAGCATTACCCTGTATTTTTTAAAACGGAGAAAAATAAAATAATCTAAAATATATGCTTTTTAAATAAAACTGGTCACTAATGTGGCATTTTATGATAGAAAGCTGTCTTGATGAAAGTGTTCAAAGCACTTGGAAATGTATCATTTTTTCCAACTTTAAATAAGTGAAATGTGTGTTTTGCCTTAATATAATATTTTGCGCCTTTTCGAAGGCGATTCTTGGATTCAGACAAGAATGCTGAAATTTTAATCAGCATTCTTTCCCTTTTCCATTAAAAATTCTGGAGGGGGGTTGGGACAGATATGGAGTTAAAATTCAGTTCATTAAAATACAACAGTAGGGCATCTGCTGAGCATCAGGAGAATTTTTCCATACAGATGAGGCAATGTAGAACTTACACTGTAGAGCTAATCATTAAGAATTCTAATCATCTGAAATTTCTCACTCCATGGGTGCTGATCTGATGGCTCCATAATTCAGTACATAAGAACAGGATTACATTAGAATTTTAAAAGAGTAGTCTTCATGGTCACAGAGGGCCAGTTTTAGGCCTTCATGAATAATACATAGACAGAGAAGGGAAAAGATTTCATTCAGAGTTCTAACCTGAACAATTACAGAAGAGTTTTGGAATAAAATGAGTTTCTTTGATTCTATTCAGTTTTAGAGCTTTCACAATCGGCACAATCTAAATTTAACATCAGTGTATGAATGAGCTATAAGTACTAGATAACGTGTTTTCACCAATTGGTATTGGTCCTATACAGCTATAATGTATTGCTTCAATTCAATTAGATTAATTAAAGATTTCTGCCTAGAATTATTTTCTATAGGGTTGCCACAAAATGTAACTGGTTATGTAAATTATTAGTTGTGCAAAACTCTACTCTCTCTCCTAGAAACTGATTCTGTAATATCTTCTTACTTCTACTTTCCCCTTGAATTTCAATGAAACTTAAAATTGCCCATGCTTAATCAGATTCAGAAAGCTAGGGATTCTTTGGAGCATTATTCCCCCAGTTCTCTGTGTAAATGTACAACTCTGAATCATATAAAATCCTATCAGGAATTTAGCAAGAGGCATGCTGGCTTGGGCCAGAAAGGAAGAACAAGGAGAATGAGAGCACAAAAAATCACGGAGACAGCAGTATGTGAACAATCCATAAAACATGGTCCTACCTTTTCAGGAAGTGTCTCTTCAGCAAAGCCATTGTAGTGGAAACTGCTGAAACAACACTGATAATGTGTCTATCCTTCATCTTTCGCCTTTTAAAGGTGTCTATGTGGTTATTTTGAGGAATATTACACATATATTTATTAATCCAAATATTTCCCCAACTTTCAACGCTGAGCAGAAAAGTACATCTGTGGGCTCAGTTTTAATCACATTTTACCTCTACTCCTAAAGCTGCTTTAATTTCTGCAAACACATACAAAAATCACTAACCCATATTTTGAAAAAGCAACGACACTTAAATTAAACTAATCATTTCATGGAACACTAGGAAATTAAAGAAGCAAGGGAGTGAAAAAAAGGAAGAAAAAAAGAAAAAGAAAGAGACATAGAAGTGTTGGTTTAAACACAAAATAGTTTTATTCCTTTCATAGAAAGAAACCTATTTCTAAATCTAATATGAGGTACCACATCGATAGAATTTTCTATCCGATATCAAACACCCCTGTGAAATAGTGGTGGTATTGCGTCTTTTCTTTTGTTCCTTCTCTATCCTATGTCAATGCCTACTTCCATTCCCACATTTCCATTGGAAAAGACAGTCACATCTTCATTCACTCTTTGATTTTGTTATATTTTTCAGATCTGTGCACACATCCATACATCTCCTGCCACCAGAGAAATACGCCTGAAAGGCCATACTTTTTTGAAAGAAATAGAAAGATTTTTTTAAAAATTCAAAGGATGACTATATTTTCTGTCAGTTTGCTTTCACATGAAAATGACATTATATACATCCTGTGCTAAATGTATTATTCTATAGTAAAATCCTACATTACAAGCATAACATAATAAAAGTAATATTGAATATAATCTTTGTCTTGCTATTGTCTGTACTTCAGATTTTAATTTCAATTGCCTCAATTTTCTTTCCTTTTACTTTTAATACTGGTTCCATTCACCCTTCATGTCTGCTGCAATTTTTCTTTGTGCCATTCTATTACATTCTTCATCAGCATTTCTCTAATCTCATTGCTGTCTGAATTTTATGTTCTTTTTGGTATGAAACATTTTAGGCACAAGCAAATGAGTTCAGGAAGGAAGAGTAGAACAGTTCATTGTTCACATAAAGTCAGGGTACTACTAACATCCTGATATCCCTTGGGGACAAAACTGATGAAAGAGAGAACAGAGTTTAGGACCACTTTCTAATTGAAAGTAATAGTAAAAATGGTTAGTCATGAAAGTCATAATGTGATTAAAAGTTTAGATTTTACAAGTACATGGTTTTCTATTCTAAAGAAAATTAAGCTGAAGTAACTAAAGATGTGAATATAAAATATACTAAATACCTTCTTGATTATCTCATTCAAAAGACAGGTAGTGTTAATCTGCTTTAGCTTCATCTCTTTGAGGGAAGGAAGAAGAGACTTCCATACAGGAACTTAATGCTTTTTAAATTCAGACCATTAATTAGCAGAACTATCCTAACTGCAGAACTGACATGCCCTAAAAGGCAGAATGATCAAGAACATTGAAAGTTGCAGTGGGATTAATTTAAATAGAAGATTTCAGGGAATCTGCTGCTAAGAGGTACTTTACCAACTCATGTAATTTTACTGACTACTTAGGAAAGGACAGTCTCAGCACTATTAAAACAACTTTTTAGCAATCAAAAACACTTGCTTTGAGCAAAGATGGCTCATAGAAAAACATTTTTTCAAAGAACTCTGCATTAAGGCAGGAATCAGGGTATACAAATTGAGAGTAAAATTCGTATTAGTGTTTTTATTTTAATCCTTTTGCAGTTGACTTTTAATAAAAGAAAAATAATTTCAGTTTATTGGGGGTGAGAACAGTTTAAAAAAAAATTACTATGTCATCTGAGGCGTGCAAGACAAGCATCTGCAGAAAAAAGGGTGAATCCTGGAAACAATTTCTAAATGGTGATTTATAAATGTAATTGAAACAATCAAACATGTGCATACCTGAGGCACAGTAAGGAGCCCTGCAATGAATAATTCCAGTAGTTAATAATCAACAATGACACTTCAAAGGAAAAGCTGAAAAACCAAAGAAGGCTCTTTTTTATTCCCACTTGCTTTCCAACTTCTTCTTATAGACAACATTGAAAGATTTCTGTACATTTGTGGTTCTCAGGATTTATTTTCAGATGTTATACTGTTTTGTTAAGGAATCTACAAACCAGAAAGGACGCTGCTGAAACTTCAAATATAATAGTTAAGACATACTCTGAAACATATTATTCGCTTTTGTTGTTTGGGATGCTTGTACAAAACAGAGTTCTTACATCTCCTTAATCTCCTCTCACTAATTCTGAGCAGCTGAGGAATTATTGTCATACAAATGCATTTCCACATTTCTTATTATTTATGGCCTTTTCATCACTACTGCTGCTATTTCAGCTTGGCTTTGCAACACCTCGTTTCTCCTGTTCCCCTCCCCTGTGTGCCGCAATCCCAACCTGGTACAACGTGACCAGAGCAGGAGCCGTGGGATGGGAAAGCGGTGGGGAGAGAGTGCCTGCTCCTTGCACTCCCCCTGTTGGTGGTACTCCTACTTCTGCCTTTGGTCACGTACAGAAGCCGATGGCAGAGGCAGCAGGTACTGGGGGTACCTGCTGAAGGTAACTGGTGAAGGTAAGGCAGACTGTTCCACCTCTCAGAAGAGCAGGAGACCATCAGGGTGTTACAGAATCTGTGTAGTAGAGTCTGCAGAGGAAAAGGATATTAGTGAGAACACAGAGACCACAGCCCTCAGCCACAATCAAGCCAAACCCAGTTTTTTATCTCTTCCTCAAAAGGGTTAAAAGTATTGCAGTGCTTCCTTACAGCATGATACTGTTTAATTTACGTGTATATATCTTTACTTTTCGTCCTATGAAGAAAATCACAAGCTATTGATTATTAATAATGTATAATGGGAATGAACCTCTTCTTCATACCTGGGTAAGAAAATAGACATCATCAATGAGCTGATGTGAGTGAGATACTCAGCAGCAGTGATTTAGCCTGGTGAGATTAATCTAGCTGGATTCCTGATACAGGCAGAGGGGAGTTCTCTGGAAGTTTATTGCAAACTTAGAATTTAATTCATGTACTCTGTCCTTTCTTGGGGGAATTCTTTTCCCAGTTGTAGAGGCAGCCTAGTGTTCCCAAATTAAGATTAGCTTTTGTGAATGTTGGCTTCCCCACTTTGAGTCCCCACAAGTCAGCAATTCTAACAAAAAAACACCCTGTAAAATCAGCCTGAAATAAGTCCATGGATGTAAATAGTTAATAATATTTTTGATTCATTATTTCCTATACAGTTTCATTGACATGGATAAAATTGAAATCCGAAAAATAACTGTATATTTAGACAGTATTTGTATTCACAACTGTTGAATAAGATAGACCTATTAAGGCATATGGTAACTAATTATGAGTTTTCAGATGGTTTCCATGTAAAAGGGACTGGGATAGTTAGTTGGAAGATTTAGAAACTAAAGTTCTTTTTATTATTATTATAATAATCTTGAAAATTATACAGTTAAGTGTTAAAACTATGTAAAAAGATAAAACTATGAAACCATTCATGTGCACTGAAGTAAAAATGCCTCTACTTCTCCCCAGGTAACCATCATCAAAGCATCCCATCCTCTAACTAAATCATCATCATAAATGTGACCAAAATGAAACTAAACAATAATCTTTGGAGTCAGTGATAAAGATTTATAACCTGCTTTTCAATTTGTGTCGCTGCCCCAGACTTATGCAGAGTCAATCCAGGGGAATTTTATTCATTCAGTCACTGTGAACAAAGGATGTGACCTCCTGCAAATTCAGGAAATTTGCACTTAATATAGTGGTGTAAACATTTTTCTACATGGCAGTCTGTCTTTGTGTAGATGCTGTGATTTGGGCCCTCAAACCAGGACAGCAGAGTTCTGTGGTTTGGGGGCTCTGAGTTGTTTGGTTTGCCACCTTAATCAAATTGAATTCATTTATAATTTGTGCTTTTCAGTAAGGCTGGTGATGCATAAGAGTAATTAAAAACAGAGGATCCTCATTACTGTATTAAATGGCTTAACTTCTGTAACACTGAATGAAACACAGCTCCTATTTAAACACTAAAATAGCTGGTGTATCAAGGAGGACTTTCTGCATTCCTATAACTTTAACACATTTGAATTTTTCATGGACAAGAAGATGACTGACTTTCATCCTAATTAAATCCTTATTCCAAGGCAGAAATTGGACAAGAGAAAAACATAAAAGACAGCAATACAGTATCCTTTATCTAAGTAAATAGTTAAGCACCTGAGTATGTAGGGAAGCTGTTATATCAGTAGGGCTACCCAGCTGCTTTCAGTTAAATGTCTGTTTACCAATTTTGCTGGACTATGACCTTAATAAAGTAATTTTGATGCTTCCATCTTTTTTTTTGCACATAGCTAAATAATAAATCAAGTGATTCAAAAGGCTTTTCTTGCAATCAAGAGCAAGGTGGTGTCATCCATCACAGAGATGGTCTCCCTAACGAATTTTTTAATTTTTAAGACTCAGTGTTGTAAGGAATGCAAGGAATGTCACAGGCCTACTGACACACTCTCAGAAGAATTTGTGATAAAACACAGTAAGTTTTCTTACTAAAGTAGATGATCATCGGATTTTTCAACACAGCACCAATGAAGCCGTGAAGGCTTACCCCAAATGAGAAATGGTTTATGAAGCTGCTCCACATCCTAAACACAATTTTAGATTCAAATTCTGGAAATATTTATGAACATACGTAAGTGTGGGTACAAATTAATACTCATTTTCTGATGCTAACCAGCAACTTTGGTATGCAGGACATTTTACTATATGCCTCATGTCTGCTTTGCATTGCAGGATAAAACTGGCCTACCACTCAAAGTATCACAAGTGGTAGATAACTTTTTTGGCATCAGCCTTGACCTTTTATAACGCACACCAGTTTACACAGGTTTAGTAAAAAATCTGATATCCAAACATCATTAGAAATATCATTAAAACAGATGTCTGGGTCCTATCTATTCCAACTAACTATAATCAGTTTTTTAATCTTTTGGAAAGTACAGCAGAAAATAACTGAATGCAATATCTACTGACATTTTAGGGAAGCATTCACACTGTGGGTTGATTGAAAATGTAGTGTTATTTTAATAGAAAGCATAGCAAGTTCTTCACTAATATCCCAAGGCCCGGCCAAACAAAATCTTATAGAGAACATAGACTGCAGATTCAAATTATAAAGTCTGGGAAGTCTCTTCTTTTCTTTTTATTGTTTTTTTCCAAGGACTTGAATCAATCTTTCAGGATGATGTCCAGTGCTACAAACTTGATTTAAATCCAGTTGCAGTTGGTGTGGTCATGTCCCAGCATTGATCACCTACAGATCAAGAGAAATAAAAAGAAAACAAATATATTCTCTGATCTCTCGTCTGTGTTTGAAATAACTGTTATCTCCTTTTTCTTTGATCTTTAAAACTCTTAGCAGTAGAAAAATGAAAATTTACATTGGCAACCAAACCAGTGACATGACAGACAATGGATTTTCAAGCTTCCACACTCAAATCTGTTTTTTTTCCCTTTCTTTCTCATTAAGCCTTTGCCATTCATCAACTTCATCATGAAAATTATATATTTGGGTGACATTATGCTTGTCTGAACAAATCTTTAAAAAAAACCCAAAACAAAACACAGAACCTACAGTTCTAGTGACTTACATCCAAGATTAATAGTTGAAACCAAGTGCTTTACAAGATTGCATTATCCGTGCTCTACTTGAACAAGCAAAAGTCATAAAACAGCTCACAATAAATTTCCGTTACACAAGACAAAGGTAAATCAACAACTATCCAGTATCTTGCAGCTGCAGAGTAGAAGTCCTAGTTACCAAAAAGCAAATGAAAGACAAAAGATCAATAAATATCACGAACAAGCTAGCATATAGTACCAAGACAGTGATACTTATACCCTAGGGATTTTAACACAGGCATTAATTGTGTCTTCAGCAGAGCATTGTTGCCATTTGCTAAAGCAGCCCTTATATCACACAGCTAGGTAAAATCTCACTTTAAGAATGATAAGTGATGTGCTAAATTCTGTTCTGAATTCCCTGGCTCCCTATTGTCAAACACTGTGCCAGCAAGTATCAGACATGAAGGACGGATGTTAGAGAAGCACCAAAAATTATGACTGATATCAACTTAGTAGTCTATAATTGCATTAATGAATACATAACTACTTCTGAATGTAACCCTAGATCTTGCAACAGATCAGAGAAAAAACTTGAAGATTAAAAAAAGAAAAAAAAAAAAAAGACAAGAAACATCAGTCATTTGATATTCCAAACAAGGGCTTTCTTGGCTCCAACAGAATTAGTATAAAGATCCAGCTTTCCTTTGATATTGGACTGTACTTCGTCATGTCCTAACAGTTCACAGGAGTCATAAATATCCTTTACAGTAATGGAGCCATACAGTTTTCTGTATTGCAGCCCTGGCAAACTGAGATTATCACTCATACATGAGTATATGTTCAATGCAAAGGCCTAAGAGGAATTCATTAAGTCCCCTCTGGCTCTGTTGAATGGCTCTATAACCAGAGTATGAATTTATCATCTACTGTTGCTTCTCAAAATGTCATATGCACGGGAAAGAAAGCAAAGAAAAAGAACACCAATACACAAACATAATCATATTTTTCTCACATAAGGTATCTTGATGCATGATCTTAGGCACAGATTGAACATAGATAGAGTGTAGCCTTAGTCATGAGAATTTAACCTTCAATTTTAAAATTCAAGGGAGACTAGAGCATCTGCAGCCTTTATGTACTACTTTAGCCTTTTCAATATTCTGCATCTTGTTGCCTGTTTGTTGCTCTATTTGCTTACAGATTACTACAGCTGTAATCATGAAAAATTGTCACTAGCAAATGAAATTTCAAAAAGCTAACAAAATCAAAAATAATTCTGTTTACTATTGTCTTTCAAGGACTGTATAACACTTTTGACAGTTACTGCAAAGAATGGGAAAAATCATAAACCTGTTATCATAACAAAGATTTTCACAGCAATTGAAGATAACACGAACTCAGTACAATCATGTCTACATTCCCAAATTATTCTAGCGCCATCCGTCATTACTGATAGTCATGAAAGGATGTAAACTTGGACTGGAAAGTTTGCTCTGGGTTGTATTTCACCTATGGCTCAAACATAGCCTGTAACCTCTGGCTAAATAGGCCGTGAATGACAGTATTGGATTTTACTGAGGTAAAGGGAAAGGGAAAGAGAAAGACTGAAAGGCAGGGGAGGAAAAGGGAACTCTTGTTTTAAACATTTAAATGCTTTTCTCCTCTACTGTTAGAAACACCATGACATAACAGAATAACTCAGAACATAGTTGCTCTTTTTATTTCTTACAGAAATATGAAAAGGCTGCCACTATTTTTGAAGACATAGACATGACAACCGCAACAGGATGCAGACAGGATAGCTAAAAAACCCTTAGTGATTATAAGGCTGAAACCAAAGAGTAAAATCTTTCTTCTTTTCAAGCCACAGTGAAATTCTCATTGACTCAGGAGATGTGGAAGGGTCAGATACTTCCATTAGAAAGATCACCGAAACACTCAAGTGCCAATGAAATGCAAACTTATTAATTAAATAAACTGCAGCAGTATTGCAGAGAGTATATCACAAACTGGGTGGTAACTGACTGGCACTTTTTTATACATCATCTAAACAGCAGCGTGAGTTTGTCACACGAAGATCACACTTCTGATTCTGCCTTTGAAGAAATGAAAGAGTTGCAGTCAATGGCTTGATGTCCAAGTGGAGACCAGTGACGAGTGGCATTCCTCAGATGTTGGTATTGGGACCAGTGCTGTCTAACATCTTTGTTGGTGATGGGGACAGTGGTGTTGAGTGCATCCTCAGCAAGTTTGCTGATGACACCAAGCTGTGTGGAGCGGCTGACATGCTGGAGGGAAGGGATGCCATCCAGAAGGACCTGGACAGGCTTCAGAGGCAGGCCTGCTCAAACCTCGTGAAGTTCAACAAGGCCGAGTGCAAGGTCCTGAGCGTGGGTCGGGGCAATCCCAAACACAAACACAGGCTGGGCAGAGAATGGATTGAGAGCAGCCCTAAGGAGAAGGACTTGGGGGTTTTGGTAGATGAGAAGCTCAACATGAGCCAGCAATATGTGCTTGCTCCCAGAAAGCCAACCATACTCCAGGCTGTATCAAAAAAACTGCAGCCAGCAGGTCAAGGGAGGTGATTCTGCCCCTCTACTCCCCTCTTGTACGACCCTACCTGGAGTACTGCATCCAGCATCCATAAGAAGGACATGGACCTGTTGGAGTGGGTCCAGAGGAGGGCCATGAGGATGATCCAAGGGCTAGAGCATCTTTCCTATGAGGAAAGGCTGAGAGAGTTGGGGTTGTTCAGCCTGCAGAAGAGAAGACTCTGGGGACACCTTATAGCTGGCTTTCAGTATCTGAAGGGGGCCTACAAGAAAGCTGGGGAGGGACTTTTTACTAGGGCAGGTAGTGATAGGATGAGGGGTAACAGTTTTAAATTGAAAGAGGGTAGATTTAGATTATATGTTAGGAAGAAATTCTTTCCCATCAGGGTGGTGAGACACTGGAACAGGTTGCCCAGAGAAGTTGCGGATGCCCCATCCCTGGAAGTGTTCAAGGCCAGGTTGGATGGGGCTTTGAGTAACCTGATCTAGTGGGAGGTGTCCCTGCTTATGGCAGTGGGGTTGGAACTAGATGATCTTCAGGGTTTCTTCCAAATCAAACCATTCTCTGATTCTATGATTGTATCAAATCTATTAGGAGAGAGTATCCCCTAGAATAAACTGAGCATAGAAGCTGGAGCACTCGTTTTTATTTCCAGCTCAACTGTGACTGTTTTGTGACTTTTTAATCATAAAACAAATCATCTCAGTTCCTCCACACAGATGCTTTGATTTACCATTGTACTACAAATACAAAAAGTTTAGCCATGTTCAAGAATCATAAAAAAAGTGTTGAGAGAAGCAATACTGAGAAGCAATCTTTCACATAATTTCCAAAAAACTGACCCTGAATGCAAGCTATTTTTTGCCTTTCAACAAGTTTAACTTGCTCTGCTATTTGCATAACTTATTATTTGCATAGCTCTTCACTACTGTTGAAGATATCGGGAGGAGTGCTGATTTCTTCATATTCTACTTTGATTTATACATTTCCAGTACAAGTTCCATATTGCAACACATCAAAACGTTAATGAATAGTACCATCATAGTTCATTCCTTATCTGAACCAAACCAATCATCAGGTATAAATTGTGCTCATCACTACAGCAAGGCATTCACAAATCCTATCTATACACAGGAACAGCTTTGGGTTTATCATCATTTAGCAATTTCTTCATTCATTTTCATCCCACACTATATTAGTTTTAGTTCCTTTAGAAATTCATCAAGTAACTTTATGTTTACACACACATACATACACACATATATATAAATGCCTTGCATTTATATAAGTTATACTGTACTTTTCTGAATTCCATGTACCAAGAAAAGTATATTCATAAACTGATCATGCTTTTAGCCTAGCGGTAATCACATCTATTACCGGTCAGCGTGACTAAAGGCGTATTTATCTAACAGTTCAGGTCTCTCATTACTGCCTCTGTAGACACATCAGAGTTATCTGAGGTACTAATAATAGCATATCTATGATGATACAAGTGCTAGTGTGGGCTAAAAAGTTCAACCTATATGCTAAAACATTTTGTTTGCACTTAGTTCTGTTCAGAAATGGCTACACAAAATAACTGCCCATGTTTGCTAGTTTAAAACAAATCTCATGACTAACTATACTGCGCTGTACATTTGAACTGCAGGGTGAAAATAACTTCAGCCAAACCCAGGGATACGTCTTTGGGATAAGAAGTTGTAACCCTTACCTCTTTGTTCCTGTGACAAAAATCAGTACAAAATATGTTCTTTAGCTCAGGCTTCAAATACAACTTATATCTGTTGTGGGCTTTGCAAGTGCAGCCACCTTAGTTGTATTTAACGGAATCTCTCTGAAGTTAGCACAGGTATCTTTTCCCAAGAGATGCAATGCTTCCGAGGTTAAAAAAAACACCAACAACCGCACAAAAACAAGAAACATAGCAGTAGCTTGGTTATATCAATAAGTAATGTCAGTGTTTTCACCATCAAGCAGTGAATTCATTAATAATGAAATATCTTAGTCTAAAAGACATAATAGACTCTATCCAAAGCAAATAATTAGAATATAAATTGCTTAAGCAAAAATTTCAATTCAAAATTTACTTAAAGCTTAACTATTCCCCTAGGTCCCTGCAACACTGTAACATAATTTGTCTATGCTCTTTTAGGATAACAGCAAGAAATAGCAATAGTTTACCCTTATGATCACCTCTTCATGGTCAGTAAGCATCTGAGGCCACTACTAGTTCAATTAGGAACTCTACTGAATTGACAAATGATTGGACTCCATCAGTTTCATTTGTGGTTTTGCCTTCCTACAGTAAATTTGCCTCGCTTAACACACCAAAAAGATGCCAGCTTGATATACAGTAATTTAAATTTAAATGTTTAGCAAGACACAGCCATCTGGTGTTTACCTCTCTCCCCTTTCCCCTGTTCAATACATAGTATCTGCAGCTCTGATGCACAGAGTTCAAATTTAAAACTCTTAACCTAGGAAAGAATAGATGGGTCTACTTCGAGTCTTCAAATTTGAATTCTTCTCTTCAAGCGAAACACTTTCTCTTTCATTTTATTCCAGAAGAGAGTAAGAAGTGGCATAGACATTACCATGACTGTCACAGTCAGAGTGATTTTATTCCAGTGGAAAATTTCTAAACCCAAGACAAAATTTTCACAATATCTTCAATTAATGGCTCTTTTGCAGTGTCGACATTAGAAAAAAAAAAAATTAATGTAGAAAATATCAAATTATGCTGCATATTTTTCAGAGAGAAAGGAATGTTTTGTAAGTTGCACACATCATTTCTAGTAATGACTTTGAACTCACAAATTTGATTCGCAAAGTGGAAGGAAGTGGGGGTATTTTACAAAAATCCTTTAATGCAGTTTATATTCCCACCCATCCCATGCGTTGGAAGAAAGGAAGGAATAATTAGTCCACATAATTCTCTTTTGAAAACTTGTTATAAGATTGATCTTGATTTTTTTTCTTTAAACTACATTTGATATGGACTTTTGTCCATGTTACAGAAAACAGTATAAAACTTTTTTCAGTATATCGTTTCAACTTTGTTCACCTCATCAACAGGAAAAAACATAGCATAGATGTATTTTTTTTTAACTCTTCCAGAAATTTTTCAGTTCAGATGCTTGATATATTTAAACATCTCCTTCTTATAGAAGCACTATTGGTCCAAACTCTGGGTATACAACTGAATGAAAAGAATAAGACCATAAATGGGATTTGTATGAAAAAAAGGTATATATACATATATTGCTAGAAATAAGATATGCAAAATGTGGACTTTTTTTAAACAATTGCAAACTTTATCTGTAAAAATCAGGGATGTCGAGCCAAGTTATTTTTCATGCATATAGATACATCTCTTCTTCTGAACAAATTTGAAAGGATGAAATATTAGGACTCCACCTAAATATATCTGTGCATAAAAAGCAAAATTCCATATTTTACCAGAAAATTTCAGCTTTTTTAATCTTGCTCAGTATGTCTTTGTCTGAGGCAAAGCTGAACCAGGACTAAAGACGCAGAGATAAAACTGAGGCATCTTAACATCAAAAGAATCCTTTTGCTATGTAATTCTCAGTGATCTTGCCAGACTATACATGCTATGGAGATAGCTGCTCATACAGTCAGCTTCCAGATGATATGTTTTCTTGAGCAGAAGCCTTGTACAGAGAATATTAAAAGTGAGTACCATGATGCTCCCAGTAAGAATGTAATGGAAATTACAGCTAGTTCTGCTCTTCACATAGATCCATTTCACAGATATTGTGTCACAAATTTTCCCAAGTTCCTCCATGACTTTTTGACATGCCACTGACAGAGCCTATAGCAGAATGAATGAGCAGCTGCTTAATCTGATTAATACTTTTTGTAAATAAAAAAGTAAATTTGGAGGAAACAATAATTATGTGGGCTGCTGTACTCAGAGGCCAATTTTAACCTTATCCTAGATTCAATAGCCTATTTTAGTCATAAACAGACCTCTGAAAAAAAATATATTTGCCAGTTTACAAAAGGAAAAGTAGCAGACAGGAAAGGCTTTTGACAGAATTATAGCTGTCTATATGAATAATGGTATCTTCACATGCTATGGATCAAAGAAATTGGAAGATCTTTGTGCAACCTTCATGTGAAAGGCTAAGTAGACCAGATAAAAATGGACAGGAAACTGATACAGGTACCCAGCACACTCATGATCACTCCCAAGATTCTCTTTATGTATGGTTTCAATGAGTTTAATAGGAAATAAAAGGAAGAAGCTGAGGAAGCAGGCTAAGATGAGGTTTAGATAGGGACCGCCTATTATTTAAAATGAAATTGATGTATTCAGTCTTCTAAACCCTCAAATAAAAAGTACAATGCAGCTTATTTTAAGCATAGAGGTGAGGTCTGCATACATGAGTCAGTTTTGGTGTGCATGTATTCAAAATCATGTAAGAAACAGATATTTAATCCAAATAAAGACTGTACAAAGAAACAAAACTCTAAAGGGCATGTTAGATATTAGGAAAGCACTTCAGAGATTAAATGCATGACGTTTACTCTTCAAGTCTGGAAACTTTCTGACCCAAGGTTTTGAGAACAAAGCAAAAATCTTATTCTTATGAGAACTGCATAAATAAAATCCCAAACACTTTCTACAAAATTTATTCATGCACCAGAATCACATATAAAACTGAAGGCTGGATGTCTGTGCATGGATTCTGTGGCTTAAAACCACATTCAGGCTTTTAAGTGAGAACAAGAAACACACGTAATGTAAACATTATGATAGAAATAGTCTAGACTTTGCAAACTTCTCTGGAGATAAAAT
Organism: Vanellus vanellus; assembly: GCF_965231255.1. Lineage (NCBI taxonomy): Eukaryota > Metazoa > Chordata > Aves > Charadriiformes > Charadriidae > Vanellus > Vanellus vanellus. The sequence continues at coordinate 48,182,536 of NC_138905.1, forward strand.
GTTTTTTTATAATTGCCTATATAGAGAAAGTTATAATTATCACCAGTGTTAACATGAAATATATCAAACATAATGTTTTTTCAGTTACCTATTTATCTAGAAAAAATTATTCATTCACCTTACAGAGGAACAAATGCTATTCACCTAAAAGATTTTCAAAACATATTGTTTAGGATGTATATTTTCAGAGCAATATCAATTTGACTGATCATTTCACTTTACTGAAAGTCATAGTTAGAAACCTGAGTACCATGTTTTCTTTGATGTAAATTCAAGTAACACAGCCTTCTGAGCTCATTTACAAAACAGTAAATGTTATTGTCAAAGTAAGAGAATAGCCTGTTCTATTATTTCTGCTCCACAAGCCTCTGCAGAAGCAACAGAAGTGAAACAGTTTTTATATTTCTACTTAATAAGTTAATTCTATTTTGCCTTTTATAGGCCAATAAATAAATAATCTTGTTGATTAAGTAAAGTGGAGGTAGGTTAATATGCATAAAGCTTTATTCCCAACGTCCTCTGCTGATGGTATATATGCAATTCAAGGTCATCTTGCAAAAAAACAGGGATAGGGAAGAGGTTACGTAGGAAGTAGCAGAGGCCCTCCAATGAGAGTCCTCTTCTTGGGTCCCCCTCCTCTGCAGCAAGAGGTCATAATCACATCCAAACAAAACAAACAACTCAAACTAGAAACACCCTAGCATTTTTTTCTCCCATACAGTAATGCCTTCCATTGATACTCACTCAAGTTTTCTATTGGTCTTTGTTTCATGACACTACTGACACTGATGCTTAATTAGGTACATTTGCTGTGCACCACCTGGCTACTGTATCTTGAACACGTCTACTATTGGGTCATATTTATGGGATATTTAAATTACTATTATTTGCTTCATGTTTATTCTGCTTGTGGCATTATGGAATCAACAACCTAGAAGCCGGCAGGTAGAATGGAGGAGGAGGAGACAGGAGCAATAAGACAAGAGGAAACTATGAAGAAATGCAGTAAGAAGAGAGTGGACAGACAGGATGACTTAGACATAGAAAACATTCATTTTCTCAGGTTAATCATAACAATGATTCACGCTGTACCAGTGCAAGGCCACAAGGCTGCAAGGATAACTGCACTTGAAATACCTGGCCAAGGTATCTCAGCTGACCCAGAACAACACCAGGATGTGGAGGTGACGGGTTTCAAGTGGAAAGGCAGAATAAAAACAGAAATGGAAGGACTTTAGCAATACAAAAGTACTTACATCAATGCAAAAATATACCTATTAAAGCTTTGATACATTTTCTTCCAGGTGAAAAATATGTGTTAAATCATCTGATGACTTATCTTGTTATGGAAATACCAAATATTGATAAAAGCAAATTAATAAAGGACATAACTAAATTTTGGGGGGGGTTCCCCTACAAATTTGCATATGTAAGCAACATAAATAATATATGTCATTTCCAGTGTCCCTAGGTGGATGCTTCTTCTATGGCTAATAGATCTTAGTCTGTAATTTTCCAAAAGTATTCCTAAATAAGAGTGGGAGGGGAATAGGGTTTCTTTCATACCACTTAGTTTTCAAATTTTACAAGCAGACCTGCCTTGCATCAACAACAAAAAAAATATTTCAAATGTTCACACAAAAAATGAAGGAAGCTGATAATCATTTTCAGGTTCCCACTCCAATTCAAGCTGAGTAAAGGATGAAACTCAGGTTTCCTATATAGTATGTTCTTTTTTGTTTAATATGGAGTAGGATATTCAATAATGTTTCGCATGCCCTAATCCTCATGCAAATCAAATGCATTGAGTTCTTTCCTGATTGAGATGAACTCTACTGATATAAAAACCTTTTTTTTTTTTAAATTTAATTAAAACTAGTATAGTCCCATGAATAGTTTTGATAGTGATTATTCATAACTACCAAATGAAAACCAACTATATGGGACAATTCCCTATCAGACATATCTCTTAAAACATTGAGATTGTTTTGATTTCTTTAAAACAAATATTTGTGTTGAGCAATGTAGATTTTATTCTAATTACTGGTGGATTCAAGCTTATGTGAGAAATTATGACTCCAAGACTTCTATAATTTTACAATGATGCAGTACCTGTGTAAAGTGAGCAGACATTAGTTGACATTCATTTTCAGACTATATTCAGTGGTGGTCCCACGTGTCAGTATAATTCTGCATTTCCCAGCTTTCCTGCCTCACTTACTAGTTTATATCCTCTGTTTTAAATGTGAGTTCCAATTCATTGATTGCATATATGTACTAAGGCCAATAGTGTATTATGTCAGTACAAACAAAAGCTGACTGTCTGAGATTTCCTTTTATGAGAGAGAATGAAAAATGTAAAAACAAAATTTCTCCTACAGGCTGTTTAGTATTCTTTATTTATAATCTTACTCTCCCACATAAATAATGTATATACTTATAGTTATGACTGTGTTGACTGATTTAAACAGTCTAAGATAACTGCATGACAGCGTGATCTACTTTATTATCTGACACATAGGAAAATAAGCTGTCATAGTATATATATATTAACATAAGCAATAGCATAAAGATGTTTTTCATATTCCTAAAATACTAACTGTGCATACAAAAAATAAGTATTATAATTGTTTTTTAAAATTGTATTATTATGAGATTATCTGAGTTTGATTGTAGAGGAAGATAAATCATAATGCATTTTATTTCCTGGAATATTTTAGATCAATTCTATTAATTTGACTTGTAGAGTATGAAAAACTGCCAGAGTATTTGCGGCTTGACAACAGGAAACGTTATTAAACTGTAGGTTACATTTAATTGCAAGACGAATGCTACTCAGTCACAGTCATTTTCAAGGACCAACAAATAGCAAGGGTCAAGGTTACAACCCAGGTAATTACTATACTTACGATTAAGAGAGCAAGAATTAGATTATTCCTTCTGTATCTTGTACACTTTTCTATCACTCAGCAAACTGAATTATGCCGTGCATCTAGAATGAAGTGTTACAGGATAATTTACATGATAAGGTCTTGCACTACTGGAGAAGTTATTAAAGAACCTCATAAACTTCCCTTCTGAAAGATATATGGAGCAGTCCATCTTTGATAAAGAGTAGCTGGGATTGAAATATCTATATGCATCCTGATCCCTGATCTCTGGACAAGCTGTTACATATAATGCACAGATAATATTTCTTTCCACTTGCATTGCAGTGCAACCGTTAAACAGAATACAAATTACGTACTGACAATCCTTGAGCAGCATTTAAAAATCACACAAAACTTTTTAAAACTATACCATATGAGAAGCACTACGTTTCATTATGACAGTCTTATACTTGCACGAGACAGCTGGCAGTATCTTTCAACCTATAATCAAAACAGCGCAAATTATTTTAAATGTATTATTTTTTTGTTTTATCTTTAGCCCTCTACTGTTCAAAGGTCAAGGAGGAGCATTTAAATTACATAGGATTTTAATTACTTTCAAGAAAACTTGTAAAAGTGAATCAAATTTCTGGTTGCTTGGGAAACGTTTTTGAGCGTAGTATATGAAGAGAAAGGGAACAGCACTGTGTTACAAACACAATTTAAACTTATACAGTGTCTGTCTTAAGGGGACACGAAGGAGTAATGGGATAAGCTTCTCATTCAGTTGCCTTTATTAATCAGTCAAAATAACAAGTCACAAATTGACATCTGGGTTGTCTATTGGGAGGAAGATGGGAAGAAGGTTCCTTTGGCCAGGAACCTTAAGCAAGAATCTATCTAATTCATCTCTGGATCCAGACCCTTCAGCTGTGATCATACTCATTGAATGGCTCAGTTGTGAGCCACTACATTGTCCTTTCTGTAACCTAATGAGCTGTTGATGACCATTATTTGAATTATACACAGTGAGAACACAGTAATTTGGCTAATACTGTTAGCCCAGAATTCTTACCCACTTATTTATTAATTTTGTTCAATGAATTCACAAATATTTCCAAATGATTAGGTATAATCTCAAAGACATTTAGGCTACCTAAACTTCTTAGTATCTGTATTTTTTTTATTAAAAAAAATTAATTCAATTTAAATGAAGCTACAAATTAAAAAAAAAAAAAAAAAACAAACCAAAAATATAAACACTTTTACCTTGATATGTTTGTTAACTATTGAGTCCATCAACCAATTTAAATTGTAAATAATCTGTTGTGACAAAAGCACAAATTTGAGACCATTCTGTCATCACTGTAATAATAACAAGAATTTACATAGCTATTTTGAGGCTAAAAGTACCGTAAAATGGAAGAAAACCCCACCAACCAACAAGCTTAGCAAAACTTAATCAGATAATTTAATAAGATATTAATTTAATAAGATATTAATCTTTAATAAGATTAATAAGATAAATATCATAATCAGATATTAACAGATAAACTTTGTTTCCTTACAAATTTAAGTGTTAAACAAGTATTTTTTTAAGTAATAAACTAGAAGTTTCAGAAAATGTATGTCCATGTGTGTCCACTTTTGTCCATAGGCAAATGACAACAATGTATTTTGTGAATTTATAGTTTTGTTCTTGGTTTTTTTTTTCTTTCTGAATAAGAATATCATATAGGTGAAGCTGTATTACAATTTCTAGGACAATTGCAGTTTTAAAAGTATCTGTATTATACAATCCAGTTAGCCTCCATTTGCTTAAACTAAATTCTAAAATTGTCTTTACTATTCAAAATTATTACATAAATTTTCAGGACTGTTATACCACCAGTGATGTCACTATGTCTAACTAATGACACATTCTTATAGTGTGTTTTATAATGTTAAGGCACTATTCAAAAGTTACTTAGGAATGTTCATGACAGACCTTAGACAGGATATAGGCAGAAATTATTCATTTGTTGCACAAAAAAAAATATTAAGTGTGATTACTGGGGACAACTTATTCCTCCACATTGGTACTGGATCATCATTTGATTTTACCGGTGTTATCAACTCGCTAACAAATAAAATTAGCACATACAATTAGTATGTGGCAGGAGTGCTATAAATTGATGCCTAGCTAAATTTAATCATTTGCACTTACCATTAGAATGCTCATGTAAAATTAAATCCTCTGGTAAAATTCAAGGCATAAATTGTGCTGGGCTTCAGCCACAGTAATTTACGCATCTATATTCTCTTTACATACCTGTATCCTGTCTTAATTAACTCTTACTTATTCTGAACTGGTGTAATATTCCTTGCATTCTGAGCAGTATTTTGTCAAGAGTCTAGTCTTAAAAAAATGTTTCAAAATTCCTTGAGAAATGGGAATGCATTTTATTGGAAGTGATATCTATATAAGTTTATGAGATCACACACAGTCTAACTCTAACAGTTCATCAAACCAAAGAACAAGCTAAATTGCATTAGATTATATAGACATGGTAGAATACACGGATGCATGGATGATGCAAATAAATAAACAAATCCAGTTTAATCCAAGCAAAACTGTAAGATGCATTAACAGTATTATTATATTCTCTTTCCACCCAGGAATGCTATTTGCATTTCTGGTTTGTTTTAGTTTTTTTTTTTTTTTTTTCACAAACCTCAAATTTAAAAAACAAAACAAAACAAAACACTATTTCAGATTCCCTATCTGTTTCTTGGATAGAAGAACAGCTCATGAAGTTTGGGCATCCTGGGCTTTCCCAGGATGTTAACGCTCATAATCAGTGCCTCATTATTACCTAGTATAAAATTAAGACATCAGGGTGAAGAGAAAGTTGAGGTCCAAGTTACCTTTGCAGGAAGAGAAGGAAATGAAAAAGATGGTAGAAAAGGAAGGAGTCAAAGGACATTGAAAAGAGGCCACCTGGTGAAAGGAACGTGAGATTAGCCTAAAAATATTCAGAGAACTGGAGAGAATACTGTCTGTACAACCCTGGGATCAGAACTAACTGAGGACAGTGCGACAAAGGAATAAAATCAGGAAGACACCATCAAGGAAGAAAACAAAGAAAACAGAAAGAAAAAAAAAAAAGTCCTTATTTTCTTATTACTTTTTGGTATTTTCTAGAAAATTAAATTTAGGAACTCAGAAGCAGAATAGTCACAAAAAGAAAGACTACAGAGTTAAATAACATGAAATTTGACTCATTTTCCAGCTTGTCTGACGATGCACATCTAAGACATGCGTATTGCACGTAGAACCCAAATGAAAAACCCTCGTTCATTTCAAAATCTTCCCTTTAAGAACATTGTTCCTCTCATTTTTCAGTATGTTATTAACAGTTTCCTGTAGGACTGCTACCTCCCTGCAACTTCTTGTCTGTGATTTTTCTGTCAACTTTACAGAGCCAAAGCAGTTTTCATTAGCTTCACAGTGACTGAGAACTCATTCAGGACACATTCATTTCATCATACAGACCCTTCCCTACCACAGAGAGGAGGAAATGGATACCTCTGACAGATAAGAATTTTGCTGCCATATAATTGTCCCCTTAGAAAGTTCATTCAATATGACAAACTCATTCAACATGAAGTCTTGGAACTTGAGCTATTAGTGAAATGTGAAATACTGATATCAAAGTGAGCTATATGAAGATATTATTTCCTACTGTGATAGAGGTTATTACACACAAGGTCTTTAAATGGACCTCAAAAGCTATTTTATATATATTTTTATTTCATTATAAAACAATAATGCAGTATAAGGGATAAATTACATGTGGCCATTTTCATTGTTACTTTCACCCTCATCCTTTCCTCTTAATTGTATGTATGTATTCAGGGGTTTCATTTGTTTGTTTTTAAGTAAAGACAGAAGCGTTACAGGCTATTTTAAATCTGTTTGGGAGCTTTTATCAGTAACAAGACAAGTGCAGACTGATTTTCAGCTACATTATTCTGAAAGGTGGTTTTTTTTTTCTTCCGAGGAAAAAGTCAAATAACCTAAAGAGCTTTACCTGACAAGTCCTAATTAAATCCAAGAATCTCTGTTTCCTTAGTAACCACTCATAGCATCACTAGCATTCAAGAGAGAGGAGCAGGTGCGAGAAACCATAAAAAAGAAAAATCTTATTTTGTGAATTACGTATTGAAATATTAGATTGAAGTATTTAATACCGGCTTCCTACTGATTTCAGTGCTTTCTGAGTACAATCTCCTATGAATCTTTTAAATAATTATACACTACCGAGTCAATTCGATCATTTTTTTTTTTCTTTGGCATTCCACATTCTTGTGTTATAAGATAGTGTACTCGCATCCCTTCTTGTGGTTTGACACAATTGCATGTTTCAGGGTCAAGTGCATACTTTTACTTTTATTCTAATATTCTGCAAGAGCTTTCTTTGCCTCATATTTTTGAGACTTGTAGACAGTTATATGAAAGTATATAGTGCCGTAGAAACTGAGGAGACAGCATTTACATGACCTTTACAGAGCAAAATAAGCTTTAGAGAGTAAAGCAAAATTATGCAATCACAGTGAATTAAAAATGCAAATCTGTGAGGCAGAACTGTCTATATTTCAACAGTACGGGTTTCAGCATGTTTTATTTCATATTTATACTGCAACTACTTTTTATGGGAGTAATTTATCTTTATTTAATACCTTCCACCAAAATGAAGTCAGTTTACATCAAAAGAATGTCTTAAAAAATAGAGTTGCCCAGCAGGGTCAACTGGATGAGGATGAAAGAATCAAGTTATCTATTCCTTCAGCGACTCTGCTTGAGGGATGAATATGACCCAAACATAAAGAGACAATCAGACTTAGATAAGGCATTTAACCAGAAATGATAGCTCTCTGCCCTTAGATTCTTAAATGCTACAGTCACCTTGAAAATTTCACCTCCTAGCCTCACTTTTATGTCCCAAGTTATTTTCAATAAAACGGCCCTTTGCTCAGCATGAGAACATTAACAAGCCACTTTACAATGGTAAGATGTTGAAATGCAGGTGTGCTTGTGTAGTGTGGCTAAACAGGTATTTTGAATCCTGAATAGAGCAGTGTCCATTTGGCACAACAATGATGACTTGGTAACAGTCAGTCAGTCATCCCTGCTATAAATCCACTGCATTTTTTTAAATGACTCCTCCTTCTTAAAATCCTACCACTTGTGGTAGTTTCCCCTAGAAGAACTTATAAGATTAAAAGAAAAATAATAATAAAAGAATAAACAAAGGAAAAGGACAAATGGCATAAAAGACCGATCATCCCAGGACACCTCTGTTTGAGTATTTGCAATTCTTTCAACCCACTCTGTATCCATTCTCCTCTGCTGGTAAATCAGCGATTTAAAACACAGCTGTAGCTGATGGAGGTATCCAGCCCAAAAAGGTGACAGACATTCTCCTTCATAAGGAGGAACAAAACAAAACAAAACAAAAAAGAACAAATTTGTTCAGGTATTACCAGTTACTGGGGTCATTATAAGATGTTGGTGTCTTTGTCCTGTCTGCATATGTCTTAATGAAATACTCACCTCTCACCTTTTATGCTTGACCGAGTTCTTGGCATTAAAGTTTCCCTGCAGCTTAAAATTCTGCCTTTGAAAATCCTTGTAAGCATTTAATCCTCAGGGTAAGAAGGTGCAAGCATCCTGCTCAAGCCTGTGACTCTTTAGCATTACTTTTAAATCTCATAGAGAAAGCCCTTGCCCCCCTATATCACTGAGCAGCCACATCTACCCGATGACTGAGGATATGCGATTATCAAGTTCAGTTCCCCTGTTTGACCTGAAACGAATTAAACCCACATTTCAAGCTTCCTAGCACAGTAACTGAGCTATTGACGTGCAGGGCACTCTCACCCTGGCTTGCTGAAACCATTTCATTGGGTAGAAAATAATTACACGTTTATTGAGCCAAAGTTCAAGAATAAAAATTGCTTTTCAACCACTTGTTAGACCATTCTTATGGGCGGCAGAGTCCCGATCTTCATTTTCTGTTCCAATAACTGCTGCAATATTTTAAGTTATTACTCCATCCTGGTAGAAACTGGAATTCAGAATAGTCACTTCCTGTGTAGATGGCCCTGTCATTAGATCTGACATGTAGCTTTGCTCCAACCTAACATACATTCACTAGTGGAAGAAATTAAAAGGACCAAAAATTTCCTAGGTTATTCCCTCAAAGCGCCCATGTCCTGCTCTTACACTCTAAATACAGAAATGGAAATTCCTTTCCCCAAAACAGCTAACCTCTGCTCTGCTTTGAAAATTAAAATCAGACACTGGATTTCAGGAAAAGATTCAGGAATTCAAATCATGGGAGAACATAACTGTCACCGAAATTACCAAAAAGAAGTTGCTTCATACTGCTTACCAGAAGTTGATCAGACCACCAACATTTGCATATCTCTATTCTCCATCTGGTAGCATATGAATGGAAATTAACAGGGTTCTACTTTTTTTTTTTTTTTAACCTTTATTTGCTTTATTTACTACATTTGTCCCAGTAGTACTGTTGCTCTGAGAATGCAATTTACATTTTGTATTTAAAGTTCTCACAAAGAACAAGTACATTTTATGATGCATAAGAAAATACTGATTTTTGCATTAAATATTGTGCTGGTTGCATTTTTAGTAGACTGACAAGAACCTCTAATTTGTACCACTTTAAAAATTAGCTAGAAGTCGTTGGAAAAAATATAGTAGAACTGGATAGTACCCAGAAAAAAAAAACAACAACAAAACAAAACCAAAAACAAACAGGTCAGGTTAATTAACTGTGTTCACTAGGTAAATGTCACTTTATATGCTGTTAAGAAGAATAGAAAAAAAAATTGATTTCTTTTTTAAAAAGTTGAATTAAAGGCAGTTCTGTGCCTTTTTTTCTGATTTATTATTATTTTTCATACACTTTTAACATGTATTTTTGCTACATTGACAATGACCAAATGATTTTGTCACTTGAAGAGATAAAATACAAATGTACAGTATAAATAGTAACTGTTAGAAATGGTGTACCATCATGTACCTAGGTCACCTCAAATTCATAGGGCTTATGATAAAAATAAAACATTTTGGATACACATACACAAAAACTTACATAAACCACACAATTTACTGATTTCTAAATTTAGTAACCATGTTCTAAAGTCTTTTTCTTTATAGTGACTCATTCAGAATATTAAGTTTGAGACAGCAGAGACAATGTAACAGCTTCCAAAAAATTTTTATGACTAACCAAAATATAAGACATGATACACAGAATCTACAGGGCCAAGCAAACCTCAAGAAAACAGATTCCAGGATCACTGGACTTCAGCAAAGAAAGCTATATGTAACACTCCAAGAAATAAAGACCAATAGCAGAGACCTCTATCTAATAATTCACGCTATCCAGAGAAGAAAAGAAAAAGAAAAAGGAAAAAGAAAAAGTTCAGTTTCTAAGAAAGAGAATATAAATAACTCTTATTTTCCTTTCATATAACAAGTCCACTTCAGGTAAACTTATTCCTACTGTGTATGCATATCATTTTGAAATAAGTCCTCATGTATAAATATTTATGCTTTTACCTATGGTGTGAATAGCTGTCAGTTATTAACAGTAATGAACAAGTTCTTTATTCACCTCTACCTACGTAAAAATCAAGATATTTAAGACAAAGTTTTTCCATATAAAAATCCTTTGCAAAGGAAATTTTCATTACTATCTCATGCTGTTTCTTTAAGGATTTTTTATTTGATTTTATTTTATTTTTAGCTTCATTTTTCCAGGATTTTTGTTTGTTTGGGTTTTTTGCGTTGCCCTTGACTTTAAGAACACAAGTGACTGCCCAAGGTAAGCAATTGTAACATTTATTCCCATTGTTCTAGGAACAGCATTCCTGAGAAGAAAGAGGAAAAAAAAATGTTCCCAGTCTCTTCTTTTTCTCTTAAAAAGAACTTCTAACTTGTAAAACCAAACTGATAAGGAGTTTTTGTGCAGTGAAAAGAGTAACACATAAACTGTGCCCACTGCTACATATGTAGCTGTGTATTTTGATTGTGTTGGACAGTAAGTAAATAAAGAACAGTTACAAGCTTAGCCATAATTTAAAAAGTAAAATTTAAAAGAAGAGTTGGTTAATGAATTCAGTCTCTCTGGATCAGAGTTTTGGGAACTTGTTAGCTGAAGGAAACATAAAAGACTACAGTGAAGAGACAAATTTCTTCTGACCAGTTGACACATTTGGAATTACTGGAAATAGACATTTTAATGGAAAATCACGTTTTAATGGAAAGGATTTTCATAAAGACTTGTGATACAGTGAGATACATTTCAAATAATTGATATATTTTATATTAATACCCAAGTCTAGATCCTGGCCCCATTATGTTATGTATTGTAAAAACATAAGTATGACTTAGTGCAGGTCATATAATTTGAATGTAATAAACACAAAAGGAGAATATATGTAACACTGTTCCTTCCTATCATTTTTACTTCTTCAAGCATAATCTTTCCATCATCTCGACCAACTGACTTTGATGTCAATGACCTAAAACAGACCTTTGATGTCTGTTTTCATCCAGTCAACATCAAAAGAATAGTCTAGTCACACTCTGGGGAAGAATGGGAATTACACAGTAAAATCCAGATCACCTTTGTCGTGGTTTAGTGCCAGCCAGGATCTAGGACCACACAGCTGCTCGTTCTCTCCCCCAATGGCAATGGAGGAAAGAATCAGAGGAGTAAAAGCAAGAAAAAACTTGTGGGTTGAGATAAAGACAGTTTAATAGAGAAAAAGCTGCACACACAAGCGAACCAAAATAAGGAATTCAGTCACTACTTCCCATCAGCGCGCAGGTGTTCAGCCATCTGCCGGAAAGCAGGACTCCATCATATGTAACAGTTACTTGGGAAGACAAAACACCATAACTCCAAACATCCTCCTCTTCCTTCTTTCCTCAGCTTCATATGCTGAGCATGACGTCATACGGCATGGAATACTTCTTTGGTCAGTCGGGGGTCAGTTGTCCTGGCTGTATCTCCTCCAAACTTCTTGTGTCGTTCTCCTTTCCATGGGGCAGTGTGAGGAGCAGAAAAGGCCTTGATTGCTTAGCAACAATCAAAACCACAAGTGCGCTATCACACTATTCCCATCCCAAATCCAAAACACCAGCTGTTAGCAAGAAAGTTAACTCCATTCTAGCTGAAACCATGAAGCTTTCTCCATCAATAATGTCATCCTTGCGTGCCTACTCACAGATTGCATACAGGGTCATTATTCTTTATCTGTTAGTTTCCTCCAAAACCTCCTTGAAGTATTGTGAAGTAGAAGTTCTCAGTCGTGCTCATTCCTTTAGTATTTGGGAATGGTGTAGTAATTTGTAGGGGGTTGTAGTAATTTGTAGGGGTTGGACATTATATTCCTCCTGAATTTACCTAATATGTCACTGAATAATTAAATCAGTTTAACAGCAATGATAACTATGCAGTAGTTTTATCCTTAGCTACAATATCCAAAAATATCGGAGCACTTTTAATTGAATAATAATTTAATAATTTTACAGGAAAACTGTTTCTGCTTCTCCTCAAAATTATTTTATTTCTTCAAAAGCTAGCTGACAAGGTCTTGGAATTCAAGCAAGCTTTATTCTCAGGGCAATTATTTCCCGGTCTTATGTGATATCCTTAGAAGAACAGATACCACTTTAGACATTATTGCTAGTGAAAATGTATAGTCTCTAAATCTCTTGTTTTTATGGCCTGAGTGAGGATAAAGACAATATGATTTAAGACATGTGAGCACTAAATCACTAATTTGTTTAGTAAAGATAAGTTTCAAACATATGATTACTGTATTTCCTACTGTTCTCCCAAGTCTTTTTTACTCCTGCCATTCCTGCTAGTTTTACTCACTTACGGATAGTAACCGACAATCTAATCAAATTGGTGCTCATAATCTTTACATATTAGTTAGTACTGGTTAATATTTGTACTTAAATATTAAAAAATGTTGAATGTTATGCAAGTACAGCTAGTAGTTCTAATCATCCCACTCAGCCACTCACTAGCCTTTTGGAAAATGGAATAATCAATCTGTAATAATGAAATATATTAACATTATTTAAGACACTTAAAAACAGACAAACAACAAAAACAACAAATACAGTTGAAAGCATTTTTTTGTGGATTGGAAAATATAAGAGGCAAATTTGTTCACAGTGTAGACCAGAGAGAAAATACATAAATTAATTGAGTTTATCTGCTGGCTATGATATGTATCAAAGTGCAGTAAGTAATATAAAATGCAGTCCTGGTTTCAGCTGGAATAGACTTATTTTTCTTTCTAGTCGCTGCTGTGTTTCCGATTTGGTATGAAAGGAATGTCAATAATACATATTGGTTTAGTTGTTGGCAGGTGATGTTTATATTAGTCAAGGACCTTTTTTTCAGCTTCCCATAGGAAGCTGAGAGGGATCATAGACAGAGCAAGTTGGCCAACATAATATCCCGCACCATAGATGTCACGCTCTGTATATAAATAGTCGTTGGCCAAGGGGCAGGGATCCCTGATCACTGCTCGAGACAGGCTGGGCAACCAGTCACTGGGTGGTGAGAGTGACTTGTGTTGGATTACTTTATTTTGTATATTCTTTTACCATTATTATTATTCTTATTGTCCTTTTCTGTTATTGCCCTATTAAACTGTCTTTGTCTCAACCCATGAGGTTTTTTCCTTTTTCCTTTTCCCTCCTTTTCTCCCTCTTCTCCCTACCCTACTGGGGGGAGGGGGAGAAGTGAGCAAGCTGCTGCATGGTCCTGCTTATTGGCTGGGGTTAAACCATGACACATGCATTAAAAAAACTCCATCATCTCACATGAGATTAGACACCTAGCAAGAATGAATCGTTTCATTATATATGATTTGCAATATCGGGGGGGGGGGGGGGGGGGGGGGGAGAGAACCTACTTGGAAGAAGTAAGGAATAAAGTTGCATATAGAAACCCCTGAACAGTTTCTGGATCCTGTTACTGAAACGCTTTCATAAGTTAAAACTGACTGGGAAAACATCACAGCTGCTTTGGTTTTGAATTACGCTAAGCATCACATGCCATACACCCTGTAAGGAAATGGGAGGGATGGAGGTTTCCAGCTACATCAATGGGGCTAATAAAACTAGAAAATATCCTTTCTGCCTGCAAAATCACCATCGTTTATCTTTAGAGCATCACAGGCACAAAAATACTTCTATAGAACACTGTTATCATTTAAGGATTTCTGCATTTCCTGCAAAGAATGCTAGAAGAGTCTTTGATAGCCTTTTCAAAGTATTTGTACTAAACCTTGGCTGCATTGGGAAAAAAACGCACTTGATTCTATTTCACTTCTATCCATACTTTTATAATTGCCTCTGTCATATTATATGATCTATGTCCAGTGTAACAAGGAGTCTGCTAAATCTACAACAAAAAATAACTCTAAAGTGAGTTCTGATCCAGACTCAGAGACCTGTGAGTTTGAAACTTTTACGTGAAAGTTTAAACAGTGCACAGTCATTCACTGCATATAACCAGTTATTACACTAATTTTGGACTGACTTGCACCCACTGTTTCATTAACAGCTAATTTTGTGTCCCAGAATAAAAGGCAAAGAAGCCCTACCTCGATAATTTTGTGTGCCTAATGTTCTTGAGAGCTATAAGAGCCCTTATCTGGGAAGCACATCAGAAGTGCACAATCTAAGGCCTTGTACTGACGTTTCTGGGGCAGTTAAGAGTTCTGCTTCAGCACCAGATCCACCTCTTCACGCATGGCTCCTGTGGCTGCTCTTCAGAGGATCAGGAATGAAGCGGGCTCAGGCAACCAGGACTGTATGTCTTGGGTCTTTCCTACCTTACAAATGCTTAGTAATTGGCCTGCAAATATCGAGAGGACTTTGCATTGCATAAAGTGAATGCATTCTCATTCTACATGCTATTTCATCTCTTTAAGGGCACACATAATACCCAGAGATTCCCCAACATTGCTATGCTGAGCATGTCCAGATGTCCCTCGGTGTTTATAGTTTTGCACCTGTCTCTTCTATAAATCCAGTTAAAATGAATAAAATAGTTGTTCATCAAGCAGAGTCGCTTGAAGCAATCTGGTGTGTTCGGAACAGATGTAAAAGATCAGGTTTTCTGTTAAAACAGACTGCAAGGATTTTTAGAGGTAATGAGTGAGGGCTCAATTATTTTCTTTGCCTGAAATTACGCAGACTTCCCACTCTTCCCTGGTAACTCCCTTAACACTCCAGGATAATGTGCTGTACAGGAGGGTGTTGCTAGGAGCAGGGGCTACCAGTAAGAATTTCAGACTCTTTTCACAATGCATAAATAAAGACTAACAGAACCAAAAAGAGCATGTAAATAATCATGCCTCTCTATCCTACTGCTTAAAATGCTCATCCAGGCTGTTCTAGTACCTGAGCCAATTAATGTTTCCGTTTTTACACTAAATAGTAACTGTTTAGGAAAACAAAATAAAAATTGAAACAGAATTTATCACGTTATTTTGTTTCTCTTGTGTTACATGCCTTCTCTCTCTCATGCTTTCTTTCCCTCTTAAAAACAAAACTGTAATTAACTACACAAATAAAATAGCTTTAGCTATTTGTATGTAACTAACCAGGGACACTGAGGACCTGGTGGTAAAGGTCCTAGCAGGATCTTTCATCCTGGTGGTTAAAAGATGAAAGTTCATATCAGTCAAAAAAAAAATTCAGTGGGAAAATTGCATGCTGTGTGAGGGCAGTATCCCCTGAACTGTGAGGTAAGAAGAAAGCCCATACTTCACTTCTCTGACTATCATTTGATAGTTGAAGACACAGATTACCTGTGGTGGATACTGGAGCTATGAATTCCATGTGGAAGAAAACTCTTTAGTTTAAGAAAAGGCCAGGTCCTATCTGCAGCATTTCTTGCTGAATAGCCCTTGAAAGTGGTTGTTTTAATTCCTTGTACTAGGGAATCTCTCTTTTCTCCTAATTGTTTAGAGGGCCTCTCTCAGGCAATACATGCTTTCTCAGTAGTCAGGCCTAGAATTTATGTTCCTTAATGCTCCATGCTGTGGTAAAAAAAGAAAATATAGTTAAGTACCATTTATTTCTATTTTTGTCACATCTGTATATGTAGTATAATATTAAGCTACTTAATATTTAATATTAAGATAACCATTTTCTAGAACTACTAGAATTTAAAGATTATTTTAATGACTCTTCATTCAATTTTTTGAATAATTTGTTTTGATAACTTACTCTGCCTTGGGCAAAAGTGGGAGCTTCTGTGGGGCATCAGAGTGGGCACAGTTTACCTTTAAACTTATAAAAGGCAACTGTGCTGTAAAGATCCTGAACTGAAGATACGTATTGACTAGCACCATTATTGAAGCTTACGATTTTAGACAGAAAGTATCTGAAAAGAACTGTACACGCTTATTTCATGCATCATCAGGAGACTCTTGAAAAGTATAGTAATTATGTTTTTGAAGAGTTATTTCAGGTCTTGTTGCACAATGAACATTGCAAAAGATGAAGGCATAAAAGTGTCCTGAAGATCACACAGTTCTTTGGTGCACTTCTTAATTATTCTGCCTGAAAAAAGGTATAATTGAGCTGTTGGTTTTGCATGGTACACAGAAGTCTACAAGAAAACAGTTTGAAATGAGAATCCTTGAAATATGTCATGGGCATGATGATTGGTACAATTATTTGGTGATAATACTAATAAGAGGGTTCAAATGTTTAGAAAGGGATTTTTTGGATCCTTAAAAATTCATGCTGGTTTCTGAACGTTTAAATGCATAATTTAGAGTTCTCTATAATGTAATAAAAAGTTTTAATCCTCTATTCAGTTATATATATATATGAAAACTAAAAGAAAGACCCGATTGCACAGATGAATTTTTATGAATTCTACACCAACTACTTTAAATAATGTATTTAAAGATCTTTCAAGATTCATCTCTACATTCCAAAAGTAAGGATCTGTAATTCTTCAGCATGTACAGGTTTCAGCACACACAGGAAGCGTTCGGCATACAGAAGAATGAGACATCTTCTACAGGCCTGTCAGTCCCACCTCAGTGCTGGGGAAGGTTATGGAACAGATCATCCTGAGTGCTATCACACAGCATGTGCAGGACAACCTGGTGATCAGGCCCAGTCAGCATGGGTTTATGAAAGGCAGATCCTGCTTGACTAACCTGATCTCCTTCTATGACAAGGTGACCCACTTAGTGAACGAGGGAAAGGCTGTGGATGTTGTTTACCTGTACTTTAGTAAAGCCTTTGACACCATTTCTCACAGCATTCCCCAGGAGAAACTGGCTGCTCACGGCTTGAACAGGCGTATATATTATATTCACTGGGTAAAAAACTGTATGGCAGGGCCCAAAGAGTGGTGGTGAATGGAGTTAAATCCAGGTGGCAGCTGGTTACAAGCGGTGTTCCCCAAGTCTCAGTACTGGGGCCAGTTCTGTTTAATATCTTTATCAATGACCTGGACAACGGGATCGACTACACCCTCAGTAAGTTTGCAGGCGAAACCAAATTGGGCAGGAGTGTTGATCTACTTGAGGGTAGGATGGCTCTACAGAGGGATCTGGACAGGTTGGATTGATGGGCTGAGGCCAATTGTATGAGATTTAACAAGGCCAATTGCTGAGTTCTGCACTTGGGTCACAACAACCCCATGCAGCGCTACAGGCTTGGGGAAGAGTGGCTGGAAAGCTGCCCAGTGGAGAAGGACCTGGGAGTGTTGATTGACAGTCACCTGAACATGAGCCAGCAGTGTGCCCAGGTGGCCAACATCCTGGTCAACAACATCCTGGCCTGTACAGAAAGAGTGTGACCAGCAGGACTAAGGAAGTCGTTGTCCCCCTGTACTCAGCACTGGTGAGGCTCCACCTGGAATACAGTGTTCACTTTTGGGCACTACAAGAAAGACATTGAGGTTCTTGACCATGTCCAGAGAAGAGCAACAAAGCTGGTGAGGGGTCTAGAGCACAAGTCTTATAAGGAGCAACTGAGGGAACTGAGGTTGCTCAGCCTGGAGAAAAGGAGGCTGAGGAGAGACCTTCTCACCCTCTACAACTACCGGAAAGGAGGTTGTAGCGAGGTGGGTTCAGTCTCTTCTCCCAAGTAACAGCCAATAGGATGAGAGGAAATGGCCTCAAGTGGCACTTAGGGACATGGTTTAGTGGTGGACTTGGCAATGTTAGGTTTAAGGTTGGACTCAATGATCTTAAGCGTCTTTTCTAATCTAAATGATTCTATGATTCTATGATACTGAACTTTCTGCTCTTTGTTGGCTTAGACTACTAGAAATGTGAATCTGCTGAAGAAAAGGAAACAACCAGAGTAGTTTAGACATTTCAGCATTGGACATTGACACACACTGTCTACATTTCCCACACAGAAACCACCAGTTATCACTGTTAGCCCACTGTATTCAAAAGTCTGCATCTTTTGAGTGTTTGCATTAATTGGCAATATGTAGAAACACCTGTATGTTGCCCCTCTGGTCTATGTATACACAAAAAATGTCAAACTTAGCCCTTGTGTTGGAGGTAGCACAAGTGAAGAGTGTAGGACTTTTTGTGGGTGTGGTGTAAGATGTCCAGTGGCAAGTACTTAAAAATGTCATTACATTTGCTTCCACAGATACTGTGTTCTATATTTATATAAACTATGACTTCTCGCTTGTGTTTCAATTTCATGAATGTAGCTTACTTGGCGTGTATACAAAGATTTCACTTTAATGAGGATTTTCATATATACAGCTTAAAATTTCTGTATCAGTAAGGAAGTGTCAAAATCAGCTTTGATTTTTTCTAATTATGACCTTTCAAAAGCCAACATACTTTCAAGTTCTGTAGTATAAGACCATTCAAAGTCCTGTAGTATGTGATATGCTGCTGCCTGGTCCCGTGAGTGATGTTGCATATTGCTTTCTACTGGGGCTTTTCTTTAACTGTTGGTGGAAAAGCTGAGGTAGACAAGGGGTCAAGATGGCCCAAGCAAAAAGAAATCCACAACTTTTCCGAGCCATGGGTTGTGTGATGCACCTGATGTTTTCTGCTCAGGAAGGATGTTATCTTAACTTTGTTTTCTGCCACCCCAATACAGGTACACCAGTATCTCTTTCCAGTTAATCCCCTGTGCATACAAATCACCAAAAATTGAGACACTGCTCTCTGAAAGCAGTTTCAACTGCTGCTGCTCTGTGAGGAGTGTTGGCTGAAGAGTTTCCTCTTGGCAGCATCTGGGAATGGAGCTGGCATTCAAGGGAAACATGATAACCTAGTGGAGCCTTCAAAAGGCTAAGTAACAGGCTGGGAAATACAGCTGTGAAAGCACAAAAGTTTTGCTGCTGATTTCAGCAACATAAGTTAGGGGGTGGTTATTTCTTCTCATTAAGAGATTCCTAATTGCTGGGGCTTGTATTGCATGAAGATCTTGCTGGGGCTTGTATTGCATGAAGATCTTGCTGGACAGGAAGAAATATGAGTGTGTCAGCACCTTACAGAAAACTGATTTTTGGCAATTTTAAAGAAGAAGGAGATGTATAGAGGGAAGCACCAAGAAGAGGAGAGGGGGAAGTTGTTTATTGTACTATAATGACTTGCAATTTCCTTACAATATTTTTCACATAGGAGGAAAAGAGAAGAGAACAGACATCCACATGAAATGTTCAATAGCTGAAACTTCTCCGGTCAAGGGCTCAGACATCTATATTGTCTTCCAATTATATACAATAATTAGACTTTTGTTCTAGGGCAGATGAGTCATAAAATGCAGGAGCCTTACTTTGGTAGAGAGATGCAGCCTATCTTTAGATATCTGCTTTAGTCATCCTGGGATGACAATAACTGCTTGGTTTTGTCTATGAGGCCATTCAGCTAATGATGTGGCTGGTAAAACTCTGTAGCAGACAATTGTGCATAGCATTTTTCATGTGATGGGTAAAAAAAGAAGGTCACTAATGTTTAAGACTTGCCTTTTGTTCTGAGCATAAGCATTTAAAACAATGTAAGTTGCAAGTAGTATACAGCTCCCAAATTCAAGATCTGGTCTGAACAAAAGACCATCTGGAAATGGATAGTTAATATATAAAAATAGATAAACACCTACAGTAAAACTGGGCTTTCAAGGTGAAAAAAAAGTCGTCAAGCTTCAGCCTCTTTGAAAAATGTTCAATCACTAAAAAAAAAACCCACACAACAAACAAAAACTGTCTTTAAAATCACTAGTAATCTGTAAATACTTTCTAGAAGAAGATCAAGCTCTTTGTAGTTCTTTTTATGCTGTTTAGTGCCTCGTGATCTAAATTTCAGCAGCAGAGCTGTTGAAATGCAGAGAATCAGACACACAAATATATAATATATTTTGCTATACTGTTGTAGAAGATTATTTTATGAAAACAATAATGTTTGACTAAACTGTTTTCCATAATTTAGATTTATTTCATCGAAGGTTGTAATCTTCATCCAGATGTCACCCACTTTTCATCACACTCAGTTCTTTTCAGAAGAACATCTGCGATTAACAGGAAAAGATAGAAAAGCACATAATACTTCTCAGTGTGCTGATTGAGCTTGAGATTGGAGAGAAAGATTTGGGCCAATTTTGCCACACAATTAAAGAATGATAAAAATGTTGGGGCTAGAAAACAGCAATGTGATATTGAAAAGAGCTGAAAGAGTTGAATCTGTAGATCTATAGCACCTGAAAGTTTGTAGCAACTTTTATAATTACTATTGCAGAGGGATTTTTTTTTCTGCAGTTTTTGAGTACCAGCTAGAGCTTCCGTATGTCTTCCTGAAAAAAGTCACAGTGACATTTGTATTTATTTTATTGTATTTGTTTATTTCTTGTGCTTGCAGCTTAGATGGATAGAGGAAATGATGTATAGGCCTAAACCCCCCTTTCTGGACCACTGCCACACTTTATGTGAGAATTTCTGTATTTACTAAAACAGCCACTTGAATACATGTAATTCCTGTAACAACTAATTACTTTATAGGTTAGTCATAATGTCATTTCTCATATGTTCCAGGTGAAATGAGCAATCCGAAGAGAATTCTAAAAGAAAAAAAAAAAAAAAACAAAAACAAGAGTCCTTTTTGCCCAACTCAAGGTAAACTATTTATCAGACTCACTGAACTGCGTACTATAATACTACAGTTGCTGTGAAAACTGCCCAAGTCATCCTGATAATTTTGGTTCACAGATGTTACCCTACCAACACCTCTTATGCCAAATTGGCTGTTGAAGTACTGTCCAATCTGGTGTTTGCAATTTATGAGGCTGAAGGACTGTTCCACGTTAAACTCTATCATGGGCAATAGAAATATTATCTACAACCCTCTGCTAATCAGCGGGAGCTGGAGAATGCTTTACCTACATCTTATGGCTAAAATGTCATCTGTACAGACAGATTTATTTTTTTTTTTTAAGTCTGGAAGATTATAATCTATGGGCATCCACTGAAAACAGTCACATTATGTGATTTATTTTGTATCTATTACAATTGAACGTGCTTACAAAAAGAATACTGTAATGAAACTCTTCTGAAGTATCTATAACCTCTGTTACTAAAATAATATTAGTGTGTTCAAATAACTCATTTGGCAGATGAATGTACTAATTTTTTTCTGGACTGGGATATATCAATACCCTTAAGAACTTACAAATTAATTTAGATTAACAGAAGAACAAAAGTAAGTCTAATTACAAGCAGTAAAAATGTTATTATACAGGAGTTCAAGGCTTGCATTCATTTAATTGACTTTAAATTATTTCTATAACCTTCTTGCTATAGGGATTTATGCCTCTGATTTTGAATTAAAAAGTAATTAAAACATTTATCTAATATCTGCACATTAATTTGGTTTTAGAGAATACAAAATACAAAAGATAAAGTTGAAACTATAAAACTTAGAAAGGGTCTCATGCTTTAGCACTAAGGGTAGGCAAGCACTGAGACAGACACAATGTCCTCAAGAACTCTGTTATTAAAGTAGTTGTCACTTTCTCCCAGAGCTCTATGTAAGTGCATTTATTGTTGGGAACCTTGAAGCTTCTCTCATTTAAGACACTTTTTGTTTAATTGATGCTACATATTCTATCACTATACAAATATCAATTTTACTAACATGCTATTGCTGAATGAGTAACTCCCCATCACTAATTTAAATTCATGAAAGCTTGTTCAGGCTTATAACTTCTGGGAAGACCTTCCAAAAGCACAATTTTTCTTGTAATTTTTCCAGTCTTAGAAGAGACCCACCTCTTTCAGTCTTATAGACCAATACTCTAAAGGCATTGCCAGTAACCGCATCAAGTTCTCCAGCAGAGACACAGTTTAAAGTGTCAAAAATAGAAATAAAATTTAAAAAAATAATCTGTCCCCACATGACAGCTAACTAATTTTTTCCATATAAATTAGCTCTATATGAGATAATTATCTTATATAGATAATTACAGCTTTTTCTTACACTTAGGAATTACAGAATTTTTCCTACACTCCCAACATTCACGCAGATGTCTAGAAAGCTTCGCAGTGTAGGCACGGCTAATGAAACTTAAAGCTGTGTAATACAACACATACATTTTACCCTTTCTCACCGTTCTAACTCTAGGTCCCTTGCTGGCACATAAATAGAAAATAACAGCTTCCAATTTAGACAAGGATATCAAAACTGACTCTGAGAAGTCCTTCCAAAATAGCAGTAGTTTCAGGAAAAGCATTTTATATTCCTACCTAGCCTCTACAGTTCTGTGAAGGGGACAATTAGGTAGCCCAGAGACATTGTTTTAGAAAGCCAGGATACTTTTATTTATTTACCAGAATCTTGTTTCTCTGCTAAACACCTTCGTGCATCTCTAATTGGAATTCACTGAAATGAAAGTTATCTAATCACCCTTAAACAAGTCTGCGGTGAGACAGCAGAAGAAGTCTGAGGTTTCCTAAGTACATTATCCTTTGCAATATGGAAAATAAAATTTTCTAATATAGGTCTTATCATTCCTTTATCACAAAAAATTACATGAAATATTGTTTTCTGAGTCTATTACTAGTGAGAACCAAACCATTTTAAAACAATTCAGTTTTCACATTCATGCCACTCTTAAAGAAAACAAGGTCTTCTATATAAACTTTCATGATGCTGGTAATATCAGCAGAATCCACAAGGAAGGGCTGATTGTAAACAAAAAACGTCATATCCATCTAAAATTAACACGCTGAATGGAGAATTAGACACCTTCTGTCATTTTCTTCTGAAGTTTGATACTTCTGAGAGACTGGAAATTCTTGTGCTGTATTTTTTTTTTTTTATATATATATATTCTGTTGGTGATATAAAATGTGAAGGAAAAGTTCTGAAGAGATATTTTCTCCTCCCTACCTTTTGAACTGTAAAGTGGTATTGCTCACATCAATAAAAGGATGATAGCAACTTGGATACACCCTGAAGGCAGAACTGTTTAAAATACTTCTTAAGGATTCTTTCTATATAAAGTGGAATTTATGTACTGATGTTGATGTTGCAATAGGGTGGTAAGTATATTAAAGAAGAAGTGCCAGTAAAGCTTCTTCACTGAGAAGGAAGACAAAGAAAGTCAGATCCTCTTTAATTCTTGTGATGTTTTACAGTATCTTTTCTGCCTTATGGAAATACTATCTTTAGAATGAAATATGAGCTCTATTTTCCACTTTGCTGGTTATGGAACATATTGTTTAATAGACAGAGCTGTGGTGAGAGGTGTTGTTCAGGACATTCTTGTACATGCTTTTGCAGATGCAGACTCTTTAAAGGAGGAAGCAAATAAAGGAAATTTGTTTTTTATTCTCTCATACACCATTAGAACGGCAGTAAAGAAATACTCTTCTGAAAATTCCATAAATTCACACACAGAAAGAATAATTAGTTTATCTTAATATGTAAAGAGTTTACACAAGCACACGTAAGACTGAATTTTCATCGCTGTCTCCTGGCTACAGAAAACATTTTAGCACTTTCCTGTTTTTCCCTTTCTCTTTCTGCCTTCACCCCCCTCCACCCCCCCCTTCTTTTTCCATTTTGGTTATTAGTAGTAATCTGCATCTGTAGCTGCAACTGCAAAAAAGGTGATTTTGCCCGCTACCACTGCTTTGGAAGACTTAATATAGAGCATTTACCCTCATAAGTTATCAGAGCTGAGCCTGCTACATAATTCAATTAAATAATAGGAATGGAAAGTCCTATTTATAGGAATTTTCCTACTCAAGATCAATGCATATATCAGTATAAAATTTCTCACTTTTCAACTGACTTGAAGTATGTTTTAATTCAAATCCAATTGCCTGCTTATTTACATGAAGATCTGATGCTGTCTTTTTTATAAATGGTTTACATCTATTTTAACGCATAACAGGGTAAAATGTATTTCAAAAGTGAATGAACAGTCAAATGTGTGATACAGTATGAAAATCTAGATTTCTAATTATGCATGTGCATGGGTTAAATCCTTCTTTATAAAAGTAAAATAATTCCATAGCGCACAGCCAAAAATTGCAAAATGAACTATGCTAAAGCATCGTCAGGAAAATTGTACTGAATGAAATGAAACATAGTGTAGTGAAATGAGAGTCTTTGGGAGTAAAGGCTTAGCTAATGGAATTCCAGTAACCACTGCAGCACCTGACGAGGTATATGTACTTGATCCTACACAAACTGGTATTGCTCCAATAAGCAAAAATAAGACCTGTGGTTACAGTCTCTGCTACAGGGAGCCCACCACCCACAGAAGAATTCATCAGAGTATGATAATATGTAGACAAAGGAATGTGCAAGCTCACCACCTGCTGTTGTGTTATTGCTGCTATTTACAAAATATACGCATTCAGGCTTAACATTCAGACTATTTGGTGGAAAAATTGACTATGAAATATGGAGAACAATTCCCAGCTCTCCCTCCTGGTAACTCCTTAAAAAACATTCACCTCTTATAAAACAATCCTTGTTATGTTGGCTACTAAGGAAATAAAAGCAACTTACATTTTGTCATGAGTTTTGGGTAAATACTTTTATTCTGAGCTAATTAAGGTAGTATGTTGAAAACCCAAATACTGTGTCTAAACTGAAAAGAAAGAAAAAAAGGATAGGAAGGGATAGTACTATTTGCAATATAAAGTGAAGTGTGGCATAGAATCTGCAGGACTTAGACAGTACTCCTTAGCAAATTTGTGACGGCGTAAAAAAGAATCCCAATACTCCATACAGAGTGATTAATTTTCTTAATTATAACTCTTTTTTTTTTTTTTTCAGTCTTTCGCTGTTTTGTTATACCTTGCTCCCATTGGCTCCACATGTTTAAGACACCTGCCTAGCATGGAAGGGGTACGAAAATAGTTCTCAGCATTGTCCCATAGTAATTTTTGTACCATGGGCAGACTCAAGAGAGGTAAATAAATCTTCCAGATCCTCTATACATACGGAGAAAATGGTTTTTTTAGGTGTTGTCGTCAACTTGGCTAGAAGAAATAAACGACAGTTTGTGTGGAAGGTTTGTACAGGACATGGAACATAAAACAGTTAACCAATAAAATCATAAGAAAGAAGTCGACTATGTAGGATCTAGTTTGCCAACAAAGGATAAGAGAGCACAGTGAGGATTGTCAGTGGACCCAAACATGAGACTACGAATCTTCTTTGTCAGTTGGTGCTTATTATCAGAAAACAAAGTCTTCCATTCCTAATGAGGCAACTAACACCCCACTAATCAGTGTTTAAGGTAAGATTTTCAAAAGCATCCAAAGGGACTTAGGAACCTCAAATGTCTACTGTTTTAAAAAACAGGCTTTTTGGAACTGAAGTCTAACTGAAATATATGTGGTTGGGCTTTTGTTTCTTCTACAGTTTATAGTTTATATATTTGATCCCTTCTGCAGACTTTAAAAAGAGACAAAGGAGGGGAAATCATAAATTTATTTACTGATTATTTTTACCTCCCATTAGAAAACAATTTTTTATCCTGGACAGTATTTGTTTTTTTTAAGAAAGTTGTAATGAGATACCCCGTTGCCAAAAGCAATAGATCAGAGCTTTGCACTGAGAGATCTAACCATATCTTTTCTTCTCATCTTCTTGTTATGTTGTATTATAAATTGTAATAGTTTCAAACTCTTCTGCTCTCCTCCATCCAGCTTCAGGTAATATATTTGAATCTGATTTTTTTCCTCCTGAGAATATTTTGTGGCACAACTGACAGAAAATATGATTTGGCTTGCATTCTTTGAAATGCTCTACATTACCCAGGTGAAGTTCCATATGACTGTTTTGTATGACAGAGAAAATTTTCTGATCTGGGACCTTGTGTTTAATATAGGAGCTCAGAGTTTAGGCTATAATTAGGCCAATGTTTTATCAGAGTCTAATAAAAATAAATATTAATCTGAAATAATTGT
Source organism: Vanellus vanellus (assembly GCF_965231255.1). Classification (NCBI taxonomy): domain Eukaryota; kingdom Metazoa; phylum Chordata; class Aves; order Charadriiformes; family Charadriidae; genus Vanellus; species Vanellus vanellus. Next base: position 48,208,943 of record NC_138905.1, read on the forward strand.
TCTGAAAGGGAATCTAAAATTTCTTGTCTGCTTGCTGTTGAATAACATTTAAAATCCAGAAAAAAAAATTTTGACCAGATGCTTATCGATTCTATGCTTGTGGGTTCGCTGTAACAATATTTCTCCAGTCTAAACTCTAAGGTTGGAAACTCACAGTATTCAAACTGAGGCTCTGTCTTTCTAGACATGAAAATCCAGGACACTAAAACATAAATTCAGGCAGCTCCAAAATCTGCTTAAACAAATTTAAGGCCAGAACTGGAAGCTAAATGAGACAGGTCCATGCTTGAATCCTTCATTCCTGAACACTGTCCTCCATAAAAAAGCTGTAATTAACCATCTAATTAGCATTTTCTTGGCAATGACAAAGCCGGATGAGTAGAAATAGTGAATTTTGCTTTGTACAACACAGCATAAGCTATAAAACATTTGCATAACATGATCTTAGCATAGTGATAGGAAAAGGTGAATTTTATATAAGCAAGATTTTTTTCCTGAAAAAGAATGCTTCGCTATCCTTCTGAAATGTTTAGATGTGAGAACAATTGTTTTATTTCTGAAGTAACTCACCCTTTTCTTTTTTCTGGTATTGAAAGAGGAAGGTAGAGTTTCTGTACAGAGTCTAGAAACCACAATACAGAACACAGACATGAGGAAAACTATTTTTTTCATGTGTGTTAAATTACAGTATTCACTAAAAGTCTTAAATATTAATTTCCTTTTGTAATTTTTCAGAAATGCTTCTTTAAGATCTTAGAGTTATCAATTTAAGATATTCTGCTGCAGCAAAAAATTTCAGTCAGGAAAAAATTTCAGTCAGATAGGTGGGTTGGGGTAATCTCAAGCACAAATACAGGGTGGGCAGAGAATGTATTGAGAGCAGCCCTGAGGAGAAGGACTGGGGGGTGTTGGTGGATGAGAAGCTCAACGTGAGCCGGCAATGTGCACTCACAGCCCCTAAAGCCAACCACATCCTGGGCTGCATCAAAAGAAGCATGGCCAGTAGGTCAAGGGAGGTGATTCTGCCCCTCTACTCTGCTCTCCTGAGACCCCACCTGGAGTACTGCTTCCAACTCTGGAGCCCCCAACATAAGAAGGACATTGACCTGTTGGAGCAATTCCAGAGGAAGGCCACTAAGATGATTAGAGGGCTGGAGCACCTCTCCTATGAAGACAGGCTACAAGGGTTGGGGTTTTTCAGCCTGCAGAAGATAAGGCTCTGGGAAGACCTTATAGCAGCCTTCAAGTACCTAAAAGGGGCCCACAGGAAAGGTGGAAAGGGACTTTTTATCAGGGAGTGTAGTGATAAGACTAAGGGTAATGGTTTTAAACTGAAAGAGAGTAGATGTAGAATAGATATTAGGAAGAAATTCTTTACTGTGAGGATGGTGAGACACTGGAACAAGTCACACAGGGAAGTTGTGGATGCCCCGTCCCTGGAAGTGTTCAAGGCCAGGCTGGATGGGGCTTTGAGCAACCTGGTCTAGTGGGAGGTGTCCCTGCCCATGGCAGGGGGTCAGAATTAGATGACTTTTAAGGTTCCTCCCAACTCTAAACATTTTATGATTCTATGATTCTATACACTTATGTAATCTTAAAGGCATTACAGAGATGTCTCTGCTCAGGTACCGTTCATTACAGAACAAGCAACCTCATTTAATCTTTTAGCTTTTTGAAAGTAAAGGCACTGATTTCTACTCAGTTTCCTTACAAGGCAACTAATGCTGAAGGATTTCTCCCAGGTGAACGTGATGGAACCAGCCAAACAGTACAACAAGCAGTACGTTTTAAAATATCGCAATTATTATGAAAGTTTCACAATTGTTAAATATTCCTCTATGACCTAATAAGAACAAATGTGCATAAATTGATATTATGGATGTGGTATTTCTGATAATGGCTACTGTAGCCCTTAGGCAGCAGCTTTTCACATTATAGTATAGTCCTCTGAAGAAATACTGACATCGGGGACAACAAAAATAATGATACAAGCAACTTCTGAAAGGTGCAACAGCTTAACAGCAAAACATATTTTTGGAACTGCAAGCCTATATATTTGGTTAAATAGCTGTGGTAGAACCATCTAATATGGAGATGCTCAGTAATATTATAGTGAAGTGTAGGAAAAGCAAAAAAGATGATAATGTGAAGCATATTTAGCTCAATATAGTCTCTAAGAATTCCAGATATTGCAATATCTTTCAGATCTTTTCCATATTCTGTAATGAGATCCTCAATATGGTATTTTCTCAAAAGATTCTTCTGCTAATAAACATGATGAAGTCATCCATGTCCTGACATTAAAATAAAATAAAATAAAATACAAAAAAATTAATTTAGATCCTTATAGACCCCATAATATCATCTGGCTTTTGAACTCACCAGAAACAAATACAGAAATGTTCATTCTATATAATTTTCTGTGTAAAATTTGTTAAAGGGCAGTGGAAACACAGTGTTGTTATTCTTCTGTACATTTAAACTGAATAAGTTAAATCTAATTGAAAATAATGTAAAATCATCTGATCAAGAAACAATATTTCAAAATTATTTTGTCCAATTCATATGAAAAATCTTTGTCATTTCATTGTTTTTTGGGTAATATTAATGTAATTTCAGTATGAATTATGAACAAGTTCAGTTATATTCCTGTGGTTCCCGCTATGTCATCTTTCAAAATACAAAGAACAATTTTTTCCAAGTTCAGGTTCTGATTCATCTGCTGACAAAAACAGATGTAAACTCTTTACTTCATATGTAAAACTGGATGTGGTTTAAATGGCATTTCATTAAAACATGCTTGATAGTGTTATGTTCTCAAAATTATAGTATGAAAGTATGCACTAAAAATGTTACAGCAGGGTACAAAACAAAAATGAATTTTATTTTAAAGGCTTGAAAGCACACATCTTTTCTATAGCCTTCCTTTGCCTTAGATTTTTTTTTTAATTTAGTGCATTTCTAAAGTAAAGTTTCAGACAAAATAGCTGACATTGAAGCAGTCTGCTCACCTAATTAAAGTACACCATCACACAGCACAAATCCTTGCCAAAAATCTGCACAGATCTATTGCTCTATTAGTGTCCTCAAAGTAATCAAAAAATGACAAATGCCAATTTTGACCATAATAAATGGCTAACATCAGCCAGTAGAGACCACACAAGACTTTAAATGTGAAAGTACTGTAGATATCCATTACACTAGCTTACTAAACAGTGAGGAGTAAACTGGGTTGTTTCTGTTTTGAAGGAAACACATAATCTTGCATTTGAAATACAAGACACGTTATACTTTACAAACATTAAACCTGTTAGATAAAAAGCCATATCATAATTATTTCATTCAAAAATGTTGACTCTTTAAAAGGTTTAAGAGTAAAGTTCAGGCAACAAAATTTGAAAGATGTAATTACTTTACAGCAATAAATACAAAACTAAAAAAAAAGGAGAGAAATCAGGTGTTTTCTTTCTTATTTGATGTTTTTTACATTTCTGGCATAATTCCAAAAAAAAAAAAGGCAGGGAAAAATAGCAAAAGTAATAGGAACAGTATATAAAATATTAGGGGAAATTTGGCTTTCCTTTAAAGAAATGCATAAAGATCATAATGACAACCAAGTGAAAAATATGGTAACATCATTATCTGTCACTACTGTTGTTTGCAAAGAACAACCTACATCTAGACTTCTCAAAGACTGAATGCCACCTACACTTGTCCCTCATCCTGAAGGTCGTTTAGCTGATTTACAGTTTATGCAATTTACTGTCAGCTTCACGGTAGCACTTAAACATTACAACATCACAGGTTTGCCAACCTGATGTCAAATTCCTTCGCAGACAGATATGCTTCATAGTACTCTGATCTACTATTCTAACGACATGAAAACATAAACACAATTAATATAGCAGAAATAATGGTGGTGAAACGGGTTATTCTGTCACCAACAATCTCGCTGCTGATCTTGTCTCGCTGATCATTATGGTGACGCCAGCGAAGGTAACATGTCTGCTACTCATAAACCTTCTTCAATACTCACATTTTACAGTTCTATAGCATGATTGTAGAACATTTTAATAGGCTACTGAAAAGCAAGAAATATAGTCATTGCATTTGCTAAGTGATCATCGATGATTTTTGCAGATCTTCCTATGCTGTTTGTGGTGCTACCTTGGAAGCCCTTGACAGTGGCTGACAAATATTTTTTTCCTGGTCAATACTGCCTTTAGAGTCTTTAAAACTGAATTCATTACCATTTGAAAATGAAACCTACATAAAGTTTCTTTCCAGGGTCTTGGAAACAAGTTTTTGACAGAGGCAAACACATAAAAGGCTAAAGAACATAAGAAAGTCAGCTCTGGGTTAGATCAAACCTTCCCTGTCTAAACCTTTTTTATGCAAGTGACCAAAATGACACTGGGAAATTTAGCACTGAAACAGACAAAAGTAAGCCTTCAGCTCCAAGAAAGAAATTCACAGTATCAATATCTTACCATTGAGCATGTTACACACTGTACTCAAGGGTCACAAAACTCAGCTGTCTGAGCACTGAGGTACCCAACTAAGCCAGCAGTAAGAAATAATTAATTGAGATATATACCTGAAGTGCTTTTTCTTGCTTGGCTTTAGGCATATCAGGCTGGGTATAGGCATAGGTATGCATGGGTGCATAGTTTCTGCCTAACTCACACACAGCTTGGAGATACATCCCTAGCAATCAGCCTTACAAGTACGTTAGTATGTTTTCAGTCATTTAAGAATTTTGATATGTAATTTTCAGGTTTGCAAGTGATTTCTTAGGTATGACCTTTAATGATGTTGTCATTGATAACAGCATCGAAGTTTACCACTTCTTGTAATATATTCTCTGAATAAATAGAGAGTTACTTTGCTCTTTCTCCACGTGTAAATATGTGTTTGCAGAGGTGCAGTCATTTGGGTCTTGGTATCTGGTCTGAGGGAGATAACATTCTTACTGAACTGCATAAAGAAGGCTGTGACACATTGCTAAACGCAAGATTGATGTCCCTCTGTGCCTTGCCAAAGAGAATATCAGGAGAAAAATACCACTGAGCAGGAGAATCAGGCTCATTATTTTAGTATCAAATCCAAGTAAAAAAAAAAAAAAACTTTACAATTTTGTTCAAGAACATGAACTGAATTTTAAATGCTTTTCACTATTTGCTCTCCTCAAAATATTTTTATTCAGGTTGAAACAGAGAAAATATATAAAATAACAGAGGCACACTACACAGCATTAGGACTCCCATAATGTTATCAGAAGTTTGGCAATTTTTTTGCTTCTTCTCACCACTATATCTTAAAATCTCCTTACACAAAACAGCCTGAAACTCTGACTCTTTAACATCAGAAACATGGAACAGTTCCTTAACCCTAACTTAACCTTAACTTAGCATAAAATCAAACAAAACCTATCACCATCACCAGAAAAAAAAAAAAAGCTCAACAAGAAAAATACATTAATTAATTAAAAAAAAAACTCTAAGAAACCTCAAAAAACAAGCTCCCTTCTCTTGCGTTGTAAATTACTTTTGAATGTCAATGTGCCTTGTAGATCGGGCAAGTTTTCTAGAAAGCTGACATGAACAGCTACCATCCCATTTTAAAGATGGACATGGAAAATGACACAACTTTATAAATACGTGCTTTTTGTCCAAGAAACTATGGTATCTCCTCTGCAATCAGCAGTTAACTATCTTTCAAAGGCTCTATTTAAGGCTGAAGTTAAGGGTGAAGTACGATCTACCTGAATTGTTTTTCCTCTTCCCACATACCTAAAACAGGAAGAGGATATTAAAAAAACAACAATGTACAACAGTTTGGCAGGAAAGTACTTGTAGGATTACAAGCTTTTAGTTTTATGCTTAGTGACTTGATACGTCCAGAGTATTCTTGATATAAAAACCTAGTTGCAAGTCCTTCCAAAATATTTGTTGTTTAGTCAATATTAATATCTGAACAACTTTCATGTTCCATATTCCATGGACTGAATGATATTTTGTTTCATCTAGAACTATTTGAATTACAAGCATCAAAATTAGGCATATCAGAGAATAGTTTCTTCTTCACAAAATCTGTAACACCAGCTTTCATAAACACTGCATCAAGAACGTTTTATAGCTGAGGAATGCACTGGCTTCACAGAGAATTTATTTCAGCCCAATTCACCCACTCTAATTTCTGTAACAGGATGACAAAACAGCGGTAAGTAGGAGGTAAAACACTATCTTGAATCCATATCCCAAGGGTACTTTCAGAACTACATGCATTATACAGTTCCCTTTGGATGACTTGAATCAAGATAGTCTGGCAGTTTCAGAGAAAGGGTTAAGGTTTTGTTTTTGTTTTTGTTTTTGTTTTTTTCACTTTGCATTGTCATAAATAATAGCGAACAGTTCTGAACAGTTATAAATAATCAGGTTTAGCATACACTCAGAATTCTTCAGTCTTTGCTCTGAAGAACAAGTAACAGTGTTTCATGAAGTTGGAGAAACAGAAATGATACATAAAGAGGTCAAAATAATCAAACACCACTGTTATCTTATGACAATGTAATAGGTAATAGAAATAGAAAGCACCAGAAGGGTCAAAAATCACAGTGCCAGAGAATCAATGTAATAGCTTAGAGCACAAAACATCTGTACGTGCCCTATTTAAATAAATTAGCTTGTTCATTTATTATTCAAACCATTTTGCCCTCGCTGGCCCTCACTTTATAAAGGATACAAAGCTTTTATTCCTGAGTTGTTCTGAAAGGTGCTAATTTAAAACCATACTTGCATTCTTTTATAATTCGTGAAATCTTGGGGAAGTCAACAACAGCATTCACACCAACTTCAACAACAGGCTGTTACCCAGAAGTGTCATCCCATGGGACGGTCCATACTCAGAATTACAAACAAAGAAAAAATCCAAGACTGTTCTTGAAATGGTGCTATTTGAAGGCCCGAGTATTTTCAAGCTGCTGATACTTCCCGTCAGGTCTTCCTATACATAATACTGAGATGTTGCTAGAAAAGAGTCTGCAGATGACTTGTCTTCCCAAGGACTCCACTATTGCCAAAAATAGGTTGACTGAATGGACGCTGCGATATGTAATAAGGAAATATTTTGTGCTAAGAGACAAAAGACATCAATGCTTTTGCTACAGTAAAACATATAGGCACAAATGACTTGGAGGGCAGTAGATACTCATCAGGTCTTGAGCCAGGGTATATGCACTTTTGCAGAAGATCATCAGATGACTCTGCATTGTTGGTAAATTACCTGAAGTTTTCTTTTGGATATTTGTTTTCACAGAAAGCAAAACAGTTGTCTGGGTACAGGTCTATCCCAAATTGTGTTTGATAACACTGTGTCTTGATGTAGTCCCTATACACAGCAGATAATAGGAAACATTCAGAAAAAATAATTCTTTTTTTTTTTCTTTTTTTCCCCGTGTGGTGAAAGTACAAAAATTCATCCCAAAACTAAAGGAATGTACAATATTAGCATATGTACTAGCACTCAGATTAAAAATGTTTCCAAAATTACTTCTAAATTCATGCAGAATACTTTATGGTCAGCAATAGAGTTTATCAATACACTGTAGTAAGCCTGATTGTCTGCTTTAAGCTTTCTACTGTCTCCATGAAGCTCCGTCTTACGCCTTCAAACATGGCAAATGCTGTCCAGTTTTACCAGCTTGGTAATAGATCAAAAGGTAGATGCAATTGTGTGCGATTTACCATAACACACACATAGATGGCTCTCTTATTTTGTTTTTTTTTTTTTAAGTTTTAACCCCTACAATGGTCCATTAAGTGACTTAATAATTTAATAACATATAACACTATTTGAAAAAAGTTCTTGTCCCCTTGATTTTGAGAATATTTCCCAAAGGTTATGTCAGAAAACTCCGCAGCCCTCAGTCTTGCAAATCTGCCTTACTCAAGGACAACATCCACCTTTTAATTACTCTTATGTGCAACCTGTGTGTTCTAAGCATTTCACTAATTTGTCCTGAAATTTTAGATATAGCGCTCTCAATAATTAGCTGATTCCATTTTGAATATAACTATCTACCTCTGACCAGGTACAAGCATTGCTTCAGGTACAGCATCTTCAGTAATAATACACCACAGGAACACACCTAACTAACATTGGCTGAGTTTTCGCTGGCTGGAGTCAGTAGAAAGATGGTGACAGCCTCTTGAAAAATGAAGTAATGGATGAAAATAGCTAACGATAAATTTACTTTATTTATTTATTTCTTTATTATTTATTAATTTGATATGTACATGTAAATAGATTTCATAAATAAAAATCCCGGCTTTTTAAAACTGTGTGTTCAGTAACAACAGCAATCACTGATAAATAAAGCAACCTTCTATTTTGAATTGAACTATCAAAGGTGAAATGAACTCAATAAATTAATGCAGTTCTAATCCATTGCCACTTTTTGTTCAGAGCATTATGTCTGAGCAGTTCTGGTCATGTTCTGCTGCAGACAGTGAGGACTGCAATGTACACCAAGAAGACAAATTTTCCTTCTTACCTCATTTAGAACATACTTGACAGCAATTTAAGAAAAGCAGCAGGGCTTTGAAAATTATAATGAGAAAGGAAGATAATTTTTGTAATTTCTATAATGTTGAGCACTACCACTGGGCACTCACCATTGATTTCATTTCAGCGCTTTGCAATCAGTTGCCACCACCACTGCTCTTCGAGCTGTAATTAAGGTAAAGTTACTGCGACAATCTTGTCGTTTCAGATTTCTGGATTTTCGTTTTTGAGGTTTATATTTTGATGAAATTCCTTCTTATCAGCCCACAGCTTACAGCTAATAGACTGTAACAAATCTAAATGTCATATGTAATGAAAATTCAGCAAATGGAAAGCTGGCACAAAGCACAGCTAGTTCTAACTTTACAAGTACTGAAAGTTAATCAGCCATCCCTGGATGCAGAGAACACATTATTCTATTCCCCTTTCCACAAGTTCTCTCTCAGGACCAAGTAGCCCCACATTTCCAACAAAACAACAAAGCAGTACATCTCGACTAATTTGAAGAAATTCACTGGTAGTGGTATGTATTAGTCATCTCTGCATTTCCACTAAACAAATCGCTTCAGAAGTCAGGCTGTTAATGATTGCAAAGCTATCAAAATTAAAGTGAGTGTGACAAATATTCCTCACAATGTTACAATCAAAACACTCATCTTCTGGACAAAATGGCTGCAGAATTTGATATCTGAATTAGAGGAGAGATACAAATGTAAGATACAACTCAACATATCATGACTTTATCATAACTAAAGACAAAATGTGTTAGCCCTCCCCAGTCCCCAGCTCCCATTAATAATACCTAGATACCGAATTCAAGCCAAATAGTGACCAATATTACCAATAAAGGAAAATTCAGAAGCTTGTGTTTTGGCTATGATCTGTTCATCAATGTCGTCTGACTCTGATTGCTATACAGGATATATCACATGTCAAATATTTGATTTAGGGTATACCAGAAAATGATGCACTGAGGACAAAACTAAATCCATTGTAAATTAATTTTACTTTCATTGTTAATTCTATATATTTTCCTTTAGTGTATTATTGCAGAATGTTTGTAGATAAAACCCATTGGCCTGATCATCTTGATTCAGAAATTAATCATATCAATTGCAGCAGATACCTCTGTGAGAAAATGTCTAGAATTACTACCTTGTTTCCAAAACTTGACAGACCATGCTTTAGCAGTTTAATTGTTAACACATCACAGAAGTGTAGAGAGTAGAGGAAAGGGGCTTGAACAGTACAATACTGTTCTAATTCATTTTTGCATCAAAACTTGCAAAATCCAACATAATAAAAATAAAACTACTAAAAGAGCTCACACAATGATTTGCAGCTACTTTGGGCTAAGCGAAACCTGGTTTCATCTCCTATGCAGAAAATAAAAAAAGTTTTAAGGGGATGGCATTGATCTTTTCACATCATAAATAGGCTGTTTTTATTCTTAAGTTGTCAAGGATGCACAGTTTGCATTCACGTTTCTTATAAATTTTGATTCTTGTAGAACCTTTCTTGTTCCTCTTCAAAAATAGTTTTCTTTTCCTGTTTTGCTTAAATTATTCAACTAACATTATTCTCCTAACACCATTCTCCTAACACCTTGCTAACAGCAGTCTACTTTTGGTAAATTTGTCTTGTCTTTATGTCATAAAAATAATAAATTCTCTATTAAAAGGTATACATTCTTACCGTTTTGTATACAGATTCAATAGAAGAAAAAACAAGCAAACAAAATCAAATCACAAAACAAACAAACAAATAAACAAGCCAACCAAGCAGACAAAAAAAGAAAACAATTCCAGAACACATTCTGTGCAAAACCAGTTTGTAATAATTTCTGGATTCCCATGAATCACGTGTTTGAAAGCTACAGACCTAGTCTATCCTCATTAAAGGTAATAACAAAAATTATATTTTTTTCACAGGCAAAAGATAAGCCCTAAAGAAAATTTAGCTCCTATTATTCATCAGCTTAAAGGGACAGCCAAATTATTCTTTCTCCAGCTAATGTGATCAACTTAAAGTATGTAAAACTACACTGTGTGTGCTATAATGTTACTAGAAGATGGAAGATTTTTTCTTAAGAAAATGCATTTATACTTCAAAGTACATTGCTTGATCTATCTGCAGCAAGATTGCAGCACTTAGGTATGTCAGTAGTTTGGAAACAATCAATGCCTAGAAATGGTAAGCGAAAGAGATGTAATTTTTTTCTGTATTTAGTTAGATTATGTCACTGAAAATTAAAATGTACACTGCTCCAAAATAGCCCAGCAACTAGAAATTTGAATGTACAGTATTAATGGTTACATTTCACACAAATAGTGATGTTGTCTTGACGCCTGTGCTCTTCACTACATAAATTGGTCTCTTAAAATGTAAACTTGCCTGTTTCAGCTGTACCTTTTGAAAGAGTAACACAGAGAAATCATAACACTGCAGTGCCTGCCTGGATGTGAAAGTCTTAACAAATGTCCTTGGCAATTTTATTCAAACAACCATTCTGAAGACAGGATAACTAACGTAAAAAGGATTCAAATGGGTTCTCTGCAATTATATGAAAAGTCACTATGCTAGTTTAGATTGTTTAAAGGTATATATTAATTATATGTGCTGGCAGCTTTTTTAGTAAATTATAATAATCTTTTTCTGTTATCATTCTGTTACAAATGCCCATTTAGCTGCTTTCTTTTATTCTCTCTCTATAACTTTCACTTTGGTCCCAGAAGTTGTGCGTGCGAACGATGATTCATACAAATGTGTGAAAACCCATCTCCTTTATTCCATCGTCTTAAAAGATTTTAGAGACTATTTGGCAATACTATTGTAAGTCTGTAAGGAATTTCAACAACTAGAAAGTGAATAATACACTCTGACAAGGAAATCTAGAATGCTTACAAAAATGCTGTATGAAATGCCAAGATCTGAGATTGACTGATCTTTTCGCTAAAAAAAAAGTGTATGGGAATTGAAGAATTTCTGGCTCTGCCACAGCTGTTCTGAGTGACTTCAGAGCAAACAGACCAAGTAAAATTTTGTCTCAGTGAAATCAAAGGGATTTTGTTAGTAACATCAAGGAACTCAGAATATCACCCTTTATGCTTATGTTTTGGTTTTCTATCAATACGAAGGGGGCAATAAAACTGTGTTTCTGATTCCATTTGTCTGTTTGGATTGTTGGTTGTTCTGCATAAGAGTGGTTTCTCACTACACACATCAGAGGGCAGTGATCTCGACTAAAGCTGCTAGTGCTACACTAATGGACACAGTTCATACAATAAAAAGACATAGTCAAGTGGAATATATTTTGGTCAACTTCAAAAAGACTGTTCTTTGAATTTCTTTAGTGGTACACATTCACAATAACAACAATATATATCTTTACCTGGATAAAAAAAATAATCAAATATTATTCATTGAATACTTCCTATGCCTTTGCTCTGATCCAAAGCCCTTTCAATGCTAATAGATATGATAGGCCCTTGTATTTCCAGAGATTCCTGAAAAAAAAAATCCTATTTATTTCATGAACGTTCAAGAATGCTTATGAATCTACTCTTTAAAAATAAAATAGCAGACTTGACTTGGTGAAATTAATTTGTTTTATTGCCAATTAAACAGGGATAATGATAAATAAGGATAATGAGAAATAAGAACAAATTGAAAAAACACCTTCCCTGCACCCCTCACTTCTTCCAAAGCTCAGATTCACTCCCAACTTCTCTACCTCCTCCCAGATGGGGAAGGGGGATGGCAGTTGCAGTCAGTTCATAATGCTTTGTCTCTGTTGCTCTTCCTCCTCACTTTCTTACCCTGCTCCAACATGGGTCCTTTCCAGAAGTGACAGTATATCATGAACTTCTCCAATGTGGGTCCTTCCCATGTACTGCAGTTCTTCATGAACTGCTCCAGCATGAGTCCTTTCCATTGTGTGCAATCCTTCAGGAATGGACTGCTCCAGCATGACACCCCCGGGCTCACAAGTCTTGCCAGAAAACCTGCTCCTGCATGAGCTCCTCTCCATGGGTCACAGTTCCTGCCAGGAGCCTGCTCCTACGTGGACTCACCATGGAGTTGCAGCTTCCTTCAGGGCTCATCCACCTGCTGGAGAATGGGGTCATCCACAGGCTGCAGGGTGGATATTGGCTCCACTGTAGTCCTCCATGGGCTGCAGGGGGACAACCTGCTTCACCATGGTCTTCCCTACAGGCTGCAGGGGAATCTCTGCTCCAGTACCTGGACACCTCGTCCCCCACTTTCTTCACTGACCTTGGTGTCTGCAGAGTTGTTTCTCTCACATACTCTCACTCCTCTATCCCAGATACGATTGTGGAGGGGTTTTTACCCCTTCTTAAATATGTTATCACAGAGGTGCTACCATTGTCACTGATGGGCTCAGCCTTGGCCAGCCGTGGGTCCATCTTGGAGCTGGCTGGAACTGGCTCTATCAGACACGGGGGGAGCTCCTGGCATATTCTTACAGAAGTCACACTTGCAACTACCCCGGCTAGCAGAACCTTGCCACATAAACACAAGACACTAGGCTTAAACAATTATGTCATTAGCATTTCGAAGGCCAAGATAATATACTTGAAGAAACAACTGATTATTTCCCTATTGTAAATAGGTAGCAAAATTTTATTTTCATTGGTTTTGTTCTTTTGGAGAACTTCCTTTCTCCTTCTACATGTGAATATAGATGACTAAAGTAATACTTTATGGACGTTCATTGGCTAATATAAGAGCAACTGCAGACCATTTTACAGTGGTATCAGAAACAGAAATTTCTGACCAGCAATGGCTCATACACACATTGCTTCATCTAAGGTAGACAGACATTCTCTGTTATCATTCTGCATTCGGTATCTGTCTTTTTCTTATCATACATCTCTGCTACTGACTGATGATGTTTGTCAAACTGTAAATATTGTATTCTGTCTCTGTGTCTCATTTTGGTTTTTATTGGCAGATCTTTCCAGGAATTATGTGTTATTGCTATATAGATGCCTTTCAAAGAAAGGATTGGATTAAATGGTCTGTAAAGTCCCTTCCAGTCCAGTGCATTGTAGTTTTAGTTTTAGAAAAAAAATCGATCGTGGTAACAGCTATATCAGGTTTCTGCCTGTGATATCTGCTCTGCATCAAGCAATCTGGCTGTCTTCAGGTTTATAGAATATTAGGAGAGTGGAGATAAGTGCAATTAGACTTGTGCTATACATAAATATGTGCTAAACACTCTTTACAGACACAGTATGAGATTTCTGGTCATATGATAGCCAGATAGCCAGAAACCTTGGGAAGAATGTAGAAAAGGAAACATATCTAGAAGATGAGAAATACCATCACACTAATAAAGGATTGTCACTTCAGTTAATCATTTTACATCTTCCACAGCCAGTGAAAAGCAATAGCCACTTGTATACTGTGAATTTCCTGAGCCTAAAGTAGATCTGTGAAAAAGAGTCAAATCCTTAAGAGGTGCAGACTTTAGGATAATTAATTGAGATCTAGGTGTTCAGACTAAAACCACCAAGAATTAGATAGAATGAATCCCATGATGGATAAATATCAAAGTGTGTGAATTCAAGACCCCAAATTTAGCATAAAGTCCATATCAGTTGCAGCATGTGAAATTCAATGGTTAGTACAAAAAACTAGTGTTGAATTAGACAGTTTAATTTGGCCAAACTGTGACATGATTATCCATATTCTTTATATATTATGTACTGCAACTATATATATAACAAAAGCAACTGTAACTGAGATTATGCTATGTCTGTAATTCATTACTAATTGCAATCCTGACTAAAGAGTTAAGTTAAAAAGGAATGATCTTTGTGAACGTCTAAATTGCAGAGAGTTTTATCAATTTCAGGAAAAAACAAACCAACCCATGGGTGCTCTCGATAGTCTTCTGCTCTGGAAGTAATTAAACTAGACCTACACACTAGTGTCATAAAGCACTCTGTAACAGCATTGTTTCACTTTCCAAATGTACCCCATACACTTACAGAAACACAAATTAAAGTGACCTTCTCTAAATTACCCAGGTGAGCAGTTGCTGCTCTGTTTCAAAACAGAAAGACAAATTCTAGCAGATTTCAGCACCTTTGAAAATGAGGCTATTCCAAGAGTGATACTTAAATATGGATTTATAAGCTCAATTTTAAATATTGGGGTTTGAGGATCTGGCCTACGTACAGATTAATAAGATATTCATATGTTGGCTTAAAATATTTGCCAGATATCTCTTGAAATGTAATAAATACTGTGAAATACAGTGAGAGAAGATGAGAACAAAACTGAAAATATTTCTTGCAGAGAAATAACCTTTCTTTCGTACAGATGCTTTCCTATTAGCTACTACCACTGACCCTTATCCTTAAAAAATGACCTCCTCTGGTGAACAACGTATATAATAAGTGTCATGCTGAAATAACCTCAGAAAGTGTCCAAGCATGCCAAGAAATAAGTATTTTACTGACTGTAGCCACCAGCCACAATATTTATATTTAATAAGCAAATAATAAACATGACATTAAATTGCCAGAATTACAAAGACTAGAAGCCATCCATGAAATTGTCAATTATCTGACTCTCCCTGCAGTGCTGAAAGGATAAAACAAAGATTCAAATTGCACTTTTCTCTGTATCAATCTCTACTTTATACATTCCCTCTAGCTCAGCCTCTTTAACCTCTCAGAACCGGTTCTCCCCACGCTCATTTTCTTTGAAAAATAACGTTTGACCAATATACTCGACCCAAATGTGAGGTCACCTCAAATATGCATTTTAGACCAGGTTCCCAACATCCAATATTCTCTTTAAGAAACATTTTTGCTATGATAGGAAATGGTAGAAAAATAAGAGCATTTTTGGTGGAGCAGTTACAGAAAAATCAAGGCTACTGAAAACACAAGTATTACCACTTACTTTCTCAGAGTGAATCTTTCATTCCTATCTGAGTTTATGAGTACTGAAAATCATTAATATCTACAGTAAAGGTACAAGTATCAAGATAGTTTACAACTTTCTTCCTTTCCCTTGGGCAATAATTACCTACATACCAATATTACATATCTGCTAAACAAAAAAACTTTGACTTTAATTAAATAGCTGGAATTGGTTAGACATTCTTAGAACTGGTGTTGGAACTGTTCTATATTTCAGCATTCGAGACTTTTTTTTAAGAGGGGGTAGTGGTAGTCAGAGACTGCTAATTTATCAAGAGTAAACTTCACTGTAAAAATACATCAGTTATGAAAGTTGACTGACTGAAAAAGAGTCTCTGAATCCAAGCTGAAATTTCTCATCAAAACAGGAGGAAACAAAGTGAGATGAGGTGCATGACTATGAATTCTTTTCTGATATAATATATCAAGGTCCGTGATTAACAGCTATCCCACAATCCAAGTGAATGTCCCAGATATTGGACATGTGACTGTATTGAGGTAGAGTTTTTTCCCCTTATCTGCTCTTGGTATCAGCCCATTTGTGTAAATTCTGTTTTGAACAAGATTCAATTTGAATCGTCTCTTTAACATTGATGATCCACATCCTTTCTTGTAGTTTAATGAATGACCATCACCAACAGGAGGTGAAAGAGCTGGTATAGACATTGAGTCACTTACCTGAATTTTTTACCATTTTTTCATAATGTTTTTTTTTCTGAAAAGGGCTGGGTTTGCCCTTCCAAAGAAAAGGATCATTTCTTAAATTTCCAAGTTTAATGGGTGGAAACAATACTGCCTGCTCAGAATTAATAATATTTTGGAGGGAGAAAAACTGTACAGGTTTCAAATGCAGAACAGTTTAAGGTACTTGAATTTTGGCATTTGAAACACCTAATCAGTTCTGCCTTCAGTTTTCAAAAGCAGCTTCACCGATTTTGGTTTCACTTATTTAGTTTGACTAAGTGATACTGCACTTAATTCATTTGCTCAAATACAGGATAATATTTTTGGGTTTTCTGCTAGGCAGAACAGGATCAAATAAGTACAAACAGTGGTGGCCCTAATGCCTTATAATTCTTTGTGATCACAAGAGAATCTTTTCCAGTGGGCATCTGTCCATGTTTGCCACAACATAAGTTTAAGAGAACAAATATCCTACAAACCAACAACAGAGGTTATTCATAATCAAGATAATACAAGATGAGAATGTTTAACTTGTATACATTGGAAAACAGTAAAAAAAGGTCATTACCTTGTGACGGGCCTTGTAACTTACTCCTATGTCTCGCTTTTCATGGTCAGCCCGAATTTCCACATGCTTGTCTCTGCAGCTTTCGGGATAACCAGGGAAATCCCTGCTGAGGGTTAGCGCACAGACACGTCATACCTCCTCTGCCACTGCATGCTGCTTCTTTTGATATATATGTCCAATTCTGCTGTGTTAGAGTGCCGGGTTTCATGCTAACATGCGCATCATCTTCATTTTGCAAATGAGAGATGTAAGACTCAGGCAGATTTTACTGAGAATTACAAAGCTGTGCTGGGGGTGGACCTCATGGTCACCAAGGTAAGAGTCAGCCCTGACTGCAAGTAAGTGCATGAATAAAGATTTATAACCCTTCTTTTTGCTACACAAAGTCACAGAAAATTGAAATGTATAGAATATAATGAACCACTTAGAGAAAACAGGCATTCACTTGGTTTTGATATTGTGAAGTTTGTGCATAGTATGATAATTTTTCTGTCACTTCCTCATCATACAAAAATAGCAAGTATATAGCAGAGGTTATACCAGTGCCATTACTTGATGTCACTAAACAACGTATGGATTCCAGAAGTAGAATACTGTTTTCCCCTACAGCTTTTTCAGCCTCACTTCAGTGTAAATAGGAATATATATTCCCTCACAAATAAGGTGTATTAAGTCAGGATACTTTGATGCTTCACTGTGCTTCGACATTTAATTATTTCTGACATGATTCCAAAATATGTTTACGTAATGAGGTATACATGCAAATCAGATTTTTGGACTAATGTCTCATTTAAACAGAAATATTGTTTCTTCGTTTCAATAAATTCCTTTACGTATGAAGAGAAATGTACATTTGCACACAGGTTTAGTCACAGCTCTTATCTAACATACATTTCTGAGCCACTCTCTCCTGTTTCCCTCGGTTTATGTTTTGCTCACGAAAACTAGCTTTTTTACCACATTTTCTCCCTTCTACTTCACATCTTGATAAATGACCAACTCCTGAAGCAAATTTCACACGTCCATCATATTAGCAGCTTTCCCTGAACTTCTGCAAGCATTTCCTACTCCCATATGAAGAGCCCTCACGGTAAGAGAATGCTAAAACATGTAAATCACTCCTTTAAAATGCCACAGTGCTGTTAATTACGGTCTTGCTGGTATCATGTGTTTACTATACCAGAGTTAATGACAATTTTATTGTTTATAAAGGGTTCATTACAAAAGTCTTTTAGAGAATATCTGCTAGTCTTTAAAACTGCATAGTGTAATCATCTCTCAGAGGAATGTGTCTACCTAAGGTTAGCTGGAAAATGTAAAAGACTAATTATCATCCTGAATCACAATTCAGCCATCTGTTATAAGAAGGCAATGCCCAAATGTGAATCACCCAAAAAATAAGAACACTGTGAGAGAAGTCCAAAAATGTTTTGCTACAGTACTTACAGAGGTAATAACAGTAATATTGCAAACAAATTTTATTTTCAAGTATTGATAATATTTCTTCTCTAAATGTTGTTATAAGGAATTACGGATAGAGACTGCTATATATAAAATGCATTAAATGATGACACTGGCATTCCATATTTGTTTCCCCTTGCATAGGAAGACTGGTGGAAATGAAAGCCTGTATTGAACACAAAACGGTTCACAAGAGGTTTGAAACAGTTTTTACAGTTTTGATACAAATGATTTGGTTGCTTATGAGTTTTGCATTAAATTGAAAGCATATATATACATATTACGTGTGCTTTCAATTTATATATAGTTATATATACAGTTTGAAATTTTAATATCTGTGTCTATAAAAACATAATATACACAAGCATGTCAGCTGTTGACAATTGACTCAAAATATCCAACTCATCGAAAACCCTTCAGTGAGGCCAGGACTTTTAAGTCACTTAATATAACATTTCCAATAATCTAATCAAGCAAATAGTAAAGTTCACATTTTGATTTCTAATAAATACTTCACTTTTGACAGATAATGTCTCTTCTCTTTCTTTGTTAATTATTTACTGTATGTTATTTTCAGCATGTTATGTATTACCTTGAAAGGCTGAGGTTGGGTAAGTTGACTCCTTCTGACTGCTGATGGTTTGTGGGGCTGGTGAGAGGAAGGGATGGCCAGTTCCCCAACAGTAATTAAGCATGATCAGCTGGGATAAGCTCCTGAACTGAAGGCTCAGAAAGACAGAAAACAGTAAGAAAGAAGCCTGCAGTGCAAGAAAAGTCACAAAGTCAGTTTCTCAGGACTCCTGAAACTCTCACTTCTGAGAAACTCCTGTTTCTCAGGACAAACACCTCAGGCTGTGCCTCCAGTAGCAGCTAGCATGGCCCAATAACAGTAGTCCTGTGGAGCAAACTGGTGTTAAGGACCTGGTGTTGGCAGTATATACACTTCATTGGGATCTACTTCAGCTTAAATTTAGTCTAGTTCATGGACTGAAAGTACATTAGCAGTAGGAGCATGTGTTTCTGAAATGTATCTTCCAATTTAATGTAATCTAAAAAAAAATCTAGTTTGTATACTTTCTGAGAGCACCCTGTGAAAAAAACAAAGCACAATAAATAGTGGCAATGGGGAGAGCTGCTCTGAAAATATAGTACTGATCCAAGCTAAAATGTTAATGTAGAAAAAATGTTTGGAGCTGAATTAAAAAAAATTTTTCTTAGAAAAGAAAATGTGTAGTTGGCAAAAGCTGAAATGACATTGAAAATCACTTGAGGGAGGGATACACTCTGCAATAATAAATTTGCAGAACATAAAGAAGTTCTCAAATTTCTTTACTTCTTTTTGTCTTATACAAAAGATATCCATTTTCTCTGTAGGTAGTGTCACTTCATTCTGGTTCATAATATAATAAAACATAGCATCAGATATTGAAATATTTTTGGCATTTCTTTGGGTTCACTTAGAAGAAGAGAGGAATTCGGAGGCAAGACATACTTAGCAGGGAAGAAATAAAAGCTTTTTTTTTTTTTTGTGGAAGGGAAAGATTGATTTTGGAGCTAAGGACTTTCATTATGGCACTAAATGAAGAAGCAATAAACATAATATCATGCAGCATACTTTTTCCCTCTACAAGGCAAGCAGCACTGTTGACCAAAGAACATATTCTTTGTTTTTCTTATTCATCAAAACTAAACATCACAGTCTTCCACCAAAGTTCTATAGTCTATTTCTATGAATAAAAGACTGAAGCAGAGCAAGTTTGATACCGTACCAGTGATGTCATCATAACTAGTAGATCCTTTCAGCAAGAAGATATCAGAGCTCTGTGTCTGACTGCATTTCTGTTGAATGTGTTATTCAAAGACCCCAGAACAAGGACGTATGCGTGACTAGCCTGAGCTAATAAAATATTTGTTGTCTTATCAGAAAAAAATCCAACCCAAACAAACATAAAAACTTGCAGGCTGTTAAATGTTAAAGGGAAATATGAGATTCTAATAAGGTTGCCAAAGGTACAAGCACAGGACGTTAGCAGAGTTCTTCAAAATAAAAGCACAGGACAATACAGAGGCCGCAAGGCAATAAGCATGATCACAAATGGTTATTTATTCATCATTTAAAGATTGTAAGTTTTTGAGCTGGGCAAAACTGGTCTTAGAGATCACAAAGAGAACAAAAATGAGATATCCAGCGCAGGTAAAATGTCACATGTATAGTAAAACTTGAACGCAACACAGAAATGTGAATTAATGAAGAACAGAACTGTGTTTAAAAAAGCTTCTAAAAGGAAAAAAACAAACACAAGCAGATGCACAAGTGAGAAGAAAAACCCCTTCCACCAACATCATACTCCTCCCGATGACTGCATAACAAGATTTTAATGAATAAATATTTGAAATTGTGAAGTGACCTCTACATTTTTGGTCCACTTCTTGTTCAGGTTCACCTGTATTTGAAGTTATCCAGTTCAGTCACAGTTTAAGCCACATCAAACTTGAAAATAATGACTTATACTTGATTCCATGTTGAGAAAAAAATGTAAAAAAGTCATAACACTTTTTTATTTGGGTTCAGTACAAAGGTGTTTAACCAAAATCTGCAGTGCAACTGTAGTTACTGATAGCCAGATCATCCAGACACAGTGTTTACCATCTGAAACCTGCAGTAGGTCCTATTACAGACAAAGGGCTCTGATCAAAACAAATCCAGCAATGTAACATAGCTCCTCTCTGCTCCTCAGTTGCTTCAACTTATTCTAGGAATAAAAATTTAAAAAACAAGCCATTTCTGGGAGTCTTTGCACCTGGCTTAAAGAGGAGCTAAGAACATGCTGATAAGATTGCCCTTTCAGGAGAAAGAGAGAGCCTGTCTTCCTGTTTTTTTCTCAGTTCAGTACAGCATAGCAAGGAACTTAAAGTGAGGAAAAGATGTTCTGAGTAAAACCTTGAGTTTTGCTGATGTGTGAATCTGAGAGAACACACCGTCTTTTTTTAAGGTGATTATGCTTTAGGATCTGTGCTAAGGAGATGCTGTGAAAAGATAGATAAGAGTGATCACTGGAGTGGACTGTTGCCCTAGTTTACCTTCTCCTTCTTGCCAAATTTTACGTCATCTGTATGACTTGATATAGTGGAACAAGAATGTTTCAAAAAGGTCAAGTGAAAGATGACCATGGCTATTTGGTTTTGTTTTGCCTTGTTTTGTTTGCTTACCACGTTATACTGTATTTCTTTTAAAAAGGAGTGGTTCTGCAGCAAACTGAGAAAACTGCTTGTCGTCTTTCCTGGCTGCTGTAATTACAGTCAGATAGAAACTTGTGGAAAGATGAATTTTGCTTTCCCTGCAAATGTCTAAACTTTTCAGGGTGGGTTTTCTGAAGTGCATGTAGAAAACAAGAAGGACAGCCAAAAGATATCACGGGCTAGCAGAGGCTGGGAAATGCTGAAGAGAAGGGCCAAGGGCCTAAGGTAACAGGGAGAACAGGGATTCAGAGTGCACCAGGTGAAGTCTGATGACACCCAACTGTTGTCTTGTAATGCTGTAAAGGACAAAAAGAAAGGAGCAAAGTTTCATCCTGTAAAGACAGAGTGCGAAAAGCAAACATTGTACCCAAATCTTCATAATTTCAGTCTGCCTTAGCCAGCAGATATGAGTTTCTATATTTAAAAAATTGCCTGGTTTAGTTTATATTTTCATAAAAGCTAGCATTATCAGTTCCATGTTCTCCTGGTGTTTTGCATATGCTCACTGAACACAAAGCTTTCTGGAAGATCTACCTCAAAACCTAGCCAATTTGGGATGTATTTTACCAGCAGTAACAAAAGAAAAGTATGACGAGGAAATAATGGGGAAAAAAAATGGAATAAAAATTGGAAAAGAAATTAGAAACAAAAATATGATGAAAAAGGGAGATGGAACATATGGCAAGAGTAATACTAAAGTATTCTGGATTGTCTCCTTCACATCCTCTCTAAAAACCGAGACACTTAATTTGCCCTGAAAGGCCGCATTATGCCCTCACACTCCTGGCATACTCATTGATATAGAAATTGGTAAGGAATGATTTTTAACCATGCAATTCTAGAAACTTACTGTGCCACATCATGCCACCATACTCATCCCACATTCACAGTTAGCCCAGTTATCTGGGAGGATGAGTGAGTATGGTAAACATTACCTTCATCTCATGTTTTAGAGGGTCTGTGCATTAGGACCATGGTGTCAAACTGGGCAAATGGTAATTTTTTTTAGTGGGCCAACTTTAAAAATTAAAACCAAGTATCTTTATTATTTAAGTTTTATGATCAGGGACTAATTCTCAGCCTGACCAATAAAACTCTGTAAGTCTTCAGCAGACACACCAAATCCTAATTCCCTTTCCCTTTCTCAGTCATAGTCTTTTTTTTTCCTTAACCTTCAAAATAAACTCAAAGACCTAAAATAGCCCAAAGACTTTATAGGTCAGTCAAGCTACTTGGTTGTATTTGTTTGATGATCTATCATTATTTATAGCAATAGGCTACAGGTACTTGAAGCAGCAATGTCATTATACAGAAAGCTAGTCACAAAAACACTGGTAATACTTCTTAGTATGAGTTCTAACAAAGACAAACTCTTACTTGTTATTGTCTGTTGTTTGCAATTGCCTCAAGACAGGGGTAATATTTCACAGAGTCCCCCTCACAAGCCTTTTCTTCCTGTTTATAATAAAGCATAGCTAAAGATGATTTTGGAATATTAAAAACTTCAAAGGTAACTAAGCTGCATTAACTGAGCTTTAAGAAGAATGGAAGAATTCAGAATCATCACTTTTTTTATTGTTTTAATCTTTTTCTGCCCTATTGACACAATAGAGGGCTTCATAACAACTGCTATCTGAACTGCCGTGGTGCTCCAAGCCATACATTAATCTTCAAAGCCAAAACATTTTGAGTTGTATTTCCAAGAATGATAGTGTGGTGTTAGTAAATCAGTGCTTCCAGTTCTGTAAACATTCTTATATAATATTTTTTTTTATTTTTCTCCTTGAAAATGACCAAGGAACATGGAAATTTGCATCCCATGCTTCAAACTTCACCATCATCTGAAAATTGACATTAGAAAAGATAAAAAGTGTCAGGTATTTACAGCCTTTTTAAAGTTTTAAAACTGGCAATGGCTATAGTTTTATAAATAAAAATTCATGTCATGGTTCATTACATTTTAATAACTGTTGTTTATAATAAGTGCAATATAGTGTTAGATTATTACTAATGTAGATTCATGCTTTCCTGAGGGGAATATATTAAAAACAACAACAACAACAAACCACCAAAATACTGCAGGCTGAAGGAATAATTTATTGTAAATTTTTTTAAGCAATAAATGTTTCCGATTAGTATTCAAATTTCATTAGTCATTAAATATATTATGATTAAATATGGAGAAGAAAAAAAAATTGAAGGCGCTGGCAACAGAAGAAAGATGATGATAAAGAAAGGAGCTAATCATCAGAATCCAGGAAAAGAAAGAAATGCTATATCAATGTTGAGCAAGAAGATAATGCAGAAAAAAATAATAGGTGGTAGAACATTAGACAATCACAGTAATAACTCGAGAAAAAAGATAGGAAAGAGGACTCTGAAATTGCTCCATTTGTAGAGCACATAGCCCTATATACAAGACATTGCCGTCTCTGGAAACAGGCCCAGAAACTTTGTGTTAGCTCAACAGTGCAAGACATCAGGACTTGTTAGACTTCATCAGGATTTCCAGAGCGCTGTGGATTTTTAACAACCAAGTGACAGCTATCTGACTTGTATTAGCTTTGCTTAGCTTTGTGCAATTACGTGGTTGAACATCTGTTGTTATAATAATGTCTATATATTTTTGCATCTAGTAGATAATAACTACAGATAGTTGTTTCGTACAGAACAAGTTATCTAAGATCCTAGGGAAAAAAAAAAAGGGAATATACAAAAGCACAGAGTGATAACAGTGTCCTTGAAAGCACAAACATCACATTCTACCAGAGACCCTAGGGCCACAAACAGAAGTTAGCGGTCACTGCAGAAAAGCAGCCTTGGGTAAAAGTTGCTTTAGGGATAACAGAGAAAAAAAAGTACAATTATCTCATACATGTAAAATACCATGTATAATAAAAATCAGCATTGTGAGTAAATATGAAAAGAACAACAAAGCAGACAGTGTCAACAAACTGATAAAATTAACTCCAATTAAACCCACAAGTGAGGGGGAATAACCTCTTCCATTGATGTCATACTTCTTCCAACAATGAATTCTTATCACTGACACATAACATTGACAAATCACTGTAGCAACATGATGGAAAGAAAGTGATCACTAGGCTAGAGAAAGGGGTAGAAGGTCAGTGTATAACAGTTTTACCTGTTTGTTTATTTACAATAAGCTACAATTGGATAACTGAACCTTAAGTGCTCATATCACTGTAAATGAACCAATAGTATCTCCTTGGGGGTGGGGGTGGTGATTGGTTGGGTCTTTTAAAAATTGTTTTCATTGTCTAACAATAAAGATTTGTTGCCTCTGCACATCAGCTGTGATTCTTTATCCCACAACATTGTCCTGGGTATAGTGCAAGAAGCAGAAAGGAGTTCTGTCTTTCCAGAGGGAACAGAAAAGGTGGATCTGATACCTTTGGTATTACTCTCCTTGAGTCATCTGGCTGGAAAAGACTTTCAAGAATTTTAGGCACAAGTGATGTTTTTTCTGTCCTACATGAATGCATCGAATGGTGCAGCAAATCGGTAAAGCTCAGGAGGTGGCCTGAGAATAGGGGTTGTGATGAAATTCTGAAGATGTTTGACTACTGGTAGCATCTATAGAAAGAACATTTTTCTTGTTAGATAGATTTCAACTATTTTTGGAGTATGGGCTTTTGGGATCAAACGTGGCAAGACATAAGAGATTTTAAATGAGAAACAAGAGAGAACACTGACAAAGGCAACTATAACTTCCATGCCTAGCTATAACAGGGGATATAGAAAATCAGGTAAATGAGGATATAGCAAAAGGTACAGGAGTATTTGCAGGTACGGCTATGCAAATCAGTAAAGAGTAAGATTTGATATTTATGTGACTAACAGTCAGACAACACACAGCACAATTAATTCAGCAGGAACATTAGCTGAGATCTGAAATAAACAACTGGTATAAGGTGATGGAAACTTCATAACTGGAATGTTATGTTAGGGCATAAGCCATTAAAAAAAAAAAAACTAAAATAAGCTAAAGTAGTTGGAAAAACAGTTATGTTAAGGAAAAAGAAATAAGACGATATAAAGATGGAAAACCTGATGTAGCATAGTTAGACTTGACTAGAATTATTCACAGAAAAGACTGTAAAAAGGATTTTATTTCTAATGTACGGACTTGCTGTAGGTGTCCATGGTAGGATACAGAATAAGTTAGATTTTAATATTACTAAAGAGATAACATGAATGTCTTCCTGTTGAGTTATTCTAGTTTTCATATAAAATTTCAAGATACTCTTCACGGGGAGAGCGCAGGATAGTGGTTACGGTTATGCCTACATCGACAAATCCTTTTCTTCCTGTTTTATGGCTATCTGTCCCTATTGTCATCTATACTGCACATTTGTTAATTCCCAGGGCTTTCTTGGAAAGTGAAAACTAATAGTTCCTGCTGAGACAAAAAGCATCTTGGTATCCTCTTCAGTTCACACTAGGATTTCTCTGTGCAGGTAATATCAATAAGGTGCCACCAGGTTTCATTCTCTCTAATTTGCGCAGACCTATAATGATATCCCAGCACACCAACATCCCTTATAAAAAACTTTATGACATGTAACAAATATCCTTAGTGTGGGGCTATGAAATGAACTTTCTGACCACCTATGCTACAGTCCTCTCATTATTTCAGGCATTTTGAACTTTAAATGAAAAGCCACAAAATAACAACACCCCTCACACACACAAATTAGTCGTGCTTCAGAGCAAACAAGTTCTATGCATTGTCTACACAGACAATTTATTCCAGAGAAAAAGATGGGGTTCCAAACCAGAGACAGTGCCTATGATTTTAGCTATGCACCAAGTTGAAATGGATGCTTGAAATAGTCATCAGATAAGCTTTAAAGACCATCCTTAAAGCAGGGTCTGGAAACCAAGTCTCATGCGCGGTTCCTCTGGACATGGTTCTGCTTCACCAGTGAAGGGTAACAGATCTTCCCCTTCAACCAAAGTTTGATGGAAAGGAGAAGCTGCTGCTTGTTTTGCACAGTCTCTAAGACTACTTACTGCATTGAGCCCTTTAGGTAAGAAAGATGGAAATGTATGAATTTGGCAAGGTTGATGTAGTCTACTTAATATAGTCAAGACTGTGGTGTTTCCAAAGGTTATTGGTTCATAACCAGTGACTCGGTGACAGGAAGTCATGGCTATATAAAAATGTTGAGAATTTGTGTTTAAGGCTTGCAGGGCTACATGTCACTTACACCTCACTTTGGGATCCTCACTGTACATGCCACTCTGAAAAATTTACAAAAATGTGCTGATTTAGACTTAGAAAAGAAAAAAAGAAGGAAATTAATAGGAAAGGTTTCTATAACTACACAAATAAAAGAGAAACAAACAAACATACAACAGTTTTGCAGTGAGAATAGGGTTATGTTTAAAATAATCCAGACACAATTGAATATTAATTGAATGCTTTGTCTCAGACTTTATCTGAAGTATAGTGGAATACATGTGGAACTGTCTGAAAGTTAATGAGAATGCATATATGGAAATAGGTCAGAGAATTTAGTGAACTTAAATTAGGAGGTCAGATAGTCTTCATTTTTAAACAATAAAGAAGCTGGAAATGGAACCTACAATAAAGGCTTAAAACATTTCACTTTTTTAGCCAACTAAAATTAAGACTGACAGAACATATGATTGCTCTCAACAAATACTCAAGAACTTGAATGTCAGGGAGAGAGAATTGCTCTTCAAGTTCAAGGACAAAGTTGTCACAATAACAAATGGATTTGACTGAATAATGTTGACCAGAAGTGAAAAGATTTATAATTCTAAAAGAGAAGAGGCTATAGAGCAACTCTTCACTCAACTGCAGAAGAAAAACCATAGCTAAACTGAATTTTCTTACCCTATGAAACAGAATTACAATTGTATGACATAATTGACTGTAGGCACTAAGCTCTGTTCCAGATGTTTCCTTTCAATCCTTTGCACTATATTACTAAAAAAAAAAGATATTTGCAAATATATTTATATATACACATTGATTTCAAATGTGTCACAGTTATGAAGTATCTAGAGTGTTTCTTTATTTTTCCTGTCAATCACTTTTTGACCCTACTTCAGACAGCAACTAACTGATACCATGGATTTCAAGGTTTATTACTTATCTTAGCAAGAATGCTTTCCTGTATTTGAGCTGTTGTCTTTGTCACGTAAAAAGCAGCAACAACATGAGTGAGAAGCAAAAGTTCTCATTTAGATATGTGCAAGTGAAGCAAATGTACTTGCTATACTGGTCTGATCATCTGTAAATTTATAAGAATATTTGTGATCCTAGTTTGCACCAGCACTCATAAAAGCAAAAATTGGCCTAAAGGCATGTCAACAGTCAGGAAACAATGTCAACAGGAATATCCCTCAATGTTTGTACAGATATTTAAAAGGCTTTCTGCAGTCAGAAGACATCTTTTTTTATTTTTTTCCCCACAAAATTAAGATAACGGTTTTCTTGGATAGACACGTATAAATTTTCTTCTTTGAGATGTGTTGTCTGTGTGACAGTCACAGTGTTAGTTAGCATGCACCAGTTAGTAATATTAAAAAACATCTATATTAGCAGTAACTATTGGTTTGTCCTCCCTCATGCTCTCCTCCTTGAATGTTAGCTATAAAGAAAGGGCATAACTTGTCCCTTCCTCACAGTTGCTATTAAAGAATACAGCAAATTAGGTAAGTGAGAGAGAGATAGGGAGTATTGTGAATGTCTTTGAAGTAATTGTCTGTATGTTCACTCACACTGTGGGTGACTGAAGAGAGTAGCAACTAACAATTACCTGTAGGAGGACCCTTAGAGTTCTTAATTAAACAAAGATTGAAGGATCACTCCCAAAGGCAGCATGATCATTGGATGCTTCAGCAAGTGCATAATGCTTAGTAAAAGTATGAACGAAGCTTTGGGTGGCCTCTCTGCAAATGTCAAGTGTGAAATGTTCCATAGAGAAGCCACTATCGCTGCTTAATGAGCCCTTGTAAGGAAGGTAGTTTCTCTGCCGGCGGTTTGATAGCATTCTTTTACATGTTGTGATAACCTGGATGGTATCCTTTGTGAGGACACTGAAACCCCCTGAGGTCTTTCAGCCTTGACACAAGGACATGGAGAGACCTCCTGAAGGCTCTTCTGTCAGTGTAAAAGGACAATGAGTATTTACACACTAATGTGTAGAGAGTTGCATTTATTGAGGGATCATGTGGCTTAGGAGAGGCATGGCAGCTAGAAAACTCATCCAGTAAAACCTTGGAAAGCCTGCTAAGCGTTGTTTTTTCCTAATGGAGATGACACTAGAGGAATCAGCCATAAGATCCTGTATCTCAGTTACGCCCTCCTGAGGGAATGATAGCCACTGAAAAGGCTTTAGATAGATAAATGAGGAAGACTCCACATCATTTAAAGTTTGTAGAGCCTGCACTTTTGACCTGAAAGAACCTATCAATATTGTACAAGAAAGCAGGTCTTTAACTGTAGATAAAGCCTATTAGACCCTTCTAAAATTTCTACTGGGGAGTGAGAAAGCTGATTAATTTTCTACCTGAGGACATAAAGTGACAATGGCTGCTAAATTGGCTGTGACAGAAGAAAATTACAGGCCACACATCTTTAGTTTTGAGACATAGCTAAGAACTGTAAAAATCACTGAGGCTGGGAAACATGACTTATGAGAGTACCAATATACAAATGCAACTATTTAATTTGGTAGGTAGATCTACTAGAATTTCTTCTACTGTTTATAAGACTGATCTTCCCTGGAGAATAGATATGCTCTAACTCAAAACCATCCAGCAGTTTACTCTGAGACAAACTAAATTTCTTTTTTCTCATGAGAAAAACCTCTTGAGAAGGACAAGGCCAGGGTGACTGAGAGCTGGTATCTTAAAAAATAAATAAATAAATAAAAAATAATAGTAGTAGAATCCTTGGCTATGATATCCAAAACTCACTAGCCAGAAATTATAAGCTAGGATGTTTAATGTAAATTTGACACTCAGTCCCAGAAAAGAGGCTGAGAAGAGGAATTCGATAGTGTCTCTGAAGCAACAATAATGCATAGCTCTTCAGCATACCTTCAAAATATTGGCATCATTCCATCAGCCTTGTCTCCAAGATGCAAAGACAGGCCTATAGGTAGCTCAGGGCAAGGCTGTGACACTATGTTTTCAGTGTCTACCTGGAAGAGATTTAGTGTGTAAAAGAAATAGGGTCTGTGTGGACATGTATATAGGCTTCTTGAATTAAGACTGGAGCAAGATCAAAGATCTCAAGACAGCCATCAAATATTTGTGGAATGTAGTTCATATAAATATATACATTAAACAGGACTCTTGCCCTTGGAACTGCAATTCCTTAGAGATATTTTTGGCCACAGCCATGAATGCTTTTTCAGGACACCTCTTACCATTATGGACCTAACTGTGATATCCAATGCAGAATTATCCCACAGACAAATTTTCAACTAGGACAGGATTAAAAGCGTTCTTAATTTCCTGGGATTAAACCTGAAAAGAACCTGTAATAAAAACATACACTATTTATCAGTAGCAATAATAATTGCTGATACAGAATCAGGAGTGATGAAAGATATTTTCATTCAGAAAAACAGTCAATATATTTGTAATATATTTTGATGACAATGAAGGTCTAGAATGTTGCATGACAACAACAAAGGAGAAAAGGTATGGTATATTAAATTGTAAACCCTTTATTCCCCATTCCCTTTTTCATAACAGTTTTCTCTTCAGATTTTGACACATTAATCAAACATATATTTACAGTCTTAGTCTTTTTCCCTTTTCTTTTTTCTTTTCTTAACACTATTCTGAAATATAATTTGATTACGTTTATGCTAGTATGAAAAACTCTGTTCTTCCCAGCCTTTTCCAGAAGACTGTTGGGATGGTGCTCTGCATCCCTTAAGATTCATTCCTAGCTGTAGTAAGTATAATAATACAATGATTTGTATTATAAAAGTTAGAAAAATCCTCTTTAAAAGGCCACAGTGTCCAAAAATATATCTCCCTATTATTCCTAAAATAGTATATAATCTTATATTTTTGGACAAGGAATTCACCAAAAGAGATTTCTCAAAATTCCTTGAGTTGATTTTGGTGTATTATTTATATCTTCTATGTATTCTGCATGGGAATAAATTCATAGATTAAGTTCACGCGCATTTTCAGCTAGTAGCCTTCCAGATCACAGCACATGATCACAGTTTCTGAATTTTCATTTGTGCTTTTATTCCTCACCGTGAATGAAACAAGCTTAAGGCCTAACAAGTGCGTTATTTCCCTTTTGTATGATGTGCTTCTCTCTATTAATAACTACAATCAGAAGAAGTAGATATCATGTCATCTTTCTCTCACTGTATGACGGAACAGGAAACAGAGTAGTAAATTCATTTTTCTTTCTTTCTCCAGACTAGGATGGTCTCAATGCCTGCACTTTGAGTGAATCTACATTTCCGACGAGGAGCATGCTTTCAATAAAAATTTCTGAATTGTTCCCACTTAATATAATGTACTTCTCACTGGAAATGATCTTGGACAGCACAAGCTCGATTCCTTCTAAATGAAAATAAACTGAGAGATACAGCACTGAAATAAACCTCACTGTGCTACAACCGCTACACGACCGAATGCTAACCCCTTGAAAAGCACATAGTGTAGCATACTCCATTTTCTGTGCCAGCTGCTTCACTTTAGAACACTTCCCATTGCATGGTACTTCCTGCTAATGTAAAAGCCTTTATTTATCTTTTCTGGTCATCAGAGAAAAAAAATCAGCCATGTTTTTTTCCTCTTCCTATAATGAAAAAACAAATTTGACAGCATTAGCAGCCTATATGTATTCCTTGAAGCAGAGAAAATGTTAGTACAAACTCTTAGCTTTAATACAGTCTTGTTGGATTAGAAGCTGTTTAATTATTTAATTTCCTAAATGGAGATCATGAATTATAGGCATGGTCCAACAAAAATTATAAGCACTCAGTTTACAAATAGAGCACTACATTCTATAAGTCTTCTCATGCTTAAACAAGTACTTCGCTAATACATTAGATCAGAGTCTCCATTTTGAGAATTAGGATAGATGTGATGGTAGATTCTAGGACTGGGCAATGAGATGCATTGTAGCAAAACTGAATGAAAAAAACCTTAGTCTTATGAACATAAAACATAAAACAAAACAAAACAAAACCAGAAAAATAGTAGCTTAATATGGGTTCACTACAAAATACTTCTAAAATAAAGGAGGTATGAATAATGAATATTTTAAAAAAAAATCATTAATATACTTTGTCAAGGCTGAAGACATTTGTTTACTGTTAGTGTACATATATAGGTGAAAGTAAGGAAATACAGCCATATTAACTCACTAGTGCAAGTAACGATATTAAAACTATTGGTTCAATAGCTGTTATGCTGCAGTGCATTATGAAGGTGACAGCAGCTAATCCTGATTCTGAATGAATGTTCATTAAAAATACACATTCAAGCTTCAAACATTTTCACCTGATCTGTGTAATTGAGTGGAAAAGAACTGATACATCTCCGAACAGCTGATATATACTTCTAACTTCCCCAGAAACTGTCCAAGCCATCCCCTTCTCCAAGCGTTCACAATCACTTTTATCCTTACCTTATAACCTCAAGAGAAAAAATGCTTCCAGAAAAGGAAGGCAACAAGTTTTAAAAAATATTAACTCTACAGCTGGACAACAGAGATGGCATGCTGGACCCAGGACAGAAATAAAACAATAACCTGTTATTGCCACAAAGTACACGGTAGTTTTAGGTCACACTGCTGGCACTGAGCATTGTAGTTAACCAAGACTGAATAGATACTCTTAACTATTGACAATAGTTATTGACATGCACTAACTAAAAATAATTTTATTGTTCTTATAATTTGAATACTCTTTGCATCGTCCACAATCTCATCTTGTAAAACTCCCACAGAATTTAGAAAGTTACTAGCAATACAATTAGCAACCACACATGAAATCTTTCAACTTCTTCAGATTTTTATGCATCACTAGATGTAAGAAGCCTTTTTGTCTCCATTTACACAATTTCCCTGTAACACTTCAGAACATAATGGCATACTGTGGAGACCAAAGTGAGTAGCCTGGTGCGAGCAGAAAATGCCTTCAAGGGAACCTTCTACTAAATAACTAAAGTCACTTTATCTGGCTAGGGAAGTGCAGAGGCTCTTTTATGAGGTACGATGTGCCCCACGTGTTCAGAAGATCCAAAAGCAGAAACTTGTTGTACAAAACTTTTTTTTTTATTTTTGTGTTAATTTGCTGGTTTTGTTTTAGGGAAACTATGATGAAGACTGAAAATGTAACCTTTCAAGCTCTATGACAAATAAAAATATTATGGAAAAAATTGTTTTTTACAGATAAGGAAGTTGCAGAGTGCTGTTGAGTCAGAATTCACTTGCTTGAATAAACATGCCAAATGAATGCAATGTGAAACAAAATATTGCATTTGTTAAAATAAATATACATTAAAATGAATATAGCCATAGATAGCTGCAGTGCTTAAAGAAATAAATACAGCTCAAACTAAAATAAATGGGCAACATTGAAAAAGCATGCAACTTTTACAGAACATGACAAAATGAACACTGCACCATTTAAAACTGATTGACAGGTAATGAACTGTAAAATCTGTATTGAAATGGAAATGACAGATAAAGAATAGCACAAGGCACCGATGCTATAGTCACAGGACTGAAAGATGGGAAAATTTCTGAGACGAGCACCAAAATTAAGCAAATCAGAGACTGATGAAAAATCTATGTGTTCTGATTGAATTAACCAGTTGTTGAGAGACAGAACAGCACTGCAATTTAACATGATTGTTAAACGGCTGTTCCTGCTTATATCAAACTTCCCCTACAGTTGAAAGTTAGACACCAGTAAACCAAAATGTGTTCCTTCACATCTGGCCTTTCCTTGGTTGTAACAACATACGGTAACCATTTTATCAGTTTATTATCCAAGTTTCAATGTGGTAAGTGCTTAATGAAGCAAACATCACTTTATTCCGAACTTTCATTTCAGGACTAATTTGCTTTGCATCTGTTTTGAATCCCTTTCTAAGCAAATCTTCTCCCAATCTATTTGATAAGCAGAATTCAGATAGTAATATTTACTTGCAACATTTTCTGGGACTTGTATTTAATTAATAGGATGATTTTTTTTTTTTTCTCCCCCTAAGGGTTTCTCTGGTTCCTTTCCTGCACAGAACAACAACTTTCAGTATTTTTGGTTTTCATTCAATGGACTGCATTCCGTAACTTGAAGCCTCTAGCTAATCTGCAGAATACAGTCACTTTCAAAATGCTTTCAAATAAACATTGTGATAAGAACTCATGATAGTCAGTATAAACTTTGATACTTAAAAGTATACAGTTAAAAGTTTGAAAATTACTCCTCCAAACCATTCCTTCAAGACACTGAGATTCTGGAGCAAGTCCAGAGAAGTGCAATGAAGCTGGTGAGAGGTCCAAAGAACAAGCTTTATGAGGAGTAGCTGAGGTTGTTTAGTTTGGAGAAAAGGAGGCTGAGGGGAGAACTTACCGCTCTCTACAGCTACCTAAAAGGAGGTTGTAGAGAAGTGGCGGTCGGTCTCTTCTCCCACGTAACAAGTGACAGGACAAGAGGAAACAGCCTCAAGTTGCACCAGGGGAGGTTTTGATTGGATATTAGGAAAAATTTCTTCACCAAAAGAGTTACCAAACATTGGAACAGGCTGCCCAGGGAAGTGGTGGAATTGTCGTCCCTAGAGGTATTTAAAAGACGTGTAGATGTAGTGCTAAGAGACATGGTTTAATAGTGGGTTTTGGCAGTGTTAGGTTGATGGTTGGACTTGATGATCTTAAAGGTCCCTTCCAATCTAGACCATTCTATGATTCTTTCATTCTATGATTCTATTCTATTACAACTATCTGCATTAGGTCAAACGATGTCCTACTTTTTTTTTTTTTTGATGCAAGAACAATATCACATTGGGAAAAGACCTGTCTTCAGGAAAAGCAAATATATTTACAAATCAATTGGTTCTTTAGGGGTGTTCTCACAACATCCTGTCTGCACACAAGTTGATTTTTATATGAAGTATTCTACTTCTCAACATTCTGTCTCTACAGACAGCCAATAAGCAAACAGTATTTTCCCTGAAGTGTTAGCACCAAAAGAAAGAATATGAAATATAATAGTCTAGCTACGGAAACAGAGGGGGGTGATTTCAAGATTTTAGTAACTTCACTCACTATTAGCCAGAAAGTGTTATTAGGTTGCATGATATTAATCTTTGTACAAGTAGGTCATTAAATTTTGCCTTGCATTGTGTTTTTTTAGACATGTTTTCAAAAACTAATTTATTCCTACTTTGAAGTCATCAATAGATATCCACTGTATTTTCATGGATGTACTGTGCATTTATCTCCATTCACAAGCATACTCAAATGGTAATCTCTTAAGTTTATCATAAATTAAGGCAACAACATAGGTGCTCTACTTCTTCTTAGTGTAGTCTAAAAAGCTCACACAAATAGTTTCCCTAACAACTTCAACCTATTAATCCTCAAGGTACCTTTAAGTACATCCTCAGTAAATTTTCGCCTCTTTTACCTTGCTTCATGTGTTAGATTATTTTAACGTTGTATTCTTCAACTTCATGAAGAAGTAATGTTTAAATACCAAAGACCACGACATTCCTTCAGCAGGTACTCCAGAAAATTTCAGAGGATAACTGATTTCTGATTTTCCTGGCCCTTTTTCAGCAGCATGGTACATGAAAGGAATGAGAAGCAAGTAACTACCCTCATCATTAAGTTCTTGTCCCGTATTTTCAAAATCCTGAAATTGTGAAATCACCTGGCTAAAATTCATCTCTGAATCAGATCTCATTTTATTCTCTTTTTTTCCTATATGATTGAATTTTATATTTATTTGTTGTCATGATCCATTCAACATTATTACGTTTTACCTCATGCTCAAAGCATCTCCCCATTACCATTTGTCCCGCACACATATAATGTTTTTAATGTTAAGGTTGTGATAATTTTTTTCTACAACTTTAAAATTCACATAAGTCTCCGCTATGTTCAAATTATTTGAGATAAGTAGCTATTTTCAATAATAAATACTTACATAGGAAAAAAATCTCAATCTCTTTTTGGTAAGGGGTGTTTCTGTGCTAGCCGTCCTAATTATTCTCTCAGGAATGTTAACATATTTCAATTCAGTTTATCCAAAGGGAAGTACATATTCTTGGCGAATGAAAGGACATGACTGCAAGAATGCTGAGAACGAGTAAAATCCATCTTCCTGTCACTATGCAATGGATTATTTTTAAATACCTATAGTTTTTTCTAGTCAGTAATAGCCTGCAAATATACACATCAAATAAATCACTGAATAAGGAGGAATGAAATGGAACACATCTATTAAAAAAGGTATAGTGAAGTGTGTTCACTGCTCCAGTGCACTGAAATGAATTTGGATTAGTTTTGCTATACTGTTGTATTGGAATCCTAAACACAAGACTGTAGGCAATTTACAAAAAAAACTGAATAATGCACTGAGAATAT
This sequence comes from Vanellus vanellus, assembly GCF_965231255.1. NCBI lineage: Eukaryota > Metazoa > Chordata > Aves > Charadriiformes > Charadriidae > Vanellus > Vanellus vanellus. The sequence continues at coordinate 48,245,058 of NC_138905.1, forward strand.
TTGCAGATCTATATCAAGAGATCTCCATCTTCAAAACACTCCTCGGAATAATAAATAGCATTATATTCAGTTACTGAAATATCCAGATGGAGACATTCTATCAATTACTGAAGAAATATAATGGTTTGTATCAGCCTGTGAAATGTAAATCCCTGAAGTTTCTGTGTCACAAAAACTTCACAGTTAGATACAGTTCTAAGAATACTGTCAAGAAATGTCAAACCTTGGAATAGCAAAAATGTTGCTTCAGTGATACAATATATTAAAACTGTCTGTACAATTGCTTTGTCCAGGAGTAGTTTACTTTGTCAAGGACAAAATTCAGAATGCATCTGTTTAGTATGAGAAATTTATAACACATAAATTAAGGGAATCTGAAAAATTGAAAATATTTCTAATGGAAAATGAAAGAGATTAAAGAATGCAAGTAACCACACAGCTAAACAACATTTTGATTTAGTACTCTTCAATATGTAAACTGAAATTCATCCTGAAGGAATCACTATAAGAACAGTACACTATGTAAGCATCAAAGTACAAAAATTTCAGAAAAAAAACAAAAAAGTCAAAATTGGTACCCAAGTGATACCACAGCTATCCAAGCAAGAGATTTTGCACAGGATGAATTGGAGCTAGAGTTGTGGATGGGGAACTGAACTAAGATATGCTACATGGAAACTGAATATCTTTCTTTTTTCAAACAAGCTTTTAAAATAGAGAAGGAAGAAACAAGCCTTGCCTATTCACCCATCTTAACTTTAACAAAGAAACTAGAGATACAACGTTAAGATGGCACCTAAAATGCCAGCTATTTGGGCTTTTCAATCAGTAACTGACAAAGATTTTGTTAAAGGAATAAAGGGGAAGGATGATGAACTTCAAAGTTGATTATAAGGGTAATGGAATGTTAAAAATGAAGTCATGATTTCCTATTGTTGCAGTATCAGTCATTAGCTGCTAGAAAATTACTTAAACAGCGTCACATAGAGAGCAAGAGATGCAGTAGATGTAGGAAAATGGTAATATATATATTCTTAATTTTGCACGGTTTATAAATAAAGGCCTCTGGGATTAATATTTTCTCACAGTTAATGACTGCCTCGCTTTAAGGACAAACTCCTCTGGATAGTCATTAACTGTCAAGAAATGCTGACCCCACAGGTCATTCTTACTGAAGTGCTGTATAATGCATATAACAGTTATGTAAATGCTGAGTATCACTGCAATAAATATTTAAATAAGGTGCTTAAGTAAAGCTTATGGGTTATTCTTGAACAAATGCTTCGGCTGGGTGCGGAAGGTGGGCACAAAGATGGTCCGTGAACACTCGCACACAAGGGCAACTGAGCCTAAGTGTTTTTATTCTCTGATCAAAAGGACCTGGGATTAAGTCTTAGTGTTAGCAAAGATGAGGGATACTGAGACCGCAGAGGAGACTCTAGTTCGTAGCCCTGCCCTTTCTGGTATTTGTCTGCACTGCAAAATAAATAGAATCCACTGCCAAATGTTCTCATTGTGTTGCAGAGGTTCATGTCCAGAACCAAAGCATCTATTTTGCTCACCCTCCTTAGATTTGGATGGGTAGTTCAGGCACCTCCCTTAGGATCACAACCATTATTGTCTCCAGTGAAAGCTATATGTCTCCAAAGAGTGTCGCTGAATTTTAAGCACTGAGCCTCCTCGAGTCTGCCAGTCAGATATATTGATGAAGGAGGAAGTTTTCCCACCTGAATTTAGACACTTGACAAAGGTTGTTATCAAGCTTGTCTATTCTGATTTCAGAGTACTGATAGATATATAACTGGGCGGCTATCACTCTTTTAAAATGCTGATGGCCACAGTGTACACATTTGCATGATAATAGCCACTAAGACAGAGAACACATCTAGGAAGCGAGTATTCAGGGATCATTTCCTTCCTAAATCTGAGAGGAATTCAGCTTGCCTTACCCACTTCCCAAGTAAGTGTCTTATCCTCTAAAATATAACATAGCCAGAGCTAGGAGCACCATAGGCAATTCTTGTGGAAGTAGGGCTGCTGCATAGGTAAGAAAACAAGAACCAAGTACCCAGAAGTCAAATGTACAGCTAACTCTTCAACCTTTTAGGTGAAGAATAAAGCGTGGTGAAGAAAGGTTTGCTTTTCTGGCCCCCACCCTGATCTGTGCTTTGCTTTTTATGTTAGATCAAACACCGAATAAAAAGCAAATGCTCGGAAAGCAAATACTGCACTATCTAGACACGACTTCTGTGAACAAAACCACGATGTCTCTAAGATGTTAGGTGTCTCCTCACCATATATTTCAAGTGCAATGGAGCTTGAGAAAGCGTTATATTACTAACTCCTCACAATGATGCATTCTTATACAACATTGTGCATGACTAAACATCACAGTTTGGTCACTGCATATGATGTGTGATTTTAACTGGAGATCAGCTGAAGGTTCATCCCTCCAAAATTAGGATGCAAATTTCCAAATCGCTAAATCAATTGGATATAGATATCACAAAAGCATTTTATGCATCAGAATGAGTGGTCTGCATCCATCATACAATCCCTTCCTCTGCCTCCAGATGACTGTTTAGGGTGTGCTGAATATACTGCACTAATTGTGACTTTGTTTATAAAAACCATAGTCATACTGTTGTAGCCAAAACAGAAGCCTGTGATGGTAATAAATTATAAATATACTACTAAGTATGTAATAAATATTAGCTTGCCTGGAACCTGAATATAAGCCTACTAAAATACTACAATTAATAATGTTCTGTATCTGTTTTGCAAAATCATGATAGCATAGCGTAGCCAGACAAAATTTCATACAGGTATGTGAACAATGTATTCACCAAAGGGGTAGGCAGAGGTGACCGTAGTTGCAAGTAGGATCCAAGAAACAAAGAGCTTCCAGAAGACAAGATAAACACAAGGGGTTGCAAATACGCAGGACATTTTCCCAAATACACAGCTTTTTGCAGGGGAGGAGGGGGCAGGGGGAGGAAACACTATTAAGTATAAATGAGGAAAATCAGAGAAGAAAACAAGACAAGCCCTAAAAGCCAACAGGACCAGTAGACATCACTGCTAACTATACAGTTTCAGGTTCATGGTACAGTATACTCACAGCTCAATTAGAATATAAATGCTAAAGGCTATGTATACATAGTAATGAGGATGCATTTAACTGACAATAAGAAGTGACTGAATTTATAAAAAGGATTGACCTTTACAAGCAGTGTGTCAGTAGTGGATTAACTTAGTTTTATTGTTTAAAACTGGTCTGGTTTGTCAGTCTTCTAAACAGTCCCATCACAGTGATCTCTGGTTTCCTGATATATATATCTGCTGTTACACTACAAATACTTATATAAGAAATGCTTAATATCAAAGTAGAATAGAAAGAAGATTTAGAGATTTACTGTGGGGTAGCCATCACAAAAAGAGTGCTGCATTTACAGAAGATGGTCATTGCCAGAAAGAAACTCAGAGATGACAACTATAATTAAAATCTTTGTTTTGAAATGCCTCTAAGAATACATCTGGTATGACAAGTGAATCCTACTAGGCATCATACCTTCAAAATGAAAGACAGAGAAAAATGAGTGATTGTTAATTGCCAGGAAGACAGATTTTTGTTGTTGTTGTTGTATTATTTATCTTCTAAAGAGATTTAGTTTTGTGTCATTTCTCAGCCAAAAATCCAAACTGATTGATGTGTAGTCCACCTTTTGAGCTATGACAGGAAGCAGAAACACAGTCCAAGACTAAAGTCTAGGATACACTTGAATGTTTTGGACTAGAGTGCACAGACTACAGACCAAACTCTCTGGAAATAAAAATGAATAAGAGCTAATCAATAAGTACATTGTATTCAAGATATAGCCCGATGTACGTTCTCACAGTGAGTATATATATACCCTGGCATGCAAGAAGACACTCTTTACACCATAAAACCTCCTTTCTTGTGTTTGATAGAGCTATGTAGGGCAGAACATACACATGCCCTCTCAGATCTGACTCAGCCAGAGAACTGCTGTGCTGTCACACATTTAAGGGTTCTGTGAAAACCAGAAAAAAGGGCAGAATTTTTTTCTGCATGAATGTATAGACCTTAAAGACCTATGGATACCAAAAAAAATCTTTCTGTATTCAAGTATACACACATTATACAGTAAGTTACGCCAAGTCATAACCCCATAGCATTTCTGATTTTGTGAATGAAAGGTCTCAAAGACCTTCATTAAATAACAGAAAAACAGGGGATGTTTATCAAAATATGTATTATCTCTGAATGCCTTTGTGCAGTGTAATCAACCTTTCTGATACTTTTGTTCCCTGTAACCATGGTTAGAATTTCAAGGGACTGTTAACCAGATGAGAAGCCACTGAAGTGGCATAAGAAGTTGTTTCATACCCCATACTCTGAGGTAGGGAAGTTCTACTGTGTCATCAAAAGTGTTAATACAGCTCAGTATGCAGTTCAAGAGTCTTTGCATGGAGAATTTTATGCTATGGATATTAATTATTAAAACCATGGGTTTGAGATTTTTCAGGATCACTTCTAAAACAAAAGGGGCTCCTTACACTGGTGTTGCAGAGTGCAGGCACATAAATGTACCTTAGGGACTAGATTATACTTTTGAGGGAGAAAAATGCTTTCTTGTTTTAGATAGAATTTGGGAACTTTCATAAGTATCCAATCTTTCCAGAAATTACTTAAGGCAAGAACAGCCCTTTCCTAGGTGGATACAAATGTATGTAGATTGGTAGAGGCTCAAAGCAAAGCTTAACAACCATACTGAGCATCATGAGCAAGGGATCCAGGAGATGAATTCCTTTACAGATGGTTCGGAAGGTTAGTGTACAAGTTCTATGTGTCTGCAATCTGACAGACAGGACACATACAATCTCTAATGGTTATATGTTGTCACATAGTGTACCTGAAGGTGCTGGTGATCAGGTCTTGCTGTAATGACACGGTACTTAACATAAGGCTTAGAATAATTATAGGAAGTCTGAGCCTTTCTGGGGACCAATAATTTTCATCCATCTGGCCCTCTGTGTGGGCATCCTACTGAAAAAAATGAATTCGTCTAAGCGTAGGAGATCACTAGAAGAAAAAGACAAAAAGGCTGATAAGAAATGCAACACTGAAAGGGAATTCAGATTTTTGAACTGAAATAAGGTCTTCACAGAGAGAACACCATCTGAAGCCGTGACTATAAATTTCAGAGCCTGACCTCAGATAGCATGAAGCTATACACTACTGAATGTCCTACCAGAGCTCAGTAGGGTTTTACTGAAGTGGTAAGATGAGTCTCCAGGCTTGGAATCAAGAAGGTGCCATGCATATGCATGTGTACCCCTGACCCCAGTACGGTACGTTACATTAGATATACAGACATTCTGTATACAAAGAATGATGGCATCACTCCACACAATGGATTTTTAGGCTTCCAATAACTTATTCTTGCACAATTTGGACAGCAGTTTAAAGTTCTTAATAAATTTGTTTGCTTCACAACATTAATTTTCTTTTATATGTTTAGGGAATGGTGTGTTCTAGCATGTATTTGTTAAAGTAATGATTGTCATATATATGGTTGTCTGTCTCTGTTATGCTTTTTTCTTTATGCTGCTTGTGTACATTATGAATTATTTTCAGCTTAATTATATGAGATTGCATGAAATATACTCTTAGAGGATTGATATTAAATCATTTGCAAAGGTGATTCCAGTCTGACGCTGTTTTTTTTAAATTAAGACTAAAACCCCAAAAGAGAGTTGGTTAATAGTGTTCTTTTCTGTATATGAAAACAGGGGTTTCTGAAAAGAAACGTAAATGGCAGAATTCAGAAAAGAAGGTATATCTATTACAAAGAAATTATGTATGCTGTGCACATGCTCACTTCTGCCCAAAGCTATAGGATGAGATGCTGAGTTAAAACTGACCTATTTAGCTATAGCCCAAAAAACCTGCAAGAATATCTCTTTCTCCAAAGCAAAACTCCTTCAGGAAAAGATGATATAGGTTCCTCCATATGAAACCTTCAGTTACTCTTTAATATTCTTAGCTCCCTGTAGAAGTTATCATCACTTTTTCAATATTTTTCCTAATCTACTTTCTTTTCATTTTCCTAGGGAAAATATGTTTGAATTATGTAAATCATTATGCATCTGCCAATATGAAAACAGTCATCAAGAGCACTTAGAAATAATGTAAATCCACAAAAATATACAAAAAGCAGTACTGTAGAACTGCACATCTAAGCAAAACCTATTTTATCCCCTAGTCCTGTTTACAGGATAATAAACCTCAGTCAGGAGAAGTAGAAGGATTGATTTCATTGTTCTTTGTGCCCCCAAGAACATCATAAGGCGAGATGGCATTTTACGGGGGAAGGCTTGAAATTTTGCATTAGAAGATATTGCTCTTTAAGAAAAGATGAACAATTTGGGAGCAAAACCCCATTATTATTCTCAGAAACAGTAGCAACATTAGTGAACACAAGAAATAAACTAGATGATTAGCTGTCCAATGCTCTTTTATTCGGTCTCTGAAAAAACAGGTTTGATATGGATTGCTAAAGCTTTTAAAGAAATACTCTGTTACAAAACCTTCTAAACAGAGTATTTAGGAGACAGCAATAACATTGTTCCAATGTCAACAATATTCTCAAATACATTTTAAATATGAAAAATAATGATACAATGTGATGAGACATTTTTTATATTATGCAGAATTTTTTTGTAAGTGAATAATCATAAATCCACCCTCATGATCGAGTAGTTGAGATGCCTAATTTTAAGCATGAACAATATCAATGATGAAATTAAACAGTCCTCTGTATGTTTCTTCCAGACGTTTATCAGAGCCCTAAATCCTTGTAACATGTAAAGCAAAGCAAGTTAAATATCAATGTAAAAATCTTCATTTTTATATATTAGGAACATGCATTGTGCTCACAGCTTTCCTTTTCTGGAGAGTCTATCTATAACTCACAGACTTGGTTTGGCTTTCAATTGCTTATATTCTTGTTTTATTTATCACATTGTATAAATCAGCTAAACACTAAAGTGTCTGCAATAACCTTATCTGAGCTTATATCTTAATTCTTACATAAGCAGAAAACCAAACAAAAGTGAGAACTGAATCTTCCACGGAGTTGTTTCCAAATTACTGAAGATAATACCTGTTCTCTTACAATTTTTTTGATTGGAATATTATAGAAATTTTAACATAAATCTAATTTTAAAACTTATATTTTTTTTCTTAACAAGCACTGTTTCAAAAAAGACATGACATCTTCATTGCCTGATAGGAAACCACAGAAGATAGTTAACATGCATGCACATACATTTGAATATACACAGTCCTTAATTTGTGCTTTGCTTTTTAAAGATGTTGATCAAAAACTAATTACCCAGTTTTCAGGTAATTTCAAGTGATAAAAGATTCAGAGGGAATAGTTTTTCTGTTGATTCAAAAGCCTAGCCGGTCTATCTAAAACTACTGCATGACTTGGCTATCTGGGTAAATGCTACAACTTGATATGTACGGTACAGTTCAAACTTCCCTTGTTCCCATTAGAACATCCTATTTTTCTAACTATAGGACTATCATACACCTGAATCATAGAATCATAGAGTCAGAGAATTGTTTAGGTTGGAAGGGACCTTGAAGATCATCGAGTTCCAAACTCCGTGCCATGGACAGGGACACCTCCCACCAGACCAGATTGCTCAAAGCCCCATCTAGCCTGGCCTTGAACACCTCCAGGGTTGGGGCATCCACAGCTTCTCTGGGCAACCTGTTCCAGTGCCTTACCAGCCTTAAAGTGAAAATTTTCTTCCTTATATCTAGTCTAAGTCTTTCTTCTCTTAGTTTAAAGCCATTCCCCTTGTCCTATCACTACATGCCCTAGTAAAAAGTCCCTCCCCAGCTCTCCTGTAGGCCCCCTTTAGGTACTGGAAGGCCACAATAAGGTCTCCCCAGAGCCTTCTCTTCTCCAGGATGAACAACCCCAACTCTCTCAGCCTTTCAAATCTAGCCATATTTCTCATAAAGTCAATAGCATTATTTACTTTAATTTCAACCATACAGAATTGGCCAGGGTGCATCTGCTCATTTTCTTTCTTGTACTATCAGACATTACCCAGTCGAGCTACAATCTGTGCTTAGTGTTAGTGCCATTACATCCGACAGCAATGTATAACACATTCTATTACGTGAACAGTTAGAAATGCACTGAACTGAGATCTGTAAATGAGTCTCACTGCAAGAATTTTTATAACACGTTTGAATTCAATGGGCACATACTGAATCTGAAATTCTGCATTAATTTACATTTCATTAAATGATTTACAGAAATGTAAATTAATCCACTTCTGTAAAGTGATTACTGCATTTTCTCTTTTCCTTTACAAATAATAAAAAAAAGTTCTTTCCTATTCACTGTCCACTCAAATCTAAATCATCCAGTGATACTTAACAGTAAAGATAGAAAGAACCAGGAGGCTTCACATTGTCTTCTAAAGGTCAACAAATAGTCTTTGGAGAGATCAGAAGAAAGAAATATCTAGCACTAAAGGCCTTTCATTTAAAAATATCATGTACATAGAAAAGCTCTTCTGCTTGAAACAGAGGCTTTTTCAAACATTTATTCCTACAGCTGTCATACAGTCACACTTGTTTTCCTATCACCTTATCACCCTCCCTTCTGTTATAAACATGAAACCAAATTATGTAATTATGTGTGCCCTCATTTTTTCTCTACAGTGCAAAAACATTGGTCTTGTAATTTTCTTGATATTATTATACAATTTCAAGTCTGCAGCAGTTAAGGGTCTCTCTGAACTTTCATTACAATACCTTGATATATAATAAACCGTTATAGGTATGCCTTACCATATTAACTGAGGAGAAGACAGTTAAATAAGTTTAAAGTGATTCAGATCCTTTCATAGGTTTGTGCTTAATTATTTTCTAGATGTGATGGGCAAGTGTGGCAGTGTGCTCCCTCCTTCCCCCCAACCTGACTTTTTTCTCCCATAATGCTGCCCAATCGATAACCACCCATGGCGGTCCTAATGGGTGCATCTGGTCATGGCTCAAAGTGGATTTGGGGGAGACAGATAACAACACAATAGCCAAGGGGTAACTTAATCATTATGCCCACCTAACCACAATACTGTGGTTGATATACAAATAGGACTATAAGTCAATCACCTTACCCTCATAAATAGTGAACAACCCAAGAGCCTTTTGAGCTCTCCTGCATGGCATCAGGCTGCACTCCAGGATCTCCCCTTGAGTAGGGACACCTCTCAAGGTTACTTCTTGCCACAACAGATCCTCAGTAAGTGACTAATGCTAAACTTTGAAGCTTCACTAAGATTATATCTTAGAGTGATTTGGCACATGTAATCATTTAGACATAAACCATTGACCAAGTCTGGGGCCAGATTGGATCCAGCCACACCTAGACTCATAGAATGCAAGGCGGTCCTCTTTGAACCTCGACTCAATGGGAGGGTCTCCCTGACAGTTTTTTCTGACTCTGCTCTCTATGCAGTAAATAACTAAGTGTACCTTGCCACCGAATCTCGTTAAACCACTGTCGCATTTACTATCAAACTTCATTAAATCACTGTTTTGTATCAATAAACATATCGCTGCTTCTCTCTTACGAGTGAAGCACATCACTGCACCCGTGATGCCAAGTTACATACTGGAAAGGTATCTTCTGGAATTTTAAAAATAAAGTGTATAGTGAAGGAAATCATACCAATTAAAGTGGCTATAGTACATATCATGTAGCAATATATTTGCATATGTTACATTATTTTCCTCTGTAAATCTGAAAACCTTCATCGTTGAAGGCACAGTGATTTATTAAAGTTTAATTAGCAAAACTTTAATCTACCAAACGTGAATGATGTAAAGTTGCTAAATGACAGTAAAAACTGAGAATGCAAGTCACATCCTTGCAACAGACATCATAAATACACAGATTTACCTCTCTCTCAAGACTAATGCATTCAGATTCTTGCAGCCCATCTTGGTTTTACACTATCTTGTTAGGCTGGATATACTTCATTAGACAGGGAAGACATCAGTGTGACTTTGTGGCTCTACAGAGCCTTACAGGTAAAGAAGCCCAGGTAGAAGTGCCCTAACTACTCTATAAGATTGAATTACCTTCTACCCCATGATCTTCCTATTCTGCTCCCCAGTCAGACAACCCAGCATACATGATTTGATAAGTTTATAAACAATTTTTTTATTTTAAATTTAGATCATAAGCTCTCCAAGAAAACATCAGTTTTTATGTATTTGAATACTAAATAGCACCTTTAGCACAAATTCTGCATCTCTAAGCACACATAAAAAATAATACCAGTGATGCCAAGACTTTTTTGTTGCTTCAGTGCTCCCAGATTTGGTTTTGATACAAACCAAGAACTACAAATATAATATCAATATTTCTTTGTGTCTCCAAAATCCAAAAGAGTTTCAGTTTTGGAGGAGAATTTAGGCTAGAACTTAATATACATAAATTTGCTAATGTACTGTTTATGACAACTAAAAGAATTAATTCCATATTACAGAAGCAGTAGGATATACAATATTTTATGATCTGTCTTTTCAGTGAATTGAAACTTTTCCTATTCAGGTTTGTGTAACTGTGTCACAGTCTCTGTTAAGTCAGAATAAGAAACAAAAAATCACCTGAAGATGGACCACTACTTTTGGGAAGAGACATAATCAAGGAGAAAAGGGAAAATGCATCATTTAATAAAACAAAATCCACACAAGTAATTCAGGGAGAAAAGTACAGCTTCTACTTTCTTTTTTTTTTTTTGCTCTTTCTTTCTTCTTTTTTTGCTCTTTCTTTCCTCTTTCTTCCTTCTTCCTTCTTCTTTCTTCTTTAATTTATTTTTCCATGAAATAAAAAAGGCCTTGGCACAAATAGGAATAGCCAGTCAGAGCCAGCAAAGGATTAATAGGATCATAATAAATATGGATCTCAGATTTTAAAATCTATCCACACTATACACCAAAGAGAGGGACTGGCCTTTAATACTAGGTTTATTTTCATTGCTAAAGTGAAATATTCCCAATTTTAATTCATTATTTCATACTTATTAGGTACTTTGTTCTAATAGCTTAACAGCATGAATTATGTGAAAACATGCAACACATCAGAGGGAATAGCTCACTACAAAATATCCTAGTGGTATATTGTTTGAAAGACAAGGCTGTCTGCAAGAGCATAGCCCTGTTGATTTATCTCCGGAACTGTAAATGATGTTTCACAGAACAAGAGTCACTCCATGCAAAAAGCAATAACAGCATTCCTCCCTTTCATTCTGACAAATAATTCTCTGTAGTGTCATAATTTTAAATGGATCACTAAAACTGACACCTTACTGTCCTTTAAAATCCACCTCTCAAGAAAAAATATTTTGAGAAAACAAGACTAGTGTTCTGTTTATCTAGACAATATTTTAATTTTTATGAAGATAGATTACCAAATATACAAGTGAGTAAAATATTTCATCTAGAGAAAAAGCCTTGAATTACCAGCAAATAACAGTGCACCCTTTTGAAAACACTTTATTCATTCAATTTAGAAGATTGGATCAGATCAAGTGGCAAGCAGTAAGGCAAGGAACATGCACAATTTTGAGAGTAAGGCTTGACTAGAAGTCAGTGATGTCAGGCATTAAAGAGGCTAGCACACTTACAGGATTATGGAGTGTGTAAGTTTCTGAAAAGGTAATGGAATCAAGTTATTTCGTAGGTGGGGGAGAGCGCAAAGGAGGGAAAATTGTTGTTCCTTATGTTCCTGCTAATCTTGGAGAGGACTTAAAACTTCAAGCTTGTTGGGACAGAATGTTCTGTATTCATAGGACACATCAGCTCTGGACTTACAAGTCAGTGCTTTATAAACAAATGATTATAAAATAAAGCCTTGTCTTTCATGCAGAAGTCATCCATTTCTGTTTCTTGACATAAAACAATATTATTCTTTTATCTGCTGGATTAGACATCTTCCAGTTTGGCTTTTTGAATCAGTTTACTAGAGGATAAAGAAGCACCAGTACTAGCACAAAAGAGGGAGAAAGCACTTGCAGCTGGAGTTGGAGTTGCACTGGGGAAGAAAAGCAGGAAACAGCTCAGACTGATTCAGCCTGTGTTGGAAGTAATTCTATCTCAGCTAGCTAAAATGCTGCAAAATTTAAGAGCAAGTTGCTGCTTCCTGTGTTAGCGAGTTGTGTTGGAATAAATTTCATAGTTCATATTACTGATTTGAAGGGAAAAGCATTGAACATTGGATCAACCTCCAGTTAAAAAATATAAACTTTGACATTTCAAATACAGACCTTAATATGTCCGTCACATCTGTATCACTTAAAAGTGTATATTTTCTTCATAGGAAGAAGCACCAAATCAGAATTAGTATACAGAATCACACAATCATTGAGGTTGGAAGCAACGTCTGGGGATCATCTAGTCCAACGCCCCTGGTCAAAGCAGGGTCATGAAGAGCAGCTTGCCCAGGGGTCTGTCCAATTGGGTCTCTATTTTCTTAGATGGAGGATCCACAACTTTCTTAGCAACTGTCGTGGTTTAGGCCAAATCCACCACTGGGGACCCGAGGGACCCCAGACGGGACCGACAGATGCTCCCCTCTACTCCTCTACAAAGAGAGAGGCAGAGGAGGAAAAAGAGACTTATGAGTTTAGAAGAAACTAAACTACTTTAATGAAATATTAATAATAAAATAAAAAGAAATAATGAAAAATATATACAAAACCGTATCAAGCTCCCGAGATGACAATCACGTCACCGGCTGGCACTGGGGCAGTCCCAGGCTGGACTCAGTGACGGACGGGAACTGGATTCCGGATCTGGAGTCAGGATTGGGATCACAGGCAGACGAACAGAGTCCTCCTCAGACGTCAGCCATTGAAGGAAGAGCCCCTGACCCTTTGATCCCTCAGCTTTTATACTGAGCATGAGGCAGATGGGATGGAATACCCTGTTGGTCAGTTTTGGGTCACCTGTCCTGTCCGCTGCTCCCTCCAGGTGGGACCCCACTATGCTTTTCCGCTTCCGACCCTCCAACGTGGCAAATAACAAAGTTGGTTGTCCTTGGCTGTTATGGCAATAAGTATAAGCAAGAGCCTCTCTGCATACCATTCCTGGGCATCAGCTATAAACAATTGGCCTTATCACTCTGAGAGAGTGAACACTGTCTGCACAATATGCAGTTAATTTCAGTTGTTAGAAGAGGCCCAGCTAAGAAGCGAAGTTACTGAATAAAATTGGTTCTGTTTTACCTCAAACCAGGACAGCAACCTGGTTTGGGATTTGATCACCCACACTATGAAAAGGTGTTTTGTTATGTTCAGATGGAATTTCCTGTGTTTTAGTTTGTGTCCATTGCCTCTTGTCTTGTCACTGGGCACCATTGAAGAGTGTGACTCTGTCTTCTTTACTGCTCCCATCGGGTATTTATACACATCGATAAGGTAACATCTGAGACTTCTCTTCTCTAGGCTAAACAGCCCCATTTCTCTCAGCTTCCCCTCATACAAGAGATCCTCTAGTCCCTTCCACCATCTTCATGGCCCTTCAGAAAATTCACTTCAGTATGTCCATGACTCTCTTGTGCTGGGGAGTCCAGACCCAGACCCGGCAACCTAGATGCAGCCTCATCAGGGCTGAGTAGAGAAGAAGGATCGCCTGCCTTGACCTTCTGGCAGTGCCCTGCCTAGTAAAGCCCCAGAGACTGCTGAGCTGCTTTGCCACAAGCATGCATTGCTGGCTCATGGTCAATCTGGTGCCCACCGGCACCAGCAAGGCCTTCTTTGCAAAGTTGCTTCAGAGCCTGTACATTATTCCTCCCCAAGTGTTGGACTTCCCTTTGTCGAGCTGCATTAGGTTCCTGTTGACCCTTTTCTCCAGCCTGTCATGGTGCCTCTAAATGGCAACACAGCCCTCTGTTGTGTCAGTTAGCGCTCCCAGTTTAGAATTATAAGCAAACTTGCTGAGGGTTCACTCTGTCTGATCATCCAGATCAACAATGTAAGACAGTATCAGTCCCTGGGGTACACTACTTGGAACTGTCCTCCAGCTGGATAAGCTGCTACTGATCACAACCCTCTGGGCCTAGAAGTTCAGGTACCTTTTAGTCCATTTCCCTGTCCACCTTCCATTTCATGCTTAATCAGCTTGTCTATAAGAATGATATGGGAGACTGTCAAGATAAGCACCATCCACTGCCCTACTCTCATACACCAAGACTGTCATCTCACTGTAGAAGACCATGACATTGCTTGAGCATGATTTGCCTTTTGTAAATCCTTGCCAGCTACTCCCAAACAAGTTCTTGTCCTTCATCTATTTGGAAATGGTTTCTAGGATTTGTTCCTTTCAGGGATCAAAGTGAGGCTGACCTGCACATAGTTGCCCAGACCCTCTTACTACTCGTAGGAGTGACATTTACTTTCTTCCACTTCTAAGGAACTTCACACAATTGCCTGTTACCTTTCAAAGACAATCAAGAGTAACATCAGTCAGCTCCCTCAGCACTCATGGTCATCTCATCATGACCTGTGCACTTGTGGGTATAGGGTTTGTTTATATGTTTTCTAACCTGATACTTTTCCACCAAAGGGAACTCTTCCTTGCTGCAAACTCCTCTCTGGTCTCAGCAGCCAGGGATTGCTTAAGGCTGGCATGATTAGTAAAGACTGAGGCAAAGAAAGTGTTGAGTACTTCAGCCTTTCCTGTGTCCTTTGTTACTTTGTCCCCTTCCCCATTCAGCAACAGGCCCACATTCTCCCTTCTTTTTGCTGTTTATGTACTTGTGTGATCCTTTCTTGCTGCTCTTCATGTTTCTGGACAGATTCAATTCCATATGGGCCTTGGCTTTCCTAATCCCACTCCGGCACAACTGGACAGTATCTCTGCATTACTCCTGAGTCACCTGACTGTGCTTCTACCTCTTGCACACTTCCTTTTTATGGGAGATTCTTGCTCATCCATGCAGGTCTCCTGCTGCCTTTAAATTCCTGCTCATCCGGAGGCTCAAATTCTTGAGCTTGGAGGACGTAATCCTTGAATATTTACAAGGTGTCTTGGACCACTCTTCTCTCCAGAACAATCTCCCCTGAAGTTTGTTCAAGCAGATCACTGAAGAGACTAAAGGCTGCTCTTCTGAAGTCCATGGCTGTGAACCTGACTTTAGTCCTGCTCCTTCTGCTCAGGATCCTGAACTCCTGTCATGGTCACTGCAGCCAAGGCTGCCCCGGCCTTCACAAGCCAAACAATCCCTCCTTGTTTGTAAGTATGAGATCCAGTAAAGTCTGCCTCCCTTTTGGCTCCTCAGTCTCCAGTGTTATGAAGCTGCTATCAATGCATTCCTAAAACCTCCTGAATTGCTCATGCCCTGGTGTGTTGTCCCTCTGGCTGCAAACAGCACTGATAGGCAGAATTTTAACATTGACTTGTGATATGGTTTTAGACCTCAGTCAGTACCTTTCAGTGGATGAAAAGAGGGGTAGATACTTTGGCTAGATCATTTTGGTGAAATCTTGATGTCGAAGACATGCAACTATAGTGGAACAAGACTGCCATGATACAGAATGTATCAGACATTCCGATAACTATTTTTACAGGGTGATATCATCAATATATAGGGTATATACAATAATGCTTTATTTTTTCAAATTCAGTTTTCTGGCAGAAAACAGTAATAAATATTTTACTGCATGACTCACGCTGCTTGGAACAAATTTTAATGAATAACATCTTAACGCTGCAATCCAAGCATTAAACTGTCAAAGTTATGATTAAGAGAGTTGCGTTCTAATCAAATATTTTTTAATAACAGAAATATGGAAACAGAGCTGAATCGCATACTTTTGAAAAGCCATAGTGTGGAGTGATGACCTTCTTAATATTGCTACTGCTACAAAAAGGGGGAGGAACAAATATCTGCATTAGGGTCATAGAAGGACTACTTGTTAACTAAGATACCGAGTTTTAGGGTCTAACTGAAATTTACAGTAGTTATTTCAAGAAAATAAAAATTTCTAACACATTTAAAAATGTTAGGGTTTGTTTCAGCATGAAAACCAAAAACATTTAACTTCAGGTTGACCTGATAGTTTCCACAATTGTTTCATTCAGCCAACGAACCAAAAAAACAATTAGTTGCACAGCTTTGTTTTGATGGTTCTTTTCTTACTTGACTGGTCTCCGGGAGAGTAAACAGCGTAATGGTCCCAAGACTAATCTACTATCAAGCCCAAATACAAGTTCTCAAACTAAATAAATTAACACAGAGGGAGAACCCTTACTTCAGACTGATACCTTATGAAGGTAGTTATTTATGTGTATGTGACAGAATACCATGGATCGTCCCTAGTTTATTTTTCTTTTCATCACTACTAGACACTTCAAAAAGGTCAAACACTAATCATAGCGCATTCCGTCTCCAGGCTAGAGAAATAACATGGATTATGTTTCCAGAACTTTAATCAAGTATCCACGCAATTTATTTGTTGTGCTGAAGAAGAAAGGTGGCATAGAGGTAAGATTTGAAGTATTTTATCATTTAGATCTAAAAGACTTTGCTCAGGTTGGAAATGTGACTTCAAATCTGTGCAAGATATACTCGAGGATTAGTTAGCTGTCACACAAGTAGAAGAAGTGCATCTCTGATGCATCCTAATTTACTCCTTACTTTGTGCTTTGGTATCAATCATCTTCCTGTGAGGGACTTTGGAGCAGAGAACACATACAGACACACACACACACAGACACACTCTTTAAATCTAATTTACTTAACACATAAATAATTTAACCTTAATTTACTTAATAGTAAAAGATAACACTTTTCATTTTACTAATGAGTCTGCAGTAATAAAATGTGGTGATTTGCAAATTAGAAAGAAATTTTTTTCTCTACAGAAGGCGAGGGACATCCTGCTACAAATAAATAGTAGCATTGCTTTTACAGTCATTAGTAAAAGTTAAGGAGCAAAGGAGAAAAAAAAAAGAGTTAAATTTGTGATAAAACAGTTCATTTGAAATATGTATTTCCACTTTGTCAGGAAAACTGAGGTCAGAACTAGTCTTATTAAGCTAGAGCTTAACAACCAAGAGGCAGATATTGGTAACCTGTTATAATTAGTAAGCACATGACATATTCCTAGAATAAATTCTACATTTTAAAGAATTGTGAAGAAGACCACAAAGACGTCTTCCTAAGTTTAACAACAAACTTTGTTGCCATTTTTCTCGATAACAAAGAAAGGAGTAACTGCTTCGACCTTAGCGGAAGGTAACAAATAATAATAATTTAAGATAATTTTTACTTCCTCCTAGAGCACACTGCTAAATCAAACCAGTGTATTTTTCTCCATATTAATGAACAGAGAGCTCAGAATCACTGTAAAAAGATGCTGAAAATGGAATGCACATAAAACAGCTACTCCACTAGTGAAGTAGGTCAAAGGCAGAACTGTTAATGTCTGTAGCTAAACTCTTCAAACACAGTGCCCACTTGTCATCAGCATATCACTTTCTGATATCTCAGGGTCCTGACTCCATTTCTATGCAATTGACCTCTCCATAAGAGCTCTCTGATGAAAGTCATACAGGAAGATTTTTCATAGGTATTTAGCTTTAATTTGTCCCATCAAAGGTATTTGACAGTATTACAGCAACACATACCTCAACCATCCTATTCATAGCTGAGGGAGACTGATAAACAAGGATCTTTTCTGCTGTATTCTAAAAAAGAAAAACAGCAACAGCCCCCCAAACATCAACTTAGATTTACTAATGAACTTCTGATTTCCTGACAAAGACATAAGCATTTGAAATCACTCATATACATATGCAAGTATATATATGGGGGTTTTTTTCACCAGTACAACATGACTATTAAGTTCTCCAAAGGTGTACCTATTTGTACTTTTGGGAAAAAAAAAAAAAAAAAAAAAAAAAAGTCTGCTCTACTGCAATGTCCTGCTTATGTCCTACCTCATGCATATATTAATTTCTATTAAAAAAGCATTATTATTTTTTGCAAATGTCTACATCCAATTCCAGTAGGTCAGAGGACCATGTCTTTTGCTTCACCTCCAGCCTAATGTAGAAATCTTGACAAAACAACACTTTTGGGGTTTTTTGGTAGGATGACTACAATTTTACTACCATGGTCATTGCTTTGTTTCTGTAGACCCTGGAGAACTTTGAGTGGATACCATCATCAAAAATCAGAGAGCTATTGCTGACTTATTCATTAAAGTTATGAGTAACTTAAATAAAGTGAAGTGAATAAAAGCAACATAGTCTTTAAATATTTTTCTCTTGAAGGATGCACATGGTGGCTGCTGTCCTCATATCATAATTTCTTTTCATAATACACAGCTTCTAAGTAGTTTGATTATTTAATAAAATGTGTCAAAAAGAGGACTGTTGCCATCCAGCATTTTCAATTATTCCAAAAGATTTGCATCATAGACTTCAGGACACAGAGAGTTTGTTGTCAAAAATAGATTCGGGTTTTTAAAGTACTGCTAAACCCATGATTTTAGCTTCAACACAGAACATTTATCAAATTATCATGCCACACTTTTTTTTCCCAGTAAAAATCTTTAACACAATTAAAATTAAAAACAAGCCAATAAAGGAAAACAATTATGACCAAATGCATAATTAAGATACACTGTTCAGTTAAAAACTATGTTTTTCTCCCAGATGATATCTTTGCCTTGCTATCTGCATTTTACACACACAGGTTCCTTAAACTTGCCAAGTAATGGATGAATTCCTCAACATCTTTTCTACACGTATGGCCAATGAGATGAAAAATGAAGAAGCAAAAGCATTTGATTTTAAAGTATGAGTATTTACAACAATCAGTGTTTGAATGTAATGAGTTTTAATACAGAGTCCTACATTTAGCACAGTGTCTTATCCTTTACATGAGCTGAAGGCACTTTTTTTTTTAATAAATGATTTTTTAAACCAACCAAAGAAGTAATGAACATTGTTATCACCCACATTTTATTTCTTTCCTTATTTATTCTTTAAATTTGGTAAAGATTATTGTTAAAATGTAAAATATGAATGAATTTATATCCATTTATTTATATCAATTAAGTTGTTTAAAAGATACTATGATGTATATATTAAAAAGTTACTGTTTAAGATAAAATTGTTGGCTGATAATAACGCTGTTGATATAACAGAAGTATTTTCTATGTTACATTACAATAGAGTCAAAAAAGAAAATTGCCAGTCTTCCCAAATTAATACCTGCATTTATTTTGTCTTTTTGCAAATAAAACACATACTAACTCAACCAAAGAATTTACAATGGTTGAGGAGCTTCCAAGCAGATATGGCAGATGAAGTTAAGAAGGGTTATAAAGTTTCTTTCTGTCCCCTCATTTGGAGTTACTAGCCAGACTAAATCACTATCACCTTATATTCAAAAAGAACTTCAGAACAAAGAAGCTTATATTTGTCAATGATCAATGAAAAGCAAAAAATCAGAACAAGGTTTCCAAGTTTGTTGGCTTTTGAAGTGCTGAAGTTCCAGGTGTACCAGCAGGAGCTGTAAGTATTGGTTTGCAAGTGTGTCATCAAGAATGGCAAAGACGGTTGGGTAGCTCCCTGCGTTGTGCGCAGTTAGCCACATGCATGCTGGAGGTGACAATTGTTCCTCTCCTCCTCTCATTCTTGCCTCATCCTCCCATCCCCTCAAAGGTGCATTTTTAGTTTCATTACTCCCTTGTTCTCCTGCCATTGTCCAACCTGCTTTCCTCAACATCGCAGATTAGGACCCGATGTCACACCACAGCCATTTTGACCCACCACAGGACCCATTACACCCCTCTCTTGGCCTTGATCTTGTTTATGGGACAAGAACAGCATGTCTCAATGTTAGTTGAGGTTCCACAGCCACATTTGCAAGCCAATCCATCTGAAGTCTGAAGTCACTTTTGTGTACAGTGGTGAGTTACTACCAAACACATAATTAGTAACTGGCTGTGTTAAGATGAAAAATTTAGGTCAGTAATTGCAATATTATTATTTCCATATTAAAAACAACTGATCACATGAAGACAGCTAACGTTTCACTTAGGTGACAGACTGAATACAGCAAAGGGAGGGTGCTACCATGCTGAAATGGTTTGCATTTCAGCACTGTCACTAGGAAAATATTTTAGAACCCCTGAAATATAGAATATGAGATTTGATAAAAGATTCATAGCATTGCATGAGTACGTAGTGTAGAAAGAAGAAAATGGAGAGAATTATTTTTGGTGAATATTTCCTCTGTGGTAAATATTAAAAGGATAGAAATATAAAGGTAAATTAAAGGTAAATATAAAGGTAAATTAAAAGGATAGAAAACTAATGTGATCTTTGCAAGGCAGCATTCTTTTTTGAAAAAAATCCTTTTACCACAGAGCCATGAAGGACTGGGACCTCTCCAAGATTTATTTGAGCAGTCCAGCAGAGGTTACAAGGCCCTAGCCACAGACTGTCAGCTGTCCTTCATTTTAGTCAAAAGTTACTGTGGTGGATTAACCTTGGCTGGCTGCCCACCAAGCTGCTCTCACATGCCTGCTTAGCAGGAGAGAAGGAGAAAATAAGATGGAAGAAAAAGCAAAGCCAAAGGAGATTTATCCTCTACTACCCATCAGCAGGTAATGCCCAGCCAGTTCCTGGGAAGCAGGACCTGAGTACGCATAGTGGTTACTTTGGAAGACAAATATTTTAATAATGAATGTTCCCCCTCCTCCTCCTTTCTTTTAGTTTTTATTGCTGAGCATGACACCATATGGTATGGAATATCCCTTTGGTCAGTTTGGGTTAGCTGTCCCAGGTACATCCCCTCTCAACCTCTTGCCCACCCCCAGCCTACAAGGCTCTGATGGGGGAGGGAGGAGCTCGAGAGAGAGCCTTGATGCTGTGCAAGCACTGGCCAGTAACAGGCAAAACATTGGTGCATTATCGACACCATTCTAGCCACAAGTGCGAAGTACAGAACTATATGGACTGCTATGAAGAACTCCAATCCAGCCAAACCTAGTACAATCTCCACCTCTGGTTCCATACCATTTGCACCATGTTCAGGTCCCACATAATTTGATACATCTACATATCTTCTGACATCCCATTGTACTGATGTCTCATTCCTGAAATCCCCTTTTACCAACACTTACAACTTATAGCTTATACTAAAACCACCTTTATATCCAACATACAGATTTATACATTCCCATTAACGATTATCCCCTGTCCCTTAACCAGTAGATACTATTTCCCCATTCCATAGGCCTCTGCCACTCCCCAAAGTATCCATAAGGACAGGCAATGCCTTGGGCCCCATCTGTCAAGGTGGTCACTCAGGACAGGATGAGCAGCATGTTGGGTGTTTGGGTGCCAATATCAGATCGGTTTGATTATTGATGCACTCACTCAGTTCCTTGCAAAGCTCACTCTTTTTCTGTTCAGATAGTTCCTTCTGCATTGTGTCATACAACTTACATCATGGATTGTTTTGCCCCAAGGTTAATCTTGTTGAGGTACACAGCAGATCTCCCCACCCTTGCACATTATCCACCAAGTGCACCTGGATTCTTTGGAGAAGATAATCTTACAAAAGACTCTGCCTTTTCTCAAGGGAGGAGCAACCCACACTTCCTTCCCTAGCCACTTCCCTGTGTACTCTACAGGGATCTTATTGCCTCCCACAGTACACAGGGGCTTTGTTTGAGGCAAGACCAGGATGGTTACCAAATCCTATGGTGTTAATCAACCAAGTGCTGCTAAATTTATATCCCAGTGCTTCCAGTGCCCAACACTCTCAGTATAGTCTTTCACAGTCTGTTATATCACTCAATCTTTCCAGAGTATTGTGGGTGATAGGGGACGTGATACACCCAGTCAGTGCCATGTCTCTTGGCCCAGGAGTCTATGGGGTTATTTTGGAAATGAGTCCCATTGTCTGACTCAGTTCTTTTTGGGGTATTGTATTGCTGTAGAACTTACCATTCAAGGCCCAAGATGGTGCTTCAGGCAGCGGCATGGTCTACAGGGTATGTTTCTAACCACCCAGTACTCACTTATACCATGGTGTGTACATATTTCTTGCAGATTCTTGGCAGTAGTCCAATATAGTCAATTTGCTGAGCCTCAACATATTGACATCCCAGCCACCGCCCTCTGTTCTAGTGAAACTTCAGTTGTGTGGCTCACTTGATTGCAGCAAATGTTTTATATTCGTGGATGACCTGTGTGATGGCCTTAATGGCCAGGTCCAGCCCTCATTCACGAGCCCATCTGTATGTTGCTCCTCTCCCTAGATGTCCCAATGTTTCACGGGTCCATCAAGCTACAAATAGCTCACACTTACTCTCCCAGTCCAGGTTCATCTGAGCCACTTAAATTTTGACAGCCTGGTCTACCTGTTTATTTTTTCAATATCTACAGTAGCATGTTTTTTGCACATGGTGAGTGTCTACATGACACCTTTACAGCAATGTTTTCTACCCAGGCAGCAATCTCTTGCCACAATGTGGACACCTAGATGGGTTTATCTCTGTGCTGCTGTATGATCTGTCTCCACTGCTGTAGCCACCCCCATAGGGTGTTTGCCACTACCCATGAGCCAGTACAGTGGTAGAGTACTGGCCACTTTTCTTGTTCAGCAATCTCTAGGGCCAGCTAGATGGCTTTCACTTCTGTAAACTGACTTGACTCGCCTTCTCCTTCAACAACATCAACGACTTGTCATGTGGGACTGCACACAACAGCTTTCCATTTCCAATGGTTTCCCATAATATGACAGGATCTGTCAGTATACAGAGCATAATGCTTTTCATCTTCTGATAACATTATATAGTGGTGCCTCTCGGGTACAATTCACCTCCTCAGGTGATGCTCCAAAATCTTTACCACCCAGCCAGTCCATGATCTCTTCCAGGATTCTTGGGTGGTTGGGGTTCCCATTCAAGCTCACTGCATGGTCTGCCTACTTACTCTACATAATGTCCGTTGCATGATGTGTAGATGTGACATTTCCTTTGAACATCCGGTCTAGCACAGACAATTGTGGTGCCAAGAGGAGCTGTGCTTCTGTACCAACAACTTCTGAAATGACCTGAACTCCCTTATATTCTGCTAGTACCTTTTTCAGTCTGGGTGTCCTGGGCTTCGATACCCCTGGGTTCAAAACCCTAGAGGTCGACCTCAGGTTTCTCCTGGTGTGCCAGAGGCTGCAGGTGAGGCCATGTTCTCCAGCTGCAGTGTAGAACATATTTTGCACAGCTGGCCCTGTACTGATGGATCCAAGGGCTACCGCTCAAGCAGTTTGATCTGCTCAAAGGCTTGTTGTTGCTCAGGGACATACTCAAAGTAGTTCTTCGCTCCAGTAAGTCAATAAAGAGGGCTCACAAGCTGCCATTTAACGCCCAAGAACTGGATCTCTTAGATAGGTCCTTTGACCTTACATTTAGAATGCCCTGTCATGGTAGCAATCATCACCTGCTGTTCTTCGACCTGCAGCAATGGCACAACACTGAATTCCACTTGCTCCAGGAGTCTTTGACTGAGACAAATACATTTTTGTTGTGTGAAACTCATTCAAGAGTTTAAAATTCTTTAACATCATATTCAAACTGTCCACAGAAAAAAATGACTTTCTGCCAAAGGACATCTGAAACTCAGTTTGTTTCTTCCAAATTACCTATTTCATCATGCTAATTAAATAACTTAGATTTCATCTGTACCTACACTATTTTCCAGCTAAAGAAATCTGAGATATTGAAGTGTAATGTTTACAAATTTTAATTTCTGTTTAATGAAATACTTGATAAAACTCACCATCAACAATTATTAGTATCAATTATGAAGGCACTGACAATTATATCTGACTATTTTGGAAAAGTGTCTTTGTACTGTTTTCAGCATTACACATAGATATGCATGTAACATAAAGTAGAAAATGAAGTCTATTGGATTTCTGAGAAGTGAATCAATAAACTCATAATGGTACTTCAGGGCAACCTTTAATGCAATATATCTTTCTGATTTCATAATTATGAAAGTTTATAGAAAGAAATTGTACATTTCTTGAATATTACTAAGTTCTTTCATATGTATATACCCCCAGGCCCTATTCCTGGAAAAGTCCACATATAGTCTTCCCTTCGTAACAGAAGCCTTTCAAAAAATACACGCGTGAAAAGCCATTAACTTATGCCAGAAAAAAAAAAAAAAAAAATCAGCATGTTTCACAGAAGACCTCTGTATCAGAATGTCTTCTCAAACTGCAATATAGGAGTAGAATCTACCCTGTGTCTGTAGCGTTTGTTTGTCTTACATTTTCATCGCTCAAGAAAAAGAAAAGAGGTGGTTTTAGGGCTTCTATTTTGGTTTCGTTTCCTTAGAGGAGATAAATTATCTATATCAATTAAACACACCTCTGTTGTCTCCATTCTCTATTATCCTGTACAAGTAAAGGCCATACCCAAAATAGTAGGACCTCTAAGTTTTCAATGGCAGCAAAAGCTTTGTTCCAACCTACTTTCTCATCCTTCTTCATCCTTCTTCTGCCAGGTATAGCATCATGTCCAGAGGGTATGGCACCTCAAGAAAAAAAGCTAGGATGGGATTCAGGTTCAGCTTTGCGCTCTTACATGTAGGTGGCTACATGTGTGCTAGATACCTTACCTTCTATGGAGACACATCAATGTCATCAGTGAACCTTGGAGAGCTGGTTTTTTGTGTAACTGTGCCTTTAGGGCCCTGTGGTATCTGACGCATCCACATGGGATTGATAGATATGATAGAAGACTTATGAAATATCTGTTCCTTTCTTTTTCGGCAAGGCAAGATCCCCTGAGACATCTCTGGCATCTGAATAACACTTTGTGCGTTGCACTTCAAGGTGAGTTGAATCATTCTCTGTCTCCCCAGTTGCAATGATTAGACTTTCACTGATTACAGCTGAAGTTTAGGCAACACATCGAAATACTTATATGAAAACACTTAAATTATCAAACCCTTGATATCAGCTCGATTAAATAATACATGTTAATATTAGTTAAGGTGTCTGAATAATTTTATGTTTTCAGACCAGTTTCTATATGACCTGCATTGCAACTGGGGGGAAACCTCATAAAAAAACATCAGCCAAAGAAAGATAGGATGCTTTTTACATTGATGGACATTACTAAAAATTGACACATGCATATTTTACTGTACTGGAATGGTAAGATAAACTGCCACTGAACTCTTATGCAGAAAGTTTCAAGCAAAATCAAAATACTTGGCTTATAAAATAGTGATAAATCCTCAGCAGCTAATATCTCCTGAAAAAGAAGAATTATATTGTGAAGAATAAACATAAGCAATAATATGAAAACAAGTACAGCCACACTGAAATAAGCAGGAGGTTTCTCCAGTTCAGTAGTCAAAGCATAATAAATTTTGGGGGGTAGGGAGGCAAGCCATGGGGGAAAATGGGGGGAAAAAAAATCTTCCCTGCTAATCTCCAGTAAGACGAGCTTAGTTTAAAACTTGAAATATGGTAGTCAATAATTTTCACATTCTTGTGCCAGAAGCTCAAATATTGCAATCATGAGCTGCCTGACAAAGTATTTATTTCTATCACTTTTGAATTTATCACCCTCTATTTTAATTAAACACCTTTTTGTGTTATATTTTAAGAGAAACAGGTTAAGTTCATCTTTTTTTGCAATTCACTATTTTGTGTAGTAATATTCTGTTTTCATTCTTCACTTTTCTAGTTAAAATTCTTTGTCTTCTTCCTGCGAGAGTTTTCAAATATCATCAGCCATTTTTGTTACAATTCCCTGAATTCTATGTGATGATAAAGTATTGTAAACATAAATTTGCAGTGTAAATTGGTACAGCATATATTATTTCCTATGAAACTATACTGTCGATTTGTCATCTTAATATTGTTCACATTGTTTTCCTTGTTTCTGTGCAGAATAATACTCTGTTTTCTTTTCATCATCAGAAGAGACATTATCTGAGCTCTCCCCACTGACATCTAGATCACGACATTATATTAGTATAGCCACTGTAAACCCAAGCAAAAGGTAGGGATAGTTTATATTTTTCCTTACAACAGATGTTATTTTGTATGCCACCTGAAAACTTTATTTCCATTCTCTCGCTCGATTAAAGTTTTCATAGTTTCCATTTCTTACCAAATCTAGTAACTGATCTTTTTTACAAGTGAAAATGTATACTATATATTAATTTATACATATATAAATCTTAAAATATAAATAAGCATGTGTTGGACACTACATAGCCCAGAGATATTTTCATACTAAACAAAAGAAGAATGTTAAAGATTTTGAAACTATTTCCTTCATAGAAAAATGTCTGACATTCAGGATAAGATATAAAAGAAAGCCAAAGATGTAAAAGAAGCCATAAAATGATTGCCTATCTCACAGTCAGCTAATATGACAATAATGTAACTACCACTTTCTAAGGGTGAAAGCAATTATCATAAAACAGGTTTTATAGCCGCAAAGAAAAGAAAGCGGATAAATCAGAATAAGAAATAGGAATCATGAAATTCCAGATGGTACAGATGTGTTCAAAAAAGTAGTAAGAAATGTCTGCATTTAAAAGAAAGTTTATTTTTCCAAAACTCCCAGTACATATAAACTGACAGAGGATGTTTTTTTTACCTCCATCAATAAGCCCACAGATTTCAGGAAAGCATCTGAACACACAAAACTGAAAGTTCTTCAGATTAACGATTTTAAAGTAATTGCTTTAATTTTTCTTGTAAAAACAATATACACACAATTAAAAATTGCAGAAAGTAGAGTAAGATTGACATTTGTAAGTGACAATAGTGTCTCTCTCCATAACAATTCTTAATTTAGGAAGCATAACTCCTAACCGTATTTATATCTTCTGAAATATGTTTTCTGAAATTCAGGAACTTGTAGTAATTATGAGAACTAAGAACACTGCATTGTATTCATTCTCATCCCTTAACAACATCTGTAATATGTCACTTTGGTAGTAGTATGTGAAAACTCCCAATTCTCAATCATTTTACTCATTATACTCTCAAGTAATTAAATTTGCTTTAATCAAATGGTAAATATACTTTCCAAAGTCAGACAAAGACTATTTCAATATTTTATCTCCATTAATCTGAAGGAATTTGACAAGTTATCTAACTAGAATTAATTTTGCTACTAAAATAAAATCAAACCATTGATTCTATTAAAAACCAAAATCTTAATTCCAAGAAAAAGTATGAACTCATTGTTAAAATTAAATTTAAATTTACATTTAAAGCAATTTTAAAAAATAGCCCAATTAGCCAGATGTAATTCCACCACTGATTTCCTAAGTAATTGGTAAAACTGGACGACAGACTACCTGATAAAACAAAATACGTATAGCTGGAATTGAAATAAGAAAGTCAGAAGCTGTAACAGTCTGTCTCTTGTATTTGCTTAATATGTCATTCAAATATTGATGTACAGCATCTTGCAAATTTATTGTAAAGGGAAATTAATATCTATAAACTATGTTGAGGTACTAGAAAAAGTCTGTATCGTTAAGAATTATTGATAGTACATGAAATACAAGATTCTTTCTGGACCTAATACAAAGACAAATGCTGCTAAATATCATATTATTGTCTATATTTATTTGAGGAACTAACAACACCTTGCCAGCACAAATGAGATGATAGAATCCGGGGAGGGGGGGAAGAAAAGAAAAAGGAATTGAAATAAAGCACTGAACATATGTCAAACTATTCAAATTGATTTTCTACCATAGTGCACTTTGATGCTTGGATGAACAACAGCAGAGGATAGCAACTATTTTTCGTCACATCTAACATCATTGTTCACTCTCTCTGCAAGGACAGGAAAAATACTTATCATTAGTAAGTAGCAGCAAAAAATGGTAGACACTGTCATATTTTGAAAGCATATAAATCAAATATGTAAAGATATCCAAGTTCAGTAAAAAGTTGATAATGAAATACTTGGTAGCATTTAGAAAGCACAACAGGTGATACCAACAAGGCAAAAATAAATGCTTAATACATTAGTCCTTTTCTTCAAGGTCAACTGAACACTTCAGAGTTTATGCTCGGTCACAAAGAAATTAGAAATGACAAAAGTAAAATTCTTATTTCCTTCTCATCTCAAGAAAAAAAAAAAGGTCTAAAACTGATATTGCTTTTATTTTAATAGACTTTCTCTGATAACCTAGATGAGATGCTTTTGAATCAAAAATACAACTGAATGGAGCAAAGACTAAATCTTTAAGAAAAGTTTTTACTATAACTGGGAAAATGAAAAGACACTATCAGTTTCATCGTGCTTCTTCTTTCTTAAAAAAAAAAAAAAGGTAAGATCAGATTGTGTCAAACTTTCTCTTCATTAACTCACTTTAGTGAATTAGTCCTTTTGTGATCCATTGCGAAACACGGGTTTTGAAGTTGGGGAACCTTCTGCTGGTTTTAGTGCCTCACATTGACACGCGAGGTAACAAGTGCCAGACTGACATGTCTGTCCTACACTTTTTAGGATTTATCAGAGAAATTGATGGTCATAAAATGCTGAAAAAAAAATAAAATAATGGTTATCCTAAATGGCTTTTGGAGAGACAATCAGCACTGATACCAGCTTGATAGCTCAGACCAGCATGTAGTAGCTGATCAAAATAGCTGGACAAAGAAAGTCAAGGGTCTATTATTTAAGTGCATGATGGACGGGTGAATAAAGAGTTCTGGGGTTTTCTTGAAGAGATTAAAACCTTCCTTCAGTGATCCGAATTTTGCTAGCTCACGCCTTCAGCAAAAGAATAATTGTATTAGGAGGAATAAACATGAATCGATAGAACAAACTGCTATAGGCCATACTAGCACTGCAGAACTTAAGTCTTCCAAGAAAGCAGACAGCACAGTGACTAGCCTTACCGAGAACAGGGGTAAACTTAAAAATTAACCTTTTGAACTGACCTTCTTAATCTAGGAGAAGCACCTCTGGGGCATGGCCCTAGGAAACACGAATGCAGCAAAAATCACCAGCTGTGGCAGAAGCCAGTTGCTCTCCTATGGAATGAAAAGGCTGATGGTAGAGAGGCAGAGAAGCACTATTTTAGGAACATTTGTTACTTGAAATGTGTACGTATTTCCAACAGAGTAATCTTATTTGGCTTCCTTGTATCGTACATGGATAAACCAGGAATCAGTTGGGCTGACTGGAAGAAGGAAGTATGTTATGAAATTTATGACACATATACGTATACACATATGCTGTATGTTGTACCTGTATGTACATGCTAACTAATGGTTTAGTTCAGAGCATTTTGCGTCTGTTTAGACATCAGAATTAGACTGTTATATATTATAGACTTATTTTCCACTCTTTTTTTTTTTTTCCTTGGGGAAACACTCACTACATATAACTTGTTATTTATTGAAAACAAAGGAATTGTTTAAAATAGAAAACAAAGTATTGTTGTTTTACACTGGTTCACTGTTTTGAAAAATTATTGCTTACAAATTCAAAGTGTCTACAAAATAAATGTTAATAACACCAATACATGGCTGACACATGTTTATAAACAATAGTTACTGTTAACATAATAATCGTTAGCACTACTGCATATGGTATCATGGAATAAAGAGAAAAATGGCAATTTTTCAGTTTCTTTCTGGAAGAGTCGTATTTTTTTACACCTACAAAGGACCTTTGAAGCTATGCAATTCAATTGAAAATCAAAGGGCATGATTTATTTTTATTTCTTAAGCAAGACATTTCCAGCTCATTAACAATATAGCTCTGAATTATTCTTAGATCATTCTTTCTGTTTACTGAAAAAGATGTAAAGGTTATATCTAACAAATTCCTGCCTGCAATGAGGACAGCAATTTAGTGTTTCATAGGAATAGATGTAAAAAAGACAAATAATTAGAGCTAGTGATATTGAAACCTAACTGTATGAGGCCTGTTTGCTTCAAAGAAATTGTGTGTCACCACAGTAAGGGGGAGAAAAGGAGATGGCAGACTGCCAAGGCGAGTTTCTGTTCGGTGACAGTATTCCAATCGAGAAAAATGCTTCTTTTATTTAAGCAAATTCGACAATGAGAAAATCAGGCTACAAAGCTATCCCTCAGCAAGAGATACATGTGCCATCATAGGGCCATAGCCACTCTCACATTATTAATAGAAGTTTTCATGGTTCATAAATTCAAAGATGGCTATAAAATATTTATATATTTTG
Source organism: Vanellus vanellus (assembly GCF_965231255.1). Classification (NCBI taxonomy): domain Eukaryota; kingdom Metazoa; phylum Chordata; class Aves; order Charadriiformes; family Charadriidae; genus Vanellus; species Vanellus vanellus. Next base: position 48,275,413 of record NC_138905.1, read on the forward strand.
GAAAGCATGGGGAACTGTGTTTCTTTTGTAAGTATTTTGAAATGGAAATCTTGTGATTAAATATTTTTTTTTTAAAGTTTTTTTTTTTTTCTAGTACTGGAATTTCTAAGTCTGTTAAGCATTTCAAGAGTCTCTTATGTCTAGAAAATATATTGGAGGGGAATCCTACATTAGTGAGACTACAGAGACAAGATATTAAAGCTGTAATTAACATTAGTGTCAGGAAGAGAAAAAGGCCAAGAGTATGAAATGTAATACTTGCACAGTTTTGACTAATCACTTCAAAAAGCAGCTACCACTGCTCCTCCCCTTTCCATCCCAGGGACAGCTGATGGTCTCTACCATCTACAACTCCTTAACTCCTTCAGAAACAAAAAGAAGTCATAATCCAGAGTGTTCTCCCTTTCCTTTCTCAGCAGGCCATGGAATGCCAGGAGCTGAACAGGGTCAGCATGAGAAAAGAAGTCTTACTTCATGTAAAAGGGGTTTGAAGGAGATAGGAAACACTGCCAAAAGAGACTGAGTGTTTTGGGTTAAGGATTAACATGGAAGTTGCATAGAGCAGTAACAGAGGGGTAGGATATCCAAATAAAGAGGAGAGAACAGAGACTTACAGGAGAGAAACTACAGATCTGGCAAGCTTCACAAGTCCCTGCTCATCTTCCCCATCAAAAACCCATTGGTCTCTCCTAAGCTGAACTTCTTCTTCTAATGTTCCTGAAAACCTCTTTGAGAATTCTTTCCCCTCCACTAAACCTGGGTCAGACAAGCCTTTACCTGTTTCTAACCAAAAATGAATTCTTAAGTAATCTAACCAAATTTACATTCCCCACAAAAACATACTTTGTTTCCGTTATCATATCCCCTAATACGTGATTTGATGCTCCTCAGAACGAAGTTCAGAGCAGCAGAGTTTCATTCCCAGCCGTGTTCATGACCTGATGTATGATACTGGACAAGTGACGTGCTTTTTTAGTGCCCTCCTATCTTTTTAAAATGCATGCACTTTTGGGCAGAGACTATCTTCTGTTGCAAAGGTCAAAAGGAGAAGCAGAACTGAGAAAAAGAATTTATTTAGATTACTTTTTCTATTATTACTATGTGTTACAAGCTTTTGTTCATGTATCTCTACCCTATCAAATTTGATGAAAAAAAGTAAAGAAATATTAACTTCATTACAGTAAGTTGGACTAGATCAAGGGAACAGAAGGTGTAAAACCAAAACCCTTGTGCCTAAAATCATGTTTCTCAAAAACAAAAAACAGTGTCTGGGGACAAAAAAAAAATTAAGCAGAGATAAATTAAGCCAATAGTTTGGATTTAGAAGACTTTCCTGGAATACAGGATAATTCCTACCAGTTTTGTTCAATTATTTCCTTAGTCTGATGCACTTTTGTTTTCGCTAAACCTTGAAAATCTTGTGTACAGAAATAGGACACAAAAACATTTTTTTTTATTAACAGAAATAATTTTATTTTTGCTACTATTTCGTAGCCTTTTCTGTTTTCTACGTAGTCTCCTTAGACCAACAGTTCAATTCAATTCATCCTAACATGCCCATGACATTACAGTCTTTGAAATTACTACAAAACAATGCATCAAAGCTTTTGAAGTGACAATGTTATGCTTGTATTTCCTTAAATGTCAACGATACTTTACAAATGAATACTTTTTTCTTCCTGATTCTATTATATGTTTTAGTCATCTAATTATATTTTATGATTTACTGATCAAGCTGCATATTTTACTAATCAACCAATACAATTTTCTGAGTTGAGTATTTTAATATTTGAGAACTTACCTATTTTTCTGTTTGAGTTACATAATCACTGATCCAATTGAATATTTTATTGATCCAGCTGCATGTGAAGTCCAGGTAGACACCAAGCTGATTGGCTTTTAGTGATACTCTAAGGACTCTTTTTTTTCTTTAAATATTATTTAGATACAAAATACTCCGGGTTTGGGCAGTTTGTCTCCTCAACTGCTAAAGAAATTATCCCTGTGCATTCTACTGGAATTCAGTTTTTAATGTTATGTCTCCTTGGCAGGGTGAAATAGCCAATGCTGTGCTGCCAAGCCACTGGTGCCCACGATAAGTAGATTAAAGGTAGCTCAAGGAAACTTTTTCTACGTTTTTATGGTGGCGATCTATCCAACCTGAGGTTAAATTACCCAATAACAGATCAGGTGTACCTTAACTGAAGAGAAGAACTGGTTAAGCATCTGATACCTGTAAAGGAAGATAGGAAGTAGATAGGGACTGAGGCATCTGCACAAGTTCCTTGAATCAGGAGCTGAGGAGGAGTCTTTCTAAGTAGAGCTCAAACTTTTACATTTCTTAGGACATTTACGTATAAAAAACACTTACTTAGAGGATGCTGAAGTGAGAAAGATGGACAGAAAGGTCAGCTATATATTCCTCATCAAACATATTAGGCAGAAAGAACTGTAAAATTTTGAAAAGGCCAACATCATGAAACTGCCTGCTGGGTTCTCCTATTAGAGAAAAGGACTTTGAGAGTCATCATGAAAACTCTACTGGTAGGTACTATCATCTGACCAAAGCTGGAAGCAAATAGGAAAGTACAGGCCAAACAGAAAGCTGGGGAGAGAGAAGGAATCTCTCTCCCATGAAGGATCAAGAGGACTTCTTGCAAGAAAGAGCAATAATGGACTCCAATACAAAAGGCCAAGGTGACTGTTTGATATAGGTACTGAGATACAACTTCCAAAAATCAGAAAATACATGTGCTAGTGGTAAATCTCTGAAGGCTATGAGCACAGGCAAACAAGAGGATTGGGTGTTGGGAAGTTCAGAATAATTTTTCTGGGTAGGTATGTGGGAGTTTTAACTCCAAATGCTTCTGGTCATGTGGATAAGAAGAGTTAATGCAGACTGCAGTTGTATCGTTACTATACAGCGCTAATTATGGTGGGGTTTACAGAAATTACTTTTTGTAATGCTGCATTTTAGTTCGTGGTCCTTGAATTATACATTTGGCATCCTGCTTTCCTACAAAATGTTCCACATTGTTAATTTACCATGCTTTGGGAAATATATGGAAATGGCTGCATTTTATTTCTAGTACTGCTGAACTGCTACAATATATTTGTTATTTCTGAGTAGTAAACATCATACTTTTACTTAAACACACACATATATATGTATATCTACCTTAAAATAATTGCACGGGGAGGTTGTTTTTTTTTTTTTCCCATTTAACTTCTGCCCGATTTCTGGAGTCAGTATTTCTTTGTTTTCATACCAGCTTGGACCAGGTTCAATAATACATTACCAGTGTCCATTATGAAAGATATATTTCTGTTAGCTTTGTTATTAAAAAAAAAACGTAGCAGGAGGCTAAAGCATAATCTATCCCTTATAACACTGAAATGAATGTTGAGCAAGTTGCTTAAAACTCTACATGAATAAGGTATTGGAATCAGGCCCTAAGGGAAAGCTAAGGTTTAATGGCTATACACATAACATTGATACATTTCCTTACATGCAGCATTCAAGAAAATAGATTCCATGCTGAGTGTTTCTTAAGTGCTACTTTAGTTGGAGCAAAGCAAAATTTTCTATCTTTTTATGACCTCTACGATTTTTAATGGGAACAAATCCTATCTTTGAGCTAAGTATTAATCTTTGCTCATAATAACCATCAAAAGTACAAGTGAAAAGGAAAGTGAATGAAGACTTTACAAAACCCTGTCTTTAGTTTCTTTCTGTCCTAACTACAATCAAATAGTGTTTTAAAATTTTAATAAATAAATATTTGAAAATTAATAACTTTGAAAACTGTACTTTGATGACAAGAGTCACCATAGCACTAGGCATAATGGAAACTGAGGAAATAAAATTTATTTGAAATTCCACTATTGTGTTTTGTATAGAAAGAAAATTCCTTTACTTTGAAAGAACTAAGAGCTACGTCACGCTAGTCAAACTTAGGTTAATGAGGTGATATTGACTATTAAGAAACTGGCCATGTGTCACTGTCACTCAAAAGATACAGGAAATAGGTTCCTATTTAGCATAGAGCTTCCATTACAGTAGACTTATGTGTATTTATGCAGCTCACACATATAAATATGCCTCTGCCTGTATAATTTCATCTTTAAATCTTTTTATATGAAGACATCACTCTCTTTCCCTTTTTGTTGCCCTACTGTAAGAAAAATTGATAAAACAAGCCACGATTTTTTCACATAGGGAGTGATTTTCATTAAGAAATTTTTTTTATATACAAACTTATTCTGTTCTAACACTTGGCTAGTCAAAGTTAGTGAAAAAAATTTACTGAGTGCAGAAGTGGAAAGAGAATCCTAAGAATACATTAGAATTCTAAAAATACTTTCTAAAAAATCCTTCAAAAATGGCAAAATATTCAGGTCTCTAATGACTGAATTAAGGAAGTCAAAAGTGTTTGACAGTTTAAGTACTGACATAACTTCTTTTGTAGTCATTATGCAGTGGTGATTTGGAAACTATTCTAATCTCACTATGTAATAGGAAAGAAAGTATTTTCATTATTTTTTTTTATGCATAAATCACATATTGATCCATGAAGACAAAGTCAAGAAGATCAAAATAACACTGAAGGATGGGAGGTATGACTATTCATTATCTTGCTTTTCTTTTTTTCCTCCTGGGGATACTACTTTCAATAAGTTTCAATTAAATAAAGGTAAGGATAGATTAAATGTATTTAAAAATGCATGAAAGTAATATGATAATGGTGCTTTTTATAGCACTTAATAAATAATGTTACTAAAAATACTTTTAGACGTTTGGTTTGTATCATAAATTCACAAATTCTGAACATAGTCAGGAATCACCCTTTAACTAAAAACTGAAGATTATTTTTTTATGTGATAAAAATTCATCAACTTGAAGTTACAGATGTCAAGAGCTCTTACTCTAAGGATTTTTTTAATATATTTTCTTTCTTATGTCCTCTCTTAAAAGTTACATTTTCATTCAAACATTAATGATTTTGCTAGAACCACCATAGGTATAAATGGAAATTCAAAATAGAGAAGCTCAATTAGGAGACAATTTTAAATTACCTCTGTATAAACAAGATATATTTCCTATTTACTTTTCATTTATGCGCAAAGAAAGAAAGTGAAGGACTGTTATTAAAGACTGTTCCAAAATGTTATATTATCTCAGCAGGAATTTCAAGAATCAAAATAAAACTCACATATTTTGACATAAAAATACTACTAATTGAAAAGTGTCCCACTGTTTCATCTATTTTGACTGCATGTCAAATATACTAATCCACTTTTGTTTATAGATTAAAATAATCAGCAACTATATTAAACCTCCCAAGCCACATTGTTAGAATGATATGTGGTCTGCTCATAAATAACCTTTTCATCTCCACGTTTCTGCCTGAGTTCCTGAAAATTTTTTAAAGTAGATCAAGGAGACACAACATTTAGGGATCACCTCAAAAAGTGAAAAGGATTTTGTCTCATATTACAGATGAAGGCCTTTTGCAGGCATTACACAGCACCAGAGACTATCCCTTTAACCTTTTCTAAATTGAGTCTATGACAGAAAGAATTTGAAAAAATATTGCTGACTTTCCCTACAATTCTTTCGGACCACTAAATTAGGACTATTTTGACCCTTTTGAACCATTACAAGCTGAAAAGACACTATACAAAGAAAGTCCAGAAGAAACAAGGCCAAGTAGTCACAGTTCCTCCCAACTGCTACGGAAAGCAACCCAGCTTCAAGGCTCAGTGTGGAATATTATTGTTTTGCTCCAGATTTAACTCCCCTTCCTCTCTTTCTGCAACATCTTTTCTTCAAGAGGCTGCCAATAATGTCTCCACACACCTGAAGTAAATATTCCAATATTAGCAACAAGACCACAGTATGAATAAGGATTTGCATTTCTTGGACAATCATAGAGCCAGACAATCTGCCCTACCCTGTGATATGTTACATAAGTCTTCGGTGTCAGCCTTCTTTTGTGAGAAACCTCAAATAGATTCCTCTTGCTGACCAGAGCACCTAAAGGGCTGGTCTGCAGTATTGCTTAGGTGAAGCCTTCACTGAAAATAACATGAGCATTCAATTTTGGGAGCTGGGTAGACGCTAGTATCTATAAATCCCACCTCACTTATGCATCAAAAAAAATTAGTATTCTGAAAAGTCAGTGAAAGCACAAGGGCAATCCTTGTATATCTGATATTGAGGGAATGACAAGGAGAGATTTGATAAATATTGTCAGGACTCTTGGTTTATTTCAGTGTTTTAAGTTAGTCCCATAATAAATACAAAGTGAACATTGAGAGTTTTCTGTGGTTAAGATTAATCAAGGGTGAAGGAAAACAAAATGCAGTCCTTTCTTCTTTTCTTTTCTTGTGGTCTAGAGCACGGATTTTAATCAAAATCTGGTTATAAAGCTATCTGTCAATGGATTATAACAGTGAACTGTAAACAATTCTATAGTTTCTCCCAGACTAAAATTCTATTCAAAGTCTCAACTATTCTAACAGTTCACTGTTTGCTACTGCTTGTTCTCCTTCCTTCCTACATCAATTTTCCATTTGCATACTCCTGAACCTTTCTTTGAAGTGGCTGTGGCACTCATCAGGACTTTTATTGATCTGATCCAACATACTAGGCTAGGAAAAAAACAACTTTTGTCAAGTTACGTTTTGATCACTTTAGCAAACTCACTCAGTGCAGGATCAGAAGCTCCCCAGAACAAGAGAAGGGGTCATGATCAGAAGAGAAGATAGAGCATGGAGTAAAACTTTGAAATCCATAATCTGTAAGATTGACAAATGGCATATAATTTTATCCTGAATCTCTTCTTCAAAGTTGTTTCCCTCTCTGTAAAACAATTAAATCTCCAACCTGCCAAAGCAAGAGAATGGCTATTGCTGGTGCTTATAGTACTTGCTCGATAACTGATCCTTATGGAATACTATTCCCATTTAAAATAATAATTTTCTTTTCATAAGACATTTCATATTTACCATTCATTAACCCTATTCATTCTCAAACTAGTATGTCCTCTGATTCAAAATGTCCTCCTGAATTTGTGTCCAATAACATCCTACATAGCTCCTTAATTTCCTCAGTATGTGCCTCCCTTTTCCTGGTCCTCACTTCCTACCTCCTCTCTCTGATTTCCCATGCAAATTTCCATATCTTCACACTCACTCTCCTCTTCCCAAACACAGTCAAAGTGCCCACATACCTCTCCTTCTCATACACATCTTGCCCATTTCTCTAATGTTGAACTGTCTAATCCCTAGATCCTGCACCACTGATGGGCCAGCACCTCACATTAGCTTTATCGCTGCTATCAAGCACGGTCCTGCTAAGCACAATTCACTTCTTCATAGCTTTTTTTCACAACAGTATGCTTGACTCCTGTTCTTGACAGCCTAAGATACAGCAGGCTCAAGGAGGAAAAAAAAAACCCATAGTATTCCAGACCACTCTAAGATGGACAGTTCTAACATATACTGTTGTCTCAAGCTTTGTCTCAACATCAACAGCACACTGAGAACAAGGGCTTTCAACAAAATCTCTACAGCCAGAGGCATCCCTGAGCATAGACTTCTACGTTGGCAGCAATTACTAAAATCACAACCCTCTTGGAAAATTCAAATGAGTACCATGTCTGCCAAAAGATAACTTACAGCGACTCACAATCTGTAAAATACTGATAATCTAAGATAATGAGGGAATTATCAAATACTAATGCAACAGTTTTACCATAACTGCTCACGATGACTCAGTTCTATAGGAGGTAATAGATATAAATAGCAACGAACCCTGTTTGCTAAAAAAAAAAAAAAAATTCAACATGAAGCATTGCAAAGGATATGTGTGAGTAAACCTAAGGATTTAATTTTTTTTTTTCTTTTTGTTGCCTATGGCTCCCAGTGTAGCCTTCATTTATTTTGTATTACACATAGTTTACCACTTTCAAGACTCTTTCTTTAACTAAGTATTAAGACATAAATATCTTCATAACCAAACTTCTTTAGGAAGTGAAACTGATTTTTACATATACAAAAAATTGGTTTCAGTGTCTGTATAAACAATTTATGAAAGACAGCTTATCTGGGAAGCAGGGTGATGAAAAGTGATGACAAAAAGATTCATCCTGAACAGGATATATGGTTACCTTTCCCGTCTCGGTGCTAATCGTGGATATCCAAAACTCAATACAGCAAGTATATTTCCTCAATTCTCAAAGGACCCTGACAATGAAAAAAACCCTCTTTCATGAAATGCGTGGGCTCAGCTTTTCACATTTAAATATGCGTTGATTTTCTACACCCTGGACTTCTAAACTCTAAATTAATTATTTGACATTTTTGAAGAAAAGAAGAAAATCCAGACAGTCCAATATGCAACAGCCCGATTATGCAGTAACTGGAGCAACCTAGGCCATACATGTCTGACCACCAAATTCAATGCTTCATCAGTAAACCATAGTTTACCCTTCCACATAGCCTGCAAAAATTCTTTCTCACAACAGTAGAATTGTAAATGGCATGAAAATATGAGAAGTCCTGTCTCCTGCAATGTGGGGGTTAAAGTGTACCCCCATCGTGATTATTATTGTCTTTTTATTCAAAAGGAAAACACTTATCACTCAGATTTAGTAATATTACCTCAGCAGAAGATAAAGTTCTGTAGGCTACTGTGTGTATTTGGAGTGAGGTTGCCTGACAGCGCTATGGGAGTCCTCTACTATTTTTAGCTTTGGAGAAACACATAAAGTCAGTTACGGCCTCTGTTTCATGTATTAAAGGGAAAGATAACATTGATAGTGAGAATAAATCTCTGTGCAAAGAAAGAGGAAGAGAAGGAAAGATGATGCAGGTTACAGTGAAGATACAACAATTCTAACATAGGTTATGCAGGTGGCGTAATATATGACTTGTCAGGACTATGCTGTTGCGTGCCCATCACTGCAACCCACCATTCTTTCCCAGTGCTCATGGCCCTAGTCTTTGATGTATGACACTATTTGTCAAGAATTTGTCTGAGGGTTATAAAAGACTGCAGCAGTGTCTTGTAAGCTGTATACGGCAGGGTGACCTTTCTGTTCTTTATTTGCATAGCATCTAACAGTCAGGACCTCTTACCTATGACTGTAGTGCATAGATGCTATGGCTATACAATAATAAGTAAAAGAGGAAATGCTACTTCTGAAGTTCCTTTGATTTCAGTTCTAGTGACTTTTTGATCTGCACTTTTTTCAGCGGAGGAGGGAAGACACCTAAGTTATAGACTCAAAGATCCCATAAACCCCTCAGCTGACAACAAATTTGCAACCAAACTGTATTAAAGTGTTTGGGGTTTACGGAAGTACAGTAGCAACAGCTACTTCTTGGCTCCCTGGAGACATAAATCTGTTTCAGATAAAACAGGAAGATGACCATTATCGAGACACGTTCATGAGATATGACAGCCGTCCAGATGGAAAACATACCTTTTTATTAATCCACCCCTCAAAACATAAATATGCTTTCAGTAACTAGCCTTATGAATTTAACAGTATGTTTTCCATCAGTGCATTTTTATGCTTTCCAGGGAATGACTGTTACAAACTTAAAGTCACAGGTATTGGTTCTTGACTTTTCAGAATTAGTCTTTGCAGACAGTTATAAACTACTGGTGGTGAATCCACAATACCAGAAGGCACTGTCCTCATACAAGGAAACAATGGTCATCCCTTGAAAGAAACACAGTCATTTCAGATGCACTTGCAGCTACATCTTACAAAATTTTCAACCCTAATCCAAAATTCAAAACCCTTTTATAAAAGACTTTTGGAATAGGCGTGGGAATATTAAGAAATTTATTATAAAATTTGTTTTACCATGTCACCTATTTTTATGCAAAATTCTCAAGACCACTGAAGTGTATTCTGATAGATAAATTATACAAATAATTTAAATTAAGTGTTTATAAACAATGAAAAGTAAAAAATTCCAAAATTAATACTTCATTGACACTGTTATTGATTCAGTATTGCATAACTTGCATACTATAAAAGCTATAAAGAACTCTTTGCCTTTTTTTTTCTTCCTGGTTATTATAATGTAGATAGTTTAGAGAATTTTTTTATGTAAATTGTTTTCACATTACAGATCAGGCAGTAAATCAATAGCACAACAGATGAAGAAACTTTGGTCTTCCAAATTGCTATTCAGGGCAGTAGTCAGTAGGCAATGTTCTTGGTTCCAAAAAAAGATCTATATTAAGTAAAATGTGCACCTCAGAAAGGATCAGATACAAAGGTAAGATGTGGATAGCAAATAAAGGAAACTTCACTATTAACAGAGGTGAATACTGTATGAATTATGCAAAAAGTACTAGAACAGAAGGAAAGAGAAGAAAGGTTTTTATATTTTTCATAACCAGATTTAAAGGATAACACAGAGAAGATTTATCTAATGTATTACATTTGCTTCTATAAAATACCTTCAGGAAAATTGCAAAGAATACTACCAAATACAGTTTCAAATTTTTATGCTATTGTGTTACTCCTTTTCTCTTCCTCATTACTATGGCATTGAAAAAGAAAGTACTTTCACAAAAGTATTACTACTTTGGGCAGTTTAACTATGAAGTAGTTTTCAAACAGGCTCCTGACTAAAAACTGGAAATGAGCCAAGTACTTATAGAAACATAAGAAAAAAATTAAAAAATAATGGTAGAAAAATGCTAGATATCTAGAATAACTTTCCTGTTACTGGATAGGAAATGATGAAGGTTTTTGAGAAGGGAACAAAGCTAATTTGCTGGCTTCAGAAATGTGCATGGTAAAAATGTATGAAATAAATTGAATAGTTTGGGTTCAGTATAGCATAAGGAAAAATCATCATTATTAGTCACAAGAAAGAGCCAGGAAGTTTACACCAGAATTGTTATTTGTAATAATAATTTTAGATAGTCCTCTTCTGGGAAACCATCCAGAGGGTATGTATTAAATGGAACAGCACACTAAAGAGAGAGAAAAACTGCTGTACTTAATGCAAAGAAAACCCTGAAACTAGAAACAATATACAGCTGTAGGTTGTGGTAACAGGAGTAAAACATAAAAAAAAAAAGAAGAGACATTATCACTATACAAAATTTTGTTGAAAATATCCTCCTCCAACTGTTTCTGTAAACAGTAGGACAAATAACTTTGGTAAAACAAAACAAACAAGGTGAAGAACTGATTGTATGCATTGCCTTTTAAAATCTTTCTCTATAGCACAGTAGTAGAGTAGGAAACTGAAATCAAAGGTCTGTATTCACTTCATCAGACAGATACTATTATCTGTCAGCAGCTTTTATAACACAAGTCATATGAAAATAAATATATTTCACTAGTTTGACTGCAGAAAACATGATTGTACCATAGGCAAAACCATACTGATAAAAATACAAAATTCAAAATAGCTGATAATTTACTGCTATAACAGTCACTGAAGTTTAAGGAAAGCCGTGTAGGTCTCTTACATTTCCGAATATTTGTGATTAACAAAAAGTGACTGTGAACTAAATATTTTCTGAAACCAGGAATTTAGGAGACTCCATCAGCTAAAAGTAAATTCACGATGATCTTTCTTTTTAGTCTAGTTTTAGCAAAAGTTATATAAATCTAGCTAGGCAAATAAAGAAGCTCGTTGATATATTTACCTGGTGTCCTCCTTTTACTGTCAGCTGTATTTAAATGTGGTGCCTCGTACTTCCCTCCACTTCTGAGATAAGACATATTGCTTTAAAACACTGCAATTTATTATAAACTTACTTAATGTTTCGTTGCACTCTTCTGTAAAAACACATACATTCTTTAAAAAACAGCAATTGCAACTATATACATACCTCCCGTGAGTTTTCCCCAGGGCTATATATTCAACCTCACAAAAGATTTGGTAGGGACTCTACAGGGAATTTTATTACCATTCTCAGACAGAATAGGAAATTTAAGTAGGAGTTGACATTTCAAATTGAGTCTTTGTGGTATCTACCACTGTTATGAGGGATTTCCTGCCCTCTCGTGCTGGATTATTTACAGAGAATGCCTGTATAGAACAAAGCCTGGAGGACTCCAAAGACCTGGAGGGCCACCAGATGCTCCCTAAGAAAAAAGAAGACTCAGAGAATAGTATCTTGATTGGTGTAACTTTGACAGTACTGCAAAGCTACTGGAATATGTTGTTGCTGTCAGATGCTTTTCAATTTCCAGGAGACCAGTTACCCTTTCAAAAAGAATGCTAGGTTGATTGACATGGTCTGTTGTAGATAAACCCACACCACCTGTTTTAACAATCTCATTATGTTTTGGAGTCATACGGATTCATTGTTTAATTCAAAATGATCTTGAAAATTACTGACATAGGCAATGAGGAGTGAAAGGTTAATATACTTGAAATAAGGACTAGTACACTCCAAAACAATACACTGCTCAAATAGCTCATGTTGGAGACATGGAGCTTCTGCAGAGAGTCCAGCAAAGGACTGTGAAGATGATTAAGAAACTGAAGCATCTCTTCTGTGAGGAAAGGCTGAGAGATCTGGGACTGTTCAGCCTGGAGAAAAGAAGGCTCTGGGGGATCTTATTAATGTATATAAACAGCTGAAGGGAAGACGCATTGAGGACGGAGCCCGGGTCTTTTTAGTGGTGTGCAGTGACGAGACAAGAGGCAACAGGCATAAACTGAAACACAGGAAGTTCCACCTGAACATAGGAAAAAACTTTTTTACTGTGAGGGTGACCGAGCACTGGCACAGGTTGCCCAGACAGGTTGCAGAGTCTCCCTCCCTGGAAGTATTCAAAAGCCGTGTGGACATAGTTCTGGGCAACTGGCTCTGGTGACCTTACCTGATCAGGAGAGGTTGGACCAAATGACCTCCAGAGATCACTTCCAACCTCAAGCATTCTGTCATTCTGTAACTTTATGATTTTGTGGCATTAGCAACTAAATATATATTAAACCTTCCTCAGCATACTTAGTCTAATTTACAACAGTATGTTGTAACTTCTAAAGTTCACCAAAACATTACTTGATTACACCATTATAAAAATGCTGCAGTTAGTTATTTATTTACTTTTATAAGTAAATCCCATGGTGGATTTTTGTCTGTAGAGGGACCTCTCCCCCAAAATATTCTCAAAATGTATTGCGCATAGTACAGTCCTTCAACACACAACCTTCAGAGAAAAAGATTGGTTCTTCCACTGCAATTTCCATTAGCAGTTAAATGATATTATTCATCTCTAACTGGGAATTAAAATTCCTAATTTGATCTGAAATTATATGAATGGATAAGATTAGTACTACTTGGCTCTTGAACTGTTTCACAGTTTGGGAAACTGAAGTGTGGTAGGATTTGGAGGATTTGGTTATGATCACAGGAGAACAATGGCAGGGACAGAACAAAGGACTAGTCAACTAACTTACAGATGTGAGCTGTATTTATTCAAAGAGTGCTCATTCCTTAGATTTCTCCTTATTCTCCCCCTCTATTTCATCACTTGGAAGTCAATGAAAGACCAAAAATTATCAGTAACCTTAAACTGAAGGGTTCATGTATATTTATGAAATCTATACTTTTCAGAAGACAACATATTAATGTCATTCTTAGAATTATGAGATCTAGGAATCATAGAATGGCTGAGGCTGGAAGGGACCTCTAAGGTCATCTGGTCCAACCTCCCCTACTCAAGCAGGGCCACCTAGAGATGGTTGCTCAGGACCATGTCCAGACAGCTTTTGAATATTTCCAAGGAGGGAGATTTCACAACCTCTCTTGGCAACTTGTTCCAGTGCTCCATCACTCTCACAGTAAATAAGGGTAAATGAGTGAAGAATTTTGTTAAGCTCGAACCTTTACAGAATGACTCTTTCCTGAATATTTTTAGTATTACACACTACTTCAAAGAAATGTTACCATTTTTGCCAGCCAAGACACTTTCTGTATTCTTTTTGTTGTCTTCACCCACAGCTTCTTTTCTGCTAACAGCAAACACAGCCTTTCACCATCTAACCTCCTTCTCAAAAGTTTCTCCTATCCCACGCCCGGACAAATCCAGGACAAGTTTAATTGGATTTCCGAATCTTAAAGGCGTTATTTTCAAGTCTCTAACACTATTATATTTCTGACAGAAGCAAGCATTGCCATTTCAGGCAGGAAAGCACCATAGCTCATATAAACAAAATGTTCAAAATAATTTGTAAAACCAACAAAGACTACATTGCTGTGGATTAATCATTAGTATTGGCTAAAAATCAGTGAGATTCTCAGAAGAGCAATACTTATAACTACAAAGGAAAGGACTTGAAAATCTTTTTAAAAGAAACAAACAACCTAGGAACATATCAGAGCAATTCACTAGTAAAAAAGGAAGGGAGGGACTTGCCAAATAATTGATGGCCAGTTACAAAACCAAGATTGGCATGGGGATTTTTTGAGATAGAATTTTGTCATTAGTATTGAGCCCAGATTGAGTATTGAGCCATAGAGTGGTTTCTCTGCACAACATAGAAAAATATCATTTTTTGGACAGAACTAGCAGCCCTGACTGTTGACAAAGATGCTCTCTCAGGCAGCTGAGATCAATTGCATTTGTGGCTGTTACAGTCATGAAAGCTGGTTTCCATTATATTTAGAATAAAAAAACCCAAAGTAACAAGTAGTAAGGATTAGCATTTTAAATTTTGGCCACTAAATCAAATGAACGTGATTTAAATTTCAAATCATGACCAGTTGTCATGAAAGACACCATGGTGGTTCTGTTTTTCTTTTTTGTTTGTTTTGGCAAGCAAGAAATTGTTAGTTCCAGTCCTTTGGTTGAATTCCAATTTAGTAATTAATTACATTCTGTCCACTTAAACGATCTTAGAAATTTCATGGGGAAAAGTTACTCCTCCCTTCTTCCCTAAATGTAACATATTGCTGCTTTCTGCTGTTCAAATACCAAACTCATTATATCCCCAGGCCATGTCTGAGTAAACAGAAAGAGTTCTAAATGAAACTGTTTTACAGGGAATGTTTAGGGATTTCTCTTGAAGACAATGTTCTAGACATACAGCATGAAATTGTTATCATTAGGAAATAGAATGGCTTTCCTTTCAAAAACATCACGTTAGCTATGTTGAAATTGTCTTCTAAAATGTGTTTTCTTGTTTATTAAAGTAGGAAATAAAAGTTTAAATTATGACAAAATGTAAAAGAAATTCTTATTTCTGACTTTTCTGACATTATTTTTTGTTTGCAATATCACAGGCTAACAAAGGTGCAGGTGAACATTAGCTTACCCAGTTGCACTGGTTGCTGGCAAGTGTTTTTTTATTTTTGTCATTTATCAGAAAGAAATCTCTAGTTGTCACTAATCTTCTGAGGATCAAAAGGTTGGTGAAGAAAATTGAAGTCAACATCAAAACACATCTGTGAAATTTTATTTTCCTCTCTAAGAGTTACTTTGAAACTCTCTCCTCTACTCAGGTCTGTGTCCCATACTGAGATGAGCGTTCTTCCAGATGTCAAAGGCTAAACATGTAAGGTACAACTTATTCCCAATATTGAATGACAAATGAAATTCTTCTTATCAAAAAGAAGGTTTGTCATCACAAAGGAATGTAGGAATGTCATGGGGATGCTTGATGCTCTAAAAAGATGCTGGAGTTTAGGCATTATCAGTCCTCCAAACTGCAATAGTGAAAAAACAAATAAATTTTAAAAAAAACAGTGAGGCCAGATACTACAGTAATTTTATGAACAAAAATCTTGGGAATCCAATATTATGATTGCTTTAAATTCAAGCCTTGAAAACATCTCCTTTAAAAGGGTAAACTATCTCATTCTTTACAATATACTTGTGCATAAACCTAAGCTTATCATGCTTTTAAATAAATTACAGCTGTCGTTAAGAACCTGTTAGAACCTGCATGGAAGACAAATAACTTTTGTACCAATCAAATCACATGAACTGTTAGGTGACCGAAAGACCATATGATGCTGTCCATTCTTTCCAAACCTCCTCTTTCACATATTCAAAAATTTTTTTATATTCTCTTTTTTTTCCTGTTCTTGTCTTCAGTGACACTATTTAAAATAGAAAGGAATATTCCTAAAAGTAAGTTTTAAGTCCACAAATCATCTTAGGTGGCATGCAGCTACCCAAGTCTGAAAGAGAAATGTCTGAAATGGAGCTTTTACCAATAAAGATTCCTAGCCCTTTAGAGTTCCATTACTGCACATAATAGAGTTATCTGGTCACAGATGAGCAAACAAAACCTCTCCTCACCTACACACTAGGCATTCCTTGCCAGTCCAGCAAGTTGTCGGAGATTACCTGAGTCCTAGGATCAAATTCTTTCTCAGACTGAGGCTTTCCAACTCTTTTTCCACAGAAAAGTTTTATAACATTTGGCTACAGGCTAGTCTGAGTTTACACAACATACTCCATTTTTACTGGGTAAAACTGCGTAACTGTGTAGAATCCAAATTAGGTTCATGAGAAAAAAGATCATTACCTTCTAGCGCAATGATCCATTTGTTCAGAGTGTCAGGGATTCAGGATTTTGTTTCCTTGAGCTATTTGCCCTTTTGTAGTATTAACAAAGTTATATTGGTTTCTGAACTAATATTTCTATGTGGAAAACATACGATTCCAAAGGTATATATCAGCTGAGATAAGCACTGGCTTTATTCAGAGCTGTTAGTCTCAAGCCAGGGCCAGTGAACCCGCATTCAGTCTTGCAGCATGAAATACACAAGGTCTCTGTAGGTCTAAGCTTAGATGTTGCCAAAACCCAACAGTAAGCTTAGACTTGTCCCCAAAGTGGATGTAACCAGGTGTCGTGGTTTAGGCCAAATCCACCACTGGGGACCCGAGGGACCCCAGACGGGACCGACAGATGCTCCCCTCTACCCCTCTACAAAGAGAGAGGCAGAGGAGGAAAAAGAGACTTAAGAGTTTAGAAGAAACTAAACTACTTTAATGAAATATTAATAATAAAATAAAAAGAAATAATGAAAAATATATACAAAACCGTATCAAGCTCCCGAGATGACAATCACGTCACCGGCTGGCACTGGGGCAGTCCCAGGCTGGACTCAGTGGCGGACGGGAACTGGATTCCGGATCTGGAGTCAGGATTGGGATCACAGGCAGAGAGAGTCCTCCTCAGACGTCGGCCATTGAAGGAAGAGCCCGTGACCCTTTGGTCCCTCAGCTTTTATACTGAGCATGAGGCAGATGGGATGGAATACCCTGTTGGTCAGTTTTGGGTCACCTGTCCTGTCCGCTCCTCCCTGCAGGTGGGACCCCACTATGCTTTTCCGCTTCCGACCCTCCAACGTGGCAAATAACAAAGTTGGTTGTCCTTGGCTGTTATGGCAATAAGTATAAGCAAGAGCCTCTCTGCACACCATGCCTGGGCATCAGCTATAAACAATTGGCCTTATCACTCTGAGAGAGTGAACACTGTCTGCACAATATGCAGTTAATTTCAGTTGTTAGAAGAGGCCCAGCTAAGAAGCGAAGTTACTGAACAAAATTGGTTCTGTTTTACCTCAAACCAGGACACCAGGTTGTTAGCAAATAGCTAACAGTAACCTGGGCTGCACTAGACAAAGTATTGCCAGCAGGTAAAGGGAGGGGATCCTTTCCCTCTACTCAGAAGTGGTTAGGCCACATTTTGAGTGCTGGGCCAGTTCTGGGCTCCCCAGTACAAGAGAGATAGGGACATACTGGAGAGACTCCAGCAAAAGACCATGAAGATGATTAAAAGACTAGAGCATCTCTCCTTATAAGGAGAGGCTGAGAGAGCTGGTATCATTCAGTCTGGAGTAGAGAAGGCTCAGGGATCTCATCAATGTGTACATTACCTGCAAGGAGGGTGTACAGAAGACAGAACTTGTCTCTTTTTCAGTAGTGCCCAGTGTCAGGACAAGAGGCAATGGGCACAAAACGAAACACTTGTGGGTCTCTCTGAACATCAGTAAAAACTTTTTACGCTGGCTCGGGTTGCCCAGAGTGGTTGTGGAGTCTCCATCCTTGGAGATATTCAAAAGCCATCTAGACAGGGTTCTGGGCAGCTGGCTCTGGGTGACCTTGCTTGAGCAGGAGGAGGTGCTACAGGTGCCTTCCAACCTCAATCATTCTGTGATTCTTTGGAAGCTTGCATCTAGTTTAAATAAGAGCTAACACTTTTTCTGCTTTCCTCTTTTGCTTTTTTTCACCATCTAAGAACTAGATTTATTCAAACATTGTTTATGAAAATGGCCTGCTGATGGAACTCAGAAAACATTTCTAAATCCTCCCTGATTACATGATCATATACTTTATAGATCTCAATGAGATCTGCATCAATAATATAATCTGGCAAATCTCAAGTACAACCTATGAGGCAATACACTGGAAATCATCTTGCCAGTTGTTCTGAACACTTTACTAGTAGTGATAAAAAATACAAACCAAACCCCTGTAGTTTTACTGTTTATCTGTGGAATTCTTGTTGCATGGTATCCACATTTCTATTTAACAACACTAAAACAATTATGAACGTCCTTTGTAAATTATAGAGAGGTAAACTCTTCTGTCTCACACATTCCTTTTGGCCCTTTAAGTACTCTGCTTTCATCCTTTTTACCTTTCTGTTAGTCAGTTTATTGCTCGCTTTTTTCACTACAAAGTTGTTTCAGGTTATTTCTTTTCCTTCATGTTCTCAAATAGTTTTCAGAAAGAGCTGAACTAGATATTTGTTCATCTGAAATACGACATTTTATTTTTAGAAAGTGGAATCATAGCTCTTTTTGATAGCCCTAAATGCTTTTTAGACATGAACTTTAATTGGTTCTTGGCTGTTGCTCAGCTTAATAACCTGCATAAAATAAATGAAAGAGTAGCATTATAATTTTCAGGTCACTTCATCTCTTTTTCTATATGACATATTGAAAGAGTTCACAATATATATTTTTGTACTGTCCACAGGATTCTTGTATTTTCCTTTTTTTGCTCAATACTTACGTATATACTCATTTCACCTAAGAACACCTTACTATTCACTTTTCTTCCCTCTATTATACACTTGCAAAGCAATCATATGACAGCCTCTCATCCAATGTTATCAAACCGTAAATAGAGATGCTCTGCTCAGCCTTCTCTGCTCGTACGATGATCCTCTTATTCAACTAACTGATGCTTCCATTCTTCCTACCTATTTTCCACACTATTTCCCCAGGGTTCTGCTCAGCTGAATTTTTTATCACGCACACTTTACATGGTCTCTCTGTTTTCTTACCAAGACAGGAGTCAAACAAGCCATTCCTGTGCTGAGCAGGGGATAGAACGCAAAACAGAGTCCACAAGGGAAGGTCCTGACAGGTGAGATCCTACTGCTGCCTGAACTAATAGAAAAGAAGAATGTGTTCAGACAAGCAGAGAAGATAAAATGCAGCAGATTTGTTCAAGGATGAAGTAACACCAAATGGCTTTGCATCAACTAAAACAGCACAGAATCGAAGCTGCTGGGAACGAAGTCGGGTGGTTGGGCAGAGGAACTGAAGCTGATGAGATTTAAGACATTTTTTTCCACAAGACAAAATCAAGAGTAGTTTCTTTTAGAGTCCCTTCTAATAGCCACAGTGAACTTAGCATTTAACAAGAAGAATTGCTAAAAACTCATTTCCTCATTTCCAGTATATAATGCAGAGTTGTTATACTTTTAGGAAGTTTAAGGAGAAGCCTGACTGCCGCACATTTTGCTAAATATTATCACCATCGTATTTTGCAAAACATTACCACCATCACATTCAGAGTATCTGAGATAATCTGTCCAGTTGAAATAAAGGATGATTGACCTGGCCTGTTTTGACAGCTCATTAAAATTGGCAGTATTGTTAATCTGCTGTATCTTAATCAATACTAAAATAGGGGCAATAAGATGAAGTTTTCAACAACTGAAACTTACAGTGATTCTGTTCTTACTTTGCTTCTACAAGGCATGTGAAAGCTCTGTCCCTTCTCTTAGGTGGCTGAATGGCAAACCAAAAGGGGTTTTATTCATTTCAGCATGGTGGTGTGCTGCAGCGCTGGATTTCCTAACTCAGTACCACATTAGTAGTTTTTCATTTCGAATTGGTTGAGAGCTTGCTCACATCCACAAAGGGAAAATCCTAATGACAGCACCCGTATGGGCTAATACAAATCTAAACTGGTAGCCTCCCTTTTAAAGTAGCTAAATCATCCATGTACAAGCTGTAAAATATTTTTTTTCTGCATACAGAGAGATCAACTGAAACCATCTAAAATATTTCACAATGTTTCACAGAACAAGTTAATGTAAATTATGCCAAATAATAATGATAAGGGAAACAATCAAAGGAAGTGAAGAACACTCAGCAGCACAAAAGTAGGAAGTAAGAACACTCAGCAGCACAAAATACGGAGCGACAGTAAAATTTTGGCCTCATCACAAGTCACACGTATCTTGGTTGCAGAATAACAACTTGCTAAGATTGCCGTATTTGAATTATTACAGAAAAATATTCAAATATATAATAAAATATGGTTTTGACCTTTGAACCATATTCCTCTGATCTGAACTTCTACTAAATCTGAACTTTCATTCTGTAGGTATAAACTGTAAATTGAAAGTAGTCTTGAAAATTGAAATAAAGTTTATCCTTATAAGACTTACTACCTATTTGTTTTTCTTGGAACAAAAAAATATAGAAAAATTAGATATAGAGTTTTTCTACCACTTTCATGGTCATTGTACTGCATACATGATTTGGCTTATGCACCATTTGGATAGTATTAGTGTAATTTGCTGCATTTGTCATTCAAGATTTCCAAGAATTTATTTTAAATATGCCTTTTCTGAAACACGTAGTTGCTTTGGGACATAATTCCTGAACATCATTTCAGCCTCGGATTACAAACAGAAGGTGGGTCAACAGTTTTAAAATTATCTATGTTTCTGTTCAGATTTGATTTGGGGGGAAATCATAAGTAAGTTTGCGATCTATCTTTAGCTTGCAATTAGAGGTGATCATGTCTCAGGGTGCTGTGTATTTGAAAAAGCTTTGCCACCAATGCTTCCCTTCTGACAGGTTTAGCTACTATAAGAAAAGTTATTTGGTTGGAAAAAAAAGATGAACAAATTCTCATAGCTCAAAAGATAATTGTGCTAATGGTTCGAATACAACAGATGTAAATGGAGAGAGTGTTTCAATGGCAGATCTTTCTCAGAAGGCTTTTTGGGGAGTTTAACCACCTTAGATAATGAAATCATGGAGTAGCCTTAAAAAGTAGTAGTGAGAAGCTGGTATTGTTTCCTGGTGAACTCACACAGTTCAATAAAAGGCAAAGGTTCTTTGTTAATAAGAGATACTTCAGTGTGGCTGGTAACTCAGTAAAAGACAGAGGTAACTGGTGGTTTTATTGCCCAGCTACTGAATCTTTTTCACCTGATAGAGTGCTTAACTCTCTCAAAGTCCTTTCTGGTGCGGTGGAAATTCTTTTATACTTCAGGTGAATTATTTAATAGAAATTCTATCTTAGTTGTAATGGTGTTGGGAAAGAGAAAGCAGAAAAACATTTTCTGAATTTCACCAATTGCTATTTGGTCGTTTTTAAAAGGCTATATAAATAAAAGTTCTATTTCATACCACAAGATTCTGCCACCTGTTTTAAATGATGAACAATGTTTAAACAGCCTCTAGAAAACATTAAAAGATTAAAGATTATTTACCTGATATTGTTCTCTGGAAAGCACTATGTATGTACATAGTCACTCCATGGTTATACATTTATGCAATCACAGTAGTTGTATTTCAGCTGTAAGGATCAGATATTCTCTTTATGGAAGCAGTGGAGCATGCCTTCCTTCTCAGTCCCTCTTAACTGAAAACTGCCAAGTCTACAGGAGAGGAAAAGAGATTGGATTATGAATGTGCATATAGGTGATACAGCTTAAACAAGACCAGTTACAAGTAGTCTATTTGTATACAAAAACTGAGTATCACCACACATCCTGCAGAAAAGCTCAGAGTCCCTCCTAAAAAAGACCCAAGGAGAGCCCTCCCAAAAACCTGAAGGTTTCGGTACCACTGTGAGGCTTAGCAGAAAGTGTGAACAAAGCTTCAGGTATTTGTTTTTGCCATGTTATTAGCAAATATTCTACAGAGAAGCCACAAAATTGCCAGACTTATAGGGGAATGTGCCCTAGCCCAAATGTTTGCTTTCTTCGTAAAGAAAGATCCATATAGAATCTCATAAATCTTATAAAAGATCAAGATAAAGTCAACTATCAAGGGATAGTCTTGTGTCATCACTAAAAGCTCTTTAGATAAGAAGGGTCCAGAGATGCCTCCCTCTTAATTTCTTGTTGCTAAATATAATGCTAAAGATGCTCTACATTCTGACAGGAACTCCTTCAGGAAGCTCCTCCAGAAATGGACTTCATCTCTATACTCAGAAAGGCATCATCTCTTGAGGATCACCAGTACCCTTAAGTGGAAAAGAAGGGCACAGCTTTTGATGGTTTTTCTCTTCATTTGATGGATGAGTGGGTGTATGGGTGCCAATATGAGTATCAATTTGGTTAGATGTAACCAAGTTTTCCTGAGTTTCCTGAGCCAGAGGTGAGAAGAATTATTCTTCTCCGCACTGATAAGAAGGACTAAGGATCTGTCCAAAGCAGATTTCTCTCTCCTCAGGTTGCCTTTCCTAGCCTAAATTCTTCATTTTGGCCCAACATATCAGCTCCACAAGCCAGTTAACCTAAATAAGATGCTTTGCTAGGCTCACTCACTGTTTGATAAACCACACAAAAGTTGTAGAGATTAAGTTCTTATTGGTTTACTGTTGTTTGTTTTGCCTTTTTTTTTTTTTTTCTTAATGGCAGAGGCATTGGTTATAGCAGTCATCTGTAAGGCCAATTTTCCAGCACACACAGTTTTGAAAGTGAGTGGAGAGACTGAAGCCCCACATGCTTCAGTTCAGGAGCAGGAGACAGCCTCTGCTCTGAGAACAAAAACTGGAATAGCACCACAAATTATCCTCTGAAAAAGTTAATAGGCTCCCCGGAAGAAGTTACAGAAAAAAGCTATTTATAAATTAAGACTGCTCAAGTTGCCAGACTTGAGAGGAAATTAAATTGTTTTATGTGATCTTCTTGCAAAAAGGGTGAAGTGGATTTTTACTACGTTCCAGCTGAAAACAATGGGTTATGATGTTTACATATTACCAGTTCAGTCACAATGTAGGTGCAAATATAAACACTCTAAAAATAACATTCAGTTCCAGAACAACATGAAATATTTCCTCACATTTAAAATTTACTTAGATCAGTATTTTTATTTTTCTCACAAAGTGATTGCCTCAGATCAAAGACCAAATTTTTTGAGTGTTTTCAAATTGTTTAGTTTGTATGGATACCACTATAAACAAAATAAAATTACTTTTGGCTTGGCATGCTGAACAGCATTTGTACAATAATGGATTTGGCATGTCAATCAACACATCTCAAGAATGCAATAAAGAACTGCACAGTATCCCGTAAATGTTCTATGGAATTTTTTATGCAAGGAGTGACGATGAAATTTGATGCATCTAAAGTTTTCAAGGTTTTCAATACAATGAATGCAATATTTGTTTAATTAACAATTAACATCCAACTAAATAATCTAGCTGTGAAAATCAAAGCAGACTTTAGTTTTGTGTTTTCAGTAATCTGATTTATTTGGTATTGTATTCGGTTATATTTTCTGTTGAGATAAATGTTTCATACAAAGATAATTTCAGCATGTTTGGTGTCAAAAGGTTCACAAGTGAATCAGATAAAGCAGACATATTTCCTGGAGATATTCATTTGATCATTTTAAAAGAGCAACTCACACAAATATTTGGACATTGGCTTTGTCTTGAACTAGACTCAGTAAAGCACTCACTGAACTCAGAAAGCATTCGCAGTCATTGATGTAGAAACTACTTAAATGTTTGCATAATTAAAAGCCTTGATTAAGAAATAAAACTTTTAACTGCACTGATTCAAGTGTACTCTCAATCATCATGATTATATATCTGTAGAAGCGGCAGAAAAGGTACTTCCACCTCTCCAATTTTTTTCCTGCAGCGCTCACACATGAACCAGATTTCTAGCTGGCTTTTGCACATACATAGGTTTAGCAATATAGCATGCTTTTCATAGCATAATTGGTTTTGGGACTTGGAGTAGGAAATAAGTCTGTGCTCCCCGTATTTAATTTGGACTATTTCTCTTTCTATTTTTGGAAAGAGACCTTTTCCTAATTTTATTCTTCTGACCTATGCCGCACCAAAGTAATACAATTAGTGTCAATATTTTTAAATGGTGGAAAATAAAACACAGCAAAGCCAATGTGTATCATTTAGAAAATAATATGAACAAAATAGCTTGGCAATATGTTAGCAAATATGCGGATGTTACACTTTAGTATCTCCACCATAAATGTGTCAGCTCAAACTAAAAGTGCATTGTATACTGCTACATTGTAAGGACAATGAAACTGAATCCATCTTCATTTTCATTGTCCAAATGTGCAATTAAACCCTGCTGATGTGGTGAATATAAAGCTGCTTTGTTGCTCCAATGTGAGGTTGATTATTACATCGAAACAGCCTAGTTTGAGTTTAAATGAGAAATCAAATTGATTAGCATATAATTAGAGATAAACAAGCAGGCTCATATAAAAATCTAACCTCATGCTAGCATTGTCTGTTCAGTTAAGTAGGGCTCAAACTGAGCTTTCCATTTATAAGCATAAATTGGACTTAGAAAGCTGAAAATTGCTCTGTCTTCTGGCTTTCAGTGATATGATTCAACATACTTGATACTCTGTCATTGTGTACTGACATTTAGAACACTGAATAGCAATATGTACTGCGACAAAGTCTGCTGAACTTTACATTTGTGATTCAAGTTAAAGCTTCTTAGCTACAATTTAAGAAGAAAAACCTTGATGGCTTAATGGATAAAACGTTGATCTTTCTCAGTCCACCTTCTAAGCAATGAGCCCAAGTGAAGTGCTGTTTGTGGTTAAACCTACAGAAGCAGGACACTACATCCCGTGCAATCAGCAGTCACTATTCCAAGAAGACCTGAGCAACGTTTAAGCAACATCCCTCTAAAACTATTTCAATGGATCATAAATACTTTTATTAACCATATGCCTATTATTTTTTTTTAAGTGTAATCTTCAATGCATCAAAAAAGAACCGGGAAGATATTAGACTTTAATTGGAGTGTTTTTTTCTAACTGGACTTCACCAAAGAAATATAAATCTATTTAAGAGACATCTCCCATTCAGGCAAAGCTAGAAATGGAAAAATGAAATGTAAACTATTGCAAAGACTGATCTTGCTTGGTGTTCTAACTGCATTCGGTTTTATATTTGTGACTTGCCTTGGAAAACACTTATTAAATCTGTCTTTGCAGGTTTTATCACAACATACAAACAGCATGAAAAAATAATTTATTTTAAGTCAAAATATTTTAAAATATAATTGCTACTGCTTACCTGGGTCCCATAAGAATTTGCAATCTTATATTTAGCAATTATAAAGAGACAGGTGAATATATTTTAACTGGACCATTTTAATTGCTTAGAATTAAGCTCATCCTTCTTATTACATTAATAATAGGGGAGGGGTATTTGTTAAGTTGTTCATGTTTTGCCTTGAAGATGCTTCAATGCTTAGCCTGCGACACACTGTTACTAGCCTCATGCATATCATCTCATCTTGAGAGATGAGGCTGACAGAGAGAACTGGCTGACAGATAGAGCTCAGAGGGTTGTGGTTAGTGGTGCAGAGTCTGGTTGGAGGTCAGCAACAAGTGGTGTCCCTCAAGGGTCAGTACTGGGTCCAGTCCTGTTCAATACATTAATCGATAATCTGGATGAAAGGATAGAGTGTACCATCAGCAAGTTTGCTGATGACACAAAACTGGGAGGAGTGGCTGACACGCCAGAAGGCTGTGCTGCTTTACAGCGTGACCTGGACAGGCTGGAGAGTTGGGCAGAGAGGAACCTAATGAAATTCAACAAGGGTAAATGTAGGGTACTGCATCTGGGGAGGAATAACCCCACGCATCAGTACAGGCTGGGGGCTGACCTCCTGGAGAGCAGCTCTGTGGAAAGGGACCTGGGAGTCCTGGTGGACAACAGGATAACCATGAGCCAGCAATGTGCCCTGGCGGCCAAGAGGGCGAATGGCATCCTGGGGTGCATCAAAAAGAGTGTGGCCAGCAGGTCGAGGGAGGTCATCCTCCCCCTCTACTCTGCCCTGGTGAGGCCGCATCTGGAGTACTGTGTCCAGTTCTGGGCTCCTCAGTTCAAGAAAGACAGAGATCTGCTGGAGAGGGTCCAGCAAAGGGCTACGAAGATGATTAGGGGATTAGAACATCTTTCGTATGAGGAAAGGCTGAGGAACTTGGGTCTCTTTAGTCTAGAGAAAAGAAGAATGAGGGGGGATCTTATTAATGCTTTCAAATACTTAAAGGGAGGATGCCAGAGGGATGGGAGGAGTCTTTTTTTCAGTGGTGCTCATTGATAGGATGAGGGGTAATGGGCACAAACTTGAACATAGGAAGTTCCATCTTAACATGAGGAGGAACTTCTTCACTTTGAGGGTAGTGGAGCACTGGAACAGGCTGCCCAGAGAGGTTGTGGAGTCTCCCACTCTGGAGACATTCAAAATCCGCCTGGACGCTGTCCTGTGCAACCTGTTGTAGGTGACCCTGCTCTGGCAAGGGGGTTGGACTAGATGATCTCCAGAGGTCCCTTTCAACCCTGACTATTCTGTGATTCTGTGATCTTTATTTTTCAAGGAAGTAGATGAAGGAAGTGGAAATGCTGCTTGGTATCTCCAGTAACTAACAATAGTACTCTGTGTTAATACTCAAGATGGAGAGTCACTTGCATGAATGGCAACTTAAAGAGATACTGAGTACATGTGGACCATGTCCATTACAGGCCTTTTACTTACCAAACACCAAAATGCTCTGCTTAGTCATAATCGGACACCTTGCTTGGAAATTGAGTTGAAACTAAAATTCTTTCAGAGAGAGAAACTGGAAGTATAAGGAATACTCTTCAAACCTCTCTGCATAAATAAAAAATTAAGATCTCACCCTTGAAAAGTTTTGGAGAGGGGAAAATGTAAGCCTTAAGATTGATTTAAATGAAAACATGATTGCCTTTGCCAGAAAGAGTCAAGATAGATTATGCTCAAAACTTTCTTGTTTTCGCAACAGATTGTTTGGCATTCTCCATAAATCATTTATTCCTTAGTGCCCCAACAGGCTTCCCAGAGAGCTTACGCAACCTCCATCCTTAGAGGTTTTCAACATCGTGAGGTTCCTTCCAGCCTGAATTGTCCTGTGCTTTGATGAAGAGAGCAATAGAAAGATAAACATAACACATCTTGTCCCCAGAACTGGAAAGATACCTGTCAGAACACATGCGTTCTGCAAGAGAGATTTTGCATTAATATTTCTGTATAACTGTAAATAAATGTGTCTGAAGAATTCCTTACTAATCAAAGATTGACCTGACAACGAGGACAGGATAGACCATTAGTGGCAGGGAGAAAAGCTACTCAAATGTCTGCCAGCTCTTAAAAAACACCTGCTAAGTGAATTATAAAAATCGTTACCCGGAGTTTAATGTTTCATTGGATAATTGCTTTTCAGCATAGTGAGGTAGATCTGACATCTCCTTGCTTGATCACTGAGACCATTGTGGTCCTGCTGTCTATCATAACCAGGCAGCCTGACCTTTTAAGTTAGCTGAAAAGGCCAAACAAGCCAGATTCACTGCTGCATTCTTCGGAAATAAAAAGAAGTTCACTGCGAGATCTCAAAGCTGAGCCTGCATTGGAACAGCGAAACGCTTGCCTTTCACTACTTTTCTTAGCAGTGAAAATATAGACATTCCCTTATCTTCCAATTATGTTTCCAACGGTTCAAAGTTGAAGACTGCAAGGTCTTTATAAATTCACATCTATGTAGCAAACAGTGGGGCAATAAAAAGACTTTATATGTTCCGCAGACAGTGCAGGCAGGGCTAGCAAATGAAGCAGTCAGAATACGACCCAATTGTCACAGATATGTTCTTACCTTTCTCCCTGACTTTTCCTAAACTTTTTTTCCCTCACTAATGGCATGGTTTTAAAATATGAGAGGATGAATAACAGTATTTTCTCTGTCACCTGAAGATGTACTCTGAGGATACAGATGGGAAATAGCTGATTACAGAATCTTTTTTTTTTTTTTTAAATAACCTAATATAAAATTATTTACGCCTAAAACTTACTATTTGATGTGAGTTCCTGGTTTGGGGGGGATTGGAAAGAAAGTCAAGATAAGAAAATAAGAAAAAAAATCTCTTCCACAAAACTGAGGCTATTTCTACCTTTCAGAAAATAAAGACGGGAGAGATTTAAACCTATAGCTGGTATAAATACCAAAGGGATGACATCCTGTTGGAAAAAGTGGATGAAGATGACCTTAAAATTAGACAGAATGACCTTTCTGAATTGTTTTCAGCATCTATTACTTGATATTCCATATCAGGACTCCATTTCATTTCTTTCTAAGTTTTATTAAAAAAATTGCAAGTGGAGCTCCAAGGGAGCCGGGAAATATAAAATAGTTGCAATTTGCAGTACAACAGTCAAATTGACAGTCTGGAGAGAAAAAATAGCCTATGCGTAGTGGGAAGTGAAATAAGAAAAAATGTCCTTTTGTGAAACTGTTTTTTCTTTCTCGGTCACTAGAGAAGTTTCTGAAAAAGGCTAGTAATACAGTGGGAAAAAGCTATCTCATCTGAAACAGGTGAAAATCTTCTTCTTTTCATTGGGAGAAAAAATAGGCAGTAAACAACAGTGGACCAATTTATGAGGTTTTGCCCACTGCCTTCAAAGGCAGTTTAGATTCTAAGAGACTCTTATAATAGAAACGCTGCGGAAAATAGAAGGATAACCGAGGAGAAGGTCTGTACACAAAGTACCGCAGGACAGCTTTGTATCACGAAGAAAAGCATCCAGCTTAGGTCTTAAGAGCGATATCACTAAATCAGCATAGGGTCACACTTGTGCTAATAAACCCTGCCAAGCTCAGCCTGGTCACAGACCCCTGACTACAGAGCTATCAAAGTTATTTCTAGAGCATTCATTCAGTGATACAATGCTCGTGTAAATAAATAGTTATTTGGATTTCTTCTGGCCCAACCCCCCCCCCCCAAAAAAATTTCTCTTTCTTTCTTTTGTAGGTAAAGCTTTTAAACAGAGATTTCACTCACACAACTTCAAGACCCAGGCCCCTAAGAATCTTCAAAATTAAATAAATTTCCTGATAATTATGTGTGTTTAAAAATATTCTGTGTTGTAGCTATATATGATCTATTGTTGTTAAATGGAAAAATGCTATAAACATCTATGTTGTTAATATAAGTGCTTATTTTTCCCTTAGTAATTAATAGTTTAGTGGAGCACATGATGAAAGGTGTTTATTTTTTCCTCACAGTCTTGATTTTAACCAATACTTGTCCTATTAGCTGGCTTTTAGTATACAGATGCTGCATACACAAGTTCTCCCCAGAATACATACTTTGAAAATCCAGATTTTTATTTCATAAAAATAGTTGACCTCCGTAAGACACAATACTTGCTGACAAAAGTAACAAAGCAGTGCATCCACACATTCAGTAACAATTTCTCCATTTAAGTTGCCTGAGATACAGGAGTCACGCAGCAATGGTATAGGTCATTCCAAGTTGTATAACCCTTCTTACAAAGCAGTGATCTCTCGGTTGTTATGTGTATTTCTACCATGCCTCAGAGGCAGAGGTTAAAGCAATCCAAGCAGAGCTGGTATTCCAATTATATTTCAGTGCAATAACATAAAGATAAAGATTTAGCCAATGTTGATAAAAAAATAAAATGCAAAGGCTTTAGAACTATTTCTGAGAGGAGTTTTGCTATTTCTTCATTTGTATTAGTTTTTTTTGGCTTCCTTGAAATTTATGTTGTGATAGTCAAGGAATAAATGACAGTTAAGAAATCAGTTCTCATTTCAGTGAGAAGTGATTAATGAAGTGTTATAGGTGGTTTTGAGTCCTCTTCCCCCCCATTCCACCTAGAGTTTTCTGTTTCAACAGAAGATGTTTTCAAAGGATGCTGTGTTCAAGAGATTGCATATTGGTTGAATTCTGTTGTGTTTCAAGCAGTCATTATTGAAGTGAGAAAAAGCAAAACAAACCAACTGCTGTCACGTCTCTGTATTTCATCAGCTATTCCGGATTCCCAGAACAGAAACGAGACATGCTATCACTTTGTTCTCTAAGTCCAGTTTTCAATGACAGAATAATATAATTGTAAAATGCTTGTCACTGGGTTGAAGTACTCAAGATATAATAGCTGAATGAAAATTCAGCACTTCTACACTTATGACAGGTGATTCGTTGCTGCAAACTCTTTAGGAAAACATTTGCAGCATCTTCATATCCTTAAAAAAAAAAATAAAATCTGTTCCTGAAATACTTCCCTGACATTAGTTATTTCTTCTTCTTCCTTAACTTCCTGGGAAGCCTTTGATATCACTTCCTTGCAAGCAAATACACAGAATAAAGAAGTGAAGCAGTGACAACTCTCCACACCAACTAACTTCAGCACATTGTGCTATCCATTATAGCTCTTATATTAAATTGTTTAAAACCATGAAATTTCTGTGTGTTTATTCACAGACAGTTGTGCTCTAGGTTATTTACCTAAGTCTATCATGCAGGTATAATTCTTAATAACACAAGAATAAAGGCAGACTGGATGATATAATTTCCATGGATTGGCAAAATACTTTTGATAAAGGAAACTAATCAGCCCTAGTGTAAATAATTTGCTTAAAGGCAGAAAACAGGTAGTAGGAGTACATTTTGAGTCTCCCCACAGTCAACAAAGAAATGTCACCAGAAGAGCTCTGCAGAGGTCTGAGCTGGGATCTGTACTAACCCACATAGCCACACATAACATCGCAAAACAGACCAAGGAATGAAGTCAGCTGGTGAGTCTATCTCACATTAAAGATAAAGGCAGACTGAAGACATGTAGAAGCATCATCAAGCCACAAGGATGATCCAAGGGCTGGAGCACCTCTCCTATGAGGAGAGGCTGAAAGAGTTGAGGCTGTTCAGCCTGGAGAAGAGAAGGCTCCGGAGAGATCTTATTGCAGCCTTCCGGTACTGAAAGGGGGCCTACAGGAGAGCTGGGGAGGGACTTTTTACCAGGGCATGTAGCGAGAGGACGAGGAGGAATGGCTTTAAACTGGAAGAGGGCAGGTTCAGATTGAACATTAGGAAGAAGTTTTTAACTTTGAGAGTGGTAAGGCACTGGAACAGGTTTCCCCGAGAGGTTGTTGAGTCCCAGTCCCTGGAGGTGTTCAAGGACAGGCTGGACATGGCCTTGGGCAACCTGGTCTAGTGAGAGGTGTCCCCTGCCTATGGCAGGGGGTTTGGAACTCGATGATCTTCAAGGTCATTTCCAACCTAAACCATTCTATGATTCTATGATCTTGTCTGATTGACTGACTCAGCAATAAAATATCATATGAAGCTTAAGGCAGACAAACATAAAGTGACTTCTCTGGAATAATCACAGTTTCACATACTATCTTCATGAGAGATGCTGAAATGACTGTTATTAATCAAGCAGATTATCTTGGCAGGACAGGAGGGGGAGAGTGATGTTGGTGACAGGCAGTTCCATGAAACTGCCAGCTCAGTAGTAGACACCCACTTCTAGCATTTGAACACTGTGTACAGTTATTCTCCCTCATCTACAGAAAGAATACAGCATGGCTAAACACGAGTTGTTCAAAGAAGGGCAACAAAGATGATCCAAGGTATAGAACAACCCCCATATATTGAGAAGGTTGGTGGTCAAGGTTTTTTTTAGCTGGGAAAAGAAACAGGGAACTTGACAGAAGTTTAGAAATCACAAAAAGCATATGAAGGTTGAATAAAGACTGACTGCTCATTGTGTATTACTTTTAAGAGCTTTGTGTCATTTATTTCTTAAGACAAATCGTTATGTTCCTACATGGGTAGTTAAGTGATATATTACACCAAGACGCTATCAATCTGTTGTTTTCCTCAGTGTAACCACACTACTTCCTATGTGTCCTTCTGTATTGAAAAGGCTGTTCAAGTTTTGTTACATAGTGCTTCTTTAATTCATAATCCAGAGGGAAAGTTTAGGAATTGTTAATCACAGAAATGGACGTAGAATTACAAGCTGTAATCAGAAATCAGAGAGTCAGAGAACCAAAAAACAGAAAAGAACACCAAAAGTCATGAAAAATTCCATGCTAGTACATTTATCATCACTGTTAAAATCTATGTATTTTCCTGGAAAAATATGCTGTACGCAACGTGTTTAACCACTCATATGGAAGGATCTTGCATTGGATAGAAAATAATTTTCTCTAAGAAATTTTGAGGGGAAAAGAAAATCAGACTTGGTATACCATGTATTTCAGAGACAACTGGAATACAATTTTCCAGTAAGGATATTTAGGAAGAAAATGGTTTTGGTTTTTTTTTTTTTTTTGGTTGTTCATTTAATTTCAAGTTGTTTTTTTTTTTTTTTTTCACCTGGTAGACTATACTGCCAGTCTGTATTGGTGCCCTTACCACGGCCAGATCTGGAGTCATATTTTCCTATATGATATATAGGACTAAATCTCTTTCTGAATGGGTTTTAAAATACATGAAATGGGAGAGAATAGGTGGGCAACACAGAGATAACTGAGAAGTTTATGATGTTCTTGTATTCTATTACTGTTGTTAAATCACTTTACGTACCTCAGCAGCATGCTACATATACCATGTCACACATATAACTGTACCCTATCATATTTTTTCTTTCAATATTCATTAAAATGTTACAGGCAGCTGCTACACAATAAAGACTGAAAGTTACCATTTTACTTTCCGCTTACCATGCCTTCAGGATTAGGCTCTGTGCAGAGACAGGTACAGAAACCTGTAATTTATGACTCCCACTGCAGTTTAGGCAGGAGATAGCTACCAAACAGATTAGTATTGTCAGAATTTCAACTATCTGTTCATGCCCTGCAGCGGAAAATTAGATATCTACAGGATTTTGCTAGGAGAAGTTTACATGCCCAAGGAATTGAGCCTCTTTCACACCAGACAAGGATTCTGAGGATCTACATTTTAGATGTTATTGCCCAAATCCCCTTGTAAATCTACACATAATGTTGCATGGCCACAGTGTCATTAGGATTACAAAAAAAAAAAAAAAAAAAAAAAAATCACGTCAAACTTCTTTAATTTTTCAAATTCCAAATGAGCTATATACCTAAAAATGAAAGTAGATATCACCAAAGTTATGTAAAACAGATCACCGGTAATAACTAACAGCAGAATATATATGCCATACTAAGTCTTGGCAATTTATTTTTATTTTTTTTTTACTTAGTCTAAGAGCAAATCCTGGAAAAGATTTTGTCTCACTTAGCAATTATGGCAAGAAATGATTTAAGGTCTGCTCTAAAAATGCCAAGAAATACAATAGTTTGTCTCCAAGAGAGCATACTGACCTGCATGTTAAGACAAAATGCTGGGGATTTTTCCTATGACTCAGACTTAAAGCTGTATTTTAAAGGACACTAAAATAACTACAATTCTCTATAAAGAAACAAACAAACAAAAAAAAGAAACAATAGGTTTTACTAGAGCAAAACACAGCAAAGCCTGTGACTTTTTATAAGATACAGCTTACATTTATATTCTACAATGCAGTTCCAACTAGTTATTGCTATTCATATTTAAAAATACTTTGCAACATCTTTCTTGTTTAAAAAGCCCAAATATTGAAGGATGAAAAGGTAATATGGGTGCCACACCCGACAAGCCACCAAGATATTTAATACTCAGGAAAAGATACTCAGCAGTTATAAAAATGTATGTGCCTTTCATTTACTTTCCATGAATGAACTGAAATCTGCCGGCAATCATATCTAAAATGCTCTCTCCTAAAAGAAACCATGACTCTCTCTCAGCTTCTTCTGAGACATGTGTATACAAAAAGTACTATTTTGTAGTTATGATAACCTACTCTAAGATGCTAAGAGCCCCAGGTCACTTCCCTCTCACTTCACACAGAAATAGCTGAGCCACTTTAATGTTGGCGTCCTCCAGAGATGAGGTTTCCATGAATTTTTATCAATTTTCACAAATGCAGTATGTTCAAACTCTCCAATCAAACGTGAATTGGAGCAGAAGCCTTAGGAATGGAACAGTTTTTACTGTACTTTTTTACTGTGTGTAAACACATCACTGGAGTGAACTTGAAATAATAAACAGTAAGAAAACAAACCCCATAGTGTCAGAGGTTTGAGATTCTAAACCCTGTGACTTAACATCATTCTTGCAATGACATTTTACTTCGTAGAGTTTGTCAAACGGAAGGCGTGGTATTGCGTGTTTCTGTTTGTTTTTTTTTTTTTTTTTATTTCTTAAAGAAAAAAAAAAGAGATTGCAAAGAGATGGCAATCCTTAAATGTGCTTAATAGAGGCTGCATGAGGCAGATGCACTGTTGCATCAGTTATGAAAATTTGTCTGCACATGGCAAAGTCTGACCTGCAAATCTTCTGTTATTCCAGTAATTTTAAACCTTACTTATTTCATCCAAAATGTCTGCAGAAGGAAGAAGAGAAAAAGAAATCACTGCAGACAGCAGGTGGATGACCTTAAGGAAATACTTTCACGTGCCCGTGCTACTCTCCCTATCTTTAAAATGAGGATAACACAGAATTTCTTAAAAAAAACCCCACATGTTAGCATTAGAAAAGCTCAATTTAGTTACTCAATAAAGCACTACAAGGCAAATAAATCCATTTGATAACTGTTGTTCTGGTTTCATAAAATATTTTGACAGTGTTCAATGATTATTAGTGTGTGAGTAATCCAAAAAAACATCTCTGGTGCATAAAGTGTTTTTTTTTTTTATATTTTCTTAATTAAATTCTTTAACATTAATAATAATTACAAATAAAATAAACTTGTCTATATATGTTAACAGAGTTGTTGACTTGCATTGTGCAAAGTAACTTTTTTGACTTTTAAAAGGTTGATCTGTCAGTGATGTAAAATAGCTATAGTGCAAAAATAAAATTAAATCCATAACTGTTGAAGTAGTTTGAAATACATTAGAGAAAAAAAAATAAAAATCATTCCAGTCAGCAATATTTACTGCAAAAGAAACAGAGAAGAAATCAAAATGCCAGAGATTTAAGTCTGGCCAGATTAATTCTAAGGGACAAGAGGAAGAATGACAATCCACAAAGACTAAAAAGAATTTAATGTATTAAAAGAAGTTGTTCAGCTCAGGACAACCTAAAGTTACAAAGACTGCATAATATTTTTATTATTATAATTGTTAACAGTGCATTTTCCTTGGAAGGCTTACCAGTAAAATACTTGATGTGGTGATTGAACAAGAATGAAAAATGAAAAAACCTTGAAAACTTTGGGTTTGCAGTCCAATTAAAGATATTTTCCATTGAGTGATCATTTTACAAATATTTCTGACCACAGAATGAAAGAAACCTGCTTATGCAAAACACTGTATCTTGTTTAAAACTTGTTATCTACTATGTTTGCCATTTCTCTATTAAAGCTTTCAAACCAACAGCCAGCCAAGAAGGAAACGAGAAGACTTAGTTGATTTAATAAACAAAAAAAAATTAACAAAACGCCAGCAACAATTACCATTTGTATTCTAGTGGTATAAATACACAAGTCCCCATGTTTCTTCTACTTTTCCATTCATGCTAAGGTATAGTAAAGAATCTGCACTGTATTTTGCATTCTTACACCTTTATTCTAAGGTTCAGGGTGAGATTAGTCACCATATTGATGAAGGATCAGTGGCTGTTGTTCCTGACTACAATATATGAAACAATATATGTCCCAGACTGTGCTGTGCAAGAGCCTCCAGTAAGTCCGAGATATTCCATTCAAAATTGTGTCCAACTTTGGCAAGCATAATTATACAAGTGCTATCCTTACACACACCAATTTTATATACACATATTTAAATACTGATATTTCATATGTATCTCAGCATTCCCTTTATTGAGATATAGATAGAAACACAAGGAGCATTAAAAGAAAGCTAGAATAAACAAACCAAAACCAAAAAAAAACCAAACCACACACAAAACCACGAAGACCTTGCTGATTTCTTTTACAGGGTAATTAAAACAGAAAATCATACATAAAGACAATGGAATAAATACAAGATGAATTCAGATCTTCTGCACTTAAATCAAAACCATAACACCACTCTGTGATATTTTTAGAATTCAGATGGTCTATCACATTATCCTTCTGTCTTTCTTATACTCTACTCTTATAATATAGAACATTCTGGAAACTTAGAGAATAAGAGGTGCAGCGAGTCAAAAAACTGCATGTCCTTTGCAGACCTATTTGAGGATTCAGAGAAGGCTACTGATCCCAGCATTCTCTGTATTTGATTTATTTTAGGCTTTCTGGACCACGTAACTGTTTTTCTTGATGGTGCTGATGTGCCTATTATCTGATGTTGACATCAGATATGTACTTGTACATCTCATAACTGGAAGTGGGAAATACTTTAAATCTCTATACAAGTTTAGCCAAATTAATGTCATTTAATGTAGTCAATTGATCACAATGTTGAATCCGATCTGGGTGCATCTTCCCTTACAATGAGCAACCTCCCTGCAAAAAAATCAAAACCAGAAAACTCTACAGCTAAGTTTTATTATAACACAAAATAAAACCGTGAACAAGAGGTGTGCTGTGTAAAGCGGATTAGAAACACAAGTGTCTGCAAACCAATCTATCCCCTTGATGTAGCTTATTTTCAGTTGGTTTACTCAATATTTTTTCTTAGTTCAACAGCTTTATGCGTTACCTGACTTGCACTAAACCCTATCCAGTCCTCTCTTGGTCCCCAGGAAGAGACAACTTTTGTCCTGCAGGTAGGAAACATTGCTGTATTACCTTCCTTGATTTCTCAGGAATGTCTCCTCACTTCTGAGTCTCAAACCCTCTTAGATGACCCCATCCCCACTTCTAGGACCCTTTTCTGGCTCCTAGTAGTAGCAGCTCTCAGCAAAGTATCAATGCCTCATGCCTCTAGGAGACAGGAGCATAAAAACAACCATCACCAGCTCCTTCCTTCTTAAACAAACACCACAACACCTTGCAGAGGAACAGCAAGAACAAACATATGTCACAATGGTGGCAAGTTAGTCAGACGGTTACATTCAGAACACCAAAGACCACATCAGAAAAAATAAAAGTTTATACTATCATTAGGAAATAGATTGAAAAAAGTTAAGAAATAAAGTACACGAGCATTCAACTTAAGTTGCTAGTGTTCAGACATAATAAGACTCTTCAAGGGTCAACCATCCATGGTAAATATGGGTCCTACGAGGATCCACTTAACTTAGATAAGTCTGTAAGTTATAGAGATGTTAATTTTTTTACAGACTGAGTTGCTCCTTATTATATCTTCAATTCCCTTCATAGGGGGATAGATAGTTGGGTTTTGTAAAGAGCTGGATTCAGTTCAGAAACCAGTCTGGTAAAGCTCACACCACAGTATTAGCAGCAGCTAGTTAGCTGTTTATAATACCTGACTGCTATCCAGTAGTCTTAAGCAAGTCAATCCACTGGCCTTTAAAATTAAAGCAAGCAACATTGAAAATCTGTGCTCTCAAACCCATTCATATGCAGTTTTTCATTTTCTTAGGTGCAGTACTCCATTGGTGTTATTTAAACCCCGGCAGGCAGCTAAGCCCCACACAGCCACTCACCCACTGCCCCGCTGCAGGACGAGGGAGACAATTAGAAGGTTAAAAGCAAGAAAACACATGGATTGAGATAAAAACAGTTTAATAGGCAAAGCAAAAGCTCTGTACTCAAGCAAAGCAAAATAAGGCATTCATTCCCTACTTCCCATCATCAGGCAGGTGTTCAACCACCTCCAGGAAAGCTGGGATCCATCACATGCAACAGTTACTTGGGAAGACAACTTTCAAATGTACCGTTTTCCTTCCTCTTAGCCCAGCTTTTATCAGTGAGCACATCATATGGTATGGAATACCCCTTTGGTCAGGTGGGGTCAGCTGTCGTGGTTGTGTTCCCTCCCAGCTTCTTGCCCATCCCCAACCTACTCACTGGTGGTGCGGTGTGAGAAGCAGAACAGGCCTTGATGTGTGAGCACTGCTAAGCAGTAACTAAAACGTCAGTGTGTTATCAACACTGTTTTCAGCACAAATCCAAAACATAACAGCATAGTAGCTACTATGAGGAAAATTAACTCTGTCCCAGCCAAAACCAGTAGAACTGTTTGAGACCTTAATGTGATCTCTGAGAAACTGAACAGCTGCAGTTCATAAATTATCTGCATAATAAGCACATATCATAAGCATATGACTGAGTTTTACACTTTTTAACAGGTGATTTCAATCCCATTGAGGTCAGCAGAACAGCTAATTTATTGAGAGATGCAATCATTGTTATCCGGTATTTTGCAATACCCAGTATGATGCTGGCTTTCTCATATTAATACAATTCCAAATAATTTTAGTATTCAGCTTTGTGGTACTATTAATTCTCCACTGTATTCTAAAGCGGATGTAAAAAGGCAAGAAAAGCAATTTGGAAATATTTGGGCCAGATTCTGTGTGTCATTTAATGATTTCTTGACTAATTCCTCATGTTTCGATAAGAAAGAAATACATTAGAACTTGACATAGCATATCTTCATTTTAATTAATACTGTCATCCAACCAAATGGCAAGGAAGTCAGGAAGTACATGTGGAAAGACCATATGAAATATGAAAACAGATGATATTTTCCTAGAGGTAGCCTGTGCAATCTTCCACAGTCATAAAATAAAACCTGCAAATAATTTACCTCTATAACATAATAATTTCAGTCTCTCCTTCCCCCAGCTTTCCTCCATTTGTTCTTGCTAAAAGTTAGATTTCTTTTGAAAGAAGAATGTAGGATACTAAATTAGTAATGTGATAGTTGTTAGTATGTAATTCCTTTGAACAAATACATTTGCAGTATTAAGAATGAGTTTGGTTTTATACACAGGAGAATTTCAATGATCAAGACAGATGTCAGTGTCTTGAGGGTGGTGAGGCACTGGAACATGTTGCCCAGAGAAGCTGTGGAAGCTCCATCCCTGGAGGTGTTCAAGGCCAGGCTGGATGGGGCTTTGAGCCACCTGGTCTAGTGGAAGGTGTCCCTGTCCATGGCAGGGGAAGTGGAACTCGATGATCTTCAAGGTCCTTTCCAACCTAAACCATTCTATGATGCATTTGAAGCCTTCAGAGAAACACAAGCCCATAATCAGCAACATACATAGAAGGCAAGTTTTTGTGAAGTTCCCTACTTCCTGGACCTTTAAAGTGAGAATAAATGTATCATCACTTATTATCATATAATATGTTTAACCAATAATATTTGCATGTCAGCACTGAATCGTTACCTTGTTGAAATGATTGCAGTTGGAACATATGTGGCATCAATCTTGTAAATTTTGTATTCAATTCGGCAGTTGGCGAAGATTAATTAGTATCACCAGGAAAATAGGCTTGAAAATTAACTGTTCTATAACTTCAAAATCTGACTAAATTACATTTTATTTCCAAGATACTTATCAATGTTTGCAGCAGTTTTTCAAAAATTTAAGTGGATCAAGTATCATATGTTGATTCTGGATGAATATAATTTTGTTTTCACACTATAATACCTTTTAAAAGTCACTTATTCCGTATTAGTATATAACAGAAGCTGTAAGTTATACTTAAATATAATATTAAAAATAAATATAATTTATTTATTAAAAAATATCAGTAATTTTCAGACAGAGAAAACCAGAACCTACTGCTTTCTTTGCTGCTGGTTATTCATACTTATACTTTTGATTAGTACATGAGAGATTTTACCTTTCTGATAAAGTATTTAAATAACTATAAAACTTTGAGTCTCACAGGGTTGTATACAACCAAGAACTGTCATAGAGAGAAGCCAATGGTTAGAGATATATTAAATTATCAAAGGAGAACAGTAAAGAAGGAAGAACTTTTATAATCCTGAATTTACTCATCATTAAGAGAGTCAAAGTGTTTGATTTATTTCAGAGGTCTATGACGCCATTGCTTTTGTTAGAAACTTATTTTGGCCTGTGAGTTAAATTTAGATAATTTAGATAATATTAAAAGGAAGGTGACAGAGCAAGTTAACACTTGATGGTATTTTATATGTTTTAGGAATTCAAAAACACTGGTATTTTGAAGTGTCATAGAAATCGTGTAGTCTAGCTTCACTCCTGTTCCAGAGAGTAGTATACGATTAAGAGCCCATCAGGAGACTTGTGCTGAGAATACTTTAGGCTGTTGGAATTCCTAAACTTAAGCTCTTAGTTTGCACCTAACAATATGATTTTAAAGGTGAAGCTGTGAGCAAATTACAAACTCCTTTAGTGTACAAATCTCTCAGGTGTGGCACATTTTGTATTATTGAAATATATAATTTTCCCACATGCGTCCATTTCCTATTTTATATGCTTTATAAATAGAACATTGTGATTGTAGCACAGGGAAGTGGTGAAATCTTCTGTGATTATTAAATATGTTGCACACACAATTGATGAGCTTTTTCATATAGTTGGTGAGCTGATATTTAAAAATACACTAGATGACACAATACAGTAAGAAAGGTGTGTAGGTTTTCATGGTTCATGTATAGGTTACAGTTTGATTACTATCACAAACATATTGGAAACATACTAAAAGAAAACTAGAATTATTTTTTTTTTTAAATAGAAACTAAAGGAACAGATAAGAGCTGTTGGAATCCAGGCTGAATTAAGCATTTTGTAATCTTTCAAGCAGATTAAAAAGGATACCTTGGTCTTAAAAAAAAAAAAAAAAAAAAAAAAAAAAAGAAAGAACTATGGCTACTATGCAGTGAGGATGATCATAGACAAGACAAAATAAAAACCAGATACATTGTCATGGTGTTGACTAAATTAGATAAACTTCACAAGAACCAGGATGTTTTAAATAATAAAAGATTGATTTCTGGTTTTGTCTCCCCAATTCTCCAAACTTTCATCCTGTTCTGAGCACAACACATTCTTAATGTACATTTCATATGTACTGCAGACCCCACTAACACCCTCTACGCAGTCTAAACATAAGTCCTTTCTGAATAGAATACCATTTCCAGTGAAACCCCTTATGAGGAAAAACCTGCAGTGAGTTGTCTGGTGGCTCAACAAGAGGGAAAGTTGACAGAATAGTAAACTTCTTGTTCAGCACTTCAAACCAGCCGTCAAGCAGAACTTTTGAGAACAAAGATACTGTAGAGAGAATATTGTATGAGTCAGAAAAATGCATTTTCTGGTATGTTTTCCTTTTCTATGACTTTTAACCTCAAATAAAGAATGCAGATCAGGGCAGACACCTTTGATATAGCTACAACTTTGAGTAATCCTGGCCATCTAGTGGGGTATTTCCTTTCAATTTTGCTCTTAATAGGAAAAAAAGGCATAGCCACCAGTGCATGTACTTGATCTTTTCCAGCTGTGAAAACAACATATTTCTGCTACATACTACAGGTTCAGCATTTTTCAGTCTGCGTGACTCTCAACAGTATCCGTCAGTCAAACCAAAAGCATAATTCTAAGGAATGCAGCCAGTGGAAGAGTTAGCTCTCATTCATCAATGCTGATGTTTCTCAAAGTGTGTTTGGATACATTAATAGAATACAGTTAAAAGAGAAAGCAGTGTGAGAACTGTTAGAGGTGAACTGCAAATATTTGGGTTGAAAATATTTACTGGAAACTTCTAATTACAGAAAGAAGAGGACAAAGCCTAAGTTTTACTCATAAAGATTTCATAACTGACTCTCCTTAATATGTCCAGAATTAGCCAAACACAGTCCTATACAAACAAACACATATCATTTCTATGCTAAAAGTAGAATTTGACGAAGGCTTTTAACCTAATGAGGAAGCTAACTTTGCATAGGTAAAGGACATAAAATGAGGTGGTAATTTGCCTCTCAACACAATAATTCCATCTCCTGCTCTGAAACATCACTAAAGAAATTCTGTTAAAACTAGAAGAGAAAGCTAGGTTTTTAACAAAAACTTCAATTTCTGCATATATATACAATTTGTTACAAAAGCTTTGTACACATGGCTTAGCTTTTAATTTGTTTTCCCAGCGTGCACACTTTAAATAATCTTTAGGTCATTGATTTCTCAGCCAGCTAATGTAATGCAACTTGTGTTATTGGCAATCAAAAGTACAAAGTGTGTTTAAATCTTCATTTTTGGCACATCACTTTCAAGAGGTGTCATCCAGAGAAAGGAGACGTGTCCACCATTCCTCACTGGCGGCACAAAGAAAGACGCTGAGAAAAAAAAGACATCACTTTCATTATTTTGTTCATTTCCCAATTACAGCAAACCAATTATTATTCAGCACCTGAGTATTTCAGAACAGGTCTGAACAACCTATTAGCAGGCAGAAAACAATCATAACAGATGGCATCAATGTAGCTAGTCTATTGACTATTTATTTTTACCAGCACAGCTTCCCAAAGGCAAAAATCCCAGCTGAGACGATCCAAGAGGCTTTACAATCAGCAGATACACAGCTGTGGTTAAAACTTAAGTTTTTCTGCTGGACTCATTTTTTTTTAAATAAACCTTTTGGAGTTCATCAAATTAGGAGAACTGTATCAAATGCTAGTGAAGAGGGGTTTTCTTTGTGTTTTTCTTGTGTTTTTAAAAAAATATTACATAAACCAAGAAAAGATTTCTTGACATTTTTAGGAATTTGCCAAAATTACTAAATTGCTAAGCACATTATTTAAATCAGAAAGCAATCTATAAAGTAAACCTGGGTTTCTGTTGAAGACAGAAGTTTTCTGAATGGGTGGGGATTCCATTCAAGATGAAGGCAAATAAACGTTAACATAAAAACTAAGTGTGTAAATTTCCATTAGAGTTACTCTGAATATATATGTAATTTCTGGTCTACTGAGTAGCTAAGGTGTCTGTCTAGAACTGAATTCCACCCAAAGTATTAATATAATTTTGGTTTCCACTAATGTGGTACCTTTATAAGAAACAAGTGAAAGAGTTAAGAGGAGTTAATTCCTCCCTTTTAAACACAACAATTGGTATACTGATTTCTAAGATACTATTTGAATGTACACTACAGATTAAAAAAAATAATCATATATACGTTGCACAGCATTTGTTTATGGCAACTATGTCCCTGACTCATAGAAAACATTTAACTGAAATTTACTTTACATAATACGTACAGAACAATGATTATATAACATAAAATATTTGGTAAATTATTTAAGTACACACAAGTTGTCGCTCTGTAAAAGTGACTCACCAATACAACTTCCAGTAAAACAATGTAATAATTTAAATGTGATTTTCTGTTCATTAGATCAAAATATCTTTATGGAATATTCTCTTTGAATGTTTCATTACACAAAGATACCATTGCTAAAAAAAATGTGTATTGCAAATTGTTCATATTTAAATTATTGTCATCAATCATCACTGCTATGCTAGTATATGATTATATGAAGAACTCTATATTTTTCTTTGGATCACATACATTGCTTACCATAATCCTATCCTCATACAAATCACTATACAAGAGAGCTTTTTGACTTTCAGAGACAAACGGTCTCACAATTTAAACTATGATTTTCAGAATTGCATTTTAAAATCTGCAAAATGAATAAAACTTTAATCCTGTTGCCTTAGAACCAACCATACTCAACCAATTTCTGTTTAGAGATTTTTAAACTGAGAACATGTAAAGCACTATAAAAAACATAGCACAGAAGTCCTTAGGCTGGTAGCATCAATATGATTAAAAATTGCATATGATCTTCCCAG
Organism: Vanellus vanellus; assembly: GCF_965231255.1. Lineage (NCBI taxonomy): Eukaryota > Metazoa > Chordata > Aves > Charadriiformes > Charadriidae > Vanellus > Vanellus vanellus. The sequence continues at coordinate 48,319,500 of NC_138905.1, forward strand.
TGGAAGATTATAATTCTAAGTGCTTATACTTTGCCAGAATTCCAGTATTTGAACTGAATTTTCCCACAGTAGTTATCTACTTCAGTACACAGTTTTATTTCTGTCTTCATATTTTAACATTTTTCTAAGGTGAGGTAAAAAAATATTTTCTTCTTTAACAGACCTTCAATTTTTACTCAAACAATCCTAGCATTAATATAAAACAAGGAAGCTATATTAAATCTTTCAACAAGTTTGGCATTTCTGTAAGAAGTGTCATTTTTGGCACGTCAGTAGAAAAATTCTTGATATTCTTTCCATCTTTTCCAGTTCTTTCAACTAATCCTGTTTTAGTTTCCCAGAGAATGAAATAGAATGAACGATGTTAAAATAACTCTTGTATCTCCCTCTTGAAAACAATCAAGCTACACCTCCAGAAAATCCGGATGTAATTACAGCTACATGGTGAATTTACAGTAAAAATTTGCAAAACAATATTATATTCAGCAGCTAAGAATATAATGACAAAGTTCTCTCCGTCTCAGACAAATACACTATCTGAACTTGTCCAAAAAGATCGGTCTGCCAAACAAATATCTAATTCTTTGTGATAGAAGAAGAGAAACTAAAATTACATATAATATGTCCATAAAAAACTTATTGAATTATACAGAGTAATCTCAAACTATTTCTTTGACACAGAGTTCAGTTCACACTTAAAATGTAGGTAGGCCATTCATAATCTCTTTGTGATACTAAGTTGTCCGAAGTCATTCTGTCTTTGACGTAATGGTTTGTTGTAATTTCTATAAAGAGTTTTACCACTGTTTATGTGCTTTTGTTGAAAGAAAAAATAGCTATGTGCATTTAAAAACACCATTTCATTATTCAGACTTGTAACACCAACATAGATTCACAGACAAATCAGAAAAATTGGTTAACTTGTTCTTATAATGCTATTTAATTTAAATGAATTCTCCAAACATTACTTTTTTTCTTTTCTCTCTTCTTTTTTTTTTTCCTCCATTTGTTTTCACTCTATTTTTAATAACACAATATTTTCTTTATGCCAAAAGGAAAGTACTTGTTTGTTAGATGAGTATGTTAATTCCAACCTGAAGAAACTGCAGAATCACCTATTTGTTTTAATAGTTTCAATCTCATAATAGACTCTGGAAATCCAGGCACCATTTTGTATACTTTTTGCTGTAGACTTACAGAAGTCTTTTGCTCATTTGCCAGTGATTACAATTTCTGTCAGTTCAGCAGATACCTTGAATTCTAACATTATATTATATATTAAGGCACAATATAAAAAATGAAACAAATATCACCTTGGCTTGGCTGGCAAATTAATTCACAGGTTTATCCTAGCAAGCTTTTTTCCTTTTACTATCTTTATACAAATCAATGCTGTATTTCTGTCAGTGTCACTGTGTCAGCTGAAGACCTTGGTTACTGTGATTTTTTACACTATATAGCACATAGGTTGCTCTTATGATTATATGTCTCCAACAAGAAATTGCGTCTGCCAAATTCATCTCTAAGCTTTGCAATGACATTATGACAATGCACTGCTATTGGAACTTCTTGTCATAAAGCAGTAGCGTCTGCTGACTGAATGGTAATTTGTACAGGAGTAACCCTATGAGTCACAGACCACTTCTGAGTGAGCAGTGAATATACAGTTGCATTTAATGGAGAAAGATGTCGCGCACTCGTATTTTTCACTCCTTACTGTTCCTCTTTCTTCTCTACCCTCCCTCCACACATGCACATTTAGATTAAGTCAACAGCTCCCAATTAACAAAGACAGATGTTTCTAGAAACGCCGCTTTAGGGGAGTCCTAACAGCATGTAAGTATAACAAATCAAAACTTCACTGATTACTGTCTCACAGTCACCAAAAAAAAAAAAAAAAAAAGATTCTCTAGATTGAGTTATTCACTGTATTGGATTTAGAGACACAACAGAAATTATATACTGTTATCTTTCAAATTTTCCCAAGTGACTACATATATATCCATGACAGTGCTTGGAAAACTCTGGCGTGGACACGCAGAGATCACTCTCTACAAGTTTAGTGACACTGGAACACACAGACCAGGGGAGTCCTCACTGGACTAGCATTTCCAAGCATGTTTTCCTTTGGTGGGGACATCCCATTCACTACTTACTTAATTCTCCCATCAGCTGTGTCAAAAGCAATCAATACGTGATATAATCTCTAGTGGAAACACAGACGATTTTCTTCAAGGTGGTAATACTGGTTTTTAACCACCTGCCTAGAAATGTGACCAGTCTGGTTCAAGAGAGTGATTTCGTGTCTTCTAAAAGTCTACAATACATAAAATCTGAATGTCAGGGTCCCATTAACCCTCCTGATCCTTCAAACTCTTCTTTATTGTTGCTTACCTTATCCACTGTATCAGCAACATGTTAACACAAAACATTAACAAGACGAATTTTCTGAAACTGAGGTTAAACAGATAATAGATCGTTATTCCTAGTTTGACATTGCTGAGCATTCAGGTGTGAGAAGGGGGACACTCAGAGTATATTATTTGGGTCCTTTCCACTCTAAATCCTTAATTAATCCTTTAAAATTAAATGGAACCAAATTGTGGGACAAACTTTTCATAATTAGCATTCATTCCATTCTGTAATTCTCCCAGATAGACAACATTTCAGCAAAAATTCAGGTAACCTTGGTTTTGCTTTAGAAGAAGGGAAATAGAAAGGGTGTAGTCACTTCAGCTAAGAGTGAGGTGAATAAAAATTTTTGCAATTTGAAAGGAAAGACTTGGAGTTGATACCTTTGAAATATGGATTTCCATATAGGAAAAAAGTGGTCAGAAAAGGCAAAAAACAAAAAAAAAAAAACAATGACCACACAAAACCCAACCCTTCCATCTCCACATAAATCAAATTATTCAATATCAAGCTAAGAGCCTTATCATGATATATTATTATATAAAAGGCTATAAGCCTTTTAATTAAAGCATACTATGACCAGTTGAAAGTATTATCTTTTGTTTCTAAATACATTCGCTTTGATTTTTTGACATACGTAGCACTATGTTATACATTAAAAATCCTGCAGTCGTTTCCTCCTGCAGAGGGAAGAGCTTGGATCAGACTGCAGCCTCAGATTGTAGTAAAATTGATTTCAGAAGTATATTTTTCTTGCTTAATTTCATCCATTGCATAAGTTCTTCACAAGAAAGCAAGTTATTGCTTGATTCTTAACAAATTTCAAAATTCCACTCAGTAACAAAATGTTTTAAAGTGCTTATTTAAACTAAGCAAATACTGTGACAGCCCATTCTTTCAGCAGACTTAATTCAGTCCTTGCTCACATTGTCCATTCATCCTTCCAGCACCCCTTCTTTCACACCTATGGTCTCCAATTCTGGCTGTATATCTTCATTAAACATTAATTCAAATCAAGATGCAGAAAAGGCTAAGAAAGGTTAGCCCACATAGGTGGACATATATATTCACATGCCTCCAGCCAGGCAGATTCAACCCAAGCATCGCTCAGAAGCTGTGCAGCTGCAGTAACACTGTTCTTGAGCTAATCATACTCTGCCTCTCAGCAGGAGAATGACAGTCTATCTTATAAGTGGAGAATAAATGAAAAAGACTTGTTTTGCCTAATAAAACAAACAGTGAGAGAGAATATGACTGCTGCCTCTAAACACACTGGGGGGTAAATGTTAGAAAGGAATGGGAGTTATTTAAGCTGAAGGGCACTGTTGGCACAAGAGCAAGTCAGTAGAAACTCACCATGAATATGTTCAAGCTGCAAATCAGAAGATTTCTATCCAGCAGAAGATGAATTTTTTCATTTACTTTCCATCATTGCTGTCCACTAATAGTTTTTTTAGTTTTATCATGGGAATTCATAAGCTTATGAAAAATCCCATGAATTAGCTACCCATTGTAGTAGTGGCTGCAATGAATGATTTCCAGTTCTTTGCTCTCATATTCAATTGACAGACATGTGAGTAAATATTTCTGCATTATCTTATATTATCATATGTTTCCTTGGGATAAGCATACCTTCCTATTTTCATGTCATGGATCTAACTGAGACTGGAAGCTGGAGAGGTGTTCAAAGTGATATAGTTTAACTGTATCCTTCACCTCCGTCCTACAGAAATGGCTGTCCAAGCTTTTTTTTTAAATCTTAACTAATTCAGATTACCCATGCGCCTTGAAAACTCCTTTACCTATTTGTCGTGGTTTAGGCAGGGCACTATTCTTAAATTAAAAGTGTGCCATTCAATCAAGCTAACAGTGCACTGCAGAAGTATGTACTACTTCCACATAGCCAGAATATTATTTAGCCATGCACTGACTGGCCAGATTCAATTGCACTCATATCTAAAGCAAATGTGAGAAAACTGCATCATCATCAAACTCTTGACTAAAAAACCAATGCACCATTTAATAAAATGAATCAATTCCAAAGAAACACTACCATTTACTACTCAAATACTCCCCAAAATTTTGGCATCAATAGCTTTATTAGATGGATAAAGAGGTGCTACTAGAAGATGCAACTAGCCATTATTATTATCTTTTAAATTAAATTAAATGGAAATGCATTCAAAGGATTACTTGAGCCAAGAGAGATTGTTCCCAGAGGTTTTTTTTTTTTTACAGTCAGAAAAAAAAAAAAAAAAAAAGAGGCTTTTTCAAAGAAGAATTCAGATTAGGAGACTAACTTAAGTGTCCCAAAATGCCCTTTGAAGATCTCTGACCCATGAGACACTGGAGGTTCATTAGGTCTAGGTGCAATACTTTTAATAATTCTCAAATGTCAAACCAAACCACTCTCAGTCTTAATTCAGCTCAGCTCTTTTGGTCATGTTTTCCTTTCACATGCTGCTATATCATAGAATCATAGAATCATAGATTGGTTTAAGTTGGAGAGGACCTTGAAGATCAGCTAGTTCCAATTCCTCTGCCATGGGCAGGGACACCTTCCCTAGATCAGATGGCTTAAAGCCCCATCCAGCCTGGCCTTGAACACCTCCAGGGATGGGGCATCCACAACTTCCCTGGGCAACCTGTTCCAGTGCCTCAACACCCTGACAGTGAAAAATTTCTTCCTAAGATCTAGTCTAAATCTACCCTCTTCCAGTTTGAAGCCATTAGCCCTCGTCTTATCACTATGTGCCCTTGTAAAAAGTTACTCTCCAGATTTCTTGTAGGTACCCTTCAGATACTGGAAAGCTGCTCTAAGGTTTCCTGGAGCCTTCTCTTTTCCAGGCTAAATAATCCCAACTCTCTCAGCCTGTCTTCATAGGAGAGGTGCTCCAACCCTCTGATCATCTTCATGGCCCTCCTCTGTATCCGCTTTAACAGGTCCATGTCCTTCTCATGTTGGGGACTCCAGAGCTGGATGCAGGGCGTGGGGTCTCACCAGAGCAGAGTAGAGGGGCAGAATCAGCTCCCTCCACCTGCTGGCCACACTTCTTTTGATGCAGCCCAAGACATGGTTGGCCTTCTGGCTGCAAACACACATTGTCAGCTCATGTTGAGCTTCTAATCCACCAATACCCCCAAGTCCTTCTCCTCAGGGCTGCTCTCAATCCATTCTCTGCCCATCCTGTATTTGTGTTTGGGATTGCCCCAGCCCACGTGCATGAGCTTGCACTTGGCCTTGTTGAACTTCATGAGGTTTGCACAGGCCCACCTCTGACACCTGTGCAGGTCCCTCTGGATGGCATCCCTTCCCTCCAGCATGTCGACTGCTCCACACAGCTTGATGTCATCAGCAAACTTTCTGAGGGTGCACTCAATCCCAACATCCATGTCACCAACAAAGAAGTTAAACAGCTCTGGGCTCTGTACAGACCTGTGAAGAATACCACTCATGAGTGGTTGCCACTTGGACATCCAACCATCGATCACAACTCTTTGAGTGCGACCATCCAGCTAGTTCCTTATCCACTAAGTGCTCTATTGGTCCAATCCATGTCTCCCCAATTTAGAGACAAGGATGTTGTGCAGGACAGTGTCAAATGCTTTGCTCAAATCCAGGTAGATGACGTCTGTTGCTCTTCCTTTACCCACCAACACTGTAACACCATTGTAGAAGGCCACCAGATTTGTCAGGCATGATTTGCCTTTAGTGAAGCCATGTTGGCTGCACTAATCACCTCTTTATTTTCTACGTGCCCTACATATATTCTAAACAGTCAGACAACCAGATGGTTCTTTGCTTAGAAAACAAGGATTTTTGATAGTATTTCACAATTATGCACATTTCTGGAGATAACTTTAAAATTTATTCCTCTAATATTTTTACTGATGTTTTGCATCTAACTTTGTAATTACAGGTATCTTTCTAAAATATTATTTTTAGTATCTTCCATACCAATTCAAAATTATGTATTGGTGCTCTTTGTAAATATTTTTTTTTTCTTTACCTTGTTCTAAATCATTTCATTTAAAAAAAAATCTATTTGAATATTGTAGGATAACTACTAGCATGGTAAATTTGAATTAGAGAAAAAAATATCTCTATCCATCCCTAGAGGATTGAAAAAAATTTTTAATCACAATTTTGCCTCAAACTTGAATTTACTTCCCATAATTATTTTGATTTTTCTCATTAGTTCTCATGTGTGCTACCAGCAACTACCTGAGGGATATTCAAGTGCATGAATCAATTTTCCATTGGTAACAGGCATGAACACAACGTTTTGCAGCTCTATAAAGAAGCAGACTACTTTTCAGTGTGACAAGAAAATCAAGATTTTGTGTCTGTGTGTGTGAAAAGATGCAACTATTATTTGTGAAACAAATTTATTATTCTTTATAAAAGAGATAATAACTACACTTTCAGTTCCTATGCTTGATCCTGTTTACACAGCAAACCTTGACAGCTGTGAGGTGCAGTCATAGCAAAAGTAATTTTTGTTTTCTATTGTCCAAGGATGGAACACTCCCACTACACCTGGAGAAGATATCTCCTCTAACATACATACACGTCTCTGTTGAGTATGTTCAAATCACAATGTTCATCCCAAATGTGCCAAATTAGAGCAGATTTTTCATGGTTTCAGTAGAAAACTTCCAGATTCAACAGTAATGTCCTATTTCTATTCTGTGTTTCTTCCCAAAAATATGATGTACTTTTCTCAAACTTACCCTGAGAAATTAGTCAACTGAACATTACAAAATAATCACGCGTGTTATTATTAATATACTTTTTCTGTAATATTTCATCTCAAATAGTTACAGTTTAGATACAGTTTAGTAAATATTTATAACCTTAAACTTATAATTGAAATTGTAGAGAAATATTAATATAAACAAGACTAAGTGGACCATCCAGAATTTTTTACATAGGAAATATGTAAAGTAAGCAAAATTGCCTTTTAAAATAACTTGTAAAGTCTTTAAGTTTTTGGTAGGCAAAAGACAGATAGGAGCTACCTGTTGTTAGTTTTTTTTTCCTTTGTGATGCTTTCTGGATACAACTTCCACTTGTCTACATGGGTAAATAGAGTATAAAATAGTAATTCGATGGTTATTCAGGGTTCAACATAAACTTCAAATGAATTTTTAAGCTGTACATCAGTTTATTGCTTCAAAAGTATTTGAAGTACTGGATTTCAAGGTAATTTTGTTCCAAAATATGCTAAGCTGTCATATAAAGCTATGTAGCATGATACAATATGGTAAAATTAAATATAAAAACTCTGAGCTTATATGAAACTTCAATTGCACTTAAAGAATAAGCATGTGTAATATTGACTGCATTTTAGCTACCATTTAGACTGTTTTTCTCTCTCTTCTTCAGAGCAGTGTACCTGAAAACTGTCTTACTTGCATTAACTTGGACTAAGAGTATTTAAAAACGTAACCTAAACCAGATGGCTGTAAAAATGACTGAAAACCAGTAGAAAGATGTGAATTGCAAGATTCACCGATAGACGGTATCAATTACAAAGACATTGCCAATTATTTGCTTTAATAGCCTATGTCCATTTGGCATTTTTTCCAAACAGATTTCAATTAGAATGTTACTACACTGGAGACTACACACATTGAGACAGGAGGGCAGACCAACCCCATCCGGTGTTCTTCCCTCTCCTGCCAAAAAGCAGTCAGAAAAATCTCTCTTTTCCTCTTCTGATTTGGAGCAACAGGGCTCTGCTTTTGTTCTCCTTCTCACAATTTTTGTGGCCAGAGCTCTTCCTGCAGCGTCAATCTATTTCAGACTTTTGGGTTTGAGGAAAAATTTAAATGAAGGTTGGCTTAGACTAGTATGGTAAATGCTTGGCCAGAATAATGGTTGCTGGTTTTGGCCTTTGTTGAAGTACAGCTTCACAGAAATGGAAGTTGGTAAATTATTAACTTTCGGAGCTTGACAGAAATTGATTTTATTTTAGGAGCATTGACAGAGAATGGTGACCCTGTTTTCCCGAAAGGCTACAGGTGAGTGATGGAAAGAGAAATTAGAAAGTTTAGGTCAATTAATAGTGCAATTCTAAATCAAAACTCAAAATAATAAAATCGTTTGTGTATATTACGTTTATCAGCAACGAACATCTTAACATATTAACAAATACACCTGAGGCATTTTGCAAACATATAAATAAAATGTAAAAGATACATTTAAAGGGATGGTTCTTTCAAATCTTCCCCAAGACTGCTGTTTCTAGTCCCCATAATGCCCTACTCCTGCCAGGACATGCTAAGATGAAAAAGGTGAACAACTGATTCAAGTTTAGTCATCTGGTCCCTACACGAAAGCTACATGTTTTCTGCTTGAGTAATGTCCTGACTCTGTGTCCTGGTTTGAGGTAAAACAGAACCAATTTTGTTCAGTTACTTCCCTTCTTAGCTGGGCCTCTTCTAACAACTGAACTTAACTGCATATTGTGCAGACAGCGTTCACTCTCTCAGAGTGTTTATAGCTGATGCCCAGGCATGGTATGCAGAGAGGCTCTTGCTTATACTTATTGCCATAACCCCCAAGGCCAACCAACTTTGTTATTTGCCCCGTTGGAGGGTCGGAAGTGGAAAAGCATAGTGGGGTCCCACCTGCAGGGAGGAGCGCCCAGCAGGCGCTCTCGGGGACACCCATCTCCTACACCTCTGCCTGCACCAACCCCCTCATCTAATGCTTCATGAACCGCTGCTTTACCCTGGCGAGTTTGAGGGAGTGTGATGTAATCAATTTGCCAAGCTTCCCCATACTTATATTTCAGCCATCGTCCCCCATACCACAAAGGTTTTAACCGTTTAGCTTGCTTGATTTCGGCGCATGTTTCACAGTCATGGATAACCTGCGCAATAGCGTCCATGGTTAAATCCACCCCTCAGTCATGGGCCCATTTATATATTGCATCCCTTCCTTGATGACCTGAAGTGTCATGGGCCCACCGAGCTAAGAATAGTTCACCTTTATGTTCCCAGTCCAAGTCTGTCTGGAAAATTTTAGCAGCCTGATCCTCTTGCTGATTGTTTTGATGTTCATTGGTGGCCCGACTCATGGGTACGTGGGCATCTACGTGACGTACCTTTATGACTAGGTTCGCTAGCCAGTCAGCAATGTCTTGCCACAGCTCAGCAGCCCAGATGGGTTTACCTCTGCGCGGCCAATTGCTCTTCTTCCACTGCTTTAACCACCCCCACAGAGCATTTGCTACCATCCATGAGTCAGTATAGAGTATTGGCCACTTTTCTTGTTCATCTAATGCCAGCTGGATGGCTTTTACCTCTGCAAATTGACTCGATTCACCTTGTCCTTCAGCAGCTTCCGCGACTCGTCGTGTAGGACTCCACACAGCAGCTTTCCACCTTTGATGTTTTCCTACAATACGACAAGATCCATCAGTAAACAAGGCATACTGTTTCTCATTATCTGAGAGTTCATTATATGGTGGAGCTTCCTCAGCACGTGTCACCACCTCCTCTGGTGGCATCCCAAAGTCTTTGCCTTTGGGCCAATTTGTGATCACTTCTACGATTCCTGGGCGATTTGGGTTTCCTATTCGAGCTTTCTGCATGATTAAGGCAACCCACTTACTCCAGGTAGTATCGGTGGCATGATGAGTAGAAGGAACTTTACCCTTGAATCCAGCCCTGTACACCTGGAATCGACTGCCCCAGGGGTGGAAACACAGCCCTACTGTTTGCCATGGACTGATCCAGACCGCACTGGAGAAGGCTGGAGCTCCAGAACACCTACACTCTGACTAAAGATAAAATGAGTTAATAAGGCCCTATGCCGTCTTCTTTAGTGAGACAAATGATGCCACAGGCAGCAATTCTGACTTTTGACTCTCAAAATCACTGATTTTTACTTAGTTGCTCAATCCTGTTTGGATGCAGCCAATAGACTATAAGTCTGACATTGTTGCGCATTCTGTGTGTATCGTGTTTCTCTTTATTGTCATCTAAACTGATTCTGCTCTTTCCTCTGTACTGCTGCTGAAGTCTTCAAAAGAATTTTACTGCTAATCTCCGCCAGTCTAACCTAAATTTCATTGACCGTTCTGAAACACATTCTACTGTTTCCCTGCAAGACGTAAGAAAAAGATCTCTTCAACAGTGATCAAGCTACTCCCAGCTCACTAAGAACATAAGATGCGTAAAGCCATTAGTGGTAATATCTGGCTGAATTGAAATGAACTGCCAAAAGCAGGATACCATTATGAAATCAGAAGGAACCAAAATAACTACTGAACTCAGGATTTATCCTGTACACTTTAAAGGCTTTGAGTAACAAAGAAAGCACAGTGTATATTGAACAAGATAACGGGTATAATCTCATCCACAAATATCTAAACTGAATCATGTTTATGACAACAAGATGCATGTTTCTCCAGTTTTGTAAGCTGGCTTTTGAGTTGTATGTGTTGAGACAAGACAAGACACATTATTTTCTCATCTTGTCAGAGAAGAGAAACAAATAAACGTCAGGTACAAAACCAATATAAATCATATGTTACCCATACTTGAGGCATCAAGATATGGAATTCCTCTTATATAGCAATGTGAGATACCAAGATATGAATGAACTATGGAGCTGGAATCTGCTTTTGGCCAGCACTATATTTAACTTTTAAAATACTTGATAAGCTGGTTCTCCTAAATTTTAAACATGTTGGTTCTTTTCCTTTTGAATCAACCAAAAATTGATTTTTTAATACACACACAGACACAAAAAAAAAAAAAAAAAAGAGAGACAGTGGCTCTTATAGATGATGCATAATGCAAAATTGAGCTTCAGGGATTTTTCTTTTTTTTTTTTAAGTGGGCTGCACATTCAAGCAATAAAATTAGATTTAAGTCAGGATTATAGATAGAGTTGACTTATTGGCTGTTCTGACTGACAACATAAGTCTAATTCCATTACTGAGGGATTTTTTTATTTTAAGGGCAGAATAGCTACCAACATGTGACAGAAGGCTTACTAATGAAATGTGTTGTGTCACCAATGTCAGTAACTGCCTATTATAATCTCTGAGATGTGTGATCATTTTGACCGTCTTTAAATTAATAACATGCTGTTTGTCAGCTTGATGGACCCTCAATTAGCATAAGAGATTCATTGAATTTCACTCCTCTTGAGGGAAATTAGGATATCTTAATTAAGAAGGAAACTTGATGTTATTAGTGTCAAACAATTTTAAAATCTGATATCTTCAGATTCTTGGAGTCAATTTAGGATTCATGTGTCCTTCATGGCAGAAAATGAATGTTCAATGAATTCCTGCCCCTGTGAATCTTGTAGACACAGATGAGTAAGAGGGAAAATCTCATATAGAAGTGCACAGGTATACATACATACATACAACATGGCTACCGACTTTAAGAAAAACTTCCATTTGACCTAAATGTATAAAGTAACATCTGCACATGGAGTGATGATGCCCTATTTGTTTTTTAGGGCAAATTAGTGGAGGTGAAATGTTCGTTAAGGAAGTGCAATGGCTGCAAGCCATAAGTAAGCACCAAAAATGAATCCTTTAATCTTGTTTAGGTTTTATGTCACATACGCCGGACCATATATTTATATTTTTATATTTTAGATGATTTTTTTATTCCTAGCAAATAAGGAGAACATATAATCCTTTCATTAAGACTTCTCATCACTGATTTAGATGGTTTTGTTCCAATGTATATACATATGCAACAACAACAGCATCCATGTTATTTGTGTAGATGCCACTCTCAGCACAGACAGGAATAAGTTTTTTCAATGTGCAATAATACAAACAATTTGATCTGTATTTGGATTAAGCTTTCCTTTAAAAATATCTAGCAGATGTGGTGCTATTGCCTACAATGTGAATGGCTCCTTGCTGCAAGATATATCTGCACACAGCCCTCTACAGAGAAGGTTCCCAGCTCCCACCATCACCCCCAAAATGGATTGCTCAAATAAGCAGCCTAGCCTTAAATGAGGCTTTTGTTGGTTGCCCCAAACTATGAAACATTCTAATTAAGGTATTAATAGGAGATTATATGATGGCATTGCAATGCAGTATAGCTGAACTCTTCAAGGAGATAAGAAAACGTTTCACCATATTGGTCCATAATCACCCCAATAAATATTACTTTCACTATGGGATTTAGAATTGGATTTTCCCATTTACAGTTAAATCTGCATGATGAACTAGCTGAATGGTCTGCTAAAATTTGTGTATACTTGTTATTTTGACAGGCCTTGCATTTATTTCTTATCCAAGCAGAAAAACAATTGGATACCTGTTCTGCAGAGATAACCATTTATTTCATGCAGATACTCCATAAACACTTTATGCTATAGAAAAAAATGCCTCTTATTGATATGGCAACGTTCAGGGAAAAAAATTGTGAGCAGAATGTATAGAAATATTCCACCTGTCAGACGAGTCTTTCAGTTTTAAGAACAGAATACCTAGAGATCACTCTGTGCTATTTTAAATATATAAATATATATAAATGTGTTCTGACACCCCAATTTGAACAAAGACCATTCTTTTTTCAGTGCTCGTTTAAAAAAAAAAAAAACACACACACAAGAAAACATCTACAATAATAGACTTTTTTTTTCCTTTTCTCATGATGTGGTACTAATATAGCAGAGAGTGTTGAAGTCACGTGTGTCATTTTCTGCAATGCTTCCTGTGGAAGCAGTACCGAGACAGGATGTGCCTGGAGGAGGTAAGAAAATAATTTTGTCATGTCATCTACTCCTGTTCAGACTAGCACACATCCACGTCAAGTGTGTTTGGACTGCTAAATACATTTTTTTCTAAACATGCACTTTTCCCAAACATGCACTTTTCCCAAACATGCACCTCCTATCTCTGAAAACATAACCTAAAATTATGTCTTAAGTGAAGAAGTCAATTCATACCTAGGTGCATCTATGTGTTTATTACACAGTTATCTGAGTTTACTACAGCATTAACTTTAACATCTTATAAGTCACTGCTCAGGAGATCATTTGAAAATCTGATGAAGATGATTGCTGTATGTAAAGGATACTGAACAGCAATTATCCTTTAGAAGAGATGCATGTATCTACGATAAGGAAAGTCAGCTAGAAAACATATATATCTCCTGTTTTAATTTTCATTTTCATTGAAAATAGCCCCTTGCATTCACAGAAAAACAATCTTTTTAAAGTTGTGATGGAAAGAAGAAAAAAAAATTAAGAAACCAAATTAAAAAAGTATACTTCATCATGCACATGCCTTCTATTGAAAATAATCTATAGATAGTCTGAACACATTTTGTCGTTGTAAATTCTCATGTGCAAAAGGTATAACATGCAAAATTTTCTGCTCAAATACAGACTACAGTGAAACCAAGTGCCACATTACCTGCAAACATATCATTACAATGACCATTCAGCAAGCGGTCATGATAAAGCATAAACTAGAAAAAAAAGTTAATGGAAATCCATTTTCTTGAGGGTCCTCAGGCAGACCCTTACGCCCAGTTACAGGCTTTGTGCTTAGAAAGGATAAGGGATTTCTTGCTCAGCCAATGCGCCTGCTGTGGTTTACACTGCCCTAGAGGAGGCTTATTGGGAAAGGTGTCAGGCAGTCATTAGAGAGGGTAATGAAGCCAACACCGCCTTTCCTGCGCTCTGATAGGGAAGGTCCCTTTACCGCAGTCTTTCCCCTGCTCTTCCAAACAATACGGTTTTGTTTTGCCCTCCATTCAGGTCAGCCATTAAACTGCAGGCTGCGGCATCAAGTCCGTAAGGATCTGCAGGGCCCCAGAGGACAGTATTTTTCACAAAATTATGTTAGCATATTGGAGGTCGTTTCGTGCATCTAAAACCGAGAAGATTCATGTAGGCTTTTTACTAAATCCTCTGGTCTTCCTGTTGTCATCTCTCTCCAGTTCTATTAGGCTTCAGAAAGCAAAAACAAAGCAAAACTCCATAATGTACTCTCAGATTCTTTCAAAATGCTGAAATTTTCATCTAGCAATTCGAAGAGTAGTTACATATATTTACTATACTAACGCTCTCAAGTAGACCACAGAGACCACTCCTTTGTGAAGAGGTTACAGCTAACAAATTCGAGCGCCAACTGCTAGTTTTCCACAAAACCCAGGTGTTCCCTCACTGTTCTGAGACTTTTAGAGTCCCTTGATCTCACCTATAAACTTGCTACTGCTGCTACGCTATAATTTCCCATACATCTGCAAAACCACCGGCAGTATACGTGCAAGAGGGCAATATGCTTTGGAAAGATTCCCAGCAGATCCATCACTCTAACTTAGTGGCATTCCAACCTCGCAAAAGGACATGAAAAAGTAATGTGGAATGGCTCTACCTTCATTTTATAACCGGAGGGTTTGTGTAATAATTTAACAGCCGGTTGCCGGAGCTATTTGCTTACTTGCAGAAGGACAGACGGTTAATTGTCACTTTTTCCTCTTCATCTCGCTCTATTTATTTCAGTTGATTTCTCTCGGATAGTTACTGAAAATTTACATTAAGGTGACTAGATCCTCTGGTCTTTGCTCAGTTAAAACTCATATCAACTTTGACATGGTCATTTAACAGTCCTATACTGAAATGCGACATACATGTTTTAGATCCATTTCTTCCAAATTTAGCAAAATAATTCTGTTCACAAATGGGGGAAAAAATGGGACTTTGTATGGAATGATGTACCATTGGCAGCAGATGCAGGCTCAGTGTATTTAAGAGCTTCTACATCACTCTTCATTAACCTGTCGTTATGCAGTGTCTTATCTCTATCAGGTTTAATGGGTGCAGACTGTTGTATGCGATGTACGTTGCTGTCTATCAAAGATAAACTGTAATACATATTTCCCTCAGGTTGTATCTGAGAATGTTGTGGGTTATTCCTCTTAATTTTAATCTTACAAAATAAATTTAATGAAAATTATACAAAGCAATATCCAAAAACTTTTATCAATTAATTTAATAAATAAGTTCTAAAGCAAGTGACTCACCTTGGTTTCAGAAAAAGACATGCCTACAGGAAAAAAAAAGGAGCATTTTTGTGTATCTACAAAATGCTGTAAATGATTGAACCACTTCAGAAATGCAATTGCAGTGACAAACCTCTGAGGTGCTTCTAGACACTGGTGCACTTCAGTCCATAGACTGACCGCTTCAACCCTTGAAATTTGCATCTTTCCTCTGCTATTATTAAAAAATCTGTTCACTTGATTGATAGTGAGTTTCTTGACCTTGCTTCAGAGGAAGCTACCTAATACATCATTTTTGCAGAATTTTTTCTGGTATATGAGATCTTAGATAATCCTACTTTTGAAAAGTAAATTAATGTGATTACCTTCTAACTGCTCTTTTCCCAACCCTCTTTAGAATTTCATGTCAGAAAGTAGGATGTGGTCTCTAACAATGCTCCACAACAATCTAGCAATTTTGAAGAAACTGAAGGACTAAAAATAAAGTTAAATTACACTTTTAAAAAAAAAAATCTCCTATGTGGAAAAGAAAGTTTGAGGACTTATTTCATTTCATACTTGCTTTTTTTTATGGTCTTTCACTAAGTGACATGAGGAAAAAAGAAACAGAACTAATTGGTAGAATTAAAAGTTTATGTACTTCATAATCCCTACCACAGGTAACAAGCTAAAAACCTGTTGACTTGAAGCTCAGAAAAAAGTTGACTTGTAGTTGTCTGGTTTTATCTTATGATGTTTATGTCACTATATCCTGCATAGAGAAAACTTCTAAGAGTCACCTGTCCCCCAGAACTCCTGGTATGATCAAACAGAATGTAATTATGATTGCTTCTTTCCTGATCTATAAATTTTGATATTTTTAGTGACAGAGCAAAAAAGGGCATTACTTAGGTAAAAAAAGTGTCACCTGTGAAAGACAGCGTCGCTAGTCAGTCAGACTTACAGTTTGGCAGCTTGTCAAAAAGCTTATATATGTTACAAGACTGAATGAGAAGAACAGAACTTGCTGACGTTGCCATCCCAGCAACTACAAGAACATAGAATTTTGTTCACTTTTGTCTTATTTTCCTGTGTCCGTTACACTTTGTATTGGAACTGCTGCCTTGAGAACAGTCAATCATCATTTTCCCAGGGCATTGTCATACACACAGCAGCCAAGTACACTGATAACAGTACTAAAGTTAATTTTGTTTTAGTCAATTTAGGAACACTGCCACACTAGATTAGACCATTTATCCATTTAATCTGGCAGCACTCTTCTAGCAATAGGTAATGTCTGTTGTAAAAGAATGTTCTCATGCTGCAAAAAGCCAAGTATGAATTACTACATTCGCATGAGAAACAATTCTTTCATTATCAGCACAATGACTACCCTCTGTGTAAAAGAATGAGATTTTAATATCTTGGGCACAAACTCTGTGCTTCTTCAACAAGGAAAAGTAACTTTTAATTAGTGTTTGACCCAACAACCAGCCAAAACAAATTTCATTGTTTGAAGGTATGAAAGTAAAAGCTGTGCTAATAGCAGAATCATCTTTAGATACTAATCTAGTTTCTGAGGTGGATGAACTGGCATTTACTATGCTTTTATTATCCTCTCACTCAGAAAAAGCAAGCATATGAAATTATACTGGTTAGATCTGAAAAGGGTTGTAAGAAAGAATTCCAATAGAATTTATTCCCCTGAGTGAAGAAACTTCATATTTTATATGTTTCAAGGAAAACATGTAGCCTTCTAGGTTAGGTATAAAAGGGAAATCTGGTTGCCAGATTTCTTACTGAAAATAGCCAGAACACTGGCCTCTAATCTGTGCAGTCACTGCTGCCACTCTAATTGAAGATAAGCTTTCTGCCTTCAGGTGCCCTTTTAATTTCCATCTCTATCCTTCCCATCATCTGCTTCTGGCATTCCTGCTTCTGCTTCCCAGCGGACATACAGAAAGAGGTGGACAATAATGTGAAACATAAGACTGAAATGTGGGTGGCAAGACTCTTTGCCACATAGTGACTTCACCTGCATCATCGAAAGAGTCAGAAGTTGGTGGGTTCAGAAAAGCTGAAGTACTATGCCAAATGGCTTTTAATAAGGAATGCAGGGTTTGAACTTGCAGCACAAAAATCCCATACTATATGGGATGGCTGGAAACTCCAATTGAAAGACAATCCAGAGAGGATGTTGTAAGGGATGTCTTAGAGAAAATTAGAAATCCTATAGAGAAAGCAAAAATTTCATAATCAAGTGGTTTTATGGTTTTGCAGCCCTATACTAGCTGGACAGGGAACTAAAGAACATTGGAAGGAGAAACTCTTTTGTTTTCCCAATCCTATCACTGTATTTATGTTTCTGAGTCACCACTAAAAACATGTTTAACCTACACAATAAAAATCACACAGAATCACAGACTTTTCAGCGTTGGAAGTGACCTCTAGAGACCACCTAGTCCAACTCCCCTGCTAAAGCAGGATTGCCCACAGCACACTACTCAGGACTGTATCCAGGCAGGTCTTGAAAATCTCCAGGGAAGGGGACTCCACAACCTCCCTGGGCAGCCTGTGCCAGTGCTCTGTCACCCTCACCGTAAAGAAGTTTTTCCGTGTATTTGAACGGAACTTCAATGATATCATGAAAAACCTTAACAATTTTATCACATATTTCCTGGCCAAAATAAACTCGAGGATGTATCCTACACTGTGTACAAACACCTAATAACCATTTAATTAGAGTAGCTGTATTTATCCTAATGAGGATATCCCATCTCAGTTAATCTATTTCATTTAATGACAAAAAAAATTCTTATAAAAATATTGTCCAAGTTGTAAAATCACTGAAAATCTGAATTTGCATACAAGTATTAAAATGCCTGTAGACTTGATATAAAAATTGGGAAGAAGGTCTCACATGCATTGTACTTCTGTAACAGTTCCTGTTACAAAGTTTGTGAAGGGCAATATATGGCTTTACCTGACAAGTTTGTCTTATTATAATGGTCTTAAACACATACTATGAGCTTCTCTCTGCACACTTATCAATATATGCCAAATCTCTCTTTGACTTTCCTCTATTCCTTTCTAGTTATCTTTCTCCTTACTAAAGTACTGCCTCGTGTTTCTTATGCATTTAGGGAGTTAATCTTTACTGTTTCCAATTCTTTTCCAGTGAAGTATAGTACTTGAAATAATGTACATAGTCACAACACTCATTTATTTTAAAGGATTTTACTAGTGCAACTGAACTTTTGAACTCACATGTTGATTATATGGAAATTCTTTACTGAAGTAATTTGGCTTTATAAAAAGCTGCCAACAGTGTGTGAATAGTAAAGAACTCCTGTAATAGTCTGACCAGTTAGTTTTAAGATAAAAAATTGTGAAAAACTAGGATGTCAGACCCGTAGTTTAACTAGCAATGTGCTGTCTGCTATTTTCTTTCTTTTGCATTCTACTAATACTTTCCAGTTCTTTTTGTAACACTTTTCTGACAGACAGCTTGCTTCTCATTTCTATGCTTGCCCAAGTCAGAATGACGCTTTTTGGTAAACTGGCGATTTAAACTCCATTATTATTCTGCATTAAACTGCTGCAGAATGCCAGTCAGGCATTACGATTTTTTTCAGTCCAGCTGTGCTGAACTACAAGTAGATATGAAGTAATTGACCTTGTTGTTCACTGAATTGTAGAGTGCTTTGCTACCTACTGTTTTGTGCCACTCACTTCACTTCATGTATCTTCACAAGTCGTGACCTTTATGGTGGATATTACTCTCCAACATAGACAAAAACCGCCTTTACAAAAGTAAAACATTAACCATGATCAGCACAACATTTTGGCAACAGAGAGGCCAAGCAAACCTGCAATACTAAGATTAGAGATTCTACATGAGATTTTTCCAACAGGGGCAAAGAAAAAAAAGAATTGCTTTTATGAAAATAAACACTTGAAAGTCTCCAGTGGACAAGTTAATCCTTCCTATTCTTTCCTATTCTCTCAGAAAGACATGATGGGTTTTTTTGTAGTTGGGAAAACTGCTACTCAGAACAATAAAAAAATAAAAAAAAAAAAAAAGAAAAAAGTGGTAGAAGCAGTCCAGTTGGCTAAATTCTATAGAATTACCACAGGATTTAATTTAGCTTACAGAATTGCTAATCCCTTTCAAAAATATAGACTGTTAAAAATATAAGTCCACAGTTTATTAAATAAAGCCAACCACTTACATGTATATTTTATTGTAATTCTAACAGAGGGAACAATTCTAGGAACTAGAACGGAAACGTATCTATTCCTCTGTAATTTCCTGACTACTGTAATATGACACAAGATATCAGTGATAAACTTTCTGAAGATACAAGTGCAGTTTTTAAAACATATTTGAGACAAACTTTGTATCGGGTGTATCTGTACAGCACAGCAGCTGTGAGAGAGGAGTGAGAAAAATGCGAACAGCAAGGTGAGAGAAATAGGAGCAGGAGGAGGTGCTCCAGACACAGGAGCAGAGATTCCCCGGCAGCCTGTGTAGGAGACCATGTTGGAGGAGTGGCTGATGCACCAGAGGATTCTGCTGCCATCAAGAGGGACCTCAACAAGCTGGAGAAATGGCTGACAGGAACCTCATAAAGTTGAACAAGGGGAAGTACAAAGTCCTGCACCTGGAGAAAAACAACTTTGTGCACCAGTACATGCTGCGGACAGACTGGCTGGAAAAGAGTTTGGCAGAAAAGGACCTGAGGGTCCTGGTGGATGCCAAGTTGAACATAAGCCAGTGATGTGCCCTTGTGTCAAAGTTGGCTAATGGTATCCTGGGCTGCATTAGGCAAAGGACTACCACGAGGTCGAGGGAGGTTATCCTTCCCCTTTATCCAGCACTGGTGAGGCCATACCTGGAGTAAGCAACGTGCCCAGTTCTAGAAAAAATTAATAAAGAATTAATAAGGATAGGATAGGATAGAATAGAATAGAATAGAATAGAATAGAATAGAATAGAATAGAATAGAATAGAATAGAATAGAATAGAATAGAATAGAATAGAATAGAATAGAATGTTTCAGTTGGAAGGGACCTACAATGATCATCAAGTCCAAATGCCTGACCACTTCAGGGCTAACTAAAGGTTAAAGCATGTCCAAAGGCCTCTTAAACACTGACAGGCCTGGGGCATCGACCACCTGCTAGGAAGGCTGTTTCAGTGTTTGACCAAGAAATACTTCCTAATGTCCAGTCTAAACCTCCCCTGGTGCAGATTCGATCCATTCCCCCATGCCCTATCACTAGATAGCAGGGAAAAGAGATTGACACCTTCCTCTCCACTTCCCCTCCTTGGGGAGCTGTAGAGAGCAATGAGGTCGGCCCTCAGCATCCTTGTCTCTAAACTAGACAAACCCAAAGTCCTTAGCTACTCCTCATAGAACACTCCTTTCAGCCCTTCACCAGGTTTGTTGCCCTCCTCTGGACACATTCATGGATCTTAACATCCTTCTTAATTTGCGGGGCTCAGAACTGCACACAGGTGAGGCCGCACCAACGCTGAATACAGTGGGATAATCACCTCTCTTGATAGCTGTTTGTACTGTTTGATGCACTCCAGGATGCAGTTTCCCCTCTGGGCTGCCAGGGCACTCTGCTGACTAATATTGAGCCCCCTGTCAACCAGCAACCCCAGAGCCCTTTCTTGCAGGGCCAGTTCTTCACCCAGCGCACTGTGAAGAGTATTTACTCCGCCACCAATGAGTTACCAGAGCAGTAGACATTAGGCTTAGTAAACACCCTTTTCACTAGGGAAAGCACACTTAGACATAGTCTTCCTCAAAGGCTTATTCACTGTAGCCTTTCCACTATTCAGGAAGGCTACAGTTATGGACTTGTCCAAAAAAACATAGTAGAGGTGAATTAGCACTGTCAGGTAAATGAGAAAACATGGAAGGTTTTCCCCTCTGTTGCAAACAGCAAAACTGGGCTGTCCTAAGTCTGTATTAGACTTTTATTTATATTTTGAAAGAATGGAAGATAAGGAGCTTATGTCTCATCCGAATCACTATAATGACCACCGAAAGGACAGTCTGTGTTTCAAACAAAATGCCCTCCGGAGGACAAGTATGTTTCATATCATCATTTGCACAGTGATATGCTTCTGATGTATTCTGTTTGCTTGAAACTGTCACACAAAATCGCATGAATTTAAGGACATATTTGAGCAATGTAAAAATTAAAATTAGTGTGGTTTTCTTCAAAGGTGACAATATTATCGGTCACATATGAATAACCAGACGATTAAAACTAGTCCATTTAAACTACTGAAATAAATGTGGTGGGGGAACCCACATGGAGCGGGTTGTGACAGCTGCAGTGGAATTGAGATAACTTGAATACTTGTGACTGCCTGGTCGAGGTGTAAATGTGCTTTTTACAGTGAACAGGGCTGGTAAAAGACTCAAGGTAAAGTGATGCCGTCAGTAATCAAGTAGTTTTAACCACTCAGATGCTGTTGACTCATCCAAGGTCTCATAAGGAGATTTTTCATTTGAAAACTCCAGTATGTAAAAAAAGTATTTGTGTAAAGGAGGAACAAAATAAATTTGTTCATACAATGCTTATCCCAAGATGAGAAACATGATTGTCCAGTGTATCTTCTTTTACAAACAAGAAGTACTCCAGAGTTTTCATGAAGGCAAAAGGTTTTCTAAAAATCATGTGCATTTGAAGTAAATTAAAGACATTTTTAAATACTTGGCAGTTTTAATCAGTTCATTTTGAAAAATATGATTCAAAAGAAATCTATTAATTCATAATATTTTGTTATTGAACAGCATAAGTAACAAATAATAATAATACTAAGATTACACTGTCATGAAAAGAGGAGAAAATATTTGGCTATTTTGTCAGGATGGTTCTACAGAGCTTTTTTTTTTAAAAAAAAAAATACCCTGCATGACAATACAAAGAAAATTATCTCATTTTGAAACTTTTTTTTAAAATCAGTTTTGTTCATCCCCTTTATAAAAGTAATACTAAAGAAAAAAAGTTTTTTCTTGAAGGGGATAGCATTTGTTACTGCCCTTTTCAGGTATGCTCTAGTTAATTCTATTACATTGGAGATTCCAGATAAAGTCACTTTATTCCTTCATGGTCCATGATGTGTTGAAAGACCTATCTTATACCTAGTATGCTAGGCACATTCATCACTCTTCATTTCAAGAAATTGGAGGGAAAGCCAAATCACATATGTAGCTGAATTTTCTTTTTTAGTAGTTAAAAAGGAAAAATACCTCAAAAAGAATAAAATGTCTTTCTACTCCTTAAAGTGACTTTTTAAAATGCATATCATGAGATTGCATCCATCTTGGTTAAAATAATTTATTTTAAAAGTGTGTTCATTTCAGTTTAAAAATGTTTTTTCCATATTTCTTTCCACCCAGACTAAGAACGTGCTTCCAGAGGCCCATTAGACTTCTATCTCTTGGAAAGTCACCGCAAAAATCATCAAGCACAATCTCAGTAAAACCTGTGTATAATGGATCATATTTTGAAAGCCTACGTATGGATAATGAAGCTATAGTCAATTGACAAAAAGTGTGAAATACAATGGTCAAACTACTCTTAGTTAAAGAATAACAAAGATTATAGAGATGCAGAGGTAACAAGAGCGGAACTTAGTAAATACTTAGTTACGATATTAAAATAGACGTGATTCTGAATAGAAATGGATTGCTATTTTCAGATTATTTGGCTTTTTTATCATAAAACTGCAATATAGGAATGGATGTACAGGTAGAATAAGCAGTGGTCAAACTACTTTTTTGTAGATTACATTCAAGTTTGTTTTTTTTTTTTTTAACAAAAAGTGTGTCACCCTGTCTAGTCTAGGAGACTGTGCACCAAGCTTTTAGGTTTGGGGGTGCTTTTTAATCTGCTCAGTATGAACCAAACCTTGCAGAAATCTCTTCCAGGCTCCAACCAGAACAAAAAACCAAACAAACAAACAAAAAAAAAATCTCCAACTCTTTGGCATTATGTGTTGTTACAAGAAAAATAGAAGAGGATTTTTATGGTCCCTCTAAAAAAGAAACCAAACCAAAACAACACAATGCAAAAATAAAGCAGGAGAGGTAAGTAAAATAGAAAAAGACAAGCAAGGAATGCCATGTTGGATTTTTCTACTCATTACAAGTTTTACGAGAACCTAAACTATTCATGTGTACTTTCAGGATGATCGCCTGAAGCATATTTCCACTAGAAGAAGGCAAAGGGACCCTGACCCTGTTCTGGTGTTGTAGGTTATTCTCTCTCCACAGACTATCAAATCTCAATACTCACAAGGCAAAATTCAATGCACAGGGTATTCCACCTTATGTGGGACTACAAATGAAAGAAGCAAGGCAGATAACTAAATTGTCCCTATTAAAAATTTCTCTCACAGATGTTCTCATGGAAAGACGCCATCCATTTCTCAGTTCATACTTAGATAACATTTCTATGCAGAAATATTCCATAATGTCTAGGGCTCTGGAATACTTTTTGAAAATGGAAGCACGTTGTTCAATTTATTTCTGAAGTTCTAGTTCGTAGATCTATAATCCTGTGCATCTAAATATAAGGCTTAGTAGGAATTAGTATTTTTGTTAGCATAAGAAGTCCTTAGCTGCTTATTGTTCTCGTCATACATTTTGAATACCAGATAAAACTTTTTCTTTTTCCTTTTCCTTTTTCCTTTTCCTTTTTTCCTTTTTCTTTTTTCCTTTTTCTGTTTTCATCAGTCAATTGAAAAAGACGTTTTCTGTGTAAGCACCAATTTTATGAGATACTTTTACAAATTCATCTGGATTTATTCTTCACCTCAATATAAAATGTAGTGGCTTATTTTTGTCTCTTTCCCTGAGGGACCTGAAGGCTGTTAAACCCACATTACCAGTTAGACCTTCAGAGCAAACTATGGAGATACAGCTACTTACTATTTTTACAAACACAATGTAGTTCCAAAATTATTTGGGATATGACATACTTTGCATCCTATTTTTAAAGTTTTGTCATAACCCAGAGAGGTTGTTGAGGCCCTGGAGGCCTCAAGGCCCTGGAGATGTTCAAGGCCAGGCTGGACGTGGCCTTGGGCAACCTGGTCACAGAATCACAGAATTATCAGATTTGGAAGGGACCTCTAGAGATCATCTAGTCCAACTCCCCTGCTAAAGCAGGATTGCCTAGAGCACATTACTCAGGACTGCATCCAGGCGGGTCTTGAAAATCTCCAGAGAAGGGGACTCCACAACCTCCCTGGGCAGCCTGTGCCAGTGCTCTGTCACCCTCACCGTAAAGAAGTTTTTCCGTGTATTTGAACGGAACTTCCTGTGTTCTAACTTGTGCCCATTGCCCCTCGTCCTGTCACTGGGAACCATTGAAAAGAGCCTGGCTCCATCCTCCTTCAACCCACCCTTTAGATACTTGTACGCCATAATAAGGTCTCCCCTCAGCCTTCTCTTCTCCAGGCTAAAGAGTCCCAGCTCTCTCAGCCTTTCCTCATAAGGCAGATGCTCCAAGCCCTTAATCATCTTAGTTGCCCTAGTCTAGTGAGAGGTGTCCCTGTCTACGGCAGGGGGGTTGGAACTCTATGATCTTCAAGGTCCTTTCCAACTCTAAACCATTCTATGATTTTATATCCAGGAAACTGGTGGGATAATTGCCACTAATTTCTGAAAATCTGTATCTGGAATATCTAGGAGTCATTAGAGCTATTTAGTAAAAGAATGCTTTTAACTAAATATGTAGAATTCTAAATGAAAGCATGTATAAACACAATGGGGCCCCATATTTCTCACGCTAAGAAATTCCTTCAACTAAAAGATGACTACTTTTGAATGGTTCCTTATTATTATTACCACAAGTTTAAAAGATTGTCACCTACCAGACTGTCAAGAGTTAACAGAGCATTTTATTTCATATCTTATAATAAAAAACAAATGAACACAAACTAAGAAACTAAGTATTCACTAATGTTTTACTTATTGAAGTGACCCAATATGAACTTAATCTTAACTTTGCTTTGGCTTCTTAGCACATGCTATTCATTTTGAAGAAATGAAGGAATGTGGTCTCAAAACCAAAGCAGGAAGCCTAGAAAAGGCAGATGATGATGGTTCTGACTAACCACCAAGTCCTTATGTTGTTATCATTTTTTCTTAATATAATGGAAGTAGGATTGTTTACTTCAAAGAATGTGTCGTGTGCCTTGCTTAATAAATGTTAATAAAATGCTTAAAGACTCAGAAAAGTTATATTTAAATGCCAAATATTATGATAAATAGCATTCTTCATTTTATGCAGAAAATTATTTTCAAAAACTCATTTCTCTATAGTACACTGGCATATCCAATTTCTAGACTAATAGTATTCTATATGGAATTCATAAGTGTTCCACAGAATAAAACAACACATTATTCTTTTTCTTTCAAAATATATCACACATTTTTACAATAATTTTGACAGGACTCAGAGGGTTAGAAACATAACATACTTGACCATCTCCCTTTTATCATTTACCACATGGCAGATTTATCTCCTTTGAATAAACAAATCTGACGTTCCCAAAGAACGCAGACATGAAAATAAATGAGCCTGAAGTAAGCTGCTGCATAGAATAATAATGTGACTTCAGAATGATCCTAATCTTTAAAACCAAGGTATTAATTAAATAAAAAGTAATGGCATCTCAACAAAAGCTGCACTCATTTAAAATGACAGCACTAAAACTGGCTGGTAATAGTAGTCACAGGATGTCCATCATGTTTATGTATGTGGTACATGGTTTCACAGAAGCACCAAGTGCTTCTTAATATCATCTGTATAGTATTTTTTTTGCGAGGTTTAAAAAACTGATAGAACCTCATGCTTTAAACATGTCAATGGGAAAAGTATCAAAAATCACTGTTCAGATTCACAGGTTTTCTGTTTTACTTGGATCTAAAAGCTTCAGTAGCATTTTAATCTGGGTTTCTGAATGGTGTTCTAGTGAAAGAAAAACCTGTGCAAAGGTTAATAACTTCTTACAATGAATTATCTTGGAGAAAATTTTTGTTTCAGCCTTGGCTGCCCTTCCTGAAACCTCCACTCTACAAAATCCCTGGAGATAATCCTGTCTCTGGGAAGTATTCAGTAAGATCTGTTTTCAGTATGCTTTCCAATTAATTTCCTAGGAATTATTTCCTTGTAGAAAACGCATTCTTTTCTTCATGTCAATGTAGATGTCTACGTTTGTACTCCAGTGTTTATTATGCACACCTAGAGCATTTAGACTGGAAGCCTTTGGGCAGCAGCCTGAGCACCTTATTCCAGTAAGGAACTAAAGAGGAGCGCTCATTCAGACACCCTCTTAGTTCATTTGCACCCAAATCATGGAATTTGGGTTCAGAAATGTGTATGTACATGCACCAGGTTGTACAGGGAGCAGGAGATCCAGAAATGTTGGCACATCTCATTTACACTAAAAGTAATCCTTTTTGTTCTTTGAATGTATATTCCCCTTCCAGCAATTACTAAGCCTTAGTATTTACAGTTGACATGAAGTAAAGATTAAAAACCAAAGTCTGCTTGAGGTAGGAAAGCCACTGCAATGACAACTGTATTAACAGGTGATTATGCTCATTCTCAGAATGTATCACTGTACTTACCAAGAATCATTCCTAAAGACACCAAAGTAATGGAATGAAACAAACAGAAGCACAAAACTATAGGTATATAAAGCAGATTCCCACATACAGGAATATCTAACTGCGAATGCATTGGTGTTAGACAACAGTCTAGGGGATAATAAAAGGCCAGCAAGAAGTACTTTATAGGATGGTCATGATTTCCAAACAAAATCTATATATTTTTTTCTTGAAAACTCTTCTTGATTGTGTTAATTTTTGAGTTGTAAGGGGGAGTTAATAGCAACAAGGAGTGTCTTCCACCACAATATCCTTCTGCAAAAGATGTTTCATCTGCTTGAGAAAAGACCTGGGTTCTGCTAATTAATAAAGAATAAGGGAATGCTTTTTCAGCACTTTAAAACACTCTTCAACAGCTTTGCAATTTAACAATGAAGATCACAGCTGTTTCCTAAAAGGAAAAGACATATAAGGCAGAGAAAAGTAGCTGCTGAATTATTCCTGAAAAGCAGTTAATTCTGGCTGCTCAGAGAGAAGGAGGAATACAGAGTGTTGAAGCAGAAGTTGAAGTACTACTGTAAGAAATATTACCTCTATAAATCACCTTGCTACCCACAGATGCACTGAAAGCTTTCTCTTATTCATTTCTACACTTTCAGAGCATGAAGCATTGGGTCAGGATTTTTTGAACAAGTTTGAAGCAGAGGGTGTTCTTTTTCCAGCTTAAATATGTCATTCTTCGTTAGTAAACATTGCCTAGCGATCTCAACCTCCTGCATTACCCAATGTACTAACCAACATGACTTCTGTTGAGTCAGCCCAGATACTACCTCCATGGCATTTGCCTGCAAAATACCTAGGAGGGCAAGGTTTGTAAGAAGTCATCCTTCACCAGTATAAATTATATACCATTTTCTGTGGAAAAGATGAGCTTCTGGGTACTCAAGTCTCTCTCCAGTCATAACCCTACAGTCCCATAATACAGTATTGACACTGTTAATAAAAAAGTTGCAAGTTTCATACGGAGTTTACAAGGCCTCAGGACTAAAGTTTGACAGGCTCGTTCTGTCTTAACTTTTATTGAAGTGCCCAATTTAACAGTAAGCACCTTTTATTATTATTATTATTATTATTATTATTATTATTATTGGCCAGGTGGCTGTGGTTAATCTGTTTTATTTTGTTTATTTCTATATGGTGGTACCACAATTGTTTTATGACTAACATAATGATGTTTTATTGAGAAATATGGGCCTGGTATCACAGCTGAGACCTTGGGAAGTGGAGACACAGGATGTGTCGCAGAGGTGCACAGACAAGAGATGAGGCACAGGCTGGCATTGGAGACATCATCTCTGTAAACAACTCACCCATGGTCAGTTAATACAAACCTTAAACTGGACAAAACTTATCTGAGGAATAATAAGAACAACAATTAAATAGTTATTGACATAAGTAGAAGGCACTATACACAGTAAGTTCAGATGCAAAGTGCAGCTGCAGGCCTATGAAAAAGAAGCAAAGAATTAAAAGCATGCTAGGAAACATAAAAGTGACCCCAAGTGGATCCTAGAGTGAGAAAGAAGAAAACATCAACTCAAACTAAGTGAAGAACTCCAGGTGCTGACAATTCATCGTAACGTTCCCACCACAAACACTGAAATAAGACTATTGACCTTAGTACTCAGAAGAACAAGGGATAGATAAATTGCTAGGAAAATGGATAGAAACTAAATGTGTATATAACAATTTTAACTGTATTCTTACTATTATTAAGTGTTTTTTTCTGAATAGAAGAATATTCTTTCTTTTTCTGTAATAATCAGATCTGGACTAGTAATGATTCTGGGATTAGGCTGTAAAGATTTGAACTCTACTAACAACCTATTCTTGACTTTTTACATAAGGTGTTTTTCCTCTTTGCCCATAAACAAGATGTAGAGCATAATACAGTCAACGTAGACTTTTCAATACATTTCTTCTTCCAGAATCTTCCCCCTTACTACCAATCTCCAAGACAAATGAACCCTGTAGTACTGCATCATGATAGCCTCCTAGGTAGGGATATCTGGAGAAATCACAATAGCAAGTCAGAAACAAGCAAACAAAAATCTGTCCCATCAGTGAAAAATGAAAAGCAACACATACACTGAAAACTAAGAATAAATATTTATACTTAGGCTAAACTCAAGTTAGCAAACTATTTCCCTGAGAAGATAATTCAAAAAAAAAAGAAAAAGAGAAAAAAAAAAATCAGAGTATGAAAAAGAGTTGAGCCCCTAGGCATAGATACAAATCTGTGAGAGCTCAGCAATCCTGTCTGTCATGTCTTACAGTCATGGGTACTGAGTCTCTCTCAAATAGCACCTAATACTTAGACTTAGGCAACTAAAGGCTACCTCTACTTGTTAGTCAGCAAAGCAACTTTCTGGAAGCTACCTCTATGTACGACCGCCATGACACAGGATCTTCGAGAGACCTACACCCTTCTGTAAAGACTGCTGGAAATGGGAGGCATCACTCAAGGGCATTTAAAGCAACATCAACATTTGACATTGATGATAAAACAACTGAATCTTGTCCCGAGTCAGTGCCCTGCAGTGTAAGCTCAATAGTTCTCTTGTACCTACTGCTCATATTTGGACATCTAAATATAGGTATCTTATTATTGAACAGAATTTCACTAAGGAAAAGATTTGCTTCAAATAAGCTTTGATTTTTTTATCTAAAGTGGAACTTCTGTTATTTGTAGATTCATGAATTTCTCTTCTCATTCCTACTCAAAGCTGTACTCTTACATAGCAGATAGTATTTCACATTAAAATGATTGACATCTCTACATGTGAAGAAACATGAAAGTGTACATGAAGAATAACGTTAGTGAAATAGCTTCATTTTCAAATCCACTTCTACAGGTTACATTTTAAGCGGTCTGGCATAGGGGCAAAAGCAATAGTCCAAACTACCAAACCAAAGACATTTTCAACAGAAACATTAAAATAAATTCCCAAAACAAACTCCAGCGAAATAGT
This sequence comes from Vanellus vanellus, assembly GCF_965231255.1. NCBI lineage: Eukaryota > Metazoa > Chordata > Aves > Charadriiformes > Charadriidae > Vanellus > Vanellus vanellus. Next base: position 48,349,579 of record NC_138905.1, read on the forward strand.
CATTTATTGGATTAAAACATCCCTCTATATGAAAATCTTCTACTGAACAAATCTATAAAATCACCCACTGGAGTAAAAACCTGTGCTATAGAAATCAGTATAGGGATGAGTAATAATTATACTGAAAGTGTAAGCACATTTTTGAAAATGTTTTCATGTCTTTTAAAGCTTCTACAGTCAGTTCAGTGCAGTTTCAAATATGTAAAATATGTTTTATGACCACTAGCGTTCTCATCCCGAAGCAGCATTTTCCTGGCTCAAACAGAAGGCGGATCACAACTGTTCTAGCAGTGAGACCTCAATGATTAATTTGCCCAATGCAGCGATGCATTCATCCATCTACTTATTTAGTTATAAAAGCTTAATAGAGCTTTCCACAGGAATTGTGATATTTTAGAACCTACATTACAGGGCATAATAAATATAATTGTGATGCTTTTGCTGGTGCTACAAAAATTATTACATTTCCAGAAACACATTTTGAAACAGTCCTCCCAAAAGACTAGCTGGAAACAAGATAGGAGCAAGAAGAGGGTAATGTCCTTTTCTGCGGTGATTACTGAATAGAAACTGGGCCTTGGATGCCTCCCTCCTGCCTTCCAAATGGTAATACACCCTTGCTCTTTAGAGAATATCTCTCCACTCCATGTGGGAAGAAGCCATGCAGTTACATTGGACCAGAAAACGAAGTAAAGACGAATCCCACCTTAAAGCTCATTACACTATCACCATTAAAATTACCCAGAAATACGGTCTCCATAAAATATACTTTTTCTGCCTGGCGAGGAAGCAGCATGGGCTCTAGGTAAAACATTAGCAATTCAACGAAATATTAAAAAAAAAATCTACTGGAGAAAAATGCACGACATACCAGATAATATCATGTTATTGTCTTACATTAAATATCATTAAAACATCCATAGATATAAAGACGCGGTCAGACACTTTTGCCCTCAATTGTTTGGATGCATCTCAGTGACATCATGACAGTGAGAACACCACCATCATATCATTCATATATCATTCATCATATCATTCGATATGTTAAAAGTAGTGAAACTGCAGCTTTTCCAGAAACATTACGTTATTAAGAGGCATGCATCTAATTCAGTTGTCCTGCTCTGTGATTAAATTTTTAAAAACTTGCTCTGGTCAAATTCTTCTTTTCCTGTGTCACTGGTAGAAAGGATCAAAACAGTGTATTTTAAAAGGTCTCAGAGTAGGAGTCTACACTGGAGAAATAATTAAGGCATCTAGCAGCATCAAATCTCTCCTATTTATCAGTCAAAATATTTCAGGTGGGGAATAAAAAAATCCCAACATGAAAAAACAACCAAACAATAAAGTTCCAGAAAACATAACACAAATTGATGCCAGTCCTGCCGTTCTTCATTAGAGCAAATAAAGCAGCAGACAGCAATACTGTTGGATTAAAAACCTAGAAATGCACAACTTGTTTCAAACCTCTAAGTGCAGTAAACCAGCATAGTTCTCCTAAGTTCATAATCGCAATTAAGTTACAATTAATATGCTTTACAACACTGAAGGGTAACGCACAGTTCCTTAACATTCTAGTTGCTAATGGAAGCTACTATTTTATTCTAAGTATTTATACCACATATAGTTTCTTCTCTAATGAAAAGATAAAAAAAAAAAAAAAAAAAAACAACAAGAGAAGCCTATTCTCTCTCCAAAATCATAGGAATTTTGACTAGAACAGTCAGATTACATTAGCTGCAAGGATAATAGACCTCTAGCAGTCCTCTAGCAGTGAGATAAGATGTGACTGTTAAAGTATCTTTAGCTGATTGTCAAGCTTCTAATTATCTCCAGTAGTCTGAAGATTAAAATAAAAACACAACTGGATTTTCTGCCTCCAAGATTGTTTGCTATGGTTAGACATTGATGTTCCTCTTTAATCAAGACAATGTTGACATCATTGTACAAAAAAAAATGATTGAGATAAAATATAATTTGGATATGTCTACTTGTCTCATTTACATGTTTTTCCAATTAAAGATAAATATTTCTACGTACTCAAAATGTTTTGTTCCACATTTACAGCAGTCTGTATTGCAAAGTACAATTTTGGAAAGCTGCAGTTTTATCAGTTCCTTTTCAGGTTTTTCTAGCAAATTTTCTCTCCAGATGAACTCATCTCCCATTTTATTCACAGAAGTTTTTTCTCATGACTTAAGACAGGAAACTACACTTCTTGTTAGATAAATAATTTTCTTTTAGTGGATATAATACTGATTTAAAAATTAAAACCTCAAGACACTTGAAATAATCTTTTATTACAGGTAAATAATAATTTTATTAATAATTATTTTATTATGGTTTAGTTCTGGTTTTAATTGGCTATGTGCAGTAACTAAAAATCTGGAAATAATTCATCTAATTACAATTCCAGCAGTTTATTCCCTGTGTTGGTCCTTTTTGACATTGTCAGATAGATACCATGCATCAGATTTTGCCTTTTAGTACCGTATCTTGGTCCTAAATATAAGTTGTCTTTTTATTACTGATCATGTGAAAAAAATGGAAAAAAGTTTTCAATATCTTTTTTATGGAAAAAAGTTTTCAATATCTTCTGTGGAATGCACATTAGAACAGCATTTTGCAAATGGATGAAGTTAAAGCAAACATAATTTCCAATGGAAATTACAACTTAAGTGTCATATTTTACGTTGTCGGTGGCATAATAGGATAGTGTAAAAATAAATGGAAGTTGTTATAAACTCTTTTCATTCAACATTTTAATTTCCTTTTTGTCAGTGACCTCACCAAAATCACTTTTATTTCTGGCCAAGAATCTAGCTGTGGCAAAAGATTTCATCAGAATTTTTCTGATCAGCTCTAACACAGTTACAGTGTCTCCCTGAAAGTAAACTAGCATGCACTAGATAGAGTGTCTGTATTTAAAATGACTGATTTTCCATTTCACTTCAGTTTCTGGCAACATAAAGTTATTAGGTTCCCGGTGTGAAAGAGGCAGAAGCAGAGACAAAATTAGACACTGGCTGGTGGAAAGAAGACCCGGATCTCTCGGGCCCCAGCTCAGCTGAAGTCCTCCAGCCACCAGGCACAAGCGACCCCCACTTTGGCCATACGTGTCTCAGTTCAGAAAGTTGGTGGGTGGTGACTCAAAAGATGCTATTATTTCTTGACACCAATAATATTCATTTGTGTGGTGATGAGAAAATAGTGTACTACCTTATTTCTAAGCTTAAGAACTTTTACTTATGCAGACTTGTCAGCCAAGTTCAGCAACTTACTTATAAAAGAGGCATTAATTAAATTATGTACTCCAGAAGTGGTTTTGTTTCATAAGTGAAAAAAATGGCATCAACTACTTAAAAAAGAAAAAAAAAAAAAACTATATAAAAGGGCAAACCAAATTGACTTAGGGGGTTATTTGAGTAAAAGTGTACTTTATTATGAATATTTCATAATGTGATACATAAATCATTGTAGAGAAGTCTGTACTGTAAGTTAACTCAGGGGTTGTTGGAAAGGTTAAAGTCTAGATAAGTAATAAATGAGGGAAGGAAAAAATAAAAACTTTTTCTTGGTAAGGTAAGGTATCAGATTGACAGATTTTTCACAGTATAGATTTATTAATATCTTCAAGCAAAATTTTGCTAAGGATCTTATTAAAGGGGAAAAAATGGACTCATGCTGTCATCACCCACTGTTTCTACAGTTAGCATTATAATAGATTTCTCTTAGTCCAAGGTTTCCCTAGGTGACTACAAGTGAAAAGTAACTCTTAATTTATTTCCTCTCTTTCTCCCACTATTCCTTCGCCTTGGTTCCCTGCCCCTCACCAAAAAAAAAAAAAAAGAAAAAAGAAAAAGATCAAGACTTCAGTAGAATTTTGAAAACAAATATAGAATCATTCTGCACTGTTCATACTTTCCAGGTTCATATCATTGAAAAAAGTTGGTCTTTTTTAATAAATTAGAGCTCATAACAGAAAGAAACATTTCTCCAAGATGGTATCATGTTACAGTTGAGAAAACCAGTCAAATTTTGAAAAGTTCAGAATGATATAAGTCTTGCTGTAAAAAAGAACTGTGGTTTATGTTTGTGAAAATATTCTCAAATACCATCTGTGTGCTATTTTAAATTATTTTTCACATCAGATTTTTTGAACAAAGAAGCATTTTAAAATCATTTAATATCAGTGATTTACAACACCAAAGCTTAACAAGGTTATTTAAGCATGATTATGCATTCCAATACACCATTGGTCATTAGAAAAACACCAAAAACACAGAAACATATGCAAATTGAAGTTCACTTATGGAGCGCTGAGAAAAAAGCATTATCTTAGTTTGTAATTATTTTATAAACATTCACATAAAAGAATATTCTAAAGCATATTTAATTCTCACTTCTAGTCTTATACATATGGAACTGTAACACTCCCAAATTCAGTATATGGCTAAATGTTAAAATTGCCAAAACACTATCTGGACTGATATAACGAGTATGAATGAAAAAAAAAAAATAACCAAGAAACTACTAATTTAATCAAGAGACCTCAATAACACATCTGACCACTGTAACCAAACCAGGAGTTTTAATGGTAAACATTGGAAAGATTCTCTGAGTAAGTTTGCTGGGGAATTCAGTGTGCATGAATAAATATGGAGCATCACAATGCAGCGGTACTTTTCTGATTTATGCCACACTTAGCAAGAACAAGAGTTCTTGCAAGAACAACTCTCCCTGGAGGTGTTCAAGGTCAGGCTGGATGGACTTTTGAGCAACCTGATCTAGTGGGAGGTGCCCCTGCCCATGGCAAGGGGGTTGGAACTTGATGATCTTCAAGGTCCCTTCCAACCTAAACCATTCTATGATTCTGTGATTCATGTTGGAGACAGAGGGTGACTGGATGAGTGCAGCAGCTGGAGCACTCTATGGGCTTACAGGCTGACGAAGACAAACAGCCCTCACTCTTTTATTGACTGCAGAACAATATGGTGGAGAAGAGAGAACCACAGATGTAATGTCTGAATTACCAACAGCAGAATAACCAGTATCTAGCTCTTCATAAAACAACAAAGCAAAAAGAACTATCAGGCATCTTCTCACAAGGCTGACACCTGGGATTTGATTGTGTTAAAGTCCTTTTTTTTACTGGCACTCTTCAGTATGTCAAAGGAATGCACAACTTGGAAAGGGAGAAAAGTATGGCTGAAAATGTAACTTTAACCTACTTTTGCAGGTCAATTATTATATATTGTCATGCTTATTTTTAAGAGCAAACAAATAGCATTCCCATAGGCTACAAAAATCAATGTAAATACAACACAACACTTTCTGATGCTCAGAATGTCATCCTCTTCACAACAGCCACAGTACAGCCACTTATTTTCTATAGAAAGAAAAAACTGTTTACCTCTGATCCAACACAAGTAAAAATATTGGATTTACATTGAAGGACTCCCTTAAAAAAAAGCACCAACTTAACACCTCTGGTTTCAGCTGAAGTATTTTGAATTTATCCATCTTGGAAAGAAATCTGAGGTACAGTCTAACCAAAATTGGATCATGGTGAAGATAAGATTAGGGATGGATTTTTAAATTAAATATAAATATCATATTTATTTCAAACATAGTAAGGAAAAGATCCTAGCGATGAAAATGATGGAAACAAAAATGCAGTGTTCGGTAACCATCCTTCCAGGAGACGCATTGATCTGTGCTGGACATCTCTGTATTGCAGAGTTCACTCCAATATCTTTAAGATCAGAGAAATTTTACTTGCTGGGACTATTTGAGAGTTTCAGACTGATCTTTTAGCCACACTCATAGTTTCTCCCCATTGGATACATGACACAATCCAAGCAGCTATAATGCATGAAGCGTGTCATTCAGCTGCAGACGCGCTCCATGAACTTGCTCTGTAATTTTTTTTCCTGGTCTGACTGGTGTAAGTTTGCCTTACTCCAGCCCCCCATCTGTTTGTTACCATCTCCAAAGTGTCCTTAGCCTTTCCTTTTGTTCCTCTTTCTCTACCTTGCAATACAGATGTTGATCTTTAGCCTAATTTTTGGCCAGGCTCTCAACCTAGCCATTTGGCTCAGCATTTTACCACATCTCTTTTGGTATCTTCTCACTTTTCCAGTTTTGGTCTGCCCTAACTTAAGCAGTATATGTTTTCTGTTATCAGCCACCGCTAGGCTCTTGGTACTTGTCTCACCTGCCTGGTATAGATGCCTCTAAATGTTTATTCCATAACATAGGAGAGCACAAAAGCACAGGACATACATCAGTTTGTTGTGGGGATTTTTGTTGTTTGTTTGTTTTGTTATAGTAGAAATTCCACAAACACACAGGAATCCAAAGGGAAGAAATTAGAAGGTGTAATGCAAAGCATCCAGTCATCATGATCTCTGGCTATTATGAAAACACAGATGGAAATAGAGAAGAAAAAAATATGTCAATGTATTACATTGTAGAAACTCTGTAGAGGTGTACCAGGACAAGCACGTAGTGTCCTGGTGTGCTGCATGTGGAAGGACTGCCTTACTGAACAGAGCAAAGTTGATGGTTTCATTGATTTATGACGCTTTGCAAATCTATGTGCAAAACACCATGTCACTACATTTTACACGTCATTGGTAAGAAAGCTTTAGGGTGAAAACACTGGAGATGTGTGACAGTGACTGTGAATTGGTTTTAGAGTGCGAGATAGTACATAGCAAAATATTAAGGTTTCAAAGTTTGGTTTTGAGTTGCTCAATAGAAACTGCGTCAGTTTTCACTCTTGGTAAACAGTTCAGGGGAATGTTTAAATGGCTTTGTGCTTCTTAATTAAATTGTCAGGAAATTTCTGACAGACAGCGAATGTAGTTCAATACGTGATTCAGGAAAGAACACATATAAACAAATCATTTGATTAATCTGAAATATTGAAAATATTTTTTGTACAGAAGTGTGGTTCTGCCTAGGAATCATGATGAAAGAACACAGAGAACATCCGAGAGAAGAACTCACCGAGGTCAAGCGTGATTCAAGTTCTTTTCTCTACCATTAAGCCACTCATTTGTCCTTATTAATATTTTTTTTTCTGTATTGTCAATACTGTGCATTCATGTGATTGTTTTCCTAGGTAAAAAAATAAAAAACTGAATCATGACTGATGCAAATTCTTTCACATTGCAGAATATAAATTCAGCATAAAGCTCCAGTTCAGAAGACAATTCGTATTCCTCAGTCATCTAACTGTTAATTTATAAAAAAAATAATCCTTTAATACTTTCTTGCAGAAACCCCTTTCTTCATCACCAATAAACTATGGTGAGTTGGCAAGAGGGTTTAGCTTTTTTTTTTTTCCCAAAAGAGTTTTTTGTAAATTTCAAATCTAGTCAATGTTCTATTAAGCTGGTATCAGTTGCTTTGCATTTGGGAGATGCAAAGCTCCAATCTCTCAGTAACCTCAGATCCATGCCACTCAAGCGCCATAAGAGATATTCACATTCAGATGATGCTGGAGATAAAGATTCAAATCTATTTTTTTGGAGTGCCCTAATGAATATACATCATAGTAATACCTTTTTGCAGTTGTTCTACCTGACATAAATCATCTTTTCTCCTCTGTCTCAACAGATATTAATTCTATATCTTGCTATGTAGGTCATTCATTTCAGATGGTGAAGAACTTTGTTCCTACTCCTGCTTTGAATCGAGTGCACGAGGATCATATAGCTTTCCAGCTCTTAGTGGGTGCCCCATCCAACAGGCTATAGTTTACTCTCATCTGGGTCCAGAAATATCACCTTAGTGACATTTCTGTGGGAAGCAGACATATGAAAGATACAATTCTTCCTCGTTTTTTTCTCCAGTCAGTTCTAGAGACAGTCTTCTCATGCCTTGAAGAAAGTGATCCAAGCGATGCTTTAACTCAACTAGTAAGTAAAGGCAGAAAATAGTCCTTAGTTTGTTTGAATTCTAGGTTTCGTGTTTATATTCCAGCAAGCCATGCATGCTTTATTATAAATGCATATAAATGAATGCATGAAGAAGCTTTCAAAGGTTTAGTGATTCATTTATTAAGAATCCTTTCCACAAACACTTACCAGAGAAACATTTTACGTCCATCTAATGATCTAGGTTATAAAAATGTGTTCATTAGAATTCATCTTAGGCGATCAGAAATATTAAAAAGTCATGTCCTGTTATACAATGCAGGTTGAAGCCTTTGCAAATTCAGCCTTTTCCCACAAGTTGTTTATATTCATCAGCGCAGACATGCTGAACAGTCAGGCTAGCATATACATTAGCTAATCCAGCTTGATAACGCCAGCATTCTTTAGGTTACTCAAGTCATTAGCTACACAAAACAGGAACCGCAAACACGTGGGGGTTTTTGCCACCCCGATTAATTTTCTTAGTACTTAATCTCTGAGGTTTAAGAGATCCTACTTGTTTTCCTTTTCAGTGATTAAAAATACTTCATTTAATATTTCCATACTTTAAATTCCGCATATTTCATGCAGTATGATGCATTCAATTGCTTATGCATTGTAACTCCCTTTTTATAATGCAAACTCTGTCATTAAGAACTTAGAGCTCTCTTACATCAGCAGCTTCTGACAGGAATGTAAACCTGTGAGTGTGCTGGAACTGTTCAGTGTGAGCAGTAAAACTCCTACTCAAACAAATTGTGGGGAAGACTTAAAAGTCCAATGCTTGGAAAAAAAAAAAAAGGGGGGGAGGGAGGAGGGAAGAAGACAAGGCCCATCACTTCCGAATAAGCAAGCAGGCAAAAAAAACACACACACACACACACACACAAAAAAAAAAAAAACCAACAACAACAACAAAAAAAAACCCAGTAAAAATGTGAAAAGCTAAGAAATAAAAAACTGGATGAGAATAGATAAGCAACTTCGGAATAGGACAATTTTCTAAAAGATGATGTGTTACCACTCAGAAGTGCTATGTAACAATTTTAGTGCATTCCCTCAGAATATGAAGTTTCTGTAAATTGATTCTCCGCTAAGCCTGTTAGTAAGATGATTTTAAAATTAGCAAAAGTCTTGTTAAGAAGCCATCCAGCAAAACCATCACAAAAGGACAAAGACGATGAGTATTTCTTAACTAACCTTAGAATATTGCAAGAACTACATACTTTTTTTTTTTTTTCATTCAGAATTAGCTAAAACTGAGCAGTGTCCTGTCTAAACCTAAATGGGACGCAAAACTAGGCAGAAAAATGTTTAAAAGAGTTTGAGAAAAGCAATACTGTAGACACACTGCAAGTTTTCCTAATACCAAGCCATAGAACTGGGTTCCTGAAAAGAAACAGCTGCAGCCACTCTTTATTAAAACAAAGGTGATGGTGTTGCTGACAACATTTTCTACTATTCTAAAAGTTTTTGAATATATACATAGTTTTGAATATTCTATGATCTGAAATTAGGATCCCTGGGTTTTCATCAATATGGAGTTTGAATCCAAATTTCAATACAAATTATAATATAGCCCATCTCATCCTGCTAAGATTATACCATAAAAATGGCAAAAAAGGCAAATTCTTGGAGCCAGAGGAATAGAAAGAACAGTATCATGTCTGCAAATAAGCTTGTATCAAATATATAAACCTTTTTATTATCAGAAAGAGCAATGATTACTCACAATTCTAGGACACATCACATGCATGGAAATGGAAAAAGAAATAAATGTTCTCTCATTGGTTCTTAGAGGAGAAAATAACATTCGTCTTTGAGCACCTCACATAGACTAATATAAAATTACTTAGGCCAAAGAGCCATTCTTCTTGTAAACTCAGCCAGGAGTGTAAGGGACAAATTCTACGTTCAGTCTTTCTCTTTGCCGTATCGAGTAAGTTAAGGAAAAGAGTTTCTGAAGCTGGGATCTCTCTCTATACTTCCTCCTCAAATTTCTCCCAGTATTTAGGCTTTTAGTCAACTATTTCATATTTCCTTTTTTTTTTTGTTGTTGGGTTTTTTTTTTTTTTGTTTGCATCTATTGTCTGGAGAGATACTTGATCCTCACCTCCAAAGAATCCAAAAAACAGGGGATAAGGGAATTCTCACCACTTACTAGATGTTGGCATTTTCAGCAGTGACCCCAGTTATTCACGAGGTAAGACTGTGTCACAGATGGACACAAGGAAGGTTCGGGTTGCTTTAAGAGAGCGGAGTTTGACCCTTGCTCACCTGCAGCTGGCACTAAATCCTCCATCGCCTTCTTTCTGAACCATTGACTTCTGAAAGTTGCCATAAGGTAATCAGGTAAAAACTATTTTCAGCCTATTTTTTTTTTTCTCCTGAAATGCATTGAGACACCAGGCTGTCACAGGGGCCATGGGTGACTGCTGTGGTCAGGAGCCAGGTGGCAAACAGTCTATTACAAAGTCCCAGAAAATGTAACAGGTAAAGCTGCAACACAAATAGAAAATAGCATGTGAATACAAAAATAACATAGCCATAGCAAAAAAAAAAAAAAAAAAAAGAAATTGCTTAACATAGTAAGGCAGGGATTAACGTTAGATAAGAATAGAGTGTTTGTGCCAGCCCTGAAATAAGAGATTCAGTGATAAATGGATCTTTCTAAAAATGCATGAAGTTCAACTGGCAATGGAAGAAACGGGGAGAAAAGGGACAATAGTAGACTTCCCATAAGAAGCGAGGGATTCACTGGGATAACACAGAGGCCCTGTCGCCTACTTTTTCAACCACTCAGGTAAGAAGACTTACTAAGGGATCAAGTCCGAGGATCACCTTTATGTTTCACAGGCAAAAATCATTGCTGCAGTGGAACTTATAGATCCTATATAATGTCTGACTGGTAACTACACAAAAGGCCAAACAGCCTTGATCACCATACTGCTTTGGGACTCAATGTGCACTTTCTGTAGCTGCTTTCCTTTCACTCTTCCTCTCCTCTTTACAACCTCCAGAAAAGGGAGAGAAGCCAGTCTTACATCTATGCTCTGCTCCACAAGTCCCCTTCCCTCAGCAACGTGGATCCTGAGGCTGTACCAACAACGCAGTGCAAGTTGACTGTACCACACAGAAGTCTGCACGAGCATCCAAAAGCTCAAACATGATAATAGCAAATATAGAGGTCATTCAGGAGATTTTCTATATTTTTGTCATATGCCATTTGATTTTTTTATGTAGACATTATGCTGAAAGAAAATAAGACAAAAATGTTAAAATAGTACATTTAGTAAAATGTAGGCTGTTAAAATCAAAGTTTTTCGCTATTGCTGAAGAGATTACTGTTCTAAGAAATGCCGTTTTCTAAGAAGAGGTTCTTTTATCCTCTTCTCCCAGGCCAAAATGTCTCCACAGACATTTCCATCCAGCATTTGAAGTTTATACAGAAGCAAACACAAATGAAGTTGGTGTTAGGCTTTTACTATGAAAAACAGTATTCTGCGGGTATCAACTTGTTCAGTTTTGCAGCTGAAAAAACACAACGACCTTCAAAACTGAGGACTTTTCTGAAAATTCAACCAAAATAATTCTGTCTATAAGCAAAACTCTTTGCAGAAAGACACATTAGGTTTTCCAGCTGAGATGCATTAATATTTTAGTCAAGTCTTTCATAGCATTTAGTGTAGCATGTATAATGCAGCATTTGAAAAGTTGCCTGACTCTCTTAGGACCATAATTATTTCTGTAATTTTGAAACCTGGTAGGATATGGGTAACTGCAGTAATTATAGGCCAATTTTCTTAATTAATGCAGTCTGCAAAATACTCACACAAGCAATAACAAAAATGGTTAGAATTGATTCTTATCAAAATTAATTCATAAAAAAGAGACACTCAAACAATAACATAAGACTCTTCCTTGACCTCATTAATGAAATTTAAAATAAAAGTAATGAAGTGATAGATATAGTATCAGCTATAGAAAAGGGGCCAAATTCAAAATTTAATAGTGTAATATGCTTTTACCAGAGTACAACCAGAATAATGCAATGGAAAAAAGAATACTTATTTTTCTGGAAACTTAATTTCCTAATTAGTTTAAGCTACTACTAATATCAAAGATATACATCAGCATGACAGGATTCTGTGGCTTGTGGTTTTGTTTTGGCAAATAAGATTAGGTAATCAAAAATTTTCACTATCCTTGCCAGTTTTCAATCATGATGGATACAAAGTTTTAGAAAAGACTGATACAAAATAAAAATCTCAAAGATAATTAAAAATTGGGAATAAGGATTATAATTTTTCACACTCCCTGAAACACAACTGAAATGGCTTAAGCAGTTCAGATCATTAGGCTTAAACACGAACTCCATTGAAACCAACAGAAAAAAAAAAAATCTTGCAATAATTCCAGAGGATTTTTGATCAGAATTAAAATTAACATATCCTAATGTATTTAAGAACTACTGTGACTATGAGCATTTGCTATGGAGACTCATATCACAAGTAGCTGATACATAGTGTTATTAAAAACAAATGTCTATTTACAAAAGGTATGAAAGGAAGTTGCAAATAATGATATAGGAAAATACCTAACAAAGCAAAATATTTTACTTACTTGATGACCTTCTTTGGATATCATTTGCTAAGAAACATAATGACTTACCTGATTCTGCATTGACAGATACTACACTGCATTAGAAAGAAAAAGTTTGCAGAAAAAAAACAAAAGAAGTTCAGAGTGCTTCACTGTTTTGCCAAATGAGCAACAAAGCCACCAGGATAATGATGAATTTTCTGAATTTTTAAATATCTTTACATCTTTTTATTACCCAAGAAGATTTTTTTTTTTTTTCCTATTAACAGGTATCTCCCTCTCTTACTTTAGACTCACGGAATCAAAAGCAACAGATTATGAAAATTTAGATAAACTATTACATTGGCAAACAAAAAGAGAATAACTATTGATGCAATCCTAGAAAAAGCCTAAAAACATGTATACACATCTAGAGATCTGGTATTAGCTAGAACAGATTGGTTCCACTCTCTTGCGTTTGCACAGTTATGCTGGCATGAAGTGAACTGAAAGTGAATTCAAAATGCAGTGTGCAATTATCCAGAACTAGTAACATACAAGCTTGCAGTCCTACCCCACCAAGTACAGTCTATCCTTACTCTTCCAGCAGAGCTTCAAGATGTTTAGAGATGAGAATTTTGGCTTGGATTGTTGCTTAGGGTCTTTGACAATCAGCTTCTGATCTGTGCAGACGTCTAGTTGCCTGCTCAGCTCAGGGAAAACTTCCAAGCTGCAGGGAAAGGCAGGACTTCTGACAAAGTTGTCCTCAGAGAAGCTCTACTGTAAGTTCAATACTGCCTTGGAAAGAGATCAGCTCATCTCAGCTTGTATTCAGCCAGCAATATAGATTAAAAAAATGACCACACACTTTCTTACTTGCCAGAACTTGGTCACTTAAGCTAAGTGGATACAAGACACGGCTCCATGTGACCTAGCATAAGCTTCCAAGACCCAACTGCCAACTTGGGAGTAGTCAGATGACCTATAAAATAACATGCCACATACACACACTGAAGTCCAACATGTTGAGTCTACTTATGCCCACGCAGATCAACCACTGAAGCAACATCAAACTAATTGTGTCTGCCTGTTGAAACCATATGTGCGTAATTTCATGTATTCAATGCTGCCTGGCTGCTTTTCCAGAAAACTTATTGTCAGACATCAAAAACAATGAGCATCTTTCCAGGCAACATAGGATTCAAAGAACTTTTAGATCCTGTAAGAAAACTAAAAGAAAGAACTTCCCATTACAAATCCTGTAGGATGACAAAACAAGTTGTCTTGTTGTTTCACTGTCTTTTGTTTGTTCGTTTAAGAATTGAGACTGAACCAGCTAAGGGCTCGTAAATGTAACAAACCTCTGAAAATGCAGACTAATGGCAATATCAAAACAAATAAAGATGCACAATAAATACAATATAACCCATGAACACAACATGAATAACCTTTTTATTCACGAGTTTGCAATGCATTAATGCACTCTAAAAGCATAGCTCATAAATGCCATGTGATTTAGAGCCTTCGTCTCTCCTGCACAAAATGTCATCCCTCAGTTTGCAAGCTTTGTCTGAGAAAAAGTTGCCTAAGTATCTTGCACTTTTTCATTTGATAGAACTCAAGCACTGTGACTATTCAATTACCCTAGGTAAGAGACAAGTTTAAAAAACATGGTATACATCTATATCCAGCCACAGTATCATGGAGGATTTGCTATAGGTGACATTTAAGCTATTGCAGTTCCACATGACTGCTGGTGAGGACAAGTCCAGTGTTAGCAGGATGTAAGAAAGTAGCATTCCCCAAAGAGTTTTGTTCCCACATAGCACCCACAGAACTATTACAGAGGAATGGCTATGGCCGCTCTCTCCATTTTCATCTGACTTTCACTCACTATTTATAAGACATTTGTAAAAAGGAACAAATTTACTGTGTATTCCCATTCATTGGAAACTGCGATTTCCTATTACCAACCAAAATGCAAATATGGCATCTATTCAGCAAGCCAAATGTTATTTCTAGCTTTCCAAAGACAGCTTATGCATTGATAATCTATTGATGAGTTAAAGGCATACAAAGCAAAAGGAGGGGGGGCTTGGCTTTCTATTCAAATACAGTACTATTCTCCCTACATACATTTATCATTTACTTCTTTTGTCTTGATACTTTTTTTTTTAAAGACTTTAATCGCTAGAACATCATAGAATTGCCTAGGTTGGAAGGGACCTTTAAGATCATCAAGTCCAACCATCAACATCCTTACCTGGTTGGCTCTCCTCGTGAGGAAAGTAAGCCCGTTCTTTTTTGTAACACACAGTCTGACTAGCTTTTTCTTCACTTGCACTGCATTGCTTTACCTCACTTGAGCTTGTTTTCCATCTGGAAATCTTTCTGTGCAAATTTTGAGGGCCTTGAATTTCCAGATGTGCAAGCTACCTGTATGGTATTTATTACATAGTTAACAGCATCAAACTTTTCACCAGTGGCTGCCATTCATCCAGGAACATCTGACGTACACACTACAGTTGTAGGACATCAAAGGTATGTCTGACGTTCTATGAAAATGCTGGATGTAATGGCCATACTGGGTGCTATACAGAAACTGTGCTATGCAGAAAGAGAGTAGGTCTGAAGTTTCAAGAAAGGGTTGGACTCCTTCACACATGATAAAGAGCACGTTATGGTCATCTAGGAGATCCTCAATCAATATGTGGCAACCTTACTCATGTGTCAATAGATTTGGAAGGCCTGAGATTAGATATAGCTATATTCCTGTAATTCTCTGTTCATAATAATTCCTTATTGAATGACAACATACGGATTGCTTCAACACAAATTGTGGGAAATGTATAATACATTTGAGTTTGGCTAATAATATGGGAACTTGTACTACCCTTCCATCATGATCTATAATTTTATATTATTAAACAAGATTTGTGGGATTTTTTTTGAGTTTTGTCTGTCAAGGGAAAGGGAACAGGTTTACTTGTATTTCCCACTGTAATTTAATCCTGCAGGGAGGGCATTCAGCAGCAAAGAAAGGTGTTTTTCCTTTCAACTTAAGTATTCATCGATTTATCTTTAGGAAAACGTAGGAGCTGTCTCCCAGATTTTTGCCAAAGTTTGAAAAAACACAAAAGTTTCAAATTAAAAAAAGTTCCCTGCAATTACTATTCATATTTTCGTAACAGTCAGATGATCTAATCAAGATCAAGGCCACAAGGCATTATTATGCAAACTAAAAATACAGAGTCAAGGAAGTAAAGGAAAATCAGTCACAGATCCCGTGCTATTTGCTCCTAGTAGTTCCCTGCACAGTGCCAGCTCAGAGCTGCTGGAAACAAACATTGTGATGCTGCTGTGCTCACTACCTCCGATGGACTATGCAAACAGGGTAGTGAGGATATTTAAACAATTCCTTGGAAGTGTACTAATAAATAAAAAGTCTTATGCAGTAAGATACTGTCTTTGAAAATTCCCAGGCTTGTCAAATCATCTTGACAGCACGTCGTGCCCTGTTACACCGGCATATTAGGTAAGGTTGAATGCCAAAATAAGAATGCATGACAGGCCAATTATCCTGGCCCGAGTGTCGTCTTAACTTCCAGCATTTCTCCCGTATTTCCAAATGTTACATGAAATAAGAACCAAAATGTCACCGTTACTTGTGTGCAACCACAGAGGATCTTATAGTTCACACAGGTTAGAATTTATTTTCAAGAGTACCAACTTTGTATCTAATGCCAAAGCCTGACTCTGCATTTCAAGTTTTGCATGTACATGAAGCATGGGCTGATTAAACTAAATTCGATCGTGATTTTTTCTGTTAGTAGGAATCTCATAAAATAATTACCAGATAAAGCTCACCTTAGTCACAGCACAGGAAATTCGTGATGTTTTTCAAAAAGGTTTGAATGTGAAAGGTTTCAGCAGGAGTCAGGTGATAAGTGAAGATCTACCAATAAAGACTGAGTTAATCCTAGCTATCTATAGGGTGTTTTTATAATGCTTTAAAAAGCATTTCCTACATTAATTCCTCCCCCAGCTTGTTCTCAGTCCAAAAAAAAAAAAGTAGTCTCTATTCACCAGCATTTTGCCCTAACATTCTCAGTCACATTTGTCAAGGCTGGCCAGCAGCAGGATTTTCTTTTTCTACCTCCAGTGGATGGTTCAAGAACCATTCAATTAAGTGGAACATTGTTACTGTCAAAGACTTGCTCACTATAGCTACCTACATTAGAATCCATGCCTGAACCAGATAATCTGAAAATCAGACATATAACTGCTCATCCCCATCACCATAGTGATATTTTTCAATTTCTACCTTTATAACTGTGGATTTCCCATCAATCCACTTGCTCTTTTTGAAAATTAACCATTTGCATAGGAATACCGATAACATGACAATAGTTAGACATAAAATATATTGTGAACAAACACCCCTTAAACACATGTACAAGCAGAGATACTGAACCCTGAAAGTTTCTTTTATTAATATTCAAATCACGTGGTTGAAACAATGTGCAGGCTTAATGACTGTACTAAGATTCAAATGTCAACAATATATACAAATACAATTTCAGTTTATAAGTAGAATTAGGTTTTCAGCTAAGAAATGACTGAGATAATTTGAAGATGAATTGCTAGCAACAGCAAGCTACAACAAAACTAGAAACAGTGAGCAAATAATCATCTTTAAGACTCATGACACCAGAATAACCATATAACTTCCTTTGTTTCAATGTTTATAATAAATAAAATGTGAACAGCCATCTCCTTACACTTGCCAATACATATTTCTTAGTATTAGAATTAATGCAAGTAACATTAACAGAAATTACTATGAGGAAGTTGCTTAGAGGTATTTAATTCTCGGAAACTTCATTTACCATGTTCTCAGGTTAATTGTTTGAAAATATTCTTTCCATTTCCAAATTGAGAGATATTCTCAGCTGATATAATACAAGCAATACTCTCCAGGTGACTGGCACCTTCAATACTTCTGAAGCAGTTATTATCTTCGTAAACACATACACCTCTTCTGGAGTTCCAGAAGATTTTTCGAAAAAGAAAATAGTCCTTAGTATCACTGAAAACCTGGACATGAAATTTGATTTATTCTAGATGAAGAATTTCTGAGCAAAACAAAAACCTGAACATGCAAAAAAAAAAAAAAGTTTGTTGTAGGTAGCCTATAGAAAAAAATAGCTAAGATGGTAACACTCAAAAAATAACAAGGGTTACTAAGTTAAATCAGCAAAACCAGATAGCATTGATACACTTGCAGCATAGTTTCTCTTATGCGCGGTCAAACTGGATGACATGGACTGGAAATGCTATCCTTCAAATTTTAAAGAATTTTTTCCTGCTGTCTAAAAATAAGCCGAATGGAAAAGCTGGACTACAAATTCCTGTTTCAGAAATCATAGCAACACTGTCACTGTTCTCACCCTTAAATTTCTGTAATCATGCCTGTTTCCAAACTTTCATCATCATTTGCTACAGTCAACAGGAAGTAAGTGCCATTGATATCCACTTTATCTGCCACCCAGAAAAGTTTGGGTTTAATAATTACAGAATCAGTCTTCCTGGCTGTTTTTTTTTTCCACTCAATCCAATAACACCTGCATAGATAATGATTCAATATAGCAATTAACTATTTGCTTTGGGTTAATCTCATCTTTAAAGCCTACTAATTTCAGTGACATTTACATTTCAGCATGTTTTACATACATTGCTGAACTGGGCTTTCATATGAGTATTGTGCGCATCCCGTGACAGCCATTCAGTCTTGCCTGACAACTCCTGTCAGTTCAGTGTTCTGAAATACCAAATGTAACAACATTGTCCAGTGGGTACCTCCATTTTAATGTTAACAACAGGCAAAATTTCAAGATCAATTACATCTGTCTGTCTTTCTGACTGAAACGTATATATATTAAGATACATAATGAGTTTCCACTGTTCTAATGACTTTTAAATGTTAAACATGAAATATTGCCTGAGGTAGTTTCTCTAGCATATTTTTGGAACAGTTGCAATTGCCTTCAATATTTGAAAACAAGAATGATCACAGAATTGTCACTTCCTCAGAACAGGCGGCCATGGGAAAACAGCCAGCGTTCTTCACTGCAATGAAAAATGACCTAGCATTTAAAATTATGATTAACAACTCGATACTATTAATTAATAACAATAACATCTGCAGTTCTAGTACCTAGGTTATATTTGTAGTATATTGTTCATAATGTGCTAGCAAACATATTAATACCTAAAAACACAGAATCAAGGTTAGCATTCCCCAATCAACTTGACAATAGAGAACAAAGATCAGTTGTTTCTTTCTGTAGTATTATAGCAGGAGCCAATATCAGCATGAACATAATTCCACTGGCAATCCAGAGTACAATTTTTCATTCATAAGACAACAATTTTTCATCCGTAGGACAAAAATCTAAGTCAGTGGGTTTATGGCAAACTGGGCTTTTGTAAATTCTTTCCGCCTAAATCCAAGCAGAGCTCAGACATTGAACTGAACAGCAGTCGCACAAGAGTGAGGTCTCTTACTCTCCATAGCACAGAGCTCAGTTGCTT
This sequence comes from Vanellus vanellus, assembly GCF_965231255.1. NCBI lineage: Eukaryota > Metazoa > Chordata > Aves > Charadriiformes > Charadriidae > Vanellus > Vanellus vanellus. The sequence goes on from NC_138905.1 coordinate 48,368,676, forward strand.
CTGCAGCACTTAAATATATGCAGGATGAGGCACATCCACCACCACCACCAGAGACTTTAGCAGAACCTGAAGCTCAAAAAGCAAATAGCTCTAATACTTCCAAGCTAAAACCCATGACACAAATAGCTCCTGCCTTTTGGCTCTGAACTGGAACCAAGACTCCTTCTCCACATACTCTAAGACCTGAGCTGGAGTCTCTCTCAGACCTTTACAGAAGTCTTTCTGCCCAGTCTCATACTATCAGTAGGGACAGTGGGATGCATACTCATTGCTTAACTTCTTGCTTTCCAAGTAGTGTTGGAAAGTGAAAACCGAGGGTTTGATTGTGTTCAGCAGAGGCGGTGACTGAAACCACATTTCTTATTTTTCTGGAAAGCTCTCTGAGCAGTACTTCTATTAAAAAAGTATACAATCCACATATTCTCCATCACCACGGTGTTAAAAGAAGATAGTGACTTATAGTCATTTCTTTGAAATAATGGCATTGGCAACCACTGTCACAGGAATATTCTGGACTGTGAACAGTAAAGCACCCAACCCCCCATAAATAGAATTGCTTTAAACACATGCTTTTCTTCCACATGTCCCTTTATGCATTTCTAAATATGATTTTTTTTCCGTGTTTTGATACTTTTACTTTTTTTTCTCAGGTTTTGTGTAGATGCCATTGCACTATTTCTTCGGCAGTGATCAGGCAGAAGTCTCACATGCTCATGTGGCTTCACGATTATGTTGATTTGTCTCTTCTTTCAAATACCAGGCGTCAGGCAGTTCTCTGGCCATTGTGTTCAGATGGTCAAGCCATATGTATTTTTGCTTTAGAATCCTATGGAAAGATGTCATAGCAGCATATAGTCATATATCTGGTAAGGAATTCTAGAGAATAAGGGGTTCTTAGGATCTATCAGATTTGATCCAAAAGAGCCAGAAAAGACCTGATATTTATACTACTTTTCAGCTTTATTTTCTAATTTTTCAAGGCTCTAAGTAGAAAGAGCAGGAATTTTTTCCAACTATCTTTTGTGGCAGCAAACCAACTATGGAGAGTAACATTTATGGGCTTTTAGCCTACATTATATTTAAGGAAAAGAAGAGTTACTCAGAAAGGATTAGTGGTAATTCTCAAGGAAGCAAACTTTAGAAGGCAGGAGCAGTAGCCTAACAGACTGAGGAAAATATTTGCCTAGACATGAACAGAAGTTCTCCCAGTTGCTACAAATTTCAGTGTCAATTAAGAGGACTACACAGAGAGTAGAATTAATAACCCAGATTATAAATTAGGAGAGGAAGAAAGCAAACAAGTTTAAAAGTGTACAATTTAATAATCAAAAGCCCTCTGAAAATGACAATCGTAAATCTAGAAAAGTATATCTTTATTCTGAAGATATTCAGCAAAGAATATTGGGAGAGTAGGACTTCCAAAACACTAGAAAATGCTGCACACCATTCGTATGGTGTACATTTAATTAAAACAGGTTCTTTATTTTTCTTGTGAATCAAAACCAATTTTCCATTATATTGATGCAAAATGCAAGAGAAAAGATACTAGCATATTTTTTTCCATCCTGTTACCTCTTATAAGGTTTTTTTACATAACTCTAGAAAGGTTTAGAAGAAAGAGCACTTAGTAGTATTTCTGGAGGTTTAGTTTTTTTTCCCCAAAGTGATCTGGAGATGCACAAGATGCTAATGTAAAGAATAGTCCCACTTATGGCCTCTAGATACGTTATGTGAGCTAGTATACAGACATTTTCAGATCTACTAATCAGATGTCCCTCCAGAGTTGCCAGATATACCCGACACCTTCACCAGGTAATAAACAGTCTTAGATCTATTTCATAAAAGTCCTATAGCACAAAGACCTCCTAGTAACATCTGGGGTTCACAGTACCAAATAATCTACTGCTGTTGAACCCGTTCAGCAACCAGATGGAAAAAAGTCAGAATTCATGTCTAATAGATCTAAAAAAACCCCAACCAAACAAAAAAACATAGACTATTACAGGTTTTTTCCCTGAAGAACACAGAAAAATGCTGTCACCAGCTCCATGAGAAAATTCACCCTCAAAATATGATTTTTTTACTTAATATTCATTATAATCTACAAATTATGGCAAGACACAGAAATATGTTTTGCTTTTAATCAAATATTTTGTTTGCACAGATTTCATAATCCTAAATTTGGCAGTGGAGAAGAATGTTCCCCAAAGAGCACAGCTGAAAGTATCCATAATTATACCGCACAGGCATTCACCTTTGCAAATTTTTATACGACAAAGAGGTAGCAGCCTATTTCAGGTGGTGGAACCTCTGACGCCTCTTTCACAGATTCCTTGCGGCACAGATGTCATAACAAAGTAAACAGTGCAAAACATAATCCCCTTTCGATATCATTTAGAGCACTACTAACATGCCGCAGAGCAAGAAACTAGCCTGACGCATTTACACATTTGCTACCATTTAGGAAAGCCCCTCAGTGGATTCTGTTGTGATTTTCCCCTCATTCTGTGGTGGTGGTATCTAGCCATACAGTTGCCGCAATTGATAAGACTGGAAGTTAACTTAAAAGCAATCTGAGGTAGCAGAACTGTCAAGGGTTTATTTCACCCTCTTAAGGTCTCTGAAATTATGGAAAATAAGGTGGGAAAGTAAAAATCTCTCAGATTTTTTGCTGCAGTCCTACACTACTATTGGTGACATGCACATAAACAGAAATAAAGTTAGAGCAAATTTATTTTCAGAGACCTGCAACATGTATCAGTCAATGTCCTGTTGATGCATAAAATCTGAGTTTGCCACTTAGTTTCATAAAACTGTCACTACAGTATGAACTCTGTTATGCATTACTTCATGATATTTGTCAAAGTTGAACACGAAAGTCATATGGTTCCATGCTACTACCAGCAGAGGAGGCAGCTTGAAATCAGAGATGTGGGGAAGATTTTCTCTTCTTCGGGCAATGATTTTTAGATTTCAAGTTATGGCCTGCACACTGCTGTAACTTTATCATTTGACCTTTTTCTAAGACAGAAAATGAAGTTCATCATTACTCCACCTTTTCTGTTTCTCTTGATTTCTTAATACATGTGTATTACTTATTACTATTACTTAAATCACCAAAAGATGATCACCACAATCAATGACTGAGCGTTTTATTTTTTTTTTCTCACTTCAAACTATCATTCAGAATGACAGGCAATGTACTTGCAGATGTGGAACTGACTTTCCTGCTCAAGATCCATAAAGGTGTTAAAAGAGTATGGATCTGAGCCTTTGTCTTTATGTCTACAGTGATAAAATCAAGGCAACTGGATGATGTGTGCAGTGCAGTACTAAGATATATATTCCTTATTCTTCATCTCTATAATAATGGGCCAGCTAAATCCTCTCACTCAGAGGTCTGTAAGTTTCTTCACACTATCTACACAAAAGAAGGGAAGACATATATTCACTAGCTATTCAAAATGATATGCCATTTCGGCTTGCATGAGATGCACAGCTTTAAGCTTAGAAAAGGAAACTTCCTTTATTTCATTAGGCAATGAACCTACTCCTATGACTTTCTACCCACAAAAAACAATACTGTTTTACCACAACCATATAGATTTCCAGAGGAAGTGTTATTGCAAGCACCTTAAGAGATCTTCTCAAGGAAAAATCATAAGTATTCTGGATCCTTCTTTCATCTTACCTAGGACAAGAAATCTGTATTTATTTTTTTAATGTTTTCTTGTCCGGGATTAAAAGTATTATGTGAGCACGACAATATTTTCTTTTGAAAATTATACTGATAGCAACCTCTCTTTTATGAAACATATGATCAGGTCTAAACTCAGAGAGATTTTTTTTTTCATGTGCAATACACATTCTGGAGACATTTAATATTGTTGTTATATACACAGGTAACTAAACCAAAGCCTTATGGAAAATGTTATAACAACTTTCTCCCTTTTTTTTTTTATTCTTATGGAGTTTATTAGTATTACTTTTATAATAACAAAAAGTCTTAGATTTTAGATCTTTTTTCTATTTTTCTCAAGCTAATTTTACATATAAAAATCATACTTTATTATTATTTCATACCACTTTTTGTGGAAGGAGGGTTTATTCAGTGCCATTTTACTCAAGTTGTGTTCTATCACCGACTAGGGAAACCATTGCAAATGTATGCAAATATCAAAAAGGAAAAGATAATTTTTTCCGTCAATTTAAGATTTGGTATTAAAGGAATATGTAAGTCAGCAGCACCAGTAATTCTTTGGGTTATGAGAAAGGGTATTGAAGCGTTAACCCTGAGGTTTGAGAGCAAAATGAAGGATATTAAAAGTTCCAAAGGTAGGGAAGAGATAATGTACGTTTAAATGTGTCTTGCATTTCATAAAATTCAATTTCTACGTTTAGTATAAATTACATAATCTTGCACATAAAACTCCACATACATTATACTGACAAATGACACATTTTATCACAGTTTGGGAACGAAAGCACATGGGAAAAAGTGGGGGAAAAATATATATAAGAGAAATATCCTAGTTTGCTTATAAACAAGAATGTTCTTTGGAAAATTCAGAAAGAGTTTAGGCCTCAACTTGTGGTTTGAAAGCAATTCTGGCAATTTATCCAAAGGATAACCAGTACCCATTGAAGACATAATACTCTTCCTCCTAGAGACAGGCCTCCTACAGACAGTAATTGTCAACCTACATCTGTGCTCGAATCAAAACTTCAGGCCTGAGCAGTCAGCTTCTGAAATATGGCAGGGAAGAAAACTTCAGTCTGCTGTAACATTGAGAGCCAATTTAAACTTGACTTGCCCTACCTCATCAACTCTGCAGGTATCAGCTGTTGGGCCAGATGATTCCCTCACCACATATGCCACTTTACCTTGCAGTACCGTTACAGGGTTAGTGCAATTTAGAATTGCTGGTGTCCTTTGCAGCTAACAGGGATGGAATTTAGGAAATACACTGTGCTTTAACATTTATCTATAATGTATATAGTGCATATGCTGTCACAAGTAACTTCAATGTGATGAATAGCGATTCATTAAGTCTTGTGAATCAGTCATAGAATTGTCTAGGTTGGAAGGGACCTTTAAGATCATCGAATCCAACCATCAACCTAACACTACCAAAACCACCACTAAACCGTGTCCCTAAGCGCCACGTCTTCCCGTCTTTTAAATACCTCCAGGGATACCATTTCCACCAATACCCTGGCACAGCCTGTTCCAATGTTTGATAACCCTTTCAGTGAAGAAGTTTTTCCTAATATCCATCCTAAACCACCCCTTGCACAACCTGAGGCCTCCTTTTGTCTTAAATGTTAATATTAGTTCTGGAATAAAATACTCAGAACTCTTTGACAGAGACAGATCCTCTCATCTCAAATTTCCCTTAAATTGGATGTACAACACAGACCTTTCTTTACTAAGAATAGGAATTCATTGCAGCACTGACAAGTGAGTCTGGGAATGGCAGAACCAAAACTGTGGTTTTCTATAGATTTATGTCTCATGAAGAGTTCTCAAGTGTATAAAATGATGTAAGCTCTGACTGAACTTTTTCATAGCTGAAACATTCACAGTATCTCTCTCACATCTGACATTCAGCAAGAGGTAAAACACTGAAATCTGTCTTCTCCAGTTTCACAGGGTTTGGAGAAACTCCCTCCCTTAGGAAAATTTGTGAGATTTCAGAAACAATTGGTCGTGATTTAAACTCAGTCAAAAAAAAAACAACAAAAAAAATAATAGTCTCGTCTTGAAACACATAGACATGGTTCTTCCTTTTAAGAACTAGTGCTTTCACAAATTCAGCAAGCATCATCTGAAAAAAAGAAACAAATGCTCTGATACATAGAAATCACTCAGGATTTTTTTTACAAGATATGCAAAGAGGAGATCGCACTGGATTAGAAAAAAAATCATACTGGATTAAAAGTGCAGTCAAATTAAAAGCTTACAAAGAATGGCAGAAAGAATAATGATGTTAATGAATGCAAATCAGGAACTACAAATTGAAAAAAATTGGTAAGGTAAGCATAAGGACACAAGAGGAAAATAACACAAACCACCTAACAATGTGAGGAGGGTATTTTGAATGTATATTTGAGAAAATAGTAATCCTGATAAATGCATTAGTACATTCCACAAGAGAAAGAGTGGATAAAACCAGGTAGAACTAACCATTTCTATAGTGTACTAGAAAAAAAAAAAAAGGGGGGGGTGGGGGGGAGGGCGGAGTGGAAAGCCAAGTCATCAATCATAAAAACGCTTTTTAAAAATTGGGCATTTCATCCTCATAGTCCAAACCAGAATCAACTATCCTACACCACCCTAGACACTCATTTCTAAAACTCAGAACTAATATCAATCTAGCATGGGAAAGACCATACTTTTGTAGCATCCTTACTCATCCTTGTAAGCACCTAGTCTGTGATCTGTCTCCCTTAAAATAATATAACCTTAATAAAGTTTAACCTTAGTAATACTTGTTCTTTTATTTCTGGATGCAGTGACCATTTTGCCATTAATTAAACCCAGTTTCTAGTTATCTGGCTCGCTCATGCAATTTCAGGGGAGTAAAGTTAACACTATACATGAAACTGATACAATACGTAGACTGGGACAATTATTACAGCTTTCCTTCTTGTGCCATCTGGAGGTCATCTTTCTCCATATTTTTGTAAGAAATATTTCTCCAGTAAACTAATTTACATTATGCGTAATACTTTCACAGCTATAGCTCTCAGCAACAGCTAATCTTATTATGGGTATTTCCAATCACAATATCCTTAGAATATGATCTGCAGTGACCCTGAGACTGTGGAATTTAAGGGAAGTGAGCAAGACTGACAGCAGAATTATAATCCTGGCCTTCAGAAAAGCAAGCTTTATCCTCTTCAGGGACCTGCCTGGCAGCATCCCATGGGAAACTGCCTCAGGGGGCAAAGGGGTGCAGGAGAGCTGCTAATTTTCAAGGACGGTCTCCTCAGAGCAAAGGAGTGGTCCTTTCCAGTGTGCAGGAAGGCAAGCAAGCATGGCAGAAGGCCAGCATGGGTGAACATGGAGCTCCTTTCTGAGCTCAGATGGAGAAAAGTGGGTAGGACCTAAGGTGGAAGCAGCAGTACAAAGACATTGCTTGCACATGTAGGAACAGAGTCAGGAAAGCCAGAGGTCAGCTGGAACTGAAATTAACAAGAGAAAAAGAGAAAAGTAAAATGAAAGACGTGCATCAGTAACAAAAGGAAAGGTAAGGAGAGTGTAGTAGAAGAAATGAGTTTGGTATCACTTAACCTACTTGGACGTGCACAAGTCCCAGGATACATCCTATCTGGTTGATGTCATTGCAAGTCCACCCTTTACTGTCTTTGAAAGGTGAGAGCAATTGGGGAGTTTCTTCTTGACTGGAGATCTGTAAAGGCCACACCCAACTTCAAGAAGGGGAAAGAAGGAGCCTTACCTGTCTCTGGGAAGTCTATGGAGCAAAACCTCTTCTAAGGCGTTTTTTAACGTGTGAAAGACAAGGTGATTGAGAGTAGCCAGGGCTGGTTTACCATGGGCAAGTCATGCCTGATCAACTTCATTGTCTTCTGTGATGGTCCTACTGGTGCTGTGAACAAGGGCGAGGGGGGGGGGGGGAGAAGGGCAGTGGCTGTTTTAGAACTTGATTTTAGCAAGGCCACTCTAAGTGTCCCATAGTCATCTTATCACCACCATCCATGAGCTACAGGCTGGATAAACAATGAAGTGGATAGAAAGTTTGCTGGCCTGCCAGACTCAAAGGCTGCTAGAAAGCAGCTCTGCAGAAAAGGACCTGGAGGTCATAGCAGAAGACAAGCTGAACACAAAGCAGCAGTGTGTCTTTACAGCAGAGAAGCCCAAAAGCATCCTGAGTTGTTTTGGTAAAAGCGTAGCCAGCAGGTCCAGGCAAGTGCATCTGGAGTATAGTGTTACAGTTTGGGGCTCTCCAGTATAAGTATCGTGTTGGCATACTGGAACAAGTGCAACAGAGGACAAACATCTTGGGATGGTTGAGAGCTGGAGAACATGACCTATGAATAAGTGTTGAGAGAGTTCTGCCTTTTCATCCTGAAGAAGAGAAGGCTCAGGCAATGAGGCGTCTCATGTCTGCGTATAACTACATAGTTGGGGAATACAGTGAAGGCAGAGCAAGACTCTTCTTGGGGGTGCACAGCAATAGGAGGAGAGGCAGTAGACATAGATCTGAGCAACACGGTCTAAATAGACCTGTTTAGAACAAAAGTTCTAGATGAACTCTGGACAACACTTTCTACCCAAATTATGATTCCATGATTCTTACATATACAGAGCAGAGCCCAAACCTTCTGTTTTTAAAACTAAACAGTTATCTAGGTTTCCTCTTAGTCCTTTAACAGCATACATTTTAGATAGTGGTGGCCTCTACGTTGTCTTTTGTTAAATACTGCGAACACTGAAGATTTACACCAGTGTTGCATCTGAGATCATAACTTCATTGGAAGCGTAATCCAGCTCACTTCATCCCATTGTACAAGAGGACAAATTATCGACGATAACTGTTCTGCAAATTTAAGTGTCATTTGAGTAGCTTAACACTGATCTAGATGTCTAGAAACTGCTTCTCTGCTACTCCCTGAGATGAGAGCAGTACTCCTAAATATTCTAATTTCTGTAGTAACAGATTAATTGGTGTACTGGAGATGAAATTTTTAATGCTGTATATTTAATTATACTTTTTATTAAGAAGCTTTTTGAGATCCTAAACAGGAAGATTTTCCAATCTGGAGGAGACACCCCCTCTTTCAAAGTGTTCATAATTTGAATTCAAAATGGCTAAAGAATATTAAAAGACAGAAAAAGTAAGGTAGGAGGGAATGATGAAGCTTATAATAAAAGTAGAAGATGCTTCCAGCTGATTTTGTTATGTTTTGCTAATTTGGTGTATTCCTAGGAACATTAGAAATATGTAGGAACATTATCATCATAAATTCTGCTCTCACTTCCACCATTGTCTTTTGTATATTTAAGTTAGTGAGAGCATCGTATCACCTGTATTCTCTTCCATAATCAATGTAATAAGTTTCCAAAGGTGATATTTGCATAATTACACACGCAGAGCAACAAAGAGAAATTACTGCATATCTAGCAGAAAAGTATTCTCTATTCACACCATTGCTCTAAACTGTTTGGCAGAACTAAATAGGAATGTAGTAGCCCAGATGTTGTTTCAATGACAGGATCATCTAAATTCAGTGTAAATTTAATAGGCAACAGTTAGAGGAGTTATTCTGCACTTACACTTGCATAGCTGGCAGCTGTAGAAGATGACATTTAGAAAGGAATGGCAGGCTTTAAGGAACAAAAAAGATGAGAAAAAAAAAAAAAAGAAGATAGAATGCAGGTTCTAGGTACTATAAGCATTCAAAATCCTTAATTTAGGGGAAGATCTAGAAGAAGCTAACATTATAAAAGCACTTTTCTATAACATTATAAAAGCACTTTTATAATGTTGCTCTTTCTAAAGTTTACAAGTCTGCAAAGAAGTTCAGTCAGACACCTGATGGGAGTTAATCATGTCATCTTTTTTGGATGTTAATTCATTGCAAAGTCATCTAAGAGGATTAGAGTGCAGAAGGTCACTTAGTGTAGGCCATCAAAATTAAAAGCCATATCTGAGACCAACCATTTCCTCACAGATACTGCACTTTGCTGTTGTAGAGCCCTCTAGAAACATATCCAGTGGTTCTTTTTGCATGAATTATTCCAATTCCTTCCCAATAAACTGTGAAATAACTTGTCAGTATTTCTGGACATTTCGGAAGGTGACAGAAGAAGATGAGAACTGAAGCAATTTAGCTTGCTTTAGCGCTAGCAAGACCTAGTCACCCACGTGTGTAAAACATTCAACCAAGTGTTAGTCATCCTACACATCTCTGCTGGAATTTCTGTGTTAAAAAACACATTATTTGCTTGCCTTTCCATAAGACTTGTATGTGTTCCAGTCTATACTGTGGCATTACACGTGCAAATAATTTAATATGCACATAGTAGTGGCTAAACAGTTCACCCTTTCAGTTCAGATCAGTGATATTATTGCATAAATAATAAAAAATAACGCCTTGTCATCCAGATCAGAACAGTCAAATATATGTTCGCAAGTGTAAATAGATACACATACACATGTGTATAGTGAATGAAATATTTTGCAAGGATGGATCCAGCTTTAACCAAGTATTTTTGTAAAAACTGTAAGCATAAGAATATTTCTGTGGTTAAATAAAGACACACCTGTTGGGCACACTATTGCCCTAAGCCAGCTTCTAGCCAGAGACCTCAAGCTATATCTAACATAGTACTGTATCCAAGCTAATGAGCCCACCGAGCGCTTGCAGTTAAGAGCAGGCTACTTTGCAGCATGGCCAGACTCAGCTTGTTTTATTTCCTGGAAATAATTTTGTAGGCACTCTTTAAGACTAAAGATGCTATGCTCAACACTAGTGGCACACACTGGCATATAACTGAACCTCATCTCCCCAAAATACCAAAAAAATACCCCCAGATTAATCTGGTGTAAACAGCGATGCTTTACTGAAATCAAGAAACTGGGACACTGACAGAGGTTCTTTGTTAAAATGTTCATCAGATGAAAACAACAAAAGATGGAAAACAATAGATTTTCCCAAGCCAATATATGTAGAAGTAAATCAGTTATCTGTTCAGAGAATAATTTTTTTATGGAATATAAACTCTCAAAAATCCATAAAACTGCTGCCATTGCATTAAAACATTCTGTATATATGTACTGGCGCCATTGCATTAAAACATTCTGTATATATGTACTGGCGCCATTGCATTAAAACATTCTGTATATATGTACTGGCGCCATTGCATTAAAACATTCTGTATATATGTACTGGCGCCATTGCATTAAAACATTCTGTATATATGTACTGGCGCCATTGCATTAAAACATTCTGTATATATGTGAAGACTTTACGAAGTTACAACATTCTAGTGTATCTGTTACATACATAGACCTCACTAGGAAATATAAGGGTGCATTTTGTTCCAAGATTGATATTTAGAGACAGGATTTGAAGACTCTTTCCCCCTTTTGTCTCAAGTTGTTACTATAATGAGCAGCAAGTTGGTAAAATTATTTGCAAACGATAAAATGACACCAAATACACTGTACCTTTTTGTATTCAAGGCTTTTCTGACAATTCTTCCTCTCTTCTCTTGTAATCCTTTTAACAAGAGATGCACTTGAAACAATTTACAGTTCAAGGTGAATACCACATTTCATCTCACGTTATTCCAGAATCTGTGGATTATCTCAGTCACATTTGTGCTGGATTTGATTCTCTGCGATCAGTAACTATCATACATATGCCTCTTTATCCAACACACACACATATGAAGATAGGAAAAATATGTACCACAATTCTGACATACAAGATTATTCACCTGTCAGTATACCAGTAATCTTCTCAAACAAAAAAAAAATAATATCCAAATATTGTTAGCTTGCAAAACCAGATTCAATTATGTGGATAACAGGACTCCTAAATTCTTCCCTGTTAAAAAATTTCTGTAACTTTAAACTTGTTTTTCTGCACTAAAAAGCTGATGCATATCATTAAGCTCTTCCTTATTCTTCATTGAAGAATGACTCCATATTGTTTACTTTTCCAAAAAACTTTTTTTTCATTGAAATTTAGTATTCCAGTCACTACAGCTCTTTCAACCTCTAAATGTTAGGATGCATTGCTAGAAAGAAGAAAGTCACAAAGCTCTGAAAATTAAGTTGATTTGTATTAATTCATGTACATAATTCATAGGGAAAAATGTTCTTTATTAGCTTCTTCACTGAGAAAAGAAATGCCTCATTAATTTTAAACACATCAATCTGAAAATGCTATCCATGTCAGATAGAATAATGACTGACATTACAGAGAGCACAATAAACTGCACATAAAATGCAATCACCCATTATTCACTGTCATGTGAATTTATACTCATGTGTGTAAATACACATGCTTTTGGTACTATGAAAGCTTTGAAAAGTAGGAAACTTAAGAGAAACTGTGATGTGAGGAGAGATGAAGATGGATTTAGAAATTCATATAGAAACAGATAAAATACTGACTTTTGCATATCCTTGAAATAATTGATGCTATCGTGCATTCAGTGCTCACCCTTGGTCCACAGACCTAGGTATCTCTTCACAGAAAGCAGTGAGGTTGGTCAGATTTGATTTATTCTTGGTAAATCCATGCTGGCCTGTTCCCACTCACTTCTTTTTCTCATTTTTGGAAACGACTTCCATGTGACTGCAATGTTGCATTATATTACTAGCATCAGTCTGTTAAGTGTATCTAGCTATCCTCCCTAATTTCTGAAATCTGATCGTTTCAGAAGTGCATTCTTTCTTGAGGTTGTTACAACAGAAGTTGTCCTTTTGCTATCTGTTTCTTGTGACATACAGTGCGGAAACGGCAGAAACAGCCTGACTGTTTTTCTGTTTAAAAGTTTAAACATCTGATTGAATGGATGGAAGGTGGGGAAACAAAAACTGTAGTTTCATAATATATGCAGATGTCAGCTAGGTAAGCTTTTTTGAAGATATCAGCTATCTAAATGGATATTAAAAAAATTCTGTCAACATAATCTGTTGAAGCACACCCCCACAACACCTTTTTGTAGTCCCTATGGAGGCTTGCTCATCTCATCCAACATTAGTAGTCACATTGTGTTGCTTGATTTATTGCAACTAATTTAAGTTGAAGGTAAAAAACATCAAAGGGGGTAAAAAAAAAACAAAAAAACAAACAAAAAAAAAAACACTGGTCACCTGGGATACGTGAAAAACAATAATTATCAGAGAAGGAAAAAAGAACAACAACAAAGTAAAATAAGGTTTGTAGAGGGGAAAAAAAAAATGAAGCACTACTCTGAGATATTATTCACCAGCATATACAGTTACTTTGAGGCCTTTCCTCTGCAATACCCAAGTTATATTTTCTGTTCTCAAAGTGTGAGTCATTCTTCTTGTCTTGCCTCAATATTTACCCACTTATTAATTTATACATTAAAAAAAAAAAACAAACAATAAATGGGTCAGCCAACCATTCAATTGATATGAAGGAAGATCACACCTGGTAAGATTTGACTTAATAAAGACGTGCAAATTGTTATATCAGCTTTGTATTAGCTATTAAATCTCCATTTTTCTATTAGCACTAGTTATCACTTCTTTGTAAATATAATCTTTAATGCCTGACAACTAAGGTCTATTCAAAGAAATTCATACTCCTACTGCAGATCTCTCATGTTTCTCAAGTAAAACCTACTATCAGGATAAATTAACGTACATAAGTTCGAGCAAAAAGTACATCTGTCCATCCAAGTGGGGGATGAGTTCTAAAAGGGGTCTATCTAAGGGAACTTTGAATTCAAAAGTTTACATGCACCCACCTCATATTCAGCTGGAGCTTTCCTCAACGTATATCAATATTTTCCCAGTATTGGGTGGCCCAGAACTGGATGCAGCGTTCTAGATGGGATCCAACAACTGGTATCATAAGCAATGGCATCTCTCAGACTGAAGGAGCGTGAGTCATGTTTTTACACTACCACAGAAGTGTTAGAAGTCGAGCATAAAAGTCTCACGTTCAGGGACAAGCTCACCCTTTCTTACTTAGCTCCCCAAAGGACTTACAATGCATAAGTATGTCTTCTGGGTTAATTATTTCTTTTGAATAAAATCCAATACTGACATGAGCAAGTTCAGAAACGTTATAGGACATTTCTGAAGATATACTTAGCAGCCAATGTATCTACTTTTATGTTTTATTTCTTCCATTTTCTAATCTCCAAATGCCTGGCAAGACACAACAATAGTTGGTTTCAACAGCTATGCGTGGAATACACATCAGCCTCTCTAAATGGATATAATGCACTGCATTTCACAATTAATATGATCTTTGATCCCATTTCACAACAATTTGAGCAGCTCTGAAGGGATGAAATTAGCAGGTTCCACAGATTCCATTAAAATCTTCTCTACCCACTGGCAAAAACAAAAGTAATTCTTGCCCAAATTTCTTCTCCCATATTCATTTTTCACACATATTAAAGAAAAAAATAACGTATGGCATATTCTACAAATAGCTTGACATTCAGTTTATGATGAGGCAAGTGTGGAAATCTACAAGTTTAAGAGACTTTTTAAAGGAAATGGTTTTATCAAAGCTACTTCCATCAGAAATCTACTATTCTCAAGTATTTCAAACCAGGCTATTAAAACATAAGACATCAAGATTTATTTTAAGATGGAAAGAAACTGCACTGACCTTGTACTAACAGAAAATATACACATAGATATATACCTTTTTCTTACAAAGAACTTAAAAATTACTTGAGGGAAGTTTGAAGACCCTTTCATGGATAAAAACTGAAGCTGACTGGCTTGTAGTTCCCTCCATCATCAGTTTCCTTTTTGAAAAATGAGTCAAACATTTGCCTTTTTGCTGTCATTGGGAACTGCCTCAATCTGTACCCTATTTTAAAAGCAATAGAGATGTCTGACTTGATCAGCTTCCACTGCTGGTTGTTCCTCTGTTTGAGCTGTGTGTCTAGGCACAGAAGTTTGCGAGACCTTATAGTGAATATCACGGAATCACGGAATTTTCAGAGTTGGAAGGGGCCTCTAGAGATCACCTAGTCCAACTCCCCTGCTAAAGCAGGATTGCCCAGAGCACATTACTCAGGACTGCATCCAGGCGGTTCTCGGAAATCTCCAGAGAAGGGGACTCCACCACATCCCTGGGAGGGATTTTTAAGATTTTTAACAGTGATAAAATATATGCAAATACTGTATTTCTCTCTAATTAGCTCCATAAAAAGAAGAATAAGTAATAATTATGGGTTTAATCCTGGCCTTTAGCATATTCATTTCACCTAAAACTTATTTAAAAAAAAAAAATTCTTACAAGTCTCACCAGAAATATTGAGAATAATCACTCTCTCTGTGCTACCAATACTCCAAGGATCATCTTCATCAAGAAAAACCTTGAAATTCTTTTTTTTTTTTTTTTTGCTACCAGTTTCTACATGTTCCAAATCCTTTGGATCATGCAGCAGTCGATCAAGTGAACACCTCTTTTCTAGTCCTTCAATTAGTAAGCCTGTATTTTATATTAGCTGCTTAGCAGCAGGCAATTAGACATTTAACTTTGTCTGGGATTATATCTTAAAATCAAGACTAAAGTTCAATATTCCCAGCATCTGATCTTTTTCAGCTTATCCCTTAATAGACCCAAGTTAATGGACCATGGGTGAGATATTATTTATTGACTTGCTTTCTAAAACTCCGGAATTGACACAAAACTACTTCCAGCTAGTTTAATTTCTTCTGTCATTTTCCAAGTAAATTTATAGTGCTTTTTAAATATTGTCTATTTGATAGAATGATGTTTTTGCTTAGTGAAACAGTGGTCACAGAATCCAGCTTTCTGAAAATTGCAAATATATTTTATTTAACCTCTTTGGCTCTTTGATTTAAACAGAACTTTCAGACAAGCAGCAGCAACACATCTGGTTATTTTCTTTAAAAAAATCAGTTATTTTGACTACTAATCCTAAATAATATTAGTGAATATTCAATGAAAAAAATACATAGTTAGCTGTTGAGTACATCTGTTATTACAGAGCTCTTTGAATAGTTATTCAGATAAATGAATAGATGCAGAGCTATCTGCCTTTTGTATGTTCACATAAAAAGTCTATTATCCAGAATTCACATTTCATAGTTCTTTAAGTTCAATTAATTTAGAATCAGAAACACTCTAATGTAATTCATGACATAACCAGTCAAATTAACAATTAGCTAATATTCAGAACTACTGATCACCAAATTATACACAAAGTAAATCATCATATTAAATCACCAAATTACCAAAGTAAATCACCAAATCATAAAAAAAAGTAAAAAAAAAAATCCTCTATTTCTGATTGGCTAATGCCAGACCAGATAGTAAAAAAAAAAAAAAAAAAAAAAATACACAACAATAAAAAAATCCCAACATGAGATTAAAAATTCTTTTAATCATTAGGTATCTTACAATAACAGTATCTCTAAAATGAAGGTAGAGCTACAAATATGGTCAAATACATATAGACAAATAGAGTCAAATATGGTAGTGCAATGAACTCAACTCTTGAGAGCTCATCTGTGAATGGCTGGGAAGGTAATGCACATCTAGAGGAAAATATATATATATATATATTATTTTGCCTTCACACAGTTCAAGCTGTTATGCAGATTATACCACATGGTATTATAGGTCAATATTAAGAGTGTTTGGACACAATGCAGGTCTATACTTTTTCTGGACATGATAATAATTCATAAAACTATTGACTTATGCTCCTTAAGGAGTCCTTAGTAGAATAACTGGTGTTAACAACAAGTGGCTTAGAAATATTTTGCCTCTTTTATGTGGCCAGCAGGTCAAGGGAGGCAATTCTTCCCCTCTACTCTGCTCTGGTGAGACCCCACGTGGAATACTGCGTCCAGCTCCGGAGCCCCCAATGTAAGAAGGACATGGACCCATTGGAGCAATTCCAGAGGAGGGCCACTAAGATGATCAGAGGGCTGGAGCACCTATTCTGTGAAGACAGGCTACAAGGGTCGGGGTTTTCCAGCCTGGAGAAGAGAAGACTTTGGGGACACCTTATTGCAGCCTTTCAGTACCAAAATGGGGCCTACAGGAAAGATGGGAACAGACTTTTTAGCAGTGAGTGTAGTGATAGGACAAGGGGTGATGGCTTTATACTGGAAGAGGAAAGACTTAGACTAGATATAAGGAAGAAATTTTTCACTCTGAGTGTGGTAAGGAACTGGAGAAGGTTGCCCAGAGAAGTTGTGGATGCCCCATCCCTGGAGGTGTTCAAGGCCAGGCTGGATGGGGCTTTGAGCCACCTGGTCTAGTGGGAGGTGTCCCTGCCCATGGCAGGGGGATTGAAACTAGATGATCTTCAAGGTCCCTTCCAACCCAAACCATTCTATGATTCTATGCTTCTAACCACCTTCAATCCCCAGCTCACACCTCTTCCACAAGACAGCAACTACTACTTGCCTCTGTACATTCTAGGAAACCAGGGAACTGGAGCAAGTCTGTCATATCCGAAATTCAAATCCATAGGTAACTGACTCTTAGTTTACAAACATTTCACTACTACATAATACAAATGAAGGGAAGGATGGAGACAAAGAAAGGTAGAGCTAGAGAGAGATAAAGTACATTCATACAGAATATTTGATGTCTCCCCAATTCAGATTATAATCAGCTAGCATGGAAACAAAACCAAAGTTACACTGGAAGGGACTCTGAAAATAAAAGTTAACTTATTTATTTGAGTCTAAAAAGTTAAAAGCAAATCTTCCAGATATCTGATTACTTCAGCACTTTAAAAAAATAACCATGTGCGCACACACATCTACAAACAGTTGTTTCCACAGCTCATAAAACAGAGACCCCATCTGAACTGTGCCACAGTCACAGAGCAGATATATAATTACCTCAGGTCCCCAAGCTCTCCTTTGAACTCATGTGCACGAGGGGAACCTGTTCAAGTTATTGGTTCAAATGCAGAATATGTACAGCCTTCACAGGAAACAAAAAATGCAACTTTCCAGATCAAAAGGGTTTCACATGTAGATCTCTAGGTGAGATGTGATTAAATATTTTGAGGTGCTATTGAAAAAGAAAGAAAGAGGCAGAGTAGCAGAGAATGACAGAGTAAGAGAACGAGTTAGAGAGATGGAGGCAGAAGGTCAGCAGGGAAGCAACAGAGAGGCGGCCCAAGAGACAGATGACTGAAAGAAGACCACATATGCTTCAGCGATGGGCACACAAGCTTCAGGCAACATTGGGACTGCAGCCACATATACACACCCTTGTCCCATGCCAAGTTAATTGTTGGTGCCAACGGAACTGATGAAAAACAAGAGCCAAGATAAATTAGGACACTCTTTAAACCCGGGAATAAGTAGACTGCCTCCTATTTGTACCTCTTTACAGAGTGTGATCTACCTGCAGATGGGGTTTTTTTTGGCCTCAGCCGGCGACAAAGAACCAGGCAGCCATTCGCTCAACTCCCACAGCTGCGGGGAAAATCAGGAGAAAAAGGCAAAACTCATGGGTTGAGATAAAGGCAGTTTAACAGAACAGCAAAGGGATGAGAAAAGCAGTAACACCTGTAAAGGAAGAAACAAACATGACTACAGTACCACCACTCACCCACAGGACCCAGGCCGCCCCCACCCACTCCGAGGGGCGACTTCCCACCCCCTTTCCCCGGCCAGCTCCCCCCTATAGCCCAGGCATGGCTCATGTGGGATGGGATACTGGTGTCCCCTGCCTCGTCCTTGGGAAATTAACCCCATCCCTGCCCAAACCATGAGAACAGGGAACAAGCTGTGCTTAGGGAAAAAAAGAAAAGAAAGAAAAAAGAGAAACAGAATTGCATTTCCCTGAAAATGTCACTACACCCCATCTGAAAGGCCAAGTCATTCACCTTGCAAGGTATTGCACTCTGGATGGATCATTTCTTTAAACAATTACCTCTGCTAAAAGCAACAATGCACTTAGTAAAGCTGGACTGGAATACCAGAATAAACTCTGATCGCAAATGATCCATACGTTAGGAGTAATTTCTGAAACTGTTCCAGGGTTTTCACTTTCTAGAAGGCGAGTGGATTGAACAGAGTCCAACCGGACATCCCTGCCTAGTGTCGGCACGAGATGAACACTCTTCACAGTGGAAAAAGAAACAGAGCCCTGAAGCATTGGGGGAGCACTTCAGATGTAGAGAGAACAGCACCCAACAACGCAGCCAATAGGTAAGGCCAGATAAAGCAATTGCTACAGATGTTAGGACAGTAACAGCATCCTTTCTAAAGAGACTCATTCAACTTCCCCTCCCCCATTCCTACCTCTTTAGGGCTTGCTTTCAAACAGAATGTAGCAGGGTGATCCTGTCTTTGGTAGACATAATTACCGTGCTCCTTAATCAAACTGTTAGCAAGTCTAAGGATGAAAGTTGCTAAACAAAGTGAAAAGGCATGACAAACTACTTGTTAAAAACGAGCTTAATGTCTTTAAAAAAAAAAAAGAAAGTAATTAAGGCAACATGAGGGGAGGTCTCTCCGTGTAGTCAGATTTGTGTGTTGCTCAAACATACTAATTTGCAGCTTCCTTAAAATGCAAGAACTAATTTGGTGAATTATGCTACTGCAAAGGCTAGACCAGGAATGGATAATTACTCCATGGTGTGTGTGGTTGTTGTGAGATAATTCTAACCCCTCTCTTGCGGAATATGATGAAACAATGTGCTTCAATTTCTCCCTGAAGAGAGCAACCTGATGCTGCAAATCTCAGCCAGGTCATCACTCGTTAAACACCTTAAGTACCATCAGTCCTCCTTGAGGAGGAAACACACACACACAGTTAACACAAGGAAATACCAAACTAACTAACCAAACAGTTCGATTTGTTCTGTGCAGAGAAGGAATTGCCAGAGTTTAACAAAATAGGCCAGTGTAACCGCATATATTTACTACTGTCCTGAAACTCCCTCAGAGTATGCCAGCAAGCATTTAACAAAGGCTTAACAAAGATGGGGAATCAGAAGACCTTGTTCAAGAAAATTAATTTGTGGCCATCCTTTTTTTACTGGCTTCCTTCCATTTTCAGTGTCCTCAGTGTTATGTTGAGAGCACTATTTCCAAGGTTTTCTTTCCAAAGTACTTCCTTGCTTTTAAAGTGCACAACCTCCACAGTTCACATTTGTAAAAAAATTGCAAAGGACAATCCATCAAGGTCTTTACACAGAAAACTGGTTTCAAAATATGTGTAGCAAAATGAAAGTAATCTAAAAGAAAACAGAGGTATCCTTAAATGTGTAAACTGATATTTAATTTACAGGTGTAAAGTCAAATTCTTTACGAACAATAAATTTGTACTTTATTGACTAAGATATCTTTGGTCAGAGTCACATATTTTATTGCTCTTTCTCCCTGACTGGATAAGTATTTTAAACTCATACCAGACTTTGATGTATAGTAGGGGGTTTGT
The DNA here is from genome assembly GCF_965231255.1 of Vanellus vanellus. Taxonomy (NCBI): domain Eukaryota; kingdom Metazoa; phylum Chordata; class Aves; order Charadriiformes; family Charadriidae; genus Vanellus; species Vanellus vanellus. The sequence goes on from NC_138905.1 coordinate 48,388,821, forward strand.
TTTGGTTTGGGTTTTTTTATGACCAAACACAGCTGCCAGTAAAATTCAAATTTATGCAAGATTAGACACAATACTACAATAACAATAGTAAATAATATAAAGCAATATTCAGATAACTGGCTTGATCTTTGTTTTTAATTGTTCACATGCAGTTAATAACGACCTCGATTTGTGACACTGCTTTATCACCCATACATCTGCGGCATTAAATGTTTTAAAATAAACTTTTTGAGTTACCCAGCCTTCAGTTGACAAATCTGCTGGTTTCCACAAGCGTGTGACAAACTGGAAAGTGTGTCTTTTCTCAGAAGGTCAGAAGTGGGATGTAAATTTAGCCTTTTCACCTCAGCTGTTCTGCTGCATGCAGGGATAATAGATTCCCCTACTATGTTAGCAAAAACAAGGGCCAGGAGCTGCTGTCTGAGATTTCTGCCCAGCTGAGGGGGCGATCAAATTCTGACAAGCCTTTTCTTACCGGTTCAGTGGGGTAATCTCTGGGCAGCAGATAGTGAACCTCTGCCAGCACCGCCTGTCAGAAACTGAACAAATCTCAGTACGGGATATGAACAAAGGATGGATTTGAAAAGAAACACTCTTTTTAAAGACAGACACATGATGACAAGAAACATTAGTTGGAGATGTTTTCTTCTCAGAAAACATTACCAAGATGCAATAGCAGAGAGGAAAACAGGGGAAAATTCAAAAGCATGTTATTTCTCCACCAGAGCTGAAACTTGTTTTTATATGATTGTTCAATTAACGTGCTCCTTTTGCAAAAAATATAGGTTCAAAAACTTAACCTTAGCAAATGACACAGTAGGTAATGGGTAAACTGAATTTTCCATCTGTCTGATGTTCTGTAGCCAGTGGAATATTAGAAATTGTTGGTTTGGGATCTCAGGCACCACAGTCAGAGACCTATATTTGAAGTAAAATACCAAATGGAAACACTGAAACTGTATTCAGACTTTTTTTTTTTTTTTCCTTACTCCTTTTTCTTTTTTTTTTTTTTTTTTGCCCTTTCTTAAATGCATTTTGCCAGGGATGCCACCCTGAGGGGCTCAGCTGTGCCCTGTGGGGGGGGAGTCCTCCTGGATACCAGAATTGTTTCTGAAGGTGTATAATCAGGTTTTGTCCAAAGACCACAGCACGTGCCAAGTATTTAAGTTAAGACTGCTTGAACTGCACCCTGCTAAAACTTGCCATATTGTTTTTGAAAGCCTTCACAGAATTGAGCTCTTTAACAAACTGATACTTATGAGCAAAATTGTCTTTGTATTACAAAATGTTGTGGAGCAGCATTTCAAAATGGTTGTTTGAAAAGGTCTAATACACATACACAGATCACAACTATTTTGTTTTGTTCAGTACTTAGAATTCACAAGAAGTTCTAGCTGAAAAATAAAATAAATTATTTACTACATGAGCTGTGTTTGTAACCCCTGAGAACAGTTGGAATTTTGAATTATCCTGTAAAAGGTCAACAGAATTAATAATTACAGTTGTAACTATGTGTGAAAAAACGTCATTAGTTTTTTTTCTAAATAATAATAAAAACAGCCTGTAGAAAAGCAAAGTCAAGTCTTGCTGCTGGATGCAGCAATAATTTTCTTGGAAAGCACATCTAAAAACCAGTCACATCCCACAGTTTTCTATGGATTCACATTAATTTTCTGTTCTTCTTCAGTGCTCTATTATTTGGTGTGTGATTTGGTATATAAATGGGAATTTAGTTATGTGTACCTTATATACTGTTCATCTTTTCTCCCTTAGTTATTATTAAAGATCAATAATTTTCAGACAAGTCAAGAAGAATGCCAAGGAAGAGTCAAAACACTGAGAACTTGACTTATTCTTCAGATCTGAGATCACCTCAGAACATTTCTCAAGATGTTAGTTTTTCTGCTTACTGAAGACAGACAATAATTTTAGGCTACTGGACAGTCAAGAGCCCCATGTAATTGTCAAAGGGTTTAAAAATACCCTCAGCTGTTTTGTTTGTTTGGTTGGTTGTTTTAGTGAAAGTCCAAAACCAGAAAATACAAAGTAATCCCTTTGAAAATACAAATATACCCTCCAATCTGGGTATAGGCTGCTCCCACATTCCTTCAGGAGAATCTCTTCTCTTAAGGTGACTCAGAGTCCTATTGGCCAGTCCAGCTGGTTCCACAGCCAAGCTGATTTATGAGCCCGTCTCCTGGACCTTTCTGGATCTTTTAGATCTAACATTAACTCTCCCTTGAAATGCTTAACTGTCTGTAACTAGGTATGTAAAAAAAAAAAAAAAAAAAAGCTGTAAAATGTTTCTGGGTGTTTTCAAACAAGCCAGAGACCAAGACCTTTATTAATCCCCATTTCCTGACTTTTAGAAGGTAGACCCTGGTTTTGGGTGACTTTTTTCTCTACCTTTCTAAACAAACATCCCTTTTCCATATCCTGTGCCATTACCTCACTTCTTACGTTAGCATCTATAGCTTCTACAGAAGTGACAGTTCCTGGAAAGCTTGAACCTAGACTGGAATACTCTTTTCTACCTTAAAATGCCCATAAAGGGGCAATCACTTACACTGATCCTCAAAAAAAACCCCAAACAAACAATCAGTCCATCCCCACTATGGACTCCCAAACTATCTTTAAGAATTCAATTGACTCCAGCTTCGGTGGGACTTACTGCTGTTCACCACTGTAGGATCTACGGACTAGGAAAGTTTCTCAGTCAACAGCAGGATGGATCTGCTTACCCTTTCACAACCACTACAGAAGATATGGAAGGAATAATTAGTTCTCCTAGTAAGTAAAAGGAAGTTTTGCAGACCGTTCTCTTTATCAGCTACTGCAAATGAAGAGCAAAGGGGAAGAAAAAAAAAAAATAAAAAGTTGCTACAGAGGATTACAAACCTATGGTCAATGTGTCTTGCTTCTCCTTTGCTTGCTTGCTTCTATATTCAGATGAAACCGTGAGGGAACCAACACCCTTCACACATCAAAGAGGAACTAGATCTGCTTAAAATGCTGATGTAAAGCCGAATGCACCATGGATGAGAAGCCTACATCCAGAAGGGGGGCAGGCCTCCATCAGCTCCAAAAGTAAAAGGTTCTCAAACTAACGTTTTGTAAACATTTGATGAGGCAAACAGGAGAACAAGCAAAAAATTTAGATCCCTCTGAGCCTTATGTAACAGCAGAAGGCAAAATCACCATTTGTTAAAGAAATGCTGAGGAATATGACAGAAAAGAAAAACCTATCTACATATCGCTTCAGCTACATTTACACAATTCTTTTTCTGTATGTTATAAAAAAAAAAAAAAATAACTGCATGACCACATCTCAGAATTTTTTACGTGTTTACTCAGAGTAGTCCTTTGGAGTCATATTGAGCTAGAAGGTATTAAAAACATAACTAAGCCACAGAATCATGCTGGACACGAAGCCCCAAATTCTATTCCCTTATAAAACACACTAAATCTGAACGGACTGCAACAAAAGACTGTAAGAAACTTTCCAGTTCACAGAATATTAATCTAAGCGAACATTAAGAACTAGGACAAATAAGTGTTAAGCAAATTAATCAAACTTGAAATTTCCCCCAGAAAATGAAGTCAAATTCTAATAGTCTGAAGGGCACTGTCACGAATTTTTATAAACCTATATAATGAAATGAGAAGTGGCAGCTCCTTAATAAATGTTTCTTTCATCAAGTAGTCTTGTACAATGAGGATGCACCACAAGAGACACAGCCTAAGCTTTTTTGGTGTATTTCCTTTCCATAACTCTTCTGCAGCTTCCTTAAAAATCCATCTGGATACGTCTATTAGCAACATGTCTAGGACTAGCTTATGAGCAATTAAAAAGTTGCCAAATTAACAGATTTTTGTACAGCAAATCTTGTTATATTGCAACACATTTACTTAGAAAATGAAGCAAAGTGGTAAGATAAAAGAGCACAGCAATGCATAATATAGTAACAAGAGATGTTAAAAAATTACAGTGAATAATTACAAAAAATAATAAAAGCTACGATATGTATTAAAATTGCATTCACTTACATCATGTGTATAGCTTAGCATACCTATACAAGTGTTTATCTTGTTCTGTGCCTCTGATACCGAGCAGATGCATGTTTTGAGCTCTAAGTAGGCAGCTTGATTCTGGCACTGACTTGTAAGGTTCTGGAACTTAATCGCTCTTGGGAAGAAGGAGAAAACAATACCATCAGCTATCACTGGCCCACAAATAACCTCATCTGGCAAAGTCACGAACAGTTGTGTTCAACAGAAAGATAATTTATTTTTTAAACACTTGTATAGTCAATTGGAAGTTCCACACAGGATTCATTAGACAGATAAGGATTTAACAATTCGTACTTTGAAAAAAAAAAAAAAAAAAAAAAAAAAAGAAAAGAAAAGAAAAGGTTTATTTAGAAAAGTGGACTTCATTTTCAAGACGAAGCATAGAATAGCGTGTTCTCATCCAGCAAAAGAGGAGCACAAAGTGCAAGAATCATCAGGAGAGAAAGAGACAAACCAGCACTTCCACAATATCTTTCTCCACCAGGCTGTATTTTAGAAGCCACAAAACATGACAAGCTCCAGTCAGACCCTAGGCATTACTGAAGTAGAAAGCCACATGGAGAGTGCTCAGTACTTCCATCCTAAATGTCCCCTCTGGAAAAAGGGTTTGCTAGCAAAGTATGTTCTTGGGGTTGGATAAACAAGAGCATGACATGTTTCCAAAGTCAAGTCCAGTCTTTCCTTGAGTCCCCATGTGATGTAAAAGGCTATGTGTACCGTCTGGGTTAGGGTTAGGTGAGAGACAAAGCACTGAGACCCAGTGTTTGTGGGGCTGCAAAGGGGATGACAAAGAAAGGTGCGGCCTACCAAAATCTTTCAGTCCTGCCCCCTGTTTTGTTGGAGCCCTAGCTGCAGCCCTGTGCTCTCACTGCCATCTTCCATACATAATTGCCAAAACAGATCAAGAAAAGATGGAAAAAAAAAATAAAAATAATAGCTTTGTATCCTGTCCTTATAAGAATTGGGGCTGCAGTTCTGCTCAAGTTACTACCATACCATTGTATTTACGGCAACTAAAATCTCAATGAGGTGCCCAGACCACAACTCTATTAAATGAAAACTTAAAGACCTCTGTTGAACTACATGGGTGACTGTTACCAGCAACCAGGTTTTCCACCACAACATGTCAATATCACCTTCCTCAGCCATTAGAATTACATTATCTATTTTGCTTTACCTAGACTATCCCAACCCTGCTCCAAAGACTGCTCAGTAAGACCAGCAGTACAGGTGTGGTCCTAACAAAAAAAAGCACAGTATTAGGAGGAAGGCTGAAGACTTTTTAAATATTGGTAAGTCTGGAAACCCTGAACAATGCAGTCTTTAGCTGCACACAGCTTAGCTCATGTATCACTAGCTACTGCAGCAGTAGTAGTTTGCAGCAGTATTCAGTAGGGCCTTTTTGTTTGTTCGTTTGCTCTTTCCAGGCTCAGCATCTCTTCAGCTTTATCCACTTATAACTTCTCTGCCATCATCACTTAAGACTATCTCCATAGATCCAAGACAACAGATACATAGAATTTAAGGACAGAAGAGGGACTGTTACATCTTTTTAATCAAGTCTCCTATATGTTCATTAAGTAATCACTTTCCACTTTACATTTCCCTCTATTCATCTTTTTGTGTTTTGCCGTTTTGGAAGAAATGTTTTAGCCAAAAGCCTTGAGACTCAATTTGAAGTCACCGAGAACTGAAGAATAGCCTATCTCCTTCAGTATTTTATCCAGATGACAAATAACAGGTGCCCAAACTTTAGTGTTTCAGCTCAGATTAGGAGTGGGCTTTTGAAGATCTCCCAGTCATCGCTAGTGACAACACACTGGTTTGTGTTGCAGAAAGGCCTTGAAGAGTACATACCGTAGTCTTCCTGTCTGAAGTCATGATGGAAAATGTGCTCTATTAATGTATCTTTAGGACTTGAAACCTTAGTTTCCTCTTTGATCTTGTCTTTGCATGAAGGCTGCCATTTGAGAAATTTCAGACAAGATGGTCAAAGTTTCCCTTCTCAAATACATAACAAGGTTTTTTTAATCATAAGTTTCCTATGAAATATTAAAGACTCTATCAAAGATAAAGTTTTGCACCTAGGAGAAGGTACAGTTAGATCCAGCATTTGAATATGTCTTCTCATTATTATTAGACACATCCAAGAACAAACAAAAAGCACTTAATACACAATGAAGACAAATGTGTTAGTTGATTGAAGGTGCTTTAAATTCTTATAAATATACTTTTTATGATGAAATATGATGACGTATTGACTAAGACCAATTCTAGATGAAATAGAAATAATTTACAGGAAAATTTGAAAATTCAGGTAGTTTTCTGTAAACTTGCATTTACAATATTTCTGTTTACCGTTCAATGGATGATTCAGAATACTCATTTTCCTAAATCCTTCAAGGTATTGTACAAATATCAGGACAAGGAGAGATGTACTAGTTACCAAAGCAATGTGGCTGTCACATACACTGAGAAGAAAAAAAGAGCTGTAATACACAGTGTGTTTAGGTTTTATCATTTGCTATCCCTTATGAACAATAATACATCCTCAAGTCAGGCAAACAGTAAAGACACAAGCCACTTTTAAGACTGAGATGTTTCTGTTCAGATATCAAAGCTAGATTTCTTTTCCCCTCATGTTCCAGCTCCACAGAAACCAGTTATTGGTTTATCTTGACTTAATGCTGATCGAATAAAACAGCCCCCATGTGGAATTCAACTCAAGCTGGCAGGAATACCCAGAAATCAGACACAGGTAGTAAGACACAACAACAGTGCAAACTCTAAATCGAAATAAGAATGGAAATAATCAAGAACTGAAATAGAAAACGATGATTTCTTCTTCCCCCCTTCACAGGGCAGATATTATGCCCTTATAAGGATGCTAAATGCTTATTTCGCTACTGGATTGCTTCTGCACTGCTTATGAATTTGCTACATACTTTTCTCTGTTGAAAGAATAGTCTCAGAGCAACTAGTCAGATCTGCAGGTGCTCATTGTAAGGAGGAATACAAGTCAGCTGGAAGGCAGAGGCGGGAGAAATGCCTCTTTACAAGGTCCCATGGTAGCCAGAGAAGCTGTGCTGGAAGGGCTGGATGAGCACTGCTCCCCTGGGCTCCTCTCAGTTGTAGGTTCTCAGTCAGCTGTAAGAGCTGCAAAAAAACCCAACACAGTCATCTGCTTCTCCTCCCTTCCTTTGCTATTCTTAAACACACAAGATCCTGCAGTACTACAGTCCATTGATAGTCTGATGAAGAGTAGAGAAAATCCCCTTTGTACTGATGTTGCTGTTTTGTGCAATCAGCAGACCTTCTGTAAGCGAATTTAAATTAGCTTTTCAGGTCTAAATTACAGGATGTTGGGCAGAAAATGACAACAGCTCACAGGAGATTGCAGCCGGGCTCACAACATATATATCCTCTAGTGATATTTAGTACAATATCATCTGATGGACTCTGACTCCTTTTTATTCCACCTATTTTCTCTACTGATTAAGGGTATCCGTCAGACCCATTACACAAGAAATTGTAGTCATGATTTCCCCATGATGCTTCAAGGAAATCAAAACAACAAGGAATACTTAGTAAAAGGTAATTTATACTACTTTAGCATTAGGTGGAAAATTAGCTCACTTGCATTCCCAAGGTAAGATGCAGCTTTCTTTGAAAGTCCTAACAGGGAAGTCAGCAGTGACTCAAAGAACAAAGCCTACAAAGACTGAAATGAAGTAAGCAAAGGGAATAACGAAAAGGCTTTCAGTTCTAAAATAGTTAGCTTTTTAGTATAGTCAGGGAGATAAGTTATTGAACTAAGGCCCGAAACACAACAGAAACACTTCAGGAGAGGACACTTTTGTCCAGAAAGGGCACTTGCAGGATGAGAGCTTTAAAATTTTCTCTTTTGTCATTATCTGTATAATTTAGGGAAATTGAATGGCTTTTATATAAATAAATATTTTGGTCTGACTGCTAATGCAATGATTTTATTCTGCTTAATACGTGCTGACATTTCCACAGTACAAATACAATGACACACAATGCCTGCCTATATGGATATTGCAAGCTTGATACGCACTACGACATTGCTCATTCAGTTTTAGTACCCCAGCTGAAGTGGCTAATAAGCCTTTCGTATAAAATACAGCACATTTGACAAGAAACAAAATATTAAGGAATAAAGCAGTTCACTTGATATTTGTTTTCACGCGTATCCCATTTTTACTTCCCTCCCTACTGAGCAGAGACATGTACTATTTATCTAGAAATCATCATTGCGGTACTGCCTTAAATATCAGATTCCTTCATTACATTTCCAGTACAAGCGTTGATAGGTGTGTTCCATGTTTTAGTCATTTCCAGTTTAATCAAAGACACAGTAGGAAAAAGGTACAAGTACAGTTGAGGGAATCAGTGTCTTTCTTCATACAAAGCGAGGTGTGGGAGAGGTGGGAAATAAAGTACAAACAATAGCTACATTTTTAAACATTCTGGAATTAGCTATTCTTGCCCTACAAAGTCTCTTACCAGTCAGTCTAAAGGGGGTAATTTTGACATCACAGAAAGTAAAAAAGCAATATCTGCCCCCGAGATATGAATAAGACTATTCTAGAGATTTCACCACATTAGACTGTAGTTGCACTACAGCTGGATTAAATATTTCAAGCCTTGTCTGAACGCACTCAGTCCATTTCTAAACAGCATGAAAAATTGAAATGGTAACACTTAGTTCATTAATTCTTTATAAATACATAACAGATGTGATTTTAGGATATGAATGAAAAATTTCACAGAGGTGACCTGTCTTATCAATCTTCTCATCGCAAAACCCTCCCTAACCCTCACAGCAAGAAAATATGTCACAGAAGACAACCACAAACTAGAATTACACTACAAGAAATATTACATATAAAATTCAAACTGTAATGACACTACAGATGATCATCTGTCTGTTCCGGTTATGCAATTTTCTCTTTTTTCCCCCTCTAAGAACTGCTAATATCAGCTAATTTGCATAAAATTTTGGAAAATTGGGTAATTATTTATAGTGCTCACTATTATTTTATGAACTAACTACCCAGCTGTTAAATATTTTGCTTGTGGAATTTCAATGCCATTAGAAAGGAAATACAAAGTCAACAATAGACACCTTCTGCCTCTTCACCCCACGCATATGAAGGTTACATATACACATGACAAGTCTCTCTGACTGTCCCAGTCCTAACACGAATGAAGCTTTTTTTTTTTTTTACCCTCCTGAAATGAAAATAACATCTTTAAGAAGGAATGCACAGACAGATTTTGGGAATTTATATTAGTTTTCACTTCTAATCCCAAATACATAAAATCATATTCTGTGAGAACAACTTTTAAACTAAATAACTATTATTTTAAAGTTTACTTCCTAATAGTTCTTATCAATTCCCCAGCACTTGCAGAAGGAGAAGCAACGCTAGTCAAGATAAGGTCTACAGGAATGATTCTTGAGGTAAGAAAAGAGCATCCCATTCCTTGGAACTAGGTTAACTATTTTTAATTTTCAACTCTTTTTAAAAAAAAAAGCTTTACAAAGGAGAAGGTAGAAAGGAGTTGACGAGTGAACTGAAGTGAGAGGTTTCAACGCAAGTCTGCCTACATTAGTGAGGGGGTGGCGCTCAGAAGACAGACACCTGGCACTCACACCTCCCTAACAGGCACACAGACAGTGGCATAACGCCATGTCCATGCCCACCCTGCATATTCCATATAACCAGCCAGGTTACATCTCCTGGACCTCCCAACCCGTGGCCATCTTGGATGCCTTGTGTTACGGAGACTGTAACCCCACAACATCATCCCAGTGCCATCTTTCACAGTCCACCTCCCTCCCCGCCACCAGCCCCATCCACAGCCCTTTCTCTTACCACCACTCTGGCCCATCACCCAACTCCATTCCCCTGTTTAGTTCCCCTCAGCAGGGGCCAAAAGGAGAGAGATGACTACAGCAGGATCTCAAGATAAGGGAAGAATGATGCAGCTGCTTAGTGGGATTGGAGACAAGGAAAATGAAAGATCAAAGCACAACTGTGAGAGAGTCAGGAACCTCTTCACTCTGAATAGAGATATACTAACCACACAAAACGTTATTAAGGAAGTCTTGTTCCAGGTGCCCTGTTGTCAAATTAACTCCTTTGTTGATATACACTGCTTGTATAGAACACCAAGGGAGGAAATGTCTTTTTTTTATTTTATTTTATTTTAAATCCACTGTGAAGTGAAAAAGCTAAGGCATACAAATCAAAGTGCAGCCACCATCTTAACCATTCTCGTTTTCAAACACAAAGAATAGTTAAGTAGCTGCTTTCTTGAGCTGTGCTCTTGATTGATGGACTACATGGATTAACAGTCTATTCTCTGCCTCTGGAAACAGAAATGTTTATTTTGCAGTGACTGTAGTTTCTAGCCCTCAAAGCTGAAGACTTAGAGTGATGCTTGCCCCAAATCAAATATGTCCATTTCTTCCCCTCAAATTTCTCATCTTATGGTTCTGTATATTATTCCCTGCCACGTTAAGGAAATATGATGGCAAAATATTGATAAAATTGTACATAGCAAGCCAAGATAAATAATAACAATTACTCCCAAACAGTGTAAGTGTTCATATGTAAGTGTTCAGTGCTTATCACAGCTTTAGAGATTTCACAAAGGGCTCTTTTCAGTAGTTTATTGGGTTTAGTGTCACTGTCAAATATAAGGTTTAGAATTGGCAGGAAGAACAGACCCCTGGCTAACACACGAACAGTCCTGTAAAAGCATCGATGCAGTGTTAACTGGTCATATCCAGTTTATGAGGTACATCAAAATGTAAACGCGGGGACAAATCCAAATTATGTTTCCCTCTCCGAAACCTTTTTCCTGCTACACTTTAACATAGTCCACCCCTCAGTAAAAACATATTTAGTAACAAGTGTTTCTAATCAGCCAACATGTCGTTTTATTTAGACTTCTAAACATATAGTCAGCAGTGACTCGAACCCTTTTAAGCTGTCACAAGTACACCTGGTTGCACAGAAGCCAAAAACTTTCCATATCCCCAGTCTTCAGCTATCCTGTCCCAGCCAAAAAATTACATATATGACCTTGAATTAGTGTTCAGATAGAAATTTCTGTTTTGGAAGAATGATTCTTTTTGGTAATTGATCCCATACAGAGCTATGACTGACATACCAACCTAATTGCACAATCATTTATACACACTACTTGCTTTTCATTTAAAAAAAAAAAAAGAAATGTGATAATGGACTATTTCAAGATGCAGAAGAAAAAAAAAAAAACACCACACTTAGTTTAACTGCATTTAGAAAGCACTTTAAAGCTACGTAACTTGTAAAACCCAACAATTTCATAGCATTATCGGATCTTCGATATAGGCTGTAGAATAAATAATACTTGTCAGAAAGGTTTCTGACTGCCTACACTTTCTTCAAAACATTTTATTGTATCAGTCTTTTGAAAGTAACATTCCTATGGTTGTGGGGGCACCTAGTGGCAAACTAAACATGTTTATGTATAAAGTAGCTGATCGCCAATTATCAGAAATCGGTATTCTTTTATTTTTGCAGAACTACTGTCTTACTTGCATAACGAAACACTCATCTGTGTAAGATTGATTTCAACGCAAAGCAACATCAAGAAATAACAACTGAACGTAACAGACTAGCAATTCCACTGACTCCCCCCCCTCGTTTCTCCCCTACCCAGACTAACATGTGGCTACAGGAGTTGAAAAACTGAGTTTGAAAATAAAACTCCTTTTTATCCTGTATGCCCTGTCAGAGCCCATTACTCTCCGAGCAGCTTCTTTTAGATATTCCACATGAGAAGGGTTTACTGTTTAATAGCAAGCTTACTTATTTGAAGATATTTCATGTTGCACTGGATTTTGATTTAGCGGAGGGGTATGACAATGTAGTGAAATCACAATACAAGCAGAACATAGCAATTCAACATGCAGTTGGATCACAATACAAATATGATTTCTATTACTGGTCTTTATATGTTCACTGTCATGGCACTGGGTATCCCCAGCACCAGAGGTGAATACTTACATTGAATCCAACTCAAGCCTATTGCTGTCTTCAAAGTTCATCCTGTTGGCTGTTCAGTAATTATACTTTATTGGACAACTTATGTACTTCCTCAATGCTGGTCTGGATAGCTTGGGAAAACATTCACATTCTGATTAACTTGAGAAGATAAATAAAATAAAAAAACCCAAACAATTACACAACCAGTTGATCCAGTCAAGTGATACAGCCAGCTGATCTAAAACAAAGCCCACCTTCCAGTTGACCCAGTCAAGTGATACAGCCAGCTGATCTAAAACAAAGCTCACCTTCGAGTTGACCTAAATTCAGCTTTCTTTGCAATAGCTGTCATTGCTCCTTGCTTTGTTCCCTGAGTTACATGAGTTGATTGCCTGTGCCCACCTCCTCTGAGGAGTCTTCCACAGGGAAGGGGGGGGTGGTGGAGTTGATCAGTCACACCACCATCTCTTTTTGCTTGCCTCCATCAGAGAGGGACCGTGCAGGGACAGATTGCCAATTATGTCAAAGCTGTGCTCAGATCCAGTGAGGAGGAGACCATCTGGAAAACAATTTCCTCTCCTTCATCCCAAGCTGTGCAACGCAATATATGCAATAGTTACAAAGGTCAGGAGAAGAAGAGTTTTTCATTTGCAAAAGTTTCCTAAAACTGAACACAACAAGGGGAAGGGGGGGGGGGGGGGGGAAGATTTTCAGCATAAACTGCTTTTGGTGTTCTCCTGTGGTGAAGGAATATTCTTACTGCCTAGATGAGAGCCCATTTTGAGTATCCTAGACAATACAAAGGACCTCTGTCTGCATTTGGAGTAGCATTCTTTTTTTTCCCTCCTACTGACATTAACATAAGGTATTTTCTTCTGATAACTCAGCACTAGATTTCCACAGAAGTCATTCACAAATTCAGATTTTATAAACTATTTCCTTATTTAAAAACACAAATTAAGCAGTTTATATGAACAGAGAATGCCACTCCATAGCTTTTATCTTTCCTTTCTTCTATTCAAACGCTACCTGCGGTTCTCCAGTAAGCCCCCTAAGTGGTCTTCCAGGTTTTTCCCTGAGCAGTTGCCCAGATTCTTCTGCCAAATTGTTTTCCTTTTCCTTGTTTCTGCCCAGGACTCACCTGTATGAAGAAAAACATCCAGAGCTTCTTCAGACACACAGTCTAGCTAAACCTTCATTCTACAGGGCAAAATCCCAAAATTTATCGGAGAGGCATCATATAGGGATGTTTCACTTGCCCCTCACAGAATCCTCGGCACTATGTTTTGGCCTGCAGATTATTTTGTGGAACAGTCTGGGTGCCAAAGACACTAATACTTCAATTATTAACATTTTACCAACAGCTCTCCAACTGCTCAGAAGCCTCATGCTCTAAACATATCATTACAGCACTAATTCATGAATGCCACCTTAACTAGGTCTTTTTGGGGGGGGGTGGGGGTTTGTCTTACCTAGATATATCTAGCAGCAAGTAATATGTCTGCTGTAACTCCACTGGGCTGTGCAGACCCTGAACAGAGTCCTCAAGGCTGGTAATACAATTCTACAGCTGGTCTCTAGGGAATCAGAAAAACAATCCTCCCACCACCACCACCAAATCCAGATTTTTCTATGGGAATACAACACAGATTTATCATGCTCAGGAATAGAAAAAAAAAAAAAAACAAACAAGATAAAATTACAGTCTAAATCCAAACACATACCTATCTTATGATGCTACACTAGTACCTCCCGGCAGCCACAGAGCTCTGGCCACTTAACCTGCTCCTCACAAGCAAGAAGGAACTAATCCCACTACCCTCAATTACCTCATGTAGCTCAGTCACCAACATCATTTTGACTAATAACCCTTATCAGCTGGATCTCATCACCAGCTACATAGAGAGTTCACTGAACTCATTACAGAGAGTAGATGGGAATCACTTGTTCATCTTTATGTCAGAGTACAGAAATTTTGTGCAACTATGTTGTTGCATTGTAAGTTTATCTCTCCAGAAAAGTGCACATGTTTTCATATGTCTCTCTTAAGGCTGCTCTGTCGAAGAAGTCTTTTCATCAAAGTGCTAGCAGCATTTATCAATATATAGAAATAATTGATTGTTTGGTCTAAATTACTCTATCAAAGCTGTCTCTCACCATTATAATGAAGCATTATGAAGTGGCTACGAAAAAATAAGAAGTGAACTACCCCCTGAATCTCTGGTGTGGTCTTACAGCTCTGTCCCGGACCTTTCTAGAAAAACTAACTACGTTCAAGAGTGCTTAAAATCACAATCTTTTCCAGCCCACATTAGGCTAGCATAATTGAGTAAACCTATTAACATAAACAAACACAGGAAGAGATTAGTCAATTAGTCAACCAGATTTTCACTGCTTATACAGCTGTAAGGCAGTAATTTCCATGCATGGGTGAAATAACTAAGATATACTCAGCCAGAGAGGGACAGCCGTAAATGTACAAAATACAAATATTTGTGTGAAGATTTTACTTTAGTTTATATGTATAAAGTCATTGCATTGCCTCACCTGTGGCAACTAAACTCTTTTTATTGTACCACTACCGTAGTGCTGAAAAGATAGTACTATTAGTTTGTCAAAGTGACCTGAAAAATACTTGCTGTGCAATTTAAGTATTGGAATTAACTCTTTCCCAGATTATTCGCATCAGAGATGGTATCCTTTCACAATGGTAACAGAGAAAGGAAGGATCATTTTTATCTACAATGATGTACAAGTGTGGAAAATCACAGGAAACGAAGAGCATAAAACAGATGAACAAACTTAGAAAAGCTGATAACGTACCACAGAAAATTCAAATGTAACCCCACGACCTCTCTCGGGTATTGCTAAAGAGTATTTTGTCATTGTTACCTTTTCATCTTTCTTTGCTCATTTCCAGATAACATTTCTCTGTTTAACTGAAATATCTCCTGTACACCCTCTGTATTGTATGTGTGCCATGGTCTTATTGCAATACAGAAAGCATACAAGACAAAGTTGATTTCATCATCCAAGACAAGGATACCAAGAATTAAGAAGACCACAGAACAATGAGGAGTCCTATTAAGACCTGTTTTCAGCACTGAGGAGCTATTCTGGTGCATTCATTCACATATGGATCAGGTCAGGCCCTAAAATAGCGTCAAAGATGTTAGAACTTCACAATTTTCTCTCATGAATACTCGTCTGTATTTATTCTTAGACCAGAAATGCCAGATTAAGACCACCCATATCAGAAGATAATAACTACACTCCAGGGTCAGGCAACTTGTCCACCTAGCACAGTGCTCTGTCTCAGATGGTGGCAACAGGAGACATTACTTTGGGGGAGGAGGCAAGCCTGAATATTTTCTTAAGTCTGCTTCCCCTCTACTTCCCCAGCATCCGCAACTGCTATATTTGTGACATGAGAGAGTGCATCCTTGTCTATTCTCATATTTTCCATTAGCAGAACTCTTTTCTATGAATCTGCTTAATTCTTTTTTGAACCTGATTATACCCTCCACTTCTACAACCCCCTGTGGTAGCAATATTCAGAGGCTCACTGCCTAGTGTATAAAGAAATACTTTCTTCTACCTGTTCAATTCAACCTTTTCTAGTTTCAATTGCCCTCTCCTTCTTGTATTATGGGACTTAGTGTATAGCATCTCCAAATTCAACTTTCTTCTCAACCTTCTGTATACTTGGAGGTCCCAGTCATTCCTTATTAGGCAGCTGTTCTACCCCACCAACGGCTCCTTTTTTCTAACTCTTCTTGTCTCCTTATGGCACTTCAATTCCGTCTTGATCTTCATGTCCTTCTTGATGATGTCCAACATCTTGTTGACCATTTTGGTTGCTGCTGCATGTTAAGGCAATGATTTCAGAGGACCGTCAAAAATTACTCTAAGACCTTTTTCCTGAACTGTAAACACCAATTCCAAATTTAATGTTGTGTCAACCTGGATGCATTCCTTACATGCCTTACCTTAAAGTAGTGAAAACTGAAGATCAGCTGCCACCTTTTGTCCAGTCTCTCAGTTTTATAACATCCTACTTGAAGCCCTTGCCACTGGCATGGCATTTGGCTGCCCAACATGGTATCTATTGAGCTTTACGCAATAAATCTATCAGCCTTCATTCCGCTGGGGGAATTCTAGCTGCATATTGAGCTAAAAAAATATTGGGTTTTGGAAGTTTATATTAATTTAATTTCTCTTCTGAAGCAATGCTTAGGATTGCTCTTCTCTTACCCAGCTCTACACTTATTAGGCTAGCTACCAATACATGAGAAATATCCAAGCATATCAAGACAACAGGAATAGGCTGACCCGAGGTGTTCTGCACCTTCCCTAGTACATACTCCCAGTGCAAACTGCCCTCTTGGTTGCCTGCTAGTCATTAAGCTACTGCTGTTTATCCTCACCTGGGTATGGCTTCATCCCAGGGTCTTCCTAGGGGTGTTTCTAAGTCTGTTCACCTCCTTTTCGTGTAGCTTTGAGAGTCAGGCACACAGCAAGCCTTCAGCCATTTGCCTCTAGCAAACTTGCCAACTGCTCTTCCAAAGTGCAGGACTGCAACCAAAGAAACGACCTCTTTTCCCAGGAGCTAAACAGTCCCTGAGCTTCCCTGTCCTCCAAACCAAGGAGTTCTACTTCTGCCTGTCCTGAGCAAACCCGCTGCGCAGACTGCCCTGTTAGCTATGTTTTCATCTTCACTCAGCTACCACTTTTTGTCATTGCCTGAACAAGCTTTATATTTCCCCTTACAGGGTTCATTAACTCGGAGACAAGGGAGCCTAGTTCCAGCTATCATTCATCTTACATAAACATCTGCCAAAAAATAATCACAGTTTTGCCATTTAAATTAATTATCATTTTACACTTAACATAATTAACAGACATATACAAGCAATCTACAGCCAGAAGAAGAGCTGACATTTCAGCTTCCATACTTTCCTTTCTGGGCTGAGTTAAGCATCCCCCACAAACAGCTTGCCCCATTTTGAAACGTCTTTCAGACTAACACAGTTCGCTCTTCAGGGGTTGCCTATGCGATCCTAAAATAAGTGTCGAGGGTTTCCTCATGGTTGATGTCAGCCAGGGGCCAGCCTTCAGTCTTTCTTTTGCTTCCCTTCTCCCACCAACACAGACCTTTTCTATTCAGCAAAGACCAGAAGTCCACTAGCCTGTAAGTCCGCGGGCTGCGTATCGTACTGGCTTTTCCTTACAGCACCTTTTCCTTCTGGCAATGTGCATTCATGGAAGAGGCCAGGATCTAAGATGCAGAAAGCGAATGTGTAAAGACTGAAAAGTATTATTTCAGGGAATAAGTAGGGAATGTGAACTAAGATCTTATTTAAGCACATTATATAGGTAGAAACGCAGAAAACTGTACTATCAACAGTGCAGAAAATGAAAACTCCTAATGAAAGGTACTATCCCAAGGAAGGTTTCTGTAAATGCAGACCAATGGTAGATTGTGAAACTGACAAAGAGACGTTTTACCGAAAGAGGGTTAGAAATATCAGGCTGGACAAAGCCCATATTCTTATCCAGAGGAGGAAAATCTGCAGTCAGTCATGACAAAGGCATGTGTCTCTGAAAGAGGAAGAACATGCTTCCAATTTCTTGCTTATAATCTGTTTCTGTCAAAAACTTAGACACCCAGAGGGATAGTTACTGGGTTAAAAATGAAGACAAAAGGACAAGAGTTGCCTAAATTTGAAGCCACCTGAGATGTTCCCAGAACACATTTTATAAAATTAATGTGAGGATTTTTCTTGACTAAATCTGCTGTTAAACTTTCTCACCCCCCTGAAAAGGAGTAGGTTGAGAAATAATTTGCTACAGGAGAGTAAAGGTAAAATGTTAACCCTCAGGTCCTTAATTTGCTGACCTTTAATTGCATCCCTACCTGTTTTCCTAACTGTAGTGCTGAGAACTATTTAAAATGGTATGGTTAAACTTGCATATGTGCATGCAGTATTAGAATTTATGCCATTGTGTGAAAGCTATAAAGTCTAAATGGAATTATATTATTCATAGATGTTAAAAGAGCAACACATAACCTTAACTTAAAAGCGCCTTAGAAAAAAAAGTGTCTTATTAAGGATACTTTTTTCACTGATTTAGGTGAAGAGGGGGGCAGGAGGTGAGAAAAAATAAGTGGTGATTTTTTTTCCAGTAAATATTGCATTTTCAAGGATAAGTGAACCAACCAGTTTTCAGATTTTAGAAATGAGTATATCTATAGATTACTTTTTTTTTTTGTTTTCAACTCATTTTGAAATAAAGGAAGACTCAAAGTGAGATGGTTTATTTTGTTCAAAAATATCATTTCATCATGAAACAAAACTGTGACAAGTCTTACTAACAAAGGCCTGGATCCTGCAAAGATTTATGTACATGCTTACAGTTACAACATTTGGCTATTGTCCTTGACTTTGATAAACCATTTCAATATCCAAGATTTCCTGTGTCTACACAGAGTATATATTTCAGTGTGTATCTGTAAACTTCCTCTTCGTGCGTTTTTAAGTTTGCTGCCTCTCTCCCATGTTGATCTTTCCAATTCTGAAGCTTCCCTTTGTTTCTCCCCCATAAAACATTTCCAGAAGACCCTATGTAAATCAGAGAAGTAGCTGGCAAACATAATAATTTCTCTAACACTGACGATGGTCTAAGAATACTACCATTAGCAAACCAGTAGGATGAAACAATGCCTTTATGAGAAAATTCAGCAGTCTGATCATTCTGTCTCAGACCTAAAGCTGTAGCCTCTTTAGTTATTTATAAAACAAACATAAAAACAAACACGAAGATTTTCCTCCTTGCTTTTGCAGTAAACAATGGGTCTAATAAAGTAAGTTTCTTATATTTCAGATATATATTAGTTTTCTTTAAAAAGCTGATTTCATGTAACTCACATGGCATTTGGAAGTAACAAAATAATTAGTGTGCTAATTTTCAGAAAAAGAATGTTCTTTCATAATATCCCATTTGCCCACTTAAATACATACTTGGCAAGATTCCTTCACTCAGAAAAAAAAAAAAAAAAAAAGAAAGAAAGAGCACAAAACACAGTAAGGTTCATAAATTTTGCAAGGAGTTACAAACACTGTATTTTAATACATTCTTCATTCATACAGTTTATCATTAAATAAAGAACTGATAATCAACATTTTGTTATAGCTTATTAAATTTTTCATGGTTAGGCTTTAATTCAGAACTCCTCACTATCATACGACTTCTGTCTTACACAACGGTCCTCTATTAGATTTGAGCCATTGCTGTTCTCAGTTGCAGTTTTATGGTTTGTACTCAGGTTGTGTGAATGAGAGACATCATACCACATATAAGTGAAAAAAAGAACATGCAAGCATTCGGAAAAAAGTTTCAAGCTGAGACTAAAAACATGAGAGGAACTAAAATGTAATTTTAAGATTGTAATACATTTCTTTTTTTTTTTAATTCTTGGTGTGACATGCAAATTCCTTATCTTTTACGGAGAGTACACAGAACTTCTCATATGAAACATAAAATACAGACAAAAGATTCTACCTTTAAATGTACAGGATCAAAATTATAAAGGTTTAACAGTAAGAATATTAACTCTTTTTAAAGACTCTTACTTACTAAAGTTCTTTTCACCACTTCTGTATTGAGAAACCTGTCCTTTGAAATGTTTTTAGTTGGTAAGTACAAAAGCACAAGTAGTTGAGAATAAAAATAGATATTATAGTATAGCACATCTTGTATGCTTTGCTACTCGAGGTATCATTTTGGAGCTTATCTTCTCATGATCCAAGTATCTTCAACATAACAATAATAGCACTTCCGTGAAGATCCACAGAAATGGTTGGATTTGTCATCTTCTAAGGTAAAGATATTTCAATTTCTTTTTTTTTTTTTTATTTTTATATTATATTTTATTCCATTCAAGCTGATTAATTTCAGCTTCTTTTGAGACAGAAGGGATATCATAACTGTGTCATTTGTGCCAGTGAAAGGTCTTTAAAGTCTGTTCACTAGCCATTTGTTTTATTAACTGTCTTTGGGGGTTATTTATGGGTGAGGAAGCTGTCAGACAGAATCACGGACTTTATTGCAACTATTGTCAGCCACCGCAATGGATCTCACGACAATATCGGTTAAACAAATTTGTAGGAATTTGCACAGCTGCAGTGAGTCAGTTGAGCTCAGGTTACAATGTGATGATAACGAGATGTTTATTTTAATCATTAGCCCCACATACACACTGTGAGATCTGAGCATAAAACTACAGCTGATTGAGAACAGATGAAACTCACTGGCTGAATCCATCAAGATGAGCACAGTCGCAGTGGCAGTAGTTACAGTCACATCAGTTGTTCTGAAGAGCTTTGATTTACAGACATCTAATTATTTTCAGTGGAGGTGCAGACGTAGGTATACCAAAGTGAAACCAACTGACAGTTGCCTTGCTCTATAAGTTGCCCATTATCTGCTTCGAACACGGTTTGTGATCTTTTGAACGTGGTCTGTGCTCCCAGTTAGAAAGCACTACTAGTGCCCAGACAAGAAGACATTGCTACTTTCTCATACCGTAATTGGGACAGCTAGGATGTGCTAAAGAGATTCAACCTCTCAGAAGGTGTGATTACAGCTAACATTTGCAGGGAAGAGGCAAGAGTCCTAGTTCTTCATTTGCTGGATGGAAACTTGAAATTGTGTAAACGCTTTTTATAATAGTAAATGATTACATCTCATTTTTTCAAATTGTATTGCAATGACTTGGTTACATAGAAAATCATTCTGCTTATGTATTCAGGCTTATAACTGTTTATTTTATCCAGAGTATTATACCCACACAGAAATTCTAAAAGAATAAAGGAGGAGGGGGCAGAGGAGGTTTGTTTTCTTTTTATTTATTTCAGTAGCATTTGACAATTCACTGGGCTGTTTTTTTATGTACCAGACTTTGCAGACCATGTCAAGACAGCTTGCAGACAACTCATTTTTTATTTAGGAAATGTATGCTTAATGGCTTTAGTGTCTGAAGTTTCATCTGAATCAAATTTTGTGTAGTGCCAGCTTTGGTTTCATTTCATTTGGAATCTGGCAGAAAAGAAGTCACAGAGGGGAAAACAACAAAACCCCACATTCCTTGTTTATGTCCTTTCCCCCAGCCGCAGTTGAGGCATACTATGAATTAATTATGAGTCCATATGAAGCAAATACCTCAGTGACTGATGTTTTTATGTGTTTTGATGTTTTATTACAATATATACTCAGTGATTTTATTTCCCTTGCTTTTGCTTACATTCAGAGTTTCAAAGATCTATGTGCATGTGTTTCTCAGGGTTTTTTTAAACAGATGAGTTATCTGAATGTAGTTAATTTTAGTGTTTAATATGTTCATTTGGTACATATTCAAGTAGTTGCTCTGAAAAGAAAAAAAAAAAATTAATACCAAAGGGGAATGCTGAATAGCTTATTTAGGTCTAAGAATTGCTATTCCCCTGCAGGTCCAAATAAGCCATGGGAATTAATACTTTCTTTAGCTCTGGAAATAAATACAGACCTGTGACATTAATTATGGATGTGTCTTTATGGAAAGTATGGATCAAAAGAGAGTATGCACAAATAATTACACAGTAAATGTATTCAATATTGTCCCAGAAACAGATGGAAATCACATTGTAACCTCACAAAAGAGCAGGAAATAATTAGAAAGTTACTACTATAGAGGAATTTGAATCATTGAATAAATGATCACAGTGCTACAATGTTTGTTACAATTCAGCCAAATACTGGAGACCTGTGTCCAAGAACTCAGATGCAGGTTACATCCTTAGGATACCAGGCTATTGACTCAGAAGGTTTTAACAACCTTGTTAGTAATTGTCTCTCGACTCTTCAAAACATCTTCTAAAAGAGGTAACAATAACCTTAAAAGACGTAAAACAGGAATATTGAGTTGACTAGGGAAATGGAGTCATGTCTCTGCAACACCAGACACTGTTCGGATTGTCTACGATGTCTCACATAACCAGTTCCTCCTACGTGGACAGAGATACTGCAACTCTCTGCACAGGGGTTCAGCTGATACAGCACAGCTACGTGGCCAGGGCTCAGCTCTGCTAAGAACATTGTTCCTAAGCTGAAAGAAAGTTAGTAAGCTAAAGCCACTCCAGATAATAAAATTAAAACCAGAGTGTAGTTGTTGAGATAGTGAGTGACTCAAGTGTTCAGGAGGAAAAATACTGACATGAAAGGATACAAAGCTCTTAAGCTGTGTGTATCCTGTTTTCATTGTGCATAGTAAAAGACCTCAAACAAAAGTGACCTAGTGAGCTGAATTACAGATAGCATCCTACCGCAACCAGTGTAGGACTTCAAGCCTTAACAAGTCTTTAGGTTCGATGTAAACCAGCAGTGTAAAATTTGATACCCTGTCATACTGAGGAGGTAAGACTACGTGATTTAGACATCCTTTTTGAGCTCAGCTTCACACATTTAAATCTCTCTCAAGGAAAGGATAGCTTTGATTTTTAAAGAGAAGCAGTAATAACATTAGAATGCCTCGATGCTAACAGCAGCATCTTGCCCAGGCTGGCAAGGACTGTGTAAGCAGAGGACCCAGAATAGCTTTGTGAATAGCTGCCATGACAATACAGGATTGTGCTTGACAGTGGTACGAAAGAAAAGTACACTGTAGAATGCCTTAACTGTCTGAAATAAAGAGGATTTTTTAGCAATGTTTAAAATATGCCTGTATATTATTTTCCAAAAGCAGAAAGAGCATGCCAGAAGATTCAGCCCACAAAGATAACAGCCTAGGCGATGCTTAGGCGGCCCCCATATGGTAGGATCAAAGAGGGCAAAATATTTCATATTTTTGGCCAAAAAAAAACCTCCTTGTTGACATATTTGATTTCATCAAGAAGCTTTGAAAGTGCAAATGAGCCACCTACAAATCACAAGTCTCAAACCTTTGAATTCAAAAAGTGACTTAGAAGTGAGCTAGACAAAATTTCATATGAAGGCATTTTAAGAAGTGCAAATATTGTTGAGATGAGACAGTAAGGAGCTCAGTTATTTAAGAGTAAAAATACTGACATAAAAGGGTAAAAAGCTTCAAGGAGATTAAAAGGAAAAAAAAAAGAAAAAAGAAAAGCAGAGAATAAGACAGCAAGTCAACAGCATGAAAAATTAGCGTATACCAATGAGCAGCAGAGGCTAATACCTCCCCATTTGATGGGCAACTGTTGGGTTGGCAGACACTCCCTTCATGGGACCTGGGGAGTATATTAACACTTAGCCTCCTACCTAATTAATCTTAGCCATCTATTTTGTGCATTGTGTCATCAATAAGCAATTGCTGCAGAGCCTCTCTGTGACTGGTAAAAGATCCCAAAGTGGGTGGAAAGAGAGCTCTCAGCAGAGTGTGCTGGTGTCCTGCTACATCTTGTTTTCTCTCCAGCTAAATTAACCCTGAATTATTTAAAAGAAGATGAGATAATAAAGCCGTATTTTCCACGTCCTAATATTTTAACTGTTAGGAAATAATCTAAGAGGAAGGCAGTACCACGCTGTCACTACCTTCATCTTCTACCGCAGTCATGCTTTGAAAATTCAGTGATTTGAAAATTCAGTCCTTTCAGAGACTGCTGGAAAAAGTTGGGGGACTACTCTCAGGATAAGATTCTGCTTTCTGAATTTCAAGCAGAATCACATCTTTTGCCAAGAAGACTTGAGCACCAAAGCTCCACAGAGGAAACAGAGATTAGATGTTGTATTTCCTGTTTCCCACCAGCTCTAGGTGGCCTCCAACCAAGCCTGGGATGTTTTCTAATTAGCTTTCTGAAGTTCCAGTTCTCCCAACACACTGTATAAAGAGCCTCATCAGCCTTCATAATCCCCTCTGAGACCATTCACCTCCAGTTTAGGATTTTGAGTGTGTGAAATTATGGACACGTGCAAGCTGTTGCAGATTGGAGCCTGGCCTAATGCATATTTTCAGAGATAGGACAACTGATTTGTTTTGCTAATTTCAAGGACAAGCCATCAACACTAAGACAACTATATATAGTACATACTAAAATCCACATAGATAAAACCACACTGAGTCTTATTAAAAGTCCTCTTGCTTCAAACTTCAAAACCAGGAAGGAAAAATTAAAAAAATAAATAAAAAAATCCAACAAACCAGCCCTCTTTATTCCAGGGAAATCTTAAATATTTATTACAAATTGGTAGGATTGAATCACTTGGGGAATCAATAATTAATTAGTAGAAATGTTTCAGATCTCTTATAAATATCAAAGGCTTTTAATAATTACTTTACAAATCCAGATCAGCACAAGTCATGAAGGCTTTAAACATTGTGGGAGGCGGAAACAAGATAAGAAGTTGAGAACTATAAAATTTATAAAAAATGAATCAAATATGTTTTGATCCTATACTGCCTTGTTATGAAGGAGATTAGTACTATAAGCATGATGTAGCATGGATCTTCTGGTGCTCACTGGAGTTCACAGCAAAGCTTTTCACAGCTTTGATGATCGAGAACCAGGCTTATAGAAAGGTCACAGTATCAATAATATACAGTTCAGGTATCATTAATAGCACTTCAAAGCAAGTGAGCTAGCAGTTGCCATTAGAAGGTAAACTTACTTTTGGATCCTATAAAAAACACATTAAAGGTTTCAGACGTACCATTTTATGTTAGCAAATGAGTAAAACTCTAGAGAAATAAGTTCAAATGAGAAAAAAAAACACCCTACCCCCCCCCCCCGAGGCTGAAAAAAACCAACAATAAAGACCTCACCATGTATTCTTAAAGAATAGGAAATTGTTTCAACTACAGTGTTAATGCTGACCATTTCTAATTATGTAAAAAGCATAAGACATTTAAATTAGACTATATTATTTAAACCCTGGTTCTTACTGTTGTCCTGCAAGGGCAGGATATCCATAAAGAGCCTTTTTAACTGTATGCAAGAAGTAGGATTTTTCCTCTTAATTCATTAGAATGCTGTATAAATGCTGTGAAATCCTCTGTTACAGTTCTTGAAAACAATATTTTCATAATTAAAAACACAACAAAAAACATTGAAGTAGAAAACCTTGTCCAAGCTTCAATGGTTTTACTAAACACAAGCACATCTAGGTCCCATTACTCTCCCATTGGCAGAAGACAGAAACAAATTGCAAATAACTGAACAGTTCATTATCAAGTATGCTATTTCTTGTATAATACAGTTTTGAAAAAAAAAATCCTGTGAAGTCCTAAGAGCAGGAATCTACAATATATATTGATTTGCACCAAAACCAGAGAACAAACAGATGCTGAAGAACTAAGGCACGACTGAGATACTGAGAGAGAGTGAAGGATTCCTTGAAGGAGAGACTAGTGACAAATCTACTTCATTCTACAAAAGCTGCCAGTACAATAACCACAGTAAAAGTCAGCATAGTTTAATTAAACGATCATCTTTTTATTTGTGTGTGTTGGCTTTGTTTTTTTTTAAACTAGGAGATCGACAGTTTATATTTAATGGAAGTTAATGATTACATAAACCAAATGTCTGTATGCTTATAGACTGTACTTGAACATATACTCATGTATTTCTATCATCTTAAGATGATGCATCTGAAATTTCCTCCTCTTTCCATTTACTGCTCTGTGACTGTTTGTCAGTAACATGAACACAGTTAATTCCAACTCTTGGAACCCCAGCACAAATATGGAGGTTCGTAATGTTAGCCAGGCTAAACCCAGAGCTGAACTGAAAAAGCACTTGACGCCATTTATGTGGTTATCTTATCTTATTATGCGGATTTCTTGTCTTAATATGAAAGAACAAATTCCTCTAAAATACTTGCAGTGTTTCATGGGCAACAGATGTTATTAACGTCTTAAATGGTTAATATTGTTAAATGTAAAATTGTAAAAAGAGAAGTGTTTTAGTAAGGTTGGCAGGCAAGGACTGTTTAAAAGGTGAAGAGAGAAGAGGGAGTTCTGAAGAACAAATAGGGGAGAAACAAATCTGTTGTGCATTTGCCTTCCTGAATAAATACCTTATCCAGTTCACCATATCCATGTTAACATCATAAATCCTGCATCATTCTCAGCAGCCTTATAATTATTTCAGGAAGGATCTGTTCAGCTCATCTCTAACAGCTGCTCAACCCCTAGAAACTAATAGTTTATTCACTAATGAATCCATCCTCACTGGCAATACTATACTCAGTTTTCACCTTCACCCTTCATTAAATCCCATTTAGTTATATGCTTGTGTCCTTTTGTATCAAGACTATTCACATTAAGCATTTTTTCTTTTAAAAAATTTATACTTCTGGTTGAGGGGAAATAAGCTGGGTTTGGAATTCAAATGTTTTGTGTGTGTGTGTGTGTGTATTGATACAACTGGAGTACATCCATATAACATTAACTACAACTTGTGCGTTACACATTCTATTCACAAGTATTACAATGCAAATAAACAATAGGAGTAAGAGGATCTATTTCTAAAGAGTAGAAGGCACCCAAATCCCAGCTCCTTTTGCAAGCCTGACAACTGAGATCAGGTTGCAGAACCTCCGAGGTGTTACAAACAACTCGAGTTATTTCCTCTCCTAAATTTATGCAGTATATTCCTTCTAAGATTGATGTAAAGAACTTTGCAAACTCCTCTTTTCGATCACGTACACTCACTCAAACATGTGCACGTTTATATTTTAATCGTCCCATTTACTGGCCTTGGGAGAAGCTACGCAGATTTTTGTCTAATCTTTGTAAATGAGAGCCTAACTGCCACTGAAACAGCACACATCACTGAGTCAACTGCCACGGGAATTTGCCAGGGAGGGCTGATGGCAGGCAAGAGAGAGTTTTCAGAAGGATTTCTCTAAGGTCACCTGATCCCAAAACAAAGATATCTAAATACAGCTGTTGAGATAAAAGAGTATTCTACAAAGACCTTATTTTGAAAGCTGTATTTGCCACTCTCTCCTCCCATTCTTCTTTCGGTTTAGGAAACAAAACCTCATTTGCATGACAACATATTTGGAAAGGCCTCTTTCTCTCTGGTTTTCCTCTCCCTCTGCTTTTTCCCAAAGTCCATCAGTCAAAGGCATTATCATAAGCTATCCCACAGAAGATATCAAAATCCTATGTTCCATCTCAAGTAAAATAAAACACAAGGATTTAACTTTCCTTGTGTTTCCAGGACATTCATTTTTTCAGACATCCAACAGCATAAGCTGTCAGACTTCTGAAAAGGGAGGTATTCCTCAGATAAATCATACATGGTAGTAAGTTCAGTGTTAAGTTTACCTTTGATCTGTGCATACTTAGCAAACCTGACACATCAGACATACTCAGCATGCAATAAAGAATCTCTCAGAAACTGCATAGTATATCTATCCCAGCCTATGAACAGCTCCAATCTGTTCCACTCAGTAGCCAAAAAAGATTAAAATAGCTGGGGGAACAGAAAGGGACTGGTAACAAGTGCACGATCCTGCAGTGAGGTGCAAAGATACAGAAGTTTGGGCATTTATTCTAACCCGAGTAGTGAAAGTCTATATCACTTTATTCAGTTGCCAAAAATCTTTTCATTGTCAAAACATACCTTGTTACAAAGGCATACAATTATATCATGGAATCACGGAGTTTTCAGAGTTGGAAGGGACCTCTAGACATCACCTAGTTCAACTCCCCTGCTAAAGCAGGATTGCCCAGAGCACATTACTCAAGACCACATCCAGGCGGGTCTTGAAAACCTCCAGAGAAGGGGACTCCACAACCTCCCTGGGCAGCCTGTGCCAGTGCTCTGTCACCCTCACCGTAAAGAAGTTTTTCCGTGTATTTGAACGGAACTTCCGATGTTCCAACTTGTGCCCATTACCCATATGTTACTTCTTTGCCTGCAAGAGGAGAAGGCAAACCCATTTCTCCCTCCCACATTCCATTACACTTCAGTAACCTGAATTTGCACAATACTTGGAATTTATCTACATTCTTTCATGCAAAAATTGCAAGGTGTTAATAATTAGACATGTATAATTTAGATCTTCCGCCATAGTCCACCCTGTTTAGTTAAGAAGTAAATGCAATCAACTGTAGTATCTAGCATAGATTAATTTTGGATATTTATTAGATAGAAGAAGAAAAAGAAGAAAACTAGGCTAAAGCAGCTGGGTGGAAAAAATCAATCCCGGACATAATTGCAGCAATAGTACAAGATGGCTCTAACTTTGATTCTTTAGGAGAGCCACAGTATATGGCCCACCTTAGAACATCATCAATACAAACAAAGGAGAAAAGAGCAAACTAAGAGGTCCACTGCATCGACCCATTGAAGAGGCAGCATTCGCCAATGAAGTTCCTGAGGAAGCCCCCAAAGCAGCTACAATTTCTTGGTGAAGAAAACTCTTCCTGGTTTACAGGAATGTGTGGGTTGTACCTACCTGGTATAATGTAAATTAAATCCTATGCTGCATCTGTATTTCACCAAAGAGGTTGTATTGTGTTGATTGCTTCTTCACTAAATAGTTTTTGTTTTCTTCACTCTGACAGACTTACACTTCTATTTTGTCCCAATCTGTATTTTACAAAGGCTTAAACAGAAGCGTTCTGCTTTTTTCTTTCCCCATAATTCACCAGTGCTAGCAATTCTATTTCCAGCACATCCTTTTGCTCACAGTGGCTATCATGCAATGAAAATTAAAGTCCTAATCTTCTTGAACTCTGAAGTTGAGATTATATATAATGGCATTCAGCTCATGAGTGATTCATTCATAGAGCGAAGGTTGGATAGAAAGTAATATAATTACAATGGCTGTCTGTGAGACCTCAAGAGGCAGAACCTTGCAAGACCTGAGAGTTTAACCTCATAAAAGATATAACAGAGTCTCACAGGAGAAGATCAGGCAAGGCCAGAGAAGACTGGCCACAAAAGAAATGTTTTGATTGTTGTTGAACTGTTTTCTTCTGGCAAAATGAAAATTATTTCTTATTTATTAAGTACTGACACAACAGCGACAGCAGACATTTATGAAAAGTTGGGTAAAGTGCAAGATGGTTTTTTCTCTCCCTCAGTACAGAGTATCAAGGGCAGAGGACAGTGAGAAAGAATAAGACTTTGATCACTACTTAGTGGCTCGAATGAAGTGATTATAATAGCAGGATTTAATTCAAAGACCCAGAAATATAAATAGTTACCTTCTGTTTATAGCTATACTCTATGATTTGTTCTAGCTTTTAATCTTCTTTCAGAAATAAACCAGGTCCCAAAAGAAATGGCGACATAAGCTTCATATTTTTTGTATTTTTGCTTCCATCCTGGGCAAAATAATGTTTTTGATGGCCAAGAAACTTGTAGAACAAAAGAAGAACAAGAGTATAACAAAATATCAAAGTTCCCGTAAATCCTACGAAAAAGTATGCAGCCAACTACAAGGGGGAAAGAAAAAAAAAAACACCAAACCTCCTTTGGCTAATTCTGTCCCCTCTTCGCAAGTCACAATAAATGCTCAGTTATTATTAGGTATAAAAGAAATCACAGAAGTCCTGTCCTGGTTTGAGGTAAAACAGAACCAGTTTTGTTCAGTAACTTCGCTTCTTAGCTGGGCCTCTTTTAACTACTGAAATTAACTGCATATTGTGCAGACAGTGTTCACTCTCTCAGAGTGATAAGACCAATTGTTTACAGCTGATGCCCAGGCATGGTGTGCAGAGAGGCTCTTGCTTATACTTATTGCCATAATAAAGGCCAACCAACTTTGTTATTTGCCACGTCGGAGGGTCGGAAGCGGAAAAGCATAGTGGGGTCCCACCTGCAGGGAGGAGCGGACAGGACAGGTGACCCAAAACTGACCAACAGGGTATTCCATCCCATCTGCCTCATGCTCAGTATAAAAGCTGAGGGATCAAAGGGTCAGCCCTCTTCCTTCAATGGCCGATGTCTGAGGAGGACTCTGTCTGCCTGTGATCCCGATCCTGACTCCAGATCCGGAATCCAGTTCCCGTCCATCACTGAGTCCAGCCTGGGACTGCCCCAGTGCCAGTCGGTGACGTGATTGTCATCTCGGGAGCTTGATACGGTTTTGTATATATTTTTCATTATTTCTTTTTATTTTATTATTAATATTTCATTAAAGTAGTTTAGTTTCTTCTAAACTCGTAAGTCTCTTTTTCCTCCTCTGCCTCTCTCTTTATAGAGGGGTAGAGGGGAGCATCTGTCGGTCCCGTCTGGGGTCCCTCGGGTCCCCAGTGGTGGATTTGGCCTAAACCACGACAAGTCCTCAATCTCAGGATGCATTTCTAGAAAAAGCTCTTTAAAAACCTCAAATTGTTCCTCCTGTTCTTTTGCTAAGTTTTAACTTCCTAACACACGAAAGCCACTTCTAGGCTAGAACTTGTAGTTGTAAGCATCCAGTCCAAACTCAATGGCCATAAAATAACACCTACTTGCTTCAAATTCACAACATTGTTTTTCATCCTCACCTTTACTTGTTCTCCTAAAGCTCCTTCACCTGTTAGTTCTTGTCTTGTACATCTCAATCACGCACACATTTCCATTTATGTGTTTCTTGATCTTATTTTAGACTTTTCCCTTCTTCTGTTTTCAATCCCTATTTAACCAAACAGTTTCATAAACTCTGTCTCGAGCAGCAAATCTCAAATATTCTTCTTACAAGAGTAGTAGGAACATAATCTAAATGGGTTAATAAACCCCAGGGTGCAAAATAAGTGACACACAATAGGTAGCCAGGAGTGGATTGGGGTTGATAATCAGAAGTCACCATTAGAATGAGCACCTGCAATGCACTATACAATAAGGATGCAGAGGGATGGATGCCCCTATTCTTTACAAACAGAAGCTAAATACCAAAGGCAGTTCACAGTACTAAGCAAGAGGAGGTACCTTCAACTTCTGTAACAGGCACAGAAGCTCTGCTTTTTTTCTTGCATTTCATGTCTGACCAGCTTCCCATTCAGCTGCTTCTGAGGACTTTTCCCTGGTGCATTTTCACTGCATCTAGCTGGCAACCCAAATGTCCATTCTTGCTTGGGGACTTTATAAAGCAGACGTTGCCAAGGGGTCAGATAGTACATCACTTGAGTTATCCAGTGGATATTCCCTCCCCTTCCCCCCCAAGATGAGTTTTCCTCAGCTATTTTGCCTTCAACATCATCCAAATAAATTCTATGATTTTGTTTCTACCTGGCCCACACCAAGCACTTTGGTAATCCTGGTTACATATCGCTTAACGTGGCTACCTTGGTTTTTTATTCCAGAAATGAGGCTAAATCTTCATCACTTCTTGCTCCTCTCAGTTTGTGGGAGA
Source organism: Vanellus vanellus (assembly GCF_965231255.1). Lineage (NCBI taxonomy): Eukaryota > Metazoa > Chordata > Aves > Charadriiformes > Charadriidae > Vanellus > Vanellus vanellus. The sequence goes on from NC_138905.1 coordinate 48,420,302, forward strand.
TTACACTGAGACATCAGTTCTTTCCTATCAGTCTAAACAATCCTGCAGGGTCCCTCCGCACCCCAGTCCCCAGATCATGCCTCAGAGAGTGACTGCAGCCTTTTATGCTACCTAGAGTTTTCTCTTTGTCTAATTTACAGCTCACACCACAAAGAAAACTCTCCTCTTAAGCCCTAGACCGAAACAACTGTGCTCCCTGATGCCCCTAGAATGGTGTAGCCATTCTACATTTGTATGTGAAAATTGTGTGGGCAGGTGAGAGAGGAGAAACTGGAGAGGAGAAAAGGACTGTCTCCCCTAGGGATAATAGAAGTTTGACCTTCCAGGGAAAGTGCCATTTACCTAAACTGTCTCACGCTTCTGCAGTTAAATTCCATTCAGCTGCAAAAAAACTATGCAAAATAAGGAATGTTTATGCACTCCCCCCCAACACAGCAGAGAGGCTGAGCAGGATGCTGCCACTTCTCATGCTTCATTAACAAGCTTATCTGCTAAACTCTGCTTAGCGATACCTCACCAATCCTGACTGCAAGCCCTGAGTTTGCCAAGGTGCTGTTAATAAATTAATTAGAAGAGTGGCGTTTGCACAGGAGTCACAGAGAAGTTAATTTGATTCCTCCTCCTTTTCAATATGGATCATTCCTTAGGAAAGAAAAATAAAACTAAAAAGTTGATATTTCTGGATGCCTGGTCGAGTTTTTAGTGTTAGCAGCTCATAAGACGGGGGATGTGTGTGTGTGTGTGTGTGTATGTGTTTTGTTTTTTTCTAGTGGGTTTACCATTATTATTAGGTAATATTCAGAGGTAACACTCAGTTATATCATATTTACATCCCTTTGCAAGAACAATATTCAGTAGGATGTGTAATGCCCCTCCTTTAGGAGTAAGAGTTTCTTCTGATACTTGCTTTTAATCATCCTTCTAGGACATGACTGAGCAAGCTATGATGAGCAGGCTCTCTCCTGGACGGTAGTCCTCCAGGAAGTAATTGAAAGGTAAATTGGAAACATAATTTATTTTGTTGTTGAGCTATAAATGTATGCAAAGAATCATTCCTACTCCAATGCTTTAGTAGCTGACAAATTTCTTTTATGCAAGCACTGGCAAGTAGAATTGAGCAGGGAACCTGACAGAAGACAGCTGCTTAATCTGCCAGAAAAATGAATCTAGTTTAATCCATGTTATTTGTTTTACAAGCAGCAAACTGTTATGCTGCAAAAGCCCAAGAGGCTAAACTGATCTCTCAGTAGTTGCCTACTAGAGGTAGAAAATCTTCATCCATGAAATCTAGATCATTTATCTATTTAGAAGTCTTTCCACTCTGACCACTCTATTATATTAAACTTTTATATTATATTAAACTTTTTTTTTTTTGGTGGCAAAATAATTTAATTTTTTTTTCCATGCTACAATATATTTTTCATTTTTTTCCCTGTGTATTATTCGCTCTTTGTTTTTCCCTGGAGGAGTCAGTCTGTATTGTTTGGTCGGTGTGCTCAACTCACAGCATAGTTTGCAGACAGGTGGTAGAATGGCCAATTAAAAGCATATAATAAAAAAAAAAAAAAAAAAAGACAAAAGCTCAAAACCTTGAGAATTTCCACAGCAGCCAAGACATCAGTTATTCAGGAAGCCTTCAGGTCCCTTAAAAACAGAACATTTAAGCAAAGTTTTATAGAACTGGGATTAGCAATTTAAATGAAGGACGTTTTCTTGCTATGTCTCATCTTAAGCCATAGCTCTGACCAGTCATGTATCAGATTATTTTTAGAGTAATACTAAGAAATAATTTCTTCGTACATCATACAGTCTGCAGTTAAACCTAGGCTTCTGGGGCACAATTCTTTGAGAAAACTAAGGACATGTCACCTTCTCCCCAGTATTTACTCCTCTGGCAACTTGCAGCTGAAGTGCGTGAATGTGAGAGCGAGGGCGGGGGTCACACTGATGATGAAGAGGACAGATCTCTGTGGGGAAGACATTTCTTCTCCACATCTCCCAAATGGCGGCCGGTGCAGTGTGCTCACAGAGTCCCAGACCAAATTTCAAGCTGTGCTCCTTCAGGGGAAGCCTGATTGCAGTACCACTGCCTGCCTGCCTCGCTGGGCTCAGAAAGAAAAGATAGTGATAGACATTGGGAAGAGAAATCTGACCTACTAATGCACCTTACAGGGCTCTAAATTACCTGCAACCACAGAGGGGAAAAAAGGACTCGGATACTTCTCTGAACAACTCAATAACAGTCTCTGCTCAATACACGGCATCGATCAAAAGAGCAAACAGAATGTTAGGATGCAAACGGAGCAATGTTGAAAATGATATTGAAAGCGAACACCATCGTATAAATCAACGAGAGAGCTTCCTCTGAACAACTGTTCTGCGCTGATCACTTCATCAAAAAAGGATGTGGCAGAAGGTTTACAGACAGACAACAAAAATGAAGAGACACTTGGGAAAACATTGATTATGTGGAGAATGAAATGACTGGGACAGTTCAGCTTTGAGAGTTACTATTTAGGGTGCCATGAATAATACATTCACTAAATTGAACTTAGGGTGAGTTGGGAATTTTTAACTGCATAGTTGCAGTATAAAATGCGAATTTTTCAAAACAGAAGTATTTTGTGGGAATGTATCATTAAAAAAAATGGTTTCAAAGGAATCACAGCTAAGGTTCCTGCCTGTCAAGGACTTTTCTCCCATTAGAAACACGTCTTATTTCCCCCAAGCAGGCTATCCGGGATCCCAACTTTCCATGGAAGATCTGTGTCATGGGCCTCCTTAGACATACGACAAGAGATTATTTAGATTCAAAACTCCAGGGCAAAGCCACTGTAGGGACAACCAAGAATCTGAAACTCAAAATTTCCTCTAGAAGCTTTGGATCCAATAGCACTGTGCTTGTAGAAAGGCAGGGAATCTTAAATCACCCCTGACTTGAGCCTCTCAGGATTTCACAAGTATGGCTTGAGCACATATCATCCTTCATTGTTCATTTAGCACACTCCTCTTCATAAAAGAAATGAGTAGGCACACACAGACCGAAATCCAAGGTGAACCAAAGGGTGCAGGCACTTTGTCTTTCCCAAGAAGCCTTCTAAGGCAACAGTGAATCTGCACCAATAGTCCTCCAAAGCCTAAAAAGCAACCTAGTGGTAGACCTGACAGTGTAGGTCTGCTCCTGTTGCTTAGGTGCTGGACTGGGAGGGCATGATATCTGCAGAAGCCAAATAGTTCAGGCATTCCCAGTGAGAAAAGGCTTCAATGATCTCATTTGTGTTTCCCATTAACGCTATCCATAAGAACAGGGTTGGAGGATGGCTGCAGATACCTTGATGATAGCTTTTACTGTCTTCATTTGCATTTACCTATCTCAAAATGGTCAGTTGCTGAGTAGCCAGGTTGGGTGTAATAAGGCTATGCAGGATGATAGCCATCATCTTGTACTGTCGCTCCTGAAATGCTGTTAAACAATGACAAAGTTATGGCGCTTGTTCTTGGCAGAAGGCCTCTACTGTTCCCCTCCACATCCAAAGGCCTTCCTGCATCCATTGCTGGTTATCCCCTGTCCTGAGGACAACGTTGCCCCGCAAGCTGGATGTTGCCTCATCCCCTAAACACAATCTCTGATCAACAAGGAGCAGAGCAACTGCAGAGACTATTAGGATGTTATTAACCCATCTTCCCAATCTGCGAGGGTGGGGAGCAGGCCATCAAGGTGTCTTCTCAGAGGCATGCTGCAGCTGTGTGAGTAAGCCTGTCATTCCCTCAGCCTTCACTGGGCCTTTGCAGTGGTCAGCAACTCAGGTAGTAGGCACTGCAATGTCATCTATAGGAAAGCTGGAAATGGATGAGCAGGAACAGAATTCACACCTCATTGAGGGCGATGGTCATACGGAAATAGATGTGCAATCATCATCTATGTGGAGCAGGCAAAAGGACAGAGTAGCATATCCTCATGAGGTCCACTGTCTTGATGGTAAAGGTTTGCAGGAAAAAATTTCCTTTGGGGGTGCTTGGGAATGCATCTTTTCCCCAGAGAACTCTAATATGCACAATTACAACTTTCTGTCCCTAATCTGGGGAACTTCGTACTTTATCCTTAAAACCAAGAAATTTTTACAATTTCCTGGTGTCGTGGTTTAGGCCAAATTGTCTACTGGGGACCTGGGGGACCCCAGATGGGACTGACAGATGCTCCCCTCTACGCCTCTTCAAAGAGAGAGGCAGAGGAGGAAAAAGAGACTTATGAGTTTAGAAGGAACTAAACTACTTTAATGAAATATTAATAATAAAATAAAAAGAAATAATGAAATATATACAAAACTGTATCAAGCTCCCGAGATGACAATCACGTCACCAGCTGGCACTGGGGCAGTCCCAGGCTGGACTCAGGGACGGACGGGAACTGGATTCCGGATCTGCATTCAGGATGGGGATCACAGGCAGAGTCCTCCTCAGACGTCGGCCATTGAAGGAAGAGGGCTGACCCTTTGATCCCTCAGCTTTTATACTGAGCATGAGGCAGATGGGATGGAATACCTTGTTAGTCAGTTTTGGGTCACCTGTCCTCTCCGCTTCTCCCTGCAGGTGGGACCCCACTATGCTTTTCCGCTTCCGACCCTCCAACGGGGCAAATAACAAAGTTGGTTGGCCTTGGGGGTTATAGCAATAAGTATAAGCAGGAGCCTCTCTGCACACCATGCCTGGGCATCATCCATAAACATAGGTGTTATGACTCTGAGAGAGTGAACACTGTCTGCACAATATGCAGTTAATTTATGTAGTTAGAGAGGCCCAGCTAAGAAGCGAAGTTACTGAACAAAATTGGTTCTGTTTTACCTCAAACCAGGACACCTAGTTTTTTGACAACAGCCTGTGGAAAGTTGTCTTTGCAGGATTCAGGGGAACACAGGCATAATGGCATCACAAAATTCCTAAGAAATGAGATAGCAAAATGCTCTGATTTCACAAAAATTACAAGGAGTGGAGGGGACACGACGTGTACAAAATGAAATATTGAATTATAACCTTTTTGAAATGTCACAATTTTTAACAGAATAAAAATACCAATTGTCTATCTTCAGTGTAGTTACTTGTTTATAGAAAAAGGGCACATCATTTAATGGAAAGGAAAGTCAAGAAGTTGAAAACTGATTTTAAAAAAAAATACATTTAGTGCATCACACACACAAAAAAAAAGCTGTGGACCTCGCTGTTCCAATTATATTAGGCACAAGGAAAATAAATTTGCAAAGAAAATAAAAATCACTCACTTTAAGCCCTAAGATCACTACTAAACAAAGAAACTTTCCAATGCACATACTGCTTGTTATTCCCCTGCTTTGGAAATGCCTGCAGTTTCCCTGAAGCACCCTCATTTGGTCACTCTTGGAAACGGGTTATTGGGATATCTGGATTGGTAATCTGCTTGAAGAAATCATAGTTTACCATACTGTAGAGTTTCAATCAGCACAGATATCCTACACATGCAGGGAGTACAAATTGCAAGCGTTGCCACTTGTAGATTCTGAGAAAAAGGAGGTACAGGTAATGAATTTACAGTACAAGGAGGTAACCAAAACAAACCATGTAATGTGGAAAATAGTACTTTTAGCAACAGTAAAATAGTGTGCATTTTAATATATATATATATGTACATAAAATTCAGGAAACCTTTTCAGGACATTAGCTCTTTGCAACTGTTTGCCTGGAGTTTACACGGGAATTAAGAGATTGGTTTTCTCTGGAGCAGCTCTGATGAGAGTCATATATCAAATTCTTGAGAGATTAATGATATGATCTGATAAGCTAAAACCTATTTCCATTATGTACCCTAATAAAACATGGTTACTAGTCTATTAGAGTAGATCTTATGCACTGTTATTCCTTGGCTTTTAAATAATATTAGTGTGTACCATCCTAGGGATTTTAAAATAATGGCTTTTAAAACAGCTTTTTCCAGCAAACCAAATGTTGGATCAGTCATGCTGGAATAAGCGGAGGAGAGTCTGCTGTGAATCCCTGAGGTGTGTCACTTTAAAATAGTGCAGTGCACTCTAAGGCAAATAAAACAATAGGAAATCAGGAGAATTCAACTGCTGTGGCTATTTATTCTACAGCAACTTCAGTTCAAGCCATGCTGATAGTTTTTCTAATGCCTTAAATCAAACAGCAGGTATCTGTGGCCTCAAGGTAAGAAATGCTAAACATCTGCCAGTTTCCAGACTTGAAACATTACAGCTGCCTTACCTGAAGGTAATTTTACTGTTAGTGTACCAGGAATCTCAGTGCTACTGTCATGTGGCATTTTCACTAAGGAATAGATGATTGTCACTTCACAAAACATTGAACAACTCCCTCTCCCAAAGATCCAATTCTATGTAATTTGCAAAATATTTTGGTTATCAGATTTTTCAATTCCTTATACTGGCCACAATAATACAGCCACAAACTATTCAGTTTTAGCTCTTTAACGGCCTCAAGGCTTCTCTTGACAGCTGGCAGTGACATGAGCAGTCATATCAGTGTCCACTTCAGCAGTCCATCCATCCAAGCTATACTGGAACTATTCCTGCTGACATGTGCTTTGGCCTATGAGAAAGACCTACAGATAGAAACATAACAGAATAAACCCAATAATCCTCTAAACCAAATATTTCATTTCTGAATGTTAATTGTCTGGTACTTATGAGCACAAGCTATTCAAGACTTCTGTCTTCCTTTCACCACCAGGTACTCCCTATGCCAACAGAACAAAGGTTTTGATTGTCACTGGCAAACTGAAAGAGATGGTATTAGGCATGTTTTATCTAACTTGCAAATGATTGTCAGGTTTCCATAATTTATTGTTCCTCCTAAAATTCTCTACTATATTTGCCCAGTTTGCAAATTTCACTTCAGAAGTCAAAGTCCCGCTGGATTTTACATCCTCGTTTATCTCCAAAAGCAATATCAATTTGGCAGGCTGCAGTGCATACTGCAATGGAAACCTTGGAAACCACTCTGCTGTGATCAGTCAAAATATACTTGAATTTAAGAATATGAATAATTGTGTTGAAGTCAATAGAATTACCATGGGTCATGTCAGAGTATGCTGTGCTTGATGCATACTCCTGTAAGGAGTATAATCTTCAAAATCTGCTCTGCAAGTTCTCCTGGGGGGCAGAAGGAGTTGTGAAGATGTAAGAAGCACATTCTATCCTTACAGTGGAAATTCATTAATAAACCTTCATCATGCATGCAGAGCAACAAGATTATCAACCTTTGAAGATGTTGTTTTGTCCAGGGCAAGCAAAATGTGTCATAAAACAACCAAAAGTGTCTTTTGTGTATGTGTTTTTAAACCAAGGAAAGAGTCTTGGATATTGACCTTATCTTCTCAAAAGGTCCTGTAAATTTTAATATTTAGTTCTGCCTAACTCTCTTTTTCTTAAGAAATAAAACCAGGAAAGAAGCAGCAGGAGTTTCCTTGTATTTTAAGCATAGTAGTTGTACTCTCAGGTGCCTCAGATACTACATACCACAGTAGCATGTTTCTATCATTATTTTCACCTGTGAAAAGAAAACAGAATGTGAAAAGCAAAGGCATTTAAAATTATCTAAGAGGTTTCCAGACTGGAAAGGTTAAATGAGATGCTTAGTCTAGGAACACGTCTTTTCAAAGACTGTTTCCCTGAGAAGAAGCTGTGGTGAGGGCTGTCCAGATCAGGAGGTAACAGAAATGCCTTTTGGAAAGCATGTAGGATGAGGGAGAAGTAGGGTCACCTTATTACTGTGTTTGAAGAGACAAAAAATTGCTATTTAGCGATTTTGAATATAGGTTGTTGTACCTCTCCCCTGAGTTGGCCATTAGGAAGCATAACAAGCCTATTGGGGTCTTTTCTTTTAATTTAAAGCCGTTGCAGAACACTGCAGAGAGGCTTTAGCTCTGGAGAGCTGCAATCAAGCGCACTCTAATGAAGGTTCATTCCCGGGCGTTGTTCGAGCTCATTCCTGTGACTGCACTGACCCCTAGTGACTGCAGAGGCAGTTAAATAATTCACAGATTTTTTTTTTTTAAATAAATATATATATTTACACAAAGTATTGCTATAAAAAGGAGCTTTAATAAAAAAAATCTTCATTGGGAAGAATTTGTCAAAATACATATTTTTTTTAAGCAATCTCTACAATTCCCAGGCAAGTTATGTTCAGTTTTTATTTTACAACAACCAATTTTTTTTTCTCATTCGGGTGCTGATTTGAGATGAACTTTGCTACCTTAATTAATAAATAGCTTATTTAAAATATCAGTGCTGCAAAGATGCTGGGAGTTAGTGGTTTTAATTTAGACATGTAAGTTCTTTCAGGAATGAAGGATCTCAGGCTGGAAGCTTCGCAAACTTTTAATAAAATACAGGTGGTACCACTATTAACCTGTTTACTATCTCTTATCATTCACCTACACTAGATGTCTGATGTGCTTTTAGAAGTACCATCTGGAAAAACATTAGCATATTTTATCATGCATAAGGTGAAAGCAACAAATCATTTCTTTTCCCTGGGCCTTTCAATTCAGCCGCAGATTATGTGTATGCATACATAATACCACGGCAAGTTCAACTCTCCTTCAGTAGCCCTCTGCCTCTGATCTTTGGCTCATTATCTCAGGACTTATTTTCAAGTACTATTAGTTTAAATCAGTGTGGGGGGATCTGTCATGCAGCAAGTACATGAAAACACAGAAATGCAATCCTTAGTGCCTGACTGCATATAATGTTGAATATCCTAAATTTTCTTTGGCTCCTCTTTGGGGCCCCAATGACAGAGACAACCAGGCAGAAGGGGATTAAGTAACATAATAGGGGATGAATCTGTGATCTGGAAAACACATATGTATTTTCATTATTTTCATGGATCTTAGTGCCTTTGAAGTTGTGGAAAGGAAATCTTAAATAAGAATTTAATCACACAAAGCACTGATCTCTTTCCGTTCCTCTACTTTCAATCAAGAGTAGTTAACACCTCACAGGAACTGTTATTATCTCATTGAGCCATGCATTTATTGTACAATGATGAGGTATTTCTCAGTATCTGTGACTTGCTGGGTTTGTAATTTCTCTACAGGAAGCTCTAGTCAAAAGGGAAGAGATAATGTACTGAGGCTGTGGTTCCACAACAATCCCAGATCAGCCAAGTATTGCCCTCACGGCCACGTCCTTCTTCTTCCTGCATTTCTTTGTCTTTCCCTTGAGCTGGGCCTGACACTTAGCCTGATCCTTTGCTGGGAATATTGGCATGTTAAGATGCTAGAAAAGGATTTTCTTTTGTCTTTGGCTTGTCTTTTTAGGGTGAGGAGGTGGGTTGAATTGCACCAGGTGGTGTGAGTTCTTCATGACCCCAGTTGGAAAGGTGCTCAGATTCTACAAAGCATCTCTTAAGATGCTGGTTTTTGGAGATCTCACTAAAAAGAAAAGAAGGATAGTATAGATAATCATACAACCCTTCAGATGCTGGGAACCCCAAGTTGTGCAGCACCGAATAGGCCTCTGACCATGGCCCAGCACACCCTGCAGATCCTGTCCATGGAAAAGTCACCCCATTTTAGTCATTTGGGCTCTTACAGGATTTTCCCAAAGCAGCCAACTCTATTCCTCATTTCTACTGTCAAACAAAATGGATGTTCACATGAGAATGTCTTCTCGATGCACTGTTAGATAAAGGTAAGGCCAATGAGGAAGCCTTTTATAACCGGACACAATATCCCTCAGAATGAAAATTTTAAATTGCCTTTGAAATGTTGCCGCAAGGCATCATGTGCTACAATTTGAAACTCCACTGTCTAATTAGAGAGGGGGAAACATTTTCAATACACTTAGTTCTTGCTTTTAAAAATATGTTTCTTGTCTGTTCTGTACATTTTCTAACTCTCAGCTACACCAGATACTATTTTTCTGTTCTTCTCTCAGTTAAGGAAAGTGATGCCCAGCTGCATACATGTTTATAATTACTGCAGTGTTTTTTAAGTTTCAATGATTAAAAATTAGATTTCTAAATAGAATAAAAATCACACCATTACCACCCTAGGTTTATGCAAGATATTCTCAATAAAGCAGGGTAGAGAAATGTATGACTATGCTTCTCACAGAATGACAGAATCATTTCAGCTAGAAGGCACCCTGAAGGTGTCTGATCCATCCTCACGTTCTAAACAGTCACAATGAAGAAAAGGCTCCAAGGAAGCAAAACACTTTTATAGTCACAGTTATGGGAGCTAACAAGATAATTACTGGATCCCAGCATTACAGAAGGAAGTCTGAAGGGCTCTCCTCCAAAACTGATTATGTTCTAAGAATGACCAAAGGTCAGGTAAATGCAAAAGCAGAAAAATGTCTGAGACAAAGATATGAAGTCACGTACTTGTAACAATTAAGTATAAGGTTTGTTTCTTCAGAAAGCAATATTAAAGTATCCTTCCTATCAGTCTTCCTCTCAGTCTTTACCCAATCTTTTATACTTCAGTTTAAAATGTGTGTAAAAGCACATTTCAGTTAATTCTGAAAGTTTTGTTGTGAAGTTCATTTAGTTCCTAGAACAGTTCTGCTGTCCTGCCAAAAAGAATCTGGCTTTCCTACCAAAACAGCTAGTTTCTAGAACGCATTACTATTGCTGTTTACATTAAAAGTCCTCTGAAACTGCTAAGTAAAACTCATAGTATTTATTCATAATAGTATTTATGCATTAAAACATCTGTCAAATAAAATAGGGGAAGGCTCTGCTTAGGGATTTTTTCCTCTCTGTGGACATCTTTTACTATCAGTCTTGTAGTGTACAGTCATAGTCTGTAAAAGTAATTTCAACTGTCAAATTTTTGTAACAGATTAAACTTAGTGAATATGTAACCATAGAGAACATACTTTTCAAATTTTTAATCAGTTTTGAAACGTTACAGTATTCTTTCTCCATCATATTTTTTGAGTTTGCAGTTTTATCATATTTTGTTCTCCAGTTGATAATTTTCTTATTTCAATTTAGATTTTTCTTGTAAATTGATGCACTCACTTTATCTCTTTCTCCTCTCTACATATCGTTCTCCTTTTCTATTTACTTCCATGTCTTCTTGGCTCTGCTGTCAAAATAATAGTAATATTGTAAAAAATTAGAAATCACTGGTTAGTTTTACAGGCAAAATTACATATCTGCAAACAATCAAAACCATTAACTGCTCTTTCAGGCTACTCAGCTTTGTTAGAATCTTGTGGGTTTTGATTGGGAAAGTTTAAAGACCTATTTTACATTTTCCAGGTGGGGAGAGACATGCTACTTCTACTGAATTGTAAAAATTTCTATCAGACAGTTACCTGAGTGGTTGTTTTAAACTTTGAGAATGTTTTTGCATGCGGATTTCTTTTCCTCCAGGTTGGTGAATTATAAGATCGCGAATTATATTTGTCTAGAGAAAAAAAAAATATGCATTTTTTCTTAATTTCAGCTACAATTTCAAGACAGACTCTCTTAGTCTGAGATGTGAATTAAACATTACATTAGCTGAAGTATCAATGAATGCATTGGGTGAATTATACCTCATCTGTGTGGGTGAATTATACCTCATCTGTGAAATGCAAGCTAGTATTAAATACAGACTTTCTCTCTAGTACTTTAAAGATCATTTGTGATCTTGTAGCGTTTCCATCTGGCTCACAGGATCTTCCAAATGAGGTGATTCTGGCACAGACAACCTTGACTTGAGCAAAGTGAATGTTCCTGTGTTGAAAATCTTCCCAAAGGCATAGAATCATAGAATCACAGAATGGTTTCGGTTGGAAGGGACTTTTAAAGGTCATCTAGTCCAACCCCCTGCAATGAGCAGGGATATCTTCAACTCAATTAGGTTGCCCAGAGCCCCATCTAACCTGACCTTGAATGTTTCCAGGGATGACGCATGTACCATCTCTCCGGGTAACCTGTTCCAGTGTCTCACTACCCTCATTGTAAAAAATTTCTTCCTTATATCTAGTCTAAATCTTCCTTCTTTTAGTTTACAGCCATTACCCCTTGTCCTATCACAACAGGCCCTACTAAAAAGTCGGCCCCTGTCTTCCCTGTAGGCCCCCTTTAAGTACTAAAAACCCACCATAAGGTCTCCCCAGAGTCTTTTCTTCTCCAGATGAACAGCCCCAACTCTTTCAGCCTGTCCTCACAGGAGAGGTGTTCCAGCCCTTGGATCATCCTCGTGGCCCTCCTCTGGACCCGCTCCAACAGGTCCATGTCTTTCCTGTGCTGAGGGCTCCAGAGCTAGATGCAGTACTCCAGGTGGGGTCTCACCAGAGCCAAGTAGAGGAGAAGAACCACCTCCCTTGACCTGCTGACCACGCTTCTTTTGATGCAGCCCAGGATGCAGCTGGCCTTCTGGGCTTCAAGTGCACATTGCTGGCTCATGTCGAGCTTTTAATCCACCGATACCCCCAAGGGCTTCTCAGCAGGGCTACTCTCAATTCCTTCATCTCTCAACCCATATTTATACCAGGGGTTGCCCTGACTCACATGCAGGACCCTCCCTCTACTTGGCCTGGTTTAACTTCATGAGGTTCACATGGGTCCACTTCTTGAGCTTGTCCAGGTCCCTCTGGATGGCAACCTGTCCCTCAGGCGTGTCAACCTCACCACACAGCTTGGTGTCATGCGCAAACTTGCTGAGGGTGCACTCAATTCCACTGTCTACGTCATTGATAAAGATATTAAATAGTACTCCCAATATGGACCCCTGAAGGACAACACCAACTTGTAACAGGCAAGCCTGATATTACTCCCCTCCCCCATCAAGCCAAGTTTAAAGCTCTGGCAATGAGGCCTGCTAGCTTGTGAGCCAAGAGCCTCTTCCCATTTTGAGAAAGGTGAAACCCATCTGACACCAGCAAGCCTGGTGCCATGTAGGCTATCCCATTATCAAAAAACCTAAAATTGTGGTGGTGACAACAGCCACGGAGCCACATATTGATAGACTGGGTTCATCTATTTCTTCCAATGTTGCTGCCTGCAACTGGGAGGAGAGAGGAAAAAAATAACCTGTGCTCCAGATTCCCTTACCAACCTTCCCAAAGCCCTGAAGTCTCTTTTGATCGCCCTTGGATTACACATTGTGGCTTCATCACCACCCACATGGAAGAGCAGCAATGGGTAATCACCCAAGGGCCATAACAGGCTAGGAAGTTTCCTAGTGATGTCCTTAACTCGGGCCCCAGGGAGGCAGCAGACTTCCCTAAGAGGAGGGTCTGGCCAGCGTATTGGACCTCTGTTCTCAGAAGTGAGTCACCTACAACTATTACCCATCTTTTCTTCCTTGTGGAGGTGGTCATGATACAGGGGGTAGGCCTTTCTGACCTTGGCAGCACCTCTGGTGAAGAAGGACTGTCATCTACATCATCATACATTGACTGGCCTTCCACATCCAGTGTCTTGTACCTGTTATACACAGGCACCTGGGAAGGCAAGATGGGCAGGGAGGGGGTTTGCCTCCTGCCCAGAGTGTGGACTTTCCTCCATTCACTCCTCTCCTTTAAGTGACTGCCTTCAGCCTGTTGGGGGGAGGATACAGGATCCCCTTGACCTAGGGTTTTTCCTGGTGGTTGTTGCCGTTTCTGTCTCGGGGAGGGCAGAGCATGGTTCCACCAGTCTCTCTCTTTCTCAAACTCCCTCATGCTCCTTAAGCTTTCTACTTCCTCTCATAGCTCTGCCACCAGGCTAAGCAGATTGTCCACTTGGTCACAACTCACACAGTTGTTCTCACTACTGCCACCTGGCACTCCTTCCAGCCCAAGACCTGTATGGCTGCATGTTATTATGGGAGCTCTGTCTGGGTTGCCACATCCTTTCTGCAAAGTGCAAAGGACATGGCTTTCCACTGGGAGGATACCATAGCTCCTTCTGAGAGGGTGATGACCACCAATTGAACTCACCCCTTGACATGGTAGTGTGACTACGCCCTTCCTGCACGTCCTTCTGATTGAACTGCTATGCAAACTGCCAGGCCATGCCCTCGCTGATGTGCCATGCTGTGTTTGCCCACTCTTTTTGCAGAGCTTTTAGATTAAATGAACCCGTAATCCAATCTTGGTTTACATCTGATTGTGAAAGCACTACAGGCAAGGCAATATTATGTTCCTGTGCTAGGCAGTTGATTTTGCATCAGAGTATGCTGCCTAATGACTAACCATTTTCTGTAAAATTTTGTTAAAAATCATTGTTATTAATACTCCAGTTTTCTGTTAATGACAGCTTAGTTCCATTAATTCAAATTATTAATTCCACAGTGGTCCTAAGGTTTGCAGTTTATACACAACATGTAAGTATTACCATAGTTTTCCGTTTGGGTCCCAAATCTTCTATTTGTGTCAAACTGGTTCTTTGGCTTGGAGCATTTCTGACCATATGGCTCAGGTACTGCTGAAAAGAAAGGTAGCAAAAATGGCAATGATCCTTCTCATGACAAAAATGCTGATTGCCTTTTTTTTTTTTTAAATGCTCTATCCTTTTTTGACCTGGAAATTTGATAAGATGTATTCTTCACATTAAGAATGTTCCCTCTGAACCAGTCTATACCAGTCTGTCCACATTTAATCATAGCAAACATTCAAAGAAAAAAAGAAAATAAAAATTCCACAACTATTTGTCCCACGACAAAGTGGTGATGTTGGTATTCATTTCACGTAACTTTATTCATCTGAAAGCAGAGGTTACTCTCTCTAAAGGAGGTTCCTTTTATTGGAAATTAATACAGGAAGGCACCTGAAGATGGAGTTTCAGCCCAGCTAAAGAGAGATGACTGAAACTGGCAAGATGAAATCACTTCCTTAACTTATGATTATTTAAATTAGTTACCACTAAATGTCTTGATGAGTGAGAGATGAAAAAACACAATGATCCAGAGAAGCCGTGGAAATGGAAAGTAGAAAGGTGAATAAACCCCAAATGACGTACTAGATTGTGTGAAGCTACAATAGCAAGTTAATAAGCAAAGGAAATCTGAAACAGATTGCTAGAAAGAAAGATGCAAGACTCAGAATCCCACCTGTAGGCTTCTTGTCAGAATTAAGACATACTACGTGCTATCAAGAGGACAGCAGAGCCTTTCAAAGATGGAAAAAGGATGACTGAAAATATCATCCTGCACGAATGGCAGGAGGAGTGACTTCAGTCTTCGGTCAAATATGAATCGTGTGGAAAATGTAATAATATACATCATAAAAATTTACAGTCTATTTAAATTGAGGGCATAAGTTTGAATAAGATGCATGCCCTTGTTTATTCAAGATGAAAAATAATCCTAAATAATGAAAATAAGCAGAAATCCATCACAATCAAAACTCCAGTGAAATCCTAGTTGTGGAAAAATACTGCGCAAAGCGAGGTCATTCCTTTGTCCGCTGCTGGGAGGAAAAAAGGTGAAGAAGAAATGTTTCTTGAGAGGAAACGGAAACCCTACTGCACAACTACTACTGCTGCTGCTATTGCTATCAATATTTAGAGTAAATGGAGAAGTTAGAGGTGGACTATTCTAAGGTTTATTAAACATTGCCAAAGAATAAATCACATAAAAGATGCTGTAAATAGTGGGGATCAGCATGTTAGTGCACATCAGCACATCATTGTCTTTATCCCTCTTTGTTGGGCAGAGAAATGAATGTCTGCTACGAAGGTGGCTAAATTACTGTCATGAATATTCTGTCTGACTAGTTGTAAACCTTTATAAGGTTTGACATTTCTGTCTGTGGATACTGCTGCAATCTCCTTCTGAAAATTATGCTGGATCAAATGTACTCTTGCCCATGTTTAGGCATAAATAACTTGATATGCACCTGCAGGGACAAAACTGAAAGCAGCATGGGACAGACAGGCATATTTGAGGCATTTCAAGAATTCTTTGTAAGCAGAAACCCACCTGTTGATCCCTTGAACTTTGGTTCTTGGGTGACAGTGGCACTACGGTAGACTATATATGGTGATCTTCGAGGTTCTATTGAATTTAAGTAAGTCTTTTTTCCAGTTTCTCTCACATAAGGAGATGAAGAAGCAGTTTCTTCATTCCTGCTTTGACCCCTTTGTTGGTACCTTGGTTTTACTTTGGGGTCTGAAGTGTGAATTCCTAAAAGTGAAAAAAAAAAAAACAAACTTAAACAAAGATGTTGTGCTGTTCCTCAAAACTTGACATATTGCAGGAGATGGGATGCTGGAAGACAAGATTTAAAAAACGTGCTGTGTGGATAGTCCAATCCAAATATGGATTGTCCATCTTTGACACTAAGAGCCGAAATTAACTAGGCAGTGTTAAATCATCTAACAGTTTAGTAAATAAAAATGAATAAGCCAACTGTTTTCTCAAAGCACCTTTGACTGTTACTGTATCAGGCAAATTTCTTGTCTCCTCAGAAATCCATTTCTTCTTCACTTCTTTACAGTGATGGTCCTTTACCAGCTGAGTGTGGTTTCTTTCTGAGGGATTAAAGTAACACATAGTTACTTTTTCAAAAAGCACGCAAGATCTTCTTACCCCAAAATGTTTGGTGTTTTGAAAGCCTAATCTCCCACTTCATAAACAGGTCTTCTTGGGTGGCACTTGCTTTTACATGTTAATTGTTTCTAAAATTATCATTCCCCTAAAGGAGAGTAAAAGAGCTATAGTTCCTCTAGCAGAGTTCATGGCACAAAATCTTGGAAGTACCTAAAACCTCAGAGAACTCAAGAAATGTTTTGGGGAAACTTCTCTACCCTTTTTTCTGAATGTATCTAAAGACAAATAAATACATAGATTAGAAGCTTTATTCATATGTTTGTTACTGATTCTCTTGTCTGTTGTCTAAATACTTGCCAGAAATACCTTATCAAAGCTATTACTGATTCTCTTGTCTGTTGTCTAAATACTTGCCAGAAATACCTTATCAAAGCTATTTTAATAACAATTTAAACGTAGAAATAATAAGAAAATAATTTTACCCAATCCTATTGAACAATTTAGGCTGGCAAGAGTGGTCAGTCAAAAGAGCATGACATAGAGACAATTTTTGCTTTCCCATTTTTTTATTAGCATATCATCCTATTCAAATCTGTTTTACATAAAACTGTATTACCAAGACTTTCTCCCTGAAATTTACACCACTGTGAAAATAAACAATAATTATTTTTTTATTAAAAGTAGTATGTCACAAATACAGATTTTTTTCAGTCATGCCACTTGGAGAAACATAATGAGGGAGGTAAACATTCATTCATTTGTATTCCTTTGACCTTAATTATGTTGGATAAAGCCCAACACTCAAAACAAAATGGAACACTCTTCTTACTATCTTATAAAAGACTCTTAAAGGGGGTATTTATTTAATCTAAATTTAATTATAGAAAAGTTTAATGTATTGCTACATTTCTTTATGTAGACACCCGACCCAAGACAGCCAGCAGAGAGCTTGGAGCACCTCTGGGAAAACGAGTCATCTCATCTTTCTTTGGCACTATCTTATGATAGCCCCATAAGAGTGCTTGTCTCTCTCTATTTATGACAGAAAGCCTGGATTTAAAATACATTCCTAACCTTAGTATGGTTGAAATTAGACTACATAAATCTTGATCATGAAGAAAAATTATGTGAAACACCTATGTGTATCTCAGGAAAGTACACGTTGGGTTAATAGCCCATTTCTACCTTTTCTATCTACAATGGATGTACGTAGTCGCCACGTGTGTGACACTATATATATATATGGGGAAAAATTAAGTATTTTTATGCTCTTTGTAATATGCTATATATTATTGTCACTACATAAAAAAAGCAGGGAGGAGGGGAAAAGTAAGTAATAGTTTCTCCCTGTAACAGTAATTTAAAAAGTGGTAAACGTTGTCCAAGAAGATGAAAAGTACTTGCCTTTCTGCAAGTCTCTCTTGGTAGCTTCCAAGGGTAACAGCTCTTTTTCCCGAGGTGAAGAGACGGTTTTTGTTGATTGGTGTTCCTGAGGGTACTGAATCCTGTAATACTCTCCTAAACATATCCCAAGAAGGAAAAAAAAACCTGAAGTTTACTATATTGGCAGCATTGCTGTTTAGGAAGGAGTGACGACTTTAATATTTACCAGATTTATAGCATATTTCCTTTATTGCTCTTTCTTCTTCAAGATCTTCAGCACTCTTAGGCACCCAATTAGGAACAGCTGTAGGAAGTATTTTTAAAAGATTACTGGGTATCTATACAAAGACCTTCAACAATTCTGTATAATCAAATACCATAACGAATTTCATTTCAGTCACAGGTTACTTTTTTCTGACTGCAACCTCTGCTTCTGGACGGAAAAATTATTCCTTCTTATTAGGTATTTCCAAGTGCAATGGAATTGCAATTACAACACAGATTAAGAAGCTAATGTTTGTTGATTTAAAAAGATTCAAAAACACCTTCAGTACCCATTTTCAAAATAATCCTTCATTTACACCCGAAAAGAAATCTTCTGATTGAACAGGTCACCAGGGACTGCTTGTCACAAAACCTCTGCTCAACGTTACCATCCTGTAATGTCTGCCAGCAGAGCTGGTGAAGTGAGTACTCCTTACTTGTCTCTGTTAAGGCTACTAATGTTAGCAAAGCTCTACTTTTTATATTGTTTAAATTCATGTGGCTTACTCAGACTGAAACCAAGTTAGGAAGCACTTACAGGCCACCCTGCCAGACAAGCTGAAGGGGAAAATGAAAAGCAACTTGGGGCTGCCTGAGAACCAGCACAGTAATTTGCAGAGCGCATGCGTGAGAGTAGGTCGTTCTCTCACTTTCACTTTCTGGGAATGTGCAATTAATTCCTTCCCCAGGAATCTCTCATTTCCAAGTGAGATACAGTCAATGGTTTAACTACATTTAAAAAAATAAATAAAACTTTATATATATGAAAAAATATATACACATAGACATTCAGCTTAACTAGTGAGGAGTTTTGTATGGATTCTCTTTGCTAGATTTAAGGGTAACTTCTGTAATAAAATGAGGCTGCCTACAGAGTTTAGGAAATCAGTTGAACAAATCTTTTAAGTTGAAGTCACACAGCTCTCTTTTGTAAAGAAAGCTGTGACTTCACCTTCAGTGATGAGTGTGTACAGCCCCTGTTCAAAAGTTTCTTTCCCAGAAAAGAAGTACTTCCTGAACTTGTAATTTTGTCCCTAAATCTTGAGAAAAGTTGAAGAGTATTTGATGGCCATCTGAATTGTGGATCACATCGTACGAATTGTGGATCAGATTTTAAACTCTCTTTAATGAAAAAGAGATATGTGAATTATACCCTAGTGAAATATACAGCTACGAATTTCACAGGAGTTAGAAAATGCCTCAGTCACATCTGGTGCCTACCACTTCTAATATTTTGGGGATTTGCTAGAAAGTATTTCAAAAACTTGTTGACAACTCTTTTGTAAAAATGTAATGATTATTATAATAAATCAGTTGTGAAGTACATTGCAAGAGTTGGAAAATCCCTTTCTACTTCCTTGTAAAAGAAAGAAAAAACTGCTTACTGTTCTCTTCCTCTTCATCTTCTTCCTCCTCTTCATCATTGAAGTTTATAATCAGCGGAGGGTGAATTGGTCTTAAAATATTCTCTTGATTTCTAAGTGATTCTCGACAATGGGCTGGACTCAGAATCCCTTCTTGGACACTCAATTGCAATGGGGCATCTGCAGAAAAGAACATGATATTTATTTTATTAGGAGGGAACTAAATCCAGGTTCAGGCCAGCAGGTATAGTTTTGAAATCATTATCATACTGAAGGAATCATTAAATAGACTGATTGTGCCTTTTAGGAAAAATCTTCTGCAAAAGTTGGCTAAAGAGCATCTTCTAGCTACAGAAAGTATTAAAAAACACAGGTACCAGCTCCTGTGAATGGACAGATGAGGCACTGCTGAATAACACCTTTTAAAAAGAGGAACATTTTGATCATTCTACGCTTTTAAAAAATGGCTTAGTAGCTCTTCCAGCTGCTGGATAGATTAATTTGAATCGCAAATTTCTTTCTTCCAGTCCCTTTTAAGATATTTACAACACAGGGAAACGTGATTAGTAATAACTGGGCTGAAGTGAGTAAATGAGTTTAGGACCCCATCTGTGAAAATATTTTAAACATGCTGTATAATGGGCAGGCCTGTGTCACTCCTCACGGCAGCAATTTTCAAGAATTTAGCACAGGAATATCCAGTTTTAGGTTGTAGACTTTTTGTTTCTATTAGTTTCTGAATTACAAATCCCTTAACTGAGTACAAAATGTAGATTTGGAGAAAGAACATGAAGTTTATGAAAATCATTTACACTTAATTAGAAGAAAATCAGAGCAGAGATTCTTTTCCTTAGCAATTTGTATCTATCCATAATATTTGCAGCAAAACTATTTCAGTACTAGGATAGCATTTTCTGAGGGCCAGGAAATGCAGCAGACTGAAAAGGATGAAAAATGGTGAGTCTATTTGCACTGTTCAAGCTGACCAATTTGCAACTACAGATACAACCAGGATTCTGTGTGTTATATTAAAACGATTGAAGTTGGGTATGTTTTCCAGCTTTAAAGAAATAAGATGAAGCACAGGCATTTACTTTCATTCCAGTTGTTGTTATTCTCGTGCACCTCTTGCTTGCCTATGAGCAGCATGTTTATCCAATTAAACCCATTTTAAGAACACTCCTGCGATCAGATTTCTTGTATCTCATGCAAGAGAAAGTAAGATACAACACTTCAAGTTGATAGAGCCTTTTTCAGGGTCCAGAAAAGGGTATTATTCGCTCCGGGTAGCGTAAGGCAAATGCAACTTAAATTAGTTTAACAAGATTTCTAAAATGACTAATTGAAGTTTTAATGTTTGCAGTGTTACTGTGGAGCACATAGAGAAGGTGTTTGCATCTGACTAGAGGTCTTTCTGGATTCTTGTGACACCTTGCCTCCAGCTCTGGAGTTAAGGCCCATGAACAACTGTATTTTAGTCCACTTAGTCATGCATCTGTGACAGGTCATGCTGACTTGCCCTCACTCCTGTTTCTGCCCGACTTCTGACTTCCGTCTTGATTCTGTGGCCTGCACCCATAGCCTGTCCCAGGTTCCAGCTGCTGACCAGGAATCCTGGTAGGCAAGAGCTCCTCTTAGAAAGGACTGAGGAAAAAAACACAACTTGTAATGGTGCTTTTTTCCATAAACAATCTGTTTTTCAGATATTACACACTATTACTGTCCTTCAGTAGCCTGCATCCAATGTTCAAGCCTGAAAAATTTATTCAAAATGGTGAACTGGAAATACACCTGCACACACATCACTGTAATCTGATGGTACTGATACAAGGGGGGTTTCATGCATGTAACACGTTGTGCTCTGTCAACAGATATTGCTACTAGTGGCCCTACCAACCTCTTCCCCTCACCACACACGCTACTTTTCATTTCTCTTAAATGATTTCCTGCCTACTAACCATTTTCACTACTAGAGAGATTTAATCTAGCAAATACCCAAGTAAAGCAATATCTTCACTCCATGGATCTCAGCAACCTATGTTGCCATTTGTGACTTCATCTTTGCCTTCAAATAGCTGGGATAGCAGATCATACCTGACTGATTTGCTATGGCACATTTCTTGACCTTAATAAAAAAAGCATTGGAAGTAAGCACTGGAAGACCATTTTTGTGTATTCACTTACTGTCATGAACAAATTGTTTAGAATATATTTTGTACTCACTGTTACTGGGTGGCAAAAAAAGTCCATTTATAATACGAGGTTTGCTGTGACGGAACGCACAACTGATCCTCACACAGCCTGAGGGTTGTGTTTCCCAGAAACAGGAGATGTTGCCGTACTTTTGCTGCAGGAGAAAACAGGTATTTTCAGATCTTGTAAACAGAACAATAAAAATGGACTAAATGGGTTAGTACATGGTGTACTGCTGTGAACATATGACTGTGATTTTGTGGGACCTCCTTCTGATGTTTTAGAATATTTAAAGTGATCCTCAAAGTTCTCTTAAGCTCCAGATACCTCTAACGCCGTCTTGAGTTAGGTCAAGGAAGCTTTCATGACGTAACACAGTTCCAGATAAGAACAGGAGTAAAGCAGTCTACTTACTGCACTGCAGACTTTTCGTGAGGTGCTGGGAAGAAAACCAATTTGAGTCACTTAATTGACCTGTGGCTGAGTTTCCTTTCCTGCACAATGGGATAATCAGGTCAATCTCAAATAAAGTCTGCTGTAGGAGTGTAAATCTTACGCTAGTACTCTCTTACTAATAAGGGACACGTGTCTATGGGCAAACAAGGAGTAAGAAATAAAACCCAGACAGATTCCCAACAAAAACTGAAAAGCTAAAAATTTGGCATCTTGTAATCCTTGTACAGATTTGGCAGACTAAATCCCCGATGCTACAATGGATGCAAGAAAAAAAAGCCCTACACCTAACCCACCTGTTCACCAGGTGGAACATAAATATTTCTTTGAAGAACAAACCCATTTTGAAGAACTTTGCTGTAAATAATTGATTTTGCAGAAATTCAGGTATTTGCTATAAGCAGAAACCATAAACATGGCCTATTCATTCAGAATCAACCTAACATTGATTCAATAAGAGATGAGTGATCTTTATGCACAATTTCTAACTTATATGTTCCTTGCATATCAGAGCCCAGTTCACAGGAGAAATTGTCCATATTCTAGATCATTAGCTCTTCTCACCACTTCCAAAAATCAGATAATTTGAGCTACAGATGTGGCCATGACCCAGGCAGAGTGATGTATCACCTTCTCACTTTACATAACAAACCTCCCTTTCAACGCGGATATATCAAGAAAATCAAGGATACAAACCACACTAAAATCTCCAGCATTTACCTGTGCATAGGGGGAATAAAAATGGAAATTGCGGTCATTTCCAGCTGCGGCCATTTCCACCTCTTAGGCTTCTCCACTCTCTTAACACTGGCAGAACATACACGAAAACGTTAAAGCAATCAACATTCAGGTAAATTGCAATCTTATCCTGAACACAGCAGTTTTCTTTCAAAAACTGGACTTTCAGAACCTTACCTGTGCTTCTTTTTTGAAACAAAACTCCAACTAACAGCAAAATACACTTGAACGAAGGAGGTGGTACCTCCTCTAGGCTTGTTGAACCGACAAAGGCAGTTGCTAGCCAGTATAGAATGTTTCATTTTGACAGTTGCCAACGGCTCCTCCAGCTCATGACATCAGCTTGATGGTGCTATGGGACCTGTCTCACTTGAACATCTTCCTTTATCTCCATTGATTCAAAGTATGGAAAATCGAACTGTTTGAAAGCATCTCCCGTTCTGGTGTTTCTTTAATGTCAAATGGAACAAACCCATTTGGAGGGGTTTAAGTAACACCCAACTTCTCATCGCAGGAACTGTGGTCATGGAAACAAATCTTTGAACCACAAAGACAAACCTTATCATTTGACTATTTCTTAACTGAGATCCCTGTGCCCAACGTGTTCCTTCCTGTACCTCTTTCTTTGGATGGAGATTTCTACAGGCATGGCTTTACCTAAGTACAGAGTGAAACTGCTCACTGGGACCAAGGTGGGGAGTACTGTCGAGAGCTGTGAACAGAGAAAAAATGTGCAAAGGCTATCACAGTTCCGTAAGGCCTACAACTGACTGGGGTGCACAGGGAAAGGAAAATTCAGGAAAGCTGATGAGGGCCACGAATAACGAACTGTCAGTGGGCAGAGGCAGCCATAGAAAGAAAGCGTTAACACTGCCCAGAGCTGCCCAAACAGAGGCTCTTTGTATCTGTATAGCTGTGCCTACATAAGGCACGGAAGAAGATACGGTCAGGAAGAATTCATTGTGTATTGGGTTTGTGCAGCAAGGTTTTGGTAGTGAGGGGGGCTACAGGGGTGGCTTCTGTGAGAAGCTCCTAGAAGCTTCCGCCATGTCCAATAGAGCCAATGCCAGCTGGCTCCAAGATGGACCCACTGCTGGCTGAGGCTGAGCCCATCAGCAACAGCGGTAGTGCCTCTGTGATAACATATTTAAGAAGGGGAAAAAACTGCGGGGCAACAGCAGCTGGCAAGAGGAGTGAGAATATGTGAGAGACACAACTCTGCAGATGCTCAGGTCAGTGAAGAAGGAGGGGGAGGAGGTGCTCCAAATGCTAGAGCAGAGATTCCCCTGCAGGCTGTGGTGAAGACTATGGTAAGGCAGGCTGTCTCCCTGCAGTCCGTGGAGGTCAACAGTAGAGCAGATACCTACTCGTAGCCCATGGAGGACCCCATGCTAGAGCAGGTGAATGTACCTGAAGGAGGCTGTGACCCCGTGGGCAGCCCGTGCTGGAGCAGGCTCCTGTCAGGGTCTGTGGACCCGTGGAGAGAGGAGCTCGCACTGGAGCAGGTTTGCTGTCAGGATGCGTGACCCCGTGGAAAGGACCCACGGTGGAGCAGCCTGTTCCTGAAGAACTGCACCCTGTGGAAGGACTCCTGCTGGAGAAGTTCATGGAGGACTGTCTCCCATAGGAAGGGCCCCACACGGAGCAGAGGAAGAGCATGAGGAGGAAGGAGTGGCAGAAAACATATGTGATGAACTGACTGCAACTCCCATTCCCCATCCCTCTGCACTGCTCCGGGCCAGGAGGTAGAGGATAATCAGGAATGAAGTTGAGCCCAGAGAGAAGGAACAGAAAGGGGCTGTAAGATTTAGTTTTTATTTTTCATTACCCTACTCGGATTTGACTGGTAATAAATTGATTTTTCCAAGTCGAGTCTATTTGATCCATTGATGGTAATTGTTGTGTGATCTCTCCCTGTCCTTATCTTGACCCACGAGCCGTTCGTCGCATTTTCTCTCCCCTGCCCAGTGAGGAGGGCAGTGACAGAGCAGCTTCGGTGGGCACCTGGCCTCCAGCCGGGGTCAACCCACCACAGACTCAAGGGCTCTGTACCAAGGCACATGGCCTGGATAACAACCAGAGGCAGCTGTCCCGACGGAGCACAATCAGCCACAGAGCAGTCCCCACACCCTGGGGACAGGCCATCTATGCCCCAGAACCGGGCGTCTGGCACCCTGGAGAGCAAAAAAGACCCCGAGGAAAGGCTGCCAGGCCAGGGGAACGGCACCGCCAACGGCTAACCGCCGCCGCCACGGCGCGCCTTCGGGCGGTCGCCTCAGCCCGGCGCCCAGCACAGCTGGGGCGGGCGGCCCTACCACGACGGGAGCCGCCAGTGCGGAAAGCGGAGCTGCCACAGGCCCGCGGCCGGGCTGGGTGGCGGAGGGCGGCGTGAGCAGCGAAGGTCAGGGCAGCCACCACCTCACTGCCGCCTGCTGGAGAAAGGCGACCGCGGCCCGACTCGCCCTCCCCGGCGCACAGGTGCGTCGCGAGGGCTCCCGGCGGGCGGGAAGCCTCGGACTCCATTTCCCGTGGGGCACCGCGGGCGGCGCAGGCGCAGCTCGGGCTCGGCGCTGGGCCGGCGACGGGTGCGGACGGTCGGGGCCATGAGGCGGCGGTGCGCGGTGCAGCGGAAGGTGCCGTGTCTGTTCGTGACCGAGGTGAAGGAGGAGGCGTCGGCCAAGCGGGAGCGCCAGGTGTCCGGGGCGCGCCGGGGCCGGGCGGGAGGCAGGCGGGGCCGCAGTCCCTGCGGTGGGGCCGGGGCCGGGGCCGGGGCCGGGGCCGGGCGCAGGGAGTCTCTGGGCCGCGGGTGGCAGAGCCGCACGGCGGGGGGGGGGCGGCAGCAGCAGCAGCAGCAAGCAGCAGCAGCGGCCGTGCGTGACCCGCTGTGGGTAGGGGGAGACCCGAGTGTCGAGAGGTTTTTGCTTCCCGAGATGACAAAGGCAGTGTCGGGATAGGTTGGGGTAGCAGTCCCCTGTCCAGCTGGAGACCTCCAACATGTTTGCAGTGAAACTGTTACAGAAGTCCTCCTAGAAATCTGGACTAGTTGTGACTGGATATTTGTTTCAGACCCTCAGATCACTTATTTCTTTGTGCTTTTTAGGTGGAAGAGGGTTTAGTTGACAGCACTCATACTAAGTATGTAACAGCAGGACGCTTTTGCTGCCTTGCGTTCCACTGGTCTGTGTATTGCAGTAGCGTGGTGCTATTGACTTTCAGCTCCAGACTGCAAGTTTGGAGCAGCTAGTCATGATGAGTTTCTATTGCCATCGTAATAGAGGAAGGCACATCTCAAAATTGTGCAGTGTTGGACTGGAACCCTTCTAGTTGATATGCAGTATGTAAAGTGGAAGGCAAAGTTGTCTCTAAACCCTAATCGAGACTGGAAAAGAGGGAGAGAGTTTTCAAATTGATTGCCTTTGTTCTTTCTCAGAGCATTTTCCAAACTGTCATGTCTTGAAGAAACATTGGTGTGTTTAGATAGTTTTAGAAATCAGTAATATAATGTGTAATACTGGAGTTAGAGAGTCCATCTGTGAGGAGTAAGAATGCACATGAGAACAAGGCAGTAACATCAACATGATGAGGTTTTAAAATGCCTGTCTTCTTTTCAGCCATTTAACGTTTTGGCCACTGAAACTGTAAGTGGAAAGGCGTTAGAGGCAGACATATACAATGCAATTCCTACTGAAAAGGTGGACGGAACCTGCTGTTACGTAACTACCTATAAAGGTAATAAGGAAGATCCATATGCCAATTTCTCATGCTGACTAGAACCCATGTTTTATGTAGTTCTCACTTTTGTTGTATGATTACAGCTGTTGCAAAAATGATTATTAGTAAATCATCCTTGCAAAGTTGAATTTTTATAATAAAGGATGTCTAATTTCCTTGAGAAGTATTAAAAAAAGTGTGGAGGTTGGGAGGAAATGAGAATACTGCGGTTCATTGCATCAGTGGGGTTCTTGTCTTTACGTGAAATTGTAAGGCTTATAATTATAAGGATTTACCCAGGAACGGGCAGTGCTCATCAGGGTTCAAACTTACCTCTTTTCCCTTTCAGGGAAGCACTTTTATAGCAAGCTAGAAGGCTAAGCTTAGAAGAACTAAGAGGATGCTCTGCTAGTCCACGTTTTGAACTGTGCAGCTGCAGAGCAAAGTCACTGTTACATCTGTGGGGGACACAGACATGGGAGATAAGAAGGAAATGTCACAATGAAGCACACACTGCAGACTAAAGGTTTGGCCATTCATTCAAGGGACGTGAGATAGAGGTTCTAATCTCTGCTTTCAAGACAGCTGTAAAATGTATTAATGGTCCTGAGGGTATCTTGTGAATGTTTTGTAGCCTGAGTCCTTTTATGAATTTGGACATCAGCTGATATTTGTTCAGCTCTTGCAGATGCTTCACAAGGAATTAATCAGAGAGGCAAATAGATCACACTCGTATAGTCTCTACTGTGCTTTATCCAGTGCTACAAGCCAAAACCCACTGCTTGTAGCTTCTTACTTAAAAGGCAGGTACATATTTTGTGCTCATATCAGTAATATTGTAAAAAATTAGAAATCCCTGGTTAGTATTACAGGCAAAATTACATGTCTGCAAACAATCAAAACCATTAACTGCTCTTTCAGGTTACTCAGCTTTACTTAGAATCTTGTGGGTTTTGATTGGGAAAGTTTAAAGACCTATTTTACATTTTCCAGGTGGGGAGAGACATGCTACTTCTACTAAAGAGACTGAATTGTAAAAATTTCTATCAGACAGTTATCTGAGTGGTAATTTTAAACTTTGAGAATGTTTTTGCATGTGGATTTCTTTTCCTCCAAGTTGGTACATTACAAGATCCTGAAGTATATTTGTCTAGAGGAAAAAAAAAGTATACATTTTTTCTTAAATTCAGCTATAATTTCAAGACAGACTCTCTTAGTCTGAGATGTAAATTAAATATTACATTAGCTGAAGTATCAATGAATGCATTGGGTGAATTATACCTCATCTGTGAAATGCAAGCTAGTATTAAATACAGGCTTTCTCTCTAGTACTTTAAAGATCATTTGTGATCTTGTAGCGTTTCCAACAGGCTCACGGGATCTTCCAAATGAGGCAATTCTGGCACAGACAACCATGACTTGAGCAAAGTGAATGAATGTTTCTGTGTTGAAAATCTTCCGAAAAGTGTCAATTGCTTTTAGATTACATAAACTTGAAGTTCAATCTCCTTTTCAACATTGCTTCTGAAAGCACTACAGGCAAGGCAATATTGTATATTTATGCTAGGCAGTTGATTTTGCATCAAAATATGCTGCCTAATGACTAACCATTTTCTGTAAAATTTCGTTAAAAATCATTGTTATTAATACTCCGGTTTTCTGTTAATGCCAGCTTAGTTCCATTAATTCCAATTATTAATTCCACAATGACCCTAAGGTTTGCAGTTTATATACACACACGTACGTATTGCCATAGTTTTCCATTTGGGTCCCAAATCTTCTGTTGTGTCAAGCTGATTCTTTGGCTTGGAGCATTTTTGACTATATGGCTCAGATGTAGCTGAAAAGAAAAGTAGTGAAATTTTTTTGTTGTTTTGTTTTAAATGCTCTATCTTTTTTTGACCTGGAAATTTGACTAACAATTTTCGGTAAAATTTCGTTAAAAATCATTGTTATTAATACTCCAGTTTTCTGTTAATGCCAGCTTAGTTCCATTAATCCGAATTATTAATTCCACAATGGTCCTAAGGTTTGCAGTTTATACACAACATGTAAGTATTACCATAGTTTTCCGTTTGGGTCCCAAATCTTCTATTTGTGTCAAACTGGTTCTTTGGCTTGGAGCATTTCTGACCATATGGCTCAGGTACTGCTGAAAAGAAAGGTAGCAAAAATGGCAATGATCCTTCTCATGACAAAAATGCTGATTGCCCTTTTTTTTTTTTAAATGCTCTGTCCTTTTGTGACCTGGAAATTTGATAAGATGTATTCTTCACATTAAGAATGTTCCCTCTGAACCAGTCTATACAGTCTGTCCACATTTAATCATAGCAAACATTCAAAGAAAAAAAGAAAAAAAACCCCACAACTGTTTGTTCTGAGATGTAGCAATGATGTTGGTATTCATTTCACGTAACTTTATTCATCTGAAAGCAGAGGTTACTCTCTCTAAAGGAGGTTCCTTTTATTGGAAATTAATACAGGAAGGCACCTGAAGATGGAGTTTCAGCCCAGCTAAAGAGAGATGACTGAAACTGGCAAGATGAAATCACTTCCTTAACTTATGATTATTTAAATTAGTTACCACTAAATGTCTTGATGAAGTGAGAGATGAAAAAACACAATGATCCAGAGAAGCCGTGGAAATGGAAAGTAGAAAGGTGAATAAACCCCAAATGACGTACTAGATTGTGTGAAGCTACAATAGCAAGTTAATAAGCAAAGGAAATCTGAAACAGATTGCTAGAAAGAAAGATGCAAGACTCAGAATCCCACCTGTAGGCTTCTTGTCAGAATTAAGACATACTACGTGCTATCAAGAGGACAGCAGAGCCTTTCAAAGATGGAAAAAGGATGACTGAAAATATCATCCTGCACGAATGGCAGGAGGAGTGACTTCAGTCTTCGGTCAAATATGAATCGTGTGGAAAATGTAATAATATACATCATAAAAATTTACAGTATTTAAATTGAGGGCATAAGTTTGAATAAGATGCATGCCCTTGTTTATTCAAGATGAAAAATAATCCTAAATAATGAAAATAAGCAGAAATCCATCACAATCAAAACTCCAGTGAAATCCTAGTTGTGGAAAAATACTGCGCAAAGCGAGGTCATTCCTTTGTCCGCTGCTGGGAGGAAAAAAGGTGAAGAAGAAATGTTTCTTGAGAGGAAACGGAAATCCTACTGCACAACTACTACTGCTGCTGCTATTGCTATCAATATTTAGAGTAAATGGAGAAGTTAGAGGTGGACTATTCTAAGGTTTATTAAACATTGCCAAAGAATAAATCACATAAAAGATGCTGTAAATAGTGGGGATCAGCATGTTAGTGCACATCAGCACATCATTGTCTTTATCCCTCTTTGTTGGGCAGAGAAATGAATGTCTGCTACGAAGGTGGCTAAATTACTGTCATGAATATTCTGTCTGACTAGTTGTAAACCTTTATAAGGTTTGACATTTCTGTCTGTGGATACTGCTGCAATCTCCTTCTGAAAATTATGCTGGATCAAATGCACTCTTGCCCATGTTTAGGCATAAATAACTTGATATGCACCTGCAGGGACAAAACTGAAAGCAGCATGGGACAGACAGGCATATTTGAGGCATTTCAAGAATTTTTTGTAAGCAGAAACCCACCTGTTGATCCCTTGAACTTTGGTTCTTGGGTGACAGTGGCAGTACGGTAGACTACATATGCTGATCTTTGAGGTTCTGTTGAATTTAAATAAGTCTTTTTTTCCAGTTTCTCTCACATAAGGAGACGAAGAAGCAGTTTCTTCATTCTTGCTTTGACCCCTTTGTTGGTACCTCAGTTTTACTTTGGGGTCTGAAGTGTGAATTCCTAAAAGTGCATAAACCAAACTTAAACAAAGATGTTGTGCTGTTCCTCAAAACTTGACATATTGCAGGAGATGGGATGCTGGAAGACAAGATTTAAAAAACGTGCTGTGTGGATAGTCCAATCCAAATATGGATTGTCCATCTTTGACACTAAGAGCCAAAATTAACTAGGTAGTGCTAAATCATCTAACAGTTTAGTAAATAAAAATGAATAAGCCAACTGTTTTCTCAAAGCTCATTTGCCTGTTACTATATTAGGTGATTTTCTTGGCTCCTCAGAAGTAAGCAATGGAAGGTCATTTTTGTGTATTCACTTACTGTCATGAACAAATTGTTTAGAATATATTTTGTACTCACTGTTACTGGGTGGCAAAAAAAGTCCATTTATAATACGAGGTTTGCTATGATGGAACGCACAACTGATCCTCACACAGCCTGAGGGTTGTGTTTCCCAGAAACAGGAGATGTTGCTGTATTTTTGCTGCAGGAGAAAACAGATATTTTCAGATCTTGTAAACAGAACAATAAAAATGGATTAAATGGATTAGTACATGGTGTACTGCTGTGAACATATGACTGTGATTTTGTGGGACCTCCTTCTGATATTTTAGAACATTTAAAGTGATCTTCAAAGTTCTCTTAAGCTCCAGATACCTCTAACGCCTGCAATTCCTACTGAAAAGGGAACAATGCAATTCCTACTGAAAAGGTGGACGGAACCTGCTGTTACGTAACTACCTATAAAGGTAATAAGGAAGATCCATATGCCGATTTCTCATGCTGACTAGAACTCATGTTTTACGTAGTTCTCAGTTTCATTGTATATTGATTGGATTACAGCTGTTGTGAAATTCAACTGTCATTAAACTTCCAGACCTGAAAGTAATAGTTACTGTAAACATAGGAAGTGTTTATTAAGTTGTTAGATTTTACTCTCTGACATACATGAAGTATGGATTAAGTGAACATGCCAATCAAGGAAGTATTCCCGTTTTAATAATTCTTATTAGTAAATCATCCTTGCAAAGTCGAATTTTTATCATAAAGGATCTCTAATTTCCTTGAGAAGTATTAAAAAAAGTGTGGAGGTTGGGAGGAAATGAGAAGACTGTAGTTCATTGCATCACTGGGGTTCTTGGCTTTACCTGAAATTTTGAGTAAACTTTGTATTAAACTAGGCAAGATTCTACAAATAGATTTTTAGATTCATATACAGTAATTAATTTATGAATTTGAATAGTGTCTTTGGCTAGAAAATTTCTCGAGTGGCAAATGAGAAGTCATATCTTGCTTTTTATAGAGTTGATTTCAGTACTCTGCAGGGTATGGTTGCCTCAGTAAACTGCTGGGTTTATCCTTCTGGAAACTCTAGGTCAACCGTATCTATGGGCAAGGCTGGATCGAAAACCCAACAAACAAGCTGAAAAAAGGTTTAAACGATTCTTGTATTCACTGGAAGATTGCAAAGGTTAGTGAAGATTTCTCTCCTTTTTTTTAGTGATGTTAAGTTATGCAGTTGGAAAAACACTTCTAGTCTAACACAGGAAATGTCAGTGATTCTGCTTCAGTTTTTTTCATGTCACTCTTAACTTTACTTTGAGAGAGCTTTAAATTAGAATCGATGGGGGAGAGAGATACCAACAGGGTTGCAGGAGGTAAGCTAAGGGTTGGCATGGCGTCGACGAACGGTGGCAATGCTAGTCGGAACGTTTACACTGTTCCTGGGAGCACAGAAGGCTTGGGACCATATCTGAAATGCTTGTACACCAACACATGCAGTATGAGAAATAAACGGGATGAACTGGAAGTGTTGGTCAGCTCCCAGAGCTAAGATATAATTGGTATTAGTGAGACTTTGTGGAATGAGTCCCATGATTGGAATGTTGGGATGGAGACCTGCAGGCTGTTCAGGAGGGATGGGCACAGCAGCTGAGGTGGAGGTGTCACACTATACGTAAGGAAGAGGTTTGGCTGCACAGCTCTTACAGGTAGTGATGATGTGGTTGAGGAATCGGCAAATGGAAAACAAAGGAGATGTTGCAGTGGCTGTCTGCTACTGATTGCTCAGCCAGGATGTAAGTACTGATGAATTATTCCATAGGCAATTAGGAGAAATTTCTGGATCAGTAGCCCTTGACCTTATGACCTCAAATTCCCAGACATAACTGGGAATATCATATTGCTGCGATGAGCAGGTCTTGGTAATTCTTGAAGTTTGTAGGAGATAACTTCTTGTCACAGGTACTCAGTGAGCCAACTAGGAAAGATGCCCTCCTAGACTTGCTGTTTGTGAATAAAGAAGGACTCCTGGGGGATGTGATGGTAGGTGGTTGCCTTGGCCACAGTGATCATGAAATGTTTGAGTTTAAAATTTTTAGTGTAATAAGAAAAAAGGACACCAGAGTTGCTACCCTGGACTTCAGGAGAGCAAACTTTAAGCTATGCTGGGAGCTATTTAGCAGACTACCCTGGGAATCTACTTTTGAGGGTTTAGGAGTCCATGACTGCTGGGCAGTGTTTAAGAACCACCTCTTAGAAGCACAGGAGCAGGCAATTCCACTGTGTCCTGTCAAGCAAGCAGGGCAGAAGACCAGCTTGGCTGAACAGGGAACTCCTCGTGGAGCTCAAGAGGAAAAAGAAATTGTATGATCTCTGGAAGCAAGGTCAGGCTTTGCAAGAAGATTACAGAGCCATGGTTCCTATATGCAGGGAGAAGACATGAAAGGCCAAAGCTCAATTAGAGTTTAAACTGACCAAAGTTGTTTCAGATAACAAGAAGGCCTTTTTTGAATATGTTAATAGCAAGAGGAGGTCTAGAAAACATTGGAATGATACTTGTTGAAGATGGTCATCTACCTAATAGGAATGAATAAAAAAGTGGAGGCATTCAATGGATTTTTTGCCTCAGTCTGTAATAATACTGATAGACCTCGGGCTGCCCAGTCCTCTAATTCAGACGACCATGAGTGTGGGAACAGTGAATTTGCATTTGTGGACGCTGAAATTATAAGGGACCAGCTGTATCAAGTGAATATTCACAAGTCCATGGGGCCTGATGGGATTCATCCCAGAATTACTGAAGGAGCTGGCAGATGTTATGGAGGACCCTTCTCGATCATCTAGGAAGCCTGGGGAGGTCCCTGCTGACTGGAAGCTAGCCAGTGTTATTCCAATCTACAACAAGGGTGTGAGGGAAGACCCAGGGAACTACAGACCTCAGTTCCTGGAAAAATTATGGAGACTATACTGGGTACTATTGAAAGGCATTTAAAGAATAATGCAATCATCAAGCACAGTCAACATGGGTTCACAAAGGGAACTAATTAACTAATTTGGTATGCTTCTATGATAAGGTTATCCACATAGTAGATGAAGGGAAGGCGGTGGATGTAGTATTTCTGGATTTTAGTAAGGCTTTTGATACTGTTCCTCACAGCATCCTTCTCGACAAGTTGTCCAGCTGTGGGATGAGTGGGTTCATGGTGTGCTGGGTGAAGAACTGGCTGAAGGGCAGAGCTCAAAGGTTTGTGGTGAATGTGACTACATCTGGCCTGTGACTGGTCACCAGCGCTGTTCCTCATGGTTCAATTCTAGGGCCAGTTCTGTTCAATATATTTAGGAACGATCTGGATGCAGGAGTTGAATGGTCCATTAGCAAGACCAAACTGGGAGGTGCCTGGCACTTGCTAGAGGGACAAAAGGCCTTGCAGAGGGATCTAAATAGATTGGAGAATTGGGCTATGATTAATGGGATGAAATTCAACAAGTTGTAATGCCGGATTCTGCACCTAGGACAGACTAATGCCAGACACAAGTATAAATCGGGAGAGGAGTGGCTGGAGAGCAGCCCTGCAGAAAGGGACCTGTGGGTGCTGGTCGACAATGGGCTCACTATGAGCCAGCAGCGTGCCATGGCAGCCCAGAGGGCAAACCGCATCCCAGGGTACGTCAAACCCAGTATAACCAGACAGTCAAAAGAGGTGATTAGCCCATTGTATTCAGCATTGGTGTGACCTCACTGTGAATATTGTGTGCAGTTCTGGGCCCCACAATTTAAGAAGGATGTGAAGATCCTTGAATGCGTCCAGAGGAGGACAACAAAGCTGGTGAAAGGGCATGAAGGAATGTCCTATGAGGAGTGGCTAAGGACTTTGGGCTTGTCTAGTTTGCAGAAAAGGAGGCTGAGGGGTGACCTCATTGCTCTCTACAACTTCCTGAGGAGGGGAA
This sequence comes from Vanellus vanellus, assembly GCF_965231255.1. Taxonomy (NCBI): domain Eukaryota; kingdom Metazoa; phylum Chordata; class Aves; order Charadriiformes; family Charadriidae; genus Vanellus; species Vanellus vanellus. The sequence goes on from NC_138905.1 coordinate 48,454,971, forward strand.
GTGGAGAGGGAGATGCTGATCCCTTCTCCCTGGTATGCAGTGATAGGACATGTGGGAATGGATCAAATCTGCACCAGAGGAGGTTTAGACTGGACATTAGGAAGCATTTCTTTACTGAGAGAGTGGTCAGACACTGGAACAGGCTTCCTAGAAGGTAGTCGATGCCCCAAGCCTGTCAGTGTTTAAGAAGCATTTGGACGATGCCCTTAACAACATGCTTTAATTTGGTCAGCCCTGAAGTGGTCAGGCAGTTGGACTCGATGATCGTTGTAGATCCCTTCCAACTGAAATCTCTCTTCTATGCTATTTTACTTTATTCGTTCTAGTTTAAATATAATGCTGGCTATTTAGGTAGCTATTTTTTAATCTGTTGGCTTTGAACTTAAAGGCTACTACTACTTAAAGGCTACTGTGCTTCTTTAAATGCTTCTTAATTGTAGACTGCTTGAGTGTGCCAGATGTTGGTGCTTGTACAAAGTAAGTGGGACTGTCTGTAAAAGAAGGTTTAGATCAATGGCATTTTAATACTTGCGTTGAAAGACAATCAAAATGTAAAATTGGATAGCAGTTTGCCAAAAACTAAATGTCAAATTTGTATGTCTAGAATTTGTTTGGAATGTTGAAGAGGATTTCAAGCCTGTTCCCGATACCTGGATTCCAGCAAAGGACATAGACTTCTCTAATGGCAATCCTTTGCCCGATGAAAACGGACATATGCCAGGTACCTATGACGCAGCACAGGTAAAATGAGGGGGGGGAATTAATTTTTAAAGTGAATTAGAATTTGTTCCAGAGTTAAAAGTAGTAGTTAAAATACTCAGAAAACAATTGGAATGTCATTTATTCACTATCCAGAAAGGCTTTATTCTTCTGATATGTTGAAAATAATTGCAGTTTGCTGTACAGACTAAGAGGGCTTCAGCTGAAGGCATAGTTGTCACGTTTGTGTTCCTCTGACATTTCTCTCAGATACAACGTAGGTTTTCTTGTTACTTTTTCTTTTTGTAGTTAACTGTGGGGTTTTTTTAATGCACGTGAAGTTCTAATAATCATTTGATAACTCCAGGTATTTCCTTTGGTAAAATGCAATGTTTTCTCATAGGTTGGGTGCCTGTGGAGAAAAATAGTAAGCAGTATTGCTGGCACTCATCAGTTGTAAATTATGAGGCTGAAATAGCGCTGGTGTTGAAACACCATGCTGACCCAGGGCTTCTGGAAATCAGTCCGGTGCCATTATCAGAAATTTTAGAACAAACGTTGGAGCTTATTGGGACTAATATTAATGCAAATCCATATGGTAAGTTTTTACGGTCTGTTCTTAAATATTTTTTTTTATTTAGTGCTATTTTTGAGTGAAAACTATGTATTTTCTTTGTATAAGCTTTAAATAAAAGTTCTGAGGTAGCAATGTAACATTTTTAGAAAAGAGAGAAAGGGCTAGCTCAAAGAACACCCAAAAATACTCACCTCGGAAAACTGAGTTGTCATGAGACTATTAAACCTCCTTCCACCTGCATGTTCTTTAGGTGTTACTATAAAAATGCTTTGCTTCAGCATTTCAAAAAATATTATGACTGGAAAATTGTTTTAAATATTAATATTTAAATATTTTTTAAGATTGTTTGTTGGTGCCTTTTCTTGACTCTTTTTTTTTTTTACTTGCTCCTCTGATGCTGTTAAGTCCATTAAAGTAGAAAATTTTATTCAGCCATGTTTTTTGAGTCCCTAGAGTTAGTCAAAAGTTGCAATTTTAATATTATGAAATATTATGCTTTTTTTTAAGGAAATATAATTTAAGCTAAATTTTGGTTGTTGCTTCTCCCTTTAAAAGCCTTATAACAAAAAACAATTGGGTATGAACACAAGGGAGTTCTAACTTCTGAGTTTTGCTGGAATAACTTGCAAGATGGATAGGAAAAATAGTAGCACATGGTCTAAGCATTTCTCAGAACATAAAGGAACTGCAACAAAAAATTCTAATAGTTGTATTCTTACATGAAGATTTATGTTGAACAGTCAGTGAAGAGGCAGCGTGTTTGTTAACAGCCTGGTTTAAGTGTCAATTGCATCCATAAGAAAATATGCCACATTTTCAGGAACTAAGATGTTTGTGCTATGGTTTGTGATCTGAAGCATGAAGAATTTAACTAGTAGCTTTATGGTTACTGAGGAGGTGACCACAAGGACAAAGCAGACAACTGTCTAAATCTTTGTCAGGTTTATTTTATATAAATAAAAAGTTACAAGAGGAGGAGACAGCTGCATTTGATACTTAAAAATATATTTAACTGTTGTCTTAAAGGCAGGACAATGTTGTAGTATCAAATAGAAGTCTACCTTTATAGTGCTTTTAAGGTAGCCATAATAACAAAAATGAGGAAAACCTTAAGTTATCACACGTAACTAGCAAGAAGTTTTTTGTTTCTGTTCACACAGGACTAGGAAGCAAGAAGCAGCCTGTACATCATCTTGTACCACATGGAGCATTTGAAATAAAGAAGCCACCTGCTTTGAAACATAATGACATACTGTCTTGGTTTGAAGGCTGCAGTGAGGGTAAAGTTGAAGGAATTGTGTGGCACTGCCATGATGGGTGTTTAATCAAGGTAAATATCATAGAATCATAGAATGGTTTAAGTTGGAAAGGACCTTGAAGATCATCGAGTTACAACCCCCCTGCCATAGGCAGGTACACCTCCCACTAGACCAGGTTGCCCAAGGCCACGTCCAGCCTGGCCTTGAACACCTCCAGGGATGGGGTCTCAACAACTCTCTGGGCAACCCGTTCCAGTGCCTTACCACCCGTAAAGTGAAAAACTTCTTCCTAATATAGATATATAAATATATAGATACATATCGATTATCTGTATAAATATATAGATTTATAAATATATAGATGGACATGTGTAAAGCACTATAATAATTCATAGTATGTAAAGTATTGTGAGGGACTCACTTTTCATCTTGTTTTCCAAATTCTTTAGTAGTAAATGTTCTAGCAAATCAGGTGACAGAAGAATTAGTCAAGCCAGTGAACCACTACAATGTCAATATTTTAAACTTCTTTATCTACGTTATGCTAATAACTTAAAATAATCGAGAATACAAAATAACGCTTTTTTGCCTGTCTTTATAGGAATCACTCAACATTTTAAAGCTTAATTCTTTTATTTAGAAAATTAATTTCTTGTAATGTTGACTTATAGAACAAATATCGTTAATAAGAATGTGATTTTTGATTAATTAGCAAGCTGTGAAGCACATCTTAGTTCTGGTTTGCCTTTTGTGCTTAGTTGTTACTCGTTACTCAGATAACTGATGACTGGTTATAAATGCCCTAATGCAGAGGATCCTAGAATTAAAGATCACACACCCTATGTTGGCAACTGTTGGGCTACTAGATCAAAAATCTCTAAACTGATCTTATTTCCTTTTATTTTAGCTCCATCGCCATCATCTTGGTTTACACTGGCCACTTGCAGAGACATACCTGAATTCTCAGCCTGTTGTAATTTCTTTTAATAGAACTAAATATGACTATGACTTTGAACCAAAGAGTTTGTTTCACCACTTTTCCAACTTGGATGGTCAAAGATTTGACAGGCTCAAAGATATCAAGTTTGATGCTTGAGATTTTTCTCTGAAGTTAATTGTTGTATGTGCTGTATTCCTCTTACTTGTGTCTACTACAGAACTCTTTACAAATAATCTTCTATCTTAGGCAGCAGCCTACGTATTGTATGATTTTAAGTTTTTCCTAAATGACTAATTTCATATAATGAGAGATCTGACATCCAGAGAAGAGATCTAGCTTTCAGCATGTTTATTTTCAGTTCTGAAAAATCCCTAACTTTTCGACCCATTTCTGGAAACTGTTATAATTGTTGTCTAACACTGGCTGGTACTAATAGCTTAGCTAATGAATGCAATCAAGTTCCATAGGTTGCACTCCTGTAAATATAATCATTACAACACTGTTACATGTAGGATTCAGATCTAGGATCTAGTTGCTTTTTAACAGTAAGGGATATATTTCAGGTGGGACCAGAATTAGTTCTGAAATTCGATAATTTTTATTTTAAGTTGTAACACCTTTTTTCTGGGTGGAAAACTTTTTACTGTATCGTTTAACTGGTAAGCTGCAGCATTATCCTATTACTTGAAAACTTAATTAAGCTACATCCTACAGGTACTTCCACTGTTTTGGGACAAAAAGAGTAAATAATAGAAAGTATACTAGTTCTATTTTGGACATTCTTAGTAATGAGAGAGACATTACTTGGCTTATTAATACCCATTTTCAGACTGCCTGTCAATTAGGAAACTTCATCAAGCGCATATTAAGTAAGATGGCATATAAATAATAAAGGTGAGAATGCGTGATCATTTGACTTGGCTTTATTTTATCTGTGCTATAAAAGTATACATCCAGCTATATAAAATATACAAAATGAAAAATAATTTATCTATACAAATACTATTAGTTTGGCTGAAATACTATAACTTTATTTTCAATTCTTCTTGGATTTTCTAAAATTGAGGTAAAAAAAACAAGGATGTAAGAACAGACATCCAGCACTGACCCTGAGTCCATAGTTAAGAAGTATGATAGCATGTGACAGCAAGAACAAATGACATATTCTTATCGATCTGGAACTTAGCATACTTAGCACATTTTAAGAGCTTCTCAACTTTTAGGATAAGTCCCAGGTTTCAACTTCACCTGACACCCGTGTATAACCCAAATCACTGTTCTGAATTAAAAAATAATATTGCAAAGGAGTTGGGAGAGGTAAAAATCACTTTTATTTTGACTGTTGTATATAAATACTGACCATAATCTGTCAACAAATCCAATTCTGCACTTTTAGGTATGTGCCAAACTATTGTAACTTTAATAGACTTGTATCATTCCAAGATAAAAACAGACAAATAAATCAGTATTATGTAACTACCCTGGAATTTATTTTTTGTATCAATACTGAGGACACCAAACACTAGCCTAAGTGACAGAAACGTTGCCTGGACTATCCACTTGAAGGCCAAACTCTTCCGAAAGCTGCTTTAATTTCTCTTCTAAGATAATATTTTTTTTTACTTCTTCATTGTAGTTATATTTCAGATCCTCAATTTCTTCAAAAAAGGAAGTGTCAAAGTTTTCTAGTTCTCTTCTCAGCTTATTTGTTTCTTCCTATTAAAAAGAATGAAGGAGTACCACCACCTTTATCCAGAACTTAGGAAATACATGTCAAAACCAGCTTTTTTTGCCTTTTTCTTAAGAGGCTAAATGATGAGAGAATAAGCACTTTCTCTAGAGACACAGAAGTCTACCCATGAACAGCACATTCACTAACAACAGAATAGGCTTCATAATGTTTGGAAATTGACTTTGTCATAAAATATTAGTTTAGATATTAAACAGCTCTTTCTAGCTAACTGTAATTTTTCTCATTATCTTGCCTAGGATGGTTCTTGCAACTCACCAATAATTGCTGTTTTTCCAACTCTGAGGCTTTCAGCTGTGTCCGGAGATCAGCTACTTCTGTCATTAATTTGTCATTTTTATCCTTCTCTACAGTTTCTTTATGTCCTGCAAAAATAATGATAATTTGTTAAAAAATTTAAGGTAATGAAAATCAGTGGCATGAATAATCTTTAAAGTTAGAGTAATTCTTCATCTCCTGAAAGCTGAAACAGTTAAAGTGTGCAAACCCAATCGGGATCAACAACCACCAAAAATTCAAGTCATTTGGCCTTTTCTTTAGTTCTTGTACAAATCAGGCGGTGGGTTAGTTCCTGTGATTGAACGCAATACTCCAATGGCCAGTCTGTTAGCATAGTTTTGAGTAATATGACATGTACCATTTCTCTGAATTAAAAGCAGGAAACTTGGAAATAACATAGTATAAGGATCTTGTTAATTATATTCATAATTCCAAGAGGGTTAATTTTTATTTTTTTTTTTTTCCCCAGTCATATGGCAGTCCACTGCTCCATAGTGCTCTGCTTGTCCCGTGGGACTGATGCCCGCTAAGTCTTAAATCATTCACAGAGCTGGTATCTGGAAATAGACACTCATTTTTCTGGCAGCTTGGAACCCAAGGCAAAAGGGGTAGGCGTGAGGCTTTCAGTGAATGACTGACATCTTACAAGCCGTCTTTTGAGGTTTATAAAACGGTGGCATGAGCTACACATCTTGGAAATGCAAATCCTACAAAGATTACAGTTTCTTGTTCATGGTACTGTATTACGGAGATTTTTACTAACACTTCTCTTAAAAAATGGTACTCAAAAATCCAAGACCTTCATCTGCTCCAGTTTGCACTACTGTAGCATTAATATACTTCAAATAATTCTGTAGATTTATTACCATTTTGCACACACATATTAAATAAGAATAATTTTAGACCCAAAATACAGGAAGATCTTTATTTTAGGTATTGAAAATGATTACCAGCTGCAGGACCTTCACTTGTATATGTGTGTATGGGGTGCTTATAATCCTCCACCTGCTGAGCTAGTTCTGCTTTTTCTTTCTCTAATCGATTATTAGTTAATCTGGAATATAAAACAATTTTAGAATAATTAAAAAAATATTAAAATATTTCAGAATATAGAATATGTAACTAAAAATCACAATGCCCATTTCCTGATCATTCTTATTCATGTATATTGGCTGAGGTATTTATTTATTTATTTATAAGTACATTACCTTAAAAGCTGAAGCTCCCTGATGAGACTTTGCTCTGTCCTTGCACCTTCAGGAAGGTGTTTGAGAAGCTCAAGCTTAAAAGAAAAATTAAGAAAGTTTTACTCTTGAAAACAGTATCCATGGATAATGCAGGTCAGATGCATTAGTTCTCATTGATACAGGATTAAAAAATGAATGAAAGTAAACTAAGGATGTCACCAAGTATTAGGCTATCACAGAGAAGAAAAACCCCAAGTGTTCATCTTCTGACAGTTTCCACAAAGCTAATTATCTACAGCCTTTTTAAAGTTAGTATAAATCATTGCTACATATTTCATGAAGGGTGAAGAAAAAAGTATCCAAAAGTTAGATTTACAATGAAGTTAGATAAGTAGCTATATTAGCATATTTTATACATATGCTTAAGGAAGTGATATTTAAGTGCTTTAAAAATACTACTGACTTGCTTATTTGCAAACCTAGGTGTCCAGGTTCCTTATTAAACATAATATGAAAAGCCTGTGATTTTGCAATGAAAACCCAAATGAGCGTATGTTGACTAGAAATGACCTGCAGTTGTAAGTTAGAATAGGTCCCTCACCAGAGAGAGGGAGTTAGCCTCTAGAAGTGCCTTGCAGTAGAAGATGCAGGAGCAAAAAATTAGTATTTTAAATGTGAGACTATATAGTTTTTGAATGCAGTGACAATTTATGAACTCTCATAAGGCTATCACTAACAGTAGGCTTTTGTTCTATTACTACCTAAAATGGTAAGGATTTGTTTTCTTTCACAACCAGTCTCTGTTTCTTTGAAATGTAATTAACCATGATTACGTCACTTCTTCAGTATCTGAGACATGAAAGAAACTGGGATGTTGCTCCAGAGTAATATCACATAATGAAAGAGTTTTATCTCTGTATTAAATTTTGCTGCTTGTGTACACTTCATATTAATAATTCTGACCTTAGAAAAAGGAAAACAAGCAAAAATTAACATAATAATTGTTTTATAGGACTCAATTCCAAGTTCTATTTATTGAACACATTTACTTGCTTACGTTATCTACATGACTTCCTAGACTGAAAGTGGTGTATTTGGTACCTTACACTGAGAATGGCCAATACACGATGTTTGGGGAAGAAAACCATGCCCATACTAATAAATGAGAAGATGGAAGCTAATCTAGGTGGATTGTCCCAGCGCTACATCTCTGGAGTACCAAAAGACTGAAATTTGATACATCTTCTCAAAGGTACCCGAGTTTATAATTCATTAACTCTTCCATGTGTCAGATAATATTTGTAAGACTTACTAGGGACTGCATGTAAGAGGCCACATTGGAAATAGGCATGAAGACCTCCTTCAGGGTGGCAAAGTCAATCCCCTAAAAAAGAACTGGGAGGAAGAGGGAAGTCCCTGTAGCAAACTCACTTTGCAGAACAAGATTTTAAGACCATCTGAAGCATCCTTATCTACAGGTTTGCGTGTGATCAATGACATTATAACTAAAAAACCCTGCAGCAGAATACAGTAGGAAAAAACTAATTTTCCCCTAAGACTGCAAGTGGAGAGTATATATTGATAATATGTGGTAAACCTCATTGGCTAAAATATGTAAATGTACAATTATGGCAACTAGCACTGAAAAACAACCTATAAAAGCATGGATTAGACAAAAAAAAGGTGTACTCTGCCAGTATGGACATTAGAAAGAAATCAGTTAATGTAAAGCAATCTATTCTCAGAGTCATCTGGCTGAATTTTACTCACTTGTTCTTTGAGATCTTGTAAGTTTTTATCAGCATTGTGTTCACGTTCCGTTGCTTCCTGAAGCAGCCGTTTAAGGTCAGTAATGCTTTGAGTTTTTTTAGCAATATCCATTTCCATTTCCTTCATCTTAGTTTCGTGCATCCTAGTAGTATTTTTATTTAGAAAAAGATAAGAGTAAAAGCTAATACTTTTGCAGAAATCGAGATTAAAATATCTTTAGGACATAAAATATACCCTGAAATATTTTTGGGGCATTGGCCTTGAAATAATCACTGGTCTTACTTAAGTGAGCTGAAAGAAGCATAATGAAAAATACATTTTTAATCTAATAAAGGCTTTTCCAAATGTGATCCTTTGTGGATCTCACTTCGTGTCTGTACTTCATTAAAGTGGGACTGGAATGTTTTTATGGTATTGCACATAAACCCCAAATTACCTCCTGCTAAAAACAGGCACATCCTTTATTGGTGCAGTGTCCACATTGGTCAGGTCTTACTTCAATGTCATACTTTTGACAGTATTTTTTGCATGATTTAATAATTTATGGAAAATAAATTAATGTACTGAGAAAAGGGTGAGTACAGATACAGAAGATGAAGAGTCCAAGGGCAAAAATATTCTACAAGAAATTATGTTTAACCTTGGAGTAACAGCAGTCTGAGGAGGATTCCATTTTGCTTTGAGCCATACAAGGCTACAAACAGATTTTTGTAGAGGCATTGAAATGTTGGTTGGAAGGTACCTCTGGAGATCATGTAGTCCAGTCTCTCATCTGAAGTGGGTTTTCAGATAGCAATACAATCTCCAACACCTTGCTACCTGCCCAAGAGCCTTCTGAAGGATCACTTGGATGACACCTTTGTCTGACCTATCAAATACTTTCTTTTACCATGTCCGTGCTTTGGAAGATGTGCTGATGAGGTGGATTGTGTGCCCCAATGAGCTCCTCTATGTTAGTAACATCTTAATCTTATTGACTTACTTTAAAATCATGTTAAAGTAAATGCAAATAAAAGTTTTTATTCACGCCTGTTTAAATAAGCAAGTACAATTAAGTACAACCATACATATTATTGCGTGGCCAGCAGGTCGAGCGAGGTGATTCTGCCCCTCTACTCTGCTCTCGTGAGACCCCACCTGGAGTACTGTGTCCAGCTCTGGAGCCCCCAACATAAGAAGGACATGGACCTGTTGGAATGGGTCCAGAGGAGGGCCACGAAGATGATCAGAGGGCTGGAGCACCTCTCCTAAAAGGACAGGCTGAGAGAGTTGGGGTTGTTCAGTCTGAAAAAGAGAAGGCTCTGGGGAGAGACAGCATCTGAGAGACAGTATCTGAAGGGCACCTACAAGAAAGCTGGAGGGGGAATTTTTACAAGGGCATGTAGTAATAGGACGAGAGGTAATGGCTTCAAACTGGAAGAGGGTAGATTTAGAATAGATATCAGGAAGAAATTTTTCACTCTGAGGGTGGTGAGGCACTGGAACAGGTTGCCCAGGGAAGTTGTGGAGGCCCCATCCCTGGGGGTGCCCAAGGCCAGGTTGGATGGGGCTTTGAGCAACCTGGTGTAGTGGGAGGTGTCCCTGCCCATGGCACAGGGGTTGGAACTAGATGATCTTCAAGGTCCCTTCCAACCTAAACCATTCTATGATTCTATCTATATACAACTACCTATCTACATCAACTAAATAGAACTAAGTAGAAATGTTTTTCAAAGAGGTGAAGGACTAAAAGAAAAACTGTATTCAAACTACTGAGCCGATATGATAGCTGTTAAGTGCTTACTATCTTCACTGCACATTCCTGTCCTCCTCCTCCTGTGGCTGGCAGCCAGTTTTGCCCTCCTTCCTTATGGTAAATATCGCTGTCATCTGAGCTTGCTTAGAGACATTTCACCTCACTACATAGTTAAAAGGGAAGGTTAAGAAAAAAAAAAGGAACAGCTTTCTGAAGTCTCAGTGAAATGAAATGGCTCAGCAATATGTCAGAGAAGCACTAGAACTCCCCCAAGGGATCCTGTGGGAGTGCAAGGCTGGCAAATGGGTAGCATCTTGGACACCAACAGATAGACCGTTCAACAGTCATTTGACCTAAGATGAAATCACATAAGTCTCTCTCTTGTCCAGCTGATTTTCTCCCCTAATAAGGTTGCTGCCAGAGGTTCTGTTTTTTGTAGATACCCTTCACATCTGTTTACAACTATTACTTTTGCAACACGTCATCTTATTTCATCCTGAGGATGCCCAGAATTAAATATTATATCCCAAAATATGTCCTCCTAGGACATCCAGGAGTCCAGGACTAAATATTTCTTCCCCAGTATTTGCTTTCTTATATCCTTATGCAGGACACAGTCTGTTTATTTCTCTTAATAGCATAAGCAATGTTTCATTTTCTTGTCCTTTTCTGAGATAGGGCAGTACAAGAGATGATAACCAATTAAAAACTCTTGCCGTAAGAGGGGTAAGATTCTCCTTCCTTTGATGACTCACAGGCATGTTTCATGTGAATGTGTCTTATTTAAAACTTCATATTCTGTATCAATCCATTCATTATTAAACATGTTAATATGACATATAACTAGCATCTTTGTGTGGAGCTCATTATTGAAAATGGGACTGGCAATGGTTTTGGGGTGATTGTTTGCCAAAATCATTTCTGTAAGCAAACCACAAATCATAGAACTAAACAGCTGCCTTCTAGCAAATAAATGAATGCAATTAAAGTTGTTCAGGCTGTAGAGTGAAGATCTCCAGCCTGTATAAGTAGGTTGTCATAGAAAAAACATCTGAACTAATTGTGGCAGTACAGATAAATTAAAAATGTATGTCTGTGTTGCAAAGCAGAAATCAGTGTCATAAAACTGTTTTCTTTAGTTTGTTCCATGTTGAGCGATGCAAGCAATACCTGAATTTTAAAACAACTGATAGGTAACTTTCAGATAACTTATTGGTAAAGAGTTGTAGACATTTGCTATTATTACCAAACCAAAAATGACTTTTGATGCTGATTTCAAAGTCTGAGTTTTATCTAAAAATCTAGGAAATGGCAATTCCCACATTTGATTTTATATATTGGAAAAGATAATCTAGTGCTAGTCTCCACATTTTTTTCCCTTCTATAGATAACATTATAAACTGGCTGACTGTAATTAGCTTTCAGGGCCTTCAGAACACACACGAAGTATCTTTAGCTACGTCTACACATCCCAAGTAGCACAGAAATCCAACACAACCTCTGCACATTCACATGGCTAAATGTAGATTCAAATGCAGCCAAGGTGGAAAATGCAGGTTTCTGGCTTCCAGTTCAGATAGTTATCCATGTGGTAAGGTATTGAAATACTTTCTTTGTTCAGCAAAAATGCTGGCATTGTTCCACGAAGCACAAATACAATACATTTAAGCAGCAAGGAACACAAAATACTCCCCTTACCAGAACTATGCAGAAGTGTCCAGCTGATACGAAGAAGGGAGTAAGTAACTGACTACTGTATAGAAGCAGCTAACAAGGTCAGTACTTAAGGCCACTAGATCTCTCCTGGATTCATATTAGAGACCTGTATACTGATTCTATGTACTAGTATAGAATCAGAAAATAAAACACTGGTCTTCAAAAGAGGAAAGAAAACTATCTTCAAAAGAGGAAAGAAAAATTATGAAAATGAAAGTCTAATTTGTTTGCTAATATTTAAAGAGAAATTAACACTTGTGCTTATCTTCCTCACTTCATTCTAAATTCCTACCTTGTTACAACAGACTTCCAGCTTTTGCTGTCAGCACCCTCAAATTGGCTCTCAGCCAAATTTAGCCTTTTAATGGTTTCCTCCAGCTGTACAGTTAACTTCTCATTTAATATCTCCAAGTTATTCTTCGCTATTCGTAGCTTCTCTCCATTGTCAGCTTCCTATTGTTCAATAAAAACAAAGGTTTATGGAATACTTAACCTCATGTGAAGCACAGGGTTGTCTAAAATGATTGTGAGATAGGGTCAGTCAGTGCTGAATTAGATGACAAGAATGCATCCAGGATCACTAGCACTACAACTTCCAAATTCTGTCTTGGGCTGCTCCTTGGATGTCTCCTTTCCACATATAATTAAAAATTCTGTCATAGCAATATGAGTGTTTAGGAAAGTGTCCATTCCATATCAATCATTTAAAACAAAACAAAACAAGATAACTTGCCACAACCAGTAACTAATGGAAATAAAGGGGTGCATTACAATGATCATACCTTTTTCAGTTCTTTACGCAGCCTCTCGTTTTCATTAATGACTTTGTCCATTCCTTTGGTTTTAGATTCGTTACGCATACTCAGCTGGCCCCCCAAATGAAGTTTCCTTTTCTCCATTTCAGACTAAATATCAAACAGGTTGTTAAAACACATATAGATTGCTTAGTAGAAAATTGCAGATTTCCATTTTTAAAGCACAGCATACAGCTACTCAGCACAGTGAACATTACATTGCATCAGATATTTAAATATATCCTTAAGGTACAGAGTACCTTTACATAAATCATGCAGTATGTTATGCTAAAATGAAGTTTTGCTACATGTTTCATATTTTCTATGTTCAAAACACTTCTGCCAGTCAATGTCAACAACAGGTTTGCTGCTCCATTTTCCTACTAATTTGCATATAAACTGCTATCTAAATATAGTTAGTGGAAATAAATTAGTACCTTTAGCCTCTTATTTTCCTGTTCAAGACTAAGTAATTTCTCATTAGAAACCACAGCTGGAGCTCTTTTCAGATCTTCGTTTTCTCTTTGGACTCTCTCTACAACCTTTTTCATCAAACCAATTGTTTTTTCCAGTTCTGGGACTGTCTTTCCACTTCTACCAGCCTATAGAGAAAGAAGAAAAAAAGTGAAAGGAAATAAACAGTTCATCTTAGCATTCTGAGATACTCCAAATCTTTATCGCTTATTTTCCCACTGCAATTTATATTTATGAAAAAGAGGTTATATTTTGGTGTGACTTGAACGCTAAAGTTTCTTGCATACTTAGTTCCCCAAAATGTCTAGTGATACAAGCACCCCAAAGTCAACATATCAGCTCCTTCATTTTCTGTGTTACCCAAGAAAGCTGCAGTTAGTCTCAAAATGAGCTGTACTTTATCAACTAGACTGAAACACTAGGAAAATCAATCAAAGTACTACATATTTTTTTTAGCTTTTCTTCTAGAGCAATTCCTGATCCAACAGACCATGCAATTGCTTGAATGCTAATACAGTCTGAGGGGGAAAAAAAAAAAAGAATGGCTGGGAGCTTGAGGGAAGAAAAGAGGCCTCTTTTTTAGCAACCATACTTCTGCTAGATTAAAGTGACAGAAGAACTACATCTTAAAGCATGAGTAAATCTTCTCCCTTTCCTGAGGCATTATTTTCCTTGCAGAGTGATAAATAAATATGGAGGGAAAAAGCTTTTAATTTCTCCATTTTTCTTCTTTCACCATGTTCACTTATGAGGTAGAAAAGCTGTAAAAGGCTGTTCAAATGCATTTATGTTCTCATCATCTTCGTAGCAACCGTCTTCCCCAGCAATAATAATTTAAAGATCCTACTGTTTCTAGTGCTGGGGCCATTAAGTACCTGCATTTCTTTCTACATAGGTAAGGAGCACAGTACGGTAGAAAATGGGGAAGATTTTACTCCCTGGACCCCTACATAAACCAAGTTTTGGAAGTAAAAATGACTTATTCTTGCTTCTCTAAAAGAACTGGAGGGATTAGGAGGTTTGTGTTGGTACACAGCAAAGTTCAAGAAAAACCTGTCACATCTTGGTGCCTGAAAAAGGAGGAAGAGTCAGAATTTGCTGCCACCTCAGAACCTTTGCATGAAACAGTTTTATGAACTGAATTTCCTTATCCAAAAACTACCTCTGTATAAGAGATGATAGGCAGATACACAAGCAGTCCGTGCAAGGTTCAAGCAAAAGAATGGGAAATACACAATCTTTGCCAGGTATGCAGAAGTAGAACTCATTCTCCTTGTATACTGAAAGAGCTACGAATGCACTTAAGGGCTTTTAGAAAGTCAGCTTCCTTTAAAAGGTCACACAAATAGTTTGACAAGTTAGTGGCAAGAGAGATACTGAGCACTGCTGAAGCCTTTTTTCCCCTGCAACTTCTGAAATATTGCTCTATTAAAGTAGCTGACAGTAGCTAGGGTAAAATTTAACTGTGTCATCTTGCATAGTACAACAAACAAAAAACTTCACTAACAATAACTTTCTAACATCTTCATGAAATCAAAATCCCACCTTTGAAATCATAAAACTGTAACTACTATGAATTTACATAACTACATGAATATAATTTTCATTATTAGGGCTGTAACTCCTATTTTTTTAAAAACTACGTTTCTGAAGATAACATCCAAATGACAAAATCAGGCCACGATATAGTGCAAATATTTAATACTGTAGCTCTAGTTCATCTAATGGTCCCATTAACTGAATTTTATTAACTTATTATAACCCTTTGGCAATAAAATAAACAAGTAAGAACAGTTCCTGTTTGCTTTTGGGTGTTTCCAAATAATTTAGCTTTAAGAAAATACTGTATTTTGGTTTTATTTAATTATGATGAAAAATGTTGTTCTAATACTCACCCCTCTAATGCTGCCCAGCTTCCGTTCAACATCTGCTTTCTCTTTTTTGAGAAGCTCACACATTTCTTTTAAGTCACCTACTTGGTCCTAAAAAACCAAAGCAACTTATTTAGATTTCAAATTGAGGTGAACAGTAACAAAATTACTGTTGGTTTACTTTGAAAAATGTAAACAGAAAGCAATTTCTTATTGCAATGACATTTCTCAGCATTTTTATCTGCCATTCAACCTTCTCATCTTCCATAAAAACAATAAAAAATTATGGTATATACAGAAAAGGTATCCATTTCTTTTTAAGCAATCTCCTAACCTCTGTCAGGGTAAAGGGGACTAAAGGTAAAAAGATGTTACCTTTAGTCGTGGCAAATCTCTATTGGCCTGCTCTAGCTGGAATCTCAGCTCAATGTTTTCAGATGACAATCTTAAATTTTCCGTTAAAACCTCTTGTTCTCTTCGATATTGATCATCTGATCCTATTCCTGATGTCTTGACATAACGGAGGGAAAAAAAATTATTATTAAGTGGTAATGCAGCTGATAAAGAAAAACAGAAAATTAGTATTTTTCCAGAAACAGAATGTATAACAGTTGTATCACCAGTTTTGATCTAATCTGTTCTGACTTTTAACTCCTTCTCTTACATTTTCTAAACTTGCTTAACCTTTAAGGGAAGTTTACAAACCAGCATAAACCAGTAAAATTTTTGTCAAACCAAAATTAACTCTCCAACTATTGGGCAGAAATAAGTATCAACGACTAAAAGACGAAAAAGCTACTGAGTGTAGTAAACTGTGACACTGTAAGTGGGGACAGCATCTAATTTTAAGGATATATTCTGATATGTTTATTAAATACTACATATGACATAAGGAATATCACTGAAGTCAAACAGACTACAGAGCAAGTCAGAAAGAGTAATATATAACTCTAGTTCTTAGTCTGCTAGTTCCTACAATCTTAAGTCTTTATCCATAGAGGCTAGTAATTTCTGTTACATAAAGAGCGTTTTGCATACCTTATATTGCCAATTTCAGTCATAAGTATATGGTAAATTATTATGCCTGACTAGCAGAGTAAAACCTTTTGATGATGTAATAATCAGCAATTTTTACTTATGTAATTATGGAATTAACCATACGATCCACTAATTCATCACTAATAACGACAGGAATAAAGTATTTCCTTCAATAAAGCATATTTTTTCTAAGTGTAAGTAATTAACACATCTTAAGTCTCTTAAAGAATGAAGGTCATCAATTATCTGCCTGTATCATTGTGATTATTTATAAACTTTACACATCAAAATTTTAGAATTGACAGTAGCTTACTTGTGAGCTGACATGCATGCCTATCATGAAAGTATAAGGTTTGCTTTGGTGACTACTTCAATATTCCTGTAGACCATGCCTAGGAAACCACTGCATTATCAAAATCACAACTATTCTATTTCTACACCATTTACACAAAAGAAATGCTAGAGGACTGCTACAGTATCAAACCTCGGGCATTTCACAAAACTCTGGGGTTGTTTCAACCCCCTCTGTACCACTTCGGTAAGTTTCATGTTTATCCTCTGCAGTGTGTTGATTCATTTCATTATTCACGTTTATTTTTTCTGCTTCGTGGTCATTAGCTTGATTAGAAAGTTCCCCTGAATCAGACTGATTGCAGCTCATTTTATCAGTAAAAGGCTCTTCTATACTTTCTTCTTCATCAGCGTTTGATTGCTTGAGTATTTCTTGCTTCCTCTCCTCTTCTTCAAATTCCTCATTAAATTTTCCATTTTCAGGTTGGGGTGTATTTTCTTCTTTTTCACTGCAGTTCTCTTCTTCAACTTCAGCTATATTTTCGTTTTTCAATCCTTCCCTAGAAATATTTGTGTCCTTGCACTTCTCACTATCTTCAGGATGCTGTTCAGGAGACACTTCTGTGCTTGCATCTGCAGTAGCCTCATGGTCTTCATTATGCATGATGCTTGTTTGCACGTCTGCTTCCTCAGCTATTTCATTGCCATCAGTAATGCTACAGTTAGTCTGATGTTTGATTTCATCCCTATTTGAGATAGATTTCTTTTGAAGGGAATTCAAATATTTTTGTTTACTGATACTGATAGGAACAGGCTTGGTCAGTTCAGTTTGGTCACATGTACTCTGATTCAAGTTGAAGATAGAATGAAGCATGAAAGAAAAGCAGAAGACAGTAAAACAGAACAGGAAGTAGAGAAACCTAGAATGTACTGTTAAATCTATTTCTTAAAAGATTAAGCTAACCTAATAATGCAATATTTGCAATATAATGAACCTTGTAAAAAACAAACCACAACACCTAATGTAACTGAAATGCAGCTCAGTAATTCCCCAAACTCTGTGTATCCCAACTTTTCAATCAATATGAAATGTCAAATAAGTCTCTCAGTTGCAGACTCACATATTTAAAAATACATATTCCTTATTTCTCCATATATGCTAGGATGTTGAATATTTCAGCTTCTACCTGTAGAACACAGAAACTATAAGTTTTGGGTTTTGAGGGTTTTTTGGGTTTGTTTTGTTGTTGGTTTTGGTTTTTTTTTAAACACTAAAGGCTGAGTATTTCATATCCTCTTCTAGAATACTATTATTTGAAATAAAGTCAGCTAAATGACACAGAATACCAAATGGACAACAAAGAGTTTTGTTACGTAGCTGCAATTCCTCTAGGTAATATGGTCACATTATCAACTTACCGAGGGTCTAGAATATGTCTCTCTCGAACATTGTCTCTGCAATGCATGAAGCTTTTCCTGGAGGTATCGGTTTTTGAAATACAATTCTTCTACAACAGAATCTCGTGGGATTGCTTGCTGTGTTCTACATCAAAAAATGAATCAAGGCAAAACAAACAAATGGCTATTAATGCAGAAAAAACATCCCTTAATGTAAAACAAACATGAACTTCCGGATTATTAGACTGGATTTTCTAATATTACTGGGATAGTTACTCTAAATCTATGCCAGCCATATATGCTGTTTCTACTGATCCCTATGAATCAAAACTACTTACTTTGGTAAAAGGAATCTGCTCTTTTGAGATGTGTACAGCTTCTATTACTTAGGTACACTATCCACCGTGATAGTGGATACACTGATTAAGAATACACTCCCTCACTGCAACTTAGCAGTTCCAGTAACTATGACCAACTCGTAATTATAATTTTACAGAATAGGAGCCAGTGTTTTTCATATTATTTAGCTTTTTAGAAAAATGAACCTGCATATTCTCTGAACATGCACAATTGCTCCAAGGCAGCTTTAAGTTTGCTTGTCACAGACTCAAAAAAGAATTTTTGAAATTCCCGTCTGTTTTTTCCCTCATTGAATCAGGTGGTCTATAGAGACTATCTATATCTTTCCACAGATTTTTTTTTCATTTAGATTTTTTATTTTTTACAGGTTCTTTTGAAATGCCTCTCACCTCATGTGAGCAACTTCATTTTCTAAATCTATATTCCGTTTTCTTAGTTCTTCCAGTTCTTTTTCAGTCTCTGAGGCTCTTACTCCAAAAACACGGTCAACAGTGACACCAGTAGTTTTCAGTTTCTTCTGTAGAGCAATTTTCTCTTTTTCAGTCCTGCAGCATCCAGTAAATTTACATTTAAAACTTTATTTGCTAACTTGCTTTCTCTAGAAAATATTTTCTGTCTTAGAGAATACACATTTGGAATTTATTTACTCACTGAACCACCCCCCCCCTTTTCTGTTTAATAAGGTCACCTTATAGACAGTACAGCTTTACCAAAAAAAAAAAAAAACCTCCCCAAAAAAACAAACCTGGAAAATACAATGAACATTAAGTCAGTATCATGCATGTCATAAACCACTTGCTAGTCTTGCCCATGTTTTAGGTGAAATTCATGCAAGACTTGATAAGAATAAATGTCATTTTGAAACAGCTTCAAACCGCAATCTGACAACAGCTACAATCACCATCACAGTTTCCTTTCTCTTCTTCATCTTTTGTCAGTAAAACCCTGCCATTACTGTACTGAAGTAAACATAAAATTTGCAGAGGGTTTGTGCATGTGTTTTTTTTTAAAAGGATTCCATCTCATAATCCCAGAACTGTCAGTATTGCAGCAGCACTAGATATATCAGTAGCACACTACCCAGTCCTAGCAATCTGATTAAATAACACAGCGTTGAGAAACTGCCTGTCTTCATAAAGCTGTTATTTGTTTCATGGGAATAACAGAGTGATATATACAAGAAGCACGATAAAGGACTCTTCAGTTGTATTCAGTTTCCTCTAATAAAGGTGGTTGACTTCTGCAAGGCAAAGGATACTATGGGAGTAGCCTGCTGCTTGAAAATTAACTAATCCTTTTAATCTCAATAGCAATGTCAAATTATAGACACCAGTCTTATAAACATAAAAAACTGTTATAATTATTACATGGCAAACATATTTGTATTTCCCTTATGTCCTCATTTTGTAGCAGAATCTATTAAAACCAACTCACTTGCTGTAAATTTCCTTCAATGTATTCAACTGTTTGGCTACAGCATCTGCTTCTTTTTCCTTCTCTCTTAGTTTGTTCCGCAGTCCTTCCATTCTGATTTGCCATTTTTTACCTTCTTCCCATTTAATTATTTCCTCTTTGGAAGTCTGTGAAGCACATAAACAAATGAGGTCTTTCTTTTTGAATTTTTTTCTTAAAGCAAAATAAACACACAGGTTAGAAAATGAAGAATGATATATTCTTCATTTATCAGTTTAAAACACGAAGCCACAGCAGACATCTATTATTTACCTTATTTATTATAAGGTAAATAGCAGGCCCAGCTGGATACCTTAAGTATGCTGCAGTGACTGCTGTATAAAGCTGATGCAGTTTAATGCTATTACCAAATTCGTCCTTAGATTTCAATATTCATTTTACAAAAAAGGAGTGACAAATTTAATGAAATTAGGTTAGTGCAATACATCCTTTTACTTTGAATTACATGTTAGTAGACAGATCAAAGAAAAAGAAGTGTTTTTCTATGCCAATTTACAGCAGATCTGTCTTCTGCAGCTCACCAGAAGTTTATGTGCTCCTGCTGCACAGCGGTACAATTGGTCATTTTAGTTTATTTCTCCCTATGACAAATGGCATCTCTGCTTAAAGTTACAATTCAGTGGCTTTATACATCAGTTAAACCCTGTAACTATGTGATCACAAAAGGCTACTGAAAAATCACAGCCAATATTCCTATAAGCAGTTTTTGTTTGGTTTTTTTTTTTTTTTTTAAGTGGACTCTTCCCTTCTCCAGTTAGCCTCTGTACTCTCTTTTCTGTCTTCATTCTAAACAGTTACTGCTACTAAGGGACAAACAGAAAGCAAAGTCTTGGAAAAAGGAAAAAACATGCCAAGTTTGAGAAAAATCTCTCTAGACTTTAAGCAACAGGTATTTTAAAAGTCTCAAATTAATTGGAAGCATAAGTGCAATCCTAGAATAATATTTAATATAATAAATAGTCTGAATGTCATTATATAAGCATGCTACAATATTCTAGTATATTTTATGATTACTGTGACAAACCAGTAAGTAGTTACTGAAGTAGTAAAACGACAAGCAAAAAAACAAACAAAAAACTGGTGAAATGAACACATCTCCAATTGTTCAGAATGTCTTGTATGTTGAGAGCACTACTGTGAAGAATAATCACTTAGACAGACATCACCCCTTTTACAATTCATGCTTGTGCTCCGAAATACTTCATGCTTTTACTATTGTGTTGATTTCGTAAATGCACATTTGACAGCACTTAGGTAATCAATTTCACAGCTACCTATAAAATTTTAGTTTTCACAGATGTGTATTGGAACTTTAATTCTTCGATAGTTAATCTGGTTCAACAAGGCCAAGTGCCGGGTTCTGCACATGGGTCACAACAACCCCATGCAGCGCTACAGGCTTGGGGCGGAGTGGCTCGAAAGCTGCTCGGCAGAAAAGGACCTGGGGGTGTTGGTGGACGGCCGGCTGAATATGAGCCAGCAGTGTGCCCAGGTGGCCAAGAAGGCCAACGGCATCCTAGCTTGTATCAGGAATAGTGTGGTGAGCAGGACTAGGGAAGTGATCATCCCCCTGTACTCAGCACTGGTGAGGCCCCACCTTGAGTACTGCATTCAGTTTTGGGCCCCTCACTACAAGAAGGACATTGAGGTGTTGAAGCGTGTCCAGAGAGGGGCTAAAAAGCTGGTGAGGGGTCCGGAGGACAAGTCTTATGAGGAACAACTGAGGGAACTGGGGTTGTTTAGCCTGGAGAAGAGAAGGCTGAGAGGAGACCTTATCACTCTCTACAACTACCTGAAAGGAGGTTGTAGAGAGGTGGGGGCTGACCTCTTCTCCCTGGCGACAAGTGATAGGACAAGAGGAAATGGGTTCAAGTTATGTCAGGGGAGGTTTAGATTGGATATTAGGAAAGATTTTTTCACTGAAAGGGTTATTAAACATTGGAACAGGCTGCCCAGGGAGGTGGTGGATTCGCCATCACTGGAGGTGTTTAAAAAAAGGGTAGATGTGGTACTTGGGGACATGGTTTAGAAGTGGTTTTGTCAGGGTAGGTTAATGGTTGCACTCGATGATCTTAAAGGTCCCTTCCAACCTCAGCAATTCTATGATTCTATAATAAGGGCAGGAAACATTAATATATCGGTATTAAGCAACAAGAGCAGTAAAAAAGAGCAGGGGGAACTTGAAGAAGTTATAGTTATCAAGGTTGTCTGGTTGGTTGGGTTTTTTTAGAGGCAATAGGGAGAGTTGAGCTGCCAACACCTAGGCTGATGATGCCTTTCAAAGCCACATTCTAAATATCACATACCTTGTCTTCTCTTACTCCTTTCTGTTCTGTTTCTTCACACTTCTTCTCAAGTTCACTTTCCAACTTTTTAATTTTTTTCTGAAGTGCATCTATCAGATTTTGTTCATCAGCTTTGCTCTGAAAAATTACAAACTTTCACAAGCTTAAAGTTTAATGACCACTACCTAAGTATTTTTCTCCACTCAAAAAATAAGGACTTTAATTCAAATTGGTAGAATTAGTTTACAACCTAAATGACCTTTTAAAAATTATCTTTAAATAATTGAAGTATTGGAATGTAACTTTGCATTCTAAACTGAATAAACTGAATAATCAGCAAGTAGCTGAATTAAAAAAAAAACAGATAATTCTACAGTAAATCCTTTACTTTTTTTTTCTGAAAGGAGAAATAAGGACAGCCAGGAAGATCACAAAATTCTACTTTTCAAAGAAGCTTTAAAAGTGGTGATTTGACTCCTCAGACTCTTTCAAAATTATTTCAAGCAGCAATTATTTTTCAGTCTCTTCTCTTTATTTGAGGCATGCTTCCAACAGCAAAAGCTAACAGCTCACATGTAACCCAGCTGATGAGCAAACATACATTTTTAAATCAAGTCTCAATTGCTGCCAAAAGTATTTAATCTTTCCCCTCATACCCAGCACATCTATGCAGAAACTTGACCAAGATAGAACATATTTTTAAAAATCACTTCTACCTGAATGCTATTGTTGAGCCTCTTAATCCGTTTCTTCAGTTCTTCATTTTCTTTTTCCATTTCATTTTTTTCTCTCAGCATTTTAGAAAATGCTTTTTGTTTCCTCTGGAGTTCTTGGTTCAGCTCATCCCTTTCATCAGACAAAGAACTTTCCCTGGTTTTACTTATTTTAAGGTTATCTGTAAGTTTTGTTATCTGATTATTTAATTCCCCTATCTGTGTCTAGAAGAAAAATACAAACAACAAACAAAACAGCAAAGCCCAAAATCAGGATTATCAACAAAACAACAATGCAATACAATGATATTACCTAGTACTCACCATAAGCCCCTTTGTTTGTCTGTCAACAATCTCCTGGACATTCATATATGCCTCTTTTTGTGACGCAGCAGAAATAATCTGCTGTTCAGCGTTAGCAGTCATTTCTGCTCGGAGTTCCAGAAGTGCTTTACTCAAAGCCTAAAAATAATAAATTGAAGTTCTTTTAAGCGAAGAAGCTGCTAATATGAACATTACAAAACAAGAAAAGGCAATTATATTTTACTATGTTATATTATGCAATTGTATTCTAATTCCTGCTGTAGAATACACAGAATTCTTAAGCATTAAGCAACATTAAACATTTATGTGACATAGGGATTAATTTTTTTGACTAACTTTCTGCTGCTTCTCTTTTATAGCTAACTGGCTCTTCAGCTGTTCCACCAGGTTTTTCAGCGTTGCTGTGGGTGCTCTGTTGTTCTTTTCTTTTTGGATCTCTAGTTCAGTTTTTACATTTGCTAGTTCCTTCTCCATCTGGGATAACACGTTCCTCAATTCATTTGATTCATCTTTTAGTTTTTCCACATCAACTGTGTGCTTTTCCTGAAGCCTAATAAAAAATAAGCATTAATAGGGTATATTGCAATAATTAAGTCAGCAAACTCCAAATACATATGATGTTATATATTTTATTATTGTTAAAGCAAATGACACACAGATTTGGAAACAGCAAAAAAGACTGACTCAACAAAGAAGTCCTCCATTTAGTAAGAAAATTACTCAAGAAGATCAGCAAAATGAGATTAGAGCATTGTTCATTCTAATTCCTGACCTTAACAGGTAAAGAAAGCACCATACTTTTCTCCTTTTAAACAGGGGTTAAATTTTCATGAGTTTAAACTCCTTACACAGGAAGCCCAAATGAACGTATCATGAGGAAAAAAAACCAAACCAACAAACAAAAAAACACCACAAAACAGTAAATATCACAGTAGCTTAAAGACAACTCTCATACAAAGACTCCTTGAATACTTTCTTTTTCACTGAATGGCACAAAGCCAACAACTGAAAGGCATTTTTCCAAGCCACAGTTTTTCAATATTAGCCTCAGTGAAGGGCTACAGAGTAAAAATAATATACAATTACCAACCATAGTAACACTTTTGAGTTAGCTTTTTCAGCCAAATATAAATTCAGCAAAAACATGTTCAATTTGATAGACCAGTCCTGTAGCAGCAATACATAACTGACTTGATCTAATCCAGTTGTGACTAACGTTAATAGTCTAAAAACTTACTGGGCTCTCATAGTCTCAAACTCTTTGATTTTCATTGAAGTAATTTGTTTTTGTTTCTCCAAATCAGAGGATGTTTTCTTTAATTTTCCAACAAGGGAAGCAAGAGAATTATCCTGTTCTGCTACAGTTTGTTCCATTTCAGCTAAGCGGAGGAAATGTTTATTGTTGGAATGTGATAAAGAAGACTTTCTCATTAACTCCTGTAAAACAGAGCAAATGCATGTGACAAACATTTTAAGCTGTAAATCAAAGGTAAACATTAGTTATGCATTTTAAACTCAATTCTTAATATAACCAAGCATTAATATCTAACAAGTTTATTTACTGAGATGTAAATCTTAGTCCACCAAGAAAGCAGTCACATGGGTTTGAAAGAGCTGTGTGCATCTAATGATCCACAGAATAACCAGTTAAATACAAGTTTCACCTTATCATAAAGTTTCAAGAGAAAATTTGTATTGAAATGGGTTAGTTTAACATAACCGCAGACTGAATGAAAAGAACAGAAAACACAATATAAACTCTCTTTCCTAGAAGCCTCCTTAAATTAGGATGATATGAAAAATGCTCATATATACTGAGGTGGTAACTTTGTTTTTTTACGCTTGAATTCTAATCCATCTCTTGCGAATTCTCTAAAGAATAATACAATAATTCTGTACCAACCATCCGTTTATTTTTGCTGTCATTGTTTATTATTTACTTTTGACTGCAAAGCTGTTCTTTTGAGCAACAATTTTAAAAATTTGGGAACAAATTCACTAATCCCACAAATACACATAACTTACCAAAGCAGTCTGTTTGAATTTATTAAGGGAATTGTCAGTAAGCAAATTTAACTTCTGGTGTAGAACTCTAAGGTCTTCCTCATGCTTCTTTGCTATTTCCTCTTGTTCCTGTTAGTTCAAAATAAAAATATCACTCTACTGATGCACAGTATTCCAGAAAGTCATGAAACTACAGTACCTTCATGTTGATTGCTCGCTCATTGCTCAGTATGGCTCCCCAAATTTTCCTCTAATTCTAGCCATTTTTAAAATTCTTTTCTTCTTGCTATAATCAATGTTTTTTTTTTTTTTCCTTTTTAAAACTATTGGAAAAAATCCACTATTGCTATTTTAAGCTTTGTAGCAAGTAGTATGGTGCAACAGGACAGGAGCTGGAGAGCAAAACAGCTGGTGTAGATCTTTACCAGCTATTACTACCAATATGGATAGTGATATCCATACTATATACTTTTCAGGTCTATTTACTTTGGAATATAATGTGATTCTGTGGATTGAATGTCTGCTAGCAGACAGAATACAGTAGGCTCATTTTTAGACTGCATCTTCTGGTTTAGTTCCAAACCAAAAAACTTGATTTCTCCCAGAAGAAATAGCTACACACATTAACCAAAGCACATTAAGTGAAGATGACAGGAAATGTGTTTTGGAAATGTGTTCCTGATCCAAAGACACTAAAACTGACACATGTCCAGTCTTGAAGTAGCTCTTAGACACAAGGTTTCTGCGTTAAATTATGCTTTAAGGGTATAAAGAATAAAGAACATAAAGTATGCTTAAATAATATAAAGTATGTTTACATACCATGTTTATGCTTTAAAATATGCTTTAATTTAAAATATGCTTTACAAAGCATGTGCTTTAAGAAGCACATTTTCCATAAACGTATGTCCTTCCTGTACCTCTACAGGTACAGCATCTACACTACATGATGCAGGCCAGAGATCATTGCTGCAAGTACTGGAGAATCCCATATAAATTTTAAATATACCGAGACAACTTCTCACAGCAAAATTTTAATTTTTTTCCTGTCACGCTAATTTAATTCCTAGACAGACATCATATGCATAACCTCTTGACTGAGCAAGCCTCCTATTTTGAGAAGTTAGAAACTTCTACATGAACTTTCTACATGAAAAATTACTAATTGTCTCCGCTCTGTTATCTCTGAGGTCAGAAACTTTTTAAGATTTCACTAGCAGTGAGAAAAACAAAGAATCAACTAAAACAACTTAAAAATGGAAGAAATTTTATGCAAAAAGTTTAACTACCTCTCTTGCTTTAGCAAGCAAATGTTGGTATCTTTTTAACACCTCCTCCTTTTGATTTAATCTTGCTTGCATATTTGCAATGGTTTGACGAGCAACTTTTATGGCATGATGGTACTTTGGATCATCTTCTTGTTTGCCTAATTCAGTCATTATTTTCTCTCTTTCCGATGTTGCAGGTAATTGAAGTCTTAGTTCATTTATAACTTTATCTCTTGATAAAACATTTTGTTCAGCATTCCACACAGCAGTTTCCTTTTCTTTTAATTTCTACAATGAAACACAATTGTTGCATTTCCAGAATTCAAACACTGCAAAAAGATCTTACTTTTTAAAAAATGTACCAAAAAGATTTGTCTAAATGAACTTATAAACACAAAACATTTTGCACGCAGTTCTGACTGTATGGGTTTACTATTAGATGAAAAAAGTTCCAGAATATCATTACCATGTCTTTATGTATTATTTGCTTGACACAAGACACTTATGGAACTCATTTTGTGCTACCAAATTAAGAAGGTGGTGGTTTTCAATTTTCTTACGAACCACAAAGTATCTTCTGTAAAAGAATTTCAATATAGCAACCCAAGATAAAAGGATTTTGCTATGCTGCTTATTAAATTTGATGTACCACTTACCAAATTTAACTAGCTATAGTCAACTGAATTTTTTACAGCAAAAGCATCTTACCCTACTGAATGAACATTCTAAAATATTAAAAAAAAAATCCCAATAATTTGTTCTAATGGAAAAAATATTTCATTTTAGTCATGGTGTGATTATATTATTTAAATTTTCTCTTTGTTAAATACTTGTAAGGGATAGGCACATTTGAGTGACATTTATAAAAAGACATCTGTTATATTAAAAAAATATTAAGGGCATAGAAATACAAACTTTGTCCCTTTATATGATAATTTATGCATTTAATTACCTCCTCCAGTGATTTGCAGGTTGCCTTAGTTTCCAGGATTGTTCGAATATGCTCCTGATTCTTTCTCAAAGCCAATTCAAGTTGTTGTGGCAGTGGCAAACTAGAGTCTGGAACTGATCCTGTAGCCTCTTCTAACTGCACAGAGAGATTCATACTTCTGTAATCTGACAACTCCAAAAACCATGCTTACGAGTCTATTTTTAGTTAATTCAATGCATGTACCTTTAAAGCTGTACTAAGTATTTCATTTTGTTGATGATCATACAGGTCTAATTGACGCTGCAGTTCTACTTCCCTCTGGTCCCAAGCCATTTGCCTTTCTTCATGAAACTGTAACAAATGTTTGATAAAGGTATTTTATTTATGGAAGGCAATGGGAATTTTATATCCAACTTAAACAGAAAAAAAGAGGTACCAAAATGTAACATACTCAAATGTGCTACTAAAAAGAATTATGGAACCAAGTTCCAAACTTCTATGTTTAAAACTTACTAGGAAGAATCTTCCTTTTAAAAATCACTTAGTGAAATAAGGAATAGGCTGTTTTTCTAATAGCATGCAGAAATACATACCTTGTTCTGCTGTACAATTTCTTCTTCCAGATTATTGATTGTACGTTCATATTCAGAAATAATATTACGCAAATACTTCACCTCTTCCTTTTGCTTGACTAACTCTCGATTGAGTTTAAGTTCCTGCAGGTGGAGTTGCTCCATCTTCATATGCCATTCAATCACCTAATAATGAATGATACACAGTATTATATTTACTAAGCCCACAGGCCAACTAGATGCAGCTACACCCTTTGACTTTGAGGCACTATGGCACTTATCCAATCAACAGGAAGAGAGAAGTTCTGCCTTTTTAAGCTTCTTCACTTCTGTTGAGTGAGAACGCATGGCAAGAGTATGAAACTGCAAGAGGAACGACTGCAGCAGACAATTAGAGAGGCAACAGGCTTCCCCTACGCTGACGGAAGTGCATTGCAAATAATTTTCAAATTACCTAACTAAGCTATACCCTATGCATCTGTCCAGACTGAAGAAAAAAAGCATGCAAGAAGCTTGGTTGACTTTTCCAAAACAGTAAAAGATTTTAAAACACCATTTAAAACTGTATGTGTTCAAAAATGCAAATGTACTAAGAATAACAGACATATTTATGTCAAAATGGTCTAGAAAAATATTTGAAAACTGCCTTAAAACTAAAACAAGCCAAGAGCGTTACAACCATTGCTTACATGCAGACATCTTTAGTCATGACAGATATAACCATATTACGTAATGCACAGTGATCTGGACGAGAAATGAGAAAGCCTTATTCAGATTTCAAGGCAACATTGTTTACAATAGCAAATTATGATTAAGTAGAATTACTGAGTATAATAACATTTCTGACCATTCTGCCTAAATTACTGCCCCTGGATTTATTTAAAAAGACACGGATTTGTAGTGAAGATTTCAATACAAGCTCATGGAACAGAACTTCAGAATGCTACCCTGTGTTTAATTTAATTTTATTCATAATTTACTTCAATTCATAAATTAATGCAACTTAATATAACTGAATTCATAGTTAGCTTCTACTTCTATGCCACTTAATTGGGCACAAAAAAAAATTAGTAAATATGACTGCACTGACTTTTACAGGGCAAATAACTAATGATGTATTACTTTTTTAAAACAGGAAAACAAAGACAGACAGCTGTCATATTCTAACAAAGTGTATTTTGATATCATTAAGTTCTACATTAAAACAGATGCCTAGGGAACAAGCTGAACTGAACTGTAATTTAAATGCAGATCAGATAAACAAAGCTATTCAAAGTTGTAAAATAGCAAACCTTTTGAGCTCCTCTTGTATCCTTCAATGCACTTACTAATTCCTCTAAACTTTTCAGTTTTAACTCCATCTCTAATGCTCTGTTTTCTGCATTTCGACGCTCCTGCTGGGCATGCTGAGCTTCTTCCAGAATCTTCAGTTTGTCATTCTGTAGCTGAATCATTGTTTTAGAGAATTTTTCTTGCTGTGCTAAAGGCAGAGCACCACTAAACTGTCGCCGCAAAGACTGAACTGTCTGTTGTAGATGTTTGACTCTATTTCTTCCTTCCAGTCGGGCAAAATATAAGGCTTGCTCTCTCTCATCAAGCTTCTGCTCTAAACGTAGATTATGGATCTCCATCTTCTGTAGTTTCAATTTAAGCGTCTCCAATTTGCCTACAGCAACAGATTCACTACCTTGAAGGGCTATGATATGTTGATGCAGTTTTGCAATAACAGCTTTTTCATCTGACTGTGCCTAAGAACAAAATATATAGAACAAATTTATTTTTCATTTTAAATGTTAATGAGGTGTATATGTAAATATAAACAAGTTTGTTTTTTTTTTTAATTTTATATATTGCATGCATTTTAGTCCATAGGTAAGAGCAAGAATTAGCCTCTAAAAACAGCTTTTTATGTTGCCACTGTTGTTTCTTTAGTCACAGTTTAGAAGTACACCTCTTCAGATACTGATCTTAAAAAGTGTGTCTTTCTCTTTCCAAAATGCCTAAACTTAGAAAATATGGTAATGTAAAAGCTGACAAAAGTGTTGTATTTATGGACTCAAACCATTCTAGAACATGAAAACAAACCCCAAGAAATTGTTTCAGCTAATAACAAAGCAATAGAGTAAGCATATCGCAAAACTTTGCAAGTCATTGCTTGCCTTGTAAAAAACGATCAAACTCTCCTGATATTATATTTAAATATTGACCACGGGCTATAAATCATAGAGGAATAAATATTACCTAGATAACTTGGAAAAAAACTCAGGATCTGTAATAGCTGTACAGCTAGAAATGAAAAACAACGGCGAAGGGGATAATTACGTAATAAAGAATTCTTGAAAGGGTATGGCCACTACAAGGACTACCTTGTTAAGATCCTTCTGAAATACTTCTGCAGTTTCCTAATTCACTGTAAAATTACTTCATTTCTTCTCGCCCCAGGGGAAAATATCCAAACTGCAGTGTAAATAAAGGTTGAATTTTACCTGATAGTCTAAAATTTGCATTCTAAGAGATTCCACTTCTTTATCTCTGTACTGCTGGCGTGCCTCCAGAGCTTCAACCTGCATTTTTGCTACATCAGACAGTTCTCTTAACCTTGCAGGGAAAACAAGAGTATTGTGTCACTTGATACCACTGAATAACCTATTTTTTCTACATAGAAGATGCTAAGAAAAGACGTCTAGCATGTTTCCTCATATCAAAACATTTGAAGACATTGTTTTTTTCAGCATACTCTTCTCTACTAATCTGTCCTTGTTATGAAAATTCTTCTGTATTGTCACTCAACTTTTTCACAGGACATTTTCCTGGAAGTTATACAGAAGTTTGCTAGCAGTAACCTACACCGGCAAAACAATGACACAGTTTTTACCTGAACTAACCATCTCTGCCCTCTATTTCTCTCCCACTTCAGGACATAAATGGTCAAAAAGTTTCACTTTCAATTCCATTCTCTGCTTACCCAAGTCTAATCACACATTTTCAGTGTCAAAAATCACTGCAAATATGCCCACAAATTTTGCTTTTTTAGGAATATAAAAGGTTACATTATTTACTCAGAGACAAATGTCCATATTAACATAGCTAAAAAGGTCAGTTTTTCAATTTATGCGTACAAAGTTACCCTGTTTTAAGTAAGTGGCAACCACCCCACGGCAGCTGAATCTTTGAGATATCCGACTCTTTGAAAGTAAGAATTGCTTTCCGATTTCTTTTATGAGATTTTCATACATTTAAGGTAGGTTGTGGCACAGAAACAAGATAAAACTTGATTAATTAGTTTAAAAATACTAGTAATAAGTATCCAAGTCCACACTTACCCATGTCTATCCAGGCCAGCAATTAATTCCTTGTTCAAATCAAAATGAAGCTAATTACTTTCTTTATAGTCATGAATTAAATGGTTAATTTTCAATTCCAAATTTGGCATATATAAATGCCAAAGAATTAGGCGTTGAAAATTATCTGTTAGTAATACATAAGTAGTGTATTACATAAGCCTACACAGCCTAAATTTTTGCATGCTTCTAAACATACTGCATTCAAAATTTGTTACTTTACTTACTTTGATACTTCAATCTTGAGCTCCATCTCGCGCTTCTCTAGGTCCACAATTTGTCGTCTATCTGCATCACTTACTGCCTTACTTACACTCTTTGACAGTTCATCTCTTAATTCCTGTTCTACTTTCTGTGCCTCAAAGTTGATTTTGGTGAGCTTAAAAACAAACAAAATGAGAAACAAACAAAATGGTACCCTAAGCACACAACTGCTCCCAAGCCTGCAAAGAAAAAGCAGTGCCAAAATTATCTTTTCTTTTTTAGTCATTACAAAACAGTATTCAGCTGTGTTCAGAAAACAGTTTCCTTGCCTCTCTGCTTAAACGTCTTTTTGTTTGCAGCATTGCATACACATAGGAACAGATACACAGGCCGGCACAGAACAGGATTCTAAATTAAACACAATTTTTCTTAACGAATTTTCTTAAAACTATTACTGCAATATCTTGCTCTTAAACTAAGATAAGAAAAAAAGAAAAAAAAAGACTAATACTGTAAACTCTTTAGGAAATGAACAGTCTTACTTATACATTTCTCTATTATCTAGTATATTAGGATTGCTAACACAAATACAGGTAATAAGTGTCAAGACTCACAATAGTGTAGTTCTTTTGTTCTTTCTAAAAAGAACTTTCATAATTAAGTGATATTCTTTCAAGCACACTCATTTTTCAAATTTAGTATTAAATACTGAGTAACCAATATTTCAATTCAAACCAAAGAGCATTAAGAAAAGATAGATATTTGAAAAGCACTAGGCAACATAGAGAAGCCTCAGGAATTAATTCCTGAGGTATCTATAATACCAGATTAGGAGCCACCGACAGGAGTATATGAAACAGATAATGTATGTCCTGGAGCTGCAGAATGAGAAAAAATGGATGCGCAGAGGAACTGGTAAGAAAAAATCGGGGCATTAGGAGTTCATCAACTCAAAATGAAGGAAGACTAGCAGACCTAAATGCATTGCAAGACAGATAATAATACAGGCAAAAGCAAAAAAGGGAAATGTGATCCTAGGGTGTATCACCTGAGGTATTTCTTAATGAAATAAAAGAAGTCATGCCATCAGAAAAGGCTTTAACAATCCTGCTGCTGAAAAGGTTTATACGCTTTCAGTTACTCCA
The DNA here is from genome assembly GCF_965231255.1 of Vanellus vanellus. Lineage (NCBI taxonomy): Eukaryota > Metazoa > Chordata > Aves > Charadriiformes > Charadriidae > Vanellus > Vanellus vanellus. Next base: position 48,487,369 of record NC_138905.1, read on the forward strand.
TGTCCCAAATCAATGCAAATCAAAACAGTGTAACAAACACTACTAAAAAGAGAAATGAGGAGTCCAGACAACAGCAATCTAAAATAGCTACGCTAAAGTCTGGCAAAGCACAAGGAGGGGGAATGAATACAATCTATCAATATTCCTGTCAACATAACTGTTCTTTTTCTTCCTTTGTGTTGAAATTGTCAATACTGGCACAAGAACAAGTGTCTACAACTGCCTATAAATAAATTTAGACTGGAAATTATAACAAAGTCTACTATTAAATAATGAATTTATGGAACAAACTTCAAATATGAATAGTGGGGACAAAAAAGTCCCCAAGATGAAGACTGATATGAGAAGAATACCAAGGATCATCAGCTTCAATGGCACATGACTGCCTTTCTATTCCTGTGTTACAGATAGCATTTGGCACGTGACAGAGGACACAGCCAGTCTGTAACAGAATCATGACACTGTCATTTGCAAAAGGGATGTAAAGGTCTAACGTTTTTTGAATCATTGGTAATTAAGGGAAAATTAGCAGAAAAGGGATCACATGAATTAGAAACAAGAAAAAACAGGTCAAGAACAGACTTTTTTTCTAGCAGTCTACTGAAAAACTAGCAAAATGTCAAGATGCTAATCATGTGTTTTACAGAGATTAACTAATGTTTGAAATAAACTACTGACAAATTAATTAGTTATATTTTTTACAAATGTCCTGTGCATGCAAAATTGCAGCTCTTAAAGGCAGCTATATTTTGCATCATAAACTTATTTCCCAGTTGTGATACAAAATAGATTAATACTTTTTGAAAAGATCAAAAATATGCTTTTAAGATGTGTCAAATTATGTTGTTACATCCCCACAGATTTACCTCAGCAAATTTTGTTTCCAATTCAAAATTACGTTCTTCTATTTGTTTTACAGTATTCCTTAAATGTTCATACATTCGTTGTGAATGTTCTGCTCTCTGTCTTTCATTTAGTTCCTTCATTTCCAACATTGTGATTTTCTTAGAAATGGATAAAATCTCACTGTTGGTTATTGCTTTTGTGGCCTTGTCCATGGCATTGTCATCCCTTACATTAAAAAATATTTAAATTAGGAAATACACAAGCTGATTCAACCACGAAAATTATTTGCACCATGAAACAGAACATGAGTTTTGCTTTATCTCTGGCAGATAAAATTTATCAAAACACCTGTTTTAAACCGGAGGCATGGTTATCTTGCCTTATTACATGTTTGAAAAGTATCTAATTTGAATAAAATGCTATTATCAATTATAAATTGGTTTATCTGCAACCATGGTTCTTAAGACTGATAACTATTTTCAGTGTAGCCTTTCACTTTATCCTTAATTCAGCTGGTAAATCTTCAGGAAATTTAATTTAAAATCTGTAAAAGGAACAGATGTGGATGAGTTCTTGAATAATGGGAAAACAAACTGTACACAAAGCAGCCCCAGCTATCAAGAAAAAATACTCTGTTACAGAACATGAACCAGGAAAAAGAAATCATTTTCCTGACAACCTTTGAAGTACTTTGACTGATAATCAAGTTAGAAACTATTGCACCTTATTAAAAAATAATTAAAAAAAAAAAAAAAAACAAACACAACAGGTGATGGTTCTTTACAGATTCCAGCTTTTAAATCCTTGACCCAGTAACACAAAAAAAGTCAATGTAGAACAGTTTCCAGATGAAAATACCAAACTTGGTTTTGGTCAAATAGATAAATAAAATGAAACAAACGAAAAAAAGGAAATTCACCAAAAAACAATTTAAGACCATTAATGAATAGTTTTGACTTTTTGGGTAGGTTAATTTTAAGATAAATCTATTTTAAAACGTTTTAAAATATTACTTTTACTCAGGACGTACCATTTGATTTTTAATGTCATAATATAACATTCATACTTGCCCAGCTTACTCATCTGTTCCCACGCCTGTTCTACTGTGTGAAGTTTCTCTTTCGTGATCTCCAGTTCCTTATTCAATAAATTTATCTGTGCTTTCAAGGATTCATTCTCATGCTGTATGACAAAGAGTTGCAATATAATAGCAAACTATTTAACTGTAGCAGATTTGATGTCTAGTATCTATAAAATCTTTTAAATTAACAGATTTTGCCTACGCACAACCCATAACCTATATATATGGCAACACAAGAACGTAAGTTTCCTCCTAACTATAAAAATGCCAGTCTTTGCTCTCTATGTTGTATCTTACTGTCAACTACTATTACCATGAATATTTATCATCAGTCACTGTGATTGCTAGAGTGTCTAGAATTAGATGAGGAAATCTATGGTTGTTATACTAAACATCTCATTAACAATAGGAAAGGAAGAATTACGTCTAGAGGATATTTCATCCCGCACAGGATATTTCATCCTGCACATAAATGCATGTTTGAGACAGACCATATACTCCTTTTAGCTCTTGTAGGCATCTAATATGATGCCAAACATAGTTTTGTAAGTGTTCCTTCACTCCTCCAAATAGAAACAAAAATTTCCACCTTAAACATTAAACCAAATTGAATTCTTCATATTAATTTCCAATTTCTAGTTTTCACACATTTTTAGTTTGCTATTGATAAATGATTCTCTAGCTCTGTGAAATTGCTGAAATAGGCAATGCAAGCTTTCATACACACAACATTTCATAAAATAGAGAAAGAATCATTTATTCTGTAGCTAACACAAATGCACCTATCTGCTCCCAAGCAAATTTAATAGTTCAGTAAATCTACCCACCACATGTACTTAACCCTTATCAACCACAGAAACCCAACAGACAAGAACATGACATGAGCTTTAACTACTAGTTAAACTACTACTTTTTTTGACTATTATTTCTGACATGAATGAAAAGCGGGAGGTAGTAATGTATCTTTGAAGCCATCTTCACAGTTCTTGAAAGGAAGCCCCCTCCTACTTCAAAGGAATAGCTACACATTTGCAGTCCCTATGATATTTTGCAAACACATTGTGAACAATCTTTGGTTATTTATTTTTTTTTATTAAAGTAAAATTGCAAAGGTTTACTGCCCTTTTGGAACTGAAAATTTCATTCTTGTAAGTTAAGAATTACTAGGAGCACTTACTTTGGCAGAAACCTTTGAAAGTGTTTACACTCATTTTACTTTCCTTATGACCTCCAAAACTGAAGATGGTAGCAAATATTCCTTCTGCCAGGCTTATTTTGGTAACCAAAAACTAAAAATAATTTGCGAGGGAACATACGCAGAGCTTAACTTAAAAAGCAAACAACCAAATCCACCAATGCAATTAATCAAAATGTTTCTATGTACGCCCATTGAAATAAAATCTGGGACTTTGTGTATGTTTCTTAATCCACTGAAAAATACCAGGTAAGCAAATTAAAATTTGATAGGTAAGACTGGCTCCAGCATCTCATGCCCAGTATGGAACTGTTATAACCAGCAGTTTTAGTGTTGGGAGTTCCATTCTATCTTTCTATTAAGTGAGAACAAAAAACAATGCAGAAAAAAAAATGTAATGAGATTTTTTTTTCTCTTAGGGTTCAAACATAACACAAACATTACCTCCATGTGTTCCATGTTTGTTGTTCGTTGGACGAGCAAGTTATCTTTTTGTAACATATCTCTGTATTTAAGAGTTAATTCATTATACTGCTTATTAGCCAGTTCTAGCTCAGACAATGGCACGCTACCATCCAACACTTTTTGCAGAGCTGCAATCTTAAAGCTAGCCATTTCCTATGAAAATAATCAACACAATGAGTTACAAGGTCTGCTAGATCTTTAAACAGAAAAAATGAAATTACTCCATGGAAAAAGAATACCACTTAGTACAATGCTTTAGAACATGATACTGGTTTATTTTACTAAATTACTGTCCATCTTTATAAATTGCTTGCGACAATCATTGACATAATTTCTCTGGTGTTCCAACCCTCTGAGTAATTTTATCAATAGTTGCCTCTCAATCATAAGGCACTGTCAAAAACATATTTTATGAAGATGAGGTAACATAGGCCCTAGCAACCCATAAGGCGATTTGTAAGATTTGGTTTCATATGACACTTTCAATAAACTTGTTGAATGCATTCAAGAGACTAGTACTGCCTCCGTTTAAAAAAAGTGTATTTATTGCCAAATTGTAAAAATAAAAATGTGTACTATTTATTGCCAAATTGTAAAAATAAAAATGTGTACTATTACTACTATAAACTATACCTTGAATCGTTGCAAGTTTCCAATCTTTCCTAGAACTGCAGTCTCCATGTGTGTTATTTCACCCTTTAGTTTCTCATTTTCTTTCCTAAGATGTCGTTCCGTTTCAAGTAAAGCGGTACACTGCCTTGTTAGTGACTTTTCATTAACTCGTAAAACGGTTATTTTTCTATTATTTTCTGCAAGTACTTTTTTTGTTTCATCAGGATCCAGCTGAAGTGCACTGAGTAAATTCTGTAAAATAATTTTTCAACAAGAACCCTTTACAGAAATATTGTAAAACTTAACTAGGCAGACAAGCTTTCTTGTACATTTTTTAACCTAGTGTAAAAATCTTGTTAATCTGTCTGAAATAATTTCTTTTTGCTAATAAAATATATAGATACACTCAACACATGCATAAGCATACAATATTCTATCTTAAGAAAAGAAAAAGTTTAGATCTTCAAAATCATTAGTTTCTCAGGAACAGAAGCTTAAATACATCTGACTGACAAATAGGAATTTTAGTTAATGCTAATATTTTCAAAATTTAGAACAAAAAATAATTCTCTGCATACATTGCCATCAGTCTTCCTTCCTTCTACCAGAATCAAAACAAATGTATTGGAACAATTTTCTAAGCCAAATAGAATTCCTGTGGTTCCTAACAAACACTAGCGATGTCCTATTTTGAGGATCAAACCAGGACCCCTCCTATTGAAATATGCACGTGTTTGTGTGTATGTGCGCACACACACGTGTCTGCATGCTTGTATAAATCCGAGGAGGGGTGGGGCAGAGGGGAGAGGGAACTACAGCAACTCAGGTTGCAGAAAGCATGTGAGCTTTAGTTTTGCTGTCGCACATATCAGCATGCCAAGGTGACAGAGAGTAGAAATTGGAGCTGTACAATTCAAGATTCCTAGGAGCCTAATGAAGTAGAGTGAGCAGGTAGCTAGAAAAAAACTCCAGAGTCCTGGAAGCCTGAAGCCATGAAAAAAATCTAGTTCTGTGACAACTGGCAAAGATTTGGCTTTTCTGATCAAGAAGACTCTTTCTCTTAAGATTTTAAGAGCAAGTAACACATTTTCATTGATCACTCACAGTGAATTAATTTCAGAGAGATGTTTAATCTGAAAATGTTCACCTAATTCTAACCAAAATTATATACTAACAAAAAATCATACTAAATAACCGTATGTATTTCTTATCTTTGCATAATATGTGTGTCTGGAAACAAAAGCTATTGGGAAACGGTAATTTCTTAAAAGATCTCAGCAATACTTAGATAGCACCGCTAACATCATAAAACTCAATTATATTTTAAAGACATTTAAACCCCAGAAATAGCTTAATCCTGCTACAATCTACTCCTGTGACTCTGGAAATGCAGAATAAGATGCTGAACAAATTAACTAAGATGGCACGTGTGCTCTCTCTCTCATTTTTTTAAACAGTAGAATCATCTGCAAAACAATTCCAATTTCACTTTTCTAGAAATAGATTTAGATGTAATTGCCTCAGGATACAATTATTTTGCAAATCAATTACAGTTATAAACGAGATTATAAGTAGGACCACACAACACTACAGTTACCCCTCAGCAGGAGAAAAGGGTGAGAACTCAGCCGCCTGCACTTAGGCGTCCACAGTAATTTTCAAGATCCTGTGATATCCTTGCCCTGTGCCTGCTTCTCCAAAAGGACACGTGTGTCCCATATGTCTTCTGTCATATTTGGCAGCTTTGGATATCTGCCCAAAGAAACCCATTGTGCTATGTCTGTGATTAGGAACCTGCATCAATTCCAGGAAGTTTTAAATACCTTCTTCTTGAAAAGTTATTTTTCTCTTTTCTTAATAGGATATTGAATTCAGTCTTGGTAGAAAGATTAATTTTATTTCCTGTTTTTGAAATACTGATACATACAAATTAACAAATATATACAAATAAGATGGAATTCAAAGTAATAACCTTAATTCTTAGTATAAATTAATGTGTTTTCCACGGGGGTGCCTGCACTGCTCCTCTCTTAACACCTGCTATTAAGAGAGCAGTGTAAATAGTGTGTGTGAACAGAATACCTGAGGCTGTCTGTGAGGGCATTTGCTCAAATCTGATAAAGAGGAAGATGACCACCAACTAGACTGAATAGTAACCATAAAATTAGAGACTTGAAATAAAGAAGTAGTCAGCTTGAAAATTAGTATAAAAGAAGTTTAGTTTTCCCACTCTCTCTGCAGATGTGGGCGCTTCCGCCCTGCTGGACACCATGACCCTCGGCACTCCAGTGAACGGACTGGTGGTACCAAGTGCAGCAAGCAAGGACCCATAACCCCGGGGGTGTGTATGTGACCTCCTGGGGCAACTTCTCACCAGCGCATGGATTAGCAGGCTACAGGGAGGTGCACAGACAGACAGAACACCAGAGCAACCCCATGGGTACACAGAACCCCGGAGCACACACAAGACGTATGTGTACACCGTGAACCTGCACTCTCAGGAGAGGGGGTGTGCGCCTGTAACCTGAAGGGGCCAGGAAGTGAATATGGATGAGTGAATGTGGATGTGTGGGATGAGAAATATTTGGGATTAATTCCTGAATGATGCTTAGAGATTTTTAGGTCTATAGTAACATTTTGTATGTGTCTTAATATTGGGATCTATCTTTTATACTGTTGATAATGATTCTGAATGTATAGTTCACTGATTGTCAGTTATTTACATCCCACTAATAAATCAAAAAACCACTTCCCTTCTGATTTGATTTGAACTGAGCAGTTTTTCCATGCAACATGTTCCCCATCTAACAAATTACAGTACTGTATTAAAACCTCTGTGCTATGTATTAAAACCTTTTTGAAAAATGAAAGCAACAAAACTACTTACAGAATATGCCTTTATTTTTGTAGCATCCTGTTCTTTTTGCTCTTCTAGCTTTTTCTTTTCCTCTTTCATATCTTCTGATTCTTTCTGCCAGCTTTCCTTCTGACTAAAATAGTAATTAAATATTTTCATTTAGAATGATGAAAGACTTGATTTTTAAAACTGTAACTAAAACAGCAATCCTGAAATACTGCAAACCAAGATACTTATTTGTAGCAGTAACATAATTTGAAAAAGACATTATAAAAAGTATCTGTATTACTAAAAAACTATCCCCTCTCTTTAGGCTGCAGCTGGTTTAATGATGAAAATAATTCTTAAAGTATTTTCTCTCTTCTTCACATGCGTACTATAGTGCAGAGATAGAGATGCCTTACTCCCCAAAAATATAGACACACGGGATTTAATCTGCTTTAAATTACACACTTGTATTTCAAATTACTTTCTTGCACATGTCTTTGTAAAAATAGGCAAAGTTTAAAACTTTGCAAATAAAAACATTTCCACTTTAAACACCTCTCTGGAAACAGGAAGGAAGACAAAAATCATACTACCAGCAATTCTATGCTCTAAGCCTGGAAATGGGCCTTTTCTTTTTGAAGTAGACTAAGCCCAGCAGATTTCAGCAGGTATTCACAATTGTGAATTCACAATCAGAATTTGGCTGACGAGATTTAAAGCTAGATAAAATGTTTTGGCAAATAATCAATGACTCTTTCCATGACGGTTTCCTTTGCATGAAGCACTTGAACATTGATTAGCTAAAAGGGACAACTTGCAAGGGGAACAAAGCTTCTGCAGTTCCCGAGGGACAGAATTCCTAAGTTGATTTTGAAGTATTTTTAATTAATCATACACAGTGCTACAGTATCATAGGGAAAAGATTGCTTGCTCACGGTCTAAGAATTCCCCACAGCATAGCAGTTGGCTTTTTCTTTAACAGATGTCGGTTCAAATTTCCCTCAAGAAGTGGACAGAATTAAACTTAGGCTTCCCATATCCAAATTCTGCATTAGAGATCAGACTTCTAAACAAAAGGGCAGGCAATGGTTGTACTATTAACTCAATTTTTTTCAATGGTTTTGCAAATCTTTCTATTACAATCATTTTATTTCAGATGCATACAGGACACAATTTCTGACCCTAGTTTTTCTATTTCAGTGAAAACCAAACAAAAACATAAAAACAGTCAGCTTTGCTTTGGACCAAACTACTCTCCTCTGTTATTTATTTTGAAACAAAATTCTATGAACTGTTCATACATGTCTAATAAGGAAGTTCCTATAGACTGTATAGGATAGTTTAGGCTAGTTTAAACAAATAATCAAGCATATTTCAGAAGCAGTACCTTCTGTTTAAAGAAGATCTCTTATTAGTTTCTTCCATAACGGAAGAAAATGTAGGAAAAAGAAAGAAGAGGCTCTGAAAGTGAGTCTTTACGGGATGCAAAGTCAAAGAATCTCCTCCCTTAATTTCAATCTGTAACAGGTTTGGAGAAGGAGCCTTGAACCATCATCTTATCCCTGTCATTGGCGATAACTAATCTAGCAGTAAATGAGGTAGTATATATCATAGCCTATAAAATTTTCAAAAAGTTATAGCTTTTATGCCTCAAAGATGATGTTATCTGGTAAGCCTTAACTGATTCAAAGAATAAATAGAGGGTCCTCAAAGACAAAAGAGCCTTATTCCAAAAGCCATCCAGTGACTGTTCATTCCAATCCACAGACAGAGAACACAGCTAACAGTCTGTTAGTTGAAGAATCAAAATCACCAGGTTCACCCCTATGCTCCTAACAGATTAAGATCCCTTTTTTTGACCACAAGAGGAATTTTATAGAAATTAGATTCAATGAAGCACATAAAGGAACTAAGAGTCTGAAAGAAAACGAACTACGAAGTCCTGATGGTATAAAATTTTGAAACAGAGATCTCTGACTGTATTTGGATAAAAGTTTTCTTTTTTTTTCCCCTTCAGAAAAACCATTAGGACCCATACATGAAAGCAAAAGAAAATGAGACTGAAGAGTCCATAATAGCAGGTTCTAATCAAATACAAGGTATCGAATGCAGAAAGCACAATGCAATCCTTGTTATAAAGTATGTAATATGAAAAGAGTCCAGCAGAAAATGTTTCTGTGAGAGTTTTCTGAATCTTTGTATGACTAAAGAAAATATATGCAGTCCATATCCAAGAGCAGCAGCATTTATGACACTAACCAAAGAACTACTTCAACACTGCAGCAAATCTTGTATTCTAAATTATTCAACATTTAGACAGTTGGACTTCCATAATTCATAAAAAAAGAAAAGAGAGCGATACCTTTGATATTCTTTATACAGCAAGCCTTGTTGATGACGAATTACTGCAAATTTCCGCTTGTAGTCCTCTATTGCATCTTCTAATTTTTTGAGCAAGTGTTCTTTATTTTCTAGTTCCTAATTATTATTTTCCAAATAAAAATATCGACGTGATTAATATAGGTTTTAAACATGAAAGGATTAATCAAAAAGCCTATTCTCCCTTGTGTTTTTCATGATAGACGCTTCTGTCATGAACTGTGTGAACTGCAGATATGAAGTGTGTCTTTCTTTAGAAGCAACATATGAAAAAAAGTCCAATCCTCTTTGACATTCATATTAATAGGTGTGAAATAGTGCATAAATTGCACTGTGGATTACATCCCTCAAAGTTCAAAACACCATGACACGTTGCTAGCCCACAAAGAATACCAATTGAATGTCTAACTGGAAAGCAATGTTCTTTTCTCATGTTCCCAAACACTCTTCTAATTTATAACCATATACAGTTGAAAAATATTCTCTAATCAACAAAAGTAAAGAAAACAAAGACAGAATAATTTAATAATAACAAAAAAGGTAATTTCTTTTTACTCCAGTTCTTAAATAATCAATTCTTCTTTACAATAATCTTGTCTGCTATGCTTCCCGTGAGAATCAGTGGCTTTGGTTTCAATGTACTTATGCCTCTTTTTAAAAATGTTGACATATTTTTGACAAATAATGGAATGAAAATTCATATGGTAAATAGAGATCTTTGCTGTATAGAGAAAAACTGTTTAGAGTAGGATTTGCACATGCAGACCCAGGTGTGGAATCCAGACACCAGTAAGAGACAATTTTGCATAGAAAGAGTGCAACTGCAGAAGTAGAATGAGGAGTGGGTGAATATTTAGATGAAAATTCAGATTTAAACCAAAAAAAAATCTGAATTGTTGTAAAAAAAATTATTAGTATTAGGTCCCAGGTTTATAGCACAGCAAAATACTTACAGCTTTTAAAAACCAGAATAGCCCAAAGCGTTTACTGGATGTCAGAACTTTTTGGAGAGTTCTCCCATGTCCATACATGGCATGGTACTAGATTTTGGAGGAATCAGCCATATGTTACAAATATTCCTGATATCAAGGAGTCAATGAGTTACCTGTATAAGATGTATTAAATATTCATTCAGAGAATTAATCACATTAACACTTGAAGGAACCATTCCTTCTGGAAGATTCATTGTTTGGAAGACAATATTGGAACCTTCTGACTGACGTAATAGGCAAATTTCATTTTTCAGTTGTGCAATCTAAAGAAAAGAAACATAAAAAGTAGCTCTTGCTATTCAGTTAAAAAATAATCACCGATGGAAAAAATATTGTTTTCCTGTGCTACATCAGTTGTTATTAACAACCTAATTCACTTTCACTTATATTCTAAGCATTCAAACACTCTTTAAAGTAACCTTTTAAAAAAGCTGTGATTCCCTAAATCATTAAATGCATAATAGCCAAATTTATCAAATTACTCCAGCAATCAGGGCAGCTTCATATATCTGAGGATTCACCTCAGATTTTAAATTGTTTAAAACACAATGCATCTCTATTCCTTTTAAAAAGATAAAGTTTTGGATAGAATTATTGAAGTAGTTATTAGATGGTTTAGTCTAAACAAAACTTTGCCTTTCATTTAACCTCTCAAAAGCTTTCTGGTTCTCTATTCTAACAGTACATAAAACACTATTCTAGAATATTAGCTACTGGCAAATCTTTTTGCATCACCAAAGCTGTTCTAAAGGGCAAATTCAAATTTGGCTTCTTGTAAGATAGTAGTCCATTCTTCCTTCCTGCCCTGGAAGAAGCGTTCCACAGAATTAATTGAACAACTTAAGGATTTCAGAGAACAATTCATCATTTTAGAACGCTTCATCTCTGTTACTTATTTATAAATAACAAATGCAAGACTACTGGCTTTTTGAAGAAAGAAATCTGTGAGCTTTTTTGGGTACAGCTATCTCCAAATGACAGCCATGCTTGGTGCTCAACATGATAGAATATTCCAAGGGTAAAGTATGATAAAGAAGAGTAAGATTTGAATTTTAAATGGACAAATTGGTAGATCCAATACATGAATTTAATTAAGATTTGTGTAATTACGCTGTTCACATAAGCTAAATTCAGTATCTTATACATTGTGTGGCTTTATTCTAAATAATCAGAGGAGTCACTTTTCAAGTACAAAACAAATTGTATTAAATTAATTGTATACCTTTTCATTTGCATTTGCCAGCTGATTAGAGAAATTCGTTGCCTCCTTCTGAGTCTGTTTCAGTTCCTGTCTTAATTCTTCATTTCGTCCTGTAAGCTGGTCAACCTGAGCTTTCAAGTGCACACTAGCATCAAAGATTCCTTCTGAATTCTTTGACTCCATTGCCTAATGCAGTAAACATTTAATTAACAAAAGAGTGAAGTGCAAAAAAGCTTTGTTTTTTCATAATAAACTAAAGCCCTCAAGTTTGGACTACAAGAAATTAGCAAAAAGCATGAAATTTTAACATTTTAAAATCTACTTCTCAGTTTCCTGATGGTACATTTGCCATAGCCTGTGATTTAAATGGTTAAATTTCCCTGTAAAAACACTATATTTTTTGTAAGATGTTTGAATAAAGAATTTTTCTTAAACATTTCCTGCAGGTCCCATAGAGATAAAAGACATGTAAATGAACTTTTACCTAAGCTTTATGACTGAGACAATAAATTTGCCAAAGATAGTTTTATACTACCCAGCTGAAGATTTTTTTAAAATTTTTATTGGGAATATCTTGTTGCTGTATATTGCTGATTTGCACTTTTAAAGAGGTATCACACTAATTACTCCTACTTGTAGCTAAGGAAGCATATGTATAAGGAAGGTACTATTTAATTATACAACCACACAATAATTGAGGAGGAAAAAAAGAACCCTATAAATCCTATAAAGCCAAATAATACTTTAGAAATCAAGCTTACATTAACTAAACGATCCAGACTAGGGATTATTAAGGCTGTTTCTCCTCCCTTCACACTAGGATCCTTCTGCATTTCCTTGACAGCTTGCAATATTTCTTTCATTCCCTGTTCAAGTTGTTTATTCTCTTCCGATAATTCTTTTACTGTAATAAAAATTGTAAATGTGTCTAAAAGCACTGAATAAAAGAGTTAAGGTTTCCTAGGACATTTCATCATAATACTTGTTAATTTGATATATAAAAAGAATGTTCTTATTATATATAGACATAACTAATCAGGAAGTTAAAAGTATAGATGCTAGGAACATCCACAGAGTGTATTTTGCTGAAGAAATACCAATAAAACAATAATTAAATGCTTCATAGGAACACATTTGACTTTATTGAACCTTCCAGTCTTTAACGTTTCCTGCCACGTTTTTCACTTCTTTAGTAGCCTGTCTGACTGACTTTCACAAATCCAGAAACGTGGCTACCTTGGAAGTGTTTGGGTGTAACAATGAAATATATAGGAATTGCCTGAATTCCTGTTGCAGGCCGGGACAAAAGAACATTTAAATTATTTGGCTTTAATAAGGAGTCTCAAGACATACAGTTTTTCTGCTACCATTAACCTCTCAGTGGTATTCCAGAGCTGCCAGCACAGAGCAAGAAGTCTGGAAACTTTAAAAAAACCCAAATCTGTCACGACATTCTTGGCATCTTAACAATATGGCTAACTGTCCTGAAAACCCAGGAATGAACTGCAAAATCTGGAGCAGTTATTTTGAAAAGTCAAAAAGAATTTTTAGAATTCACATTCTCTGGGAAATAAAAAAGATTATTGTCTATTAGAAAGTAGCATTATTTTTATTTCAGACTTTGCAAGCAGTGCACTTCAGCTAACATACAGATATATGTAAGCAGCAAGTGGGTTTAATTCCCCAACAGTTTCTTGAAGTCAGGAAAGCAGTACAATTACACAAGTAAATTGTATAATTATTATCATTGGGATTGCTCACATACTTAAAGCCCTTATTAGGTCTGATTCAGGAAGGACAAACATGAAAGATCCTGGGTTAATGTATTTAGTAAGAATAAACTATGTTTCATGTACTATCACTCATTTACGTTTTAAACTAGCTAATATATGGATTTATACACATGCACACAAAGATATACATTAATATAAAAAAAAGTCATTAATGAGAATTCAGAGAAAATCCAATTTGATAAGTGCCATTTACATTCATTGCTTTGTAATCATTGTGTTCACATCTGGATCAATTCACAACCATAGTTTCCACAGTTGAGAAGTATATCAGGATAATTGTATAATAACCTTCTATGTACACAGCAAATTCAATCCTTGTGAAAGACATCACAGTAAGCTGCATTTAAATCAAAACTGTAAACACAGGCATTTGTGGTCACAATCACAAAACCAGAACAATTAAATAAGCAAACTATCTGCAGGTACCTGATAATATTCTCTAGTTTTAAAACAGGTTGCAACTTACATTTAGATTGAAATTTGGCTATTACAGTCCTGTTCTTCTCCAAATCTCTCTCTCTCACACTTAATTCATTTGCAAGACACTCATTCTAAAAAAAAGAACAAAGAAGACTCAAAAACTGTAATTTAGGAATTTTAGTATTAGAGTTTTCATTAAGACACTGTGGTTAAATGAAAAGAAACGCTTGAAAATATTGCTAATCCATACATATTCAACAGTGAAATTACATAGTACATAAACCAAAATGAGGTGTCATATAGAAAGCAACAATCAAAGAAATAGCCTCATCTTCACAGCAACAAAATTATCAGGAAAAAATTATTAAACCTTGAATAAATTTTATATAAATATCTACCCCATTTGTTTGGGTTTTTTTTTAAACCTTGTGCTACCTGCACTGCCTGGCTTCTGCATCTTTCAAGATTTAATTCTGTATAACTATTTAGCCTACTCTTGATCAACAAATCTCTGGATATCTGCTCGTTCTAAAAAAACCCAACAGTAAGTTATTAGTATAGGATTCTGTCTCCATTTATATACCAAAAAAGATATATATTTTCAAGACTTAACTTTCAAAATATAAAAAAACCACACTACTTCTTTTCTACTGAAAATCTAATTAGGAGGCATTATTCACCCCACAGCTTGAATTTTTAAGATAAATCACAACAGCAAAGCACACTCCTGTAGCACGGGAAAAATGTTGTATAACTGAAAAAAGCCTGATGTATATAGACTTATACTTTCCGCTGATCAATTACACAGCTCTACAGGCTCAACAGAAATGCCATCAGTTCCACAGCATTTCAGTTAAAGATAGGAAAGACCTATTTGCTTATCTTATACCTTTTAACCGTGATGTTTCCTCATCACATTCTTAGACGGTTTCTCCCAGACAAAAAATACACAGATTCTAATTTTAGCAATCTAATGTTCTAGTCCCAGCTTTTTTTCAAATCTGGAGTATGCCTTCATGAAAATTCCACAGTGTCCTGCTTGAAATGCAACAGCAACATAGATTCACTGGAAGAATTACACAAGGTGTATCCCATATAACACCATCTAGAGAACCAGGCATTCTTGGGCCGTGCAGCAGCTGGAACAACAGTCTAGTACAGACCGAAAATCTGTGAGGCTCTGAGGGACTGGCTTGATCCATGCCCCAAATGTATCTCTAGCAATCAAAGCAGTGTCCTCCCCTATACAGAAAACTAACACAGCATTTCAAGCTACCAATTTAGGAAGCTACCAGTGAATAACTTTTTTATATGATTTATCATGTGAATAAAAGAAACCTCAGCAAGCATCCTGAAATCAACCCATCCTTTCACTGATTATAAAATGTTTTCAAAAAACCTTTGGGGAATCTAAAAGATTTTATCATTAGAGATCATTTCAATAAACAATAGGAATTTTTCATCAGAAGTGTTTTTTTCTGAAAACAGATATACATTATCTTTGTCAGTTGGCAGGGAAATGGACTCGGGAACTTCTTAGGCGTTTCCTAGAATGAAAGGCCTTTCTCATTCTAGAAGTCTAACTTTACACCATCTGTTCTCTCGGGAGGTAGGAGACGTCCTTTAGTCAAATAACATCTGTGTCCTTTAACAGAAATCTCATCTTCTGTCTTTCATACCAAAGGACTTAATCAGTCCCCACTACATTCAACTGATGTTTGTAAATTACCATTTGTATTTCTCTGTATTTATTTAGAACACTTTTTAAAAATAATCCTCAAACTATTTTATTTAAAATACAGTTGCAAGAATTGATTTGTATGAGATACAAGGCTGTATGCACCAATAAGAAAACTGATAAGTACTTTGTTTACAGTCGTGTATGAGGTCTTAGAATAACAACTGTTCTCTCTTTGTAGACATCTATGTATGTGTGCACAGGTGTTGTGAAGAATGAAAATATATGCCTATATTTTCCAATCCTATGTCAACAAATGAACTGCAAATTAATGACTCAGCACTTCTTTTTATTAGAAGAAAAAATGTCCAATTCTATCAGAACTATCCTATAGCTTTAATCAATAAAGATGAAAGTAAATGAACACATCTTTACTGTTTCAATTTATCTTCTAAATAACTGCAATAGATATAAACATACACATACTATAAAGTTGTCTCACCTGAGATCTAAGAAGTGCTAATTCTCTCCTCAATTGCTCTATGAGATTTTCAACAGGATCTACCTGACCTGAGTGTTCTGATTGTCCATTTTCAAGTCCACTTTCCGACGTTTTTACTTGCAACAATTCTTTTAGGCATTTCTTTCCTTCTCTGTCTTCTTGCAAGGCAGATAAATCAGAAAACTTTGCTTGCGAATAGTCTTGCTTATCCTTCAATGTCATTATTTGTGTTTTGTGTGTTACTGGCTTTCCAAGAGCAGATGCACAAGAAATAAGAGAGTTTTTGCTGAGAGATAGTCCTGGGCAAAAACTTTTCTGACCTGTTTGGTCTGAATTGGAAGCTACGGAGACTTGATTCTGAAAAGATGGTTTCTTTCCACAATTTTGGTTATTTACCTCTGAGGTCTGACACACTTGCTGATAAGCAGAAAATGAACCTGTGCAGTCTGATTTTAAGTCTTTTGATGTGTCTCTGCTGTCTGTATAACCTGTTATCCCTGATGTCTGTATAAATTGTAGCTCTGGTGATACGAAAAGCTCTTTTATACTAAGAGTTTCAGAATTACAGCTATCGTTAACTAGTTGCCACTCTGTCACATGTTTTGAACCTAAATGAACTGAAGAAGTATTTCTATTTTTTTCCAAGTGATCTAAATTCTGAAGTATGCCAGGAGTTCTTCTAGGTCGATTTCCCACAGCCTTACTGTTTTCAGCTATATCTTTCTCTGACTTCAAAAGTCTAACCGGTGCTTCTCTATCTGCAAGTCTGTTTCTCCCTTCCATGTTACACAAGCTGCTAGCCTATATTCACAAAAAATATAGAATATTCATTAGTCTTCTAAAAAAATTACAAATTATTATTTTCTGTATTTTTAAAAGCAGTTAATAAGAGCACCTACAGAAATATTTGAACAGATATTTACAAAATAACTTTAGTTTATTTTGAAAGGGAAATACGATAAATGTTTATGAACTTGTTTTATGAACCTACCTTTGCTTTTATGTCAGCAATATCATGTCTGTTCAAGAAATCCAACTTCCTCTTATTCATTCCCTTCTCTTCAGTAAAGCTATCAGTTATCTGCACATCACCTGCATCCAGTCCTAATTCCAAGTAAATGTACAAGTAGTAAATGATCATGAATTTTTAATTGGTCTCCAAGCAAGGGAATATATTCCATTTAGTATATCTGAGTTCTAGTTTTCTACCTGAAAAGTAAGGAGCTGTAAACCTTTTCATTTGAACACATTATGCTTCCCTGGGTGGCAAAGAACTGAAATTTTAAGATTTTGGAAACACATACATTATATAGATTTACTGGAAATCATGGCGATATCATCTTGCATCTAAGAACTGCAAGCCAATGACACAACTCTCAGTGATGCAATACTAGCCATCACAAGTCTCTAAGACTACAGAAATACACAACCTCTCACCTCTTCCTACAGATTCAATGAGAAGTATTTAGCCTTGTAATTTAAATAAATGAGTAAATACGACAAAGCTATATTAATAAGTACAGACAGCGTGTTTTTGAAAGGACAGTATATAATAAAAAATATCCTACCTATTGTTGCAACTCTTCCTTTCTCTTGAGCCAACTTACGAACCTGTTTTTTCAGTTCAATTCTTTCCTCTTCTAGTCTTTCAATCTGCGTATTAACATTCACAGATCAGTATTTCATTTTGTTCAAATACATGTTTATTACGCAACTGTCATGCAAAAATAGTATTTATCACTTGCCTCTTGCAAAAGAATCTGGTTTTCAGCTCTATATTGCTGCTGCTTCAGTGTCTTGCTGTTTCTGAATGCATTTAAATCAATCATTGCCTTTGGCTCAAGACCTAAAATACAGTATATGCTGTATAATTATTCATTAAGGAGGAATATTAACATTAGTAATCATTAGAATGCAGTTCATTTAAATAAGAATATAACTAATCAAGTAGAATTTAAAAAAAAAACAGTTGATAGTAGAATATCTGTAAGTATTTCTATATATGTACAAACATTATGCTCCTTGTAAACACCAGAAGAAGCATAATTTTACATCAGTTACTCAAAAATCAAAAGGCAATAAAACGCCACCTAAAATTAGCTATATATATGTTTAGATTCTTCTATGTAAAAATAAGCCTGTCCAAAGTTTTCTGAGTGTTTTTCAGACTAGCATTACAACTTCAGTATGTTATGTTTTCCAAACACGATATTACAAAATCAATTAAGGACTGTACAAAGAGGAATGAGAAACAAAAAAGCACTACTAAACCTCTTCTCCTACTTTCAAAGAAACCTGTAAGCCAAGTTAGGTCATGTATATTCAAGTTTAGTCATAAGCATTCATGTAGTTTGTCCTAACTAACTGAAACTATGTGCAAATATTAGCAGAATATACAAAATTATTTCCACGCAGTTATTTGATATAGTAAAAGATTTCCATGACAATGTTATTTCAATTCTTACACAACAAATAATTGAAAACGTAATGGATAGATAGCATACCTAAGCGCTCTCTAAGTTCCTCATTTTCATCAAGAAAATCATTTATTTTAAGTTGAAGTTTATTGACTTCCTTAATTAATGTTTCAATCTCACAATCGCGTATTTTGATTTGCTTTTTTAAATCTTTTATTTCAGCAACAGCCTCTTCCAAGCCATATATTCCCTATAAAAAAACAAATGGGAAGCAAAAACAAAATAACCAACAGAAGATGTAAGAAAATAAATTATGAATCCATCTTTTATCATTACACAGATAAGAAAAAATATTTTTCAACCTCTTCTGCACTATGCTTAGTGAAAAAAGTTACTGAATAAAAAGCAGATCCTACAAATCTGTCTTTTGACTACAGAGGAGTCTCTTGAGTATTTGAAAATTAAGTACTACACGATCCTTCTAAGATTCATATCTTGACTGTTCAATTATCATTCAATGGACTTCAGAAGTCCATAAGAATATGTTAAACTGACAACTTGTAATTAAGTATGGCTAACAAATTGCATGCAGTCAGTGACCACTAAATGTTATTATGAAAGAAAAGAATAGGAAAAAAAACCAAACAAACAGCATCAGAAGTCATTCAATTAATTTCTAATTAGAACACAGTCAATAAAAAATGAAAGGACAAAATGATTGCCTAAAAAATATGATGAAATACCACCCATTCTAGCATTTTTTTTACCAGTTCGTAGTCTCTCATTCGTTTCAGAGTCTCAACAAGCTCTTTGTCCTTTTCTCTAGCATCTGCTTCTGCTAATTCTGCTGATTTCTCAGCCTCCTTAGTTCTCTCTTCTAAAATTTTTAACTTTTCTTGCATATCCCCAATCCGATTCTGCTGAGCAAGAGATGAGTGACCTGGAAAGAAAAACCTTGATCTGTTTACAATTCAACTAGGAATTTTTGCTATCAGCCATTAAGCAATAAAGAAACACTCCAGATAATGTTATAAAGAAGATCCTAATTTTCTGCTCTTTTTACTTAAAGTAATTAGAAAAGACTACATATGAGAGCATTTTTCTTCCTGTCTCAATCTTTTTTTTTATTTCATTTTTTAAAATGGTCATATTACCTTTATCTTTTTGGAGATCGTATTTTAATTCCTCAATAATAAATGCATTTTGTTCCATTTCTTTGGTATACTGCTCAACTTGCTCAGTAAGCAATCTTATCTGAGCATCTCGCTCTTGTACTCCCTACATACACCAAAAAAAACAAACTCCATTAAAGAATTCTTCTTTAGTGACAGGCAAACTACCAATACAGAACACCACACAGTAAATGAAGAAATTAAAAGTAGCTAATACAAAACAATTTACAGAACAAGCAAATATACTGTACTTACAACATAGAGTTCAGATATTATCTAGAAGTTGAGTATATAAAGGCAAAGCAGGAAAAATAAAAGAAAGAGTAAAAATAAAGCATTCAAATTTTTAAAAGTAGCATTTTAGTATATAAATTTTAGATGGAACAGTTCTCTAAGAGTTAAGACTACGTATGACAAAAAGTTTCAGATGGTACAGGTTTCTTACAGCTTCCTCATAAACGAAGAGATACAAGTTCAAGATTGGGAGGACTAACAATCCATCATACATGACACCTGTATTGCAGATTGCCTTTCAGCAACCCATCCAACTTTTAAAAATTCTTATCACACCTTGTTTTGCATTCATATAGATCCATAAGTACACACAGACTGTAAAAGCGACTTCTACTTATATCATACTATTTCTGTGCTTATGTACAAACTTCAGAAATACAACAGAGCACTTTATTTTTTCTGTGATGGATGGAAAAAGAGGGAAAAGATAAAAAAGAGACTGGAAAAAAGCTACAGAAAATAATTATAATGTAAAAATCTCAAGAGTTGCCAACCTTACTGTATACCAATGTTATGAAAAAAAAAAAAAAAAAAGCTCAGGTTTTCTTTGAGAACATATCTAATCACATTTCACATCTAAAGGTAAAGAGCTTAGCAAAGTTATAGAGAGCTAAACATAACCCTTCAGAATGTAAATATACACTGAACCATAACAAGTTCAGTCCATTTTGAGTTAAAAAACAGTACAGTAATTTGATTTAATGGACTGCTTAAAAAATATGCTTATTTCCACATAACTGTTCAAAATGTCATGCTAATGACAGTCATCCAAAAAAGAAACCTCTAAAGCCATCTAGTCATCTAAAAACAGACTCTGCAACTGCTTATCAAACTTATTTTCAGTTGTCTTCCTCTTCTGATCATCAGAGGCTGATTTGTACTTAGGGTTTTTTTTTTCTCCTGAGAAGCTATCTGTTCCTAGTTTTGGAAGACTGCATGAATATATCTCACCATACCACTCAGTCTACAAGGGCCCAACATATAACACAAATGTCATGACACATTCATTCAAAAAACCTGAAGCAAGGCAGGAAATCACCTTGGTACGCTTTCCATAATGTATATTTCAGGATTCCTAATGGACCGTGTTATTTATTAATTCTTTTTATGTTTTTCAAGAAAGTGAGGAAATTCAAAATCATAAAGAACTATGTAATTTTGCATGAATATGAAAATATACTTAAATTCAGCTAACTCTATCACAGACTTCATAGTGAGGCAAAGGAACACAGAAAATTGATGAGTAGGTAAGACTCTTCAACGTTTAACAAATTTAGAGGAGAGAAACTAAACTATAATTTAAAAAATTGAATTATGGATGCTTAAATGTTAAAGCAATCACTCTACTAATAGTTAGAAAAGAGAAATATGAAAGTAACAGAACCAGCTACCAAAAGCTCAGTTCATACATACAGCAAGAGAAGTTTTGTTCATTGTCTATTAAGATAATTTTGTAGTGGAAAGAATCAACCTGTCTCATAATTCTGAAACATAAGTAACACACTTTTCGGTATTTGCAAACTATGAAAGACTAAATAATTATTTGGTTACTAGCATACTTAGTGAATGTTAATTTCTATGTGTGTAATTTCTCACATAGACTGTACCTGCTGAAGGGCCACCATACTGCTTCTGTCTACATCAAGTTGGGCCAATTTCAATTTCTCTTTCAAGTTAAACAACATTTGCTGATACTCTAGGAGTTCATCATCTTTCGAAGCTAAGATTTTCTGAAAAGAAGATAAAACACCATCAGAACATTTGAAATAATTCCTAAAAATAATTTTAAAAGTATTAAAAAGTACCTTCCATTCTTCTACTTTTGCATTTACAGCTGCCATGAGTGGATCGTCTTCCTCATTCTTTGCTTTCAGCTGGTCTGAAAGCTCCTGAACCTAGAAATGCCATTTGGATGAACATCGTATCACAAATGTTTTGCTTAACCAATGTATATGTTAATGTATATTACATGTATATGTATACTACATCAAGCACATAAAATCGAACAGATTAGCATTACAGCAGCAAGGGAAGATGATGACTATTAAGAAGAGCGTATCGCTGACATTTTGTACAAAAGAAAATTGTGATC
Source organism: Vanellus vanellus (assembly GCF_965231255.1). NCBI lineage: Eukaryota > Metazoa > Chordata > Aves > Charadriiformes > Charadriidae > Vanellus > Vanellus vanellus. The sequence continues at coordinate 48,509,353 of NC_138905.1, forward strand.
TGCAATCAAACTTTAAAATTGGCATAAAATTAAAAGATCACACTACTTTTAGAGACATATTTCAGTAGAATGTGGGTTTTTAACTGGATATGTTGAATGTTTTTTAATTTAAGCTAAAATGTGACAATTCAGTATAAACCTAAAAAAAGTATACATTTAATAAGTGATTTCTTACTTGAAATTTGTACTGTTCTTTCTCTTTTCTTAACTGATCCATAATAATATCAGATTGTTGCACAATTCGTTTCATTCTGTTATATTCGTCAGTCATTTTCTCCATTTCTTGCACTGATTCCTCAAGGTTCTTCCTCATTTCTTGGTTTTGAATGTCTAACTTCTCATTAGTTTCAGTCAAATTCTACAAAATTAAAGAAGAAGCTGCTTTTAAAAACTGCACATCTTAATACCTGAATTACCAGTAATTGATAGCCACATTAAATGTAAGATTTGAAAGTATAAATTAGCACAGAAGTATTTCACCTCTAGATCATAAATTTCAACAAACCCTAACAGCAAATAAAAGACACATTTCACATCGCCAGTAATTTCATTATTTCTGCTAGATTCACAGATGCAGACTATATGCATCAAAGAACCCAACTGTGTTACAGATTCCCGTACTCCACATGACTTGATCTGTAAATGGACACAGCTTTGTGAAAAACACTATTGTCAGCAGCAGTATCTAATAAAGACTCAATAGCATAGATTTTACCTGAATTTCATCCAAATACTGGACAAGCTCAAAGTTCTTTCTGGACAATTGTGATCTGTAATCAGAATCTTCTCCTCTTCGTAATAAAATTGTTTCTTTTTGAGAATCTATTTGCTTCTGATAGTCAACTACATCCTGACGCAATTGTTCATTCTGCACAGAAAGCAATCCAAACATAAGCCTATTTTGAAGAGTTGAGGACAACTTTTCTAGCAAGCTAGCACAAAGAGCTAAGACAGTCAAAACCCATCCAAATTCCTACAGTCTGCTTTTAAAAAACTTAGAAGCCTCACCTTTTTCTTTATGCGTTTTTTCTTCGGATTAAAAAGGAGAGAACAAGACCAAGAGAACAAAGCATGAAAAATATTAGAAATTATCTTTGCTTTAGGAAGACTAAATAGGAATCAACATAAAGACAAAATAAAATAGTTTTCTTTATACCTGTGCATGCATGCACATACATACACACGCATACATAGAAGGGCATTTTGAGGAATGATTCTTGAGGTTTCGCCCCTATTTTATTATCTTAGAGGCCAAGATTACAGGTATTAAATGCTATAAAACATGCATTTTTTTCTAAAAACAGCTAGAAAAAATATTTTAAGAGAATGATTAAAAAAAATTCTAGTAACAAAAAATGTTAACTCTATCTTTGCATATATCGTTATATTAACTTTTGATTTTTATAACTTTATTTTGAGCAACGAGACAATCTTAGCAAAAGCAGCAAGTATAAACCAAATCCTATCTAACATCAACCAAATCTATTTGCCAATAGTATTTAGGGAAAATACTAAAAATTCAAAACACAAAGTCCAGACAAAATTAATGCATGGTAGAATTATGTAAATTCAAATGTAGACACCTCCTGACCTCAATTAACTAAGTTTCATTGGAGCAGATGTACTACGTATTTGTGAAATGTGATCAAAATTCCGTATTCTCTTTGTACACGTAACCAAGAAATGTTCTAAAACAGTGTCATGGTTTCAGCTGGAACACAGTTAACTTTTTTACTAGCAGTTGGTATAGTGTTATGTCAGCCTGTGGAAGAGACTCATGCTGGAACAGTTTGTGGATATCTGCAGCCTGTGGGAAGGACTCACGCTGGAGAAGTTCATGCAGAACTGTCTCATGTGGGTGGGACCCCATGCTGGAGCAGGGGAAGAGTGTGAGGAGTCCTCCCCCTGAGGAGGAAGGAGCGGCAGAAACAACATGTGATGAAGTGACTACAATCCCCATTCCCAGTCCCCCTGCACTGCTTGGGGGGAGGAGATAGAGAAATCAGGAGTAAAGTTACACCCGGGATTTGAGTTGTATGTTATGGGAACTACTATAGCGGAAACCCCTTGCCTTGTTGCTAGCTAGGCTAGGAGAAAGGGGAGGAGTTCATTGCAATGTTAAACCAAATAACCTGGCCCAAAGGGACCAGGGGTGGAGATTGTAATGGATATAACTTTAAATTGTTGTAACACATTATTTGAGTTGCATGTTATAGGAATTGCTATAGCAGGAACCACCTGAACCAATGGAGAACAAGCCTTACAAGAAGCAGTGCAAGTGTAGCAGTGACCCAACCTGAGGTGTCTTTGGTGCCCAGTAACTCCACACAAAACACCACCTCTCCTGTCCTGAGGAACCACCGTGGCAGATGGAGCCCAGGGTTGTGGACTGGATGAGCTTAATGGACATTTTATGGACATTTGTGGGCATTTATGGACATTTTAGGACATTTTACAGACATTGCACACGGGTGGTCAACTGACTAAAGGAATGACATATATGTATGATATCAAACAATGGGAAGGTGGGGCGTGGTTAATGAGGATGTATTGGATAGTGTGGGACCTGAGCACAATGTAAATGGTATGGAATAAGAGGTGGAGAATGTCATGGTTTCAGTTGGGATATAGTTAACTTCCTTGCTAGTAGCTGCTATAGTGTTGGTAAAAAACTGATGGTTTTAGTTGTTGCTAAGCAGTCAAGGCCTTTTCCAAGGCTGGTTCTAGCTGCCAGCTGGGGCTAAACCACAACAAACAGAATTAAACATCATGCCACACCAAAGATTATAAATATAGAAAGCTAACAATGTATTTATAAATAAAGTTAAAAATACAGGAAATCAGCAGTACTTCTTTACTAACCTCTCTCCTTAATCTGATGTTTTCATTTTCGGCATCTTCATTTCGAAGAGCAAGCTAGAACAAGATGGAAAACCTTTACATGTATCACTAACACCACAAACTATGAAAACAAAGAACTCCAGAAACAAAACAGAAAATGAATGCATGGGGGCCCTATTTCATCAGTGCTTTTTTTAATTTCAGAGGATCGTTTCAGAACATCAACTTTTCAAAAACTGTGCCAGAACAGCTTTTACAGATGTCAAGATGAAGTCCTTCTTACCTGTTCGTTCACTTTCTTCTCTTTTTCCAATTCTTTTTCTATATCTATTAACTGTCTCTCTTTTTGTTCTAATTGTTTTTCCAGTTGGCGGATCTCATCACGCAAAAAACGCGTATCACGACCACCAGCAGACCTTTGTGCCATCTTAAGAGCATTAAAATAACATTATAAATATATTACAGTTCTTCAAAATAGAACGAACTTAAAAAAAAAAAAAGCAGATGCTAAAACTAACGTTACTAATGTTCAGGAAAAGCAACGGGAAGGGCTCACTAGCTTCTTTCAACAAAATCCAGAAATCTCTAAAAGTAAACAAGATTTATTAAAGTATAAAAAAATCCATTGTACATACAGCTCTTTGCAAACCTGAGGCTGATGAATATCAAAAGCCGATAAAAAGTATTATCTAAAATAGGCTATTACATCTGTTCACATCAGAGTAAACTACGAGTCTAAAAAACCTCATTTAAAAAAAAAACAAACACCAAACAGCACTCGGTAAAAAATTTTTAAAACATACCTCTAATTCATTTTGAAGTTTCATCACCTTTGTTTTAAATTGATTTTCTGTTAAAATAGACCAGATACAGTGAATTACACAACAAGGTAAAAAGTACATAAAACAACAATCTCAGTCTTTAAGTAGTTGACTTCACTAAAGCAACTGACACCAGATCAGTTGGTATTTTAAAACTTAAAAAAAAACCAAACAACAAACTCCTAAACTTAAAAAAAAAACCAACAAACTAGCATAAAAAGGCTTGCTTACCACATTTGGCTTGCTCTTCCCCAGCTTTTTCAACTTCCTCTAGTGCCAGCTCCACCTCTTGAGCTTTCATCTGGGAAAAAAAGCATAGTAAACTACTATGCTTTACTACTAATGTAAATTAAAATATTGTTCCATAGACCTCATGTTTAAAATCACAAAAACATTTGCAAAAGAACATCGATTTTCTCTCTGTAACAAATTAAACTACTCCCATTTTTCCCCACGCTGAAATGAAGAAGTTCAGACTGTTGAAATATCTTCTTTAGTAATTTATTCTACAGGTCTATCTAAGCATTCAAAAGCATACTGCTGAGAACTAACAACAGTAGAAAAAGCCTCTCTGAAGCCAATGTGCTAACTTACGCTGCTGTTATTTCTTGCTTTCGGTACATTCATGAGTAAATACAAGAAAGTACAATAGATTCATAGAATCAGTTTTAGGATGGCAGTGTTTCTTCATTCATGGTGATGTTTTTATTTACTCTAACCCACCGATCTATCACAAAAACTTTTATTAAAGTTAAAATCGTTACCAATAACTTACAACATCTAACCAATTTTTGAGTTAACTGTTTGAATTTTCCATCTCTAAAACTAAAGTTCCTTAACTATACAACTATGTTAGTCCTATTCACATTACTTCCCACTGCTACATGCCATAATCCCAACAGTTACAAGCAGATGTATATAAATGTTCTTAGGAGTAACCAGTGTGCTCAATGCAGGGGGAAAAAAAAAAGAGAGCAATGATGCTTTAATTTAAACAAAAAATTAAAAAATGCACCTGCAGAACTGTAGAAAGTGAAGATTAATACAAACCTTCATTAGTGACTGAGTAATTTTAAAAAGGTGTATCAGTTGTTCCGGACTCTCAGTTTTTAAATCTTTCCCATCAACCTAAGGAAAGAGACAACAGTATTTTTATACAAATATCAATTAAATCCACAAAATAAATCATTTATCTATGTGAAGGACCAGAGACTGCTCAGAGATGAATGCACAACAAACCCCTCATGTTCTGTTTTCCCCTTCAGTACCTTGGATACAGTCTCCAGCAGTCTATCCGCTAGTTCCTCTTGACGAGGCAGAGCATCTGGATCAACTTTCATAAGCTTCTTCCAATCTAAAATGGGTGCCATATTGAAATTATGATTCTTCCTGGAACAAAAATTAAAATAACAATTATCAGACATTATCAATGCAAATCAATGCTATGTCAAATGATTTAAAGAGGGCTGACCACTGAGCCACACAAGATGATGCTAATAACTGTATCAGTTTTGTAACACTGACTTAATATTGTGTTCTCGTTTGGTCTACTGCAAACAAGGAGGCTATAGAAAAAACATTTTTTCTTTAAGTTCAAAACCAGACCATGCATACTCGACAAAGTTGTGACATGAACAGTGAAGATTAGGGCAAATGTGAAACCTCTGTTTTAACTTTAATACCCTTCTTTTCCTCTCCACCTCTCAATGTGGTATTTTTAAGTTAGCGAACAAATACAACTGGATGCCCCTTGAATCAGCCCTGTAGGATAAATATCTCCTTATAGTCAAAAAATCATTATTTCTAATATTTAAGACACAACAAACACCTGCTCTAGTTTGATACTATGAGAATCTATTTCTTGACATTAATTTCTAAGATATTAAACTCTTGTATTAAATATCCTGTCCTTTTGATTATAATGCTTGCATTGAGAAAGGACAATAAACAACCTGGAAACTGAAAAAATCTAATCAGAAAGTGGTCCAAAGTTTTGTTCTACTGCTTACCTACTCGCTGCTGTGGGCCACAGTGACTTCTCATATACCTGAAAGTCAATGCAGTATCTGAAAAACGCAGAAGAGATTGGAAATCTTGGATTAGTCTATTCTCTGGAGCTGTCTCTAACCTTTATTATCAATTAAAAAATTAGATTCTGCCAACTTTAAAACAGACTGGTTTTTAATCTACTTATTGCTTTAAATTATGAATATGGAATAAATGGTTAAGAAAATTTAGAAAGAAATAAAACTAACTAGAATATTAAATTCATTATTATTCAAAAAACTAATGACACAGCAGGGATATATATTTTATAGAAAAAAATAATGAAGCTCAATCAGTAACTGCAACAATGCTCTAAGCTGAGCATGATATTTTGAGATCTGTTCCATCACACATCCTGTTCATCATTCAGCAGTTTAAAGAATCACCAACAGAAACTTCCTTCCTTAATGAAAGGCTGAACTAAGACTACTTTCCCCCAAAATATGCCTAAGCAATCTGAAAGAAGAGCTGTAAGACTTTGAAACCTTTCTTCATCTTTTTTGAATACATAAACTGCTTAAGAGCTCCCCTATATTTACCATTTCTTCAGTGTTTGCTAAATGTTTTAGAAAAACATAAATTCCATATAATCCATGACTTCATAAGGATGACATCATATATACATTTTTGCTTTTCTGCTTTGTCATAGACGGCAAAGGAAAATACGAGAAAATGACAGGTAGGCACATACTGGTCTTGGCACTCTTACTTCTTTAATGAATTGAATACTAATTGATTTCATTAACATACTTGTTTAAGGCTTTTTTTGATTTTTTTTTTCCTTAAAAAATGAGATGTAATAATTACGAGTATGAAAGGCCTGACACGCAAAACTATTCTGAAAGCAAGTACGCAACCTTACTACGGTCAATCTTTTCTTACCTTCTATTTTTCAAATCTCTTTTTCTCTTAACTTTTAAAATGATGTCTAAAGAAAGTATCAGTCTTAAAATTTTATCCAAAGGGAGAGATATCTGTACATAGACAAAATAATCCAACTTGTTGAGAGACCAGCTATAGTAAGGTGTGAGGAGCAAAATCTAAGCATGCAGTATGTACCACAGTACGTACATACTTAAGGACAATAATACAGAACTTATTTAACTGAAGAGTTTTTAATTACAAAATTCAGCTCATCCCTTCCCTTCAACTAGAACCTGTGCTTTTAGTTGACAGATGTGGTGAGACACCGAGATCATCGCTTTACATAAAGTGTGAAATAGATGTGCATTTGACATTAGTTATCAAGAGATTTTCTTGATTTACTAAAGGAATCAAACATACTGTCCCGGTTTGAGGTAAAACAGAACCAATCTTGTTCAGTAACTTTACTTTTTAACTGGGCCTGTTCTTACTAGTGAAATTAACAGCATATTGTACATAAACTGTTCCCTCTCAAGAGTGGTAGGACCTATGTTTATAGTTGATGCCCAGGCATGGTATGCAGAGAGGCTCTTGCTTATACTTATTGCTAAGGCCAGCTAACTTGGTTATTTGCCCCCATGGAGGGTCGGAAGCGGAAAAGCATAGAGGGGTCCCACCTGCAGGGAGGAGTGGACAGGACAGGTGACCCAAAACTGACCAACAGGGGGTATTCCATCCCATCTGCCTCATGCTCAGTATAAAAGCTGAGGCAGCAAAGGGTCAGCCCTCTTTCTTCAAAGGCTGGCATCCGAGGAGGACTCTGTCTGTTTGTCTACCTTTGATCCCAATCCTGAATCCAGATCCTGAATCCAGTTCCCGTCTGTCACTGAATCCAGTGTGGGACTTTTCCAGTGCCAGCCAGTGACACGACCGTCATCCTAGGAGCTTGATACTGTTTTGTATATATTTCATTATTTCCTTTTTATTTTAATATTTCATTAAAGTAGTTCAGTTCCTTCTAAACTCAGAAGTCTCTTTCTCTCCTGCCTCTCTTTCAGGTAGGGGAGAGCATCTGTTGTTCCACACCGTGGCCAATTCAGCCCAAATCACGACACATACATTAAAAAGCCAGATGTTACAAAGTTCAGCAAGGGCAGATAGAAAAGGAGGTCCGGTGGGCGTGTTCGAGCACTACCAGAACAATAATGTCTTCTGCTGCCTACAGGAAAAGCACATAAAGAGGCAGCTAAGCTACCATGCCGATACCTCATCACCATTGTGAAATTAAGCACCACTAGTTCTTAGGTGTGTACAGTGTGTAGCACAAAGTCATGTATACTTGAGCAAGACTGAATACCAAGAAGCAGCATAGTCATGTGGGAGATGTGCTCTGCTAACTCCGTATTAGTTTACCAAGACTAAGCCAGCTTAACCTACTCCTGATTTTCAAATTACATTACCCAGACTAGCTCTCATCTACGAGCTCTACAAAGCACCAGATCTAAACCACAAAGCCACGACCAAAATGGGATCTTGCGCAGGATTCCTATCGTCTTCCAATTCGTATATCCCAGCCCGGGGGAATGATACAGTGACAGACTGCGATCCGTCCAGGATGCTGCTGAGAGACAATTTTGCCTCCATTTCGTCTGACTCTGCTGAATTAACAAACTGCCTTATTTCGGGTCCACCTTCACCGCGGGGCACGGCTGAGGCATCAGTCCAGAGCAGACAGAGGGGGCCGTAACCTTCTCCGGGTACCGGCACCGCGTCGATGCCTGCGCCCGGCCCCGCGGCCCCGCACGGCCACCGCCGCCGCCGCCGCCCCCGGCCCGGCTGCTCGCTGTCCGGGGGAGCGGGGGCCGGCCCGGCCGGCGGCAGCGCAGAACGTAGCGATCTCGGCCTCCTTCCTCAGCGCAACCCCCCTGCCGCCCCTTGCCCTCACCGCTCCCCGAGGACGGCGGCGGCGGCGGAGGCTGCTGCTAGGCGACGCCATCAAACTCTCCCGCCGGCTCCGCTCCCGGGGACCCGGATACTCTTAGGGCGCGAGGAAAGCCAGGGCTCCCGCGGCACGACACGCCCCAGGGCGCCAGCTGGGCACTCCCAATCCCGAGGTACAGCAGGGCCACACGGGGGTAGGACAGCGAGGGAGACGGGCGGGGCGGGGCGCGATCCCGCTCGGGCGAACCGTTCTCCTGGGGCAACGGCCTGGCGACGCACTGCCTGCCCCAGCGTGCCGCGCGGCTGCCCCGGAACCACAGCTCCCGGCATGCCTCGGGGCGCGTCGGGGTGGTCGGTTTCCCGACAGCCTTTGCTGGCCGGCGGGTGGTGGGCGTGTGCTGTGCGCCTGCGCGGCGGCGGCGGCGGCGGAGCGAGTTGTGGGCGGTGGCGCCGGTGGCTGTGAGGCCGCTTCTCTCCGCTGCCTCAGGTAGGGTGGGCAGCGGCGGCGTGTTCCCCCACAGAGGGGATTTCGGGGGCGGTGTGGTTGCATGCCCGCGGTAGTTTCCTGCGGCGGCGGGCGGGCCTATCTCTGCCCTGGCCGGGCCTCATCCGTGAGTTCTCCGCGCCTGCCGAGCGCCGGGCTGCGGGGCGACCTCGGTCCCTGGCCGCGCTTCCGCGCCGCCTGAGCGGGGCACGGGCCCGCTCCCTTACTCAGGCTTGCTGGTGGCGGCCGCTTGTCCGGCGGCCCTATTTGTGTGTATGTCGTCGCTGGCTCCCCCTCACCCTCCCGGGCCTTACCGTTCCTGCCTCGCCTCAGGGCTGCGGGCAGGTCGCTTTTTCCCGTATGACCGGCTGACTGGAGGGCTGCAGCAGTGCCCGGTCACGCTTGTGCTTTATGTGTAAGTATTCGGGGCCCAGAAGATAGCTTGCAGAGCAGTACAGGGACGGATCACATCTGTAAGCTGTTTGGTTCCATTGAGTAGTGGCCAGCCAGGAAGTCTGAGCGTTGGTGGTAGTCTGATGGCCCAAAAAGTTTGGGATCCTGTGTTTTAGCTACATGGGTGTGAACACATCTTCTCAAATAAAAAAAAAAAAAAAAAAAAAAAGGAAAAACCAGCAACCATTTGAGGTGTGGGTATATCCTTATATTGACTCAACAGCTGTGGAGAGTTGAAGAGGATTTGTTTTTTCTTAATGGAAATAGAAAGGTGATCATAATGTCATCTTTGGACTTTTGTCTTTTTCTGGATTATTCATTGTGTTCTTTTTCTTTGCTGTCTCATGGTTAGTGTTGATATTTAATGAATGCTGACAAGATGCAAGAGCTTGGCACTCCTTATAGTTATGTAATTTGTTCCAGTCATGGCATAACTCTTAATTCTTGATTGAAAGTAAAGGCTTTTATACCTCAGCCAGAGATTGGTTAATTACAGCTCTACATTGGGCAAGAAAAGCAAGCTGTGTAGTTAAGGAAAGGAAAGAGATGAGATTATATTTCATGAATGGGAAATGTTATTAAAAGTAAAATTCATTATGGTTCAGTATAAAACAATGATTTCTTATCAGGAGAGACTTTTATAGGTGGAACAGGTGGTCCACAGAGAATAATGCTGCCTTGCTACAAGATGAGCTTTCAGGAAATTGATCCCCTTGTGATATAGAAAATAGAATAATCCATTGATGTTAGGATGCTTCTGAATAGGAACATTTTTTTTTTTTATTAATCCTCTTCCTCAGATTAACAAGCTTTTAAGGCCAGTATAGCTATTTAATGTGCTTCAGCATTTTCTGAGTGTTGTTCTCTTACAGAATGAACAGAAAATATGTCATTACGTATACTGGTAGTGAAACCACATCTAGGTTATAATTGTGTGGTGCAGCTAGTAAAGAAGATTTTGATGTGGGCATGAAAACTTCCAAAAGTGAAAAAAGAGTGATAAAAATGGAAGTATTAACCTCCCACAAAGTGAGAAAGAGTTTAAAATACAGAATGGCTTAGAGCAAGTGAATTAAGTTTTTCTTTTGTTCTTTGTCACATCGACAAACTTTGTGTAAGTGGATCCTCTTTTAGTGGGAATATGTGCTTGTACTTCTGGAGCCAAAGAATGTTTTAGCTCCATAGTACACAGCTTGACCTACCCTGACAGAAGAATTAGGCATCTGTATTAAAACACAGTTTTGATAACGGTATGCCATTTCAAAGGCCTAATGCAAAAACTGCAATATGAAAGACCTAATGGAATGTTATTAAAAATACCGAGAGAAGGCATATACAGACCAAGCATACTAAATAAGGACATGCTAGCAGAGTCTAAAGGCTGTCTTTTTAGCTAATACCATCCATGTAGCTTTTGTTTGTTTATTTTTGGAGTTAACAAACACGCAGTTTCTGCAGTTGTGTTTCTAGAACATTAAGAATGTTAAGTATGATTTTTGAGACACTTTTTGCATCGGTGTCCTATGAGGAAACAAATCATGTGTTATGTAGTTATTCTAAATATAGAAGGTATTACTTTGTTACTGTTTGAATGTTACAAAAAAACCCCAACCAGCCAACAAACCCTTCCCTAGAGGTTTGACTTTGAAGTGTGAGATCCCATTAATCATTTTAAGCTATAAAATACAAACAAAAATATATATTTTTATATAAAGTATAAAATACAAACAAAAAACATGTGCTTTGTATTTCAACTGACTGTTGCACCAGTTGCATTGAATAAATGGAAGCTAAACCAGTATCTTCATCTCACCCATTTTTAAATTGTTTTATGCTTCCTGGAACCCCTTCAAATGCCCCACACAATTTGGCCCTCTCTGCTTTCCTGCCCACTCTATCCTCAAAAGCACCTTTTTTCACTTTTGGCGCCCTCCGCAGCAAAAAAGACAAACGTCCAGCTTTTGCTGCCACAGCAAAGGGGCCAGCGGGGAAAAGTCATGCTGGTCCTCACTGCCTCCTGGAACCCCTTCAAATGCCCCACACAATTTGGCCCTCTCTGCTTTCCTGCCCACTCTATCCTCAAAAGCACCTTTTTTCACTTTTGGCGCCCTCCGCAGCAAAAAAGACAAACGTCCAGCTTTTGCTGCCACAGCAAAGGTGCCAGCGGGGAAAAGTCATGCTGGTCCTCACTGCCTCCTGGAACCCCTTCAAATGCCCCACACAATTTGGCCCTCTCTGCTTTCCTGCCCACTCTATCCTCAAAAGCACCTTTTTTCACTTTTGGCGCCCTCCGCAGCAAAAAAGACAAACGTCCAGCTTTTGCTGCCACAGCAAAGGTGCCAGCGGGGAAAAGTCATGCTGGTCCTCACTGCCTCCTGGAACCCCTTCAAATGCCCCACACAATTTGGCCCTCTCTGCTTTCCTGCCCACTCTATCCTCAAAAGCACCTTTTTTCACTTTTGGCGCCCTCCGCAGCAAAAAAGACAAACGTCCAGCTTTTGCTGCCACAGCAAAGGGGCCAGCGGGGAAAAGTCATGCTGGTCCTCACTGCCTCCTGGAACCCCTTCAAATGCCCCACACAATTTGGCCCTCTCTGCTTTCCTGCCCACTCTATCCTCAAAAGCACCTTTTTTCACTTTTGGCGCCCTCCGCAGCAAAAAAGACAAACGTCCAGCTTTTGCTGCCACAGCAAAGGTGCCAGCGGGGAAAAGTCATGCTGGTCCTCACTGCCTCCTGGAACCCCTTCAAATGCCCCACACAAGTTGGCCCTCTCTGCTTTCCTGCCCACTCTATCCTCAAAAGCACCTTTTTTCACTTTTGGCACCCTCCGCAGCAAAAAAGACAAACGTCCAGCTTTTGCTGCCACAGCAAAGGGGCCAGCGGGGAAAAGTCATGCTGGTCCTCACTGCCTCCTGGAACCCCTTCAAATGCCCCACACAATTTGGCCCTCTCTGCTTTCCTGCCCACTCTATCCTCAAAAGCACTTTTTTCACTTTTGGCGCCCTCCGCAGCAAAAAAGACAAACGTCGAGCTTTTGCTGCCAAAGCAAAGGTGCCAGCGGGGAAAAGTCATGCTGGTCCTCACTACCTCCTGGAACGCCTTCAAATGCCCCACACAATTTGGCCCTCTCTGCTTTCCTGCCCACTCTATCCTCAAAAGCACCTTTTTTCACTTTTGGCGCCCTCCGCAGCAAAAAAGACAAACGTCCAGCTTTTGCTGCCACAGCAAAGGTGCCAGCGGGGAAAAGTCATGCTGGTCCTCACTGCCTCCTGGAACCCCTTCAAATGCCCCACACAATTTGGCCCTCTCTGCTTTCCTGCCGACTCTATCCTCAAAAGCACCTTTTTTCACTTTTGGCGCCCTCCGCAGCAAAAAAGACAAACGTCCAGCTTTTGCTGCCACAGCAAAGGTGCCAGCGGGGAAAAGTCATGCTGGTCCTCACTGCCTCCTGGAACCCCTTCAAATGCCCCACACAATTTGGCCCTCTCTGATTTCCTGCCCACTCTATCCTCAAAAGCACCTTTTTTCACTTTTGGCGCCCTCCGCAGCAAAAAAGACAAACGTCCAGCTTTTGCTGCCACAGCAAAGAGGCCAGCGGGGAAAAGTCATGCTGGTCCTCACTGCCTCCTGGAACCCCTTCAAATGCCCCACACAATTTGGCCCTCTCTGCTTTCCTGCCGACTCTATCCTCAAAAGCACCTTTTTTCACTTTTGGCGCCCTCCGCAGCAAAAAAGACAAACGTCCAGCTTTTGCTGCCACAGCAAAGGGGCCAGCGGGGAAAAGTCATGCTGGTCCTCACTGCCTCCTGGAACCCCTTCAAATGCCCCACACAATTTGGCCCTCTCTGCTTTCCTGCCCACTCTATCCTCAAAAGCACCTTTTTTCACTTTTGGCGCCCTCCGCAGCAAAAAAGACAAACGTCCAGCTTTTGCTGCCACAGCAAAGGGGCCAGCGGGGAAAAGTCATGCTGGTCCTCACTGCCTCCTGGAACCCCTTCAAATGCCCCACACAATTTGGCCCTCTCTGCTTTCCTGCCGACTCTAGCCTCAAAAGCACCTTTTTTCACTTTTGGCGCCCTCCGCAGCAAAAAAGACAAACGTCCAGCTTTTGCTGCCACAGCAAAGGGGCCAGCGGGGAAAAGTCATGCTGGTCCTCACTGCCTCCTGGAACCCCTTCAAATGCCCCACACAATTTGGCCCTCTCTGCTTTCCTGCCCACTCTATCCTCAAAAGCACCTTTTTTCACTTTTGGCACCCTCCGCAGCAAAAAAGACAAACGTCCAGCTTTTGCTGCCACAGCAAAGGGGCCAGCGGGGAAAAGTCATGCTGGTCCTCACTGCCTCCTGGAACCCCTTCAAATGCCCCACACAATTTGGCCCTCTCTGCTTTCCTGCCCACTCTATCCTCAAAAGCACCTTTTTTCACTTTTGGCGCCCTCCGCAGCAAAAAAGACAAACGTCCAGCTTTTGCTGCCACAGCAAAGGGGCCAGCGGGGAAAAGTCATGCTGGTCCTCACTGCCTCCTGGAACCCCTTCAAATGCCCCACACAATTTGGCCCTCTCTGCTTTCCTGCCCACTCTATCCTCAAAAGCACCTTTTTTCACTTTTGGCGCCCTCCGCAGCAAAAAAGACAAACGTCCAGCTTTTGCTGCCACAGCAAAGGGGCCAGCGGGGAAAAGTCATGCTGGTCCTCACTGCCTCCTGGAACCCCTTCAAATGCCCCACACAATTTGGCCCTCTCTGCTTTCCTGCCCACTCTATCCTCAAAAGCACCTTTTTTCACTTTTGGCGCCCTCCGCAGCAAAAAAGACAAACGTCCAGCTTTTGCTGCCACAGCAAAGGTGCCAGCGGGGAAAAGTCATGCTGGTCCTCACTACCTCCTGGAACGCCTTCAAATGCCCCACACAATTTGGCCCTCTCTGCTTTCCTGCCCACTCTATCCTCAAAAGCACCTTTTTTCACTTTTGGCGCCCTCCGCAGCAAAAAAGACAAACGTCCAGCTTTTGCTGCCACAGCAAAGGTGCCAGCGGGGAAAAGTCATGCTGGTCCTCACTGCCTCCTGGAACCCCTTCAAATGCCCCACACAATTTGGCCCTCTCTGCTTTCCTGCCCACTCTATCCTCAAAAGCACCTTTTTTCACTTTTGGCGCCCTCCGCAGCAAAAAAGACAAACGTCCAGCTTTTGCTGCCACAGCAAAGGTGCCAGCGGGGAAAAGTCATGCTGGTCCTCACTGCCTCCTGGAACCCCTTCAAATGCCCCACACAATTTGGCCCTCTCTGCTTTCCTGCCCACTCTATCCTCAAAAGCACCTTTTTTCACTTTTGGCACCCTCCGCAGCAAAAAAGACAAACGTCCAGCTTTTGCTGCCACAGCAATGGTGCCAGCGGGGAAAAGTCATGCTGGTCCTCACTGCCTCCTGGAACCCCTTCAAATGCCCCACACAATTTGGCCCTCTCTGCTTTCCTGCCCACTCTATCCTCAAAAGCACCTTTTTTCACTTTTGGCGCCCTCCGCAGCAAAAAAGACAAACGTCCAGCTTTTGCTGCCACAGCAAAGGTGCCAGCGGGGAAAAGTCATGCTGGTCCTCACTGCCTCCTGAAACCCCTTCAAATGCCCCACACAATTTGGCCCTCTCTGCTTTCCTACCCACTCTATCCTCAAAAGCACCTTTTTTCACTTTTGGCACCCTCCGCAGCAAAAAAGACAAACGTCCAGCTTTTGCTCCCACAGCAAAGGGGCCAGCGGGGAAAAGTCATGCTGGTCCTCACTGCCTCCTGGAACCCCTTCAAATGCCCCACACAATTTGGCCCTCTCTGCTTTCCTGCCCACTCTATCCTCAAAAGCACCTTTTTTCACTTTTGGCACCCTCCGCAGCAAAAAAGACAAACGTCCAGCTTTTGCTGCCACAGCAAAGGGGCCAGCGGGGAAAAGTCATGCTGGTCCTCACTGCCTCCTGGAACCCCTTCAAATGCCCCACACAATTTGGCCCTCTCTGCTTTCCTGCCCACTCTATCCTCAAAAGCACCTTTTTTCACTTTTGGCGCCCTCCGCAGCAAAAAAGACAAACGTCCAGCTTTTGCTGCCACAGCAAAGGGGCCAGCGGGGAAAAGTCATGCTGGTCCTCACTGCCTCCTGGAACCCCTTCAAATGCCCCACACAATTTGGCCCTCTCTGCTTTCCTGCCCACTCTATCCTCAAAAGCACCTTTTTTCACTTTTGGCGCCCTCCGCAGCAAAAAAGACAAACGTCCAGCTTTTGCTGCCACAGCAAAGGGGCCAGCGGGGAAAAGTCATGCTGGTCCTCACTGCCTCCTGGAACCCCTTCAAATGCCCCACACAATTTGGCCCTCTCTGCTTTCCTGCCCACTCTATCCTCAAAAGCACCTTTTTTCACTTTTGGCGCCCTCCGCAGCAAAAAAGACAAACGTCCAGCTTTTGCTGCCACAGCAAAGGGGCCAGCGGGGAAAAGTCATGCTGGTCCTCACTGCCTCCTGGAACCCCTTCAAATGCCCCACACAATTTGGCCCTCTCTGCTTTCCTGCCCACTCTATCCTCAAAAGCACCTTTTTTCACTTTTGGCGCCCTCCGCAGCAAAAAAGACAAACGTCCAGCTTTTGCTGCCACAGCAAAGGGGCCAGCGGGGAAAAGTCATGCTGGTCCTCACTGCCTCCTGGAACCCCTTCAAATGCCCCACACAATTTGGCCCTCTCTGCTTTCCTGCCCACTCTATCCTCAAAAGCACCTTTTTTCACTTTTGGCGCCCTCCGCAGCAAAAAAGACAAACGTCCAGCTTTTGCTGCCACAGCAAAGGGGCCAGCGGGGAAAAGTCATGCTGGTCCTCACTGCCTCCTGGAACCCCTTCAAATGCCCCACACAATTTGGCCCTCTCTGCTTTCCTGCCCACTCTATCCTCAAAAGCACCTTTTTTCACTTTTGGCGCCCTCCGCAGCAAAAAAGACAAACGTCCAGCTTTTGCTGCCACAGCAAAGGTGCCAGCGGGGAAAAGTCATGCTGGTCCTCACTACCTCCTGGAACGCCTTCAAATGCCCCACACAATTTGGCCCTCTCTGCTTTCCTGCCGACTCTATCCTCAAAAGCACCTTTTTTCACTTTTGGCGCCCTCCGCAGCAAAAAAGACAAACGTCCAGCTTTTGCTGCCACAGCAAAGGTGCCAGCGGGGAAAAGTCATGCTGGTCCTCACTGCCTCCTGGAACCCCTTCAAATGCCCCACACAATTTGGCCCTCTCTGCTTTCCTGCCCACTCTATCCTCAAAAGCACCTTTTTTCACTTTTGGCGCCCTCCGCAGCAAAAAAGACAAACGTCCAGCTTTTGCTGCCACAGCAAAGGTGCCAGCGGGGAAAAGTCATGCTGGTCCTCACTGCCTCCTGGAACCCCTTCAAATGCCCCACACAATTTGGCCCTCTCTGCTTTCCTGCCCACTCTATCCTCAAAAGCACCTTTTTTCACTTTTGGCGCCCTCCGCAGCAAAAAAGACAAACGTCCAGCTTTTGCTGCCACAGCAATGGTGCCAGCGGGGAAAAGTCATGCTGGTCCTCACTGCCTCCTGGAACCCCTTCAAATGCCCCACACAATTTGGCCCTCTCTGCTTTCCTGCCCACTCTATCCTCAAAAGCACCTTTTTTCACTTTTGGCGCCCTCCGCAGCAAAAAAGACAAACCTCCAGCTTTTGCTGCCACAGCAAAGGGGCCAGCGGGGAAAAGTCATGCTGGTCCTCACTGCCTCCTGGAACCCCTTCAAATGCCCCACACAATTTGGCCCTCTCTGCTTTCCTGCCCACTCTATCCTCAAAAGCACCTTTTTTCACTTTTGGCGCCCTCCGCAGCAAAAAAGACAAACGTCCAGCTTTTGCTGCCACAGCAAAGGTGCCAGCGGGGAAAAGTCATGCTGGTCCTCACTGCCTCCTGGAACCCCTTCAAATGCCCCACACAATTTGGCCCTCTCTGCTTTCCTGCCCACTCTATCCTCAAAAGCACCTTTTTTCACTTTTGGCGCCCTCCGCAGCAAAAAAGACAAACGTCCAGCTTTTGCTGCCACAGCAAAAGGGCCAGCGGGGAAATATCATGCTGGTCCTCACTGCCTCCTGGAACCCCTTCAAATGCCCCACACAATTTGGCCCTCTCTGCTTTCCTGCCCACTCTATCCTCAAAAGCACCTTTTTTCACTTTTGGCGCCCTCCGCAGCAAAAAAGACAAACGTCCAGCTTTTGCTGCCACAGCAAAGGGGCCAGCGGGGAAAAGTCATGCTGGTCCTCACTGCCTCCTGAAACCCCTTCAAATGCCCCACACAATTTGGCCCTCTCTGCTTTCCTGCCCACTCTATCCTCAAAAGCACCTTTTTTCACTTTTGGCACCCTCCACAGCAAAAAAGACAAACGTCCAGCTTTTGCTGCCACAGCAAAAGGGCCAGCGGGGAAAAGTCATGCTGGTCCTCACTGCCTCCTGGAACCCCTTCAAATGCCCCACACAATTTGGCCCTCTCTGCTTTCCTGCCCACTCTATCCTCAAAAGCACCTTTTTTCACTTTTGGCGCCCTCCGCAGCAAAAAAGACAAACGTCCAGCTTTTGCTGCCACAGCAAAGGGGCCAGCGGGGAAAAGTCATGCTGGTCCTCACTGCCTCCTGGAACCCCTTCAAATGCCCCACACAATTTGGCCCTCTCTGCTTTCCTGCCCACTCTATCCTCAAAAGCACCTTTTTTCACTTTTGGCGCCCTCCGCAGCAAAAAAGACAAACGTCCAGCTTTTGCTGCCACAGCAAAGGTGCCAGCGGGGAAAAGTCATGCTGGTCCTCACTGCCTCCTGGAACCCCTTCAAATGCCCCACACAATTTGGCCCTCTCTGCTTTCCTGCCCACTCTATCCTCAAAAGCACCTTTTTTCACTTTTGGCGCCCTCCGCAGCAAAAAAGACAAACGTCCAGCTTTTGCTGCCACAGCAAAGGTGCCAGCGGGGAAAAGTCATGCTGGTCCTCACTGCCTCCTGGAACCCCTTCAAATGCCCCACACAATTTGGCCCTCTCTGCTTTCCTGCCCACTCTATCCTCAAAAGCACCTTTTTTCACTTTTGGCGCCCTCCGCAGCAAAAAAGACAAACGTCCAGCTTTTGCTGCCACAGCAAAGGGGCCAGCGGGGAAAAGTCATGCTGGTCCTCACTGCCTCCTGGAACCCCTTCAAATGCCCCACACAATTTGGCCCTCTCTGCTTTCCTGCCCACTCTATCCTCAAAAGCACCTTTTTTCACTTTTGGCGCCCTCCGCAGCAAAAAAGACAAACGTCCAGCTTTTGCTGCCACAGCAAAGGTGCCAGCGGGGAAAAGTCATGCTGGTCCTCACTGCCTCCTGGAACCCCTTCAAATGCCCCACACAATTTGGCCCTCTCTGCTTTCCTGCCCACTCTATCCTCAAAAGCACCTTTTTTCACTTTTGGCGCCCTCCGCAGCAAAAAAGACAAACGTCCAGCTTTTGCTGCCACAGCAAAGGTGCCAGCGGGGAAAAGTCATGCTGGTCCTCACTGCCTCCTGGAACCCCTTCAAATGCCCCACACAATTTGGCCCTCTCTGCTTTCCTGCCCACTCTATCCTCAAAAGCACCTTTTTTCACTTTTGGCGCCCTCCGCAGCAAAAAAGACAAACGTCCAGCTTTTGCTGCCACAGCAAAGGGGCCAGCGGGGAAAAGTCATGCTGGTCCTCACTGCCTCCTGGAACCCCTTCAAATGCCCCACACAATTTGGCCCTCTCTGCTTTCCTGCCCACTCTATCCTCAAAAGCACCTTTTTTCACTTTTGGCGCCCTCCGCAGCAAAAAAGACAAACGTCCAGCTTTTGCTGCCACAGCAAAGGTGCCAGCGGGGAAAAGTCATGCTGGTCCTCACTGCCTCCTGGAACCCCTTCAAATGCCCCACACAAGTTGGCCCTCTCTGCTTTCCTGCCCACTCTATCCTCAAAAGCACCTTTTTTCACTTTTGGCACCCTCCGCAGCAAAAAAGACAAACGTCCAGCTTTTGCTGCCACAGCAAAGGGGCCAGCGGGGAAAAGTCATGCTGGTCCTCACTGCCTCCTGGAACCCCTTCAAATGCCCCACACAATTTGGCCCTCTCTGCTTTCCTGCCCACTCTATCCTCAAAAGCACTTTTTTCACTTTTGGCGCCCTCCGCAGCAAAAAAGACAAACGTCGAGCTTTTGCTGCCAAAGCAAAGGTGCCAGCGGGGAAAAGTCATGCTGGTCCTCACTACCTCCTGGAACGCCTTCAAATGCCCCACACAATTTGGCCCTCTCTGCTTTCCTGCCCACTCTATCCTCAAAAGCACCTTTTTTCACTTTTGGCGCCCTCCGCAGCAAAAAAGACAAACGTCCAGCTTTTGCTGCCACAGCAAAGGTGCCAGCGGGGAAAAGTCATGCTGGTCCTCACTGCCTCCTGGAACCCCTTCAAATGCCCCACACAATTTGGCCCTCTCTGCTTTCCTGCCGACTCTATCCTCAAAAGCACCTTTTTTCACTTTTGGCGCCCTCCGCAGCAAAAAAGACAAACGTCCAGCTTTTGCTGCCACAGCAAAGGTGCCAGCGGGGAAAAGTCATGCTGGTCCTCACTGCCTCCTGGAACCCCTTCAAATGCCCCACACAATTTGGCCCTCTCTGCTTTCCTGCCCACTCTATCCTCAAAAGCACCTTTTTTCACTTTTGGCGCCCTCCGCAGCAAAAAAGACAAACGTCCAGCTTTTGCTGCCACAGCAAAGAGGCCAGCGGGGAAAAGTCATGCTGGTCCTCACTGCCTCCTGGAACCCCTTCAAATGCCCCACACAATTTGGCCCTCTCTGCTTTCCTGCCGACTCTATCCTCAAAAGCACCTTTTTTCACTTTTGGCGCCCTCCGCAGCAAAAAAGACAAACCTCCAGCTTTTGCTGCCACAGCAAAGGGGCCAGCGGGGAAAAGTCATGCTGGTCCTCACTGCCTCCTGGAACCCCTTCAAATGCCCCACACAATTTGGCCCTCTCTGCTTTCCTGCCCACTCTATCCTCAAAAGCACCTTTTTTCACTTTTGGCGCCCTCCGCAGCAAAAAAGACAAACGTCCAGCTTTTGCTGCCACAGCAAAGGGGCCAGCGGGGAAAAGTCATGCTGGTCCTCACTGCCTCCTGGAACCCCTTCAAATGCCCCACACAATTTGGCCCTCTCTGCTTTCCTGCCCACTCTATCCTCAAAAGCACCTTTTTTCACTTTTGGCACCCTCCGCAGCAAAAAAGACAAACGTCCAGCTTTTGCTGCCACAGCAAAGGGGCCAGCGGGGAAAAGTCATGCTGGTCCTCACTGCCTCCTGGAACCCCTTCAAATGCCCCACACAATTTGGCCCTCTCTGCTTTCCTGCCCACTCTATCCTCAAAAGCACCTTTTTTCACTTTTGGCGCCCTCCGCAGCAAAAAAGACAAACGTCCAGCTTTTGCTGCCACAGCAAAGGTGCCAGCGGGGAAAAGTCATGCTGGTCCTCACTGCCTCCTGGAACCCCTTCAAATGCCCCACACAATTTGGCCCTCTCTGCTTTCCTGCCCACTCTATCCTCAAAAGCACCTTTTTTCACTTTTGGCGCCCTCCGCAGCAAAAAAGACAAACGTCCAGCTTTTGCTGCCACAGCAAAGGGGCCAGCGGGGAAAAGTCATGCTGGTCCTCACTGCCTCCTGGAACCCCTTCAAATGCCCCACACAATTTGGCCCTCTCTGCTTTCCTGCCCACTCTATCCTCAAAAGCACCTTTTTTCACTTTTGGCGCCCTCCGCAGCAAAAAAGACAAACGTCCAGCTTTTGCTGCCACAGCAAAGGTGCCAGCGGGGAAAAGTCATGCTGGTCCTCACTGCCTCCTGGAACCCCTTCAAATGCCCCACACAAGTTGGCCCTCTCTGCTTTCCTGCCCACTCTATCCTCAAAAGCACCTTTTTTCACTTTTGGCGCCCTCCGCAGCAAAAAAGACAAACGTCCAGCTTTTGCTGCCACAGCAAAGGGGCCAGCGGGGAAAAGTCATGCTGGTCCTCACTGCCTCCTGGAACCCCTTCAAATGCCCCACACAATTTGGCCCTCTCTGCTTTCCTGCCCACTCTATCCTCAAAAGCACCTTTTTTCACTTTTGGCGCCCTCCGCAGCAAAAAAGACAAACGTCCAGCTTTTGCTGCCACAGCAAAGGGGCCAGCGGGGAAAAGTCATGCTGGTCCTCACTGCCTCCTGGAACCCCTTCAAATGCCCCACACAATTTGGCCCTCTCTGCTTTCCTGCCCACTCTATCCTCAAAAGCACCTTTTTTCACTTTTGGCGCCCTCCGCAGCAAAAAAGACAAACGTCCAGCTTTTGCTGCCACAGCAAAGGGGCCAGCGGGGAAAAGTCATGCTGGTCCTCACTGCCTCCTGGAACCCCTTCAAATGCCCCACACAATTTGGCCCTCTCTGCTTTCCTGCCCACTCTATCCTCAAAAGCACCTTTTTTCACTTTTGGCGCCCTCCGCAGCAAAAAAGACAAACGTCCAGCTTTTGCTGCCACAGCAAAGGGGCCAGCGGGGAAAAGTCATGCTGGTCCTCACTGCCTCCTGGAACCCCTTCAAATGCCCCACACAATTTGGCCCTCTCTGCTTTCCTGCCCACTCTATCCTCAAAAGCACCTTTTTTCACTTTTGGCGCCCTCCGCAGCAAAAAAGACAAATGTCCAGCTTTTGCTGCCACAGCAAAGGGGCCAGCGGGGAAAAGTCATGCTGGTCCTCACTGCCTCCTGGAACCCCTTCAAATGCCCCACACAATTTGGCCCTCTCTGCTTTCCTGCCCACTCTATCCTCAAAAGCACCTTTTTTCACTTTTGGCGCCCTCCGCAGCAAAAAAGACAAACGTCCAGCTTTTGCTGCCACAGCAAAGGTGCCAGCAGGGAAAAGTCATGCTGGTCCTCACTACCTCCTGGAACGCCTTCAAATGCCCCACACAATTTGGCCCTCTCTGCTTTCCTGCCGACTCTATCCTCAAAAGCACCTTTTTTCACTTTTGGCGCCCTCCGCAGCAAAAAAGACAAACGTCCAGCTTTTGCTGCCACAGCAAAGGTGCCAGCGGGGAAAAGTCATGCTGGTCCTCACTGCCTCCTGGAACCCCTTCAAATGCCCCACACAATTTGGCCCTCTCTGCTTTCCTGCCCACTCTATCCTCAAAAGCACCTTTTTTCACTTTTGGCGCCCTCCGCAGCAAAAAAGACAAACGTCCAGCTTTTGCTGCCACAGCAAAGGTGCCAGCGGGGAAAAGTCATGCTGGTCCTCACTGCCTCCTGGAACCCCTTCAAATGCCCCACACAATTTGGCCCTCTCTGCTTTCCTGCCCACTCTATCCTCAAAAGCACCTTTTTTCACTTTTGGCGCCCTCCGCAGCAAAAAAGACAAACGTCCAGCTTTTGCTGCCACAGCAATGGTGCCAGCGGGGAAAAGTCATGCTGGTCCTCACTGCCTCCTGGAACCCCTTCAAATGCCCCACACAATTTGGCCCTCTCTGCTTTCCTGCCCACTCTATCCTCAAAAGCACCTTTTTTCACTTTTGGCGCCCTCCGCAGCAAAAAAGACAAACCTCCAGCTTTTGCTGCCACAGCAAAGGGGCCAGCGGGGAAAAGTCATGCTGGTCCTCACTGCCTCCTGGAACCCCTTCAAATGCCCCACACAATTTGGCCCTCTCTGCTTTCCTGCCCACTCTATCCTCAAAAGCACCTTTTTTCACTTTTGGCGCCCTCCGCAGCAAAAAAGACAAACGTCCAGCTTTTGCTGCCACAGCAAAGGTGCCAGCGGGGAAAAGTCATGCTGGTCCTCACTGCCTCCTGGAACCCCTTCAAATGCCCCACACAATTTGGCCCTCTCTGCTTTCCTGCCCACTCTATCCTCAAAAGCACCTTTTTTCACTTTTGGCGCCCTCCGCAGCAAAAAAGACAAACGTCCAGCTTTTGCTGCCACAGCAAAAGGGCCAGCGGGGAAATATCATGCTGGTCCTCACTGCCTCCTGGAACCCCTTCAAATGCCCCACACAATTTGGCCCTCTCTGCTTTCCTGCCCACTCTATCCTCAAAAGCACCTTTTTTCACTTTTGGCGCCCTCCGCAGCAAAAAAGACAAACGTCCAGCTTTTGCTGCCACAGCAAAGGGGCCAGCGGGGAAAAGTCATGCTGGTCCTCACTGCCTCCTGAAACCCCTTCAAATGCCCCACACAATTTGGCCCTCTCTGCTTTCCTGCCCACTCTATCCTCAAAAGCACCTTTTTTCACTTTTGGCACCCTCCACAGCAAAAAAGACAAACGTCCAGCTTTTGCTGCCACAGCAAAAGGGCCAGCGGGGAAAAGTCATGCTGGTCCTCACTGCCTCCTGGAACCCCTTCAAATGCCCCACACAATTTGGCCCTCTCTGCTTTCCTGCCCACTCTATCCTCAAAAGCACCTTTTTTCACTTTTGGCGCCCTCCGCAGCAAAAAAGACAAACGTCCAGCTTTTGCTGCCACAGCAAAGGGGCCAGCGGGGAAAAGTCATGCTGGTCCTCACTGCCTCCTGGAACCCCTTCAAATGCCCCACACAATTTGGCCCTCTCTGCTTTCCTGCCCACTCTATCCTCAAAAGCACCTTTTTTCACTTTTGGCGCCCTCCGCAGCAAAAAAGACAAACGTCCAGCTTTTGCTGCCACAGCAAAGGTGCCAGCGGGGAAAAGTCATGCTGGTCCTCACTGCCTCCTGGAACCCCTTCAAATGCCCCACACAATTTGGCCCTCTCTGCTTTCCTGCCCACTCTATCCTCAAAAGCACCTTTTTTCACTTTTGGCGCCCTCCGCAGCAAAAAAGACAAACGTCCAGCTTTTGCTGCCACAGCAAAGGTGCCAGCGGGGAAAAGTCATGCTGGTCCTCACTGCCTCCTGGAACCCCTTCAAATGCCCCACACAATTTGGCCCTCTCTGCTTTCCTGCCCACTCTATCCTCAAAAGCACCTTTTTTCACTTTTGGCGCCCTCCGCAGCAAAAAAGACAAACGTCCAGCTTTTGCTGCCACAGCAAAGGTGCCAGCGGGGAAAAGTCATGCTGGTCCTCACTGCCTCCTGGAACCCCTTCAAATGCCCCACACAATTTGGCCCTCTCTGCTTTCCTGCCCACTCTATCCTCAAAAGCACCTTTTTTCACTTTTGGCGCCCTCCGCAGCAAAAAAGACAAACGTCCAGCTTTTGCTGCCACAGCAAAGGTGCCAGCGGGGAAAAGTCATGCTGGTCCTCACTGCCTCCTGGAACCCCTTCAAATGCCCCACACAATTTGGCCCTCTCTGCTTTCCTGCCCACTCTATCCTCAAAAGCACCTTTTTTCACTTTTGGCGCCCTCCGCAGCAAAAAAGACAAACGTCCAGCTTTTGCTGCCACAGCAAAGGTGCCAGCGGGGAAAAGTCATGCTGGTCCTCACTGCCTCCTGGAACCCCTTCAAATGCCCCACACAATTTGGCCCTCTCTGCTTTCCTGCCCACTCTATCCTCAAAAGCACCTTTTTTCACTTTTGGCGCCCTCCGCAGCAAAAAAGACAAACGTCCAGCTTTTGCTGCCACAGCAAAGGGGCCAGCGGGGAAAAGTCATGCTGGTCCTCACTGCCTCCTGGAACCCCTTCAAATGCCCCACACAATTTGGCCCTCTCTGCTTTCCTGCCCACTCTATCCTCAAAAGCACCTTTTTTCACTTTTGGCGCCCTCCGCAGCAAAAAAGACAAACGTCCAGCTTTTGCTGCCACAGCAATTGTGCCAGCGGGGAAAAGTCATGCTGGTCCTCACTGCCTCCTGGAACCCCTTCAAATGCCCCACACAAGTTGGCCCTCTCTGCTTTCCTGCCCACTCTATCCTCAAAAGCACCTTTTTTCACTTTTGGCACCCTCCGCAGCAAAAAAGACAAACGTCCAGCTTTTGCTGCCACAGCAAAGGGGCCAGCGGGGAAAAGTCATGCTGGTCCTCACTGCCTCCTGGAACCCCTTCAAATGCCCCACACAATTTGGCCCTCTCTGCTTTCCTGCCCACTCTATCCTCAAAAGCACTTTTTTCACTTTTGGCGCCCTCCGCAGCAAAAAAGACAAACGTCGAGCTTTTGCTGCCAAAGCAAAGGTGCCAGCGGGGAAAAGTCATGCTGGTCCTCACTACCTCCTGGAACGCCTTCAAATGCCCCACACAATTTGGCCCTCTCTGCTTTCCTGCCCACTCTATCCTCAAAAGCACCTTTTTTCACTTTTGGCGCCCTCCGCAGCAAAAAAGACAAACGTCCAGCTTTTGCTGCCACAGCAAAGGTGCCAGCGGGGAAAAGTCATGCTGGTCCTCACTGCCTCCTGGAACCCCTTCAAATGCCCCACACAATTTGGCCCTCTCTGCTTTCCTGCCGACTCTATCCTCAAAAGCACCTTTTTTCACTTTTGGCGCCCTCCGCAGCAAAAAAGACAAACGTCCAGCTTTTGCTGCCACAGCAAAGGTGCCAGCGGGGAAAAGTCATGCTGGTCCTCACTGCCTCCTGGAACCCCTTCAAATGCCCCACACAATTTGGCCCTCTCTGATTTCCTGCCCACTCTATCCTCAAAAGCACCTTTTTTCACTTTTGGCGCCCTCCGCAGCAAAAAAGACAAACGTCCAGCTTTTGCTGCCACAGCAAAGAGGCCAGCGGGGAAAAGTCATGCTGGTCCTCACTGCCTCCTGGAACCCCTTCAAATGCCCCACACAATTTGGCCCTCTCTGCTTTCCTGCCGACTCTATCCTCAAAAGCACCTTTTTTCACTTTTGGCGCCCTCCGCAGCAAAAAAGACAAACCTCCAGCTTTTGCTGCCACAGCAAAGGGGCCAGCGGGGAAAAGTCATGCTGGTCCTCACTGCCTCCTGGAACCCCTTCAAATGCCCCACACAATTTGGCCCTCTCTGCTTTCCTGCCCACTCTATCCTCAAAAGCACCTTTTTTCACTTTTGGCGCCCTCCGCAGCAAAAAAGACAAACGTCCAGCTTTTGCTGCCACAGCAAAGGGGCCAGCGGGGAAAAGTCATGCTGGTCCTCACTGCCTCCTGGAACCCCTTCAAATGCCCCACACAATTTGGCCCTCTCTGCTTTCCTGCCCACTCTATCCTCAAAAGCACCTTTTTTCACTTTTGGCACCCTCCGCAGCAAAAAAGACAAACGTCCAGCTTTTGCTGCCACAGCAAAGGGGCCAGCGGGGAAAAGTCATGCTGGTCCTCACTGCCTCCTGGAACCCCTTCAAATGCCCCACACAATTTGGCCCTCTCTGCTTTCCTGCCCACTCTATCCTCAAAAGCACCTTTTTTCACTTTTGGCGCCCTCCGCAGCAAAAAAGACAAACGTCCAGCTTTTGCTGCCACAGCAAAGGGGCCAGCGGGGAAAAGTCATGCTGGTCCTCACTGCCTCCTGGAACCCCTTCAAATGCCCCACACAATTTGGCCCTCTCTGCTTTCCTGCCCACTCTATCCTCAAAAGCACCTTTTTTCACTTTTGGCGCCCTCCGCAGCAAAAAAGACAAACGTCCAGCTTTTGCTGCCACAGCAAAGGTGCCAGCGGGGAAAAGTCATGCTGGTCCTCACTGCCTCCTGGAACCCCTTCAAATGCCCCACACAAGTTGGCCCTCTCTGCTTTCCTGCCGACTCTATCCTCAAAAGCACCTTTTTTCACTTTTGGCGCCCTCCGCAGCAAAAAAGACAAACCTCCAGCTTTTGCTGCCACAGCAAAGGGGCCAGCGGGGAAAAGTCATGCTGGTCCTCACTGCCTCCTGGAACCCCTTCAAATGCCCCACACAATTTGGCCCTCTCTGCTTTCCTGCCCACTCTATCCTCAAAAGCACCTTTTTTCACTTTTGGCGCCCTCCGCAGCAAAAAAGACAAACGTCCAGCTTTTGCTGCCACAGCAAAGGGGCCAGCGGGGAAAAGTCATGCTGGTCCTCACTGCCTCCT
The DNA here is from genome assembly GCF_965231255.1 of Vanellus vanellus. Classification (NCBI taxonomy): domain Eukaryota; kingdom Metazoa; phylum Chordata; class Aves; order Charadriiformes; family Charadriidae; genus Vanellus; species Vanellus vanellus. The sequence continues at coordinate 48,536,750 of NC_138905.1, forward strand.
GGAACCCCTTCAAATGCCCCACACAATTTGGCCCTCTCTGCTTTCCTGCCCACTCTATCCTCAAAAGCACCTTTTTTCACTTTTGGCACCCTCCGCAGCAAAAAAGACAAACGTCCAGCTTTTGCTGCCACAGCAAAGGGGCCAGCGGGGAAAAGTCATGCTGGTCCTCACTGCCTCCTGGAACCCCTTCAAATGCCCCACACAATTTGGCCCTCTCTGCTTTCCTGCCCACTCTATCCTCAAAAGCACCTTTTTTCACTTTTGGCGCCCTCCGCAGCAAAAAAGACAAACGTCCAGCTTTTGCTGCCACAGCAAAGGGGCCAGCGGGGAAAAGTCATGCTGGTCCTCACTGCCTCCTGGAACCCCTTCAAATGCCCCACACAATTTGGCCCTCTCTGCTTTCCTGCCCACTCTATCCTCAAAAGCACCTTTTTTCACTTTTGGCGCCCTCCGCAGCAAAAAAGACAAACGTCCAGCTTTTGCTGCCACAGCAAAGGTGCCAGCGGGGAAAAGTCATGCTGGTCCTCACTGCCTCCTGGAACCCCTTCAAATGCCCCACACAAGTTGGCCCTCTCTGCTTTCCTGCCCACTCTATCCTCAAAAGCACCTTTTTTCACTTTTGGCGCCCTCCGCAGCAAAAAAGACAAACGTCCAGCTTTTGCTGCCACAGCAAAGGGGCCAGCGGGGAAAAGTCATGCTGGTCCTCACTGCCTCCTGGAACCCCTTCAAATGCCCCACACAATTTGGCCCTCTCTGCTTTCCTGCCCACTCTATCCTCAAAAGCACCTTTTTTCACTTTTGGCGCCCTCCGCAGCAAAAAAGACAAACGTCCAGCTTTTGCTGCCACAGCAAAGGTGCCAGCGGGGAAAAGTCATGCTGGTCCTCACTACCTCCTGGAACGCCTTCAAATGCCCCACACAATTTGGCCCTCTCTGCTTTCCTGCCCACTCTATCCTCAAAAGCACCTTTTTTCACTTTTGGCGCCCTCCGCAGCAAAAAAGACAAACGTCCAGCTTTTGCTGCCACAGCAAAGGGGCCAGCGGGGAAAAGTCATGCTGGTCCTCACTGCCTCCTGGAACCCCTTCAAATGCCCCACACAATTTGGCCCTCTCTGCTTTCCTGCCCACTCTATCCTCAAAAGCACCTTTTTTCACTTTTGGCACCCTCCGCAGCAAAAAAGACAAACGTCCAGCTTTTGCTGCCACAGCAAAGGGGCCAGCGGGGAAAAGTCATGCTGGTCCTCACTGCCTCCTGGAACCCCTTCAAATGCCCCACACAATTTGGCCCTCTCTGCTTTCCTGCCCACTCTATCCTCAAAAGCACCTTTTTTCACTTTTGGCGCCCTCCGCAGCAAAAAAGACAAACGTCCAGCTTTTGCTGCCACAGCAAAGGGGCCAGCGGGGAAAAGTCATGCTGGTCCTCACTGCCTCCTGGAACCCCTTCAAATGCCCCACACAATTTGGCCCTCTCTGCTTTCCTGCCCACTCTATCCTCAAAAGCACCTTTTTTCACTTTTGGCGCCCTCCGCAGCAAAAAAGACAAACGTCCAGCTTTTGCTGCCACAGCAAAGGTGCCAGCGGGGAAAAGTCATGCTGGTCCTCACTGCCTCCTGGAACCCCTTCAAATGCCCCACACAATTTGGCCCTCTCTGCTTTCCTGCCCACTCTATCCTCAAAAGCACCTTTTTTCACTTTTGGCGCCCTCCGCAGCAAAAAAGACAAACGTCCAGCTTTTGCTGCCACAGCAAAGGGGCCAGCGGGGAAAAGTCATGCTGGTCCTCACTGCCTCCTGGAACCCCTTCAAATGCCCCACACAATTTGGCCCTCTCTGCTTTCCTGCCCACTCTATCCTCAAAAGCACCTTTTTTCACTTTTGGCGCCCTCCGCAGCAAAAAAGACAAACGTCCAGCTTTTGCTGCCACAGCAAAGGTGCCAGCGGGGAAAAGTCATGCTGGTCCTCACTGCCTCCTGGAACGCCTTCAAATGCCCCACACAATTTGGCCCTCTCTGCTTTCCTGCCCACTCTATCCTCAAAAGCACCTTTTTTCACTTTTGGCGCCCTCCGCAGCAAAAAAGACAAACGTCCAGCTTTTGCTGCCACAGCAAAGGGGCCAGCGGGGAAAAGTCATGCTGGTCCTCACTGCCTCCTGGAACCCCTTCAAATGCCCCACACAATTTGGCCCTCTCTGCTTTCCTGCCCACTCTATCCTCAAAAGCACCTTTTTTCACTTTTGGCGCCCTCCGCAGCAAAAAAGACAAACGTCCAGCTTTTGCTGCCACAGCAAAGGGGCCAGCGGGGAAAAGTCATGCTGGTCCTCACTGCCTCCTGGAACCCCTTCAAATGCCCCACACAATTTGGCCCTCTCTGCTTTCCTGCCCACTCTATCCTCAAAAGCACCTTTTTTCACTTTTGGCGCCCTCCGCAGCAAAAAAGACAAACGTCCAGCTTTTGCTGCCACAGCAAAGGGGCCAGCGGGGAAAAGTCATGCTGGTCCTCACTGCCTCCTGGAACCCCTTCAAATGCCCCACACAATTTGGCCCTCTCTGCTTTCCTGCCCACTCTATCCTCAAAAGCACCTTTTTTCACTTTTGGCGCCCTCCGCAGCAAAAAAGACAAACGTCCAGCTTTTGCTGCCACAGCAAAGGGGCCAGCGGGGAAAAGTCATGCTGGTCCTCACTGCCTCCTGGAACCCCTTCAAATGCCCCACACAATTTGGCCCTCTCTGCTTTCCTGCCCACTCTATCCTCAAAAGCACCTTTTTTCACTTTTGGCACCCTCCGCAGCAAAAAAGACAAACGTCCAGCTTTTGCTGCCACAGCAAAGGGGCCAGCGGGGAAAAGTCATGCTGGTCCTCACTGCCTCCTGGAACCCCTTCAAATGCCCCACACAATTTGGCCCTCTCTGCTTTCCTGCCCACTCTATCCTCAAAAGCACCTTTTTTCACTTTTGGCGCCCTCCGCAGCAAAAAAGACAAACGTCCAGCTTTTGCTGCCACAGCAAAGGGGCCAGCGGGAAAAGTCATGCTGGTCCTCACTGCCTCCTGGAACCCCTTCAAATGCCCCACACAATTTGGCCCTCTCTGCTTTCCTGCCCACTCTATCCTCAAAAGCACCTTTTTTCACTTTTGGCGCCCTCCGCAGCAAAAAAGACAAACGTCCAGCTTTTGCTGCCACAGCAAAGGGGCCAGCGGGGAAAAGTCATGCTGGTCCTCACTGCCTCCTGGAACCCCTTCAAATGCCCCACACAATTTGGCCCTCTCTGCTTTCCTGCCCACTCTATCCTCAAAAGCACCTTTTTTCACTTTTGGCGCCCTCCGCAGCAAAAAAGACAAACGTCCAGCTTTTGCTGCCACAGCAAAGGTGCCAGCGGGGAAAAGTCATGCTGGTCCTCACTGCCTCCTGGAACGCCTTCAAATGCCCCACACAATTTGGCCCTCTCTGCTTTCCTGCCCACTCTATCCTCAAAAGCACCTTTTTTCACTTTTGGCGCCCTCCGCAGCAAAAAAGACAAACGTCCAGCTTTTGCTGCCACAGCAAAGGTGCCAGCGGGGAAAAGTCATGCTGGTCCTCACTGCCTCCTGGAACCCTTCAAATGCCCCACACAATTTGGCCCTCTCTGCTTTTCCTGCCCACTCTATCCTCAAAAGCACCTTTTTTCACTTTTGGCGCCCTCCGCAGCAAAAAAGACAAACGTCCAGCTTTTGCTGCCACAGCAAAGGTGCCAGCGGGGAAAAGTCATGCTGGTCCTCACTGCCTCCTGGAACCCCTTCAAATGCCCCACACAATTTGGCCCTCTCTGCTTTCCTGCCCACTCTATCCTCAAAAGCACCTTTTTTCACTTTTGGCGCCCTCCGCAGCAAAAAAGACAAACGTCCAGCTTTTGCTGCCACAGCAAAGGGGCCAGCGGGGAAAAGTCATGCTGGTCCTCACTGCCTCCTGGAACCCCTTCAAATGCCCCACACAATTTGGCCCTCTCTGCTTTCCTGCCCACTCTATCCTCAAAAGCACCTTTTTTCACTTTTGGCGCCCTCCGCAGCAAAAAAGACAAACGTCCAGCTTTTGCTGCCACAGCAAAGGTGCCAGCGGGGAAAAGTCATGCTGGTCCTCACTGCCTCCTGGAACCCCTTCAAATGCCCCACACAATTTGGCCCTCTCTGCTTTCCTGCCCACTCTATCCTCAAAAGCACCTTTTTTCACTTTTGGCACCCTCCGCAGCAAAAAAGACAAACGTCCAGCTTTTGCTGCCACAGCAAAGGGGCCAGCGGGGAAAAGTCATGCTGGTCCTCACTGCCTCCTGGAACCCCTTCAAATGCCCCACACAATTTGGCCCTCTCTGCTTTCCTGCCCACTCTATCCTCAAAAGCACCTTTTTTCACTTTTGGCACCCTCCGCAGCAAAAAAGACAAACGTCCAGCTTTTGCTGCCACAGCAAAGGGGCCAGCGGGGAAAAGTCATGCTGGTCCTCACTGCCTCCTGGAACCCCTTCAAATGCCCCACACAATTTGGCCCTCTCTGCTTTCCTGCCCACTCTATCCTCAAAAGCACCTTTTTTCACTTTTGGCGCCCTCCGCAGCAAAAAAGACAAACGTCCAGCTTTTGCTGCCACAGCAAAGGGGCCAGCGGGGAAAAGTCATGCTGGTCCTCACTGCCTCCTGGAACCCCTTCAAATGCCCCACACAATTTGGCCCTCTCTGCTTTCCTGCCCACTCTATCCTCAAAAGCACCTTTTTTCACTTTTGGCGCCCTCCGCAGCAAAAAAGACAAACGTCCAGCTTTTGCTGCCACAGCAAAGGGGCCAGCGGGGAAAAGTCATGCTGGTCCTCACTGCCTCCTGGAACCCCTTCAAATGCCCCACACAATTTGGCCCTCTCTGCTTTCCTGCCCACTCTATCCTCAAAAGCACCTTTTTTCACTTTTGGCGCCCTCCGCAGCAAAAAAAGACAAACGTCCAGCTTTTGCTGCCACAGCAAAGGGGCCAGCGGGGAAAAGTCATGCTGGTCCTCACTGCCTCCTGGAACCCCTTCAAATGCCCCACACAATTTGGCCCTCTCTGCTTTCCTGCCCACTCTATCCTCAAAAGCACCTTTTTTCACTTTTGGCGCCCTCCGCAGCAAAAAAGACAAACGTCCAGCTTTTGCTGCCACAGCAAAGGGGCCAGCGGGGAAAAGTCATGCTGGTCCTCACTGCCTCCTGGAACCCCTTCAAATGCCCCACACAATTTGGCCCTCTCTGCTTTCCTGCCCACTCTATCCTCAAAAGCACCTTTTTTCACTTTTGGCGCCCTCCGCAGCAAAAAAGACAAACGTCCAGCTTTGCTGCCACAGCAAAGGGGCCAGCGGGGAAAAGTCATGCTGGTCCTCACTGCCTCCTGGAACCCCTTCAAATGCCCCACACAATTTGGCCCTCTCTGCTTTCCTGCCCACTCTATCCTCAAAGCACCTTTTTTCACTTTGGCGCCCTCCGCAGCAAAAAAGACAAACGTCCAGCTTTTGCTGCCACAGCAAAGGTGCCAGCGGGGAAAAGTCATGCTGGTCCTCACTGCCTCCTGGAACCCCTTCAAATGCCCCACACAATTTGGCCCTCTCTGCTTTCCTGCCGACTCTATCCTCAAAAGCACCTTTTTTCACTTTTGGCGCCCTCCGCAGCAAAAAAGACAAACGTCCAGCTTTTGCTGCCACAGCAAAGGTGCCAGCGGGGAAAAGTCATGCTGGTCCTCACTGCCTCCTGGAACCCCTTCAAATGCCCCACACAATTTGGCCCTCTCTGCTTTCCTGCCCACTCTATCCTCAAAAGCACCTTTTTTCACTTTTGGCGCCCTCCGCAGCAAAAAAGACAAACGTCCAGCTTTTGCTGCCACAGCAAAGGGGCCAGCGGGGAAAAGTCATGCTGGTCCTCACTGCCTCCTGGAACCCCTTCAAATGCCCCACACAATTTGGCCCTCTCTGCTTTCCTGCCCACTCTATCCTCAAAAGCACCTTTTTTCACTTTTGGCGCCCTCCGCAGCAAAAAAGACAAACGTCCAGCTTTTGCTGCCACAGCAAAGGTGCCAGCGGGGAAAAGTCATGCTGGTCCTCACTGCCTCCTGGAACCCCTTCAAATGCCCCACACAATTTGGCCCTCTCTGCTTTCCTGCCCACTCTATCCTCAAAAGCACCTTTTTTCACTTTTGGCGCCCTCCGCAGCAAAAAAGACAAACGTCCAGCTTTTGCTGCCACAGCAAAGGGGCCAGCGGGGAAAAGTCATGCTGGTCCTCACTGCCTCCTGGAACCCCTTCAAATGCCCCACACAATTTGGCCCTCTCTGCTTTCCTGCCCACTCTATCCTCAAAAGCACCTTTTTTCACTTTTGGCGCCCTCCGCAGCAAAAAAGACAAACGTCCAGCTTTTGCTGCCACAGCAAAGGTGCCAGCGGGGAAAAGTCATGCTGGTCCTCACTGCCTCCTGGAACCCCTTCAAATGCCCCACACAATTTGGCTCTCAGTGCTTTCCTGCCGACTCTATCCTCAAAAGCACCTTTTTTCACTTTTGGCGCCCTCCGCAGCAAAAAAGACAAACGTCCAGCTTTTGCTGCCACAGCAAAGGTGCCAGCGGGGAAAAGTCATGCTGGTCCTCACTGCCTCCTGGAACCCCTTCAAATGCCCCACACAATTTGGCCCTCTCTGCTTTCCTGCCCACTCTATCCTCAAAAGCACCTTTTTTCACTTTTGGCGCCCTCCGCAGCAAAAAAGACAAACGTCCAGCTTTTGCTGCCACAGCAAAGGGCCAGCGGGGAAAAGTCATGCTGGTCCTCACTGCCTCCTGGAACCCCTTCAAATGCCCCACACAATTTGGCCCTCTCTGCTTTCCTGCCCACTCTATCCTCAAAAGCACCTTTTTCACTTTTGGCGCCCTCCGCAGCAAAAAAGACAAACGTCCAGCTTTTGCTGCCACAGCAAAGGTGCCAGCGGGGAAAAGTCATGCTGGTCCTCACTGCCTCCTGGAACCCCTTCAAATGCCCCACACAATTTGGCCCTCTCTGCTTTCCTGCCCACTCTATCCTCAAAAGCACTTTTTTCACTTTTGGCGCCCTCCGCAGCAAAAAAGACAAACGTCCAGCTTTTGCTGCCACAGCAAAGGGGCCAGCGGGGAAAAGTCATGCTGGTCCTCACTGCCTCCTGGAACCCCTTCAAATGCCCCACACAATTTGGCCCTCTCTGCTTTCCTGCCCACTCTATCCTCAAAAGCACCTTTTTTCACTTTGGCGCCCTCCGCAGCAAAAAAGACAAACGTCCAGCTTTTGCTGCCACAGCAAAGGGGCCAGCGGGGAAAAGTCATGCTGGTCCTCACTGCCTCCTGGAACCCCTTCAAATGCCCCACACAATTTGGCCCTCTCTGCTTTCCTGCCCACTCTATCCTCAAAAGCACCTTTTTTCACTTTTGGCGCCCTCCGCAGCAAAAAAGACAAACGTCCAGCTTTTGCTGCCACAGCAAAGGTGCCAGCGGGGAAAAGTCATGCTGGTCCTCACTGCCTCCTGGAACCCCTTCAAATGCCCCACACAATTTGGCCCTCTCTGCTTTCCTGCCCACTCTATCCTCAAAAGCACCTTTTTTCACTTTTGGCACCCTCCGCAGCAAAAAAGACAAACGTCCAGCTTTTGCTGCCACAGCAAAGGGGCCAGCGGGGAAAAGTCATGCTGGTCCTCACTGCCTCCTGGAACCCCTTCAAATGCCCCACACAATTTGGCCCTCTCTGCTTTCCTGCCCACTCTATCCTCAAAAGCACCTTTTTTCACTTTTGGCGCCCTCCGCAGCAAAAAAGACAAACGTCCAGCTTTTGCTGCCACAGCAAAGGTGCCAGCGGGGAAAAGTCATGCTGGTCCTCACTGCCTCCTGGAACCCCTTCAAATGCCCCACACAATTTGGCCCTCTCTGCTTTCCTGCCCACTCTATCCTCAAAAGCACCTTTTTTCACTTTTGGCGCCCTCCGCAGCAAAAAAGACAAACGTCCAGCTTTTGCTGCCACAGCAAAGGGGCCAGCGGGGAAAAGTCATGCTGGTCCTCACTGCCTCCTGGAACCCCTTCAAATGCCCCACACAATTTGGCCCTCTCTGCTTTCCTGCCCACTCTATCCTCAAAAGCACCTTTTTTCACTTTTGGCGCCCTCCGCAGCAAAAAAGACAAACGTCCAGCTTTGCTGCCACAGCAAAGGGGCCAGCGGGGAAAAGTCATGCTGGTCCTCACTGCCTCCTGGAACCCCTTCAAATGCCCCACACAATTTGGCCCTCTCTGCTTTCCTGCCCACTCTATCCTCAAAAGCACCTTTTTTCACTTTTGGCGCCCTCCGCAGCAAAAAAGACAAACGTCCAGCTTTTGCTGCCACAGCAAAGGGGCCAGCGGGGAAAAGTCATGCTGGTCCTCACTGCCTCCTGGAACCCCTTCAAATGCCCCACACAATTTGGCCCTCTCTGCTTTCCTGCCCACTCTATCCTCAAAAGCACCTTTTTTCACTTTTGGCGCCCTCCGCAGCAAAAAAGACAAACGTCCAGCTTTTGCTGCCACAGCAAAGGTGCCAGCGGGGAAAAGTCATGCTGGTCCTCACTGCCTCCTGGAACCCCTTCAAATGCCCCACACAATTTGGCCCTCTCTGCTTTCCTGCCCACTCTATCCTCAAAAGCACCTTTTTTCACTTTTGGCGCCCTCCGCAGCAAAAAAGACAAACGTCCAGCTTTTGCTGCCACAGCAAAGGTGCCAGCGGGGAAAAGTCATGCTGGTCCTCACTGCCTCCTGGAACCCCTTCAAATGCCCCACACAATTTGGCCCTCTCTGCTTTCCTGCCCACTCTATCCTCAAAAGCACCTTTTTTCACTTTTGGCGCCCTCCGCAGCAAAAAAGACAAACGTCCAGCTTTTTGCTGCCACAGCAAAGGGGCCAGCGGGGAAAAGTCATGCTGGTCCTCACTGCCTCCTGGAACCCCTTCAAATGCCCCACACAATTTGGCCCTCTCTGCTTTCCTGCCCACTCTATCCTCAAAGCACCTTTTTTCACTTTTGGCGCCCTCCGCAGCAAAAAAGACAAACGTCCAGCTTTTGCTGCCACAGCAAAGGGGCCAGCGGGGAAAAGTCATGCTGGTCCTCACTGCCTCCTGGAACCCCTTCAAATGCCCCACACAATTTGGCCCTCTCTGCTTTCCTGCCCACTCTATCCTCAAAAGCACCTTTTTTCACTTTTGGCGCCCTCCGCAGCAAAAAAGACAAACGTCCAGCTTTTGCTGCCACAGCAAAGGTGCCAGCGGGGAAAAGTCATGCTGGTCCTCACTGCCTCCTGGAACCCCTTCAAATGCCCCAAATGCCACACAATTTGGCCCTCTCTGCTTTCCTGCCCACTCTATCCTCAAAGCACCTTTTTCACTTTTGGCGCCCTCCGCAGCAAAAAAGACAAACGTCCAGCTTTTGCTGCCACAGCAAAGGGGCCAGCGGGGAAAAGTCATGCTGGTCCTCACTGCCTCCTGGAACCCCTTCAAATGCCCCACACAATTTGGCCCTCTCTGCTTTCCTGCCCACTCTATCCTCAAAAGCACCTTTTTTCACTTTTGCGCCCTCCGCAGCAAAAAAGACAAACGTCCAGCTTTTGCTGCCACAGCAAAGGGGCCAGCGGGGAAAAGTCATGCTGGTCCTCACTGCCTCCTGGAACCCCTTCAAATGCCCCACACAATTTGGCCCTCTCTGCTTTCCTGCCCACTCTATCCTCAAAAGCACCTTTTTTCACTTTTGGCGCCCTCCGCAGCAAAAAAGACAAACGTCCAGCTTTTGCTGCCACAGCAAAGGTGCCAGCGGGGAAAAGTCATGCTGGTCCTCACTACCTCCTGGAACCCCTTCAAATGCCCCACACAATTTGGCCCTCTCTGCTTTCCTGCCCACTCTATCCTCAAAAGCACCTTTTTTCACTTTTGGCGCCCTCCGCAGCAAAAAAGACAAACGTCCAGCTTTTGCTGCCACAGCAAAGGGGCCAGCGGGGAAAAGTCATGCTGGTCCTCACTGCCTCCTGGAACCCCTTCAAATGCCCCACACAATTTGGCCCTCTCTGCTTTCCTGCCCACTCTATCCTCAAAAGCACCTTTTTTCACTTTTGGCGCCCTCCGCAGCAAAAAAGACAAACGTCCAGCTTTTGCTGCCACAGCAAAGGTGCCAGCGGGGAAAAGTCATGCTGGTCCTCACTGCCTCCTGGAACCCCTTCAAATGCCCCACACAATTTGGCCCTCTCTGCTTTCCCTGCCCACTCTATCCTCAAAAGCACCTTTTTTCACTTTTGGCGCCCTCCGCAGCAAAAAAGACAAACGTCCAGCTTTTGCTGCCACAGCAAAGGTGCCAGCGGGGAAAAGTCATGCTGGTCCTCACTGCCTCCTGGAACCCCTTCAAATGCCCCACACAATTTGGCCCTCTCTGCTTTCCTGCCCACTCTATCCTCAAAAGCACCTTTTTTCACTTTTGGCGCCCTCCGCAGCAAAAAAGACAAACGTCCAGCTTTTGCTGCCACAGCAAAGGTGCCAGCGGGGAAAAGTCATGCTGGTCCTCACTGCCTCCTGGAACCCCTTCAAATGCCCCACACAATTTGGCCCTCTCTGCTTTCCTGCCCACTCTATCCTCAAAAGCACCTTTTTTCACTTTTGGCGCCCTCCGCAGCAAAAAAGACAAACGTCCAGCTTTTGCTGCCACAGCAAAGGTGCCAGCGGGGAAAAGTCATGCTGGTCCTCACTGCCTCCTGGAACCCCTTCAAATGCCCCACACAATTTGGCCCTCTCTGCTTTCCTGCCCACTCTATCCTCAAAAGCACCTTTTTTCACTTTTGGCGCCCTCCGCAGCAAAAAAGACAAACGTCCAGCTTTTGCTGCCACAGCAAAGGTGCCAGCGGGGAAAAGTCATGCTGGTCCTCACTGCCTCCTGGAACCCCTTCAAATGCCCCACACAATTTGGCCCTCTCTGCTTTCCTGCCCACTCTATCCTCAAAAGCACCTTTTTTCACTTTTGGGCCCCCCCTCCACAGCAAAAAAAAGACAAACGTCCAGCTTTTGCTGCCACAGCAAAGGGGCCAGCGGGGAAAAGTCATGCTGGTCCTCACTGCCTCCTGGAACCCCTTCAAATGCCCCACACAATTTGGCCCTCTCTGCTTTCCTGCCCACTCTATCCTCAAAAGCACCTTTTTTCACTTTGGCGCCCTCCGCAGCAAAAAGACAAACGTCCAGCTTTTGCTGCCACAGCAAAGGGGCCAGCGGGGAAAAGTCATGCTGGTCCTCACTGCCTCCTGGAACCCCTTCAAATGCCCCACACAATTTGGCCCTCTCTGCTTTCCTGCCCACTCTATCCTCAAAAGCACCTTTTTTCACTTTTGGCGCCCTCCGCAGCAAAAAAGACAAACGTCCAGCTTTTGCTGCCACAGCAAAGGTGCCAGCGGGGAAAAGTCATGCTGGTCCTCACTGCCTCCTGGAACCCCTTCAAATGCCCCACACAATTTGGCCCTCTCTGCTTTCCTGCCCACTCTATCCTCAAAAGCACCTTTTTTCACTTTTTGGCGCCCTCCGCAGCAAAAAAGACAAACGTCCAGCTTTTGCTGCCACAGCAAAGGGGCCAGCGGGGAAAAGTCATGCTGGTCCTCACTGCCTCCTGGAACCCCTTCAAATGCCCCACACAATTTGGCCCTCTCTGCTTTCCTGCCCACTCTATCCTCAAAAGCACCTTTTTTCACTTTTGGCGCCCTCCGCAGCAAAAAAGACAAACGTCCAGCTTTTGCTGCCACAGCAAAGGGGCCAGCGGGGAAAAGTCATGCTGGTCCTCACTGCCTCCTGGAACCCCTTCAAATGCCCCACACAATTTGGCCCTCTCTGCTTTCCTGCCCACTCTATCCTCAAAAGCACCTTTTTTCACTTTTGGCGCCCTCCGCAGCAAAAAAGACAAACGTCCAGCTTTTGCTGCCACAGCAAAGGGGCCAGCGGGGAAAAGTCATGCTGGTCCTCACTGCCTCCTGGAACCCCTTCAAATGCCCCACACAATTTGGCCCTCTCTGCTTTCCTGCCCACTCTATCCTCAAAAGCACCACCCCCCCGCAGCAAAAAAGACAAACGTCCAGCTTTAAAGGGCCAGCGGGGAAAAGTCATGCTGGTCCTCACCCCCAAATGCTCGCTCCTGCCCACTCTATCCTCAAAAGCACCTTTTTTCACTTTTGGCGCCCTCCGCAGCAAAAAAGACAAACGTCCGCTCAGCAAAGGTGCCAGCGGGGAAAAGTCATGCTGGTCCTCACTGCCTCCTGGAACCCCTTCAAATGCCCACACAATTTGGCCCTCTCTGCTTTCCTGCCCACTCTATCCTCAAAAGCTGCTGCCACAGCAAAGGTGCCAGCGGGGAAAAGTCATGCTGGTCCTCACTGCCTCCTGGAACCCCTTCAAATGCCCCACACAATTTGGCCTCTCTGCTTTCCTGCCCACTCTATCCTCAAAAGCACCTTTTTTCACTTTTGGCGCCCTCCGCAGCAAAAAAGACAAACGTCCAGCTTTTGCTGCCACAGCAAGGGGCCAGCGGGGAAAAGTCATGCTGGTCCTCACTGCCTCCTGGAACCCCTTCAAATGCCCCACACAATTTGGCCCTCTCTGCTTTCCTGCCCACTCTATCCTCAAAAGCACCTTTTTTCACTTTTGGCGCCCTCCGCAGCAAAAAAGACAAACGTCCAGCTTTTGCTGCCACAGCAAAGGGGCCAGCGGGGAAAAGTCATGCTGGTCCTCACTGCCTCCTGGAACCCCTTCAAATGCCCCACACAATTTGGCCCTCTCTGCTTTCCTGCCCACTCTATCCTCAAAAGCACCTTTTTTTCACTTTTGGCGCCCTCCGCAGCAAAAAAGACAAACGTCCAGCTTTTGCTGCCACAGCAAAGGTGCCAGCGGGGAAAAGTCAATGCTGGTCCTCACTGCCTCCTGGAACCCCTTCAAAATGCCCCACACAATTTGGCCCTCTCTGCTTTCCTGCCCACTTCTATCCTCAAAAGCACCTTTTTTCACTTTTGGCGCCCTCCGCAGCAAAAAAGACAAACGTCCAGCTTTTGCTGCCACAGCAAAGGGGCCAGCGGGGAAAAGTCATGCTGGTCCTCACTGCCTCCTGGAACCCCTTCAAATGCCCCACACAATTTGGCCCTCTCTGCTTTCCTGCCCACTCTATCCTCAAAAGCACCTTTTTTCACTTTTGGCGCCCTCCGCAGCAAAAAAGACAAACGTCCAGCTTTTGCTGCCACAGCAAAGGGGCCAGCGGGGAAAAGTCATGCTGGTCCTCACTGCCTCCTGGAACCCCTTCAAATGCCCCACACAATTTGGCCCTCTCTGCTTTCCTGCCCACTCTATCCTCAAAAGCACCTTTTTTTCACTTTTGGCACCCTCCGCAGCAAAAAAGACAAACGTCCAGCTTTTGCTGCCACAGCAAAGGGGCCAGCGGGGAAAAGTCATGCTGGTCCTCACTGCCTCCTGGAACCCCTTCAAATGCCCCACACAATTTGGCCCTCTCTGCTTTCCTGCCCACTCTATCCTCAAAAGCACCTTTTTTCACTTTTGGCGCCCTCCGCAGCAAAAAAGACAAACGTCCAGCTTTTGCTGCCACAGCAAAGGGGCCAGCGGGAAAAGTCCATGCTGGTCCTCACTGCCTCCTGGAACCCCTTCAAATGCCCCACACAATTTGGCCCTCTCTGCTTTCCTGCCCACTCTATCCTCAAAAGCACCTTTTTTCACTTTTGGCGCCCTCCGCAGCAAAAAAAGACAAACGTCCAGCTTTTGCTGCCACAGCAAAGGGGCCAGCGGGGAAAAGTCATGCTGGTCCTCACTGCCTCCTGGAACC